>NC_030681.2:54892314-56152314 GCF_000004195.4 Xenopus tropicalis | reverse complement strand
GAGCTTTGGAGGAAGCCTGGGTAGGAGCACCACTGATGTGACAGATGATAAAGGGATTTACCCAGCAAGCCAGAAAGGAACTGGTAGTATTTCTGGGAGTTCAGAGACCTTAAGAAGGAGAGAAGATCAATATGTTAGCAGCTGTGAGTCTGCAAAAACTGTTTGTGAATCTGAAGTGCTCCCTGGTGATGTCACAAATATAGATTATTTAAAAGAAGATGTTGAATTATCAGTGCTACAATTAGAAAATAAAAATTATGAAACAGATCATAAATCAAGCTATGGTAGCAGCACAGATGAACTTTTACAGCGTCCTGATCACTTAAAAGGAATTTACACCTTTAAGAGAGGACAAAGTAATATTTCAAGCCTAGCTTTCCCTTCTAGTGTGCAAGCATCCACTCCGGGATGGGCAAATCTTTCTGATAAAAAGGCTTCTGATGAGTGGGATATCTTCCCGTTCTCTCCATTTTTTGATCCTGGGCAAATTAGTGCAGACACTGTGGATGAAAGGTAAATATGTTTTTTACTTGATACACCATTTACTTTAGACATGCTACAAACATAAAGTACTTTGTAATTATCTAAACTCTTTCTGTTTTCTGCATTACATCTATTTAATGTATTTTTCTAACATATTCTTTTCATTATAGTTCTAAATGTGTAATCTCAGTTTGAAGAGAACTATCCAAAACAAACAGCACCACATTTACTAAATATAGAAGCACAGTTGTCACTACCATTACTTTTTCCATTGTGAGTTAGTAGTAGTTTTTATACTAAAATATAGTTACAACACACCATCAGGGTAATTAGATTTTAGGTAGGTGGCCTCTCTAATGGGCAGATTTAGAAAATAATCAAATATTTATATTTTAGAAACTCGCAAACTCATGTGAGTTTTTTTTATTAAAAAAATATTGATCAATGATGTATTTATTAATAGTCACAATCATTTGTAAGTTGATTGGACGAAAGTTTCAAATTGTATGTTATTTTTATGCAAAAATGTTGCAAAATTCTTGTGAAAGTTTTTGAAATTTTCAAGAATATATTGGCATTTCTCAAAAAAATCACGACATTTAAATCGACGTTGATTTTAACGAATCCTCTCCAGGGGCCATTTTAGGAGCATTGGTGCTCATTCTCAGAAAACAATAATGTGTTTAAGTTTCACTTGAAACTCTGTGAAATAGAAAACAATGATGTGATAAACTTCCCCTTAAAGCTGTGTGAAATAGAATACAATGATGTGATAAACTTCCCCTTGAAAATGTGTGAAATAGAAACCAATAATGTGTATTCTAAGCCATCATAGGAGTCAGCGGTTCTCGGCAGCTTAAAGCTGGCGTGCTTTTTGTCAATCTAAAAAGGTCAAAAGTTTTATAAATCTCAACTATTTGTGGTTTTCACAAAAATTATACAAATTTTTCAAGAAAATGCTCAGAACTATCCACATTTTTCAAGAAAAAAAACACATGTAAATGTTGAAAAAAGGCACAAGTGTGCCTTGTATAACCTTGTATAGATGTAAAGAACTGTGATACATTTTTTTATATGGTTTATCATTGTTAAGGCAATTGTATGAGCAGATCAGATAAAAAATCTACTTTTGTGTTCAAGATAATAAATCTGATACCTGTGATATGTTTGCTATTAAAACAGTTTTAATTCTGCCTTTTTTTTAAAGATCCATGGATGATTGCATCACTCGTATTTGTTGTGGCCTTTATGATCTCCTGCGGGGTGTTGTTCTAACTATGCCAGATATCATGCTAGGAGATGTTCTTGACCGTGTTATACAACCTGATGTCTTGATAGTTTTGGTTAATCACCCATCTCCTCTGATACAACAAGGTGTTTTAAAAGTAAGTATTACTTTTTACCAGATTAGGTTGAAATTATGAAATCCAAACACTTTTTAGGATTTACTAAAATATAAAAGGTTGCACAGTTTGTTTCACTGATTTATCCCACTCAAACTTCCAGATCAAGGCAAAAGGCCTTTATATTTAAAAGTATTGACTGGTGTAATACTGGCAGCAGTATTTAATAAAATAACGCTATTTTATTAAATAAAGCTATATTTTATCCAAATTTTATACCACAATACCATGTAACTATTGTTTCTTTCCTTACTGTTTTTCAGCTTTTAGATGCATATTTTCACCGTGCATCAAAAGATCAAAAAGAAAAGTTCTTTAAAAGACATGGGTTTTCCTTATTAGCCAATCAGTTGTATCTTCATCAAGGAACTCAAGGAGTGATTGAGTGCTTTTTGGAAATGTTTTTTAGCCGACCTGTTGGAATGGATGAAGAGTAAGTGAGAAAGTACTTTCATCTGAATTAATATATTTCTCTTTTACAAATGCAGAAGCAATTTTCTTCCAAATAGTGTAAGCTTGTGGGATCCACTATAGACACTTTCTTCAAATTAAAGCAATTTTTTTCAAACACAGGTTGACCATTTCAGCACACAAAACATAAATCCCCTTGTTGAAAAAAAACACAAATGTTTGGGGCCACCCCTGTATTCACGATACTCCTTTGGGGGGATTGCTAAGCCTCAATTCCTCAGTGACTCAGACTCTCGGTCACTTGGTCAAAGGCTTCCTCTGCTCCTTGCAGTGTCAAGCTGCCCCACACCCCCTCTGGGAGTTCCTTACACAGGCAGATAGCTTTCCTTCTCTGTGCCCAGCTCAGAGATCTTCCTAACATTCTCACTACTTATAAAGTTTGTATTGTGCATTGTGCACAAATATTTGCAAATGGGTCACAAATTTAAAAAGCTCTTAAGTATAATCATAGTGCATACCTTTTGGTTATGTCCCAAACTCCAATCCTTTTGGTTAGAGGTCCAGATCGTACTAGACTCAGATCGCTGGAAAATCCATTCAGGCACAAATTACCTGGGCACTATTCAGTGACACTAGCTTTTATGAAAATGTAACAAAATCTGATAGACAACCAGGGAATCGATTAGCAGCAGCAGCCCAAAAAACATTATTACAACACTGGCTCTCCCCTAAAACTCCCTCTATAACATTAGTTAAGCCGAAGCTACACTAAATATTTCATATGGATTGGATAGAAAGCACAACCAAAAAAAGAACAAAAAACTAAAAAAAAATTTTGATACCTGGACAACTTACTTACGCCCTTTCCCACCAGCTCTTAGACACCTAACAGTTCACACTTTTCAATACACAACATGGTATGGTGTATATCATTAAGGTGTAACCCACTAATAATGGAAATGCAACAATATTATTAAGATGGAAATCAAAGAAGCGATTAATCGCCAGTCGCCAGATATAGGATCTTATATCTGGAAACCCATTATCAAAAGAGCTCAGATTAACAGGAAAGTCATCTTCATAGAGTCCATTTTCAGCAAATAATGCTAATGCACCTTTTCTTTGTAATAATAAAATGGTGGCTTGTACTTGATCCTAACTAAGCTGCATGAATCCATATTGGTGGCAAAAGATTCTAGTGGACTTATTTCAAGTTTAAATGACTTTTAGTAGACTTGTGTAATAGAGACCCTAATTATAGAAAAATTCCATAGGTGGAAAACGGGGTCCCAGGCATTCTAGATAATAAATCCTATACCTGTGTTGACTGTATTTATTTTGTAATAGGCAAGCACTGAATCAGGGGTATATAATGTGATTCTACATTAAAATACACAAAAAAAATATATAAAAGGCTATATGTTATAGAATATGTTGTATACTAACACAATGTAACTTGTGTTTTTCAACAGATTTGATGTGGAAGACATTAAAAACACAAATAGCTTCCGGAAGTGGAGCATGATTCCTATACTGGGGCTACTTGAGAATTCTTTATATGATGTTACATTACTACATAATTCATTTTGTCTTTTGCTTCAGATTCTCAACTCTTGCCCAAAAGTCGCAGATATGCTAATTGATAATTATCTGTTATATGCCATTTGTAATACATTAGCAGCTTTAGGAGGAATTGAAACAAGGTATGTAAGGACTCAGATCAATTGTTTTTTGTTTTTATTGTATTATTGCATATAAATAAATACTAGATTTCTTTCTAGACTTCTATGAGTTTATATTATTATGGGTCTTTTTATTAAATGTTCTGTTTAGAACAGTGTATTGATTACATTATGCATCTAAAGTTTACCAAGCAGAACATTTTAAGACAGTGTTAACTGTAGTGTAATGCAGAAAACTTATAATACTGTAAATATGTAATTTGATATGAAAACATAAAAATTGTGCTACAGTGATCAGAATCCTGTGTGCTGTTGTGACTTATATTGCTGTTATCTAGAATAGGGAGTTTACTGTGCATTTGACTGCTGATATGACACTCTAATCAGTGTAGAGGAAAGCAAATTTCAGGCTGCACCTCCACATTTAAAACACATTTGCAGGAATACTGCTTTAACTTCTCTTGATGTCAGGCAGAGGTCACAAAACCCACCCAAGATAATGTACAACAAGCCACACACACATTAACTATGTGGCACTGTGGACACATTCTTCCTTTGTGGTAGCTGTACTAAAAGGGGTAAGCTACCTGGTTGCAGTCAGTATTGTGCTGTGTTGTAATGTTTAATGTTAGAAACAAATAAGAAGCCAATTGTAGAAATAGTTAAAAGGATTAAAACAGGAATATCCTATTTTATTAATTTCACCACTTGCCCTTGAGACCTGGGGTGTAGTAGTAGTAGTAGTGTTTTAAAATTCCATTCTCATTGGAATCTATTCCTATTCTTTAAGGAGAATGATTTACCATACCTGTGTAAACAGCCTTAGAAGCACTATGTGTTTATTTAAAAAAAGCTGCTGCCATGTTACCTTTGTGTGATGTAACTTTCTTCTCCTGATTTGAGTCTCTGGCTGGCTCTTGGCTCTAGTCTCAGATTACAGCAGGGAGTGGAGGAGGGAGAATGGAGGGGGAGAGAAGAGTGAGGAGCAAGCTACACAGGCATGCTGCGCAGGAAACAGAGTTTTAGAGAGAAAGTCTTGTAGAGAAGCCCAAGTATACAGAATAGAAGTAAAGAAATGGGGGTTTTTTTTGACAGAGGACTCAGAGCAGCATTACTGTGAGTGTTAATTGGTGTATTTACATAGACCTTTCTGATAAAGCTTACTTAGTTTTAACCTTTCTTCTTATATAGGTGCTTCTTCCAACTTCTCTTTCTGAAAGCTACAAAATTAAAGCTAGAATACAGGCAATTTAAATGGCGTAATTCTCCCTAACTTTAAAGATATCATACAGCATTTTATTGGAGGCCCTAAAATGTACAACACAATGACATTTAGATCTCTAGTAATATGTTGCAGTGATATAAACTGTACTACAAGAATCTTTTTCTGATGTTTGCAATTGACTGCCCTGGACATGTGATTGATGCCCATCAAGGGGCAAGAGCTATTTAGAGTGTGCCATTTACTTAAAAGGAGACGGAAATGCTAATAAAGAGTTAATCTCAAGCTGCAGGCATACCTTCAGTTCTCCCCATATTTCTCCTGTTCAGATGACCAGAAGCCTAATAGAAAAAAAAACACTGAGCTCTGTAAAGAAAGTTCCCATAATGCCACGCTCCAAGACCAAGACTGGTGTATATGCCCAGTTAGTAAGATTATGAGGAAGCGTCCTGCTGATTGGCTCAGATCACACATTCCTAAGGGGGGGGGAAGTGAGTTCTTTGCATTCTTGAGGGAGGGGGGAGAAGAAAGAGACAAGAAATCCTGTTTCTTTTGACAGAGAAATCAGTGCAGCATTTCTGTGAGTGTTTATGGTTGTATTTACATAGACCTTTCTGATAAAGCTTACTTAGTTTTTACCTTTCCGTATCCTTTAAAGATTAGCTTATTTATTTTTAAAATGATCAACAAATATTTTCTGATTAGTATGAGTTCTTTGGATAAAACACTTTGTTAAAAGAAGTCCCTAGTAAATTCTTATATTGTTATGCACAAAATGAGTTTCTTTTTAAGCATCATTGTCTTTGTGTCCTACAGTGTTCCTTTGGATGAATACCTTTTGCTTGCTTGTGATATTCAGCAACTTTTGGTTGCTGTCACCATACATTCCTGCAGCTCCTCAGGCTCCCAATACTTTCGCATTGTTGAAGATCTGATTATTTTACTTGGCTATTTACATGAAAGCAAAAATGAAAAAATGCAAAGTAAGGTTTTACTCACCATTTAAGTTTAGGTTCTTTAGAAAATGAACATGGGCAGCCATAAGAAAAGCATCATATTTTGCTCAGTATTTGTAATACCTTGAAATAAAATGATTACTATCTGTATTATAATATATATATATATATTCACTCATAGTGGACGCAACACAATCAATCTTTTATTTTATATCATGCAGAATGTGTGGAATATGTATTTGCTCACTTCTTTATTGCAGATTTTTTTACAGAAATTAATACATTATTTATTATTCATACTGTTATTTTCACAACTGCTTTATTTCCTTGCTCTAGGCATGGCAATTTCACTACAGTTCAAAGTTTTGCAGTCTGCCATAGAATTTATAAAGACAACAGCAAATCAAGATTCACAAGGTCTTGCCAGCTCATTCCACTTCTCTTACACACCCCACCATGCAATTTACCAAAAGAGGAAAAGTATTGCTGGTGAGTTACTGTGTAATTTTTATAAACAATTGTTTCACAGAGTTAGGAGAACAGAAGTTAGTATGTACTTGCAACAATACTATAAGATAATGAAATCCACTGGAGTGCTTAGTCAACGCAATTAAGTGGTTTAAATAGAGATACATACAGTAGCAATGCATGTTTTGGACCATAGGGCTCCTCCCCCTTGTTTAATTTACAGAACACTCATCCTGTACAATATAATGATTCTATAAATCCAATAACCACCATACTAAGTGACTGAGAGTACCATTACTACCTAATGGGCAGGCACAGCAATTACATTAGCTTTATAACTAATGGATACTACCACACACCTCATAAATATATTCATATATACAGTGGAGGAAATAATTATTTGACCCCTCACTGATTTTGTAAGTTTGTCCAATGACAAAGAAATGAAAAGTCTCAGAACAGTATCATTTCAATGGTAGGTTTATTTTAACAGTGGCAGATAGCACATCAAAAGGAAAATCGAAAAAATAACTTTAAATAAAAGATAGCAACTGATTTGCATTTCATTGAGTGAAATAAGTTTTTGAACCCCTACCAACCATTAAGAGTTCTGGCTCCCACAGAGTGGTTAGACACTTCTACTCAATTAGTCAACCTCATTAAGGACACCTGTCTTAACTAGTCACCTGTATAAAAGACACCTGTCCACAGAATCAATCAATCAAGCAGACTCCAAACTCTCCAACATGGGAAAGACCAAAGAGCTGTCCAAGGATGTCAGAGACAAAATTGTATACCTGCACAAGGCTGGAATGGGCTACAAAACCATTAGCAAGAAGCTGGGAGAGAAGGTGACAACTGTTGGTGCGATTGTTCGAAAATGGAAGGAGCACAAAATGACCATCAATCGACCTCGCTCTGGGGCTCCACGCAAGATCTCACCTCGTGGGGTGTCAATGATTCTGAGAAAGGTGAAAAAGCATCCTAGAACTACACGGGAGGAGTTAGTTAATGACCTCAAATTAGCAGGGACCACAGTCACCAAGAAAACCATTGGAAACACATTACACCGCAATGGATTAAAATCCTGCAGGGCTCGCAAGGTCCCCCTGCTCAAGAAGGCACATGTGCAGGCCCGTCTGAAGTTTGCCAATGAACACCTGAATGATTCTGTGAGTGACTGGGAGAAGGTGCTGTGGTCTGATGAGACCAAAATAGAGCTCTTTGGCATTAACTCAACTCGCTGTGTTTGGAGGAAGAAAAATGCTGCCTATGACCCCCAAAACACCGTCCCCACCGTCAAGCATGGGGGTGGAAACATTTTGCTTTGGGGGTGTTTTTCTGCTAAGGGCACAGGACAACTTATTCGCATTAACGGGAAAATGGACGGAGCCATGTATCGTGAAATCCTGAACGACAACCTCCTTCCCTCTGCCAGGAAACTGAAAATGGGTCGTGGATGGGTGTTCCAGCACGACAATGACCCAAAACATACAGCAAAGGCAACAAAGGAGTGGCTCAAGAAGAAGCACATTAAGGTCATGGAGTGGCCTAGTCAGTCTCCGGACCTTAATCCAATAGAAAACCTATGGAGGGAGCTCAAGCTCAGAGTTGCAAAGAGACAGCCTCGAAACCTTAGGGATTTAGAGATGATCTGCAAAGAGGAGTGGACCAACATTCCTCCTAAAATGTGCGCAAACTTGGTCATCAATTACAAGAAACGTTTGACCTCTGTGCTTGCAAACAAGGGTTTTACCACTAAGTATTAAGTCTTTTTTTGTTAGAGGGTTCAAAAACTTATTTCACTCAATGAAATGCAAATCAGTTGCTATCTTTTATTTAAAGTTATTTTTTCGATTTTCCTTTTGATGTGCTATCTGCCACTGTTAAAATAAACCTACCATTGAAATGATACTGTTCTGAGACTTTTCATTTCTTTGTCATTGGACAAACTTACAAAATCAGTGAGGGGTCAAATAATTATTTCCTCCACTGTATATATGAATATATTTATGAGGTGTGTGGTAGTATCCATTAGTTATAAAGCTAATGTAATTGCTGTGCCTGCCCATTAGGTAGTAATCAGTGAGGGGTCAAATAATTATTTCCTCCACTGTACATTAGTGAAACTAGTATTTGCATTATATGCAATAGAAGAATAGTAAATATAGAAACAATGGGAAACGTACAGTTAATAATTCAGCCCATTTTGCAACATGGGCTATATATTAACATAGCAAGATCACTGGATTACTTCAATCTGTAAAAGAAATAGTGTAACATTAATAGTATAATAATTTACAATATTTGACCAAAATGTAATTTTCATAAGAGCATTTCTAGCCTTAGGTTTAATTGTGTTGAATGTTTTATTCCACTTGGCTACATTCCTAATCTTCCTAGATTAAGGGGGAGATTTATTAAGACATAACAGAGTTGGAGGAATTTCCTGCCTCTAGCGCTTATAATTTAAAGTGGCATAGGAATATGCCAGAGGACCATTTATCCTAAACATGATTGTTTGGATCAAATTATGTAATAGATCTTTTAAGTTCATTAATCCTGATTTTCACATGATGTGAGGTTTGTCCTACATACTGTACAATTTCCCACAAAGGCATTTGAGTACATATACCACAGAATCTGAATTATAAGTGTAGTATTGCTTAATTGGGATTCCCTGTGCCTTATGTGGATGTGTGCTGAAATACCCTTTAATAATGGAATTGCAATTACCACAATTCAAGCAAAATTAAAAGTTTTTTTTACATTTTTGCAAGGTTTGTGAAGGTTTTTTTAAATTTAGTGTTGTCTAAAAATATTCTTGATATTCTTTGATATGCAGGAACTGCATAGTAGTGATTTCTTAATAGTGCTAGTTGTGGACGCTGTCATGTCTCAAGAAGCTGTTTATTTCAAGAGATGTACTATACAGTTCAGTCTTAATTCTGCATCTCCATCCATATAATGTATACTAGTGAAGCTATATTCTGCATAAACCTAACATAAAAGGACACTATACATAAAAACACCTTTTTTGAAAATGAGCACTATAAATAGGACTTGTGTTAAAATTGCATTCACATTATGTATAGATATGGGACCTGTTATCCAGAATGCTTGGGACCTGGGGTTTTCCAAAAAAGTGGTCTTTCCATAATTTGGTTCACCATGTATTAAGTCTACTAATAAATGTTTTAAACATTATATGAACCCAAAGGCATTGTTTTGCTTCCAATAAGGATTCATTTAATCTTAGTTGGGATCAAGAACAAGGTACTGTTTTATTATTAAGAGAAAAAGGAAATCATTGTTAAAATTTTTTAATTATGTGATTAGAATGGAGTCGGAGTCAGAGAGATGGCCTTTCCATAATTCATAACTTTCTGGATAATGGGTTTCTGAATAGCTGGTCCCATACCTGTGTAATGTGTGGCCAACTTTAATCCCACTGAAAATTAAAGATATTTATACATTGAAGACATACTTGGCAGATTTTTTTCCAAAAAGAGAGTAAAGTTTCAAATAGAGATTCCCTAAACCATTTTTGGAAGTGAACAATGCCACATCCTTTACTTAGGATTCAGTGGGATCAGAATCCTGCAGAAAGTGCTGGCATGTGACCAACACCCCGACAGGTATATCCCTAATGTCAGACTATTATTAAGTTCAAATTATTATTATTAGTATTATTGTTGTTCACTTAAACTTTAAGCCATTTAGGGTTATACAGTTGTTCCATGGAAAACTACAAATTACAATTCAGTAAAGAGGTCAGCACTATCTGAAATTGACTTATGCTGTGAAAAGTGTATTTTTCAAACCTTTACTATGGAAGTGTTGCCAGTCTCACCCCTGTGATCTAGCTATGTAGCAGAAACATTACAAGTTGTCTATTTTTGGTTGTATTGTATTGTATTTTGTGTTGGATTTCAGTACGTGTGAAGTAAATAGTCATAACACAAAGGGGTCTATTTATTATACTGTGTAAAATGAAATTCACTGAAAAGAAACCATCCGAACAACAGATTTAATGCCATTTTTTCCAGTAAAAGTCGCTCTAAGGAAAAACATTAAGAAATGACGCTGTTTTTTACACAGTAAAACCTGGTGACGTGTGGTGAATTCTTTTGCCATTTTTTACAATGCATGATAAATAATCCCCAAGTTGTATTCTATTTTTGCTATACATATTTTGATTATTTGAATTATATATATATATATTTGTAATTTTTTTTTTTTTGCTCTATATTTATAATTAAATATCTAAATTATATTATACATAGAAATATATAGAAAAAGAATGGGATTCAAAAAAATTTACAGTGAAATAATGCAAATGCTGTGATTGTTTGAAACAAAGGTTCATTTGCAATGAAAGATTCCATTATTCCTCGAATTCCAAGAAAGCACTTTTGCTCCTATGGACATCTTCCGATGCCCCCATCATACTCTATTTTAAGCCAAGAATCACCCCTTCATTCACCCAACGGATTCACACCATATACATTCCCTGAAGAAACAGGTGTAGTAATGACAGCAACAGGCTATGCCACTGGCAAAAAAAAAAAAAACATTTCGGCAGAAATGTTTTCATGCAGAGTTATAGCAGTGCATGCATTAATATATTTTTTTACTCTATTTATGTGTCATTTACCGTTACATACCTAGGTATATATAATACATATGCTAACTATATGTATTTTATATAAATAAAAACTGCTAATTTATAACTAATATTTGTGTGTAAAATCTAATGTGGTTTTCGCATGAAGACAACATTAGCCCTATAAGTCATGCTTCTTGTTTTACAATAGATATTTCTATATTCTTTTCTGTCATGGTAATCTATTGTGGGCATCGTTCAGACTTCAGTTAGCTAATGTTGATGTTTGCCAAATCTGCCAACAAAGTAACTGCAAGTGACAAATGTTTTTTCCTGCTGTACTCATTGCACTTGCTTTTAGCATTTCCAAGTTTCCAATTATCTTCTCATGATTTTCTAATTTTGATGAACAGTATCAGTGTCTTTTAGCTTCTGTCTAATACTTTTATTACCATTCATTAACCATCTGATTTTCAATATTACTGATTTAAGAATGCATGTGTATAGTACTTCTGATAATAAGAAAATGCAGAAGGGACCTGATGTTGTTCTTTCTTAGTTCAAGTTATTTTTTACAGGTGGAGTATATATTAAATATATTAAGTTCTAAATATATTTCATGATTCTCAGATATTATTGTACTTTTTGAGGCCTGGCACAGTTATTTCTGTGCACATGATACGAGGGCAGGTCTAACAGGTTTTGTAGTTAGGTGAGTATGTTACACGATATACATTTACTTGATGCTGAGGCCAAACTGCATAGAAAGGCAAAGTAGTAGAGGTTATTATGCAAGTCTTTTCTACTATATCTAGTGAATTAGCATGTGTACTATTAATATCCTCTAAATAATATGGGTTGCATTCGGTGACTTTGAGGGGCAATGTGTCAGCAGAGGTAATAACCCTCAGTGGATTGAACTAAATAAATATGAGTTGAGCAGAGATATGTGTATGTTAATATTTATAAAATTAAACATACCACCATTCTGTGCATCATAAGAGGCAACTAATATCCGTATATTTATATTTGATTAGCAATTAAAATCAACCTCTAGTCCCTTTTTGCAATTTAATTTCAGAAATATTGTACGCGAAACATTTTAATTCAAAGAACATTAAACACATCCACTATTTACTACCAAAATAACTGTACATTTGTATATAATTTTATGTTATGTTTTATCAGGTGCCCATAGGTTATCAATTGCACAGTCTGATCCTTTATTGATGAAAATGCGTTCAGTGGCGAGCAACGAGCTAACAGTATTGATGCAGAGGAGAATGAGTCAAGAAAATCCAATAAGGGCTTCTGAATCTGAATTTGTGCAGAGACTTCAGAGACTGACAGTTTTATCTGTTAATAGGTTAATTTACCAAGGTAATTTTGTATTGTTCAGTAGTATGCATGAAAATAATCGCTATTATAAAGCAGTAAAAACATGTAAGGTCACAGTGGATAGATAAGTAATTTTAAGGCAAAGAAAACTTTTTTTACTAAAAGTTCCCGTTTTGAGTAACTTTTAGTATGATGTAGAAAGTGTTATTCAGAACATTTTGTAATTTGTCTTCATTTTTTATTATTTGCGGTTTTTGAGTTATTTAGCTTTTTGTTTAGTAGCTCCCCAGTTGGAATAAAAGCTGCCATCTTATCCTAGCAACCAAGCAATGGTTTGAAAGAGAGGCAGGGATATGAAAAGAGAAGGGCCTAAACAGGAAGATAAAGTAATAAAAAGTAAAAATAATAATAACATTGTAGCCTCACATAGCAACAGTGTTTTGGCTGCTGGCGCCAGTGACCCCCTATTTGAAAACCTTGGGAAGACAAATAATTCAAAAACTATATAAAGTGAAAATGAAGGCCAGTTGAAAAGTTGCTAAGAATAGTCAATTCTATAGCATACTAAACGTTTACCTAAAGGTGAACCACCCCTTTAAATGCTGCGATATAGAGAAAGGGGCACCAGTTACCACAGTTTTGTTCCCAACTTTGGCTTAGACTTATAATGAACCTCAGCTGTGCAAGTGAGACATGCAGTGCAGGAAATGGACAGTCAATATTTCTGCATCTTTTCGCACCAGCTGATTTTTTTTCCCTGTGATTTGTGATCATTGCTTGAGCAATGAAACAATATACAAGTGAATATGTTAACATGTTCCAAAGGAATACGTTATTAACAAACTAGTACAAACTAATGTAGCGTCAGTCCTTGATAACTTTAGGTCATTTAAATTTATGCATATATTGTCTGAGCATTACTTAATTACATAATTTTTTTTTCTTTGTTTCAATTTAGATATTCCTCACAGCTCTACTGCTGATCTTTGTTCATCTGATACTCCGGAGAAAAAGAGGTTTTCAGGATCACAGTTTGAATCTTCTGAAGAAGAAGTGCAGTTGGATCCTTACCACATTAAACACAAATTTCAAAACGATTTGTTTAAAACCATGATTGAAGGAATCACACTTTCTTTAGTATGTATTTATTTTTATAGAAAGCTTGGTTTAACAATTTTTGGATTTTTAGTAAGTAAAACATGCATATGTAGAACATATAGAAGAGATATTATTTATAATGTTGCACTTTGTATGAACACAACACACATACAGCATTTCCAGAGATCCAAGTAATAGTTCAGAAAAAAAGAAATCTAATAATATATATATATATATATATAGTGTTAATGTTTTCTGTTGTAACAAGGTCATGAGAATATATATATATATATATATATATACAGTTACGGGATGTTTAGAAATATGGATCCACCAACATTTCTTGGAATACTGGTGCTGGTCACTACCAAAATAGAGGTAACCTCAACACACTAACTACAAAAATTAAGGGGATGGTATACCTGACATTGCCTGTGGATTTTAGCAGCTAGTTGATTTCCAGTTCCTTATACCTACTTTGGATGTCAAACTATTGCAGAAGCTTGCAAGACATTGTGGGAAAGGGCTCATGGAGTGGTGGCTTACAACAGTGTTAAAGTTGAGCATGTAGTCGGTACCAGTGGTAAGGAAATAGCAAGAGAACAGACCAAAGATGTGGATGGGATTTAAAGGACATGTAAACCCTTCATTTTCCTACCATGTATATATACATGTATATATCTCCCACCCAAACTATACCATTTGTACTGCATATTTCTCAGCACAGCTAGAGCAGAGTTTCTATGGAAACCAGCTGTGCCTTCTCTTCATAGGCTGGTAGACTGGAGGGTGTGTTTGGTAACCTGAGTTGAGAAGAACTGCATGCTTCAGTAGCTAACAGCCAGTCCATTCCTGAGGAAGGGGGCCAAGTGGGCTAGAGGAGGAATCCAAAGTGAACAAATATCCTATTTTATGTGACATTATTAGTCTTTAGTCTTGTAGAAAGCCATTTGATCTTTTTTTATCTTTCTGTGTAAGAGCTAAATCCATTGCATTCTACAAAGCTTTTTGCTATCTGCTGTGTAAAAATGTGCATGTTTGCCCTATTTAACTTGAAAGGCTGCCTCATAACATAGCAGCTTATTTATATGAACTACATAGTTCATAGTTGTAGTTAATATCCCTGGTACAGGGGAGGAGTGTAGTGAGGGGACATTTTTTGGCCTTATGAGCAGGTCTCATTTACAGAAATTCAAGACTTAAGGGATAAATCATGCTTCTTAGTGCTGATTTACCCAGTACTGCCATCTGGAGTAATCTAAAGTATTGATGCTTTCTGCTGCTCGCAAATGTCAAATGTCAGCCTTATTGGAGCTCACCTTGAATTTTAGAGTGTAAGCTCTTCTGTGAATTGCCCTCTTTTCCCATTGTATCAGTTACCAGTTGCTCTTGTATGAAAAGTCCATTGTATCCACCCATGTATTGTACAGCACTGGGGTACTTTATATAAAAATACTTTTAGCAATATCCATGATATTTACCATGAAAGTCACACACAGAGCAATTTCTTAAAAAGACTTACTAATCATTTAAACATCATTTAAACCCAATAGGATTGTTTAGCCCCCAATGAGGATTAATTATATCTTAGTTGGGATCAAGTACAAGGTACTATTTTATTATTACAGAGAAAAAGGAAATCAGTTTTAAAAATTAGAATTATTTTCTTATAATGGGAGATGGCCTTTCCGTAATTTGGAACTTTCTGGATAATGGGTTTCCCGAAAATGGATCCCATACCTGTATACAGAGTCAAGGTTTGCCAGTCTGTCCAAACCATTGTACCATGCATTCATTATAGCAGATCTTTTTCTAGTCCTAAATAAATTTTCTGCATAAAAACTAAGCAAATTTAAGGACATAATAAAAGGATAACTAAAGCATGAATGAAATACACTACCAGAATCTAAGAATATTCATTAGGAGTACATAGGAAATGAAGATTTAAATATATCTAGTATAAATAAATTTAAAGCAACTGGACTTGTTTGGTAATCATTGAAGACGTTTCACTACTCATCCGAGCAGCTTCTTCAGTTCAACGTCTTCAATGATTACCAAACAAGTCCAGTTGCTTTAAATTTATTTATACTAGATATACCATGACCTGGATGAATGAAAATCTTCATAGACAAGATTTAAATATATTTATGTTTCACAAACAATGACTTGAATTAGCTGTTATTATTTCAAAGAAAAATATAAAAAGGCAGTCTTGACCATTTAAACTTTTATTTATTAAAAAGAAAATAATACGATTAGAGATTATTATTATTAAATATATTTTGTAGATTTCCTTTTGTTCCATTCTGGAATTTCTTTGTTAAGTGATAGGTTTTTTTGTAAGCATTCTGATCTGTTCCTCCAGCTTTTATTGTTCCCATAAATTCTCCTAATTATGGTACAATATGCTGATATATAATCATCTTAATCAACATTGTAATGCTTGTATTTGCAGTAAATTTAGAAGTGTCTCATGTTTTTATACTTTTATACAGGGTTCAAGTCGAAGCAGTTCTCCCAAACATCAGTGGAAAACTATACTCTGGTCCTGTAAGGATACTTTTCGAGTGCAACTTGGGAGACTTCTTGTTCACCTTTTATCCCCATCTCAGCCACTTGAAGTTCGAAAACAAGCACTTGATATAGTCCAAGAACCTAAACACCAAGAAATACTAAGAGACTGTTTAAGTCCAGGTCTACAAGTAAGATATGATTTCAATTTCAATTTATTTTGTGCAACTGTGCTCATTTATACAAAAGCATATTTCCATTCAAGGTAAAAAATCATAAAGAAGCTTCTTGTCTAATTAAACATAAATAGTACACAGGGCATTTTGACTGCTGTTACCCACAGTCAGCATATAATAATTTCACTTTAAAGGGGTTGTGAATGCAAACAATAAAATCCCATTTTCACTTTCTCTACTCAAAAAGAAACCTATCTTCCCAATACCTTCATTTAAAAATCTGTACCATTTTTTTTTAAAAGAACCTGATATGCTGTTCATTTCCCTCTTGCTTTACTTGCTCTGACTGCTGTGGACCAGTAAGAGCTTTTTCTAAGTTATTACATTTCTTAAGTGCCTCATATACAGAAGGGCCTGACGGAACTAGAGGCAGGCAGAAGAGGCACATGCCTAGGGTGCAACTTGGAGGGATGCTAAGCATGTACCTCTTCTGCATGCCTAGCCCTAGGGAACACCTTCTGCTAGGCCCAGCATTTGAAGGGGAGGGTGCCACAATTAGTTGAAAAATAATTTTTAGGACCATAGCTGTTAAAGGCGTGGGGCTTCTGAACCTTTAAGAATACATGGCAGCTCAAACAGCACTTATCCATCCCCCCCCCCTACCTTGAAATGGTTTTGAGAATGTCCTCACAAAACCATATAAGACTGATTCAATTTAAAAAAAAAAATCAAATTTCTCACAGCTTGAAAGGTCCTTATACCATCAAGTCATGACAGGAATATTTTGAGCTTCCTGTAAATCAGAGATGTCCAACTGGAAGTCCGCAGGCTGGTTGTGACCCCCAGCCCTATACTTCATTGTATGACATCATCATTTTAATATAATTTGGTCATAAGGGCATATTGAAACAAATCTCCCTCTTGCGAAATCCTAATCTTAAATTATGATTGATTTAAGGCTACAGTTGACTGGATTGTGGTGACAAACTTGCCAGCATTGCTATTATACATTCCATAAAGGTTTTGCAACTCTAGATGAGTATCTTGCTACCTTAGGAGGATATATCTAACATTATTTTCTACAGGTTATTTTTTTTTTCCTAAAACATATATAAAGTGTGGCATACTTAGCCAATTACACATGTAATAACAACATGACTATACAATTATGTGCTACAATTATGTATTTGATTAGCATGACATATATAATTTTAAAAGGGTACAATCCTAACGTTGTTTATGATCTTGATTTTCAGCATGGACCCAAGCTAGCTCTATATTTGTATGAATTAATGCATGATCACAAGGAGGAATTAACAAAAGAAGAGCAGGTAGCAGGAGGACTTTTCATGAATGCTTTGAAATTGACTGGTTACAGATGTATCCCTCCTAGTGCCCCTCCAAAGCCGGACTTAATTAAAGCAATCAGTGAGGTATAGTAAAAAGTCTGTTTTGAAGTTGTGCAATAATAAACTAGGTTAAATAAAATAATTTACTGTGATTAAAATCAAATTATGTTAAACAGCAAAATAGTTTTATTATTTTTTAATCAAATAGTTTATAAAGCACTGGTATTGGATCCCTTATTCGGAAACCCATTAGCCACAAAGCTTCATATTACAGGAAGGCCATCTCCCATAGACTCCTAGACTCCTTTTTAATGTAATCATTCTAATTTGTAAAAATTATTTTCTTTTTCTTTATAATAATATAACCGTACCTTGTATTTGATCCCAACTAAGATATAATCCTTATTGGAGGCAAAAGAATCCTACTGGGTTTATATAATGTTTTAAAAAAATTTTTTTAGCAGATGTAAGGTATTGTGTTCCAATTTACGCCAAGATCACATTCTGGATAACCTGTCCCATACCTGTATTCCATAATTTTATGAATTAATATGCATGCTTGTGGAACAGACAAACCTGCAAACAGCATCTTAAAGGAGAAGGAAAGGCTAATAAAGAGTTAATCTCAAGCTGCAGGCGTACCTTTAGTTCTCTCAATAGTGCCCTTAAGTCTCCCCATATTTCTCCTGTTCAGATGATCAGAAGCCTCACAGGAAAAAAAACGCTGAGCTGTGTAAAGAAAGTTCCCATAATGCCTCACTCCTGCACCAAGACAGGTGTACATGCTGTACATGGGGGTGGGGGGTGAGTTCTTAGCATTCTTGAGGGAGGGGGAGCAGGAGAGGGGAGAGAGCTGCATGTCTCTGGCACAGGAAAACAAAGAGACAAGAAATCCTGTTTCTTTTGACAGAGAACTTTTGACAGAGTGCAGCGTTTCTGTGAGTGCTTATGGCTGTATTTACATAGACCTTTCTGATAAAGCCTACTCAGTTTTTACCTTTCCTTCTCCTTTAATAATCCTGTATAAGGAAAGGCTGTGGAAAGGGGGTTTTTATTGAACCATTGTCATCACACCGTCTGTTGTAGTAAGTTAGGTCTTAGATAATACATAATTATGATCTGCCCCCAGATGGCCTGCTAAATGCATTTTTTTTGCTTTTTAGAAATCTTGGAGTGCTGCAGTACTTTAAGAGAAAATCTCAGAGGTTAAACTGCCCTTGCTGAAGTGTTCCTTAGCTATCCAAGCCTGACAGCACCATTATTAATATTAATGGGAATTACTTTAATTAGAGAGTGTTTTGGCAACTGCAGTTCTCCCTGAAAACATTACAGTTTCATTTTGGTTATTTAAAGAGGAAATTTGCTTTAAAGTAATATAATTTACAAAAATACATTAAAAATGCTTGTGACTAACTACAAATTCTATTATAATATCACTGTTCTGCAGATTTCCATTTTGTACGCTGTTGTGTTGTTTCTGTGATCCCTTTAATACTAGCAACCAAAATCTTTCCAAATCCAGTATTCCAGTTCAGCTACCTCATTCATGCAGGCTATCACTCCTGTACTCCTGTTGTAGCACTAATTGCATGTAGACATCATATAAGATCATGGAGGACACCTGACACTGCAGGGCTTTGCTGCAAATTTTTATTAGTGTGTTCCACTACATGTTTCAGGCAAAGCCCTTGAAAAAGGGCTTTGCCTGAAACATATAGTGGAACACACTAATAGATACTAGCAACTAGGCAGTGGTATGAATGACAAAATGGAAAATACTTTTTTTCGGTTTGTGGAATCATTCATCTTGTTAACCTGATGGGATTCAATATAGGCTGAAGAATCATAACAAACAATAGATGTTTGCTTCCTTTGTTCATTCCATGCAACATACAGTACTTACATCTGTTTTTTTTTTCTAGGAGCAAAAAAAGTATGAGAATGAGGAAAACGAAAACAGAGTTGCCTGGAGAAAAACTATTATTAATAATCAGCAAAAGTAAGAGCCTAATATAATTAGTAATTTGTTTGAGACAATCTTTTGATAAGAACTTGTCACTGTTCAGTAAATTATAAACATTAATAGAGAATCAATGCACCCCTCTCTATTTCAGTGGCTACTGGGACAGATGTCAACAAGGCATAGTTTTTCATACTTACATAGCACTGTATATGTGTACAAAACAGATAATTCACTAAAAGGTTGGATGGTGGAGGTTTTAAAGGTTCTGCTGTTGGGCACAGTAAGTTCTATATTAGGGTTGACCACCTTTAACACTGCAAACATCACTAAAAGGATTCATTTCATCATGTCAAAATATGGCCAAAGTGTAGTGCTTAAATTCTGATGAATACTGAGATATATAGTTTTCCTAAATTACATATTTTATTCCTTATATGGATAGTTTTGTAAATGTATACAACTTAAATAGAACTCAAATTAAAGTCCAACTTTAAAAATAAAACTGCACTAATTGTATCAGTTTTTTTAAATACTACTTTTTTATTATTACAGTTTTTTTGCCATTTCCCTGTCCAGTGGGGTCTAATGGCTTTGCTTTTATTACTTCAATTAAAGATTTTTTTAAGATGTAAATCCTGTGCATTCTGCCCAGCTCCCTGCTTTTTTTTGTTCCCTGCTAGCAGTATATATCTCTTCTGATAGAATAAAGAATATCTTCCAAGGTTCATCATTATAGACTTGGTATCTATCTGTCTGTCTGATGTGTGTATGTGTGTACTTATGCATAAGAGAATTATCCTTTGTGTATTGAAATGTTTGCTATTAGTGATGAGCAAATTTATTTGCCAGGCATGGATTCGCAGCGAATTTCCGCTCTATAAAGCATTGTGCAATGTACTGGTGCTATATAAATAAATTGTTATAATAATTAATCATATTTAATGATAGGCTTGGCTTAGTGCTTTTTTATTAAACTGCCCCCTTGTGTTTTTTGTAGACTCTTCCAGCGTCTAGATGCTAGATCAAAAGACCTTTCCAAAACAGCAGGAGACATAACACAAAGTGTGTCATTATCTCAGGGCATGGAAAGGAAGAAGGTTATTCAGCACATCAGAAGTATGTACAAAGTAGATTTAAGTGCAAGTCGTCATTGGCAAGAACTTGTTCAGCAACTGACTCATGACAGGTTAGCAGCTCAGTATAATTTATGTTTTGATTTCATAGTGCATTCAAGGATTGCGTTGTTTAAATCATCTTGCTTGAAAAGTTTTTTTGTCTCTAAAAGATAACAAAATAATAAAATCTTAGAACATATGACGTGAAAATATTGAACCTTAAAATAACCTATGATGTTTTATATTTTCTTGTTATGTAGAAATAATACAAGACTCTTTTAACAGTAAGATAACAAAAACATAATAAAAATATAAATTTATAGGTGGAAATTCCCATATAATATAAAATGCAGAATTCTGCTGGTTTTGGACAAATAGTTCTTCAGAATGGCTATTTTTACAGTCCTTTATCATTCTGCAAAGCTAGTAGCAAATTTAGCAAACTTTCCACTGGTAGTTGTCTAGATCAACCCAAAGGATTAGTTTTAACAGTGTTGGCCAATGAAAGCTCTGGCTTAACAAAAACAGAACTTCATCTTTGCCCAAACTGAGTAAGAGGCCTCAAAGATTATTTCAAATTTAAATCTCCAGAAAGAATAGCAGAAATTACTCTGTAACCTTCTGCGATCTTTACAATGTTTTATCACTGTGTTTATATTTAAAAATCCTCATAAGTGCTGTAAGACTTTAGTTTCATATCGCTTAGCTTTTCAGCAGTGCAGTAGCTGGTATCCTCAAAGCTAATGACAAAAGATACAAGGAGCAATAATTATGCATTGACTGCACAACTTAAAGATAAAATATTTCATATTTTCAATTCCTTTATTGTATTTCATATATATTTCTCTTTGTATCTTGGCTTAGCAATTGATTGGGTGTGTTTTGACATCATTATGGGTTTGACCAAACAAACAGGCCCATCAACTGAATGCTCCATAGCAGGGGCAACTACATGGGTTTTCAGTGACACCAATAAATACCAGAAAGATACCATTAAATTATGCCGTTGCTCAAAAGGAGTAATATAAGGCTATAGACAAAAAAAAAATTTTTTTTACAAAACTGGTAGTAATTTAATGCATAAATAAAATATTGTATTTGTATGTAGCAGAAGTAAGTTAACTTTTTGTTTATTTTAACGGATTTAAAGGGCTGTTTGGTATGATCCAGAGTCCTACCCAACTTCCTGGCAACTGGATCCAACCGAGGGTCCAAATAGAGAGAGAAGACGTTTACAAAGGTGCTACTTAACCATTCCAAATAAATACCTACTCAGGGACAGGCAAAAACCAGAAGGTATGTGCCCTTCATCAATTGCTTTATTTCTGTATAAAAATACATTAAAATACATAATATATATATATATATATATATATATATATATATATATATATATATACAATGACCAAAATACATGAAATTGCAGTCTTTTGTCTTAGTTGTTATTTTCATAACATGCCATTAATTGACATAAGGTACAAACTGCTGCAACAGTGCACTAGGTTTTAAGTTAGGAGTGTATTGGTTTGTTATTGTCAGCCTGAAAAGAACAGTAGGAAGGTTGCCAATGCTTCACTCAAACAGCATCTTTTCATTTGGCCTGCGGGCCAAATAGTCACACACTAGAGGCTGTTTTTTTTATTTCACTGATTTCTGTATATTTCATTTCATTGTTTTTAAATCCAACAGAAACTGTAAAGCCACCGCTTTCATACCTTTTTGAAGACAAAACACATTCCTCATTTTCATCTACTGTAAAAGATAAGGCAGCAAGTGAACGTATACGGTAAATATTATATATAAATTGTTTCCTGCTGAGCAAACAAGCTAAGTGTTTTCCAGGGTCTCATGCTACTTTTTGCCTGAAAAAGACCTGTTATTTACTGTTGTCATTTGAGGAGATAAATATTGCTTTATTGTGATGTGCAGTTTTGTTCTAGTGCAGTAACCCATGGAACCATTATTCTCTCTAATTTAAACCAAATGCCTATTTGCTTGCTTATAGGTTATAGTGTGGGAAGATTTGAATCGGTGAATGAGGTTCAGTGGTACAAAGCGCAAAAACAAGAAAATTCTAGCACTGCATTTAACCCATTGATCATAGCACAACACCTTTCTTTAATCAGAAACTATAAATTATTCTCAGATAGTAATACACATTTTAGTCATTGCTGTCAAATGGTTAATGTGCACATAAAACACTAGTACTCTTATTAAAGCTTTTGCATTTTATTGTATAGGGTTACCCAACGATGCATCAATGTGGCACCATCCAGAGAAACCTTTGGAGAACTTTTATTAGGTGAGTTTCTGTCATTGTAATTTCAGGTTATTAGTACCTAAAACGATCTGCAGCATTGTCAGTATTAAAAAAGGCCACAAACCCAGGTCCTGATATGCTGATTTATATACATGTCCTGTAATATGAGATTATCATGGCTTTTTAAGAGAAAGTGGTACACTTGCTAAATTGACGTTTGCTAATAGGCTTTTACTGTATATGTTACACATTAAATGTTACATCTGGATTTTATGGTGACTTGGGAACAGTAATTGGTGAAAGGTACATGATCCATTCTTGGCTTAATTTAGAAATAATAAGCTGTTTGAACATCCATCACCTCCAAGTTTCCCTTAAATTTGCTTAAATGTGCATTTCTTGTTCTTTTTTTTTTTTTTTTTTTACACATAATAAAGCCCTAAAATGTGTGTTCTATCTTTGTCACTGTTCTAATCAAAGGAGCAGTATACTGTACTCCCTTTTTCAACATAAATTCAATGAATAGGAATATTGTCTTAATTAAGAATTATGCATAGTTTTTAATTCTTGCACTAAACATGGCAAAATCTAAATTTGAAAGTAAGGGCACATTCTGCTACCTGTTTGTCCAAACAAATCACTAGATGGGCTGCTTTTTATCTCAAAAAAGGATGCAGCTTGGAAAAGGGAAGGGTCTATTTATACAGACGCTGCACTTTTGACACTTGATTTGTTTTGACTGTGCTTGTACAGACAGGAAGTAGAATGTAACTTTACCTTTAGTAATTAATTAAAGTAAGCAATAAAATGCTAAGCAGTATAAAAGTGCTACATGCATCTTTCATTTGAAATTGTACAGTAATTCATTGGAAGCATGATTGGGCTATATTTTAATATTATGCCTTTCTATTCCTTTTTTAGGAAATTCGGGGATGTACTTTGTTGAAGACAATGCAGGTGATACAGTAGAATCTACCGTAAGTTTAAGGTTCTGGGGTTTTCAGGTTAATTTTTATTATTGCACTAAAACATTTATATTTACATTTATAACTTTATTTTAATAATGTTTAGTTTGCATTGGGAACCAGCGTAGTATATAGATAGCTGCAGTTTTGTTCATGCAGAATTGGTTGTTTACTATTTTAAAGTTTTGGCACTTTTTAAGGGGACAGTGGACACATTACCAAAAAGAAGCAAAGTGCAGTTTGTATGATATCATTTGTGTTACGGCCTTAGACACAATGCTCCTAGCAGTATGTACCTGCTGCATGGTTCCACTTCCCCAGCCTCTTCTTCGGTTTTAATCTTTCCACCCCCAATTGAGTGAGCAATCTTGTTGGGGGGTGCATGTGCCCCCAAAGGTTCTTTGTTGGGGTGGGAGGCAGCATTCAGAACATGCAAGATATTCAGAACATGCAAGCTAGGCAGTGTAGAGGGATACAAGGTGCTGTGGAGCCCTGTAGTTAGCACCAATTTATGGCACATTATCTGCACAGTCAGCTGAATATTAATCCAAAGCACCTGCTGTTTGCACCTTCCAAGTGGAAGAGTACTCCATTACTTGAACCCATATTGTATATTTTTATACACTGATATTTAAGGTGTAAATTTTGCTTAATAAAAAGGCACCTTTAGTAAGAATGTGGCTAGAGAAAATGCACGCCCGTCTTGTATAAGTATTTCTTGGTGGGAAACTTGCAAGGTTTTTTAATTTTTTGTTATAGTCTCTGCATGGTGAAACAGAAGCAGCATCTTTTGCTTGGACGTATGAAGAAATCAAGGAGGTCCATAAGCGCTGGTGGCAGTTAAGAGATAACGCTGTCGAAATATTTTTAACAAATGGAAGAACCCTGCTTCTGGCTTTTGACAACACAAAAGTAAATGTGAACATTTATGTATCAGTATTAATTTTCTTAACTAGCATTGCTTTGCTCATTGTTTCTTTCCTGGTTATGCTTTTTAACATCAAATCTGCTATTTGATAGATATTGTTATTAACTCCTAATAACACAAATTACTATTTGAGAGCTAAAGTTTAGCAGAAGAATTTATATTGGTGAGAATATAATATTACCATTATGAAATACAAACAGCTATTTACAATGGATACAATAAAAGAGCTTCAGGTATATCAAGGTAGAAAGAAAGATTTATATAAGTACTGCACAGTGCACTCAGTCTGCCAGAACAGTTATTTTAAGAAGTATTGTTGACACTTGAACACTGAAATGCAGACAGTGGTTTTGAGTGTTGCCATGGTAACTTCTGAACGTGCACTGATAAACGAAAAAAAGGGAGCTACAATTGTATCTGATAATTTTATTTTCAATTTTAGTAACGGATTTCTGTTTACTTAGGGGTTTATATAACATTTCACACTGCGTATTTAACATTACTATAATTAGCATTCAGAATAATGCTCAGGCATAAGAATACTTTGTACTGATTTCAAATCTTCATCTGGTCTAAGTCCTTTCACTGACAACAACAGCTCCCAGATAACATGATACAGGTATGGGATCCCTTATCCGGAAACCCGTTATCCAGAAAGCTCCGAATTACGGAATGCCCGTCTCCCATAGACTCCATTTTAATCAAATAATTCAGAATTTTAAAACTGATTTCCCTTTTCTCTGTAGTAATAAAACAGTACCTTGTAATTGATCCCAACTAAGATACAAATAATCCTTATTGGATGCAAAACAATCCTATTGGATTTAATTGCAGTTTTATTGATTCTTTGTTAGACTTAAGGTATGGAGATCCAAATTACGGAAAGACCCCTTATCCGGAATACCCTTGGTCCCGAGCATTCTGGATAACGGGTCCTATACCTGTACAGTGAATATTACATTCCCTTATTTCAAGTTTTCCCTCATTTCACCTTTATTTTGTTGTTCCACCAATATATAATGCATTTCCTGGATTTTGTACAGTTTTTTTTCTGGTCCCCTGTATCTTTTAGAAGTGCAACAGGTCTGCAAATTTTACATCTCTGTGGGTAGAACATAACAAATGTAACTAGTAATGCTATAAAAGTGACAAGATGTTAGTGTATACAATTCTATTATTTTTTATATATTTTGGCCCAACCTAATTGGTAGAAAAAAATATTTAAAATGTTTTATTTTTTTTCTAAGATACGTGATGATATTTACCACAACATTCTGAATAACAATCTTCCAAATCTTCTGGAGTATGGAAATATCACTGCTCTTACACATCTGTGGTGTACTGGACAGATCACCAACTTTGAGTACCTTACTCATTTAAACAAGCATGCCGGGCGGTCCTTCAGTGATTTAATGCAGTACCCAGTGTTTCCCTTCATTCTTAGTGATTACTTTAATGAAACCCTTGACCTAAGCGATTCAGCAATTTACAGGTAATAAAGTTGTGTTTTCATAAATTATACAGAAACATGAAAGTAGCACTGCACAGAGTCAGGTGGTGATTGCACCCAAGCACTTGGTCTGGCTGTGCTCTGAATCTCTCTCTAGATAAACAATCAGGTGCAAGGCACAGAGTTAATCTCTGGCAGGCAAAAGGCATCCATGTGCTTGCCTCCTGCCTTATGTCAGGCAGTAGACAGAGGGCTCTGTGTGGCCTGCTTATGCTTGCCAAATGCAGGCATTTGTAGGGCAAGGCAGATGAAAGTCTCTGTGTTCCCATTGATTTCCCCGACAGCTGTTTCCATGGAAATGGTCACCATGCACCCCATGGCAACTGTTTACACGGCAGCTGTCAGGACCTCCATAACAGCTTTTTCTGATAGCTGTCCCCATGGTTTCTGTAATGGTTATTAAAGCAACAATTGTCAACATTGTTGTGATGACAGCAATTAAATTTTCATGATAGCCGTTATCATGGTTTGCATATTAACCATTTAATGTAACCTGTTTCTGTTTCTACTGTTACTGGTTTCATTGGGTTTGATGAGTACTAGTTTCCATAGCAACGGTTACCATGGCATTGTCTTAGTGAAAATGGACACTGTATTCTGCATGCCAACTGTATCCATTTCAGGTGTCGCCATGGTTTCCATGGCCACTGCTATGACTATCAACTGAAATTTTATACTGATATTACCATACTAACAGTTACCATGAGTTCTGTGGCTATCACTTGGTTTACCTAAGTATAAATTAGTGCTAATTTGAAATACCTCTAGTTGCATTCCATCAAAAATTACCATTGTAATTAAAATTGAGATCTACAATTATGTCTTTAAATTAAACTTGCTCTGTTTGGGAAATCCCCTTCAGCAATACGGTTGAAGGAATTAAAGTGATCAGTCGTGATTTGTATGGTTTACTTTTTATTTTTAAATTACATTTCAAATAATTTACTTTGAATTTTATTTTTGAACCAAACAACATTTTTTAAAGTCTCAGAAGAAGCCAGCACTACACAACAGAACTGCTTTCAGATAAGCTATTGTGTACTGTCAATATGACCCGGGTCACATAATATCATAATAGGGTTGCTCCTGCTTGAGTGCTATTCTTATGTCTAGTTGGGGTTAGTTTACCAATGCAAATGATTTCTGAAATAGTTCTGAACGCTATAGTGCTGAAATCCTCCCCAGCCATCAGGAAACCTGCTTTTTAAAAGGGTAAGGGTCTTGATGTCAGAAATCATTCTGACTGTATTTTGGGTGCTAAAATTCATAACAGTACCAGCCCATGGAGGCACTATCAGTTCAGGCAGCTGAATCCTTCAGCAGAGAGGTCAGGGAGATGTCATCCTATTGTTCTGGTGATTGGCTGCTGGGGGGGGGGGAAAGGAGGGCAGCGCAGTAGTAAAGAGAGACTGAAGTTTATCAGTGCACAAGTTACATGGCTTTTGTGCACCTGGGAAAGTAAGGAAACCCCATGTCAGTTTTAAAAATTAGATATAAAAAATATTTTTTCTTTTTTAAGAACAGATTTCAGTGCAGAATTCTGCTAGAGCAGTGATCTGAAAGAGATACTGACACCTGAAATTAAACTGTTTTTTAAATTTATCATTGCACTGTCTTTGTATGAGCTTTAGAATTCTGCCATAAAAGTATTTGCCAGATATGTTAACATTACCAAAATAATCCCCATTGCTCCTCTATGAAGGGGCGGCCATATCTGTTCAGCAGGAGTCTGTTAGCATTAGAAGCTATAACTGAATTTGAGAAGGGACAGTCAGGTTGGCAAAATAGTCAGGTTTAGGAACTTCAGGTAACAATTACTTACAAAAGCAGCCCTATCAGCCAAAAACGATCAACATGACCAACATGAGGTAATTTTGAACATACATTATTATTTTGAAAAGTAGTTTTTTCATGTCCGTATCACTTTAATAAATAAGGTTTTGAAATTAAAATGTTTTTTCGTGACAGTATTCCTTTAAGTTTGTAGAAGTTAAATTCAGATTTGTTGATATGGGTTGTACAGTAAGCAAAACCACCAATATTTGTGAATGACCCCTCCAATTAATGGAGTTTATCACAGCAGTTTTGATAATAAAAGTCTTAATTCAAAGGGATCAGCTCAGTCATAGCTGTCTTGTGAATTAAGTCTAAAGCAAATTAATCTGATCTACCAGCAAGAAATATAACCAAACAAAGGCTGTTTGTGTAGAGAGAATGCTAGTTTACTATAATTACACAGCTGTCTTTTATCTCCAGAAATCTTGCAAAACCTATTGCTGTTCAATCAAAGGAAAAGGAGGATCGCTATATAGACAATTACAAGGTATGTTACCCCCACATTTTTAAATATAATATTTAAAGACTGGTGGCTGTTACAATGCCATAAACATTGTAAAAATATGGGAAAATAAAAATATAAATATGCTGTTATATTGCATTATTCACATATAAAATGAATAAATAAGTGACTGAAAAATATTTTTAAATAAATGTATCAAATAATGTTGAGTTGGAGATTTAGCTATCCCAAATGATTACCTGTCTCAGAAAATAAGATTTCCTAAATTGTTTTTCTGGGGGGTGATTTGATTTATATCAATATAAAAATACAAGGCACAAAGTTTGCCCAGGAGCAGTATCCAATAGCAACCAATAAACATGTTTGCTTTTAAACATTTGACCAGAAAACACTATATATTATTTAACGACAAAAGTGTTCTGACATCTGCCAGATTCAGATTTGCCAATCACACAGATTTTAAAGCACACTTCATCACTCCAAAACAAAAACACTCCAGCCAGTGCTGGGCATTGTGCATGATAACTTTCTGCAAATTGAAGTTCCTAAAATACAGTTGATATAATTTCTGTCATTTAGTATAATCTGAACATTTATAACTAAATATTGTAAATATATGCTGGGATCTGTTCAGAACTAGCACAGGTAAATCTATGGACCTGTTCATAGTCAGCAACATGGGGCAGTTCTCAAATAAAAGAATGTAAAAGAGGGTGTTCCATTTACTTGAGTCCAGAATCAACTGATGACTGTCTATTAAATACTACAATTAATGTTTTATTGCAAATAACTTAAGGTGGCCATACATGCTTGTTTTGCAAGGTCGCTCTAGGGCCAAACGATCTAATTAATACGGTGGGAATATGGGGCGTCATACCGAGGACCACATCAACGAGCCGATGTGGTCCCCGAATCAAGGGGAAATTGAAACCCTTCCAATCAAGATCTAGCCAATTTCATGCTAGATATCGGTCAGGTCCCATATACGGCCAGATAAGCTGTCGAATCGCTCTGAAGAACCCGAATCGGTAGCTGAAATCTGCCCATGTATGGCCATCTTTACCTGCAACAGTAGTCTTTTTCTAAAAAAACACTGTATCAGATAATGTCAGGTATGTAATCAGCCTCCAGTGTATTATGCACAGTCTGCTCGGTGTATTTAGCACTACATTATTAGATATTTTTGTAGAACTGCCATTATTATATGCATTATTTTCTTTAATATCCAAATGTCCCAGCAGTTTAAATATCAGTGTGTGCCTTCTTTTTGATTACTTTCATTAGAAAGTAAATAATTCTTTGTTATTCCCTACTGAATATGACTTGAATTATTTCAGTATTTAGAGGATGAGTACTGCAAAGGAGATAGAGAAGATGATCCAATGCCTCCTGTACAGCCATACCATTATGGATCCCATTACTCAAACAGTGGGACTGTACTTCATTTCTTAGTCAGAATGCCTCCTTTCACCAAAATGTTTTTAGCATACCAAGGTAAGTATATGATTAAAGGAGACATATAATATAACTAAAAGCCTTTTCAATCTTCTAGGCAATAATAATAATTTATAATAATGAATAATATATAGTGCTGATTTTACTTTGTGCCAAAATTTTATATTATTTTTAAAAAAATACCACTTTATTGGAGCTCCCTATAGATCCTCTGTGGTCCCTGTCTGTATTTCAAATGTGAGGTAGGCGTGTCCTAACAGTCCCTGCCAGAAGCACAGTAGTAGGAGTTTGTCAGTCACAGCCCTGCAGTTCCCTGTCAGGTCAGCCTAGCTGCTAATTGGTTCCTACCCTAGTGCAGTGTGTGAGTGCTACCATCTCCTCTGTACAGCCTGGGAAAGCAGCTTGCAGGAAGTGAAACAGATGGGCGGGACTAGTGAGGTTTTGGGGGAAAATTTCAATAAATCAACCTGAAACACAACTTTTCTCAGCACATTAATTCTGTATTTAGAGGAGAATAATGCCCTGGCGTATTCTTGATTTTCATACAATATGTATTTTAAAGTTAGTGCTATTCCATTTTAATGTATCTGGTGGCATGCAAAGGATCAGCGATATGGCTGTATTATGGTTAGACACATGGGCGTCCACAGAAGGGGGCAAGAGGGGGCACTTGCCCCCCCCTGGAAAAGTAGCAAAAAAAATGGGGAGAAGGGGGAGAAGAATTTTTTTTTTAATTTTTTTTTTTTAGTTGTAACATTATTTATATCCCCACCTTGGCCATTATAAAACCGCCGCCCAAACCCCCCTCTAAAGGTCCCAGGAACTGAGCGCAGGCACCACCTTCCCACCCTTCCCTATACTGGAGCGGTGCGCCCATGACACGCATGCGTATTGGGCACGCCCCCCCTACGCATGCGTGTCTTTGAAACACAAGGCGCCAGAAGGCGCAGAAGGCGCTTGGGTGCGGCGGCGGTCGGTTGTGGTGTGGGCTGGCTGAGTGAGCAGGACTGCTGGCCTTGGCTGACTGGCACCTGGGACTGGGATTTCGAGGCACTGCTGCTGCTGACAGGTACAGTTGCTGGGGGCGCAATATGAGGGGGGCTTGGCTGCTGGCACAGTACAGATGGGGGGCTTGGCTGCTGACACAGGTACACAATGATGCTGGGGCCTTGCTGGGGGCGCAATATGAGGGGGGCTTGGCTGCTGGCACAGTACAGATGGGGGGCTTGGCTGCTGACACAGGTACAGATGGGGGGGCAATATGAGGGGGGCTTGGCTGCTGGCACAGTACAGATGGGGGGGCAATATGAGGGGGGCTTGGCTGCTGGCACAGTACAGATGGGGGGGCAATATGAGGGGGGCTTGGCTGCTGGCACAGTACATATGGGGGCAATATGAGGGGGGCTTGGCTGCTGGCACAGTACAGATGGGGGGGCAATATGAGGGGGGCTTGGCTGCTGGCACAGTACAGATGGGGGCAATATGAGGGGGGCTTGGCTGCTGGCACAGTACATATGGGGGCAATATGAGGGGGGCTTGGCTGTTGGTACAGTACATATGGGGGCAATATGAGGGGGGCTTGGCTGCTGGCACAGTACAGATGGGGGGGCAATATGAGGGGGGCTTGGCTGCTGGCACAGTACAGATGGGGGGGCAATATGAGGGGGGCTTGGCTGCTGGCACAGTACAGATGGGGGGGCAATATGAGGGGGGCTTGGCTGCTGGCACAGTACAGATGGGGGGGCAATATGAGGGGGGCTTGGCTGCTGGCACAGTACATATGGGGGCAATGTTGCCCCCCCTACGCATGCGTGTCTTTGAAACACAAGGCGCCAGAAGGCGCCTGGGTGCGGCGGCGGTCGGTTGTGGTGTGGGCTGGCTGAGTGAGCAGGACTGCTGGCCTTGGCTGACTGGCACCTGGGACTGGGATTTCGAGGCACTGCTGCTGCTGACAGGTACAGTTGCTGGGGGCGCAATATGAGGGGGGCTTGGCTGCTGGCACAGTACAGATGGGGGGCTTGGCTGCTGACACAGGTACACAATGATGCTGGGGCCTTGCTGGGGGCGCAATATGAGGGGGGCTTGGCTGCTGGCACAGTACAGATGGGGGGCTTGGCTGCTGACACAAGTACAGATGGGGGGGCAATATGAGGGGGGCTTGGCTGCTGGCACAGTACAGATGGGGGGGGCAATATGAGGGGGGCTTGGCTGCTGGCACAGTACAGATGGGGGGGCAATATGAGGGGGGCTTGGCTGCTGGTACAGTACATATGGGGGCAATATGAGGGGGGCTTGGCTGCTGGCACAGTACAGATGGGGGGGCAATATGAGGGGGGCTTGGCTGCTGGCACAGTACAGATGGGGGGGCAATATGAGGGGGGCTTGGCTGCTGGCACAGTACAGATGGGGGGGCAATTTGAGGGGGGCTTGGCTGCTGGCACAGTACAGATGGGGGGGCAATATGAGGGGGGCTTGGCTGCTGGTACAGTACATATGGGGGCAATATGAGGGGGGCTTGGCTGCTGGTACAGTACAGATGGGGGCAATATGAGGGGGGCTTGGCTGCTGGTACAGTACAGATGGGGGGGCAATATGAGGGGGGCTTGGCTGCTGGCACAGTACAGATGCTGGGGCCTGGGGGCGCAATATGAGGGGGGCTTGGCTGCTGGCACAGTACAGATGGGGGCAATATGTTGGGTGCTGGCACAAATACATGGGGGCAATATGATGGCTGTTGGCACTGGTACATGGGGGGCAATTGGGGGCTTTTTTATGTGGCATGATAATTTTGATCCATCTAATGTGTGTTTCTGAGTACTGAATTATGTGAATAGTAGGTAGCTGAGTAGAGCAGAGTAGTTGTAAAAGGCACTAACAGTTGTAAATGTATTCATTAATTAAAATATATTTAATTACAATTGTATATTTTTACATACAGACACACGTAAACTAGTATCATCCTGCAAAAAAAAAAATATATATATATATATATATATATTTGTCTGTTGCAGGATGATGCTAGCTTACTTGACCCCCCTTGGAAAATTTTCTGCGGACGCCCATGGTTAGACAATACCATTTTAGATCAGAAAAGGTATCAATATAAACTAGATTGCACACTTATGTTGAACATTTCTGTATAAAGAATCTATTATATGTAATTTTGCTTTAAACTTGATTTTAATGTGTATTAATAAAACATATATATCTGTTTGCAGTGTGCACAATAATAGCTGGAAAAAAGATTCTGCAGGTGCACAGCAATACTAGCAACAGTTGGTTGTGAGGGTTTAGCTTGGCTGACTAGTCTGTAGTTAATTTCTGATTCGTTCTTTCCCAGCTGGACAAAAAGCTGTTACAGAATTCTGGTAATTATTAAACAAATGCAAGATAACTGGAACAAGAAAATAAATAAGAAAAATCTGTCAATTAAATATGCCATAGTGCAGAAACCCATAGGAACCAATCAGGTGCATTCCTTAAAGACATTATTAAACTGATGTCTAGTATCTGATTGGTATCTGATTGGTTTCTGTGGGCTACCAAATTTAAACAAAGATGATATATATGTTTGATGATATATATGATTGAACTAAGGGTCCCAGATAAGCCCTGCTGTTGCAGTAAGCCACATTGTTCCAGTAAGCACCCCCATCTTCAAATATGTAAAGTTTAAAAAAAAAATAGTTTGGGTGGTATATTAAGTTATGCATAGCAAATAACCTATTTGTTTTTGTCATTGTAGATCAAAGTTTTGATATTCCAGATAGAACATTCCATTCCATGAAAACAACATGGAGGTTGTCATCTTATGAATCAATGACTGATGTAAAAGAGCTCATTCCAGAATTTTTTTATTTACCAGAGTTTTTGGTAAACAGAGAGGGTAAGCCAAAGCTATTACACCATATTTCATCAGAGGTGAAGAATGTACATTTTGGGAAGAGCGTGCATAAAAAGCATAGATACTGCATGCAAAGGAAAGTTTATTTGAAATGGTTAAATCATTAACCCTACATTTTTAACAGTATGTATAAAATGTAAAGTAGTTTTGGATGATATAGCAAACTTGTTTAGTATCAGTTTAAACATTGTTATATATTTAAAGCTGTGTTTTTTTTTTTTTTATTTTAGTGGAACCTAGGTTTATAAAACAAAATATAGATTTCACCTTTATGGCATTTTTGTATATCAACAGACTGGCACTGTGGTCATGGTCACAAGACCAATTCTAATCTACATTAGAGAAAGCACTTCATTTAGCATATGGGGAAAGGTAGGGAATTTTCCAGTAGGTGAATCGCATACAATGATCGGTGAAGTTTTAACATAACCCTGAACATAACATAACCCTTGTTCATCATCTTGTATCAGCAATACACATAGGAAGCTTAGAGTTTCCCTAAATACAAGTGAATCAAATAAGGTGCTACACCACATGTCGGCATCTGTTTTGTGTGTGAGACTTGACCAGTCTGTAAGCATGCACTTTATATCTGAAACACCGCTCTCTTGCTTTAAAAATAAATGTATGTGCATCAATTAATGGTATAGTATTAGATTTGCATTGCTTTACTTTACTCATATCTACTGCTAAATTCTGACAAATTGTTACTGGTGATGTTGCCCATAGTAACCAACCAGATCTTTGCTTTTGTTTTCTAACCTATGGGTAAGCGTTCAAATGTATTGCTGATTGGTTGCTATAGGCAACATCACAGGTGATGGTGGCTTACATAGATTTATTGTAAAACCCAGATGTACAGTAACCACTAAACGCTTTCATCATTATCCATTATGTCCTCTGCCAGGAGTGCTTTAAGGTACCAGTGGGCCCAGGGCAAAAAATCTCATGGTTGGGCCCCTACTGGCCCAATACATTAGTGATAGAACTAACCTCAAGCAGGTGATCTTGAAGATGAGGTAGGCAATAAGGAAATGGTATATGTGTTAATTGAATATGCGAGGTCCAACAGCCATGAAATTGGATAAACTGTAATAACACCATAAGAAAAAAAAAGTCTCCACTAAATATGTCCCTTAAGGGAAAAAAAGAAAATAAATTCACGTGGTTATGCTTTAAGGTCGGTATACTCGGTTCATATTTAAGTCTTCCGACAATCTTTTGGATATCAGTCGTACGTTTAATTGCAACAATCTAAGACCAACATTCCGACTGAAATTGTAGGATAAATTGTAGAAATCGGAGGATGTTCTGAACATGAAATAGTTGGCAGACACCAACTGTACAAAAATGACTTCCTGGAAATGCATTGTAGGTCCCCACAATATATTGTCAGATACACTATACCTGCACAGATTTTATTGTTATTTGAAATAAATTTTTTAACCTGTCTGATTAACTAAATAACCAATCGACATGGTACAAAATTATCATAAAGATAATTTGGAGCCCACACGCGGTCCAAAAATCCGTTTTGTACGATTATTATCAGTGCGTGCATAGCCAGCTTTAGCCAAAAGTTATACCAGACAAAGGTGTGGTAGTGGGCATCCTATCTTGGTGGGCTCTGGCCAAAATGCAGACTTTGATATAAAACCAATGTGAGGATTGTGGGTTAAAACACTAGAGCATCCGTGATTTATGTTTGATAGTTATAAAAAATTTTCCTAATTAACCTTTCTAGGCTTTGACTTTGGTTTGCGTCAAAATGGTGAACGTGTAAATCATGTCAATCTACCGCCCTGGGCCCGAAACGATCCTCGGCTTTTTATCCTTATTCATCGTCAGGCTTTGGAGTCAGATAATGTATCTCAAACAATATGTCATTGGATTGATCTGGTGTTTGGCTATAAGCAGAAGGGCCGTGCAGCAGTGCAAGCTATCAATGTGTTCCATCCAGCAGTAAGTGTTTTTTATTTTAATCATACATATATATGCACTAACATTTATTTTGTTTTTTGTTCCATTGTCTACATTACTATTATGTAATAAGATATTCTCTTTTTACATTTGCTATTTGTCGACTATACCCATTATCTTTTCTTATTTCCCCCCTTTTTACTCCCCATTTCCATTTTTTGTTGCTTCCTTACCCATCCCCTTGTTTTCTAATCTTCTCTTTCCATGCCTACTTTCTCTCATGCTTCTACAACCACTACTTTTCTACCCCCTTGTCTTTCTACTCTCCCCTCCTCTTCCGCACTTTCTATTTCATTTGTGCTTTACTCATCTCACTTATATGCTTTTTTTCCTATAGAATTTGCTACATGTCCAAACCAAAGAGGATTCCTACAAATTTGCATAATTAAATTTACAGAAATACATTTCAAAGCCACTTTGTAATATACGTTTTTTATTAATTCTCAACAATTTTAAAGTTATTTGTAAAAATTGCAGATGAAAGCACTTCCAGCTGTCCTTTGCTATTCCCTTTAGATATTGCAGGGGAAAAAATGATCAGGGCTCTCCTCCAGCCAAGACAAACACAGTTCTTTGCACATTTGTTTCATTTTTCCCAAGTCTGTTAATCACGGAAGATGCATTGTGGGACTTGGCTTTACTAGTTATACAATGCCTTGTTTTTCATCACCATTACACGATTCCTCCATTTGCACTGATATTGCCCATGCTGCCTGTCATGCGGTTTTATATTTACTTGGCAGGCACAAGTTGATTGGAAAAGCTCTCCAACATGTAGGGGCACACAATTACCAAGAAATTTTGAGATATATTTGGATTTTTTCTTAATTCTAGATAATTTCAAGATTTACAAATGGGTTTTTACCAGAAGTCGATTTTTTTGTTGTTGTTCCCCGAAATTTTTTTTTTTTTTTTTTAAATTAACTCCTATAATTCGTGATTTATTAATGTTTCGTTAACTTTTTTTGCCAAAAAAAATTGGGCAGGCTTGATCTGTCGAGTACCATTGAGTCCTATGGAGGCTTAGAATAGTAGACGAATAGAATAGTCGTGACAGCCTGTTCTTGATCTTTCAATGAGACGTTAATCCCCTCATTGTTTTCAGTTTCACCTAGTTTAAGGGGGAAGTTAATCCCCGCATTGATTTCAGTTTCACCGAGCTTCAAGGGGAAGTTAATCCCCTCACTGTTTTCTATTTTACCCACTTTCAACTGAAACTTAAACACATCATTGTTTTCCAGGAATAAGTGCCAATGCTCCAAAAATGGCTGCTGGAACAAAAAAAAAAAGAGGATTCATGGAAATGAATCAGGTCCCATCAGTCCCACCAGGTGTATTAAGTAGGCAACAGATAAAGGAGGGAATAGTAAAAATAAATACTGATAACATCAGGCTAATCTGTATAGGCCTAGTTTAAACTGATGTCTGCCAAAGATAACAGTGGGGCCACACTGCACCTATGTCCTTTGACTCACAAAAGACATAGTACTGGAACTGAGTTGCCACAGTGCTTGGTTAGCATGTGACCACCTGGTATCTAAAATACACACACCCTGAATCCTTACTATTTTAAACCTGTAGGTCTCAGAGGTACCAGAAGAGTTTCCTGGCTAACTTATTTTGTTTTTTATTATTTCTTTTAATATTATAGTTTTATATAAGGTACTTAAAGGACAAGGAAAGTTTAATATAAATTAAAAGTAAGTCTAAAGGCATTCTTTTTAAGTACTTACTGCATATCTAAATTCCCAGATCCCTGCTTGCCTCTCTGAGATATGGTGCTGGCAGCCTTCCTATTCTCTCAGCATGTGTGTAACTTGATCCTGTCTCCTGTTCTGAGCTACACATGCCCACCAGCCAATCAGAAGCTGATCTGGCAGAGGGGAGGGGGGGAGGGAATGAAACACATGTGCAGTATGAAGCAAGGAGGGAAAGGAAGGGAGAATACCTTTTTAGAGATGGCTGCCTGTTCTAGAAAATGTGAAGTAAGTGTGACTGAGTAAATATTTGATTAGGTGAGCCAAAAGTGTGGCGTTTTTCCTAAACAATAGGAGGACTATTGGGCAGTATGCTTTTTAAATTTTGACTTGCATTCTCCTTTAATATCTAAAGATGTGTATAAAATATAATCCCAGGAACATAGATAATATACTCAACAGAAAATTAGCATAAGGAGAAAAAACAAGGGCATGCTACTGGGTGGAAAATGAAGGTTTTGAGAAGGGGTGTCAAAATGTAAGTATGTTGTATATTTATGTTATTTTGAACTGATTGACTGTTCTAAGAGATGGGTGTGAAAGCTCTAAGAAAAGTTCTCTGGCGCAAATCTAGGATCTAGCTTGTAAGCATGTGGTAACTGTGAGCATGTAATAGATAATTGATCCATTACATGCAAAAAGTTAAATAGCTATGTTTTATTTTAAAGGAAAGGTAGAATGTAAGCTGTATCAGAAAGGTCTATGTAAGTACACTAATATATAACACAGTAATGATGCTCTGAGTACTCTGTCAATAGAAACACAGCATTTCTTTTCTTGTATTGTGTACACATGGTTCTTTGTATTAGACTTGCTTTTCTCAGCTCAAATCTCCAGAGCACAGGTTTGAGTCTGCTCAGCTTGCTCGTCTCTCCCACTCCCCTTCCCTTATATATATATATTTATATATATATATATATATATATATATATATATATATATATATATACATACACATACATACACACAGACCAGCACACCCTTATTAAAACTTTATTCCTTAATTAAGCACATCGCACAAAAGGTCTAGCAATATTTTTATACATAAGTTTTGACTGTGCACTTGGGGAATTTTTGCCTTTGATCGGGAATTTTCTGTTTGATGGCAGATATTTATCACTCAGGCTGAGGTACAGGCTCCTTTAAATCTCCAGGGCAAGATAGGCTAGTGCCCTGGAGTATGGCTAGAGAATGCTGAAGCCAATTAGGCAACACATGAAGTACTTAAAGGGAGCCTGGGTGTGCAGCAGGAGTTGAGTTACTTAAAGAGGCTGTGAGGGGAAGACTGGGAAGCAAACTTCCCCTGATTCTGGAACTCTGGAGAAAGGCTGCCTGGGGTTGGCAGTGTGGACTTTCGTTATACCGTTCGTGGTGAGATTCTGTTTTGTTGAACTTTTTCCTGTCAAAAATGAAGCTGTCGTGTATGTTATTTTGCTGTTAAAAATAAAGCACAGACAGGAGCCTGCTAGTTTTGTTGCAAACCGGAGTGGCCTGTCTAGTCTGTGGAGCCAAGGTTCCAGTCCGAGGTCCTATTAAGGACCGAAATGTTGGATTCTTTTAAAACAATATATCTAAAATAAACTTTTAATAAACGATTTTAAAGGGTGTGCCGGTCACAGAATATGTATTGCTATATATATATATATATATATATATATATATATATAATCATTTAAATGGTGAAGAAGGTTAATGTTTTATTTTTGTTTTCAGACATACTTTGGAATGGATGTTTCTGCAGTTGAAGATCCTGTTCAAAGAAGAGCCCTAGAGACTATGATAAAAACATATGGACAAACTCCACGTCAGCTTTTTCATTCTGCACATGTGAGCAGGCCAGGGTCCAAACTTCTGATGGAAGGTGAACTTCCCGCAGCTATGGGACTTCTGGTACAGCTTGCATTTAGAGACAGCAGAGACACCTCTAGGGATGTTGGACATCCAGTATGTAAAACTTTTTTTAATCTGATTTGTTTTATATGTGCATGCTATATATATGCTGTGTCAAAATTGTAAGGAAAATAGTTTATGCTCAGTGCTGAAGCAGAATATAGAGTTTTTATTATATCAGAATTTTTTATTAAATAAAATATTAAACATAGTAGAAATAAATTTCACTTTATAGAGTGTTTACTTTTGCATTTTTTTAATACAATTTTTTTAATATCAATTGATTTTTAATACCATCAATTCTGTCAGTATTATTTACAAATATTATTTGTCAAACAATAGGTAGGTTTAGACATGTTTCTGTGGTGGTATAGATTTTAATGGTATCTTAAAAAAACATTTGTACTGGTTAAAGCCATACTTACTATATTAATTCATATTTAAGTGCTCATTCTGTTGCCTACAGTGTTATTGAGAATACATTTTACTTAACATTGCGTATAATTTGTTGTTATAGAGTCCATTGCCATGGATTAAAGGGCTGAAATGGGGAGAATATGTGGGCTCTCCTAGTGCTCCAGATCCCAGTGTTTGCTTCAGCCAGCCTCATGGGGAGAGGTTTGGATCCTTACAAGCATTACCCACCAGGGCTGTATGTGGCTTGTCAGGAAAATTCTGCTTAATGATGATTTACAGTAAGGAACAAGGTATGGGAAGAAAGTAAATACATTTAAATTCATTACTTGAAATATTACAAGACTACAACACTGCATGAAAAATTATGCTATATAAATAAGTAACATAGCTTGCTGTTTCATTATGTTTCACTGTAGGTGTTCGAAGCATGCACAGTACAGATATTCAGTGGTCTGCAATTCTAAGCTGGGGATATGCTGATAACATTTTAAGACTGAAAAGCAAACAAAGTGAACCTCCAGTAAACTTCATTCAATGTTCAGAGTTGCATCAGGTAATTCTGGGATCTATTTAAATATATTTAACTTTTGGCTTTGAAAATTTTAAATAATTTTAATCCTACTTACACTTAGCAGGGTAGCATTGCCATTTCCTTAACCTGCTAAGCCCAGGCCCAGCCAGGGATGCCCTCAGTACCTAAGAACAGAGGCCAGAAGAAACAGAGGCATATAGTTAAAATAGTTTTCACAAACATGGTAGCAGTCAAACACAATTTTCCAGCTGAAATCTCTTCCCTTCTGAATAAATGGAATACACACTGACTTTTGTAGACACTGGTATTATCAGTGAGGGCCAGTGTTGCTTTGACCTTTTTAAAATTCTCCCTGAGAGCACCACTGCAAACTAAATACTTTGTTTTCCATAGGGATTGTAATGCTTTTAACTGCACAATGCTCTTTCAAATCTGTCTCCCAAGGGACCCCCACCACTGAGCAATTTTAAGACAATTCAGCCAAATTCTGTTTAATTATGTAGTCATATAACTCAATGTAGCCAACTAAAGTGCTTCTATATTATCAAGTGTTGTTTTTGTCACAACAGAAAAATATTGTCTGAGTAGTAGTATCTTAGTGACTAATACACTGGGGCATTAAAATTGACTCTTGTCTAGAATCTTGCCTCAGTACACATGTCACTTCATTTTGATAATGGGCATGGAACAAAATATATTTTTATGTTTATACAGTTAGTGGTGACAACAGATGTATCCAGAATTAGGAAACATAAAGTAGTTACTGCACCAGAACTGTTTTTTCAAATGCCTATTTTAGATTTAAAAGCCACTTTGTTTGCATAATTTGATGCAAATGAAGATTAAAGTAAATAACTTAATGGCCAGGTAAAACCTGGCAAATAATTAGACTATGAATAAATATTGTACTTTTTCATAGTGTTTAGGGCCAGGTTACATAAGCAGAGTCTAGATCTACACCTTGAATTTTTTACCCTAAAGCTGCATTTTTTTTTTAATAAACTTGGTTAAACATATTTATGGGCAACTGCCCTTAAATGTTTCATGTATGCGCAGATCTTTTATTAGCACTTAATGAGCATGATGATATGCACAATTCTACAAAAGTTTTCCAGAGGCAAACAAAAAGGGTTTACTAATTTATTGTGCATCTGAGCAGTAAACAGTGGTGTAACTAGCTGTCGTCTGTCCCCCCCACAAAAATTCTTTGGAGGATTTACATTTTCCCGTGGGGAAGGGGGCTGAGGAGGGGGAATTTTTTGTGCAGCAGACCCCACCATAAGAGTCGCTGGTGAAAAGGCCATCACATTGCTTCAGTATCGCAAAGTCGTGCAAAGTTTCCTCCTGCAGGCAACTGTGCGTGACCCTAGGGCCGAATTAACAATTGCAACAACTGACATAGGAATGGTCGGTGCAAGGACCACTTCGTTGAGCTGTTGCTGTCCCTGAAATGACTAAAAAAATTAAACCTACCCAATCGACACCTGCCTGGTTTTCGGCCAGATATTGGTTGTTAAAAGGCTAATATAAAGACTGCAGCATCCCCTTAATCACCTCTTGTATTGGTTGCGTTATATGTAATTCTGTATGTCCAATGTATGAAACCACTTATTGTACAGTGCTTTGGAATATGTAGGTGCTTTATAAATACATGTTATTAATAATAATAATAATAATAATAATAATAATAGAATTCCTCCTCCTCTATCCCACTGGCCATCTTCCTTGGGAATTTACTTTGGCTGTTGGCTACTGGCCATGCTCAAGCTTAGGTTGCCAAGAATGCCCTCCTGTCTAGCAACCAGTGAAGAGATGGTACTGCAGGTTTCTATAGAAACTTAGCTCTAGCTGTGTCTTCTGTCAGAGAAACAGGTTTTTTTTCTCCTAACCTCCTTACAGGGCACAGTCCAAGCAAAACTTTTTATAAGTATGTTCTGCTTGTGATGGTACTGGTGAACAGAGGGGATATATGCAGTATAAATTGTGTTGTTAGAATGGGGGAGATGAGGTCATAAAGCTGTAACAGTGTATGACCACCTGACTCCACTGGGTTTGAAAACTTGGGCTTTGGGCCAATGCACAAGAACTCAGAAATAAAAAGAAATGGGGAGCAACTCACCAACCCACTGCTAGAGGGGTGCCAAATAAGAGCTGTATTTGGCTATTCAGTAGCCCCTATGTAGACTGGCAGCCTACATGAGGCTTCGTTTGTCAGTATACCTGTTTTTTATTCAATCAAAACTTGCCTCCAAGCCAGGAATTCAAAAATAAGCACCTGCTTTGAGGTCATCACTGGGAGCAACATTAAATGGGTTGGTGAGCACCATGTTGCTCACGAGCCACTGGTTAGGGATCACTGCTATAAGGCAAACATGGATCACTTAAAAAATTCAAATGCTTTATTGCACCTACTTTAAACTAATGTTTAGAATATATAATATTCTTATATTCACACACACATATATATATATATATATAAATGGCAGGGTAGAGGAGGAGCAGTTTCTGAGGTAGCAGCACTCATTATAGCCTGGGTTAAGGACTGGGGGGACAGGCAGATCAAGACAGAGTTGTAGTAGTCAATATATGTCAACAAGAAGAATTGAGTTACAAATCTGTGGCATCTGTATTTTTCCTCATTAACTTTGCAAAGAAAACCCTCCTATGTTGTGTGGAATGGAATGAATTTGCTTGCCATGATACCTTTTTTTCTAGACTGCAAAGATAATAAGTAGTGTTCATGGCAGATCATGTATCATGCTGATATTCATCATTGTTAGGAAATGTTTAAAGCACCATAGAATCATCTTCACCGACAATAATTTTAGAAGGAAAACCTTCTACAAAGGTATTGTATTGTAAAGTGTTTTATTCTCACTAAAGGTCACAAGCTGTGCATGGGTGCCAGACAGTTGTCAGCTCTTCACAGGAAGCAAATGTGGTGTCATCACAGCGTATTTAAATCGTTTCACGAACAGCACGGTATGTGTACAGTGTCTGACCTTTTGCGTCCAGACAAATATTTCTTTTTATCTTGTTCTCTTTTTATATGTGCAGGAGTCACCTCTAAACCAGGTGGTAGCTTTAAGGTTCCTACAGTGGCCTCAGTTACATAGTTACTGTAAGTTGGATTGAAAAAGATCAAAATCCATCAAGTTTAACCACACACAAACCTATCATGACCTAACTATATACTCACATGTATGTATGTATGTATGTATATATATATATATAATATATTATACTGTGCTTAAACTATATATACCAACATTGATACTAACTGTAGATTTTAGTGTGCTTGTTCAAGAACTTATTGAAGCCCCTCTTAAAGGCATTAACAGAATCTGCCATCACAACATCACTCAGAAGGGCATTCTACAACCTCACTTCCCTCACTGTGAAAAACCACCTACGCTGCTTCAAATGAAAGTTCTGTTCCTCTAATCTAAATAGGTGGCCTCTGGTGCGCTGATCATTTTTATGGAAAAAAAGAACATATAATAATACTAATTTAATTTAGTCGCCTTTTATGAGGAGGTGAGCAGGAACCTCGATGCTGGAATGGCAGTTGATGTCATCTACTTGGACTTTGCTAAAGCGTTTGATACAGTACCTCACAGAAGATTAATGATCAAATTGAGGAATATTGGCCTAGAACATAATATTTGTAATTGGATAGAGAACTGGCTGAAGGATAGATTACAAAGAGTAGTGGTAAATGGAACATTTTCTAATTGGACCAGTGTTGTTAGTGGAGTACCGCAGGGGTCAGTCCTTGGTCCTTTTGCTTTTTAACTTGTTTATTAATGACCTGGAGGTGGGCAAAGAGAGTACTGTTTATATTTCTATTTTTGCTGACGACACTAAATTGTGCAAAACTATAAGTTCCATGCAGGATGCTGCCGCTTTGTAGAGCGATTTGACAAAATTGGAAAACTGGGCAGCAAAATGAAAAATAAGGTTCAATGTGGACAAGGTCAAAGGTATGCACTTTGGTAGAAATAATATAAATGCAAACTATCTACTGAATTGTAGTGTGTTGGGGGTATCCTTAATGGGGAAGGATCTGGGGTTTTTGTAGATAACAAGTTGTCTAATTCCAGGCAGTGTCATTCTGTGGCTACTAAAGCAAATAAAGTGCTGTCTTGTATAAAAAAGGACATTGACTCAAGGGACGGAAACATAATTTTGTCTCTTTATAGGTCCCTGGTAAGGCCTCACCTTGAGAATGCAGTGCAGTTTTGGGCTCCAGTCCTTAAGAAGAATATTAATGAGCTGGTAAACTGGTAAAGGGGATGGAAGCTTTAAGCTATGAGTTTAGACTGTCGAGGTTGGGATTGTTTGGAAGAGAGGCGCTTGCAAGGGGACATGATTACTCTGTACAAGTACATTAGAGGGGATTATAGACAGATAAGGGGGGTTGTGTTTTCCCATAAAAGCGATCAATGCACCAGAGGCCACCCCTTTAGATTAGAGGAACGGAACTTCTTGAACAAGCATAGTATCCAAGGCTATTGTGATACTAATATCTACAGTTAGTATTAGTGGTTGTATATATAGGTTATGTATGTAATAGTATAGATTGGTAATTATAGGTTGTGTGTGCTGGGTTTACTTGGAAGGGTTGAACTTGATGGGCTCTGGTCTTTTTTCAACCCTATGTAACTATAATAATTCCCTCTAATGCTTGTTCATGTCTGCTTGCAAGTGCCTTTTTTCCAACAACCTCAACCTTGACAATCTAACCTGATAGTTTAAATTTTACATCCCCTTTATGAGTTTAGTTTCACGTCTCTGCACTCTCTCCAGCTCATTAATATCCTTCCCAAGGACTGGAGCCCAAAACTGCACCACATACTCAAGGTGAGGCCTTACCAGGGACTTATAAAGAGGCAAAATTATGTTCTCATCCCTTGAGTCAATGCCCTTTTTATGCAAGACGGCACTTTATTTGCTTTAGTAGCCACTGAATGACATTGCCTCAAATTAGTCAACTTGTTATCTACAAAAATCCCCAGATCCTTCTCAATTAAGGATACCCTCAACACACAACCTTTTAGAGTGTAACTCACATTTGAATTATTTCTACCAAAATGCAAATGCACTTTTCAACATTGAACCTAATTTTTCATTTTGCTGCCCAGTTTGCCAATTTTGTCAAATGGATCTGCAAAGTGGCAGCATCCTGCATGGAACTTATAGTCAGTAAAAATAGAAACAGTACTTTCAATGCCCAAGTCCAGGTCTTTAATAAACAAGTTAAAAAGCAAGAGACCAAGGACAGATGCCACTAACAACATTGGTCCAATTAGAAAATGTTTCATTTACCACCACTCTTTGTAATCTATCCTTCAGCCAGTTTTCTATCCAATTACAAATATTATGTTTCAGGCCAATATTCCTTAATGTTATCATTAACTTTCTGTGCGGCACTATGTCAAATGCTTTAGTAAAGTCGAAGTAGATGACATCAACTGCCATCCCAGCATTAAGGTTCCTCCTTGCCACCTCTTCATAAAAGGCAATTAAATTAGTCTGGCACAATCTGTTACGCATAAAACCATGCTGGCACAAACTTATAGTATTGTGATTTGCAATGTATTCAAGTATTATTACCCTTATTACCCCTTCAAAAAGCTTTCCTACCACTGATGTCAGACTAACAGGCCTGAAAACAGGATACATTTCTGAATAATGGCACCATGTCGGTTTGTCAGTGACCTCAATGAATCCTGAAAAATTGAAGAGGTTTGGCAATTAAAGCACCAAGCTTGTTTAAAACCCTGGGATGAATACCATTTAGGCCTGGACCTTTGTTTACCATTACATGTTTATTATCTTTTGAATTTCCTCCCGAGTGACCCATGCATTAGTAGTTATATTACTAGAACTGGGTGTATTTAAAAGGAAGCCTTCATTAGCTGGCTCCTTGGGTGTTTAGACAGATGAAAATAAGAGTTCAGAATTTCTGCTTATTCTCTGTTCTCATCAACCAACTGACCCCCCCTGTGGTAATAAGGGCCCCACCCCGTCTTGCTTCATTAAATTACTATGTAAATATTTAAAAAATAATTTTTGATTAATTTTACTCCTAGCTGGAAATACCCCTTTCCATCTCTATTTTAGCTTGTCTGATAGCTTTTATGCATGCTTTATTGGCTTCCTTGTACTTGATGAAAGTTTCTGCTGTTCCAGCTAACTTGAATGCTGTAAAAGCATGTTTTTTCTTACCAACCTCAATCACTTTTGTGAAACCATAAAGGTTTGACTTTGTGATGTCTTTCCTTACTTACAAGGGGAATATACTGAAGTGTATACTTATTAAGCAACATTTTAAAGATATTTAATTTTTCTTCTGTGTTTAACCCTGTGAAAAGCCTTTCCTAGTTGATACATTGCAGAGATGCCCTGCATATCTATGTCTCCACATCTAAAATTTAGGGGTTTATTTATTAATTTTCGAGTTTGTGAATTTGAGTTTGTTTTTCTAAAACAAAAACATTTGCATATGGAATGGTCGCTTATTTATTCATAAGGCAAACAAAATAATTGAATATCTCAAATTTTTCGAGTTTACGAGCTCTAATAACTCAAAACATTTGACGTATGGCTCGAATTTGCCTGTGACGATTCCCCATTTACTTTTATAGAAACTCACAAGCTTTTAAATGCCGAATTTCTACATTCGAGTTTTCAGGTATTTTGCACTTAATAAATATATTTGAGTTTTCGAATTGTAACTCACATTTGAGTTTTTTAAGTGCCAAAAAACTCGAATCCAGAAAAAATATCAAACTCAGTTGATTATGCCCTTATAGAGCTGTCTCTACAACATTATGTCAAAGGAGACCATGTTACGATCACTTTTCCCTAAATGCCCACCCACACAAATGTAAGAGATGATTTAAAAAAAAAAAAAAAAAATTGGGTGCAACCAGACTGTTGCAAAATTTGCAGCACTATTGCATCTGATTCACATCAGATTTCAAGTGCATTTGTGTCCGTTATTGACGCATTGTCTGCAGTTGTGTCAGGTGCATTTTTCCTAAGATGCACTCTTTATATTTTATTATAATTTTATTACTGTATGACGAAAATTTAGAGCATGACTCTGCATTGATTGACTAAGGGCACAGTCACAGGCATTGATAATGGTATTTTCTATACCTGTTTTCAATCAGTTTAGATTCAAATTATTAACAATACTGAGAAAATGTGATAGACAATATTTTGCCTCTTTTATAAAATTATTGTTAATATCAGTGTCATAACTTGGGACCTGCCCCTTCACCCCCTCACTTGTGGCAGGCATTAAATAATACAGTTCTTAATTCCTGGTCAGCTAGAAGAAGCTAATAATAACTAGGCATATATATCAAGCAGCTTGCTGTTTTGCATAATACCTTACAGCTGTGCTGTCCAATTGTGTTAATTTAGGAAGCCAATTAAGTAACATATAATGTCTGGATGCCAGATATTATAAAAATGATAATCTCATACAAACTGTGTGGGCTGTTATCAGTTAGAGCAGGGGTGGGCAAAGTTTTTGGCTCGGGGGCCACATTGACTCACAAGCGGGCCAGGCCGGGCCAACGTCCTACCACCAGCTCCCCCCCCAGCATCCTCCATCTCCCCGACCTGCGGCTCCCTCCATCGCTAGGCTGCGTCTGTTTCCCAGCTCCCCGCTGCATCCTTTTTTATGGTTGTGCCCCCTGCGTATACAGCACGCACGAAGCGCAACCAATCAGGGCCCAGAAATTATTTAAAGGGACCCGACGGGCCGGATTAAAAAGGCCAACGGGCCAGATGTGGCCCGCGGGCCGTAGTTTGCCCATCCCTGAGTTAGAGGCTCCCAAACCTCTGGCCCCCATGTGGCCCTGCCAAATATTACATTTACTCATAACATTTCTGTTCCTTTTGCCTTACAGCCATTAGAAATTGAAGTAGAATCACAAGTCCACCTCTATGGACATACTGCAGAGATAACCAGTCTCTTTGTTTGCAAACCCTACAGTATATTAATTAGTGTGAGCAAAGATGGAACCTGCATTATATGGGACTTGAACAGGTATGTAGTATCCAAACTTGTATATGAAAAAAATGAATTTTAACATTTATTGTAAGTATACATTTTTCATGTTCACAATTATTATGGTTTATTTTCAAGGTTATGCTACGTGCAAAGCCTCACAGGCCACAAAAGCCCAGTCACAGCAGTCTCTGCAAGTGAAACAACGGGAGATATTGCCACAGTTTGTGATTCAGGTAAACAGCTAGGAATGCATATAGCACAGGCCATGGGAGATTTACCTCATATCTAACAGGATCTTACATGACTTGTGCTAGGTTGTTAGTACAACAACACACAGGGGCTGATTCATCAGTGTACGAGTTCAAATCCCGAATTGGGTAAAATTCGGATTAGATATGATAATTTCTGATGATCACAAATATCACAAAAATGCTTATGAAAAAATCGTATTAGTCACGATAATATTGTATTGGCGATCCGAAAGTTACAAAATTTTCGTATCCAAATGATCGTAAACCATGGAAAAACCTTTCCGACTTTGATCTTTCTGTGCATGATTTTGGAAGCCTCCGATTGGACTCAGTGGCACTCTGCAGCTCCAACCTGGCCCAAGGAAAGTCACGATAACGAAACTTTCGTACACGTCGCAACAATACGATTTTGTCACAAAGTATAAAAAAGTTGGGCAAATATACGAAAGAGTCGCAGAAAATACGCACAGAACAAATACGATTTTTTGGTATTTCGTACCTGTCGTACTTTAATAAATCAGCCCCACAGTGTTGTTCCAAAATGCACAGTAAAATGTTACAAAATGTGAAAATACAATTGAATTATTAGTTGATTTTTTTTTTAATACATGTTCAGAAAGTATTTGTATAATTGGCTTTATTTTCATGTTGAAACAACCATGTTTGATCTGTATTTTCATGCAAATAATTATTCACAATGCAACTGCTTTATTGAAAAGCAGTTGCATTGTGAAGAGCTGATTCTTTCTGAAAGCTCAGGATGAGGCACAAATTAAAAAATACATTTACGGGTTCAAGAATAACATTTTAAATGATAGAATTACTTATTAGCAATGTACACGGTGTAATTTAGAAGTAAAAACACCCCTTTAAAGAAGAAGGAAAGGTAAAAAGAAAGCTTTATCAGAAAGGTACAGTCATAAAAACTTACAGAACTGCTGCTCTGAATCCTCAGTGAAAAGAAACACCACATTTCTTTCATTCTATTCTGTATGACGTGTCAGACATCCTTCTCTCAAAAAAATCCAGGGCACAGCACGAGCCTGCTCAGTTTGCTCCTCTCTCCCCCTCCCTTTTCCTATTCCCCCTTCCCTCTCTCCTGTAATCTGAGCTGAGAGCTGTTCCCTACCTATATCTTAAACAAAGAGAGAGCTTCTAGGGCTGTTTACTCAGGTATGGTAAAGCATTCTACAGAATAAATATAGCTTTCTACCTTGCATTATTGTGCCTAATCTATTGGCAACAAAATGCCTTAGTAGCTTTCCTTCTCCTTTAAGGTAATGGTTACCACTAATGGCCAAAACTTAAAGGAGAAGGAAAGGCTAATAAAGAGTTAATCTCAAAATGCAGGCATACCTTCAGTTGTCTCAATAGTGCCCTTAAGTCTCCCCATACTTCACCTGTTCAGAAGATCAGAAGCCAAACAGGAAAAAAAAACGTTGAGCAGGGTAGAGAAGATTCCCATAATGCAATGCTACTACCCAGACTTGGCTACTTGGGACTGTAGGCGGTGCATGCGCACACAACAGGAGCGCCTGGTTGCCATGGCGACGCAGCATCCAGAGAACTCTGTGACATGCAGACCCGGCAGGTGGGGGGAGCGGGGGGGCAGGTGCTGGGAGCAGCGGAGGGTTTGTGGCAGGAGCGGGGAGCTGGGGGGGATTTGTGGCAGGAGCGGGGAGCTGGGGGGGGTTTGTGGCAGGTGTGGGGAGCTAGGGGGGGGTTTGTGGCAGGTGTGGGGAGCTAGGGGGGGTTTGTGGCAGGTGTGGGGAGCTAGGGGGGGTTTGTGGCAGGTGCGGGGAGCCGGGGGGGGTTTGTGGCAGGTGCGGGGAGCCGGGGGGGGGTTTGTGGCAGGTGCGGGGAGCCGGGGGGGGGTTTGTGGCAGGTGTGGGGAGCCAGGGGGGTTTGTGGCAGGTGCGGGGATCTGAGGGAGGGCTGGCTTGTGCTTTTTCAGCAATAGCCCATACAGACATGCTGGACAAGATGGCGGCGCCGTTCACTGAAACAAGTATGTAGGTTCTAGTATGTGTATCTCTGTAAATCTTTCATTAGACAAGCCAGAAATATAGTGTTTTTACACAGCAATAGTAGTACTATTTAATAGACTGCTTAATAGATTTTGACTTTCCTTGTCCTTTAAATGGTCAGTATAATGTCCCATAAAGGGGACCTGTTACCCTAAGAAATTATTCCAAATATTATTCCATTCCAATTATTCCAATTGAGCAAAATTGAATTAACTTACACTTTATAAATTGAATAAATCATGTTTCCTTCAGTCTGGGAATTCACAACCACAGCAAGCAGGCAGGCGTCATTTTGTGCATACTGTTATTATGGCAAGTTTTGCATGCTAAAATCTTGTATATGCACTAGAATGGGGCGGCTAATGCCCATGCCTTGCAGAGGTTGCACAACACAGTGAGGAGGGCGGGGGCATGTGAAGAGGTGAGTCATATCTAGGGAGTCCAGAAATGAAAGTAATTGCTGTGCCTCAATCATCAAAGGCAAAATATGATTGGCAGCTGATATCTTTAAAATTTATAACAGGTATAGATGTCCTTTAACATCTTTCCCATCATTACTGGTCTATGAAAAAATTAAGGCTTTTCAAATTTACTTTAAAAAATTCCTAATTGTGCCAGTTTAGGAAAAAAAAGGTCCTCCCTTTGCAATTTGTAGTGAGGATTAACAATTCAAAAGGTGCTCTTCTTGCTGATCTCTAACACCCCAGATTCTGATGAATTGATACATATATTATTAGAATCCTTTCCTGACTCTCCGGAAAATGTTTAATGAGGAAAAAGATCAAACTGCTGGGAATGCTATCTGATACATTTTAACATAAACAGGATAGCTTACATAGAATGTAGGGCATACATATTGTAGTTAAAGATATATCTTGCATTGACTTGAATGTAGCTAGTTTTATTCTGTGTGGCATGTTTATAAATGTTGTAACAGTGAGTGTTGATCTATTATTCATAACATCAGCACTGGTCACATGCTTTCCTTTTATTTTATTTGTTGTTTCATGAACCGTATTCTCCTTAAATTATACAGTGGTTTTTATAGAATACTGTGTATTAACTGTTTAATTGTAAGTAAATCTTTATAAGGTTGTTCACCATGAGGCAATGAGCCAGTGGAATGTGCTGCCTGGTTATGTTGAGATGGCAGGATCCCTGGATGTTTTTAAAAGGGAATTGGAAGGAAAGAAATATCTAGGGATACATGTAGTTAGTGAGTATGTGCGTGCATGCATGTGTATGTGCTGGATCTACTAGCAGTTAGACAGTTTTGCTCAGGGTCAGACTGGGGTGTGTGGGGCCCACCAGGGCTGCCGCACCAGGGGCCCCCTACACCCCCATGGGCCCCCGCCGTCCAATAACTGCCACCCCAGCGCCCATAGTTCATACTTACCTAGTTGCGCTCATGGGAGGGAGGTCAGCAGGAAGGCACTGATGCTTCTTGGCGGGGCCCAACAAGTTTTTTCCTGATGTTCCCCTGGCCAAGTCCAACCCTGGTTTTCCACCAGATATGTTATTATATACTATACACATCCAAATAATCTTTAATGTCAAAGGAAAGCATACATTTAATTGATGGATGTACTGCCTCTAACCAGAAAGAGAGAGAGGGGCCAGCCCCTGGGCTTGTCACCCCTTTCAACTCCCCCACTTATCATTTGCCTCCTTGCTTCCTGCTCCTGTGTCAGTTATTAAGAAGGGCAAGCAGAAGCGGTACATGGCTGGCACCAGAAAAGTGCACTTGCCTCTTCTGCAAACCCCTAGTACCAGCCCTGATATATATCTAAAGAGATGGAATAAATCAAACTCTTGCCAGTGAATGCATGTTGTACTATGATATACTATGGTATAATATATAATGATGTCATATCATGTCAAGATTAGGGAGCCTAAGTGTGGTGAAAAATGCTTTGAATACAGCCCTAGACTCCAGTTGGACAGCTTTCTTTTGCATTATAAAGTCAGGTCTCCCCAGGCTGGATCCTGCCAAAGGAATTTAATGGGCCTGGAACTCCCTCAGGGCTCTATAGACCTTGATATTATTTTCACATAATTTGCCCTCCTTCACATGGTATATTAGATATCTAAAGCACTACAAAGTAAATCAGTAGTTTGAGCAAATGATCTATATTCTGCATGCATCAAGTTAAACATGCCACCCAGTAAACTACTGGGTTTCTGATCATATATGTAATGCTGAAGAGGACACAATATGTTGAATTATATGAGCCATTAGTAAAAACAAGTACAGGTAATATTATCTATTTAGAAAATTGTCTATGGTGTTAAGGATCTTTTTAACCACCCTCCCCCTTTAATTTCTTTGATGATAAATAACAATACAAAGTTTCTTTTTCAGTTGGTGGCGGCAGTGATCTGAGACTTTGGACAGTAAATGGTGATCTTATTGGACATGTTCATTGTAGAGAAATCATTTGCTCTGTTGCTTTTTCTAATCAACCTGAGGGAGTATCTGTCAACGTCATTGCAGGGGGACTGGAAAACGGGATTGTACGGTATGAAATTTTTTTTACCAATCCTGCTATTAATACTTTTAATTCAAGCTGCCTGTATACACTCTGATTCTTTTGTGATCATAGCATTCAGCCAGCATTCAGTATGAGAAATTCTTCTGCAAGTGACCTTCCATATTCTGAATGGCCAAATTCACGATTCAGTAAATTGGCCTGAGGACTGAGCACTTAGATTGTGCTGGAGACAAAGGGGGTATGATTATATGACTTCCCCTTTGGCTATAAACACTTACACTTACCATTTCCAATCCTGACATAATAAATAGAATGTCATTCAACACTAGCGTTTAAAGAGTCCACACACACAAACATGGTTTTGTTTTGCTGTTTTGTTTGTTTGCTGATTATATTATTTTTGGGGAAACATACATTGTTTTAGATAATCATATGTTATATAATAGTATATTAAACATGATCATTTGCTTCTTTATCTAGTGTTTTCATGTATGGATGAGGCAAAAGGAAGTACATTATGCATATAAGTATAGATACCATAACGTCGAATCAACTTTTTTTTTTTAATAAGTTGTAAAAAAAAAAAAAAAAAATAATGAATGCAAATGATGACATTACTTACCATTAACCCAAACCTACAGGGTAAAGAACAGTACATAATTTACTGCTCAGTAGCTCCTGTCCCAATTCTGTCAGGAGGGCTGGGCTGCTTGCTACTATGAAACAATGAATTATAAAATATCAGCAGGGGAAAAATCTTTTTTTTTATTCTAAAAAAAAAAAAATGTGTGTACTCTTAATATGTTTGAGTGATTCTCTGCTGTTTACTTTGACCACAATGTAGCATTTTTTTTAATAGGCAATGCCTACAGTGCTGCATTTTTGGCACAATTTCAGTGTAATTGAGACTGTAAGGTGGCGATACACCTGGCACAAATGCAGGCAATGTATAAAAGTGTGCGCAATTGCTTTAAGTGCAAGTTGTCTGCCAGTGTACTGAAGATACCAACACCAAACTCAGGCAGATGTCAATCAGGCAGGTTTAAAATCCCATGGGAACGAGGAGTGCATTGGCACGTTGGTCCCGGGCCTGTATCCCATCATCACAATTTTCATCATAAGTAAACACCTTATATTTTGATAGCAATATCCCTTTAAAGAAGAACTTCCGGCAGTTCAACAAGATCCTGGACAGATAGCCTTCAAATATGTATTCTTAATTAAAAAAAAATGTTATTTGACTGTTATTTTTTTTTTAAAGGTTATGGAGTACCTGGGACTTAAAACCAGTCCGAGAAATTACTTTCCCAAAATCCAATAAACCAATTGTCAGGTAATTGTTTATTTAGTTATTTTGATAATTTATGTTGTTTTATGTACTGATTTAAACATCCGCATCAGTGGAGGCGGCAAAGGCATGCAAGAATATGTGTTTAGGAGACTACTTATTAGTTTTTAAAATTATCATTATTGCTTATCATTATTATTATATTATTGCTTATCATTATTATTATATTTTACCTGGTGGAATGTTGTATGTAATTTACTGCTGTCCAGAAAATAAATCCTTTTGCTCAAAAAGACCTTTTAAAGTCAGTTATAGTAAGTCAGTGTCATTCCTGTCTATTGACTGCATCTGGGGTATATTTATCATGCTGTGTAAAAAGTGGAGTGAAGCTTTACCGGTGATGTTGCCCAGGGCAACCAATCAGCAATTAGATTTCAACAGTTAGAAAATCTAAGCAAAGCATCTGATTGGCTGCTATGAGCGACATCACCAGTAATGTTTTACTCCACTTTTTACACAGCATGATAAATATACCCCTTAATATCCTATTGTTTTAAAATAAGGGTTATGTCATATATGATGCAGTGTGAGATGCTTTACCATTATACAATGCATTGTCATAAAGGGTTTAATAAGCTTAGGGTTTATTTGTAATTACGAAATGTCACTGGGTGCCTCTCTTGTCTTTATTCAGCCTTACATTTTCTTGCGATGGTCACCATTTATATACAGCAAACAGTGAAGGAACAGTGATCGCTTGGTGTCGCAAGGACCAACAACGCCTAAAATTGCCTATGTTCTATTCATTCCTTAGCAACTATGCAGCTGGCTGATTCATCAACACACCATAAAGTCTCTGTTGCAGTTATATTCTTGAATTAAAGCTTTTATTACAGTAGCATTCAAAAGGTATTCATTTAAGAATTGTTATTCATTCAGATAAACCAAATGACCCAAAGTGTGATATTGAATACATGCATATTGGTATTATCGTCTATATTTAGACTCCTGGTCTAAATATAAACAACTCAGAAAAGTAAAGACGTCATTTATTTATAATTTGGTTTATATAAAAAATAAGACGGGTTTATAAAATACTATGCATATATATTAAGCCAGATGTCATAATGCAAAAACTAGTAATAAATTACTTAGTGGGAAATTTAAAAAATTGTATTATATGGGGATATTTAGCAGTCCACAGGATAACATTTTGTTGCTGCAAATGTAAAACTGAGGTTTTACATTTAGTACATATCTAAAAGTATTAAAGATTTCCTAAATATTTTCTACATTGTTTCATATAAAAATAGACTTCTTTCTAAGCCACTGTTTTAGTGCTAAAGTCTTACGTTTGCAAAAACAGTGTCTACTTGACAGTAATTTGTAAAGGTAAAAAAAAGTAAAGTCTGTGTGTTTACAAAGAAATCCTACTCCATAAGGTACCTTCCATACTGGAAGAAACTTTATTCCTCCATTTAAGTGAGTGGGTCTTATACTTACTGAATGTCTTCTGTTCCTGAAGACATGATATTCCCTCACTCAGTGGGATGTAAGAGCAGATATTTGCTAAGAAGTGCTGAAGTGTATCCTGTGGAGTATTACTGCTTAATGAATATAGCATTTATGCTTCATATGAGAAGCAATATGTAAACCTCTATGTTCTGCACTATCATGTCTTATTTAATAGAAGTTGATTGTTTATTGTTCTTTTGGAGGAAATATACTATCATGATTTCAAATATTGTGTAATTAAAGTGAATTGGTTACTTCTAATATGACTAAAACTGGGCAGTGTAAAAATAACAGTGTTATTTGGTTATTTTTGAGTGTACCTTGCACCAGTAAACCTATATTGTATTGAGGTGTGTCTGATACTAGAAATTTGTATACAGTGGGGTGCACAGTCAAATTTGGTATACAAAAAAATAATTATAAGACTGGCACACCGTATAAAAGCAATCAGTGAGAAAGGTCTTATTGAGGACCGAAACGTCGGATACATTTTGTGCCATGTGTTCTCATTAAGTTGTGATTGCTTTTATAGGGTGTGCCAGTCTTATAATATATATATATACAGTATATATATATATATATATATATATATATATATATAATCCCGCACGTTTAGGGACTTGGTGCAAAAGAAAGAAAGTTTATTGAATAAACTCCAACCAAGTCCCTGAGCGTGCGGTACTCTTTTTCTATATGTCTATTTTTTGACCTGCACCCAGGGTAACGGGTGTTCTCTCTCTCTCCCTCTCCCCTGTATACCCATTCCCTAAATTGAGCCTCATTCAGATGGAGTTTAAATTTGGCTCTAGTAAGATCACGACCACAAGTGCTGAGGTATTAAGGGGCACCCTTTACACTTGCATACAGTAAATGACCCCTTTTAAATCTCCAACACCTGCTTTACCATTGTCCCGTTGTGTCTCTGGTTCATACCAAAATGTCCACCTCCAAAAGGGTCACTGAATTTGCTTAGTTTCTTTGAGACATGTATGTTTTCTAGATCTCTGCATATTGTCTTGCCTGGCCATGGCTCACTGTTACATATGACAACCAGTTAAGATAAGGGTAAGATATCTTCCTGTGGAGGAATCAAATTCTGATTATGTCTTTCCTTTTACCTTGCATTTCAACAAATAATAACTAGTTAAAAAAACATTGAACATGGCTTGGTCTTGCTTCAGATTTTGTAAGTTAAAATATAATTAGTTAACATAATTTTTTAGCAACATAAAAATCTTTACTAGCTTTTCCAAACATAACAATGCTGCATGCTGGGAAATTGTGTCTGTTTCTGTAAAATAGAAAAAAGTGTATGAATTCATTTGACAATTCCATTTTTCTCCCATTTTTACAAAAATCAACAAAATTGTAGCCGTTACAATGACTAAGCCATAATATTGTTCAGTTCATTGTTGTCTTGATTTGATGTTTGTTTTGTTATAATTTTTGCCTCTCTCTCTTGTTTTTTCTATTGTGTTATTAGTGAATATACAGTGACATATCATTCTTCAAAGAATAGTCTCCTACTTGTGAGTGTTACATGTAATGTTATTTAAAGTTGCTTTCGCAGTATTCTTATACATGTCTGCTGTTATATGTTAATTAGTTGGGCATCTTTAAATAAATATGTTTATTTGCGTGGTATGTTTTTGTTTTGGGTTTACTTTAGAAATGGATCCAAACTTTCCAGTACCTAGCGCAAGTATATTAATGACAATAAAATGGTGTACCTCAAGCTGTAACTGTTAACTAGCTGCTTAAAGAACCAGGGAAGATCAAATCTTAAGTGGGCCCTGGGCCATGACCCTCCTACATCCCACCTTTGTTCCACCCACATCCCACCCTTGCTCTACCCACATCCCACCCTTGCTCCATACATGCCTAGCTCTGCACATGCCCAGCCCCCACTCAACAACACTCTGCCCCCTGGGGATTTCAGGCCCTGGGCCATTACTCGGATAGGCTGTATGGCGATCCACCACTTAGAAGCACCCTCTTGGTCTAACCTACATAGAGTTCACCATCTGATAGAAGCTAAAAAAAACTATATATTGCACACATAGAGAACAATAATAATTGCATTGTGCAATTTTATGTTTTATAAATAATTTTTAACAAAAAATGAGGTGTTAGTACCTCACTTTGGATAAAATATATAAGCCATGGTGCCACATCAGATTAACAGCATCTCCCACAGATAGCGCAACTTTCTTTCTTTGGTGGAGGGAAATTTTAGGGGATAGGGCCTCCTTTTATTATGCAAAAAAACTGTGTTTATGCACAAGAAAATATAATTTGAAGGAATTTTCCCATACACATTCATTAAAAATGAACAATGATTTAAAAGATATTTGAAAAATGTAATTGCTATAAAAAGCAGCATGTCTGACCGTTTACATTCTCTGCTGTCCTGGTTCTGACTTCTGAAACGGTGTAGGAGAAGCCAGCTAATTAAAGGAACAGTAACACCAAAAAATTAAAGTGTATAAAAGTAATTGCAATATAATGTACTGTTGCCCTGCATTGCTACAACTGGTTTGCTTGCCTCAGAAAGACTACTATAGTTTATATAAGTAAGCTGCTGTGTAGCCATGGGGGCAGCCATTCAAAGGAGAAAAGGCACAGGTTACTTAGCAGATAACAGACAAACCTCCATTATATGGGGCTTATCTACTAGTTATCTGCTATGTAACCTGTGCCTTTTCTCCTTTTTTCCAGCTTGAATGGCTGCCCCCATGGCTACACAGCAGCTTATTTATAAAGTAGCTTTTCTGTAGCAAAAACACCAGTTTTTTTGCAGAGCAACAGCACATTATATTTTAATTACTTTAAAACATAATAATTTTTTGATGTTACTGTTCCTTTAACAGACCTGGAAACACACTGACTCCTGTTACACAGAGACACAGAGAGTATTAGGGAAAATTATATCAACATTAACACTGTGTAGATTCCCTGCCCCTAAAATCAGACCAGAAACTCCCTCCCATACACCAGTGTTTTTCAACCTTTTTTGGGCAAAGGCACACTTGTTTCATGAAAAAAATCACGAGGCACACCACCATTAGAAAATGTTAAAAAATTTAACTCTGTGCCCAGCAGCAGTGCCCCCCTAGTACATTGGTGCCCAGCAGCAGTGCCCCCCTAGTACATTGGTGCCAAGAGCAGTGCCCCCCTAGTACATTGGTGCCCAGCAGCAGTGCCCCCCTAGTACATTGGTGCCAAGAGCAGTGCCCCCCTAGTACATTGGTGCCCAGCAGCAGTGCCCCCCTAGTACATTGGTGCCAAGAGCAGTGCCCCCCTAGTACATTGGTGCCCTGCCTACGGCACACCAGGCAACATCTCGCGGCACACTAGTGTGCCGCGGAACAGTGGTTGAAAAACGCTGCCATACACCACACTATATTTCAGTATAAACACTGGGTGGGCAGGTAATAATCAGAACACCAGATGCTGTCCTTATTTCTGGAACCCACATTCAGAAGATAATGGTTCATAGAAGTCTTGGGATGCTGTATGGCAAATCTGATTGCTTGGAGCATTCACTGCTGTACACGAGGCAGCCAATGCCCTGGTCAAGTGAGTCTTTAACCATTTAGGAGCTAGCTTGATTGCAGCTGATAGGCTTTAGAAATCAATATCACCAACCATCTGGATATCGTGGATGAGTAGGCAGCCAGACCTCTCTTTGAGCCCGTTGTGATAATGAAAAATCTTTTAAAGTTCTTTTGAAAGGAGTCAAGGTTTGTAAAAAAAAAAAAAACTGGGTTGTCTGCTAATGCAGTTGCCATTAGATAATAAATTAATTGCTGCGCAAAATGTTGCATAAGCTTTAGTTAAGCTTTAGTTTTCCTTTAAGGTAAAGCTGCAGATTGTTGGTTGTTCAAAAGGAGAGGAGGCTTAATATTTCAAGCCAAGAGGCAGATCCCAAGGTGAAGCAAAAGTCTTCCTTGGAGGACGCTATTTAAAAAGAGCCACCATAAAAAAATAACTTAATGACTAGTTCTTCAGATAAGCAGATTCCCATCATGGCTGATAAATTTTTACCACTTCCTCCAAAAGGCTTAATTCCTCCAATCTCTTTTGCTCAACTTCAGTGATAGAAAGGAGAGAGAGCCCAGTTCTAAAGAATAAGGGGCCCCTGGAGAAGGAGGTTCACTCTGGAGGGTAAGTACCAGGGTTTCCCTCTCTAAAGCTTTAGCAGAAGGGGAACCCAAGGTTGTCTACTCCAATATGGGACGATCAAAATTGCTTCCACCTTTTTGCTCAGAATTTTCAACAGAACTGCAAACATGAGGGGAAAATGTAAACCATAGGTTTAATTTTAAAGCTGTGCATCCACGATTGCTGCTGCTTGAGGGTAAGAGAGACAACTGGGATTTGTTGCTACCATGTAATCAATACTGGTTTGTCCCATTTCCTTATGAACCACAGAAACCCTTTTGGGTTGAGCTGTTTTTTGCTCAAGTTTGTTTAAAAAAAAAAACAACTGTTGATTTTGGAACACGAACTACTGTCAAAGCATTCATATTCTCCTCAACCCAAAGAAGAATAAGTAACACTTACATGCCCCTGTCACTTCATATAGGCTACAGCAGTGGCTGTTTTAATCTTTACTGACTTCCTTCTTATGAGAGGAGCAAAAAACAGCAGGGCATAATTGACTACCTTGAACAAAAATTTTAAAAAAACAAAACCATGTCCAGAACAAACATCTAAACTAAATGTATGCAATGAATTAAAAAATTCCACCATTTGGTAATTTAATCCTCAACAGATTTTTAGAAAAAAAAGGTAAAATGTAGAAAATACACAGAAGTCTGTTTATGGAATCATACACAGAATGCATTTAATCATTAAGCAGCATTCAGCAATGGTTTATGACTGAGATTCTATTTTTATTATGGGAAAACTCAGACCACAGGTATCCAACTGCTACCTCGCACCCAGGAATGTGTACTGTATTACTGGATTAGGCGCCTTTGACAGATTAATAGAATTAGCAGCAAAAGAATAACCAGAGTTAATTACAAATGCATAAAATTAATTATATGGGGATAATATACCATTAAATTTCTTTATACAAATGATGCACAGAGTAACAATGACCCTTGATGAGGCTGATAAATAGATATACTACATGGGAACACTGATTCCTTTGGAGGCATAATGGGCAGGATTGCAGTCAGATATGTTGATGTGTAGTTCCTACATTGTCTCCAAATTTCTTACCTGGTGCATTATCTTCCTAGATGCTTGGCATAGCATCAATTTAAGCACAACGATAGAACAACATGAGCTTCACACACTGAATTATGCAAGGGTGCTTAACCCATTTATTACAGCCACAGATAAAAGATCTTTTTGGTTTAAGCATCCTTACTCCTGTTCCACTGTTGTGATCCCATCATCTTACATCTTTTCCCACTCTAGAGCCCGTTGGGTCTTGTTAGTGTACAGGACACTGCTGCAGGAGTACCACCTGAGGGCAGGTAAGCGCATGAAGAATTTCTAAAATAAACACTTATTGGCTAATAATCTAGCACAGTTCTCTTAAAGACCCTGGATGTATGATATTAAGGAAACATTGGTATATTTTCTGACAGGTAGGCAGTTCAAATAGGAGAACTTGGTGAATGGTTCCTTTCTGGAGAACTATGGAACAGTCTACTCACAAGGTCTTACCCTGAAATCTTTATCTCTAATAACAGTACAATATTCCCACTATTCCCGGCTAGAAAAATTAGGATATTTTTTGTTATAACCCTGATTTACCAGTAGCCATCTCTCACCTACTTTTTGGTCCCCCCAATATAGGGACAATTTTAATTTATGCAATAGTGTGATTAGCTTCTATTTCTGCCAGTATCTTCTAACATGAAGAGCAAAAGGTAGCTGTCTGAGCTTGCATTGTCAACAGTGACATCTGGTCTGGTGTGGAGCCACTAGCCCCTCCTCTTCAAAAAGCTCTGCAGGGGAACCTTCCTTTATTTTCCCTGGTCTTCAGTAGACCTTCTAGCTCACCATGTGATACTACTCTGCTAAGATGGAGGCCAGGCTCTTTCATAAACAGTTTATCTTTACTCTTTTATTCTCCTAGCAATTATTGTATCCTCTTGTTATTATGCCCCTGGCTGTCACATGCTGTTCAAGCCTCGCTTTCATGCTGGTTGTTAGTAATATCACTGTTATTCACACTGTGCAGCAGCTTACAGAGACCATCATCAGCACTATGGTTGATTTTGGGAATATATTGCAAGGAACTTGTGTTTCTAGCAGACCCCACATTTAATCAAGGTTATATTTTCAGAAACTGTATATGTTAATAATATCACCTTATTGAAAAAAATGAGTTAGCAATGAAAAGGGAGCAGCTGTTTTGTTGCCAGTCCAGTCTTACTATGTTAGGCCTAGCAGCATATGCTCAGAAGGACTTCCGTTTGTATGCAGAATCCTATTAAAGGAATGTCATTTTAATTTGTGGTCCTGTACTAAAATCTGCCAGAAGCATTCTATCAGGATTTTCATAACAATCACTCCTCTATAGCTCTCCAAGTGTATCCATGAGCGTGAATCTATATTCAACCCAATTCTTATTCATAGTGCTATTTTTTGGGTTGCACCCTTTCTTGCCACCTCATGGCAGTGGTTCCTTGGCATCTTGCCTGCTGCAGTTATATGGTCAAACTGCTTCTTCAATTATTCCCAGAAAGACTGCTTGTCTTTTTGTTTTTTAGTGGTAGCAGTGTTAAACTCCACACGTCCATTTGTAGGACACAGTCAAATTGACAGAACACATCCGACAAGTTGTTGGATGTAGTCGTGTGGTCAAAATATAATGGGACTGACAGAAAAATCGGGTGTAAACTACATGTAACTTTTGCCATCCAACATGACGTGCCTGTCGAAAGGGATCGCTGCATATGACAAGATAAAAATTGATGGTGTCAGTCAGACTTTTATGTTTCATTGAGATACACTGACTATCGGATGTAGATGCAGGAACCATCTGACTTTATCTAATCTGACATTACATTCTATGGAGATCTTGTAAGATCCTACAAAGTCTGTTGCTGTTGCGTGGTGTTGCATGACAACATCAGATAAAATCTGACCCTCGAAATCTGATCACAAGTGCTGGTAGAGTTTAGGCTGTGGCAACTCTCTGCAACTGTAGATTGTAGAAAATGGAAAGCACTGCACATTTATTTTTAGCAGCAACTTTATCCGCTTGGGAAAGTGGTAGGCCCACTTCTCTGTTAGGACAACAGGGAAGAATTTGCAAGGCACTTCAAAACTGTGAACATAGGTATCTTGAGGTTTTACCCGGTACTAGGTCACATGCATGTAGCATACTACAGAATGGGGCAGTAATGAACTACTACCCCAGAATGAATATTTAACCAATAGATAGGTTATATTATGTGGAATATATATCAGTAAATATTGCCCTTTTACATCTTTTCCCTTGAGACACCATTTAGTGATTGGCTGGGTGCTCCCTCAGAGATCACATGACCAGAAATAATGTAGCTCTAACTGTAACAGGAAGTAGTGTGGGAGCAAAAGACAGAACTCTGTCCATTAATTGGCTGATGGGGCCTAGCAGTATGTGTGCCTTGGCTTGTTTGTGTGCACTGTAAATCCTATGATGCCAGGAGGTGGTCCTTAATTCCTAACATGGCAATTTTCTATTTAGAAGTACCCAATAGCACAGGCCCAGACCCGACCCTTGCCAGCGCGCCTTCTGCCCAACCGTTCCTCCCCTGACACGTTAAATGTATACGTGCTCAGGGGAGGACGTCAGGTGGGGGCCCCTGAGGGTGGGTTTGGGGACGTGGCCGGTGGGGGCCCCTGCAGGGCTCATGGTGTGGGAGCCCTGGTGGGCCCTGCACCCCCCAGTCCGACCCTGCAATAGCATACTAAAAAAGTATATTTTTCTGAAAATGGTTTCTTTGGATGAAGCAGGGTTTTACATATGAGCTTGTTTATGCAATATATTTTTATAGAGACCTACATTGTTTTGGAAGTATAGTTTCCCTTTAAACCAGTATTGCTACCAATACCCTGCAGTTAATGCCCTTTTAAGGGCATACCCCCCAACTGTCCTGCTTTTCGCGGGGCAGTCCCGGTTTTTACAGCGCATCCCGCTGTCCCGGAAAGTTCAATGAATGTCCCGCATTACGGAAATGCAGAACATTCATTGAACATCCCAGGGCAGCGGGATGCGCTCGCTGGAGCCGAGCGCTCAGGCTCCGGCTCGTTCTGTGGCTCCTGCTTCTTTACTCGGCTCCTCTTCCTGCAGTGACAGGCCCTTTTATAATTTTGCGCTGTGCGTACGGGTGACGTCACACGTACGCACGGGGCGCAACCTTATAAAAGGGCCTGTTGCCGCCGTAGAAGGAGCCGCATAAGGAGAAGGAGACTTAAGATGCAGCGTCTATGGGGGGGGCACTGTGTATTGGAGGTACTCTCTATGGGGGCAATTAGAGGCTACTGTGTATGGGGGGTACTGTGTATGGGGGCACTGTGTATTGGAGGTACTCTCTATGGGGGCAATTAGGGGCTACTGTGTATGGGGGGCACTGTGTATGGGGGAAATTGGGGGCACTGTGTATGGGGGGTACTTTCTATGGGGCATTGTGTATGGGGGCTACTGCCTGTCTATGGGTCAATTTGGGGGCACTGTCTATGGGGGGAATTGTCTGTGGGGGTAAATGCGGCACTGTGTAGGGGGGCACTGTCTATGGAGGGTACTGTCTATTGGGCCATTGGTGCAAAAAAATTAATTTAAATAATGGGGTTTGGTAATTGGGCGTGGTAACAAAAGTGGGCGTGGTCAAAATAATTGTCCCTCTTTTCATTTTTCAAATGTTGGGAGGTATGTAAGGGTAATGTAAATAACAGATGGTTCCCACAATGTGTCGATTTGGATCTATCTTTATCACGGATATAATTCCATACAGATCCCACATCACGGCCCAATCAGGAGCAGCTCTGTATCCTGGGGTGTTTGAGTCCTGTGACGTCAGTAGAAGAGCAGGAAAAGCCGCGGAGGATCCGATGGTTACGTCACGGAGCTCAGGCATCACGTTGAGCCTGTAATGGTTTCTCAAAGCACAATGCTCTTTCGGTACCCCAGCAGGGAAGCAAGACTAGAATGTTGCCAAGCATTCATATAAATGGTAGCTAGCGCTTACGCACCTGTGAAGTGCATGGGAATCCCTTGTATCGCCATTAGGGGTGTGGGAGCGCCTGTGTGCGATTTTTGGGAAGGTCTTCCCCAGGGCACTGCCAGGCTCTGCTGCTGGTGTATCTGAGGGGGAGGTTTCAGCGTGGGTGCGAGGGACGGCGCGTTTCCATAGTGAATCAATTAGAGGTGTATTCAAGCCTGGGAGCTGGAATAGGCAAATCGCTCTGGGCATTTCCTATTTTTTTGCCTTGCATGCTTTGTCGCACCAGGCATAGCCTATTTTGTGCGACGGGATGCACTGACTTGTCTCAGGGAGGATGTCATATTGCTCTCCCACAGCCTTCGCTTTAGGTGAGTCTGGGTTCATGAGAGTGATATCTAGGCGGCCGGGAGGGCAATTGCTTTCTTTTATTCGAGCATCCCTTTTAGCACCAAGTCGAACGGTAGCTGTGGTACTGGGAAGGAAAAGGGAGGAGCTGGAGAGCAGAAGCCAAGGCAAGCGGAGATTTCCCTAGGTTAGAGCTTCGTGTCAATGGGTGTGAATGAATGATGATGCTTGAGAGAAGGGGAATCATAAGGCATTAAGGAGTTAGCGGCTTCATTTAGACATTTCGGCATAAAGATTATGATGGCAGAATGTTTAGATCCCTGATACCGCCTGATGCCTTCTAGCTTTTGTTGAACTACAACCACAGTCATCTTTCTGAGGTGTGGGAATTGTAGTTAAACGTCGGGCTGGACGGACCCTGGTTGGGCACTGGCATCGGTGGATCCTTCGGCTATGGCTTTGTCAGGCTGGCTACTGATATCTAGGTCATTCTCTGTGCATTGTGCAGATGCTTCAGTCAGCAAGCCCACTAAATTGTCTATCTGTATTTCCTTTTATCCATATTTATTTGCAGGTCATTTCCCCTGGATGATGTGACCGTGTTGCTTCTGCAGCTGCCCTAAATAAAAAAAGGTTTGCATGAAAAGGACTATTTGTGCTTCGAAATTCACACCTAAACCCTCTCTCTGTAAATTATTCAACCTCAGGCACTGGTGAGTTGTGTTTCTTCTGCTACACCCACTGTTCAGGCTAAGTAATAAATGCTTCTAGGAAAATGAGCCCACTAACTTACCTTTATTAAATCATGGTTTGCAATGGAAATATTGAACTGTAATTGGGGGTTGGAGAGTGGAGCCATAGCAACTGCCACTAGAAAAGAATGTAGAACAAGCTAAATGCTAGGATTTGGGAGGGCAGTTTGCAGCTGCCTTGCTGTAATTATCTGTACAGGAGTTATAGTCATTCTGATTATGTGTTAAGCTGAAATGAATGTGATTGCAATTAGGAGTCTTAAGACTAATGGCATGGGGAGATTTAAAGTCTTTTGACACCCCAATGGTTTATCATTATGGGTGTGGGAGACAAAATGCTACAAATCTCTACCATCAAAAGCGAATGAGAAACACCAGAGACTTGCTTTGTCCTGCTTAGTAACAGTCGAAAATGGGCGCCTTTGCATTTTTAAACAATACATTTCTCTAAGCAGGACAATTGTATTCACTATGTTTCCCATTCACTATTAATAGGGGTGATAGGCAGCAATTTCTCCCCTCTCTCGGAGCAAAAGGTACAAGTGCTAGAGGTTTTAAGGTCACTACATTGTGGCCTTTAAATTACAATGTACAAATAGAAAAGGTTCAGATATACTTGCAGGTGCTCCATTTGTGTGTTATGGATAATGTACTGCACAAGTAATGTACTGTAATGTGATAACGTAATGTACAAGACCGGCACAGTCTTGTTAACACCCAAGGGGCTTACAATTCACTGTTAGGTGCAACTCTGCCTTTAATATGTGATGAAAGTGCGCCCTATTGGCAAATGAGTCCTTTTATATTCAGATGGACATTTTTATCGGTAATTGCTATTCTTGTGTTCATAATAGGTTGAAGTAAATTAAATTAATTCTTTAAAAGCAGTGGGCATTGACTGACTTAAAGAGAAAGTTGTAAACTGGAAATTCTATCAGTTGAAGAAAAAATATGTTGGACTAATTGTATTTATTGGTTTTACTTTTAATCTTTACTTCGTTTATAAAATGAAACATATTTTTTTAATTAATTGAAAGTTAACTGGATACTTGTTTAATATTGTGCTCAAGAGTTTAAAATATATTGGTAAATCAAATAAAATGAATTAATTGGAGTTTGTGTAACCAGTCAGTATTATTGTTTGGGAAGGTTTGGAATTATTGATACAAACTGCAGTAAGCCTTGGTAATTGAGTAGAACTCTTTTATTCTTGCCCTTTAATTAGGTTAAGCAGAAGCTCTTTAGGTATGTTTAATCTTTTACAATCCACCCACCCCATCAGTGCTGAAGCTTGTGCCATTTAGAGCTGAAGGCCCTTTCTCAATGAAAAGGTTTCACACAGTGAAGACATTTGAAGGAAAACATAGTTAAATTGCAGATAATATTTTAAAGGAGTAATTTCATTTTTATTTAAACAACACATCAAACATTGACCTGATAGTATAAATAAAGTAGTACACAATAATGGTCATAGAAAGGAGAATGTGTAGAGAATGTTATAAGACACATATCATGATGCATTATGTAGATTATTTTAAAGAGATTCTGAATTCCTAGTACCCATTAAAGGGATTCTTTTATGAGGTTTATGGAACACTTTTTACAAATAATTCACTCATTTAAAATTGTATCCTTGAACCAACAAATGTATTTGTTTTTATTTGTAATATTGGTGTGCATTGTGGTTAAGTCTAAACTTTCAGAAAGAGCTAGTGCTACACATTAGAACTGCTTTCAGGTAACCTATTGTTCCTCCTACTCCCATGTAACTGGAGGAGTCCCAAGCCGGACTTGGATTTCTTACTATTTAGTTCTATTCTGATATCTACTGGGAGCTGCTATCTTGCGTACTTTACATTGTTCTGCTGATCGGCTGCTGGGAGGCGGATGATATCCCTTGCAGCTCAGCAGTAAAGTGTGACTGAAGTTAAACAGAGCACAGGTCACATGGCTGTGGTACCCTGGGGAATGAAGAATATGGCTAGCCCTATGTGAAATTTTAAAATTAAATATTTAAAAATCTGTTTCTTTGAAAAAGGATTTCAATGCAGGATTCTGCTGGAGAATCTCTATTAACTGATGCATTTTGAAAAAACGTGTTTTCCCAGTATTCCTTTAAGTAAAATATTTGGAATAATGATAACTCAAAATAAAACATTACATGTAATAATGTTTTCTGTTATTTCTTAAGCTAAACAGGCCAAATGAAAACTTTTCCATGTTTGGTCCTTGCGAGGTAGATAATTAGATTAACAGTATACAACAACAACAACAACAATCCATCACCCTTTGTTGCCACTGTATTGTTAGCAGGTGTTTGTTATTCAGGGGGATTGTCTATGGGCTGCTAGGTAGCAACCTCACAAGGACTAAACCTGCCTTCAGATTCCCTGTTTGCCCAGTAACTCATGAAATAACAAAAAACATTGATTTTTTCAGCACAAGCCCCATTCAATGAACTCAATGTTGCACTACAAGGGTGTATTGCCCCTTTATGCGAGAGAGTGTATTATATACCAATCTGAGCCATTTAGAAACTAAAGGGGGATTGGGCCTATTGACTGCAAAATGATTTATTTTTTCTAGATAGGTATAATATAATTTTATATTGAAGCTCTGGAGGGTACAAGATCATCCTTAACTCCCAGATGGCATATTACAGGGGCAAAATGTTAGGTAATACTAATTTGGGGTCAAAGAGTTTAACGTCTGAAGACCAACGTTTAGAAAATAAATTCACTTTATGCATGTTCTGAATTGCACCTATGGCAGGGTTCCATCATATCTGTCTGTATATTAGGTGTAATATACAACTGATGCGGGGTTTATAGTGTATTGTTTTACCCATTGTAGAGATCAAGTAATAATCTCTGTCATGTAGCCTCCTTCTTAATATTCTGTGAAAGAGCAGGGTATGTTGTTTTAGATTTCTTAAATGCACGTTCAAAGGGCCTAGAGAGTTTGTGGTAGATTTTTGTACAGTACTGTAATTTTGAGCCTGGATGTCCAAAATGTTGCTTCAAAGTTTTGAAGAATGGGCCTTTGAGAATGTCTTTACTTGTGTTAGGAAAGTTGGTCCAAGTAAGAGAATAGCTAGACTCCTAATTCCACCACATGGCATATACCTGAAGTTATGTAGCCTACAGATGTAGTAAAAGAAAGCTGGCCCACAGAGACCTTTTAGAGTTGAGTTTTTCCAAATCTAATAGGATCCAGCAAGAGATGAAGCGACATTGGATTGTAGGATAATATATAAAGAAGTGGTGTGGGCAGAATCTGCCTTAAGTAATGCCTGGAGATTTGTTGTTCCAAATAAATGGTATGAAAAATGTATTTACTGACTTACAAAATAAGTCTCTATTGATACTGGGGCATTGTAAAAAAAAAAAAAAAGATACTTTTGGAGGTATATCAATTTTAAAGAACATTTATTTTACCCAAAAGTTAATGACAGTTTAGATAAGAGGGGTAAATTTATTAACCTTGGTATCTAGCATTGGGTCTGAAGTCTTATATCATTTTAAATTATTGTTTATGTATATTCTTATGAAATATGGATACTTATAGAAGTGGAGTATTGGGAGGCATTTGATACAGTGGACCAAAGTCTATTTTACATAAGAACAATTTGTTCCAGTTGGTTCTATGTCATGAACAGAGGCCAGCTGGTCCACCTTTAACTCTATGGGTTTCAGGGCCCAGGTTGAAGGATATAACAACATATTGTCTACAAGAAGTGAGATTTTCTTTTTTAAAAACAAGTTCAATGGCTCAAAGACCAGGGAAATCAGAGGGGACAGCAGAAACCCTACTCAGCATGAATGATTTAAAAACATTATTGTAAACCCAGACCATGCAGTTGGCTTATAGTGGTTGGTTCAGCTCTTATCTGCCCAGGATTGCCCATAGGTATTCCCATAATCTTCTGAGGACTTTTAATACATCTGTTCAAAGTACTGCTTTAAAACCAGTGGTATCATGACTAATTTGTATATTGTAGAATAATATTTTCAGGTTAATACTCTATCAGTATCTCTGGCATAAAACCAGTTTGATTTTCATGGATTAGGTCTAGGAGCACCTAGGTTAAACAGTGCATTTGATAATATTTTTGCTTCTGTACTTAAATGAGATATGGGTGGTCAGATCAGGGCTTTTGCATTAAAATAACAAATGTGCTTTTTGTCACATATAACTAAAGTAGATTAATTGTTTCTAGAAAGCTTTGGACCTGTAGTTTGGGGCCTGGGGTTTTCAGTAAGGGATCTTTTTGTAATTTGGATGACCATACCATAAGTCTAATAAAAGCATAATTTAAACATTAAATAAGGCTAGTAGGACGTTTTGCCACCAATAGTTTTCAAGTTTCAAGTTTATTGTCATATACAAATAACAATGAAGCATCATTACTGTAATGAAATTTTTTTGACCCGTGTTCAAAGGATTCATTGTAAGTCTCCACCCTAAAGGTGGCCATACACTGTAAGAGCCGCTTGCTTGGCAAGGTCGCCAAGTGAGCGAATCTTCTCCCCATATGCCCACCTATGGGTGGGCGATATGAGGCTAATTAAAACGGCAGGCATACTCACTGGCGGTTCAAGAACTGCATCAACGAGCCAATGCAGGTCCCGATCCAACGTAAAAATCAAACCTGCCCAATAGAGATCTGGTCTTCTGAAACGCTAACTATAAAGATCAGGGGTTTATTTACAAAGGTAGAGTAAGTTAAACTGGAGTGATGCTTAATGAAGTACAATTGTATTAAAAAGGGCATTAAATGCACATAAGCCTCACTCAGGATTTGCAAATTTGATCATTTTGTATGTAATTTTTATTATATTCATTTTTATTGCTATTAAAGTGGACCTGTCACCCAGACATGAAAATCTGTATAATAAAAATCCTGTTCAAATTAAACATGAAACCCAAATTCATTTTTATATTAACACATCCAAACTCATTATAAAGGCATTTAAAAATCACAGCTGTCAATCGTATATTGCTTGCCCCGCCTCTATGCCTTAGGAATAGAGGCGGGGCAGACAATAACTTTAGCTTTCCATTCAGCACTTCCTAGATATCCCTGCACATCTAACGTTTCCCCTCCCTCCTCCTCATCTGATTGTGTAGCCAGTGCATGGGCATGGGTATCAGGTCCCCCCATTCTGGCACAGAAACAAGATTTTGGCATGATACAAAGCTTGCCTTAATAACAGTGTCCACAAAATGGTGCCTTCCTGCTTGCTTTGATTGAGTAATTCCAAGATGGAAGGAAACAAGATTTATATTATTTATATAGAGTAAGTAAAGTTTATTTTGCTCAACTAACAATATAGAAAATAATTTGGACTTATTTCTTAGGGTGACAGGTCCGCTTTAAGAGTCACATGGATTTGTCAGAACATCTTACAACAACTTGAAGTTCTTTGACTGTTTTGGTGATGTTAGGGCTGATTTGCAGACAATGGAAATAAATTGTACAAGTGCATTTGCCAATTACAGTAGACTGTTGAAATCTAATTGGTAAATAGACATTAAGCGCCTATGTTAGTAAATCAGCCCCACTGACTCCATTTTGCCATTAAATACAGAAAGATGTAGTTAAATTGTTGGAAATACAGTTAGTCCAACTTTGATGTTTTAAATACCTTTTTTTTTAAGTGGAGTTATAACATTTGGGATGTTCGTGTTAGATGATTTTTCAATGTAAATGACTCCACTTTAGTCCAAATTCAGGTTAGTTGCACTTTTTGAATTACCCCCCAGATCTATGAACTAGTTGATAGCAATGGAGAGTTATAATCTTCTCCACCAAATTTGGACTGAGATAAAATACTAAGTGAAATGTCATGGTAACAGTTTCAGATAATGTGATGTAGCTGTGTGAGGAATATGGGATATAGACAGAATAAGAGAAAATGCAGTGCGGTTTTTAATGAAATCATTGGGTCAAGTTAAATCAATTCCTAAAGGTAAAAAAAATGGCATAACATATGCAGACTGCAGGCATGCAGGCAGAAAATCTGCTGACACATTTAGCTCTCTGCTGGATTTCAGGTTTTAGTTGTGCTCCTCTTTCTGTTTTTTGCATGTTTAGAACAAATGACAATGAATTCTTCACTGTCTTCTCGTTTGTGAAATCGTTAAATGCAGCATTTTCCAACTGATTAGTCAGGCATTTTCAATTACAGTTTTAACTGTTTGCAAGATATAGAAGTCCAGTGAAATTGTTGAAACCAAGGGTCACGGAAATGTTTGCACCCCTTTTCCTAGGGAAAATGCATTTTATCCCAACACAATTTACTGAATCTATTCATCAGAACACATCAACATAGGCACTTATTATCTTCTTATTTGTGCATATTAATATTTATCATATTTGTTTTGCTACTTCCTTTATAAGTAAAATGGCATATGATCCATTAGCTCTTTAATGAAGCATACGCTGTTCAAATAAGCACTTTAATGCTTTTATGCAAAAACAGTGATCTGTATGCATCCATTCATCTGCTATTTTAGGTGGTTTCATTGAGATGTGGGTACTTATTGTAATTGTTTTTTTGGGCTACAATAACAAATCAGTATCCAAATATTACAACATTATCCAAGAATTTGAACTTCTATAGGGGTACTCTAGCGTGTTGCTAGTAATATGAATTTTACATTTTGTGTATAAAATGGGTATCCGTATATATTGAATATCAGTATTACAACTTATTATTGATTGTCCTTAGTTATAGGCCCAATGCACTTTGGGTATAATTAGTACAAAGAAATGCTTATTACTCATTGATCGTGGGGTTTGTGGTTATCATTGTAAGAAAATGTAAGAGAGATCTTAATCTCTGTCACATTTTATTGCATCTATTTTTTAATTTTTTTTTTATTGCCATTGGAAAGGCATTTCGGAGCAACCCACCATAACAGAGATCTATCGCGTGCGACTAACTAGCTCCATGGGACATTAGCCTATCACTTTACCTATTCCCTCCTCCCTCCTCTTCTGCACAGTTCACCTCCCTTGCCCTTCTCTCCTCTCCCTTTCTCTTTCATGTATGCTTCTCTCTCTCTCCCCTCTTCACTTCTCTGCCTTTTTTGTTCATTCATACTCACCACCTTTACTTTTCATTTATCACCCCTTTTTATCCCATTCTCATTTTTCTCTGTTGTTCCCTTCCCTTCCTTGCTCTCCCTCTATCTGTTACATGAGCTTAGGGACCCACTCACAATATACTGTATATATAGAATATAAATATCACAATATAAGATTTGAGTAGTAAATAATACAGATTATTAGTATATGGCAGCTCTGAAACCAGTGCAATTTGCATCAGAAAGTAATAATCAGCCCTGTAGCATCACCCTCATTTTCTGCTTGATTATTTGTGACGACCCCTAAGCTTAGCTTCAGCCAATGTTGTCCAGATCACACTGAGCATGTCACTGACACTTCTAATACACCACTGCTTGAGTATGGTGACCCCATGTGAAAGCTGGATTATTACTACTATAGAGATGCTAAACCTTTAGGCTGGTGCAATAAATTCAGTATTTAAAATATTTCAAGCCATATTTCCTGCCACTGGCAAAGTCACTGTAACATGGTTATTGTTATTTCACTTCCTATGTCAGCCCACTGCTTAGTAGAATAGTGCCTGCTACTCTCCAGTGGATTCAGTAAAATAGTGTCAATTCCTCCTCCAGTGCCTCAGCCCTTCTATCAAACATTACCACCTCCCCTATGTAAAATAAACTCTGCAACTGCATTTTAAAAAGATCCACTCTTCAACAATTCTCTCATTTTGTCCAGATGGCATTTCCCATACTGGGCTAAATTTAATCCATCACGGAAGACATATCCCCTTAATTTCACTGCAAATTTTCTCAAATACATCAAAAAGTTTTCACTTGAGATTGAATTGCCAATATATGAATCACTTATGATATATTGTTTAATGTTTTGTATGTATGTATGTATAACTTTATTTATAAAAGCACTACTTATGTACACAGCGCTGTACAGAATACATTAATATAAACATGGGTATTAAAATAGATAAATACAAAGTATTACAATAAGCACAAATAAATAATAGATACAATTGTAATAAGATAAGAGTCAAAGACACAAGAGGATGGAGGTCCCTGCCCCGTAGAGCTTACAATCTATATGGGAGGGTAACTTACAGACACAAATAGGCAAATGCAGTATAAGTGCTGTAGGTCACAGTGGGTGACATTACAATATAAGTGCTAGTTCCCTGGTCAGGTGCTGGGTGAGTGCTCCAAAAGGTAGTTTTGCTTACACTAGAGTACCTTATTAACAGGCAAAAACAGATGATTACATCTTCTCAGACACTTTAAGTGTTCGATGACTTAAACACAGGTGTTTCTTTATGCAGTCCTGTGGGGTGGCTTCTTTATGTGTTCCTCAGAAGCCATTCTACCCTATATTGACAGTACCAATGGCAATGAACCACTAAACGTAGGTGATATGCAACATGGAGCATTCCATTTGCATTCGGTGGTACAGTGGGTACTATAAGACTATAAGTGAGACAGAATATTTTATTTATGCCTTCCCATGCAGTGGAAGGCATTAAGAAGCCATAGCATGCCTGTGTGTAAGAGCCCTAAAACATCCCCTCACTACATGTGGCCTATCCTCTGTATTTGTCTTGGTCCATCTTGGCCTATCTCCCCTTCCCCCCTTAAACCATCTCAGCCTTCTCTTTTCCTTATATAAAAAAAGAACAAAGCATAGAGTATTGAGTATGTGAAAATACATGGTCATCTGAGTTTGCCCTCTCAAGGGGCATTTTTGACAAATAGTCCTACCATATTGCAATCATCAAGAAATTACAGTTGTGAAAAATAAAAGTCTATAAAAACTGGTTACATGACTTCTGGGGGTATCCTGACAACGGTTCAAGGAGAACACTATACCTCTATGAGTGCTTCCAATTTGTAAGATTTTATATATATATATATATATATATATATATATATATATATATAGTATACAGGGAGGAGCACACCCTATACAAGTTCAAATGCCCTTGGTGCAGGTCAAAAAACAAAAATATAGTAGAAAGAGTGCCGCACACACAGGGACTTGATACAAAAGAAAAAGTGGTTTTATTGAAAAACCACTTTTTCTTTTGTATCAAGTCCCTGTGTGTGCGGCACTCTTTCTACTATATATATATATATATATATATATATATATTTGGATTTCTTTGCTTAAATAAACTTATCTTTTTTTTGCCAAGTCCTGGTGTGTGCAGCTCACTTTCTTGCTATATATATATATATATATATGGCTCTCCTTGACGGCACTCGCCACTTCCAAAATACACGCCGGGTGCTCACCAAAAAATCCATATACTGCCTATTAAAAAACAGCTCCATGTAGTTCAAAAGTTCAAAATATTTTATAGTGAGTGTGGAGCAATAAAATATTTTGATCTTTTGAACTACATGGAGCCGTGAGTGCTTTCAATAGGCAGTATATATATGTGTGTGTGTGTGTGTGTGTGTATATGGACTGCAATATAAGCATCAAACACAACGGCTGCAATGATTGAAGTGACTGTATTTATACTTGTATTTCCTTTTAAATACTATGTTTCAATTTTACATAAATGTGTTTGGTTGGCAGCTGAGACTGTCCCTTTAATTTGAAACAGCTGCTAGTTCTATAAATGCGTTAGCGAGATCATACTGACATAATACAATTAACTACATAATGCAGTAGCTATTTTTTCCTTCATGAATATGCCAGTAGTGGAGTGCTCCCTGCTGTGTTTATGCCATAGGCCACATTGTTAACACAAAGCTAAGAAAAAGAAAATAATGAACTTCGGAAAAAGTTTGTAAAACAAACAAAAAGAACTCATAGTGTTCCAAACACAAATCAAACATAAAGTCCCTCACTTCAAGCACTGCTCCACAGCCCATAATTTGATTCCTCAGTGTCTGAATATAATACAGCATTATTTTAAGACTTGGCTTGCTTACATGAGGCTATACAGTCATTTAAAAGCCATATTATATAAAACAAAATTGCTAATTATCTCTACAACAGAGCAAGTTGTTCAGTATAAAGTAATATAAGCTTAGCTGGTTATGCCAGGCGTAAGAAGAGAAATACATAGTGTAGCATTGTTTTATTAATACTAGATGAAATAAAAGCTAATTTACTAGACAAGGAACATTACTGTATGCCAAAATTATATTGCTTAAAACTGGCTTAAAGGTGAAATGATGTTAAATGCTATAAAAAAAAATCCATTCTACCAACACCATAGGAGATGATTATTCCAGATAATGGGTTTCTGGATACCATACCTGTACTTTGTAATGTTGTTGTGTTCCACAATTATTTCATGGGATGTAACATCCTTAAATGTTGTTATAATTGGGCTGTATTATTGTATTCACGACTAAAAGATAGTTATAATGTAATACATTGCCATATTTATCTAGGAAGTCTGGTACATATGTATTTTTTTATATTGTCATAGGTTTTACTGAGGGTTGTATGCCTAACAGGTATTGCAAAGTACTGGGGACTATGACATGCTGACACTGGTGTAGTTATGTGATGTTCCGGAATTGAAAGGGTCAAATTATAAATCATAAATGGGCTTAACTGGGGGCTTGAAACTACAATGACAACAATATTGGAGTTACTAAAGCTGTGTTAAGGGCAGTTTAAATAACTATAATACAAAGCACTTGATTTGGGTTTGGCCAGATACTGAATCCTCCACGAAGTATCGTCCAAAATCTGAGCAATAATTTGTATATGTACATTAGCAAAATACCTTCCATTATCCCATGGTCTAAATAAATCATGTGATTCTGCAGAAAATGGCTCAAAGTCTTCCGAATCCTAAACTGAATCTGGGATTCGGTGCATCCCTAGAAAGCACCAAAATTTCTTGCAGGGCTGTACAAATAGAAGTCTTAATTTATTAGTGATTGCAGTCTAAAAAAGATTGCTTAAAATAAACTTAGTGAGTAGATTTATCAAGATAGATGATAAATTGCCCAAACAACAATAGCACCCAATCAGGTCTTTGCTAACTTGTAGTAGATTGTTTACAATTACTTTTTTGGTTGCTATTGGCAACAGCAGCTATGCAATTTGCTATCTATGTTGCTCAACCAGCCCCAATGTGTGGGTTTTGGCGCATTCCCCTTACTTTTAGGAAAATTTTAGTAATGAGATGAAAAGAGGATGATACAAATACAGTTAGATGATTTTGAGGTTAGGGCAGATTTTATAGCTCTTACAGAAGCTCCCTTTATTACATTTTAACCAATAGGGACACTGCACAAGCTGCAAAAGCCCCTTCTCCAACCTTATTAAATTGACTCCCAAAAATTGCCCTGTTCCTTGTACCTGCCAGTCAGACGCAGAGCTGTGAAGCATGGTTGCCCAGCTGCCATGTTTTACTACTTTACTTTCGGTCCCACATTCCTGGTATTGATCACTGACCAGAAACATTGAAACACACTGAAAACCACTTGCTGGGGGTAGGTTGAGGGGATAGTGCATCTTAATGGTTAAAAAATAACAGGGAGGTAGTTTTCCTTTAAAATACCTTATTCATCCTTGTCTCATGTAGGACATAATTACGGGTATATAACAAATAATATATATTTTCTGTTTCAGAAGCATACAATGAAAGACAGCATGTCTAACAATAGTACAACTAGTATATCTCAAGCAAGAAAAGCAGTGGAACAACTTAAAATGGAAGCATGTATGGACAGGATTAAGGTACTGATTATGCAAACTTTTATTGATAAATTCATTGTTTCTGATGCAACATAATTGCAGTTTTTCTTTTTACTTGTTTTACCATTTTTCCTTATGTTTTATATTTTGGACATGTTCGTGCTGCCATATATGCTTGGATTATAAAAAGGGTTTGATCTGCTGGAAATTCCTCTAGTTGTGTAAATTTTAATACTCAATTGTGGCACCCAGGCAATTTTTATATTTCGTTAGGAGAGTGCCCTTCCATTACGATGGTATGTATATATATATATATACATTTGGCTTGTAAACAGGCACTCACGTCAAAGAAAGAGTAGCGATGCCTGGGTGCAGTCCCAATGGATTTAGGAATAATAGCAAGTGAAGATGTCCCGCACTCACAGGTCTTAGGTGAAATAAAGGTGTTTATTCAATCCACATCTAACGTTTCGTCTTTGAGAAAGGCTGCGGAGGCAGCCGAAACGTTAGATGTGGATCGAATAAACACCTTTATTTCACCTAAGACCTGTGAGTGTGGGACATCTTCACTTGCTATATATATATATATATATATATATATATATATATATATATATATATATATATATATAAATACTGTGTCTGCAGAAAGCACTCACGGCATCAGCTCAAAAAAAAAAGTAGTCCTTTATCTACACATTTTGATCCCCACAGGATCGTTGTCGGGATATATATAGGGGTGGCACTTTTATCCCGGGTGCAAGGTAAATGGTTTAGATGTCGGGAAAAAAAGACCAGCAACACCGGATTAATTGTTTTGCTATACACATGTTTATTCCCTTTGTGTGTATTGGAACAGAACAAAAAAGGGAGGAAAAAAAGCAAATTGGACATAATGTCACACAAAACTCCAAAAATGGGCTGGACAAAATTATTGGCACCCTTTCAAAATTGTGGATAAATAAGATTGTTTCAAACATGTGATGCTCCTTTAAACTCACCTGGGGCAAGTAATTGGTGTGGGCAAATAAAAATCACACCTGAAAGCAGATAAAAAGGAGAGAAGTTCATTTAGTCTTTGCATTGTGTGTCTGTGTGTGCCACACTAAGCATGGACAACAGAAAGAGGAGAAGTGAACTGTCTGAGGACTTGAGAACCAAAATTGTGGAAAAATATCCACAATCTCAAGGTTACAAGTCCATCTCCAGAGATCTAGATTTGCTTCTGTCCATAGTGTGGAACATTATCAAGAAGTTTGCAACCCATGGCACTGTAGCTAATCTTCCTGGGCGTGGATGGAAGAGAAAAATTGATGAAAGGTTGCAAGGCAGGATAGTCCGGATGGTGGATAAGCAGCCCCAAACAAGTTCCAAAGAAATTCAAGCTGTCCTGCAGGCTCAGGGAGCATCAGTGTCAGTGCGAACTATCCGTCGGCATTTAAATGAAATGAAACACTATGGCAGGAGACCCAGGAGGACCCCACTGCTGACACAGAGACATAAAAAAGCAAGACTACAGTTTGCCAAAATGTACTTGAGTAAGCCACAATCCTTCTGGGAAAATGTCTTGTGGGCAGATGAGACCAAGATAGAGCTTTTTGGTAAAGCACATCATTCTACTGTTTACCGAAAACGGAATGAGGCCTACAAAGAAAAGAACACAGTACCTACAGTGAAATATAGTGGAGGTTCAATGATGTTTTGGGGTTGTTTTGCTGCCTCTGGCACTGGGTGCCTTAAATATGTGAAAGGCATCATGAAATCTGAGGATTACCAAAGGATTTTGGGTCGCAATGTAGAGCCAGGTGTCAGAAAGCTGAGTTTTGTGTGACATTATGTCCAATTTGCTTTTTTTCCTCCCTTTTTTGTTCTGTTCCAATGCACACAAAGGGAATAAACATGTGTATAGCAAAACATGTGTTACTGCAATACTTTTCTGTGAAAAATACTTAATTTTCTAGAAAATTTCTGAGAAAGGTCCTATTGACCGAAAAGTCGGATTCTTTTTAACAATATGTCTTAAATAAACTTTTGATAAATTTTAACGGTGTGCCGGCCACGGAATATTTATTGTCATATATATATGCGTGTGTATGTATATACATACACACTATAATTCACTGTAATTGTGCACTAACATTTAATCAATCAATATCCCTATGACATGGAAGAACTTACAGATATTACACTGTGGTCCTGAAAACTATATCTATGCAGATACTGTAGATCTACAGTAAGTAGGTAACCAACAGACAGAGGCAGGGTGGCTGGAATAAAACAGAGCAGGATACAAATCAAGAGACAAACCTTGATTAGGAGTATAGAACTGGAAAATGTCTAATAACAGGACTTGGAGGGAATAGTGGGAAGATACACTTGAATTGGCACCATATGAAAATTAGTCCTATCAGGATACCACAATATGAATCCAGTGATCTACTGGGAAACAAGAATCTTGACAGCAACTTTAGAACTACAGGATACAGAATATATGGCTCATCAGGAATACACACACAACATTTCCATATGATAGAACACTCCAAACAAAGAATTGATTTAGGGTCTCTTATTCCTTTAAAGGACAATATAAATAATAAATGACACATACCAATAACAAGTACAAAGCTATTTAGAGGTAACTTTTTTTTCAGCATTTCTGTATAGATGGATGTGCAATGTTCCAGTATAATTGTCCCCATCCACAACGACTGAACGGTTACTTACTGAAGGCCTTGATTAACATAGATGCAATTGGACTCATTTACATATAGGTGGTGCAAAGTGCAAAAAATATGCATAATGCAGTGCTTGCATACAAAAACGGTGTCACATGGGCGCCCCCTGGCAGGTACTTTTGACCTGTACAGGACTCCCTTACCTCTGTAGCATCACTCTCTGTGCCTTGCTGTGTGTAAAGTCAAGACACAAGTATATTGTGTATGATGCTGCAATTTTGTAGCCTGTGCAGGTATCCCTTGATTTCGATGGCAACTGGCTGTTGTGCATTGTTTCTGGTCATCATGCTCAATATTCCTCTCTTCCAAAGATTCATTACATTTAACTTATTTCTGGGAAAATTACACTTATTTCTGGGAAAACATTACTGATAACAGAATGGAGTTTGGTTAGTAAAACACACACAACATCCAACTCTATAAATCTTAGAGAAACTTAGAAAGACTGAGAGCACCTGGAAGGAAACCATCCTACATCAATGGTTAGCAGAAGCCCTGCCATGCTTATACCTAGTTAAGAGAACATTCCTTTACTTGTTTGGCATGGATTGGCTGGAAACTACAACAAAGAGTTACTAAAACAATTTTTAGAATATGGTTCTATCATTAACTAAATTGTGCAGTGTCCCAAAGCATGTTTGTTTAATATGTTTCATTTGCTTTGGTTTTCAATTGACATTGTCTCTGTGACTTTATTCAACTGGGGTAATTTAAGTTTTTACTTAAATATATATTTGTCCCAAGGTTGTCGGAAAAAAAACTTGATGAAGTTTTGATTCAATTTTTTTCACAATCCCTTTTTTTTTTTCTAAATGTGATCACAATAATAATAATTAAGTATTATATATAATACTATTCTAAAATGATATATAAGATTAAAAACCAATTAATCTTCTGTTGTATTTGTTTTTTGTTAATGGTAATGGTTAATTAAAGGGGTGCATTAAATATTTCTTGGGTCATCTAATGAAATAAAATTGATTGTTTTAGTTCCCTCTTTAACTTACCTATTGAAATATTTTTTTACTTTCTAATTAGGGGATGGTAATGGCTGCTATGTAAAATTTGAATTGGTACAATGTTTCATTTCAGTTATGTTCCATTTTCTGTTTGTTGTCCAGGTGTCCAAGGCTGCTGCCGATTTAATGGCCTATTGCGATGCTCATGTAAGAGAAGACCCACTTATTCTTCCAGTGCCTGCTTCGGAAAATCCATTTAGAGAGAAGAAATTCTTTTGTACTATTCTCTGAATTAGTCTTAGTCGAATACTAATATAGTTTAAGCATGTCATCAGCTTAACAGAACTTTACCAAGGTTATTGACAACTGAAACCATTGTCTCAGAATTTCTAGAAGCACAAGGCATCGTCACTGGAGATCTTTATGTGATTTTTGTTTTTTTTTTTGTTTTTTTTTTTTTTAAATCAAGGTTGTAATCATTGCGCTGAGTCATTCATGAATATAGGAGTAGAAAAGGCATGTAAGTGTAAAAACAAATATTCAGCAATATGAATTCATGGAAGTATTCATTTCTATTTCAGTATTTCTTCACGTTTTTATTATGTTCTCACATGCTCAAAGGGAGACTGAGAAAAATATCATAGAGGCTTTACTCACTGAAACTGCTCTCCAATGCCAAACTACAGCCACAACTGTAAATACTCACTGTTTTATAAAGTATTAGCCATTTTGTTATTTTTGTAATGGAGAAACTTAGTTTGTTTTTGTTATGTTCTCTTACTAGTTAAATGAATGAAATGTCATTCAGTTTTATGAACAGTAAAAATGTACTTATTTAAGGTGAAAGTTAAAAAAAAAATGTCATAAAGGGGATTTTGATAAAATATATGAGTATTCTTTACAGCATTTTAAAACCCTGTCTAGTATAATAAACAAACAGCATGCTTTGCAAGTGCCAATTCTTTATCCTTAAAGTTTATTCTATTTTATTTCCAGAAACATATTTTAGTTTCAGTAGTTTCAAAAATAATATAATTCGCTAGATCTGTTTTTTTTTCAATGTAAGATCAATGTATTGAGATTATTGTAATCAAGGTTTTAAAAATACTAGAGGTTATTTACATCTGCAACTGTACTGGGCTAAGTGCAATTTCGAGTACAATTGCAATGTGTTTTACCCACAATGCAGTGTTTTTCTTCATGATTCCAACATAATTGCAGTTGCCAGGGAAATGTGTTCCTGTTGCAATTGTGCTTGTACTTCAGTGTGAATCAGGCGCAACTGCACCAAATCTTTTACACATCTGGATGTTATTTATGGTGACCAATGTAACAGTGAATTGTGCACCCTATTCTTTCGGCGCAACTGTGCTGTGTCATTTGCTGCAGGGTGATATGGGAACCCTGGAGCTACCGATTTTGAGGTGGAGGTAGTTCCAGGGTCTCTCTGCATCAGAAGGTACAATTGCGTGAAATATAAACAGAAGGCAATAGGAAAGCAGCAGCATTGAGCGCAACTATACAGATGTGTACATATTGATGCAAGTACCTATAATGAATTAGATTTTCCTTGCAACTGTCGTAAATGACCCATTAAGCAGTATTTTACTAAAATGTATACGTAGTGGCCAGATGCCATCCATTTCCATGAATAGTCCCTGCTGTTTTGACCCTGTCCATGGGAGTGGCCCTTTTTTTCAAAACAAACCAGCTGCACAGAAGTACAGTATTTGAATGATCATTTAGCCACATATCAGATCTCAGGGTCCTTGGTTTCAAACGTACAGTTATTGGAAAGGGGTGCTTAAACCTTAGCCTTATTACTGTAGACAATTAAATTACCAATAGGTTATATGTAAGGTGTGGCATATGTGCTTAATTTTTGTTTGCAGCTCATGTGTGTTGCAGGAGGGCCAACAGCAAAATTTTGTAAAAATTTGTTTTTGGGAATAGCTGCAATCATGCTAATACAATCAACACCTTACCTCCATGAGGTCTCTGACTCCGTGCTGGCTATGCTAAACAGATTATGCTGATTGGAGCAAGATTCCAGGGTATTTAACTCCCAAAAGGTCTTTGTACAAGTCATTCCAAATTGAGAAAGCCAGTCTAGAGAAACATCTGAACCTTAAAAGGCATGTTACTCATGGATTCTCACAAACAAACATTATAAAATAAGATTTTATTAAGTATGGTGAAAAGTCATGTTTTCTAAGGAATAAAAATGTATATAGCTAAAAGGGAGGAAAATATCATATACCCTTAATATAATGCCCCCTGTGAAGTTAAATGTAAGGGGCAACATTTGCCCTCAGGTCTAGTAGCCCATAGCAACCAATCAAATCTGATGGAATTTACTGGTCACATGTTGCAAACAAACATCTGTTTGCAATGCAATCTTAGATCTGGTGCAAAAACTACTCCTATTAGATGATCCTGTTAGGTTGATAAATGATATTAATGCAAATATTACAGACAAGGGACACAAAGTAGGCTGAAAAATATTATATACATATGTTACAGTGTGATGCTTCTGTTCTTTTTGTTGAAACCTCATCTACTTTAACTTGTAATTGCAGCATAAAAACCATAGAAGTTCTAAAAAAGGTATACCTAGTACAGGTATAGGACCCGTTATCCAGAATGCTCAGGACCAAGGGTATTCCGGATAAGGGGTCTTTCCGTAATTTGGATCTCCATACTTTAAGTCTACTAAAGAATCAATAAAACTGCAATTAAATCCAATAGGATTGTTTTGCATCCAATAAGGATTATTTGTATCTTAGTTGGGATCAATTACAAGGTACTGTTTTATTACTACAGAGAAAAGAGAAATCAGTTTTAAAATTCTGAATTATTTGATTAAAATGGAGTCTATGGGAGACGGGCATTCCGTAATTTGGAGCTTTCTGGATAACGGGTTTCTGGATAAGGGATCCCATACCTGTATAAGTAAATCTAAAGCAACTGGACATGCTAAGTACTTCATAGTCATATTCTAAAAAAGGTCTAAAGTTATGATCTTATGTATATTGCTTTTGTATAGCACATGGAATGAATCTGTCTCAAATATATAGATTTTTTTTATCAAATTTGACATTTGTGCCTACCTTGTATTTAAAACTGTTGCAAATAGTTGTTTAAGTGTATACAGATCACTGCTGGGTTTAAAAGGAAAACTATACCTTAATAATGAATACTTAACCTGCATATAATTTTTATCATAAAAAGTGCCCTAGTAAAGAGTCTTACAAATGTGGCATATACATATCAGTAAATATTGCTTTTTGAATCTTTTCATTTGAGCCACCATTTTGTGATGGACTGTGTGCTCCATCAGAAATCACCTGACAGGAAATAATGCAGCTCGAACTGTAACAGGAAGTGTAAAAGACAGAATTCTGCCATTCACTGGCTGATGTAACCCAGCATGTACCAGTATGTGTAAGCCCAGGAAATCGTACTTAATTCTTAAAATGGTAGCTTTTCTATTTGGGATTACCCAATGGCACTTACTACTAGAAAAGTACATTTATATGAAAATAGTTTATTTAGATGAACTTTTTATGTGATTTATTTTTATAGAGAACTGCAATGTTCAAGGGTTCACAACGTATTTATAGACAGGAATTTTATTCCATATACCAGATTTAAACACAACACAAAATGTGCAGCAAAGTACTGAACCCCTTGCAGGTCAGCTATAAAGTCAGAATTCTGGAAATCCATTTCTTTAGGATGCAGTACATGTCGACTCTTGTATTTCATCAGGGAACAACACTGAGTTGCAGAACAAATGATCAAATAAATAATTTATCAAGTGGTCAAAATATCTAATAAATGTTGCTTGGAACTAATGTTACCTCCCAGGTATAGAAGATTTTTAAGTCACTAACTGTTGTGTGAATTACTTTCTATCTGCCTTGGAAGCAGAGCAGCATTTCAGTCTACCTTCTCCTGTACCTCATCAGGAAGTCTCTGCTGATACTAACAGCTTAATGTTGTCATACTGAGAATGCCCCAGATTTGAGCAACACAAACTAACTACTAAAATCTATTCCCTTTTAGAAATGCCTTTTATACTTTCTGTCCCCTTTTTCTCTTCCCTTTGCATGTAAAGTAGTAGTGTGTGAAGAAAGGTACATATATGATCTTGTTTGCCAATTGCTTTTGATAATTATTGCTTTGCTGTTTATTAATTAAAAGCAAATTACAAAATAAAAATACTGAAACAAAATGATGTATTGTTTTTAATTGTGCACTTGTGCTGCATGGTCCAAATCTGAGCTATTCTCCTTTAATTACACACAGGTTTAACACTCTAATTTCAAAATATACATTTTAGTTTTATTGCAGAGTGCATATCTTAGCAGCATTTAAATTTGATGTGCCTCTTCTGTCATGACACAGTACTTTTTTGATTAATGATCTTTGTGGTGAGTTTTATGCAATGTCTTTTTGCTCATTACACAGGGGGAATGTTACTTGGTGCATTGCGGTGTGTTCCTTTTGCAACTCAGCTGATAACAATGTATGTAAAATAAGGATTTTTGGTCTCTAAAGACCTGTACATGTGGACACAGCTCAGTGAGTATATACATATTAAAGGACATAAAATTACCCTAAAGCATTTACACAAAAAAATGCACTCCTGAAAATTTGGGGTAGTTCTTGATCAACTGCTGTGAAACTTTCCATGAACTCAATGGCCCAGGTAGCAGAAGTATGGTTGTGTACAGGATTTGGGCATCTACAATAATAAAGATTGGTGGTAGGCAAATCAAAGCTATCCTTACTGACACCTGAAATTAAACTGTTTTTACATTTATCATACATTGTTTTTGCATGATATTTATAATTTTGCCTTAAAAACATTTGCCCAATGCAAATGCATTACTTGTCTAATCCTTCATTTTCCTCTATAAGGGGGCTGCCATATTTGTGCAGCAGTAGCCTGTTAGCATTAGAAACTCTTAACAGGTTGAGATGGTACAGTCAGTTTGGCAAAAGTCAGGTTTATGACCTTTAATTAACAATGAAAAAAGCAGCCTTATCAGCAAAAAAATGATTAACCTATAGGTAACTTTTAACGTACATTCATATTCTGAAAAGTAGTTTTTTTTGTGTCAGTGTCACTTTAAAGGGAATCTAAATCCTAAGTCCTACTAATGTAAATGTATTCAGGGTGCTTCTCTTAGCACTTTTGCAATTTACATTACAATTGGTACTTCTAGCAGTTTGTAAGATGTTAGTAGCTTTAGACTTCACAGCAATCAGCAATTTTCATCTCTGTCTGAAAGAGAGTCTTTAACCCCAGATATAGACAGTTAGGATCGCTGACAATCTGACCTTCAAAAAGTTGAGAAGAAAGCCTACCATTATCTGTCTAAAACTGTCAATAATAGCAACCGTTAAAAACAAAAAATGAATATAAATTACAAAATATCAAGATTTTTGTAATGATTTTCTGCAGGGGCAAAATAAAAGTGGAATTGGAACCAGCTGCTTTTTAAATGGCCAGGAATATAGATTGCACCAACTGGGTCCTGACAATTGTGTCAGTAACAAAAACCATTGATGGATTTTGTATGTATTTACATATAATGTTATTATTTGCACTGCACTGGTAACAAAAACTACTGTATCTAGCCATGTGGCTGCCATCCAAGTTTCTAAAGGCCACAATTGTGAAGCAGATAACAAATAAGAGGCCTACTTAACAAAGAACTAGGTGCAGAGACACAAACAGCATTTTTGGCTCAATCTTCTTTTAGTGTAGCAGCATTCAGGCAGAAGCAGATTGATGATCCACCATGTGTACTAAAGGCCACAAAATGCGCTCTCAGATTGTCATACACTATGCACTTGCAAATTGTGTTCTGTTTTTGTGTCGGACAGAAAATAACTCACAACTAAGAGGCTTGCACAAGATTTACATGCCAGTCAGGCATAATTCTTTATACAATCTAGGTCCCTTGGTATATCAATTTAGTTTAATATACTACACCAAATTTAGTTTCCAATTTTATTTAATAATCTCTGTGAATAAACCTGCTGATGCCGGTAGTACAGAGAGTGTTCCATGCAAGAGCTTACCACAATGTGCAACAAACAAAAGCTGTCAACCAATACCCCTTCTGAACTGATTAAAGCAGAGTCGTTAATGGTTTACTTAGACACGAGACATGCTTGCCTTGTGCCAGCACACAGCTTTTATATTGATCATATATATTTATAGACCTAATGTGAACAGTGATACATTCTGAATGTACTTTGCTTTACTCTTTGAATGTCCTTTGCAAACTGGGAGACAAAACCTTTTTTTTTTTTTTTTTAATTCAGTACAGTGTTATTTGTAAAATTGGTAATAAACAATCGTTTCTCTTTGAAATCATTTTATAAAGGTATACAATTATGGGTCACAATATCACTAGGCATCTTTCTTATCACCTTTGAATATCTTTCAAAGGTGATCAGAGACAAAACTGCTCATGTGTTAAGCACACAAATAAATGCTAAATTGATGCTGTTCATAAAGGTTCCTAAGCATTTGCAGCACACTCCATTCCACCCACCAAGTTTATTATGATGAAGTACATTAAAGGCCACTTATCACTCAAAAATTGCTTCCCACACTCCAGTTGGGGGAGACAATAGTCTTTTTTTTTTTTTTTTTTTTTTTTTTAAATAGCCCCCTACAGTGCTAGGCTGCCCGCACCAGGAGAGAGCTCCCGGTGTGGGCAGCCAGGTTGTGGCACACGTGTGCATAAGGAGCAAGTGCCACAACTTTCTCATTATGCGCATGTGTGTGACCTAGGTAGCATCCACAGCTCCTACATCACATGCATACACGGAATAACATGGCTGCTTGCACTGGGAGCTCCCTCCTGGTACGGGTGGCCTGGTTAGCAGGCTCCGTTAGCCCAGACCTCTGCTGGGGGAATCAATTTTCGGGTGATAGGTGCACTTTGAGTAACCATATTAATGCAAGGGAATTCCACCAGCCTAATCCTGCTGGTGAATCCAGGGTTTCCTCAGCAGTAGGCACTCATTGTTGCTACCAACTTGCAGCAAATGAACTAGATGCTAATACTGTTTTGAACAACTCAGTGATGTCATTCAAACATAAACAATGAGGGAAATGCACACTTGAATGCGATTTACCAAAATGGATTTAAATGATCACCTGTTTGGGGCACACAAGTTGCGGCAGACAAAACTTAGGGGGACATTTATTAATACACGAACGCTGTAAGCGTATTTTCTGCGACTTTTTTGTACCTTGCGCAACTTTTTCGTACTTTGCGACAAAATTTTTGCAACAAAATCATATTGTCGCGCCGAGTATGAAAGTTTCAGATTCATTCAAGCTTCATTATTGTGACTTTCCTTGGGCCAGGTTGGAGCTGCAGAGTGCCATTGATTCCTATGGGAGGCTTCCAAAATCATGCACAGAAGGATCAAAATCGGAAAGGTTTTCCCACTGTTTACAATTGTTCAGTACTAAATACCGTCAATGCGATATTATCGTGACTAATACAATTTTTCGTAGGCTTTTTCGTGATATTTGCGATCTTCAGAAATTATCGTATCCAATCCGAATTTTTCCCATTTGGGATTCGAACTTGTGATTTCATGAATGTGCCCCTTAGTGTTTGCATGTCGGAATTTCTGGAGAAAAAATGCTGCATTCTCAATATAAAACATGGCCCTTTTCATCCAAAATGTATTATTTGCAGATTGCAAGATGCTTTACAGTTGTCTTCAAAATAATAGCATTCCAACATCACTAACCTGATCAATCACTGTTATTTGCTACATGGCAAATAATTTACTAGTAGGTGTAGTAGAGTAATAGAAAACCAACAGTCAAGACATGCATGCTGCTGATTCTGTGTAATTGAATCATTAATTGATTCAGTTATACAGATTTTTGTTCATAATAATAGATTATTGTTCAAAATAATAGCAGTATGGAGTTCAATCAGTGAAGTCAGGTGTCAATTACAGCCCTTATTTAACCTTTTTAGTGCCATAGGACGTAGATTCTACGTCCTAGGTACCAAGGGACCAAAGTGCCATAGAACGTAGAATCTACGTCCTACAGCACTAACGGGTTTACAAGCGCTGCGCTCGCTTTTAAAGCAGCGCAGCGCTTGTAAAGCCTGCACAACCCCCTAGGCAACGAGCATATAAGGTCATACTTACCGATCCGGGTCCTCAGCCAATGACAGCAGTGGACACGCATTGATGACGTGTCCACTGCTGTCCCTTTAATTGTCGCCGCCCCCGCCGTCGCCTCTTCACTCTGCTGCCACGTGAGACTGCTGGAGCCCCCCTGCTGCCTTCCTGCTGCCTTCCTGCCAGATTGGTCGCCCTGATCGCCTACCTGCATTGTGTAAGCTGAACTACAACTCTCTAACCACTGTTTATTTTGCTTATTTCAACCTCAACTGTCTAAAATTTTTTTTTTTTTTTTTTTTTCCATTTCTTCTTCTATCTTTGTCATTATTACACTTTTGTACACATACACACTTATTTACAACTTTCCCAAGCACACACAGACACTTACACACACACTTACACTTACACTTTTTTTTTTTTTTTTTTTTTTTTTTCTTTCTTTCTTTTCTTTTCTTTCTTTCTTTGCTTTCTCTGGCAGTCTTTTTTTTTTACTAAAACTTTATTTCTGATCTTGCTCTATAATTATCTGATTTATTTGGTTGCATTTTAGTGTTTTTTTTGCATTTTCATAATTGATTTCTGTTTTTGAATTATTCTATTGCACTGTAACTTTTGTATTGCTATTGGGTGCTGAATTTGCAGTGACGTTGGTGGATCCAGGGCTCTGACCACCGATTTCATTGCAATAATTGTTCTTCTGTTGGTTTGAGCGGTTTTTATTTGAATTTACTGATTTTATGGTGTTTTATCTTTGCATTGTTCTTTATTGTGTATTTAGTGCCCCAAAAAGGTTGCTTTTGCAGTGACATTGGTGGATCCAGGGCTCTGATCACCGATTTCATTGCAATTATTGTTCTTTGATTGCTTTTAGTGGTTTTATTCCATTTTAACTTCATTTGATTTCAGTTGTTCTAGAAAGGTCCAGAGGTGCTAAGATTGTTCTGGTAGTTTCTATTGCCAAGGGTTAGGCTGATGCCACACATGGCGTAGGGCTGATTTTTTCAGCAAGTGGAAAAACGCTTGCCGAAAATTCAGCCCTACGCCTGCTACTTGTGCCTGCACCCGAATGAATGGGATACGCTCGGGTGCAGGCACATGTAGCCGATATACGCATGAAAACGCGAGACTTTGCATTCTCACGCGTTTTCATGCGTATATCGGCTACATGTGCCTGCACCCGAGCGTATTCCATTCATTCGGGTGCAGGCAAAAAAAAAGGGGTGCATAGAGTGCAGCCCCAATATTATGCATTTTCAGGTTTGGCGGCCATGTACTTATGTGCACCCATACATATGGGGTATCGTTTTATTCAGGGGAACTTGCAGATTTATGGTTAGTAAGTTTTTGGTAGTTGCCATGGAGATTTTGGGGAGAAATCTAGGTTTGTATCTGGTTTTTCCTTGATTTCTGACCAAAGCGTGACTTCTGCAAGGGACTGCGGCCACAATTTTCCATGTAGAAAGAGAAGAGTGGTGTCTTTGAATAGCTGAAGCTGTGCACTTTTCATAAATATATAGTTTGCGGGGGTTATTTCACAGGTAGGGGGGTGTTTAGACTAAATAACTGCAGGTAGAGCACATAGAGCACAGACCCCCCTTATGCATTGCCCCTGTTTGGGGGCATTTGGTGGCCACGTTTTTATGTGCACCCATACATATGGGGTATCGTTTTATTCAGGGGAACTTGCAAATTGAGGTTTAGTAAGTTTTTGGTAGTTGCCATGGAGATTTTGGGGAGAAATCTAGGTTTGTATCTGGTTTTTCCTTGATTTCTGACCAAAATCTAGGTTTGTATCTGGTTTTTCCTTGATTTCTGACCAAAGCGCTGACTTCTGCAAGGGACTGCGGCCACAATTTTCCATGTAGAAAGAGAAGAGTGGTGTCTCTGAATAGCTGAAGGTGTGCACTTTTCGTAAATATATAGATTTTGGGGGTTATTTCACAGGTAGGGGGGGTTAACACTGAAAAACTGCAGGTAGTGCACATAGAGCGCAGCCCCCAAAATTTCAACTGAAATTGCCCTTATGCATTGCCCCTGTTTTGGGGCATTTGGTGGCCACGTCTTTATGTGCACCCATACATATGGGGTATCGTTTTATTCAGGGGAACTTGCAAATTGAGGTTTAGTAAGTTTTTGGTAGTTGCCATGGAGATTTTGGGGAGAAATCTAGGTTTTTTATCTGGTTTTTCCTTGATTTCTGACCAATGCGCTGACTTCTGCAAGGGACTGCGGCCACAATTTTCCATGTAGAAAGAGAAGAGTGGTGTCTCTGAATAGCTGAAGGTGTGCACTTTTCGTAAATATATGATTGTGGGGGTTATTTCACAGGTAGGGGGGGTTAACACTGAAAAACTGCAGGTAGAGCAAAGCCCCCCCTTATGCATTGCCCCTGTTTGGGGGCATTTGGTGGCCACGTCTTTATGTGCACCCATACATATGGGGTATCGTTTTATTCAGGGGAACTTGCAAATTGAGGTTTAGTAAGTTTTTGGTAGTTGCCATGGAGATTTTGGGGAGAAATCTAGGTTTTTTTATCTGGTTTTTCCTTGATTTCTGACCAAAGCGCTGACTTCTGCAAGGGACTGCGGCCACAATTTTCCATGTAGAAAGAGAAGAGTGGTGTCTCTGAATAGCTGAAGGTGTGCACTTTTTGGAAATATATAGTTTGCGGGGGTTATTTCACAGGTATGGGGGTGTTTAGACTAAATAACTGCAGGTAGAGCAAAGCCCCCCGTTATGCATTGCCCCTGTTAGGGGGCATTTGGTGGCCACGTCTTTATGTGCACCCATACATATGGGGTATCGTTTTATTCAGGGGAACTTGCAAATTGAGGTTTAGTAAGTTTTTGGTAGTTGCCATGGAGATTTTGGGGAGAAATCTAGGTTTTTTATCTGGTTTTTCCTTGATTTCTGACCAAAATCTAGGTTTGTATCTGGTTTTTCCTTGATTTCTGACCAAAGCGCTGACTTCTGCAAGGGACTGCGGCCACAATTTTCCATGTAGAAAGAGAAGAGTGGTATCTCTGAATAGCTGAAGGTGTGCACTTTTCGTAAATATATAGATTGTGGGGGTTATTTCACAGGTAGGGGGGGTTAACACTGAAAAACTGCAGGCAGTGCACATAGAGCGCAGCCCCCAAAATTTCAACTGAAATTGCCCTTATGCATTGCCCCTGTTTTGGGGCATTTGGTGGCCACGTCTTTATGTGCACCCATACATATGGGGTATCGTTTTATTCAGGGGAACTTGCAGATTAATGGTTAGTAAGTTTTTGGTAGTTGCCATGGAGATTTTGGGGAGAAATCTAGGTTTGTATCTGGTTTTTCCTTGATTTCTGACCAAAGCGCTGACTTCTGCAAGGGACTGTGGCCACAATTTTCCATGTAGAAAGAGAAGAGTGGTGTCTCTGAATAGCTGAAGGTGTGCACTTTTTGGAAATATATAGTTTGTGGGGGTTATTTCACAGGTATGGGGGTGTTTAGACTAAATAACTGCAGGTAGAGCACAGCCCCCCCCTTATGCATTGCCCCTGTTTGGGGGCATTTGGTGGACACGTCTTTATGTGTACCCATACATATGGGGTATCGTTTTATTCAGGGGAACTTGCAGATTGATGTTTAGTAAGTTTTTGGTAGTTGCCATGGAGATTTTGGGGAGAAATCTAGGTTTGTATCTGGTTTTTCCTTGATTTCTGACCGATGCGCTTACTTCTGCAAGGGACTGCGGCCACAATTTTCCATGTAGAAAGAGGAGAGTGGTGTCTCTGAATAGCTGAAGGTGTGCACTTTTCAGAAATATATAGTTTGTGGGGGTTATTTTACAGGTAGGGGGGGTTAACACTGAAAAACTGCAGGAAGTGCACATAGAGCGCAGCCCCCAAAATTTCAACTGAAATTGCCCTTATGCATTGCCCCTGTTTTGGGGCATTTGGTGGCCACGTCTTTATGTGTACCCATACATATGGGGTATCGTTTTATTCAGGGGAACTTGCAGATTGATGTTTAGTAAGTTTTTGGTAGTTGCCATGGAGATTTTGGGGAGAAATCTAGGTTTGTATCTGGTTTTTCCTTGATTTCTGACCAATGCGCTGACTTCTGCAAGGGACTGTGGCCACAATTTTCCATGTAGAAAGAGAAGAGTGGTGTCTCTGAATAGCTGAAGGTGTGCACTTTTTGGAAATATATAGTTTGCGGGGGTTATTTTACAGGTAGGGGGGGTTAACACTGAAAAACTGCAGGAAGTGCACATAGAGCGCAGCCCCCAAAATTTCAACTGAAATTGCCCTTATGCATTGCCCCTGTTTTGGGGCATTTGGTGGCCACGTCTTTATGTGTACCCATACATATGGGGTATCGTTTTATTCAGGGGAACTTGCAGATTGATGTTTAGTAAGTTTTTGGTAGTTGCCATGGAGATTTTGGGGAGAAATCTAGGTTTGTGTCTGTTTTTTCCTTGATTTCTGACCAATGCGCTGACTTCTGCAAGGGACTGCGGCCACAATTTTCCATGTAGAAAGAGGAGAGTGGTGTCTCTGAATAGCTGAAGGTGTGCACTTTTCAGAAATATATAGTTTGTGGGGGTTATTTTACAGGTAGGGGGGGTTAACACTGAAAAACTGCAGGAAGTGCACATAGAGCGCAGCCCCCAAAATTTCAACTGAAATTGCCCTTATGCATTGCCCCTGTTTTGGGGCATTTGGTGGCCACGTCTTTATGTGTACCCATACATATGGGGTATCGTTTTATTCAGGGGAACTTGCAGATTGATGTTTAGTAAGTTTTTGGTAGTTGCCATGGAGATTTTGGGGAGAAATCTAGGTTTGTATCTGGTTTTTCCTTGATTTCTGACCAATGCGCTGACTTCTGCAAGGGACTGCGGCCACAATTTTCCATGTAGAAAGAGGAGAGTGGTGTCTCTGAATAGCTGAAGGTGTACACTTTTCAGAAATATATAGTTTGTGGGGGTTATTTTACAGGTAGGGGGGGTTAACACTGAAAAACTGCAGGAAGTGCACATAGAGCGCAGCCCCCAAAATATCAACTGAAATTGCCCTTATGCATTGCCCCTGTTTTGGGGCATTTGGTGGCCACGTCTTTATGTGCACCCATACATATGGGGTATTGTTTTATTCAGGGGAACTTGCAGATTGATGTTTAGTAAGTTTTTGGTAGTTGCCATGGAGATTTTGGGGAGAAATCTAGGTTTTTTATCAGTTTTTTCCTCGATTTCTGACCAAAGCGCTGACTTCTGCAAGGGACTGCGGCCACAATTTTCTATGTAGAAAGAGAAGAGTGGTGTCTCTGAATAGCTGAAGGTGTGCACTTTTCAGAAATATATAGTTTGTGGGGGTTATTTCACAAGTAGGGGGGGTTAACACTGAAAAACTGCAGGTAGTGCACATAGAGCACAGCACCCACATTTTTAGCTGTAATTGCCCTTGTGCATTGCCCCTGCTTTGGAGTGTTTGGTGCCCATGTCTTTATGTGCACCCATACATATGGGGCATCATTTTATTCAGTAGAAATTTGTCTTTCAAATTTGCCTTTGTTAGAAAATTTTTATGAGATTTTTTTTTGTCAAATCCACATTTGATCATGCGTCCAAGTTTACGTTTTAGAAAAAAAAAAAAATGTCAAAAAAACTTCCAAATTTCACAATGCACTGACAAAAGGTATTTGGCTTTTTAGTGAAAACTACATTGCACCTAGAAACCTGAAGGTCTGTAGTTTCTAAAGATACCAAACATGAGGGGATATTTTAGATTTACATATAAGTTATGCTGCATTAACTGTTACAAGCGCTTTTCTGCTTTGTTCTGGTGTGATATTGTACTAAGTATTGCCTTAGTTTGGGGGTTACTTCTGGACAGGAACTGTGGGGTACCACCACATATTTGGTATCGTTGGACTTGGGAGTATCAGGGCTTTTACAAACAACAAAAAAAAGTTTGTAAAATTAACTTTTCTATGGAAAAAAAACTCAAAATATACAGAAATTTTTCATAATTTTTTTTTTTTTTTACATAATTCACCCAAAATACACATCATATCTCCAGAAAAGTTATAAAATTTGGTATGTATGTCGAAGCCCAATTAGTGACAAAAAAAACGATATATAATTTCCCTAGTTTCATGGAGGTTTTCCTACCAAAAAACATTGTTAAAGCGAATGAGTACAAAATGCTTAAAAAACGTCTGGCACTGGGGGGAACCGAAATGACGAATTCGGCTGGCACTTAAAGGGTTAAGGAAGGCAGCAAATGTTGTGCATGTTGGTTATAGTGCATTTCTCTCTGAAAATCTGAATAAAATAGGTTGTTTCAAATCTATTCAGAAGAACAGTATACTTTGATTAAAAAGTTGTTTGGAGAGGGGAAAACATATAAAGAAGTACAGAAAATGATAGGCTGTTTCACTAAAATGATATCAAATGCTTTAAAAATGGCAACCAAAACATGGAAGAAAACAGAAAACTAACATTCTAATGGATAGAATAGCCAAAATGGCAATGCCAATGATCAGCTCCAGTTAGATCAAAGAAGGTCTAAAGTTACCTGTGAGTACTGTTACAATTAGAACACACCTATGTGAAGCCAAGCTATCAAAATCCCATTGTTGAAAAAAAGACACGCTGAAGAGGTTACAATTTGCCAAAGAACATAGCGACTAGCCTAAAGAGAAATGGCACAACATTTTATGTACTGATGAAAATGATGAAATGTTCTTTTTGGGTTTAGGGGCCTGACAGTTTATCAGACGACCCCCAAACACTGAATTCAAGCCACAGTACACTGTGAAGCATGGTTGGGCAAGCATCATGATATGGGGATGTTTCTCATACTATGGTGGTTTGGCCAATTTATCACATATCAGGGATCATGGATCATTGAATAGATGAAAATACTTAAAGAGGTCTTGTTGTCTTTTGCCGAAGAAATTTGAGTTTCAACAAGACAACGGCCCCAAATACATCAGTAAACAAGCAACAGCTTGTTTTATACCAAAAAGATTGATGTTATGGAGCGGCCAGCCCAATCCCCAGACCTTAATCCAATAGAAAACTTGTGGGATGACATCAAAAATGCTGTTTCTGATGCAAACCAAGAAATACAGAAGAACTGTGGAATGTAGTTCTGTAATCCTGGGCTGAAATACCTGTTCACAGGTGCCAGAAATTGGTTGACACAGATGTGCAGCAGTTCTCAGAATGAGTGGTTATACAACTAAGTGTACAAGTATGGGACCCGGTATCCAGAATGTTGAGGACCCGGGTTTTTTTTCCGGATAAGGGGTCTTTTGATAATTTGGATCCCCTACCTTAAGTCTGTTAGTAAAATTATTTAAACAGTAATTAAACCAAGTAGGATTGTTTTGGCTCCAATAAGGATGAATTAAATCTTAGTTGGGATCATGTACAAGGTACTGTTTTATTATTAGAGAGAAAAAGAAAACCATTTTTAAAAAATGTAAATTATTTGAGTAAAATGGAGCCTATGGCTGATGGCCTTTCCGTAATTCGGAACTTTCTGGATATTGGGTTTCCGGATAAGGGGTCCGATACTTGTATTAATGAAGTGATTCAAAGGAAAGCAAAGTCTTGAAACATTTTTCAGTTTATACAGTGAATGTAAAGAAGAAGACACTGCTATTTTTTGAACAGTCTAATATTCTTTTTTCTTCACTTTCTGTAAAGGAATAATACTAATTTGATACATTTTTCTTTATGTTTTGATTTAGAACAGAATATGCAGTGTTCCCAATGCATTTGCGGTATTCACTTTTTAACACTATTATTCTGAACACAATTGTATAAATAAATTTATAAAGCTTGTCTGTTGCGTGAGATTTATTACATATGCATTTATGTGAGTAGAAGTGATCCCTGTTGAAATATTGTGAAATAATTAGGTAGGCTTTTAATTAATTATACCTGAATAGTGGATAGGGTGTCCTTGAAAGCAAATTGGTTTTATCCTGCTTTGTTATGCTAAAAATCACTGTTTTAATAAATGTAATATTTAGTCTCTCCCTACTGATGCTGAGGTGTGGTATCAGGAGATGTAGAAACAATTGTAATTAATGTTTGAGGGCAGCTATTAGCATATGCCGTTCCCATTATCTTAATTAAAATTTGGCACTTTGAGAACATTCATTCTCGGGCACCATACGTTTGCAGTTCTTTTTGTACAGTGGTGAGATTTCCTATACAGGCCTGGATTTGTGGCGAGACCAAAATTTTGCTCCCGTATGGAGCAATGGGGACCTCTCCCCACTGCTCCGTATGTGAATTTAAATGTAGGCTCACGCGTTTGTGCATGCATGCGCTTACAGGGGAGAGTGGTGGTGTGTCCGCGAATGCGCATGCGCCGGGGGTGGGTGGAAGAGAGGGTGGCGAAATTCGGCGCTGTTCCTATATTAGCAAGATATAAAGACTAATATACATTAGTGCATCTATTAGTGTCCCACCTGTGTTTTCTTTTCGATTATATAGCAAGATTAGCTGTGTTTTGCACCGTGTGCCAGATTTTTAAATTCGGCACAAGGTGCAAAGTGCAGCCAGACCCCGTGCTCTCTGCCTAGTTGCCTTGGCATCAGTTTTGGGGGACTTGGAACAGTCAGGGAGGCTTGACCTTAAAGCCAGTTAGGGTGTAATTTAGGGAGAATGCCAATCTCTTATTTCAAACCTAGTATCGCAGCTTGAAGGTCAGTTAAGGTCATATTTGAGCCAAATTTATTTGCACTGAAAAATTGCACAAAATTTTGCCACTTGCCCTATAGAAGTGAGGACTCTCTCCTACAAGCACTCCCTAACTTGTGAGTCTGAATGATGTGCCAAATTACAGATGGGGTGGGATGGGAGACATCTATGTGCCTTTTCCCCACCTGCACCTCATGAATACAGTGCTGCCAAATGCAGGCAGTGCTGTATTTATGGAGGGGCACGCAGGTCTGTGTGCTCAAATTTGGAGCACAGACGCGGTGAATGGGCTATGTGCAGGGAGGGCACAAAGTGGAAAAATCATAGCGGACTATGCACATTTTTGCTTCCTGCTCAGCACATATTAAATGACCCCTTTTATGGTTTCAGTTTCCTAACTGATCTATATTGTGCCATGTAGTTGTTTAGCAGGATGCAACATGGCAAGATCAAAGAGCCCAATGGTGAACCAGATAATCTAAAAATAGCACATTATTATGCGCTGGCCAGCAGAAGCATGACCCTTCACCCTGATATATATATCCTTAAGGGTAAAGTATGTATTAGGTGTTGTAATAAAAGACAGCATTACAGTATGTATTGTGATATCCTACGCTGGGCAGATAGTTATTCCAGAGTATGCCACACATTTTGATATCATAAGGAGTAGATCATACATTAGGGGGGTGGGGGATTTATTAACATTTGGGTTTTATTTATTTATTTTTTTAAACCACAACTAAACTAATTTCCAGGAATGTCAGTCCTTTATCAAAAAATCCGAATTGAAAAAGCACAAACGAAAAAAGTTGCAGAAGAAATTAAAAAAACTCAACTTTTCCTTATTCCATAACTACATACGGTTGAGAGTCCATTAAGTTCAACCCTTCCAAGTGAACCCAGCACACACAAACCTATACTGACCTATCTATACACTCACATACATAAACCATATACAGTGGATATAAAAAGTCTACACACCCCTGGTAAAATGTCAGGTTCCTGTGCTGTACAAAAATGAGACAAAGATAAATCATTTTAGAACTTTTTCCACCTTTAATGTGACCTATAAACTGTACCACTCAATTGAAAAACAAACTGAAATCTTTTAGGTGGAGGGAAGAAAACCAAAAAAACTAAAATAATGTGGTTGCATAAGTGTGCACACCCTCTTCTAACTGGGGATGTAGCTGTGTTCAGAATTAAGCAGTCACATTCAAAATCATGTTAAATAGGAGTCAGCATACACCTGCCATCATTTAAAGTGCCTCTGATTAACTCCAAATAAAGTTCAGCTGCTCTAGTTGTCCTTTCCTGACATTTTTTAGTTGCATCCCACAGCAAAAGCCATGGTCCCCAGAGAGCTTCCAAAGCATCAGAGGGATCTCATTGTTAAAAGATATCAGTCAGGAGAAGGGTACAAAAGAATTTCCAAGGCATTAGATATACCATGGAACACAGTGAAGACAGTCATCATCAAGTGGAGAAAATATGGCACAACAGTGACATTACCAAGAACTGGACATCCCTCCAAAATTGATGAAAAGATGAGAAGAAAACTGGTCAGGGAGGCTACCAAGAGGCCTACAGCAACATTAAAGGAGCTGCAGGAATATCTGGCAAGTACTGGCTGTGTGGTACATGTGACAACAATCTCCCATATTCTTCTTATGTTTGGGCTATGTCTGGGCTATGGGGTAAAGTGGCAAGACGAAAGCCTTTTCTTACGAAGAAAAACATCCAAGCCAGGCTACATTTTGCAAAAACACATCTGAAGTCTCCCAAAAGCATGTGGGAAAAGGTGTTATGGTCTGATGAAACCAAGGTTGAACTTTTTGGCCATGATTCCAAAAAATATGTTTGGCACAAAAAAACAATACTGCACATCACCAAAAGAACACCATACCCACAAGTGAAGCATGGGGGTGGCAGCATCATACTTTGGGCCTGTTTTTCTTTAGCTGGAACTGGGGCCTTAGTTAAGATAGAGGGAATTATGAACAGTTCCAAATACCAGTCAATATTGGCACAAAATCTTTAGGCTTCTGCTAGAAAGCTGAACATGAGGAGGAACTTCATCTTTCAGCATGACAACGACCCAAAGCATACATCCAAATCAACAAAGGAATGGCTTCACCCGAATAAGATTACAGTTTTGGAATGGCCCAGCCAGAGCCCAGACCTGAATCCAATTGAAAATCTGTGGGGTGATCTGAAGAGGGCTGTGCACAGGAGATGCCCTTGCAATCTGACAGATTTGGAGTGTTTCTGCAAAGAAGAGTGGGCAAATCTTGCAAAGTCAAAATCTGCCATGCTGATAGACTCATACCCAAAAAGACTGAGTGCTGTAATAAAATTAAAAGGTGCTTCAACAAAGTATTAGTTTAAGGGTGTGCACACTTATGCAACCACATTATTTTAGTTTTTTTGGTTTTCTACCCTCCAAGATTTCAGTTTGTTTTTCAATTGAGTGGTACAGTTTATAGGTCACATTAAAGGTGGAAAAAGTTCTGAAATTATTTATCTTTGTCTCATTTTTGTACAGCACAGGAACCTGACATTTTATCAGGGGTATGTAGACTTTTTATAGCCACTTTTTATAGCCACTGCATACTAATATCAATATTAACTGTAGATATTAGTATCACAATAGCCTTGGATACTATGTTCAAGAACTCATCCTCTTAAAGGCATTAACAGAATCTTCCACCACAACATCAATAGGAAGGGCATTCCCCAACCTCACTGCCCTCACCGTGGAAAACGCTGCTTCATATGAAAGTTCCGTTTCTCTAATCTAAAGCAGTGGCCTCTGGTGCACTGATTGTTTTTATGGTAAAAAAGAACATCCCCCATCTGCCTATAATCCCCTCTAATGTACTTGTACAGAGTAATCATGTCCCCTCGCAAGGGCCTTTTTTCCAGACAAAACAACCCCAACCCCAACCCCAGTACATCTCTGTTCTCTCTCCAGCTCATTAATATTCTTCTTAAAGGAGAAAGAAAGGTAAAAACTCAGTAAGCTTTATCAGAAAGGTCTATGTAAATACAGCCATAAGCACTCACAGAAAAGCTGCACTGAGTCCTCTATTTATTCGAAAAAAAAAGGGTTTTGTTGTCTACTAGATAAATTAGTGCAGGAATTATATGTCATAAACTGCACAGCATGCTTCATATGTCTATGACATTATAACAGATAGAATATATTAAATAATGTATAGGCCTAAAAGTTAGGGCTAACCATGAAATGTGTGGACCCAGAACTTCAACTTCAGAAGGTTATCCATATTCAAAAGGATACTTTATATGGCAGGTACTCACAGATCCCACAGAAGAAAATAATGCTTTATTGCATGTCAGGTACAAAAAAAGCTGTAGGGGGTTCGTACTAGAGCACACTTAGTCAAAGGGGCACATTTACTAATCCACGAACCTCTGAAAAGCGTCCGAATGCGTTTTTTTCGTAATGATCGGTATTTTGCGACTTTTTCGAGCGCGCAACACGAAAGTCGCGACAATTCGCGAAAGTCGTACTGGCTATGAAAAAGTCGCGACGATTCACAAAATTTGTAATGGCAATGAAAAAGTCGCGAAAATTCACGAAAGTCATAATGGCTATGAAAAAGTCGCGACAATTCACGAAATTTGTAATGGCTATGGAAAAGTCGCGACAATTCGCACAAGTCGTAATGGCTACGGAAAAGTCGTAAAAAATACGAAAAAGTCGCAAAATGTTCGTTTTCCAATCCGAATTTTTCCCATTCGGATTCGTGGATTAGTAAATCAGCCCCATAGACTAATAGCTATAGCATGAAACACATATAGCTATTTTTGGACCTGACATGCTTTTGCAATACAGGATTTTTTTTCTTTTACGACTGTTCATGGGATCTATGAGTGCATGTCATATACTGTATTTTTTTGGATTATAATAGGTAGACAACACTTAACAGCTATAGTAAAAGTAATGGCTAGAGGATACATTATGATTTTAGAACAGTTGGGATGGATATTACTTTAGATGCTCTAACTAAATTCACAGGCAGAGAATACATTATCACAGTTCTTTAACCTTCTTTCTTAGGGCAAACAAATTCATTCAGAGAAATAGTTCACAACCCAAAAATCATATATTTCACTGTCGGGGGTGGGGGGTCATGGTCACCAAACCAAAAACAGCATGGGGACTGTTTTTAAGTCGCAAGCCATAGGATAAGAATCCCTAAATTATGGCATAGTAGGGGGGCAGACATAAGTTGCTCTGCTACATCATGCCATCATGAGAGGTGGGGCATGCAAAGATGCTTTAATGGAATTCATGGTCACAGAATGGTTAAAAGTCAGGTCAGGCATTCACTCTACTGGCAAGGCACCACATTAGGACACCATAAAAGATAGAGTACACAGCAGCTGTTCTAATGTAATTTATGGCTACAAGATAATTTATAATATCATAACATTCAGGGGAAGCATTATTTATACTGATATGTCTGTTAGGTAATGCATTATGACTTCTTAATAAGTAAAGCATGCATTAGGTGTTGTGCAAGACATGGAGAGAAGATGAGATCTAACCTTATAATAGGTGAAGACATTAGTTTATTAACTGCTATTCCTGGCTACTGTATGCATTATGACTAGGCAAACCATCAGAAAGATCTATAGAACAACACATGGCTAGAATATACATTTTGAGAGTTTATAGTCCGGGCAGGCATTCGATTTATTGCTGTGCCTGACTAGGCAATGTATTATGACATCATAATTAGGGATGCACCAAATCCAAGATTCGTTTCAGGATTCAGTAGGATTCGGATTTGCCCGAATCTATGCCTCTGGCCAAACCGAAACCGAATCCACAAAATCACGTTACCTTTTGTCATATAAATGCAAAAGTTGAAAAACTGTCACCACACACTTTGTCTTATATTTGCATATGCAAATTAGGATTCAGATTCGGTTCAGTAGTTGGCCAAGTCCTTCACAAAGGATTTGGGGATCAGTCAGATAGTACAATAGTGCATCCCTATTATTTGAATTAAAGATTAGGTGTGATTTTATGATCTTATCATTTAAAGGGATCCTGTCATGATTTTATGGTGTACTTTTTTGTTGTGCTGATTGGCTGCTGGGACGGGGGTGATATCTCTCCAACTTGGAGCTCAGCAGTAAAGTGTGACTGAAGTTTATCAGAGCACAATTCACATGGAAATGAAGAACATGGCTAGCCCCATGTGGAATTTCAATTAAATAAAAAATCTGTTTGCACTTTTAAAAACCTGATTTCAATGCAGGATTCTGCTGGAGAAGCTCTATTAACTGATTTGTTTTGAAAAAAACATGTTTTCCTATGACAATATTCATTAAGGTGCAGCTTGGGAAACAGTGTGACACAGTCAATGTGGTGTAACATTGCAGGGTAACTTTATTTATTGTTTCCACTGACATATAGTGGTTTTAAAATGTCAGCTATCAATAAAGTTAAAAATTCTAGTACTGTCCAACTGGCAGCCTGCGCCATCCCCATGTGGCCCCCACCTGTCTGGCCCATACTGCATAGTACTGCATAGTCCCTGCATTGTTCACAACTCAGGCTCAGACTGTAAGCACCCACATTGTTCACCTGTTCATACTTCAGCCATACTCTGCCTGCCCTATTCTGCCTGTGTTTGCCATACTCTGCCTACCCTATGCTGCCTGTGTGTGCTATACTCTGTCTGCCCTATACTGCCTGTGTTTGCCATACTCTGCCTACCCTATGCTGCCTGTGTGTGCTATACTCTGTCTGCCCTATACTGCCTGTGTGTGCCATACTCTGCCTGCCCTATGCTGCCTGTGTGTTCCATGGTCTGCCTACCCTGCCTACTACTACTATGTACTTGCTTACCAATGAAATATGGCATCATAGGAGGAAGATCTTGTAGTAGGTGAAGCCTCCATAAAATTCATGTTAGAACATATGAATATTTTGTATTTTGGAAGCATTTTTCGGAATATTTATATTATCTAAAAGTCTTACTTAGGGGTGTTTCACCTTTAGTATGTTATAAAATTGCAACTTGTCTCAGAATAGCACTCTCTACAATATACTAAAAGTTAATGTAAAGGTGGACTACCTACCCGCTTAAAGGGGATATATATACACCATAAATGTTTACAATGCACTAAACCATGTAAAATAATGTAAAATAAAAGTAAGTGCTTTTATTTTTAATACCTTTGGGTTTAAATATGTCCATAACTGCTTGAAAGCTGTGCTCTGCCCAGACCCTTTGCAAGCTTCCGGTTTAGAATCTTCAGTATGTGGCTCTGAGCCACCTGCCCTGAAAGACTTCACTGACACAGCAGAGCTACTTAAAGTGCAGTGAATATGCATAGAGTGGGCGGGGCTTTGCAATTTCACAGGCAGTCTGTTCCTGCCCTGCTCGCTGCTCACCTAAAAAAAAAGTTGAGAGCACATGTGCTACCTATGTCATGGAAGTGATGTCACTTCAGCTCTGTTGCCAGATTTCCTAAGGAAATATTGTTTTGGGGGTTTAGTTCTTTTTTAAATGACACCTTATGGCATTTCATCAGTTATTTCATTAACATTATGTACAGGCTTACATTAATAAGTATAGCCCTAAGCATACCTCCCAACTGTCCTGATTTTCATGAGACAGTCCCTCTTTTAACAGCTCAACCTGCAGTCCCAATTCTTACTGAAAAGTCCCTCATTTCCCTTTGATCTCCTGCACTGAACCTAAAAAAAGATACAATCTTAATTAAAAAGCAGCTTTTGGCAGAAAGTTAACAAGCTACACCTACACTTAGATACATTGTTTCTCAGACTTAATTAAATAAGTGGGATTTTGGCAGAGAACCCAGAAAGTTAACAAGCCACACTTGCACTTAGATACAATTGTAACTAATAAGCTAAACAGGTCTCTTATGGGAACTGAGACTTGCAGCTTAAAGGGCAATTTCACCTTCATTACCAAAACTGTAATAACACAATAACACATAAAACGACCCCAAAACCCCCAGAAACGTGTTCAAACTTTAAATAACATGCCAAATGTTATAAAATGGGAGTGGTATTTAAGGGTGTGGTCGCAAAATGGGCATGGTCAAAATGTTTCTGGGCGACTCTCCGCATTTCTTTTTGTCCCTCAACATTTTTCCAGTGGTGGGAGCTATATGCCCTAGACCTAGAGTAGTATCTATTAAGTTTCCAACATGCACGGGTAGGCTATTGCTGCCCTGTACAGATGCCATGGTTACAAGCCCATGGGCTAAGGCATACCTCCCAACTGTCTGGCTTTACACGGGACAGTCCCGATTTTGTCACCCTGTCCTGCAGTCCCGGATAGCTGCCGATCTGTCCCGCTTTCTAAAGTTCTCTGCTCCCATGATGTCACACGCACGTCTCTCCTTAGCACCGCAGCCCCTGCGCCGCTCAGTCCAGTTCTAACATTTAGGGATTCACGGTGCAGAAGCTGCGGCGCTAACAAGAGACGAGCATGTGACGTCACGAGGAGGAGAAGAAGAGCCAGGGGCTCAGCCGGAGGAAGCAGGCGGGTGGTGGTGGGAGCAGGGGGAGCCACAGAAAGCAGGGGGACGCTGAGGAGGACACTGGAGGAAGGTAAGGAGCAGCTGGAGGATGTTGGAGGCTGCTGGAGGAAGGTAAGGCGCAGCTGAAGGATGTTGGGGAGGACGCTGGGGGGAGCTGAAGGATGTTGGGGAGGACGTTGGGGGGAGCTGAAGGATGTTGGGGAGGATGCTGGGGGGAGCTGAAGGATGTTGGGGAGGATGCTGGGGGGAGCTGGAGGATGTTGGGTGGATGCTGGGGGGAGCTGGAGGATGTTGGTTGGATGCTGGGGGGAGCTGGAAGATGTTGGGGGGAGCTGGAGGATGTTGGGTGGATGCTGGGGGGAGCTGGAGGATGTTGGGTGGATGCCGGGGGGAGCTGGAGGATGTTGGGTGGATGCCGGGGGGAGCTGGAGGATGCTGGGAGGCTGCTGGAGGAAGGTAAGGCGCAGCTGAAGGATGTTGGGGAGGACGCTGGGGGGAGCTGAAGGATGTTGGGGAGGACGCTGGGGGGAGCTGAAGGATGTTTGGGAGGATGCTGGGGGGAGCTGGAGGATGTTGGGTGGATGCCGGGGGGAGCTGGAGGATGTTGGATGGATGCCGGGGGGAGCTGGAGGATGTTAGGTGGATGCCGGGGGGAGCTGGAGGATGTTAGAGGATGCCGGGAGGAGCTGGAGGATGTTGGGTCGATGCCGGGGGGAGCTGGAGGATGTTGGGTCGATGCCGGGGGGAGCTGGAGGATGTTGGGTGGATGCTGGGGGGAGCTGGAGGATGTTGGGTGGATGCCGGGGGGAGCTGGAGGATGTTGGGTGGATGCCGGGGGGAGCTGGAGGATGCTGGGAGGCTGCTGGAGGAAGGTAAGGCGCAGCTGAAGGATGTTGGGGAGGACACTGGGGGGAGCTGAAGGATGTTGGGGAGGACGCTGGGGGGAGCTGAAGGATGTTGGGGAGGACGCTGGGGGGGCTGAAGGATGTTGGGGAGGACGCTGGGGGGAGCTGAAGGATGTTGGGGAGGACGCTGGGAGGAGCTGAAGGATGTTTGGGAGGACGCTGGGGGGAGCTGAAGGATGTTGGGGAGGATGCTGGGGGGAGCTGAAGGATGTTTGGGAGGACGCTGGGGGGAGCTGAAGGATGTTGGGGAGGATGCTGGGGGGAGCTGAAGGATGTTGGGCGGATGCTGGGGGGAGCTGGAGGATGTTGGTTGGATGCTGGGGGGAGCTGGAAGATGTTGGGGGGAGCTGGAGGATGTTGGGTGGATGCCGGGGGGAGCTGGAGGATGTTGGGTGGATGCCGGGGGGAGCTGGAGGATGTTGGGTGGATGCCGGGGGAGCTGGAGGATGTTGGGTGGATGCCGGGGGGAGCTGGAGGATGTTGGGTGGATGCCGGGGGGAGCTGGAGGATGTTGGATGGATGCCGGGGGGAGCTGGAGGATGTTAGGTGGATGCCGGGGGAAGCTGGAGGATGTTAGAGGATGCCGGGGGGGAGCTGGAGGATGTTGGGTCGATGCCGGGGGGGAACTGGAGGATGTTGGGTCGATGCTGGGGGGAGCTGGAGGATGTTGGGTGGATGCTGGGGGAGCTGGAGGATGTTGGGTCGATGCTGGGGGTAGCTGAAGGATTTTGGGTGGATGCTGGGGGGAGCTGGAGGATGTTGGGTGGATGCTGGGGGGAGCTGGAGGATGTTGGGTGGATGCTGGGGGGAGCTGGAGGATGTTGGGTGGATGTTGGGGAGAGCTGGAGGATGTTGGGTGGATGTTGGGGGGAGCTGGAGGATGTTGGGTGGATGTTGGGGAGAGCTGGAGGATGTTGGGTGGATGCTGGGGGGAGCTGAAGGATGTTGGGGAGGATACTGCAGTGGGTGGAGAGCGGCCCATAGTATGGGGACACTGGGGGAGGACCAGCAATGTTTTAGGGGGTCCCTGCTCTGGCACCAATGCAAAACATAACACCTGGCTGCCAATGTTTTAGGGGGCCCTGGCTACCAATGTCTGTCCTGAGTCTGTCATGATATACAGGTGCCACAGTGCATAATGAAATCCTTAGGGCCACAATATGTCATAAAATGATTGGGGCCGCCACGTGTCTGTCTTCTGGTGCGCTTTGGGTATGTTATGCTTTACAGGTGTGGTTTTGTAAAATGGGCCTGTGGGGGTGGGGCCATAAAGTGGGCGGGGCCTAAATATGTTGCTGCGCTCCTTGTGGCAGATATTTTTGTCCCTCCTTTTGCTTTTCAAATGTTGGGAGGTATGGGCTAAGGGAAGACACCTGCAGCACCCTCATCTGTTATAAACTTTCTTCCTTATTAAAAATCAGTTATTCACCAAGCATTTGCTCTGGTAGGTTACATTCTATATTTAGAAACTGAGCTCAGAGCTATTAGCTGCTTGGCACAGGGGACGCTGGCACTAAACCAGACTCCGCCATCATGTAAAAGCATCTATTTCAGTGTACTGTAAAAACGCCTACTTGCTATACTGTACAAATGACACACTGACAGAACTTTAACCCAGCTTAAATTGTATTTACTTCATGGGAATAATATTTGTGATACTGTAAAACAGTACAGCGCAGACATAGCTTCTAAATGAATATAAAATAGACCTTTGCGTCAACAGAAAGACCGCCTCGTTTAGTCCCCTTGCCCAATAGAGACGGCTCTACCCGGCCTCTCGCAGCCAATAACCAATAGGAGCGATGGACGCACGCCCTTGCCTGCAGTTTGAGGAAATCCCGCGCTCCTATTGGCTGCATGGATATACTCACTTCCCGATCAAGCAGCTTCCAGTTAGCAGCGGAAGGCTGTGTGTATAACTGTGTAGGGGCTGTGTGGAAGTCTAATGCTCTCGGGTAGCATTGCACTGAACCGCCGCAGGCCTGAGGGGTGCAGCCCAATGTTTCGTGTACACCCGGAACGGGCGGCCAATGCGACATCTTCTCCTTCTCTTCCTGTGTCCCTGCGCGATCGGGGTCGCCTTCCATCTCTGGCTGTTTAACTTCTCAGGTAGGCTGGTAGCATGAACATCTCCTGGCTGCTCTGACCTTGTACACCCGGCACAGACTCAAATAACCCTCCGAGGTCCAAGATAATACATACACCTAATATGTTTTGTGTATCAGGATCTGTGAGACTTGGAGCATCATGGGTAGACAGAGCAGAATTCCTATGTATAGCATTGAATGGTCACTTTAGGATGCTCTGACTAGGTTGACCTGCAGTAAAGTATAGTTCGAAAAGTATTTATCCAGATGTTGGTAGAATTTGCTTTCATTCAGCCACAAGAGCATTAGTGAGGGTTTGGCACTGATGTTTGGGATAAGGACTGTCTCCTAGTGTTCAAATACATCCCACAGGCATTACGTTGGGTTGAAGTCAGGCCTGACTTTGTTGATTGGTGCATTATTGTTCTGGGACTGGGTGGGACTTTTTTAAATTGTTGCCTCTAGTAGGAAGCACTAAATTGTTACATGTGTCATTGTATTCTGTAACCTTAAGGTTTGCTTTGACTCAAACCAGGGGCCCTAGCCCAAAATAATAGAAAATGGCCCCAGACCATTATTTTGGTGTCACAAAACTTTACTGTTGGCATTACGCATTCAGACACATAGGGGCCCATTCATTAAAGTACGATTGACTACGAAAAAAATTTGTATTTTTTCTAACTTATAGAACATTTTGTAACATCCATGATTATTTCATACGTTTGTTATTCCATGAAAAAGTCATACTTTTCACAACAACTAAGAAAATTTAATTATTCATTACAGCTTTGGTATCATGACTATCTTTTCGCCAGGTTGGATCTGTAGAATGCCATTGAGCCCTATGGAAGGCTTCCAACATCATACATTTGTTTCAAAGCCAGAAAGGTTTTTGCGCCGTTTACGATCATTCAGATACGAAAACTTTGTGACATTCGGTTCGCAAACACAATATTTTTGTACAACCAAGAAAAGAATTTTCTCGCAATTTTCGCTCATCAGAAATTATCATGCTTTTTAGTAGTGAAAGTTTGTGCTATAATGAATGGGCCCCATAGTGTACTAGTTGCATCTGCCAAACCCAGGCTTTTCCATCATACTGCCAAGCCAAAATGTCTGTTCTCTCCATCTTAATGTCCATTAGGACGAGGGCACACGGTGCATATATCCGCTTCTCTCATCCCTGTGTGTTTTTCGGCCAGGCTAAGAGATGCAGATCCGCTTGCCTACACTCCTCCGTGTGTCTGCATAAAAAACTATTGTAATTGACTGAGAGTAGGCACACCGAGTGGAGTGGATTGAGTGTCTGCCTGAAAACTGTGAAAATGGATGTTTTCCATGCCAACCTCCGATCCACTATGCTTGGTGTGCCCACATTGGTGGTTGCTGTTGTTTTTAAAGGAGACATATCATATAAAAAATTAAGAATGTACCAGTGAATTATACTTCTCTAAATATAGAAGGGTTGTGCTTAAAAAAGTTGTGTTTCGGATTGATTTATTGAGAAATTCCACCAAAAGCCCACTTGTCCCGCCCATCTGTTCCACTTCATGCTGGCTGAATTCTCTGGATGTGCAGGGGAGCCAGCGGCTCTCAGTTCACTGCACTGTAGGATAGGAACCAATCAGCAGCTAGGCTGACCTGATATGGAACTGAAGCCCGTCTTTGCTTGTATGAGTGCAAAGCTGTGATTGGCTATCCCCCTCCTGCTGTGCTTCTGGCGGGAATTGTTAGGACACGCCCAACTTTCATTTGAAACACAGACAGAGAACTGATGGGATCTATAGGGAGCTCCAATAAAGGGGCCATTTTTACAGACTGGATTCATTTTTAGCCCAAAGTGAAACCAGCACCATATATTTTTCATAGTTGCCTACAAAATTAGGGTTTTTTCCATTTATCCAATATATCTCCTTTAATGCAGGTAATGCAGGCACATGGTGCAGCGTAGACCAGCAGATCTGCTGCTCTCAGCCTGGCCGAAAAATGCAGGACTGAGTAAAGCGGATTTACACACCACATGCCCTTGCCCTAAGGAACATTTAGATGGAGAGTCCAGACATTTTGGCAAACAATGTGTGCACATACTTTTGGCCATATAGTGGAAGTATTTGCATGAATCTGTGATATGCAATTTGTTCTAGGCCAGGGGTCCCCAACCTTTCTTACTCGTAAGCCACAATCAGATGTAAAAAGACCTGAAGAGCAACGCAAGCATCATAAATTTTCATGAAGGTGCAAAATAAGAGCTAAGATTGGCTATTAGGTAGCCTCTATGCACACTATCAGCTTACAGGGGGCTTTATTTAGTAGTAATTCTTGTTTTTTATTCAACCAAAACTTGCTACAAAGTCAGGAATTCAAAAATAACCACTTTCTTTGGAAACACTGGGAGCAACATCCAACAGATGGCTAGCATGAGCCACTGGTTGTGGATCACTGTTCTAGGCTATTGAAAATATTGCCACCTAGCATAAGCATGTGGGAGGTGTGGAAGATTCCCAGAGAAGATATGCTAATAGCTTCAGGCACTTACTCAAAGCGCTTACTGTTCCCTTCAGTGTAGGTAATGCATGTGTGCTAAGTGCCTGAAAAAAAATTGTAAATTTTAAAAGTGAGCAGAGAAGCACTTTGTGTAAGTTTACATCTATTTGATTATGTTTGTATAGACACTTAAGGATATGCATCTGCAACAGATATTTAAAAACAAAGAAAAAAGGCATTCTTAAAAACAGAATCAGTGTAGGTTGCATCTTAAGATCTAACTTATTGTCTAAAAATAACCAGATTACTTGCGGAGGCCACAATTTTAAACCCTTATTTGTTGTGCGATGACTAATGTAGGTATAATTGTGTACAGCTATAAAAAAAAAACATTTTTGAGAGCCGTCAATATTGAAAGGGCCTAAAGGTTGGACTAGCTTTTTTTCCAATATGTATAGATACTATGTTTAATTAGACTAGAGTATTGCAGGCAGTGTTTTTGCATCAGCCATTAAAGCACATGGGAAATGTATGTCTCGACCAAAACTATTTGCTCAAATCTTACAATACCCCATTTGCAGATGCCATTTTTACTGCTAACACATGGGTCACAATGGGGCCAGCTGTCTCTGGATGTACTTGACTATGGAAAACTATGCCAGTTTGTGCTCTCTCATCACTTCAAAATAAGTTCAGTACAGTTGCAAGTGAATCATTATAGAACGTTGGTCCTTAGTAGAGGGCTGAAACTAGGGGTAGGAAGAAGAATCAGGAACCTTTGGATCTTTATTAGAACGGGCACAATTTTATAAAAAAAAAAAAATCTCTGCCCCTTTTTTTAAACACCTATATCAACAACTTGTTATTATCTGCTCTTTGCATTGAATACTGTGGTGGTTTGTATGTGTTCATTATATTAGATGGTCTGTATGTGTTCATTATTATTATAATAATAATATTTTTTTTGTTTGTGCTCTATTGCTAGTATTTAGGGTTATGAAAAAATGCTGTAATCCAGAGATACTAGCAAGCCGCAATGTACACCAGAGAAAAAGCTAAAAAAAATGCCCTCCAGGTTGTCACTATATACATCAAGATTAACATACATTTATATTTAAGCATAATACTTTCAAAATGTATAATTTGTGTAAAAACGGTATATCTCATGTAGTAGAAAACTGATAATTACTGATCATTACTGGTAAAAAATATAAAATTTTGTTCTAAAAATAGTATCTTTTACAATGGCACTTGCTTCTGACTGAATTAAGTTAGCAGAATGCAACAGGAGGCCAGGAGGTTAGCTGAATAATTTCTTATTCTGTGTGGAACTGCTCCTTGGAGGAATTGGGACTGTAGCCCCTTTATATAACAAATAAACCCATTTTGTTCCTCTGGCCTGTAGTTACCTCTCAATTTGTGTAGCTTTTTGTTTCTCTTAACTTATTCAGCATTTTCTGTATTTTCATAATAAATCTTTTTTTTCTGCCTTTAATTTACAGGTTTATTTACTTGGTTCCCTGTATGGAGTCAACGTAGTTATGATATTGTTGTGGGTGTATTATCTGCTCGACATAATCATGAACTGCGAAATGTCATACGTCACACGTGGCTTCAGCACTTAAAGCAACATTCATCATTAAGTCAACGGTAAAACTTTTTATTTAAATGTATTACAGTTATGTTTCAGTATTTATAGTTTCTGTTAAGAAAAAACCAAGAAAACATTACTCTTGCATAATTTTTAAATCCGCTTTTCTGCCAGAAGCAAAAAGGCATTGCATGCCATTAGCCTAAAATACTTGAAATACAGAATTTAAACACAGTTAACGCTCTGATAACTTTCTAAATGCTTCCTTGTCTGATTCATTTGTTTAAAGGAGAACTAACCCTAAAAATAAAAATAGCTAGAAATGTCTTATTTTATATACTGAATTATTGAATCAGCCTAAAGCTTCAGTATCTCTATAGTAATGCTCTAGTACAGTGCTGTCCAACTGGCGGCCCGCGGGCCGCATGCGGCCCGCGACCCCCCTCTGTGTGGCCCCCCACCTGTCTGGCTGCTTTGATGGCTTACTCTTGTGTAAGCTTTAAATGGTATCAGTACTGTGATTAACTGCCCCCCTGCATGGTTCTCACCTCAGATTCAGGCTGTAAACCCTCTGTATTGTTTAAATATGTAATCCCCTGTGTTGTTCACACCTTTTAATCTCTGCATTGTTCACCCCCTGCAGTGTTCACACCTCTGGCTCAGGCTGTAACCACCCCCATTGTTCCCCTGTTCACACCTCAGAGCAGGAGGAGCAGTAGAAACCCAGAAATAATCCCTGCATACTACAAAAAGAACATATACTAAGATGGTACTGCAATTAAAAAGTTTTTTAATATATAGTTATTGTGCAGACTGTAGGAGCAGTGCCAGCATTGTGTCACTGTAGGCTGCCTGTGTGTGCCATACACACAGGCAGCATAGGGCAGCATAGGAGTATTGCACACACAGGCAGGGTAGGGAAGGCAGAGTATGGTACACACAGGCAGGGTAGGGAAGGCAGAGTATGGCACACACAGGCCAAGTTTGGCACAAACCAGCCAAGAATGGCACACACAGTGAAAGTATGGCACACGCAGGCAGGGTAGGGAAGGCAGAGTATGGCACACACAGGCAGGGTAGGGCAGGCAGAGTATGGCACACAAAGGCCAAGTATGGCACAAACCAGCCAAGAATGGCACACACAGTGAAAGTATGGCACATAGGCAGGGTAGGGCAGGCAGAGTATGGCACACAGGCAGGGTAGGGAAGGCAGAGTAATGCACACACAAAGGCAGGGTAGGGCAGGCAGAGTATGGCACACAGGCAGGGTAGGGCAGGTAGAGTATGGCAGGTTTTTGCTGTACTACAACCATTAATATGGGTATGGTCATGTGATAACATGGGTGTGGTTTCAAGTGGGTGCGGTTTCCATTATCGGCCCTCCACTACGTAGGTCGGAAAAATTCCGGCCCTTGGTACAACAGAAGTTGGACAGCACTGCTCTAGTACTTCAAAGTTGTCACAGGGGGTCACACCATACTAGAATCTGTTAGAAGTGTCTGCAGTACTCACATGTTGAGTATGCTCTGGGCAGTTGTTGAGAAGCTAAGTTTAGGGGTCATAGCACTGGGTAATATGCTGGCAATTTATAAATACTTGTTAGTAATAATAATTAAAATTCTGTATATATACACAGTATATTGTGTATCAGTCTCTAAGCTCAGTAACTGACAGCAGCACAGAGCATGTGTAGGGAAGCAGCAGAAAAGAAGATGGGGAGCTACTGGGGCATATTTGGAGGCACAGATCTTCCCTGCTAAAGGGCTGTGGTTCCTTGGGCTGGTACAGAAGCCCCAAACATAATGTACAACATTTCTAGCCTACTTCTTTAGTTAAGCTTTAGTTCTCCTTTAATACTAACCAGTAAAGAACAAAACTATGATATTCACTACTGACATTCTACACCAGAGGAAATGATGCATTTTGTGCCTTAAATTGTGAATTCTTCACTGCTCTACTCTGTACTGACATATTCCAATTTTTCCTGGCTTCATAATGTTGTATGACAACATGAAAATCTGTAAATGTATAGATGAAAAGTTTGAAAGTATAAATGAGCAAGCTGCAGGGACCAAATGGTTTTCCTGCATGTTCCATTTGTGTATTTTTTATGTGTTAGATATTAGTGATGAGCGAATCTGTCCCGGGTGTCATGCGACCATTTTGTCACACGTGACTCTTTTCGACGCGCGACTAAAGGCGAAATGTGGAAACTCACTGCAAATCTATGCCTGCTGAAGAAATTCGCTCATCACTATTAGATATGTTATGAACAAAACAATTAAACTTTTCTGGGTTCATCTGTTCATGCACAATGTTGTCAAGAAGTGCTTCTGGAAAAAAAAAGAACAAAAGAAACACTGGGCTCCTGAATACAGTGGCCCTGCATATATCTTTGGGGCCCCTTCATGTCTTATTTCATGTTACCACAAGTCATTATTTTATATATGGAATACAACAAAAATTTTCAGAGCCCATCCAGCTACTCTTGGCTCACTAATATCAACCCCTTTTCCCACAAAGGCATGCTAAATGACCAATGACCAATCAGATATCTGCATTTCATAAGGACCAAATGCATGTACATAGAAGTTAACAGAAGTGCTTTAATTCAATCTGCCATCTAATTACCCCCATATCAAATGCCTCCCATTTAGGGTTGCTGTCTGACTTTTCCCATGGGATGGCATCAAAATGGTGTAAATTCTACAGGATGGTACCAATATTTGATTTGACCGTTTTCTTTTCTGTTCTCCTGCAGCATCCTTGTTAAATTCATAATAGGATCTCATGGGTGTGACATCCCTGTGGAAGATCGGGAAGATCCTTATTCCTGCAAACTCCTAAACATCACAAACCCAAGTATGCACAAGAAAATATATGCTCTTTCTAAGTTGATTCTGAGTGTGTCAGGAAAGAAGTTTCCCCCTTCTGGAACTTTATTCAGCAATTTTTTTTTTATTATCCTATAGGTTTGCATGTAATAGGTATTTGTCTTCTTTAAACCTAAACTTTTCTAACACTGGCAACATTTGTTTTTTATCATGTCTTATTACAGTTTATCTGTTGGTTAGGTATTCATTTTGGGGGTAGAGTTCACCTTTAAATATGAGCCATAGTCACTCGACCCATAAAGATTTGTGAATATGGCCCTTAGTTACGGTATATAAATCTAGAAATGATAGAATTTGTAAAATTATTTATTTGTGGTTTTTTTTTTTTTTTTACAGCACTCAAACAGGAAATAGAATCATTTAGTATCCCAGATATCGCTGCTTTACTTACAGAGCACCATGTTGTCAACGTAAACTTTCGTGTTCTGTACCCTGTTGTAATCACCAGACTGGGGGTTTTTCAGCATGACAGTGCTGCAGGGTTCCACAGAAATATAACCGTTAAACTTTTCCAAACAGAACATGAGGTATATTTGTCATTTTATTATTAAACTAATGAGCAGTGCAGTTTTTTTTTTATTTTCGAGTACTTACTGTATGTTTTAACTTACTGTATTTTATTTATTATTATTATTATTAATAATTAAATTATTATTTATTATTATTTATTTATTTTATTTATTTATTTATGTATTTTTACTGTGTTTTAACTTACTGTATGTTTTAAATTTAATGATGACTTTAAACTGTGGCCATAAATTTTACCTACATCTCTGGTAGGGTGAACAATTTTTATATGATTTGATTTGGTTTTACAGTAGCATGTATTGTTGTGCTTTGATCTCTTTATTTCAAGTCTACATACTTTTTTTTTTATACAAGTATGGGATCCGTTATTTGAAAACAGCTATCCATAGAGCTCCAAATTACGGGAATGCCATCTCCCATATACTTTATTTTAACCAAATAATTCTAATTTTTAAAAATGATTTCCTCTTTCTCTGTAATTAAAACAGTACCTTGTATTGATCCCAACTAAGATATAATTAATCCTTATTGGAGGCAAAACAATCCTGTTGGCTTATGGTGATCCAAATTACGGAAAGACCTCTTATTCTATTTCTTAGAAACCAGCAGTTTATGGCTCCAAACACCAGAGTTTTAGCTGTTGTTAGTGATCTGACATGACCTGATGAGCTGACTTTTTCCTCTCTTATTTGCAGGCAAAACTACTAATATCTAAGAAACCACTAAAAATTGTGCAAATATGCTTGAGGTGATGCCATATTATGTTTATTAATATGCTTATTTGTAATTGGTGAAAGGCCGTTGGTTTTCCTCCAGTAGGCTGTTTTTCCTCTTGTGAAACAGAAATAAATATGGAGTCAATTTGCCTGCATTAGCTAGAAGCTTGCAAGGAATTACTTGAGACAAACGTAGAATTTGATTTAAATTCAGATGTTTCCTGTTTTAACCACTTAGCTCCTGAATATGTATATAGTGTGTCTAAGAATATAAATGTCTCAAAGTTCATGTTAGTGCAATAAGTAGTTATTTATGAACTGCTGTGCTTAGATTACAAATTCCTAAAGATCAGATGCACAGTTAGCCTTACCTATCTCTTCTTTTGTAATGGTTTCAATATATGCATCTTTTTTTCTGACCAGGAAGCCCTCTTTAGTGCTCGATTTAGTCCTGCTAGTTCTGGTGTACAAGTAAACGGAATATGGTACAAGCCTGTGGAACAGTTCATATTACCAGAGGTGAGTTAGGCGCTGTTGCTGATCCATATATGTCCAGATTTTACATACAATTTTGTCGTATTATGTTGTATGAGGGCTACTGTGGGCTAGTGTGTGCAGTTATCTATATCAAGCAATATGGAAGATCTAATATACTGCCCAAGAAGTGGATGTAAATGAGCCCATAGTTCTGCATAGAGATCTGACTTATCATAGATAGGTCAGTCTAAATTACCCATTTACATGCATGGTTAAATGTAAATATTTGACCATTTTTTCAATTGGAGCGGTAATTTATTTACTGGTAAAATACACTGCCTTAGGTGGAAAAAGCAGATTTCCAAGCTGAAAGTGGCAATCCTTCACCAATAAAGTACCCTCTAACCCAGTGCTGTCCAACTAGTGGCCCGTGACCCCCCTCTGTGTGGCCCCCCCACCTGTCTGGCTGCTTTGATGGCTTACTCTTGTGTAAGCTTTAAATGGTATCGGTACTGAGATTAACTGCCCCCCTGCATGGTTCACACCTCAGATTCAGGCTGTAAATCCCCTGTATTGTTTAAAAATGTAATCCCCTATGTTGTTCACACCTTTTAATACCTACATTGTTCACCCCCTGCAGTGTTCACACCTCAGGCTCAGGCTGTAATCACCCACATTGTTCCCCTGTTCACACCTCAGACACCCACAAATAAACCCTGCACACTACAAAAATTACATATAGTGAGGTGGAACTGCAATTAAAAAGTTTTTTTAATATATAGTTATTGTGCAGACTGTAGGAGCAGTGCCAGCATTGTGTCAATGTATGCTGCCTGTGTGTGCCATACACACAGGCAGCATAGGGCAGGCAGAGTATGGCACACACAGGCAGGGTAGGGAAGACAGAGCATGGCACACCCAGGCAGGGTAGGAAAGACAGAGTATGGTAAACACAGGCAACATAGGGCAGGCAGAGTATGGCACACAGAGGAAAGGGTAGGGAAGGCAGAGTATGGCACACACAGGCAGGGTAGGGAAAGCAGAGTATGGCAGGTTTTTGCTGTACTACAACCATTAATATGGGTATGGTCATGTGATAACAGGGGTGTGGTTTCAAGTGGGTGTGGTTTAAAAAGGGGAGTGATCAAAACTGGCTTCCATTATCGGCCCTCCACCACGTAGGCTGGAAAAATTCCGGCCCTCTGTACCACAGAAGTTGGACAGCACTGCTCTAACCCATTCCCTGGACATAAAAGTAAAATACATCTCCAGCCCTTCCAGTGATGGAAAGAGCTTTTACATCCAGATGCTCCAAAATAAATTTCCTTTTTTAGCCAATGATTGGGCTATTCACTAGACAGTCTATTTAAACCACAATAAAAGAATATTTGGATTCTACCTTTAAACAACTGTAGGGAAAGTAAATGTATAATTAAGGTAATTTAATCACACAATTGTTTTCTGTTCTAACCAGCTCTAATTTACCAGATAAGCAGAGTTCAGGTTGCTATTTCCCATTTTTCTTTAGGGTTTTGAAGGTACTGTAGTATGGGAGAGCCATGACCCAGAAGGTCTACTTTCAGGAAATGTGCACCGTGTCATTGTAAATGATGGAGGTGGGATATTCAGGATTACTACAGTGAGTAATTTACAATGCAGCGGTTATAAACATAACACGCGACCGTAGAAGCACATTCTAACCTACACACAAATCATTCCATTTTAGTTTCTAGTTGAGCACTTGCTACAACCCCGTTTTCGGAAAAGTTGGGAAACTGTAAAATGTTAAAAATATAAGGAGAATGGAATGATTTGCAAACAATCTAATCCTATGTTTAATTGCAAATAGGACAAAGACTAAATAGATGTAAAATGTTGAAACTGAGAAACGTTATAACTTTCTGAAAAACACATGCTTGTTTTGAATTTGATGCCAGTAATTTAGTAATAACAATCCTAACCATCTGGGGCGTGAGCACCTGGGCTCCTATTACTTTTGGTGAGTGCATCCCCCTTTTTTTTGGTATAACTGGATTTTCTATTTAAGTAATGTTCATGTTTTTTCCTAGTTTTACTGCAACATTGCTCCTTTTCACCCATATAGGGCTAAATACATTTGCTGTCAGTTTTTTATTTTGATACATAAAAAAGCGCCACTGACATTAAAGTTTGTGATTATTTAGGTTAAAGAGGGGTTGTTGCCTTATGAATTCACAGAAGGTGTTGAAGGCATTGCAGGAGGATTTACATATACTATTCATGGTAAGGTCTTTATAATCTGTTCTGGCCTTCATCACACTAAATTTAATCTGATTTTGTCACATCATGTATTCTGTTTTATGAACTGAATAAGTAGTGTAACGTTTTTTTGCTAGATTAATCAGTATGACAGCTAGTAATTGTAAATGCAGATGGTCAGATCTAATCCAGACCTGGGCGGTTGATGTTGCTAGTAGTTATAGAAATGGTTTACCTCAAAACCTGAGGGGATTCTCCCCCTTGTGCTCATTTAGGCTTTTTATCTAGTGTACGAAAGATATTTGACAAATGTTTCAACTGTAAATCCAACATCACTTACGAAACACTTTTAATTCTCGTAAGGCACAAGTGCCCTCCTTGCCCTTCTTGGTTCTGGACTAAAAATTATCCAAAATCTAGATTTGATTCTAGAACTAATTCTAGAATAATTTATGTTTATCTCTAAGATATAAAGTCTGTTTACTTTATAAATTATGTTTCCAGTAATGACTTTTTATGTGGAAACAATTTAACTTTGTAACAGAAATGATGGCAATACCTGCAGCCTAATATAATTTCAGTTGTGATGTTCCATTTGGGTTGTCAGTATAATAAAAGGTTGAGAACCCCTGCATTACAGTGCAGAAAAGCCTTTTAATGAATATTGCCAATTCATACAAACTACTTCAGGCTAAGGCAGACAAAGTTATGCTGGAAATAGATTTGTTTCTAAAACTTTCCCCCTCTTTCAATTTCCTGCCGTCAGGGAATACAGTGGTATTACTACTACTCTATAAGGTAGTGCATAGGTATGCTATGTAATGAAGATGATTCTCTGTCATATTACAAGGTTTCACAGTTTAACATATTACATGACATTTTTCTTTTTTAGTTGATCAGAAATGCTTTTGCACATTTTATGGAATAAATGGATATTTTATGAATTATACTGGGCTCTACACATAGGGAATAAAATTAGGTCTTTTTGTGTATGTAGCTGTCAAAAAGTAGGCAATTCCTACTCCTCTACTCTCCTATAAAAACCTTCTTTTACAATACTACTAAATATGATAGGATTGTGCCAACCTTATACTTGTCAGTGTTCCCTAGTGAGTTTTTGGCATATTTCAGAGCCATTTTACAACAGAACAGTTCTTGGAAGCAGTGTTAACATTTACCAGTTGAATGTCACATTTAAGGACTAAATTCTCTTTACAGAAGGTGAGGCACTTTTGAATACTCTAGAGACACGTCCAGAAAGAATTCAGATCCATTTAGCTGCACTAGAAAAAGAAGATGCCTTATTACAGGAGGAAAGCACAACTTTTCAAGATATTGTTTTTGTTCACGTTGTTGACACGTACAGAAATGTTCCTTCTAAACTACTAAATTTCTATCAATGGTATGGCATTTATATTATTCATTTCTAACTGTGCCTAGAATTCTGTTGGCCTTCTGATTGTCTACTGGCTTTTTTTTAGTTAGAAGGGATAAACAGAAGATAGGTGACAGATCATCCAGTAGTATTGTGCCATTTACATTTAAAAAAACAAAACGTTGCATATTCACAGTATAGAAACCAATGGGGCCTACTTTACTTCTTGTGCACCTCTCTCTCAACCGGTGCACATAATAATTATTAATCCAAGGATGTGAGAAGGCTCTAAGTGCGGGGAAATATTTTGAAATATGTACCATATAATAATTTAGGTAAAATACAAGTCTAAAGTAACCTTTCAGTAGCTCGTATCAGAATCATTTAGGTATCCTGATACTGTCGGGGCAGCTCATACGTAGCAACATTAGTGTGGACCTGCTGCGACAAGTGGGTCACATAATTATAGGAGTTGGCTAGATAAATTGTGAACAAAGAAAAGGAAAAATAAAATGCGCCTCATTTTCCAGCCCATACCTTGTGTTTATTAATATGGTAGTCATGTAAGCACTTGTGAGTGTCCTTTTATTAAATAATTTGATTATTGAAACTTAGCAGTAGCGGCTGCATTTCCCACCCTAGGCTTATACTCGAGTCAATAAGTTTTTCCAGTTTTCTTAGGTAAAATTAGGTACCTCGGCTTATATTCGGATCGGCTTATACTCGAGTATATACGGTATGTTCTTTGTTTTTAGTGCCCACACTTTATTAATCTGTGAACAGAACTTTAGAAATAACAGATTAAGGGCCCGATTCACTAAAGTCCGAAATAAGGAGTGCTATTTATAGCATGCGTTAAAAATCTTATCACTTCTTATTTTTCACTCGATTCACTAAAAGGACACTTGTCATAATTAAGAAGCGATGTTCTTGGCGTTATTTATCTTACGATGACATATTTTCAAGCAATATATTATGCAGCGCAGAAGATATTACGCAGCGTGCGATATTTTACGCAGAGCGCAATATATTACGCACATAACCATTACTTTCTGAAAACCACCATTTCCCTGAAAACTGGAGGATGCATCACTCTAGGGCCAACATATACTTGAAAAAATACGACTGCAAACTCCATGTTGTGTTGCCAATAGCTCATGAACCGCAATTTTCTTTAAGTACCGCCTACCCCAAGTAGGGTTAATATTCACACAGATTAACACGATATTTTGCACGTTTAACGCATGTGAATCATGCGTTAGTACTATTTCTATTCGCTAATTAACGCAATGCGGTTTTTTTTTGTGCATGCGATATGCGGATTAACACATGAGAAATGACTTTGATGAATCGATACTTTTTAATGAAAAAAACTATGCGATAAGCGTTATTGACCTTTAGTGAATCGGCCCCTATAACGCTTATCGCATAGTTTTTTTCATTAAAATATGTCATCGTAAGATAAATAACGCCAAGAACATCGCTTCTTAATTATGACAAGTGTCCTTTTAGTGAATCGAGCGAAAAATAAGAAGTGATGATAAGATTTTTAACGCATGCTATAAATAGCACTCCTTATTTCGGACTTTAGTGAATCGGGCCCTAAGTCTTTTGGGGTAAGTATGCACCAGATTTTTCACCTTGTGATTTTGCCTTATTGTTGGGCATCTACTAAATCCACAGTTTTTGCAAAATTTTTGTAATTTTAGTAAAATTAAAATATTGCATAATCTATCTAGTATAAATAAATCTAAAGCAACTGGACTTGTTTGGTAATCATTGAAGACGTTTCACTACTCATCCGAGCAGCTTCTTCAGAGCTGGTAATCATTGAAGACGTTTCACTACTCATCCGAGCAGCTTCTTCAGATCTGGTAATCATTGAAGACGTTTCACTACTCATCCGAGCAGCTTCTTCAGATCTGGTAATCATTGAAGACGTTTCACTACTCATCCGAGCAGCTTCTGAAGAAGCTGCTCGGATGAGTAGTGAAACGTCTTCAATGATTACCAAACAAGTCCAGTTGCTTTAGATTTATTTATACTAGATATACCATGACCTGGATGAATGAAAACCTTCATAGACATTGCATAAATCTGTTAGCAAAATTGTTTTGATTTTAGAAGTCCATAAAGTCACAAGATAATAAGGATTTGCAATCAATTTAGGAAAAAGATTTTCCAAAATCTGAGTCTTGCAAACCAATAAATGTGCTGGGATTTTGCAGAATCACGTATTGGTATTGATGCTTGCCCACCTTTAGTTTTTTCAAATATTTCAAGGGAATTGGGTTAAGATCAGGCAGAACATACTATCATATTTGTTTCTGTGCTGCTCCATTGTTACTTTGGCCTTCTGTTTAAAGTATTAGCCTGCTAAAAAATAATGTTTGCTCATCTCACTGAAAAGTTCTGTTGCACCATATTCTTTGAATTATTTTAACAGGTTGCCCAGTCCCTGCTGATGAAAAGCAGCCTATCCCAGAGCACGAGCCTAGTCATTAGCATTGGTACATTTTACATGTGGATTGGTGGTGTTTCACCTTTTTAGAGCTCATGCCTTTTTCATGTTAATTTAAATATTGAGAGAGAAAATACCACTTCTCTTTGTGCTCTGCAAAGAGGCTAAATTCATTTTCCAGCAGGACAATAAGCTCAAATATGCACAGAAACTGCACAAAGAATACCTGAGGTCTAAGGAAATGCAACAAGTCCTGACTCCTTCATAGTCACCCTTCCTCCACCAAACTGAAATCTCTGGGAACATTTGAAATGGGAAATGTCAAAAATGATACAATCTCTGACACTCCATAAGGATTAGGGGTATATTTATCATGATGTGTAAAACGTGGAGTGAAACATTACCAGTGATGTTGCCCACAGCAACCAATTAGCAATTAGATTTCAACAGTTAGAAAACCAAAGCAAAGTATCTGATTGGCTGCTATGAGCAACATCACTGGTAATGTTTTACTGCACTTTTTACACAGCATGATAAATATACCTCTTAAAGTTGATCCAGGGACTGGTCCGATTGCCATTTTTGAATTGTCCCCGAAAAGATGGCCATGCATGGGCCGATTCTAGCTGCCAATATTGGACGTTTAGAGCGATTCAGCAGCTTATCTGCCCGTGTATGGGCACCACAAACAGGCCTTCTGGACTGTCATCTGGCCTGAAATTTGAGCAGAACTCAATCAGGCAGGTTTGATTTTTCTGTCTGATCGGTGACCGCATCGGCTCGATAGATGCATGTCTTTTTTTTTTTTTTTTTACCAGGTTATTGTGTAATAACTGGATTCTCATATTTTGCAAAAACTTGTAGACTCAATGCTAGGTGGGAAAGAGGTTAAAAGGATGTAGAGGGAAGACCTATAGCCTCCGGGATTATTAATGGGGGTAGTAGAAGAAAATAAGTTATTAATATTAGCTGCTTCAAGATGTAAAGTGTTTTACCTATTTCTTTTTTTTTTTTGTAACATAATTTTTATTGAGTTTTATAAAGAAGGGGGGGGGGATTAATACAAACAAAATATATAGCGCGTATATAAAATAAAAGACACATTCGTTGCATTTTTGTTTTGGTGGCGGTTGTTCTGTTGGTATGTTTGTTGCTATTTGTAGATAGTGTTCTACGGAGCTTACTCTCATATCTTGGGGGAATACCGGTCTGTGGAGCTTTAGAGTGATGTCTTAGGGGTAGGTGACATATCCTTTTAGTTCCCATGTGGACCAGATGTTTAAGTAGGTAGTTGTTTTATTTTGTATAGCGAGCATTCTGGATTCAAAGAGTCTATTGTCGTTTACTTTTTTTGTAATCTCGGCGATCATTGGTATGGTTGTTAACTTCCATTTGGAGGCTTTTGCTAGCCTTGTAACTGTGAGAATTTGATTGAATAATGCTTGAGTGTGTTTATGTAATTTGCTTGAAGGGCTTGCCTAGTAGAAAGGTTGATATTCCTTAGGGACTGGTTTAGCATATTGGCTACTTCTGTCCATAGTGGTCAGAGAAGTGGGCATTCCCAGAATATATGGATTAGGGTGCCCTGTACCCCACAATTTCTCCAACATAGGGGAGAGCAGTCTGGGAACAGCTTGTGGAGTTTGGTCTGGTGTGGTACCAGTGCATCATTACTTTGTAGATGTTTTCCTTTTGTCGTGCACATGTTACCATTTTTTTTTGCATTGGAGCATATGGAGTCCCAGTCTAATTCAGAGAGAAGTGTTTGAAGTGCGGCATTCCATTTGGTCATGTAAGAATGGTGAGGTGGTTGGTCTGATAGTGGTTGAGTTAATATCTAGTATATAGTTGATATTAGGCTCTTTTGAGGAAGGCCTCGTTTAGCTATTATTTCAAATGCTGTAGGTTGGATGGGTGTTGTTGGTTTGATGTATGTAGTTATAAAGTTGCGAAGTTGGAGATATTCAAAGAATAGTAATTTTACATTTGGTGCTCTTTCTTTTAGTTTGGGGTAAGTGTAGATCGTATGAGTTTGTGGATCTATCAAGTCACCAATAAGTGAAGAGGTCCGTCTTTGACCATCTGTTGTAAAATGAAGGTGTTGTGCCTGGTTCAAAGGCAGAGTTTTTAAGATATGTTGTAATTCCGGGATGTGTTGATTTTAAGTTTTATTGTCCTTGCAGCTTGTTCCATAGTTGTAATGTCAATTGTGCTGAATTTAGTAAGGCTGATGGTATTTTGAAATTTGGTTTGTAAACCAGATAAGTGAGTTAATGTGAATGTCCCCTGCCATAGCGTTTTCTATTAGGCCCCAGGTGGTTCGTGGGGTCCAATGGGACGAGGCCAGTAACTGCATCAAGTGTGCCGCTTCTTAATATTTTTTGTGCGCAGGTACCCCTAGTCCTCCATATTGGAGTGGGGACATTAATACTGATTGTGGGATCCGGTGTCTACGGTGGTTCCAGATGAATCTATGGAGAGTTATTTTGCAGTTCGTTGAGCGTTTTAGGTGGGATTTTGACTGGCAGTGTTTCAAATAGGTAGAGGAATTTTGGGAGAATAGACATCTTTACTGCAGCTATCCTTCCGAACCATGAATATTTCACCTATTTCTTTTATGCGTTAGCCTCCTATTTTTAAGCCCTTTTTAATATTGATTGTATCACATTACATGGCTTTCTAGCTAGCTTTATATGTTTGGTTAAGTAATGCAGGAATACAGAGGACTGCTAAAGTACTTGCTATGTGCATCTACCAGTAAGTAGTCTTATACAATAATTTTTATAAATGAATGTCCTAATGCTCCTAATGACTTTATTTTATTCTTTAGTGTTGCCTGTGTGAAGTAATTAAATGTGGCCATTCCTTGATTAGGACTGCAGAATTTACAAGCTTTGAGTTTTTGCTGAAGACTGATGATGACTGCTTCATTGACATTGAAAATGTTTTAGAGAAGATTGCTCATAAGCAGCTACAGAAGGAAAATACTTGGTGGGGAAAGTAAGTCATATAATGTCACTTTTCGTTTTAGTCCTTTACATCTTTCAGAAAGCCATACCAGATGCCTGTTAAACCAGGCCATTTTTTTAGTTTGATTTTGGAACAGGGAATCCAATATTTCATGTCTGTAATAAATTTTTTTTGGTAAAGATAAAGTATTAATTTTATTTTTGGTCCCTCTGCTGAATAATCTAAGCTTTACGCTTTACTGAGCAAGGTGAACCTTTAAAATACAATTGGGCCCAATAGTTCAAAATAGACTAAAAAGGGATGATTTTGAAAGTGAGAAATTATGGTATTCAAAATATATTTTGCAAAGCACCAATGGTGTCAGTGTATCCTTGCAACTGTTGTACTTTTAAAACGCAGTGTCCTTTTTCAAGGGATTATCTAAGGTACTGCCAGAGCTTGCACTGCAGAGACGGTAGGGATCATATAGATGGAAGATGTTCTGTTATCAGCCCTTAGGTTGCAACCTCATGCTTTCAAAAATGATCACCTACTCAGGTTCTCTGTGAAGGGGGTACTCCGGTCAGCAGCCCCATGGCAAACGCGGGCCCTGAGATTGAAAAGCATACTTCAGAGGTTACAAACAGGGCGAGGTTTGGGGTAATTTGGAGTGGTACTAGACTCCTTTTTCATTGGGGGCCCAACTTTATTTGCTGGCAGATCCCACAATCCCAGGAATTTAGGAGCCCAGTTGGCTAATAATTAGGGCAACCTGGGGAGAGGGCCCTGCTAACTTAGTAGTATGGTTCCCAGTGATAAATGATGGTGGCCCTGCTCAGACTTCTAAGGTCTGCACTTTGTGTAAGTAAGTGACATAATGAAGCGCTGCTGTTTGATAAAGACAATAGTTTTAGTGTCACCCCTAACTCAGGATGAGTTTGGTGGCTTTATAAAGAGGATGTCATTTACCTAAACTGATATAATTTCTCAAAACAGCTTACCTCATAGTAAGCAAGGGTTGCAATAAAAATGGCAGGACTTTACAACCAAATCTTTACAGTTAATAATAAATCGGTGGTTTTTAAGTTTACATTAACATCCTAGATTGGTTTAGTTTTAGGTTGAACTGGGCTGTTGATCGAACTGGAAAATGGCAGGAACTGGAATATCTTAGCCCAGCCTACCCTGCATTTGCCTGTGGTTCTGGGTATGTTATTTCACAAGATATTGTCCAGTGGCTTGCAAGCAACTCTCAAAGACTGAAGACTTACCAGGTAAGTTGTACTTTGTTATATCCTCTAAGAATTTCACCCACCTCTTCAATTTTATAGATGTGGGGTTGGAGGAAAAAAAAGTGTGGATGAAACTGGCTTAGTACTTGCAAGCTAATCAGGGATCAAAACTTATTGCATCTATGTTTAGGAACTGAGCTCTTAAACCAGTAAAATAACAGGACCACCATACTTTACTGTTATTTTTCTGTTGGCTGTGTTTAATATATTATATTAAATGTATTTAGTATTGTAATTGGTTTAATATGGTTTTAATCTTTCCTAAGCTGGCATTGCCTTCAATTCTGAGTGGCTGCAACCTTTTTCACTTTTCCATTTTAGTTCCCTATCAAAAAAATAAATTGGGGCCCTCTGTCTTTGGGGCCTGTCCCTAGAATTCCGTTTACAGTGCCGTCTCCCTAGGTTTTCTCAGACTATACACAGGGATACTTTAATGTTATGCAGGAACTTTTACAGTATATGCCAGTGATAAGCACAATTTGGATTTCTCAACTAGCTGTGCACATAATATTAAAGGGCCTGGCAGGGGTCTCTTGCATTTACCCAACTGGAATGAGAATAAAATTGCTGTCATTTTAGATAGTTGTATCGCTTGTTTTCAGTATACTATTTCAGTCTCAAGCCAGTTCCGGGAATATGACTGTTTGGCATTCTCATTCAGTTTTGTGATAGAGGTATCACATTCCTGTTGAGTATTACAGTTATTTACCTTTCTGATATTTATTTATGTCAATACACATATACACAGGGGGCACTGGGGAGCCACTGGAAATCTTAATAAAATGCAATATGATATTTAAAAAAAAATAAATCTATTAAAACCAATAATATATTACAGTTATAAATCTGTTATGTTTGGGCCAGATATCAAGCTGTATAATATAAAATACAAAGAACAGGCTCTGATGTGAATTTAACATAAAGTGTGTTTTAACTACATTTGCAAACAGACGGAATCAAGCATAAATCCTCCTCCTATGAGAGTCCCTGCGTCACCCAACTTGGTTCTCAAGGGCATCTAAGTTGCAGTGTCGGACCAAATGAAAAACCCAACGCATTTAGTCAGTTGTTACTTATGTAAAGAGTTTAAGCAAAGGGAGTTGGGATCTCATAAGAAGAGGACTTTTTGATGCTTAGTTTCCAAGCATTTGTAAGTGTAACTTAAATACACTTTTATGATCAAAATGATCAAATTCGTGTTGACTTTTTGTCATTATTTAGCTTGTTTTTCCCCCCTATACAGCATATAATAATAGGCACAAAATCTGCTCAGGTGCAGTGACCATTACTCAATTTGCCTGTTCTAACAAAAAGGCAGAGTTTGACTCTCATTTTCTCTTGTTTTCCCCGATACAGCATGTAATAATAGGCACAAAATCTGTCCAGGTGCAGTAACCATTTTGCACTTTAGGGCAAGAGTGTTCCTGCCTGCGCTGGAAGAAACAAATCTCATTATTCCCAAAGGGGCTGTACTAACACAGGAACAACTTGGTGTGTTTAACCTGTACTACAGCCCCATTATGAAGAATGGGGTGCATTTCTTCCTGCGCTTCCCTGCGGTGGAACGCAGAAGAGCACTGCCGCTGAGAGTTACCTTGTGAGTTTGAGCCCTTACAAAATGTTGCCCATAATAAAAAAATGTTTAGCCACTGGCATACATGAGGGGTATGTGATTGAAAATATACAAAAAAGTGCAAACATATTCCAAGAACTTGTGAGTGCACTGTCCCAAGACGCAGCTATGCGAGTAGCAAAAAAGTAGACTTAAGATTTACTCCAGAAATATAAACTATTTAAATATAAATCTTTTTCTGATTGCAGATACAGTGATGGATAGTGTTTAATCATGAGTAAGAAAAATAACAATGCTTTATAACTCATTTTATTTTCACTAGGTTTTTTTTTGTGTAAAACATTTTGCAGAACTTGCTTAGCAGGTCCCTTAATGTTTTCTCAATACAGGTGGAGTCACTAATATCACTTTAGAGAAACTCCATAAATTTGCTTTGCTATGATGTCCGTTAACACTGATTAGCCAGTTAAGTGGTAGTCAAACAAACACTTGACAGCAGCACCATCTGGTGTTTAGAGTTGGGCATGAAAAAGGCATCAATTCATAGAAGCAGAAATATTTGTGCTATTTCTTTCAATACATAAAATAAAGAAACGCAAGAGAATTATTATTTTAGTTCTGTGTTTGTTTAAATTTGCTGCTAAATTACATTCTGTGTAGCTTTTCTGAAGATAGAGAGCATTCCTAAACTGACACTTAGAAGTATAATAAAACTTCCATTTTTAAAAGTAAAAGAATGGGTGTCCCTGTCCAATGAAAAGTAGTAAAATGCACATAAAGTCCTTGAGTTGGTAGGGCTGCTTCAAAGGGGGGTCAATGGATATCATTAAGATAATTTTAGGGCTCTGACAGATGAGATGTAAAAGATTATAGGCAACTACGAAGTGTGCAAGGGCAGACACTAATTTTACATAAAGTATCGCTTAAGGTTATAAAACGATTACTGTGTAGTTTTGCAGAATGGCTTAGTCAAAGTACCAAATAGGACAGTTGCCCTCACACCTTTTAGCTGGAAGAATGATACTCAACCCTATTTTCAGTATACATCAGGGGTGGGCAAACTTTTTGGCTCAGGGGCCACACTGACTTACAGACGGGCCGGACCAGCGTTACGCACAGGACTGCCATCAGAAATCGCAGGGTCTCTCAGCTCCCCCCCCCCCCCCACCCACCAGCATCCTCCAGCTCCATTTCCCAGCATCCTGCAGTTCCCCACCCCAACATCTTCCAGCTTCTCCTCAAAATCCTCCCCCCAGCATCCTCCATGACCTGCGGCTCCTTGATCCAGCGACCCGCTGCTTCCTCTGTCCTTGGCTGCTTCTGTCCCCCGGCTCACCGTTGCATTCTTTTATATGATTGCACCCCGTGCACGCTGATGTCGCACACACAGGGTGCAACCAATCAGGGCCCACCATTCTTTTAAGGGGGCCGGAGTCAGTGGGCCGGATTGAAAAGGCCAACGGGCCGGATGTAGCCCGGGGGCTGTAGTTTGCCCACCCCTGGTATACATTCCCTTTTTAATAGCTACTGAATGTCTGTTTCTAAAAGAAAAATTTGTTTTAAAGCTAGGCAATTATATAAGAAACCCAGTGCCTTCTGGTTCAATGGTTTTTACCAGAAATCATTCCTTTGTAGGGTGAAGACGTGAGTATGGGCATCTGGATGTCTGCAATTGGTCCAAGCCGATATCAGGTGAGATTCTGGTCAAAATAAAGCTTTTAATAGGCTCAGCATTTAGAAAGCATTTATTGCAATATTCCAGCCTGTCTGGTGTTCTGTTTATAACTGCTAATCTCTGGGCCTGGTTGTTAGTCTTAAAAAGGGATATCACCCACAAAGTCAGGTACTATACAAAACCTACAACTCAAAGTTCAAGGGCAGCAAGCAACGACTGAACCTATTTCTATAAAGTGGAATACATAATACAATGCAAACTCTCATATATAGTAAAGGCACAAAGTCTGCCCAGGTGCTGTAACCTTCGGCCATCAATACGATTTTTTGCTTTAAAACAGGTGACAGAAAATACTACTGTTTAGTAAGATACTGAGTATTTACTGCAAGGATGACTACAAATCAAGTACATAACATTACATATTTACTCTAGACCCCACCTTTCTCTGCAACAGCTTTACTCACTTTTTCTTTGGTTATCACAGAAGGTGGAGGATTTGTTTGTTTATTTTTATATTTAGGATAGTCACTGGCTGTGTGAAAAGAAGTGCGAGGCTGGGATGCTGTCGTCACCACAGTACACTCCACAGGAACTCTTGGAGCTTTGGCAACAGAAAGAACGATGTGGGAATCCTTGTGCATGTGAAGACAGATGACCAAAGAACCTGCCCTCTCATAGAAATGACTTTCCGATGCATATTATAATAAATTTTATACTGCAAAATTTCTGTATATAAAATAATTTCTTTAGAGCATTTAAGATTAAGGGGCAGGTTGATCTAAATATGAGATTAGAATTGTGAAAGTTGGATTAGATATATACGCTTCTAAAATCCCATAGGAATGAATGGAAAGTGGGTGAGTTCTGTGGTGAGCTCTAATTTCATATTTTGATAAAAAACTGCCTTTAAGTCTTGCTAGGAGGGGAAATGCTGTATAAAAACCAGGCTCTAGCACACAAGGAGTTTTGACAGCACCTCTAAGCTGTCCAAAATTCCTGTTCTTTGATATTTAAAAGGACAAAGCAAACTTCCGAGCTCTTACTTAAAAAAAGTGGTATTTTCAACATCCATCAACCAAGAAAAAATAGCTTTTTAGAACGGTGGGTTTTCACCAGGCAAAGCCAACTTCCAGTGTGTGCACATTTAGGAGTTTGATACCTGTTTCACAGGTTGCATATTCAAATAAACAGCATTTCTCCATTCATAGGAGCCTCAAAATCTGCATGATTCTGGACTGCAATCCATCTGTCACACTACCAATCAGAAGTTATCTTTAATCAGTCTGCTGCAAGTAAGGGCTAAACCACTGAAGATATTGATCAGATTTTGTGCGTCAGATTTTATCTGTCATGCAACAGCACAAGATTTTGTTGGATCCTACAAAATCTGATCTCCATAGGCTGTAATGTACAGTCGGATCAATTCAGAAACTTGTGCATCTGTATCTGACAGTCGTATTTTAATGAGGAAAAAAAAACTGTCAGACACAATAAGATTTTATCTTGTTGAATGGAGGCACTACATGCAGTATTCCATTCCTACAAGTGTGTCATGGCGGATGATACATCAGATTTTTCTATCGGTCCCATTATATATTGACCCATGTAACTACATCCAACTTATAGAATTCTTTTTGTCAGTCCAACACCATCAGACAAAATCTCCCCATGGAGCTTAGCACTGAAACACTTTGATTTCTATTGTCAACTGAAATACTAGTGAATGCAGAATTATTAGTTAGGATAAGGACCCAAAAATAAAATGATGCTTAATATCTGATAATAATCTTGGCAGTATTGATCTGTCCCTTTCTGCGCTGGATTTTAGATTTATAACCACTTTAAGCTTCTGGTATGTACAGTGGTGTGAAAAACTATTTGCTGATTTCTTATTCTTTTGCATGTTTGTCACACTTAAATGTTTCTGCTCATCAAAAACCGTTAACTATTAGTCAAAGATAACATAATTGAACACAAAATGCAGTTTTTAAATGAAGGTTTACGTTATTAAGGGAGAAAGAAAACCTCCAAATCTACATGGCCCTGTGTGATTGCCCCCCCCCTTGTTAAAAAATAACTTAACTGTGGTTTATCACACCTGAGTTCAATTTATGTAGTCACCCCCAGGCCTGATTACTGCCACACCTGTTTCAATCAAGAAATCACTTAAATAGGAGCTACCTGACACAGAGAAGTAGACCAAAAGCACCTCAAAAGCTAGACATCATGCCAAGATCCAAAGAAATTCAGGAACAAATGAGAACAAAAGTAATTGAGATCTATCAGTCTGGTAAAGGTTAGAAAGCCATTTCTAAAGCTTTGGGACTCCAGCGAACCACAGTGAGAGCCATTATCCACAAATGGCAAAAACATGGAACAGTGGTGAACCTTCCCAGGAGTGGCCGGCCGACCAAAATTACCCCAAGAGCGCAGAGACAACTCATCCGAGAGGCCACAAAAGACCCCAGGACAACATCTAAAGAACTGCAGGCCTCACTTGCCTCCATTAAGGTCAGTGTTCACGACTCCACCATAAGAAAGAGACTGGGCAAAAACGCCCTGCATGGCAGATTTCCAAGGCGCAAACCACTTTTAAGCAAAAAGAACATTATGGCTCGTCTCAATTTTGCTAAAAAACATCTCAATGATTGCCAAGACTTGGGAAAATACCTTGTGGACCGACGAGACAAAAGTTGAACTTTTTGGAAGGTGCGTGTCCCGTTACATCTGGCGTAAAAGTAACACAGCATTTCAGAAAAAGAACATCATACCAACAGTAAAATATGGTGGTGGTAGTGTGATGGTCTGGGGTTGTTTTGCTGCTTCAGGACCTGGAAGGCTTGCTGTGATAGATGGAACCATGAATTCTACTGTCTACCAAAAAATCCTGAAGGAGAATGTCAGGCCATCTGTTCGTCAACTCAAGCTGAAGCGATCTTGGGTGCTGCAGCAGGACAATGACCCAAAACACACCAGCAAATCCACCTCTGAATGGCTGAAGAAAAACAAAATGAAGACTTTGGAGTGGCCTAGTCAAAGTCCTGACCTGAATCCTATTGAGATGTTGTGGCATGACCTTAAAAAGGCGGTTCATGCTAGAAAACCCTCAAATAAAGCTCAATTACAACAATTCTGCAAAGATGAGTGGGCCAAAATTCCTCCAGAGCGCTGTAAAAGACTCGTTGCAAGTTATCGCAAACGCTTGATTGCAGTTATTGCTGCTAAGGGTGGCCCAACCAGTTATTAGGTTCAGGGGGCAATTACTTTTTCACACAGGGCCATGTAGGTTTGGATTTTTTTTCTACCTAAATAATAAAAACCCTCATTTAAAAACTGCATTTTGTGTTTACTTGTGTTATCTTTGACTAATAGTTAAATGTGTTTGATGATCAGAAACATTTTGTGTGACAAACATGCAAAAGAATAAGAAATCAGGAAGGGGGCAAATAGTTTTTCACACCAGTGTAAGTCAGAGGCATAGTTTTACCTTCAGGTTGACTAAACTTCTAAATCAGGCCTGTACAAATTTCTCAGTATAAATGCTTGCACAGGAATTGGTATTGAATCTTCCCGAATTTTTGTGTTAATATGCTGATGTGATACGGTTGTTCCAGTGGAATAGAAAACAAGAGCTTTGCAGAAGGCCTCAAAGAACTCAGTTTGTTGAAATAAAAGATTTTCATACATCTATGTCTGCAGAAAGAAGCAGTCTCGTTTTCCAATGAAATATAAAAAAAAATAAATCAAAATCTAGGCAAACCTTTAATTAGCAATGACACCACTTCTTTCAAAGGGAAGACTTTCTTTAAGATCTTTTTATTTTATAAATAAATAGAATGGCTGAAATACAACAGACCTTCACTAAAAGTAAAAATGTTCTGCTTCCAGACCTTGATTCTGCACACTCAGCTTCGGCCTGAAAACATTTCCACTGACACCATGATTTTTGCCCAGCACTTCAAAGGCCTCTGTTTTACCATCTCACCAATAGGCAGTCTCCATTTTCTACAGAGTAAAACTGCAAGGGTTTCAAATCATTTTCCAGATCAATTTCTTTGCCCTCCATCTGTTTAATTAGAGAGATGTCAAAGATTAAAAGTTAGATAAAATGCACTTACTTCCATTTCCCCTCCACACTCCATTCACCCCAAACCCAAGCAGATGGTCATATGGTGGTCTTAGTACCACTCATTTCTAATTGTAGCCCACTGTAACTTCTTACTTTATAAAAACAGTGACGCACCTACACCAGATGATAATGTTTCTGCCAAATATTAAATCTTATTTACATTATACCAGAAAAACAACATCTGGAGGACTGACAGGTTCTACTCAAACACAAGCCATACAGATGCACTGATTGCAATGCAGTTGGCTAATGATATTACTGTTTCTTTTCACCTCCTACCTGTGTGTGAAATTTATCTCAGCATGTCTAATAGAATAACACAGTGTACCAGGGTACAATACTATTCAAAAGAAAAATGGGTGTATTTATTAACATTGGAAACAAACATCAGCAGTGATGTTGCCCATAGCAACCAATCAGATCTTTGCTTTTGTTTTCTGTCTGTTGTTTTGTAGATAACTGTTCAATTCTAACTGCTGATTGGTTGCTATGGGCAACATCACTGCTGATGCTTGTTTTCAATACACCCTAAGGGCTCTGGCACACTCGCAAGGCATTTTCGGTGATTTGCCGAAATCGCCTGCGCAGCGTGTGCCATCCCACTGGCGACTTACATTTTCGCCAGTGGGATGGTAGTTCGGGGAGATTAGTTGCCCGTGACAAGGGAGATTTGTTGCGGGCGACTAATCTCCCCGTGTGCCAGAGCCCTAAGGGGTATATTTATCATGCTGAGTAAAAAGTGGAGTGAAACATTATCCGTGATGTTCAGATGAATCAGATGTTTTGCTTTGGTTTTCTAACTTGAAATTAAATACACAGATAAATATACATATAATGACTCTTTACATAAACCAACAGTTTAGGAGCATCCAATCATCAATCTGACCCATGCATTACATAATGTGTGTGGAGTTAGTTAACTGCCACTACTTTACAGTACTCATTATGTAACATGTAGAGCTATCAAAGTGTTTTCAAGTAATTAAAATATAATGTAGTGTTACTCTGCCCTGGTGTGTTTGCTACAGAAATGCTACTATAGTTTTTATCAATAAGCTGCTTTGTAGCCATGGGGGCAGAGGTCAAATTCTGCAGTATGTTAATGGCTTGGTCTCCAAAGAGGTTATTACTGTTTGATAAAAAAAGAGTTATGACTAGTTCCTACAAACTACAAAAATGTAATGGTATTTCACAAAATCAAGCATATTCAAAGATCTGAAACAAGGGGCAGGTTTATTAACATTTAGGTTTTTTTGAGTAAAATGTATTTTTAAAAAAACAAAAAACAAAAACTGTTCTAATATTCTTCCAATTATCCATTATTCTCACTATTTACAAAGAGAAACCAGTACAAACTACAATCAAAATCACTGCACATAAAAGGGTCAGATTTCAAAAATATTTTGGGGCTACATGGCTCTCTGCACAAATGTAATAATATTGCATTCTAAAGGTCCCCATACACGGGCCCGATTATAGCTGCCGATATCGGTCCCTTGGACAAACATTTAAAATTATAATGGGGAACCCAGAAGGATATCCAGCAATTAAATATTTCCCCTATAATTGCCAGATAAGTGTACACATTTATCAAAGCACATATGTCATTTATTTGACAGAATGTATGCAACTGCTTGAACAGTTTAATACCATTCTGCCCTCTGGTGTGTTAAGGATTAGCCCACGGTTGAACTCTTAACACCCCCCCTGATCCATGCTTTTCAGTGGGCATTAGGAATTCAACAATTTTTTTCTGTACTGGAACAACATGGTAAATATGACATTTTACATTTACCAGTATCCATTATTTACAAAAATGAACAGCATTCAATTAGCCTCTTAGATTATACTGCAGACTATAATGACAACAGCCAGATAGGGCTTTGTGGAAATAAAGAAATATAACTAATAAAAGAGACTGGATGTTCTTCGACAGAAGTTGTATAATAATACACCACAATAGTGCAGACTGCACAAACCAGTATAAATCTTATTTATTTTTATTAATAAGTATATTCAAAGGGTCTTGTATCCAAATCTTTAAAATACAGTTAAGTGGTACTCACTTTTGAACTTTTATATGACAGTTTCAAGTCTGATCCTGGCACTTTGAGCAGTCGATAAAGCAGTCCTTTTACTTTCTGAACAGTCATTGAGTCTAAAGGGAAACACATGAATTTTCTTTTATAGCTGTGTATTTTTCTGAAACACAAGTACTTGAAGGAAAACTATACCTTTGGAATAAATACTTAACCAACACAGATAATTTATATTGTAAGGGACCTATTTAGAATCTAACCAAATTGATATATTGGTTTTTTTTGTATCTTTTCTTGCGCCACCATTTTGTGATGTCCTATGTGTTCCTCAGAGATCACATGACCAGAAATAATGCAGCTCTAACTGTAAGAGGAAGAAGTGTGGGAGTAAAAGACAGAGCTATGTCCATTTATATTGGAAGATGTGACCCAGCATTTATTTGTGCTCTTGGTTTGTGTGTTAGCTCACATTGCCCCATTCGTGCCAAAGGGTAGCGCTTAGTACCTAAAATAGCAGTTTCCCATTTGGGATTATCCAATGGCATATACTACTAGGAAAATATATTTTTTGTGAAAAGGCTTTATTTATATTAAAGTGTTTCTCATATGGTTGTCCCTTAGTATAGAGTACCAGTAACCATACATGTTTCATATATATTTGCCTCAAAAAATCTCATGAGTATTTGCACCAATTCTGAAATGAGGATTTTGGACCCTGTCTGCTCAAGAGTTCAGCATGTGAGGCATTTATCACCAACACACTGATTTCCTACATGTGCAATAACCACAATGGTGTCCATTGTTCCTTATTGTCGTTACCTTATTATCACGCTCCCCACCAATATGAGAGGACTGGTAGTAGTGCAGCAAGTACTGTCCTGCCACCAACATAGGTTTTGCTCTCTATATTAAGCCCCAAGGTTCTCTCTCACCAATGACACAGGTATAGATTTAATTTTAAGCAAATATTTCAAACTTTTAAAATTGATTTCTTTTTTCTCTATAATAATAAAACAGTACCTTACACTTGATCCTAACTAAGCTGCATAAATCCATATTGGTGGTAAATCAATCCTATAGGGTTATTTAATGTTTAAATAATTTGTAGTAGACTTAAAGTATGGAAATCCAAATATCAGTAAGACCCCTTTATCCGAGTACTGGACACCACTGGAAAACTGTACTGAATATTGCAGAGGGGAGTCTTATCACTGCTATGTAAAACCCTAGACATGTCCATAATATCACTGCAGAAATTAATTATGAGCACATTAACCCCAGACATGCTAGTAAGATGACTAAAGAAAATGGATAATGTGCACGCCATGCATGTCAGTAATATCACTAGCAGAAAATTAGCACATAAATCCCAGTATACATCCAGTAAGATTACCATGGACAATGGATAATGAGCATTACATTAACCACAAACATGCTAGAACCAGAACAGAAACCAGATTCAAAACATAACCACGCATTTGCACTAGCAGAATACCAAAAACATTTCTTTTACCCCAGGGCTTCTATGCTGCTTGTGTTGCTCTGCCTCCCTCTGCTTAGCAAAAAAACCAAAAAATTAAAGATGGCTGTGTGCTTCGGTGTGGAGCACACAGTAATCTTTCACCTGCTTCCAAAAGAGAGAAAAAGTTTCAGGAAGCAAGCAGTGGCAGCAGTGCTTACTAACACCAGGGCCAACTGGGTTATTCCTGATGGGCCAGTCCAACCTTGTTGACTGTGCTAGCATTTCTGCAATGGAGCTCAATGAATTATGCTGCCTCAACAGTATTTTTTCTGCAAAAACTTTATGCTGAAGGGACTTAAAGGAGAAGGAAAGGTGAAAAACTAAGCAAGCTTTATCAGAAAGGTATGTAAATACATCCTTAAGCCCTTACAATAATGCTGCACTGAGTCCTCTATCAAAAGAAACACAGGATTTCCTGTCTCTTTTTTTGTAAACATGTTCCAGTGTCTGACTTCCTCTCTCAAAAACATCCTTAATTCCCGTGGCCAGAGTCTGCGCAGTTCTCTTCTCTCTCTCCTCTCCTGCTCCCCAACCCCCCCCCCCCAGAATGCTAAGAACTCCCTCCCCCCTCCCTTAGGAATCTGAGCTATAACAGCTAGACTGCAGGCAGGAAGCTACTTAAAATGGCAGCTGCTATTTTCAGCAAACAGAGAAAGCCTCTAAAGCTGTTTACTCAGGTATGGTAATGGTTTCTGCAGAACAAATATATTGTTCTAGGTAGCACTAATGTGGCAAATCTATTGGCAGTAAAATGCCAAAATGACTTTCCTTCTCCTTCAAAGGAGAAGGAAAGGCTAAGTCACTTGGGGGTGCCAAAATGTTAGGCACCCCCAAGTGACTTAAATCGCTTACCTTTTACCCTGGGCTGGTGCCCCTGTTAAGAGAAAACAGCACCAGCAAGGGGTACCTTGAGTGAGCGCTTCCTTCTTCCGGCAAAATCCCTGGGCCGGCGCATGCGCAGTAAAGTGTAAAGTTCGGCTTTTCACTCTACTGTGCATGCACAAGCGTGCAAAACAGGAAGAGGAATCGCTCGCAGGTACAGTTCTCCCCTAACAGGGGCACCAGGCCGGGGTAAAAGGTAAGCGATTTAAGTCACTTGGAGGTGCCTAAAATTTTGGCACCCCCAAGTGACTTAGCCTTTCCTTCTCCTTAATATTAACTTCTTACTTTAAAGGTCTGGAAGCAGAATGGTAGTATTATATATTTCTTTTTTCCAAAACTGAATATATTAGATATTCTCTAAAAAACAACATTGGATTGCATAATTATAGAAATTGAGAGTACAGAAAAATGACTAAATACTTGATGTGACAAAGCAATCAATGCATGCAGATAAATTACTTACCAGGCAATTTTTTCTGTATTGTTTTTTTGTCAGGCTTATCAGGGCACTGAATTGTTAATGCTTAAATAAAAGAGAGAGAAGAATTACTAAATTTACCGTAAACCTTAAAGTAAAATTAATTCATCAAAAGAACTGGACAAACTTTCTCAACAATTAAAGGGAAAGTCTTGTGGATATAATCGTGTGTGGGTGTGTGTTGCTAAAAAGGGAATTACAATGCTATCTGGATGATAGGGTCAATTATGATCTGATTCATTGTAGAACTAGATATAACTATGATTTTGTTTTATCATGTTTTCTCTCCTTCCAGCATTTAGTCCACTGCCTATTACTCAGGTCAATGATTACAGCAACAAAATAACAGTTGAGATACCAAACAAAGGAACCAAAGGTTTCAAGACATAATAGCAACCCAATATGTCTGTGGTCACCTGTTTAAAAAGCATCTTATCGGTTGCTATCTGGATTAATTTACCCGGGCAAACTTTGTGCCTTTTATTACATAGGGAGTAATCCACTGAACTAATGCCACCACTGGATTCCTGAATATAGTAATGCCCCAGACTGTTTATAGATAAGATATATCTTACTTAGCAACTGGTTTTTCAGTGCAAACGGCTGTTGTTGTTTCAATTCACCTTCATCGGGAGCACCATATTCTGTCAAAAGAAATGTACAAGATGTTTTGCAGGGAATGTTTAAGTTGATGCAGACCACGGTATAAAACTACAAGTATAACTACTATACAACAGAGATTTTCATTTAAGTAATAATTCAAGAAAAACTACCCTTACTTTCTATAAGAGCACTGTATCTGGGATGATCTTGAAGAAAGTCTCTGTTAGGTTTGTTTAATTCTTCATTCTGACTTCCACCAGCTTTTAGCCAGTCATTGCCAAACATCTTTCTGTAGTCAAGTTCAGCTCCCCTTCGTTCATTTGGAAGTATCTGTCATACAAAAGCAAAATATGTTTCCATATGGACGATTATTGAGCTATCACTCTTATATATCTATGTTCATTTTTGCATGCTATCCAGTTCCCTCTATCTAAACAACGCATAAAACCAGGCACACGTGTAGATATTGACATAAATATTTGCACAAAGCAAAAAAATGTATTATCTACGTACTGTGGATAAAAGTACTTAAGTGCTACATAGCTTAGATTCTACATTCTGCTGAATTCTGAGTCTGGAAGCAGAAGAGCGGATCTTAAAGCCACTACTCCATTTACCACTAGTTCCCCAGCCCCTAGGCAAGTACCTAATGCTATGTGGGAGATAAGATGCTGGAAAGCAGAAGCTTTGATGTGATTTTCAAGTATTTCATCAAAAACGCCAATTTTGGGAAAGCATTGAAATTGCAGTAGTTTGGAGTAGAAAGACATGGTTAGCCATTTTGGATTTGCCTAAATATGTACTTTTCAAAAATATATGTTTTTTTGGGAGTCAACGTATTTTTTTGTCTTTTTACCCCACAAAAAAATACAGTAAATGTGTTGAGTTTTTTGTAGCTGAGGCGACTTCTAGGATAATTTGTATGCACCAACTTCATTTTGGGGTCTCTATATGCCAGATACTTTGGTAATCTATGCACAATGGCCACCAAACCCATTCAGTGGACCCTTGGCATTCACATTAAGGGTGTTTTTTCTTGGTAAATAATGCTATGTGGGAGATACAAACTTGCAAATTGAAAGTTTTGAGGTGATTTTTTAGAATTCTCATACATTTTTATAGAAACTGCTAAATTCAGAAAAGCTTTGATGTGTGGTACTTAGGAGTAGAAAGACATGGCTACCTATTTTGGATTCTGCAGAATGTATACTTTTCCAAAATATATGGTTTCATGGGTATAAACCTGCTGTTCAAGGATTTTTTGGTTTTAGAATCTAAAGTGTGCTTTATTCAGCTGTAACTGCTTTAAAAATTCGCTAATTTACTGCTGGGAGTTTTTGAACTATAGAAGTCAGAAATCTTCAGAAAACTATGCATATCTGATATTGGCATGTTTGAGAGACATGAGGCTTTTGAAATCAGTATATTTAGAGCTCTAAACCTTGTTTCAGAACCGGACATGCACAAAAACTCACAGACAGATTTAGGTTCTGTTAAAAAAAAACAAAACGTATAGTTTTCCCGTGTTAACTAAAGACCCGCCCAGGAAATATCCCTAAAGTGAGAGGGAGCAGAAAATGCTCAAAAAACATGTCACTGAGTGCAAATGAAATGTGAAATTCACATATCAATATCTAATCTTGTTTTTGGGGTCTCTATATGCCAGATACTTTGGTAATCTATGCACAATGGCCACCAAACCCATTCAGTGGACTCTTGGCATTCACATTAAGGGTGTTTTTTCTTGGTAAATAATGCTATGTGGGAGATACAAACTTGCAAATTGAAAGTTTTGAGGTGATTTTTCAGAATTTTCATACATTTTTATAGAAACTGCTAAATTCAGAAAAGCTTTGATGTGTGGTAATTAGGAGTAGAAAGACATGGCTACCTATTTTGGATTCTGCAGAATGTGTACTTTTCCAAAATATATGGTTTCATGGGTATAAACCTGCTGTTCAAGGATTTTTTGGCTTTAGAATCTAAAGTGTGCTTTATTCTGCTGTAACTGCTTTAAAAATTCACTAATTTACTGCTGGGAGTTTTTGAACTATAGAAGTCAGAAATCTTCAGAAAACTATGCATATCTGATATTGGCATGTTTGAGAGACATGAGGCTTTTGAAATCAGTATATTTAGAGCTCTAAATCTTGTTTCCTAACCGGACATGCACAAAAACTCACAGACAGATTTAGGTTCTGTTAAAGAAAAAAAAAAAAGTATAGTTTTCCCGTGTTAACTAAAGACCCGCCCAGGAAATATCCCTAAAGTCAGAGGGAGCAGAAAATGCTCAAAAAACATGTCACTGAGTGCAAATGAAATGTGAAATTCACATATCAATATTTAATCTTGTTTTTATTTATCTCTGGATTTAATGCAGTGAGACACTTTTTTTAGCCATCTACCAGTCTCTAACATCAGTCTGAGGAAGGTTTGCCCCACTCCTCAATGCAGAATTCTTTCAGCTATGAGAAGTTTGAGGGTCTTCTTGCATGTACAGCCCGTTTTAAGTCACCCCACAGCATCTCAATGGGATGAAAATGATTTATTTAGATGAAGCAGGATTTTACATATGAGTTTGTTATGCAATTTATTTTTATAGAGACCTACAGTTGGGGGTATAGTTTTTCCTTTAAAAAGCCAAATCTGCTATGAGGAGTGTCCAGATACCTTTTGCCAAATAACATAATAATAATGATGATAATAATAATGATAATAATAATGATGATGATAATAATAATGATAATAATAATAATAATAATATATTATACAATCACTGCACAGAAAATGTTGCGTAAATATACATGCATTGTCTGTATCAAGCCTCATAGAGCGTCTGTATCATCAACAATTCGTTGTTGAGCTTCACTTTTAAGTTTAATTTGGTTGGTGGCTTGATACCTTTAAAAATAGTAGCTATATTTGGTTACATACCTCAGTCTTGTTTAAAAACTTTAAATTTTCTATCTTTGCAATGATAAGTTGCCGGACAGTTTCAGGATTCTTTTCAAGATCCATTAATGGGTTGCTGTGGCAGTTCAGAGACTCAAGATGCAGTAATTTATTCATCTCATTTATTACACACCACTTATAAAAAATAAGAACAGGCATTACACAAAAAATTGTATTAATAAACATATAATTCATCAGCATTCATCAATCACAGGGAGACAGCCAGTGTATGTGACAGATAAACTGATGGGGAAAACCTCAGGGAACTGCACCACCAATGGAGAGCAATATGTGACCCAGAACTTATATGTGGCTCGGGTGCCCATTCCCAAACCCTTCACTTGAAGCAATCATTAGTATGTCATATAATATTTGGTGAGAGCTGGGTTCTTTTTGGAAAGTGACGGATTTTATTAAATTACAGAGTTTTTTGGGAGCTAAGTTTGCACAGTGAAAAACAGATCGTATTCATTCCAATCACTTCTCATACAGGATGGTCAGTGGATAGATTGGCCTTTTTCCCCACAACACTGGCAAAGAAAACGTACTGTATTGCAACACTAAGGGGCAGATTTATCAAAATGTGAGTTTAGAGCTTAATACATAAAAACTCACCCACATTCTATTCATTCCTATGGGATTTTTAGAAGCATATTATTAATGGGTGAAAGTTAAAACTCACCATTTGATAAATAGGCATTTAAAAGTCCTATAGGAATGAACAGAATGTGGGTGAGTTTTTATGTATTAAGATCTAAACTTACATTTTGAAAAATCTGCCCCATAGCCTCTAAACTAATGTAACAATGGATTCCTGACTATTCCTCAAGGTTTTTCTAGATTATTTAAATTATACTAAATGTATCTTTTTTTAATAAAACTTTTTTGCACGCTTTTTTTTTTTTTTTTGCTAAAAATCATTTAAATATTGAATAAACCCAATAGGATTGTTTTGCCTCCACTAAGGATTAATTATATCTTAGTTGGGATTAAGTACAAGGTACTGTTTTATTATTACAGAGAAAAAGGAAATCATTTTTAAAAATTAGAATTATGTGCTTATAATGAAGTCTATGGGAGATAGCCTTTACATAATTTGGAATATCGTGTTTCCGGATAAGGGATCCCATACCTGTATTTGAAAACTGCTAAGGACCTGTGTTCTGATTGCCCTGCTAGGCATTTGTATCTGTCACTGTACTATAATCATGTTACAATCATGCTAATAATCATGTTAATTCTCAAATCAATTACTGGCTTTAACATACACCAATTTATAAGCTATAAAATGTACTACACTGTATAATAAAAGTGTGTTAAGATGACAGTATCTACTATCTACTTAGCATGCTGCATAACAATATATTAAATACTCTAAAAGGGGCAACATACACCTGTGTTTAACATGACCAAAATAAACTAGGTGTTACGCACGTATGATTTTTATTAAAGGGGTATTTAACGTTAAATTAACTTTTCATATGTAATAGTGAAGCTCATTTATAAACACTGGGCAAATTTGCACCTGAGCAGTAACCTATAGCAACCAATCAGTAATTATCTTTTTTCAGCAAGCTGCAGGTTGAAACAGTTTCTGAAAGCAATCATCTTATTGGTTGCCATGGGTTACTGCCCAGAACCAAATTTGCCCAGTGTTTATAAATTACCCCCACTATGTCATATTCCTAGCAATTTTTATAGTTTTTGAACTACATCTTTCCAGCTTTAAAACATGGTCACTGATCCCCGGAAGCCAAATATCTACTGCTCTGTGAGACTGACTTGATTATTTTGACAAAAAAGCCAATAGTTAGGTGCTTTCTTACCTCTGATATATTATTGCCATCAACTGCCAAACTAGTTAGAGAGAGAAACATTGTAGTTTTGTGTCCTAATGAAATAAAAGAGATATTAAGGGCAACATAAAGATTTAGATATTCAACTTTTTTGTTCATGTAAAAAAACAAACTCCAATATTTATAAGTTTGGAACACAAAACCTTAAAACATGTGGCCCCCCCTTTAAGTTTCTGACTGACTAACATGTTAGAGAGATGGAAAGGAAGAGTGTGTGTTCTAGCTGTTACTTTAGACTTCAGCCTTTCTAGATTACATTTTTGGCTAACTGACTAAATTGAAAACATTTTTTTATTTTGCACAGCGTATCTTTCAGCCAGTTTAGTTTCACTGAACAGTTTTCTTTAAAGGCTTCACAATATTGCTGGTCAACTGTGCTTGAGCAAAGGTTTTAATTTATGCATCCTTTTGGCTGATCCCTTTTGTCTGAAACCCAGATAAGAGTTAAACAGAGATCTCACACCTGGATGCTAATAAAGAAGTTCATGTATATCTTAAGAAATATGAAAATATGGCCTACCTGTATTCTGTACAGTTCTACTCAATCATCATATTCTTGATGTACAAAAAAAAAAATATTTTCATTGGTGTCTATACATTCTTTTCATATTAAGTGCTGGGTAAGCATGAAAGGCGTTAGGCTTTATATATGAAATCATGTTTTTTTAACTTTAGTATTGGTGCAGATTTATATTTAATGGTTATTTTCCTCTTTGGCTACTAGAGGATTCTTTTGCACTGTGGTATGTTTTGAACTCATAGGGGGAGATTTACTAATCCGAATCCTGAAAGGGAAAAAATCGCATTGGAAACGAAAATTTTGCGACTTTTTCGTCGCCGTCACGATTTTTTCGTATTTGTCGTGACTTTTTCATTGCAACCGCGACTTTATCGTATTTTTCGTGACTATGTTGACGAAAAAGTCGCGGAACATACGAAAAAGTCGCGACGGCGATGAAAAAGTCGCAAAAATACCGATCATTATGAAAAAACCGCCTTCGGACCGTTCGTGGATTAGTAAATCTCCCCCCTAGTATGAACAATATAAATGACTATCCCACAGATGGGCCTTGATTAAAGTCTATTATACAGGCTTCCCACATTGCATTTAGCAGGAGTGCATTGCTTGGTATGTGCTCATGTGATACATATCATATTTGATATCAAAAGAAACACACAGTTATGAGGAATTACAATATAACACTCACATCACTAAGCCAGGGTAATAGGACAGAGGTCATAAATTAATTAACCCTGTGCTTCTTCCCCCCCCCCCCCCAAAGTATGGGGATTTCTGTGTTGTTTTTATCCCTTCTTATTTTGTAACTGTATGAACTGTAATTGTATGTCCTTTTGATGCTATAACACCATTTTGTCTATTGTACCATATATCTGCACTGCCCACTTTCCACTATGGAATATGGAAGTACAGTCAGCCTCCATAGCTAAGTGAAATCTATCTATGAACCACTGAGTACAGTCTGAAATATGTCTATACCATGTGTATCATGTGTAAATCCTCTGCAACACATGTATGTAAATGCCATATGCACTGTTTTATAAGCTACAGCAGTTTATCTGTTCAGCAACATACTTGGACCTTGTATTTAAAGGCTTCCTACAGCATATCTAGCATTATGTATGGCTTGTGCAGTTTCTACATGGCACATCCACAATATTGCTTAAAAAAGTGGGTGGTCTAGAAAGTAGCCTTTACAACTGTGGTCAAAATGTTGTACACTCATATTTATACAGCAAAAAACAGTCCCTTCTGCTTTTAGACTGTATTTAAAGCTACCATGGATGGAAAAGGCATTCCCTAGAAAAATCCTTCATTCCTGGGGCCAGAGTCAGCACAGTTCTCTCCTCTCTCCCCTCCCCTGCTCCCCCTCCCTCAAGAATGCTAAAGAACTCTTTCCCCCCTCCCTTAGTAATGTGTAAGCTCAGCTATAATGCTAAAGCTATATAAAAAAAAAATCTTACCAAAATCAACATCAGGAAAGCTAAGTGAAGAAATCCTATTGTTTGTGACAATTATTTGTTTCAGCCTGTAATGAACAAGGTAAATATATGTTAATTTGTTTGAAAGAAAAAAAAAAAAAAAAACTATAAACCGAGGGTTAATTTAAAGCATATACCAATATAGTGTACTGCTGCAAGAATCTTTTTTTTTTTTTTTATAGGCACAGGCTGACAATCCACCCGTAAACTTGAAAAATCTTCTAATTGTGCCTGCACCCAGAAGCATTGAATTCGCCTGGGTGCAGGCACATTCAGCCAATATCCGCCAACAAACACAAAGGGGCCGATTTACTAATCCACAAACGGATCGAAAGCGTCCGAATGCGTTTTTTTCGTAATGATCGGTATTTTGTGATTTTTTTCGTCACCGCCACAACTTTTTCGTAAATTGTCGCGACTTTTTCGTAGCCGTTACGACTTGCGCGCATTGTCGCGACTTTTTTGTAGCCGTTGCGAAAAAATCGTAAAGGTTTGCCTGCCGTTTACTAGCGCTCAATACAAAAAAGTTGCGACAATTCGCGCAAGTCGTAACGTAATGTATTGTTATAACCCTCTACAAAATTTCCTGCAAGAAGCTCATTAGGCCTTATATTAATGCAATTCTCACAATGAATGAGAGCTGGGTTAGATAGGTCTATTTACCATGCTCTTTGAGGCAAGCAGAGCTCAAAGAGCATGGTAAATAGACCTATCTAACCCAGCTCTCATTCATTGTGAGAATTGCATTAATATAAGGCCTAATGAGCTTCTTGCAGGAAATTGTGTAGAGGGTTATAACAATACATTTCCATGCAGTTTTTCCTCTTTACATGACAGGAGTGAAAGCACTCCTGCTAGAGGTCCTTATTCCAGTTGTTCTCCATTCTTTACTGGTTTCATTTCTGTTTTTAACTTACTTCAGTGGTTGCTGTGTATACTTTTGTAATGCCATGTATTTACATTTTTAAGTTAGCAGATGACATAAATTTGAATTTTTGTTCAGACCATAAAACTGTTCAAAAATATTCAGAAATATGTCCAAATGATTAAAAAGAAATTACCATTTCAGTGGGCCAGGGTGCACAAGATATAGCTTAAATACGTGACAATACTGCCCACAGAGATGAACAGCATTAAGGTATTGGTACCAAGACCTGAATTCAAGATCATTAAATCTTTATATTTTACAGGGGTAACCCTTAACTTTGATGAGCAGGGTATGCCGATCTATAACTACTGTTTGCTAAAACAAGATTAAAGAGATTGTACCATACCATAAGATAAAAAGATTATTTTAAGTTATACAAAAAAATTACAGGTTACTAGTATTACATTGTTTACAGATAAATTTACTAAGCTATTATTACAAAAAAGGTGAAATGCCAATAAAACTGGAGCAAGAGTTTACATTTTTATTTTTGGGTCCATTTTCTTAAAGGACAATGAAAGGTTAATATAAATTAAAAGTAAGTCTAAAGGCATTCTTTTTAAGTACTTACTGCATATCTAAATTCCCAGATCCCTGCTTGCTTCTCTGAGATATGGTGCTGGCAGCCTACAGCAGTGTGAAGACTACAGTGACATCACTGAAATCTCTCTCCCCTTCCTGTAGGTGCCAGCGGCAGCCTTCCTATTCTCTGAGCATGTGTGTAACTTGATCCTGTCTCCTGTTCTGAGCTACACATGCCCACCAGCCAATCAGAAGCTGATCTGGCAGAGGGGAGGGAATGAAACACATGTGCAGTATGAAGCAAGTTGGGAAAGGAAGGGAAAATACATTTTTAGAGATGGCTGCCTATTCTATGAAATGTGAAGTAAGTGTGACTGAGTAAATATTTGATTAGGTGAGCCAAAAGTGTGGCGTTTTTACTAAACAATAGGAGAACTATTGGGCAGTATGCTTTTTAAATTTTGACTTGCATTCTCCTTTAAATATAAGGTAAAAAAATGGGGCAAAATTATTAAATAAAACATACTCGAACTTTGAAGTTCAGCTTTTCTCACTTGACTCCCATTTTTGTTTCAACACTGCTTGCTACATGGTTCTGCCATAGTACAGCCCAAAAGGTGATTCTTTCCTTCGAAACTAGGACAAGAGATTATTTTAGAAGCTTTAGTGTTTTGCCTTTCATGGATTAAATGCAAGCAAGATAGGCAGGTATTGTATGTCAGGGCAGGAAACAAATATCCATTGTATGGTTATTTGTGAATTTCATATATATTTATATCAGTATGTATCAACAGTGCCAAACCCCCCCTTACTATACTTTACACTCTTGTTTATATTTCCTTCGAATATGTAAATATTAAGAGGTGAATGTATGATTGCTTTCCCCTTGTTTTGTTCCCTTTTGCTGATCTCAGACTCTCAGAACATCTCTGACATCTTGTAATGACATAAGCCTCTATGGATGATGGCAGATGGTATGTTTTGTCACCTGCACTAGAGGAGAGACATCAGAACATACCACTAAATGGAAGTCAGTGCGTAACTCCCCCTGCTAAAACTTCTGAATCACATAATCACCAGAACAATGCAAGCAACTGGCTATTTACAACAAGAGTAGAGTAGTAGTAGAGGAAGCCTAGAAACCTGGATGCTGATCTGCCCTTGACAGCAGCATAATATTAAAAAGGTTGTTATTGATTCAATTTTGTATAAATGCTGTTGGTAATTACATGCAGAAAAACACAAACCTTGGTAAACATGCTATTGCATGAAGCTGATTCCCATCAACTATTCTATTGTTAGATATGTCCAATATAGTCAGGTTCTGGAGATTGTCAACTGGTCTACAAAAGGAAGAAAAACTGGGGTTAGGTGAAGACATGATTGTGTTAAAATGCTGCTGATTTCATGATATAATTTTATATTACGCAATGTGTAAAAGTATATACCAGGCATATTAGTGGATGCAAGAGTCATAAGATTGTGATCTTTCCACTAAAATCATGCTGTGGGTCCTTAATTTGCAGCATGTAGAACCTTTGGCTCCTCGTACTTTAAGTTCTCTAGTCCTTACCCACACAGCCTCACCAGAAACCTCATGGATTATTAATATAAGACATAAGGGGTTGTTTATTTTAATGCAGATAGTGAGCAAAATACAAACTTCACACTGCTTTGCTCTGTCCCTAGGCTGCTACTTGATGATCTATCTCAGAGTACAGAAGTAGTACACCTTTTCACGTGTTCATGTAAGCCACTTTTAAAATTTCTGTTGGTGTAAATTATTTGCACAGATTCCCCTACACAAACGGTTCCTTTAAACATAAACTAGGTAACATTTTAAAAATTGTCCATTAAATCAGTGTATCTATTTTATTTATTAGAAAAAAAACTCAACTTTATGTAAAAATAATGAAATATTCAGATAATTTTTGTTAAAAATTGTGAGTACTGATTTTTTTGTTGCTACAGCAGCCTATGATTATGTTCCTTGTCAACAAAATGTGCCAGATGATTTTTTAATGTTTATTATGGAATAAAGAATTTTGTCTCCCAGCTTTGGCACTTGGACCGCTACAAGATTTTGGTGAATTACTGCTTATTCTACATTGTCTCTGCCTGCGTAAGATAAAGGACTATAATATTCTCCTTTGTTAATGCAGGACTGGGGTATTTGGCACCCAACTCACAAGCCATATGGGATATGTATATACTTCACTGAAGACAGTCAGCAACAATGACTTCTAAAGACTTACCGTTCTAACACACTGATGTCATTTGAAACCAAACGCAGTTCTTCGAGGGCTGGCCACATGGATGCACACTGCAAGATCTTAAACAAAAGCATAACATTTTTCTCCCACTATCAACTATCAGAATCCTAAAACAGAGAAATAAACTAAGAAAAAGTAAGTAAGAAAAGAGCTCTGCTCTGTGTTTTGTAACTGGACTTCTGAAAATAAACCTAATAATAGGTTTGATAGTTTAAAGATGTATTGTGGTAAAAAAACATGGAGATTACACTCAAAATTGCACTTTGATCATGGATTTATCCATAGTAACTAGAGTTAAAAATAACTTGCAAACATACCTCATTCCATTTCAGTCCCATTCGGTTAAGAGAAAGGACCTTCAGACTACAAAATGCGCCAGCCAGTGAAGAAGGATTTGATGGAAGGTACAGTTTGTTTTCACTGCATTAAGGAAAAAGGCGTTAACAGCTTACATTTAAAACAAACATAAATTGTTCAATTGCAAACACTATGGGACAGATTTATGACTGCTCGAACCAAAAGGTTAAAGAAATCATAAATCTGCCCCTATGTATTACTTAATATAAAGTGTATTACAACTATGGGATAATAGCTCCTGTAATTATTTATGTGAAAAACAATATAACAGCTGAGGCAGAGTATAAGTCATAATTATAAATATATTTCTATAATTTATATTTTTAAATATTTATTTTTAAAGAAAAAGTAAAAAAATGAAGAGAAGTTAGTTGATTACTGGTAATTATAGTGCACCCAGACATAACATCACAGAAGTGATCATATATCTAAATTTATGTATATAACGCTATTAGGAATATTAAGATCTGTACATTTATACAATACACAGAGACGACAAACGTAATAACTAAATATGCAGAGCTTAAGGGTTTGATTTATCAAAAATGTAAATGTAAAAATTAGCCAGCTAAAAGCTTGCGTGTTCATGTAGAAGTCAATGGGAGTTATCCTAGGAAAAGTAAAGCCATATTTTTCAAATACAGACATCAAAAAGTGGGTAATAACCATAACCATAACAATGGTTTGGGCACTGGCCTAGGTCTAAGACTGGACCAGATAATTTTATAAGATTTGAGCTTTTTTTTCCAAGAGGTTGAGAGAGTATTTTTTATTGAGACATAAAGGGTTAGAAAGTAAGGAGCAACAACATAGAAGGGTTTAGGTAGAGAGATGGCAGTCAGCAGCTTTGAGACATGCATTTGTAACAAAATTCTGCATTTCGACAATTTTTTTTTTTCCGCAAAACTGTTCAGCCTTGCACTGAAGACTAGGGCCAAGCTCCAATTTTCAGTCAGTGGAAAGTGACCCACGTAAAACCTTAGTAAATAGAATAAAAGTAGCAGTAAGCAAAGTACTATGCCTACATATACATACCTGAGATCAAGACACATTAGTTTTTCAAGCTGAAAAGTAATATTTGCTACACTTTCCCAGGATGAAAATAGATTTTTTGATAAGTCTGCTGTTATGATATCTGCATATTTATGTTAAGTAACAAAACTGGTGCAAAAAAAAAAACAAATATGTAAAATGACATATATATTTGCTAAAACAAAGAATTTTTAAATCGGCTATATACTGCTACAGCGACTGAATAAATGGGTAGCTCATCTTTAGGTAAACATTTGGGAGGTTTTTTCCAACATTCGTAATTTTTTTTTTCATGATTTATTAAAGGACAAGGAAAGTCAAAATCTATTAAGCACACTATTAAATAGTACTACTATTGCTGTGTAAAAACGCTATATTTCTAGCTTGCCTAATGAAAGATTTATAGAGATACACCTGCTACATTCTACATGCTTGTTTCAGTGAACGGAGCCGCCATCTTTAACAAGGGATGCCCACTCCCTTTCCCTCACTGTCTCTACTGCGCATGCGCCCCCAACATCCTCCCTGCGGCCCCCCGCGTCCTTCTGTGTCTCCCCCCAGCAGCTGCATCCTTATTATCCACTTATGTGAATCTAACTCCTCAGCACCCCCAACTCGTGTCATTCACCACCCGCTCCGGTCCGCTCCTTTTGTCAACATCCCACGCTCCCCACTTGCCTCTCCCCCCACCAGCACCTATCTGCCAGCTGTCTTGTCTTGTTCTGTGCTTGTTCTGCTGCTGCTTAGACTGTTTATAAGGGCGGTGGTCACCATGGCAACAGGACATTGGGGGGAGCGCTCCTGCTGGTGCGCATGTGCCGCCTACAGTCCTGGTCCCATGGTCATTGCAGGAGTGAGGCATTATGGGAATCTTCTCTACCCAGCTCAACGTTTTTTCTTCTTGTTTGGCTTCAGATCTTCGGAACGGGAGAAATATGGGATGACTTAAGGGCACTATTGAGACAACTGAAGGTATGCCTGCATTTTGAGATTAACTCTTTACTAGCTTTCCCTTTTCCTTTAAGCATAAAAACCACTAATACAAAACAAAACGGGAGCTGTCCTAGTCAAACTGTAACAATCTTTAATATTATTCATTATTTAACCTGTTCTATTAAGCTGCACAAATTGTGAACAATAATTAAATATATATGCATTATTATAAAAAGGATACTTGGACATGAATGGCAAATTTGTCCTTTCTCTCCTGCATTGCTGACAGCATATTCCCTTAGTGAAACATCTCTTAATTTGTTCAGCTTGCTAAAAATTTTTTAAAAAAGTGAAACAATTAAAACTAAATTACATTTTGCTCAATATTATGGATAAAACACAAAGACTGGTGGGTATAAACAGTGGGTATAAATTGCTAAATTAGAAATGAAGGAATTATAATCCTGTATTTTATAGTGCTGACATATTCCATAATCAAATCTATAATATGTGTTTATACATATATATATACACATATGGGGTTAAATGTCATTCAGCCCCATCCCTCCCCTTACCCCGTCACTTCAGCATGGAGCAAAAGGGCTGAATGACTAAGAGGGAAAATGGTCCTTATGGGTCAGAAGCAGATGATCATTGTTTCCGATCAATCTATGGAATCATGACAAATTTCTGCGTCAAAAAAAAATTATTTGGCAGTTCACACAGTGTTTATGTACTTTTTAAAAAAGTGAACTGAATGAGTATTTTCCCTTTCACTAACATTGATAGATTTTTCACTTACCTAAAAGACATCAACCTTATTATATACCGTAACTAATCTAATGTCAGAACTTCATACTCTCCTCCCATGAATCTGACCTTCATTGCCCTATTTCCTTTTCCATTAAGGATTACAATTAGGCTCAAATGTTTAAATTCCAAATGCATAACCTAACATTTAAGGGGGCATTTACTAAACCACAACTTTTTCAGGTAAAGCTTTTTGTTGCAGAAAACCTGAATTTGTCACAAGAAAACTTTTTTGAGATTTATTATTATTTATTGCAACCTGTCAAGATGATGTAAAAGTCTATGGCAGATGTCCCTTTTACAATTGGAATACCTTTCTTTGCTTTGTATTTTTTGGGTGTTTTGACACTGACTTTTGTGCAAAAAGTTGCAGGTTATGATGTGACAAGTCAAACAAGTCGCTGTTTTTGCGACTTTTTCCCATTCATGCTTTTTTAGTTTTTATTTGGTTTTTGGTCAGGTTCTGCAAAGATGATATAGCTTTGATTCATTTGTCTGATGCATAGTTTTAAGTAATTTCTTTCAGCGCCCTCTGGCCAGTCTTAAATGAACAGCCCCAAGTAAAGCCCCACAGTAAAATTTCAAAATAAAATATACAAAAATCTGTTTGAACTTTTGCAAAATTGAATTTAAATGCAAGATTCTGCTGGAAAAGTTCCATTAACTGATGCATTTGGAACAAAAACATGTTTTCCCATGACAGTATTCTTTTTAAGGAAGTACCTTTTAAAAAAAATCGGGGATACGCTAAACTGTAGAGCTACAAAACCAAAAGTTAAATAGTGTCTGCTTAAATAGAGTGAAAGTTCGTATTTCAGAATAAAATGTATCCAGTTCTGTCATAGGGGCCAATTCACTAAAGGTCGATAAAACAAGTGCTATTTATAGCATGCGTTAAAAATGTTATCACTTCTTATTTTTTGCAAGTTAATGATCGATTCACTAAAAGGACACTTGTCTGAATAAGAAGCAATGTTTCTTAGCATTATTTTTCTGGCGATGAGTGATTTTAAGCAATATTTTAACGCATGTGTGATAATTTCCGCCGCGTGCAATATTTTTCGACGCACTTGATATTTGCGCATGCTATTACGCACGTGGCAGTTACTTTCTGAAAACTACTTTTCTGAAAATTACCATTTCCCTGAAAACACAAGCATGCATCACTCTAGGAAGATCACATACAAATCCGACTGCAAACTCCATCTTGTCACCACAGACAACCACCAGCTGCAATTTTGTTTAGTAACACCTACTCCTGGGAGGCGTTAAGTTTCACAGTAATTATCCCCACATTTTATGCGTTTAACGCTTCATATGTGTTTGTGAATCATGTGTTAGTATTATTTCTATGTGATAATTACTGCAATGCAATAAAAATAACGCATTGCGATAAATCGCTTTTTAACACATGTGATATGAGTGATAACGCATGCGAAATAACGTTGATGAATCAGTACTTATTTATCGCATGCTTTTTAACGCAAAAAAGTAGGTGATAAGCGTTATCGGCCTTTAGTGAATAGTGTCTTAATGAATTCCCACAAATAAGAACACCGTGTCATGATACTGACATGAAAAAAAACAACTCTTCATAATATTAATGTACATCAAAAGTTATCTACAGGTCATGTTAATGATATTTTACTGATATTTCTGATTTGCAAGTAACTGAAGCTCCTAACCTGACTGCTTTGCCAACCTGACTGTTCCTTCTCAATCTGTCAGTTATAACTTTTAATGCTAATGAACTACTGCTCCACAAATATGGCAGCCCTGTCATAGAGGAACATGGGGGATCAGATAAGTCATGTAAAAGCATCAGGCAGTAGATTTAAAGCAAAATTGTGAAAAAGCTTGTGAAAAGACAATGTTATGATAGATGAAAAAAAAAAAATCATTTCTGGTGTCAGTATCTCTTTAAGACAAAGAAAGCTTGTAGACAACATGACTGTGTATCGCACCTTCCAACCAGGTGATATTACCACAGTAAAATACAACTCTAGTAAAGAATAATTTATTTAGAAACTGGCCCTGTTTTAAACAAGATAAAACACAAATAATACATGCCTTTGCTCCTCTTGAATAGATTCGAAACCTACAAGTTCAACTGTCTTCTTTCCAATAACCAATTCTTCATTCTGTTCAGTTTTTAATCCATATCGTTTTCTAAGTGCAGTTAAGAAATCCACTCCAAAATTAGCTTTCTTTAGCCGAATAAAAGATCCTCCTGTAGGATGGCTGAAAAATTGTTAAAGCAGCATTTCACACAAACTGAGATTTGATATCTCATACGTAACATATTTTTAAACTGACAAACAGAGGTGATAGGGCTATAATAAATGTCAGTGCTTTTCTTTTGAGCTTTGACTAGCCATTTTATTTCACGAAGAGGGAGAATGATGTAATGTACAACATACTGCTTATTGACTAGAGAAGGAGGCATTACAATTCTCAATAAGAAACAAGCACAGGGCTCACTGTCATAGTCATTCAGCAGCAACTGGTCATAATCATATAAAAACTTGGTGGAATTAGTATTTTGTAATATCAAAGCTGCAACACTGACTCAGAGAGCCATATTAAAGTTTGTCAGATACAAAACAACTGTTCTTTTGTTAAGATTTTGTTAGTAGCCTTAACCATTTCAGTGCTGGCAGATCTATTTGTGAGTGGAATAGATAGAAATATGCTATCCAAATAAAACAGAATAGAATCCAGAAATTGTTATGCTGATATTCAAGGAATGGTTCTACACAATACACACTTTCCTCACATTAGAGCAGATGGAAACTTTAAGGCAAATGTAAAATCCATAGCAAAACAGAATCTGCAGCAGTAAACAACAAGAAAACAAATTAAATATTTGTACTAAAAAGGACTTTCTATCTCAACACAAGTTTTTGTTTTGCACTTTGAGGAAAAATACAGCAGAAACAGAAGCCAACCATCACACACATTTTCTAAAAAGATAACAAGCAAAGCAAAAAAGGATAAAAAAGAGGTGGTAGGAAGAAGAACAAGAAAGCGTGGAAGTAGTACTATAGCACATACATCCCAAAAACTTCAGGATCCTAAATATTATACAGTACCGATTTCCCTTGTATAGACCTTTATTGCCTATACATCAGTTTAACAATACATACTGTATCAAATCAAGGACTAAACACAACTTTTCACAATCAAACAGAAGCACCTGTTTTACTCAAATAAGCTTGATTTAAACATAATTAAACAGGTCCTATGTGCTAAAGAGATATCTTCAGAACTGCCATGCACCAAGAATTTTAAGATATGGCTACCATAATAGCTGAGGAGATTACCTCTTTCATGAGCAACAAAGCCCCCAAAAATACCTTTACAACACCATATTAGCTATGAAGCAAACTGCCCTAGTTCTATGCAGCTTTGAGCTCATACTGGAAATTCTTTTCACCACAGCATGTGCAACATATATATTGATTACACTGGTTTCCTATACACTTTAATATATTACAGGGTACATAAATACCCATACGCTGCTTGTTAACTAGCAAACTAAATGTTTAACACATGGCTAAATAGAAAATACATTAAAGCTAATAAGTAATCAACACATCAGGAAAGTGGATTGTAAAGATGTTTTAAAAGGACAAGGGACACATAAAAGAACAGCTTGGAGAAAAGCAATTGCATGCATGCATGCCTACAATACTCATTCTGTATGAGTCCCTTAAAGGAGAACTAAAGCAATAGGCTAGAAATGTTGTACATTATTTTTGGGCTTCGGTACCAGCCCTAAGCAACCACAGCCCTTTAGCAGGGAAGATCTGTGCCTTCATAGATGCCCCAAGTAGCTCCCGTCTTCTTATCTGCTGATTCACTGCAAATGCTTTGTGCTGCTGTCAGTTACTGAGCTTAGGGACTAATGCACAATATATTGCATATACACAATATAAATGTCACAATATAAGGCTGATTAGTAATAATCAGTAATATTAAGATTCACGCTACACGGCAGATCTGAAACCAGTGCAATTAGCTTCATAATTTAATAATCAGCCCTGTAACATTATATTATATTACAGGCCAACCTCATTTCTGCTTGATAATTTGAGAGAACTCACAGACACATTGGCAGGCTTCACCTGGCCTGCGGACGACAAACTTTTCCATTTATTTTACACAGCTTTTTACATTGTTTTTCGGTGAATATCAATTCACACAGCATAATAAATAGGCCAACATGGATAAATCATAAACGTAGAAAAAGGCAGGCACTCCGGTATTGTAAGTGAAGAATAGCGCTTGTTCACGAGAGGTTGAAGTAAAATCACAAAACTTTTATTAAGTTAACACATGATACAGAGAGCCATGTGTTAGCTTAATAAAAGTTTTGTGATTTTACTTCAACCTGTCGTGAACAAGCGCTATTCCTCACTTACAATACCGGAGTGCCTGCCTTTTTCTACGTTTATGATTTATCCATGTTGGCTCCCTCTAGCTGAAGGTCTGGGGCATGAGCACCTGGGCCCATCTATACTACGGGTGAGATTTTTGTGACTTCTATGAGCATGTGTTTTTCTTTTCAGTGGTTTTGATATAATAAATAGGCCCCTTACTCCTGGATTACTGCTGCTATAGAGATGCTGAAATGTTAGGCTGGTGCAGTAAGTTCAGTATATAAAATGTGGCATTTTTTGCCATATTCATTTTTTAGGGTTTAGTTCTCCTTTAACTAGTCTTTAGACATTATCTGCAGAGATTATCGAGTGATCTAATATTCAACTTATTGTAAGTAAAACAGCACTGCATTTTAGCTAAAATCTATTATCTCCTGCACCCCAGCCCATATTTCCCTTCATTCCCTAAAATTAGAGGACCGAGTGCACAAAAAATTAGCACCTGACTTTGCGGACAGTGAAATGTTACAAACAATTATCCAATCACGAAAAGCACTCCAAATTCCATCCTCTCAAAACCAACTCCACTCACAGAACTGCCTTTTTCTCTTTCTTTGTTCCTACATAGCTCCCTCATGCTGAAGGTCTGGGGCATGAGCACCCGGACCCCCAATATCTATGGGGAAGAATCTCTACTCTCTTCACTTAGCCCTGTATATATCTATATTTGATATTTTGTAACAATTTGACTAGCCAACAATCTGACACACACAAGTTGTCACACACAGAAACATGTATTGGTTACAAACAAAAAAAATTAAAATTTTAACAAAAATGCATACCATACCAAAGACCAATGTGAATCACAGTGCTAATTGTTTGTAACCAATAAATGTTTTTGTGTGTGACAAATTGTGTGTGTCAGATTGTTGCCTAGTTTATGTGAAACACACACAATAGGTGGCTTTTTCCTATCTTTGAATTCATAAAATGTTACAAACAGTTTAGTGGCTTACCTGCATGTAAAATATTTAGTTCCCTCATGAGTCCCACTATGCTTCCCTCTCAAAGGATTATCCCATTCTACTCCAAGCCAAAGCCCTAAAAAACACACCAAAATGAAAAATATTATTTACAGCAGAAACCATACATTTTCCTATTTTCTCAGAAGGCAACTGGGCAGCAACAATACCTTCAAGTAAGGAATAAATATCTAAACATATTAAAGGGTAATATACCATATTTCTTACAGATGTTTTATTCCTTTTTACAGAAGGAAGAACAAGTAATGGATAACATGACAGTAAATGAAATTGAATAGCAAAATTTCAAGCCTACCTTGAACTCACAGCAAATGCTTTCATGACTCTCGGGAGAAAATTACCTCCTTAGCTCATAGTGACACTATTCATTAAACTTAAAAACCTGTTTTTCAATACCAAAAAGAATGCTGGGTCAGACTTGAATTATAACTGGCTTTGATAAAAAGGGTACAACCTACCGTTGTACACACATCAAATATATACACCGATGTAAGCACTGGTATCTGTCATTTTAAATTCAAGCTTAAATAAGATCATAAGGCTTAAATCATCATGGACCAAGACAAATTGCCTATTTGTCTTGAACTGGTCGATACTTCCACATTTTTAAGAAACATTCAAATTTCCACCTAAAAAAATGAGGAAATACTGACCTTAAGGGCTCTTAAACATAGGCATTTCACCCTACAGTGGATTTCTCCACAGCTGTTCTTTCCTATGGGCCGGACTCATTTAGAAGCATGTGCCAAACGCAGGTGAAACACATCGGGGCAGATTTACTAATGCACGAACGCTTGGCGCTTTCATTCGAACGCTTTGAGCGTATTTTCACCGACTTTTTCCTACGCTTGCACGAAAAAATCGGAAAGGTTTTCACACTGTTTACAATCGTTCAAAAATGGTACAAAAAAATTGCGACTTTCGGATCGCCAATACGATATTATTGTGACTAATACAATTTTTTCATAAGCATTTTCGTGATATTTGCGATCTTCAGAAATTCTTGTATCCAATCCGAATTTTTCCCATTCCGGATTCAAACTTGTGTTTTGATAAATCTGCCCCATAAAGTTGCATTGTGTTTGGCGCTTGCATGCATCTGAAACACAGTTTGAAATGTAAGAGCCCACTGGTGCTTTAGTGTAAGCAAACTAGCACTAAAGGGATTTATTGTTAGCAGTATCAGCCCCTTCGAGTGTTAGGCAACATTATGAATTAAAATTTTGCTAAAAAGATTCTGGCAAATACAAAACAGTACCAGTTCAATGTGGACAATAAAAAAAACATTATATAGGGAATAAAATTAGCTAGTTACCTACTATTAGCTCAGTAAAATGTCACAAATTATTTCAATCTTTTTTGGTCCTACCTTTTCACAAATCTAGTTATAGTATACTAAATATATTTAGTGAGGAGCTCCATAAGCCTGGCACATGCTTTCTTAATTCTAGGCATGAAAAAAATTTTGCTGTAGTAACTTCAGATGATACACTAATCCATAATAACAAATCAGACCTTTATTTTCAAAATGTACAATAAAGCAGACTAGTAAAAAATAACTCCTGATTGATTCTTATGAAAACCATATTTTGCCATGTAACAAACACCACAATGACAAAACTCTTAAAAGAAATCAATTCAACCTGGTGTAGGTGGTACATTTCCAGTGTAATGAACTGTTGCATATTCTCCATCACATATGATGCGTCTGCCATTGGCATCACTTGGGACATTATTATTCATTGTGTTTAAGGCACTAGAAAAATATAATAAATAGAATACAACTGAGTGCTGAATTACAAAACAAGCTGAAAAGTATAATAAAAGATAAGCACATGTAAATTTAAAAGAAGCAATGTGGGTCTGTTCTGTCAAATAAGGACACTTAAGGGGGAGTAAAATTGTAGATACTTTATTAGAATTCCATTAAAGCAGTTATTTTGCTATATACATTCATTATTTTTATTTCTATCATTTAGAACAGTGCTGTCCAACTGGGGGCCCTCGAACCCCTCTGTGTGGCCCCCCACCTGTCTGGCTGCTTTGATGGTTTAACTTTGTGTTAGCTTTAAATGGTATCAGTACTGAGATTAACTGGCCCCCTGTCGGGTTCTCACCTCAGATTCAGGCTGTAATCCCTCTGTATTGTTTAAAAATGTAATCCCCTGTGTTGTTCACACCTTTTAATCTCTGCATTGTTCACCCCCTGCAGTGTTCACACCTCAGGCTCAGGCTGTAATCACCCACATTGTTCACCTCTTCACACCTCAGACTATACTGCCTGGACTATGCTGCCTGTGTATAGGCAGCATAGGGTAGGCAGAGTATGGCACATAGGCAGCATAGGGCAGGGAGGGTATGGCACCCACAGGCAGCATAGGACAGGCAGAGTATGGCACACACAGGCAGCATAGGACAGGCAGAGTGCTGCCTGTGTGTGCCATACTCTGCCTGCCTTATGCTGCCTGTGGGAGGTGAACCTGGCAGGGGTTTTTTCTGGGAGTTTGTTAGCAGTTGGAAATAGCCATTAAATGGTCCCTAAGGTGTGTAATTATATGCTGGGGGTTGCTGTGCTATCCACAGGGGAGGAGGAGGCATATGGATTTAAGGGTGTGTCTTAATATGACATAATTTCTTTAACCTATGAATGATGGTTGATATCCCTGCAGCGACCATTGTGATAAAATGGGTTTGGTTTGAAGTGGGTGTGGTGTAAAATGGGGGAGTGGCCAAAACTGGCTTCCATTAGCGGCCCTCCACCATGTATGCGAGAGAAATTCCGGCCCACGGCACCGCAGAAGTTGGACAGCACTGATTTAGAAGATATAGCATCTGACTCCTTAGGACACATGGGAAAGACCCATTCTCCAGTCCTTTGAAAATCAGTGTATTGGCAGCCATGCTTTCTACTAACTGCAGCAAAGGCCCATCAGAAATCTTTTTTAATTTGCAGGTTCAAGTAGATCTAACACGAAAGCCATTACAAGCATTTCTAGTGAACTGGAGCTCTATGCACATAGAGCAGGTCATTGTTCTCACAGTCACTTTTATACCCAACTGGTTGATCAGTCACTACTATGATGTTCATGCCATGATGGAGGTAGAACTGAACAAGTTTAGCGATGGGCAGATTGAGGACTGCAAAGTATGAACAAGCATTGTATCCAAGGCTATTGTGATACTAAAGTCTACAGTTAGTACTGATGTTAATATATATAGTTTATGTATGCGAGTGTATAGACAGGTCAGTATAGGTTTGCGTGTGCTGGGTTTACTTGAAAGGGCTGAACTTGATGGTCTTTTTTCAACCCTAAATATCAGAAAGTGGGGCAACAGAGCAATTATTTACCATGGGGGGGGGACATACAGCATCCTTATGTCCTGTATAAACAAGATTGTTTTGTTTTTTTACTTGTATTTAGCAGGCTTAATATAATATATATTCTACCTGGTGTAGAAGGTACGAAATCTCTGGCAGGATTTGGGTTACTGCTTTTATTGACAGGAAAAAGATAGAGTTAGGACAGCCTGTCATTTTAATTTTTTTTTAATCTTTTTCTTGGAAACTTGATTGGCAACCATAGACATGTCCACCCTGAAAATGACTGATGTAGCATTTTCAGCAAGAACCTGTCAGACCTATGGGTTTTGGCTTAAGCTACATATCATTACCATAGATCCTCTCTGAGCCCTGTCTGTGTCACAAAACAATCAGTGCTTGTGGCTTTTTGGCCTTTCTATTTGAGAAAGATAAACTATAGTCAAGTGCACCAGCTGCTGGCTGCCCACCACCCAGAGGTAAGTGACTGGCATGGGTACCGATACCTGCTCAGTGTAACAAACTAGTGAAATTAAAGTAGTACGGATTGCTGCCAGCCCAGTGTTTGGGGGAAATCTTTAGTAAAGTATTATTAAAAACAACTTTTTACGTCATGTTCATTCTATTCTTTAATGGCAAATATCGCAATAGGAAAACCATTGTGAGTAACGCTTTATCATAACGCGCAGATCATAGCACCAACCTCTAGATTCTAAGCGCACACGTTTCTGAAAAAAACTCTGTAATGATGTTTGAATCAGGTAGGTCTGCTGGCAGCTTTGAGGGTCAATTCCAGATCTCCATAGAAACACTACATCAGCCCCATACCGCCCAACAGTCCTGCAACACAGCCCGCAGTGCAGATAACTACTAGCTTCCTGACTCCTGTCCGACAGCTAACTCTGACGTCACACGTATCATCTCGCGAGATCGTGACGTTACACAACACATAACAGTAGCTTCTATATGGAGAAAAAGGACGTAGTCAATTTGTGGTTTGTCTTCCAGTATCCTCTCCCACTATTTTACCAAGACCACACCAAGTAATTGATTAATTGATTGTTTTCTCTGCTAACACTTGTGACACTTTTCTCTTGGAGGGTGCAGGCAATAGCCCAAGGGCTGCCGCTGTAGTTTCTGCTCCCAATAGTTTATCAAAAGGCATTTTTTTTTTTCTGCTTCCAATTTCTACCAATAGTTCATCTCATGAGCCTCTTCTTTCGTTATATGACCCAAAGTACAAAATTTGTTGTCTCTCCTCAGATTTTCAATTTTTGCCATGGGAAAAAAGAAATTCTTGTATGCCAGAAATATTTGAACCATTAGAGCCTGTTGTCCCACTTTGCCCAAAAAGTAAAGAGGTTTTGTGCAAAATAGGGACAGGTTAATAGCTTTTTGTGCTCTGAGGGCGATCGTGTCTTTTGTGCAAACAAGGGCTATGTTTTTGACTATATAAATACAATGGCTAATTTAAGTTAATGGGTGAAATTGACCAAAAGTAATTTTGAGTTTTTAGGGATCCCAGTCTTTTGTGCAAACAACTGCCAGATTCGTCACAATTTAGAAACAAGGGCAAATGTAGAAGACATAAGGAAGGGGGTGTTTATTAAGATTGGAGACAAACATTGCTGGTAATGTTGCCTGTAGCAACCAATCAGCAATAAGATTTGAACAGTCACCTACAAGTTAAAAAACAAAAGCAAAGATCTGATTGGTTGCTATTGGCAACATGACTGGTACTGTTTGTCTGCAGTGTAATAAATATGCCCATTAATTTACCCTGGTCGAAAGTGCTGTAATTACAAACCAGTTACTGGTGGTTCTGGGTCCTCAAAAGGGCATCAGTGATTTGTTCTGGCAGGGGGATTTCCTGTTTCATGGAGAAGTTTAACCACAACAGCCATTACCCATAAACAGACTTTCGGTTATTTTGAGTTTTGGTCCATATTTTTTTGAAAACCACAATCGTGAGTTGTTCGGCCTATTTTACTCTTGAATTAGAGGTTAGAATTAGAGTAATTTTTGTGCAAAAATATATTCTGACCTAGATCCTCTTCACAATGACAGCCCCAGGGCAGCTGAGTGCATTTGGCACCCTTATTTTCCTGCATGGCCACTGTCACTGGTGTCTTATTAATCTGCCTGCCAATAATAACCTTTCCTATCAGCTGACCAGTGTATTTGCTTATTACCTAGCTGACTAACTTAATTTGCTGACAGCTGTTACGCTAGGTTACATACCGTAGTAACAAAACCCCTTGTGTAGTGTTAACTTCTTTTTCCAAAGTTGCGTGAAGTTGCCTGCAGGGGGAAACTTTGTGCAACTTCAGGCTGATAGTGTGGATCCATCAAATAATGTTTTTTTAATAAAAGATACAGAAAAAACTGAATCCATTTTTTTTCTTTGGTGTATACAATTAAAGAGACACAGTTTCAAGACTCAAGACTTATCCAGTAGAGACACAGATGGTTTAGCTCAGTTAATTTAGCGGTATGAAAATAAAGATTTATTCAAAATGTGAACAAAGCACCAGGGCCCGATGGAATACACCCCTGGGTACTTAGAGAGCTTAGCTCAGTTTTAGTCAGGCCTCTTTTTCATATTTTCTCTTGCTTGGTTTCATCTGGTATAATACCTATTAACTGCGGGAAATCTGATGCAATTGCAATATTTAAAAAGAGATTACAGTCTCAGCCTGGCAATTATATGTCCATAAGTTTGACATCTGTGGTGGTCAAGTTATTGCAAGACTTGCTAAGGTATAACATTGAAGATTATGTTCTGGAAAATGCCATTATAAGTAATAAATCAGTATGGCTTTGTGAAGGATAAGATGTCGGTCAAATTGCTTTTCAGGGTGAAGTTAGTTAAAAGTTAGACAATGGGGTTGCAGTAAATGTGATCGGTTTAGACTGATACAGTGCCCCATAAAGGACTGCTTTCTAAACTAAGGTCTTTCTATTGGGTCTACTTTAATTTGTTCATTGATGACTTAGGGATGGGTATTGTAAGTATCAGTATTTGCAGATGACACAAAGCAATACAGCACAATTAATTCCATCCAGTATGTGGTATCCTTGCAGCAGGATCTTGACAAACTGGAAATCTGGGAAGCTAAGATTCAGTGCTGATAAATGTAAGGTTATGTCCCTGGAATGTAAAAATATGCAAGCCACTTAAACCCTTAATGGGACTGCACTAGGCAAACCTATTATGGATTATATCTTGTAGATAATAAACTTGGCTGTAGCAAGCTATGCCAGTTAGCAGCTTCAAGGGCAAATAAGGTTTTCAGCTGTATTAAAAGGGGCATAGATTCTTAAGAGGAGAATGTCATTTAACCCCCTTACTGGAAAAATCTCATCTATCATATGAACTTTTAGTTTTGGTCTCCAATGCAGAGTTGGAGTCCAAAGCAGGTCAACTAAGTTGGTCAAGGGTATGGAAAGTCTCAGTTTTGAAGAAAGACTGGCCAAGTTGGGGTTGTTTACACTATAGAAATGGTGCAGGAGACCATGAATTGATTGGTTGCTATTGGTTACTGCCCCTTGGGAAATTTAGTACCTTTTATTACATAACCCCCACAATAACCTTATTAAATTAGTTAACAAGTGGTAATGAAATAATGTTTGCTCAATTTATTTATAGGTCAGTATACCCCCTCCAAGTGATCAACCATATATCACATCAACATTTATTTCACCTAAAATTTATTATTATTATTATTATTAACATTTATTTATAAAGCGCCAACATATTCCACAGCGCTGTACAATAAGTGGGTTTCATACATTGAACATACAGAGTAACATATAATCAATAACCGATACAAGAGGTGAAGAGAGCCCTGCCCAAAAGAGCTTACAATCTACAAGGAGAAAGGGTTGAGACACAAGGTGTGGGAATGGGCATGACAGAGTTGTGAGAGGTGTGGCACAGGTTATTGCTTTTAGCGGCACACTGAGGTTATTTTAAACAAGATTAGGGTAAGCTTCTCTAAATAAATGCGTTTTTAGAGATCTCTTGAAGGCAGAGAGATTGGGAGAAAGTCTGATAGTTTGTAGGAGCGAATTCCAGTGAAGGGGGGCAGCCCTTGCAAAATCTTTAATGCGAGTGTGTGAGGAGGGAATGAGAGAGGAGTTGAGGAGCAGGTCAGTAGAAGAGCGTAACAAGCGGGTTGGATGGTACCTAGAGATAAGTTCAGAGATGTAGGGTGGGGCAGAGTTATGAACTGCTTTGTATGTGAGAGTCATTAGTTTGAATTTTATCCTGGATGGTAGGGGAAGCCAGTGCAGGGATTGGCAGAGTGGCATGGCAGAGGAGGAGCGGTTGGAGAGGTGTATGAGCCTGGCAGCAGTATTCATTATGGACTGGAGAGGGGACAGTCTTTGGAGGGGAAGGCCAATTAATAGGGAGTTACAGTAGTCCAGGGGAGATATTATAAGAGAGTGAATAAGAATTTTGGCAGCATCTTGGGTGATAAACGATCGTATTTTGGAAATATTTCTTAGGTGAAAGTGACATGATTTGATAAGTGAATGGATATGAGGAGTGAAGGACAGGGCAGAGTCAAGGATAACCCCAAGGCACCAGGCCTGGGAAGATGGGGTGATGGTGGAATTGTTAACCTTTATAGATACCTCGGGAACAATGTGGGCGTTGGATGGGGGAAAGAGAACCAATTCAGTCTTGGAGAGGTTTAGTTTAAGGTAACGTTGGGACATCTAAGTGGAGATAGCGGACAGGCAGGAAGAGACACAAGTTAGAAGCTCTGGGTTAAGATTAGGAGAGGAAAGATAGATCTGAGTATCATCAGCATAGAGGTGGTACTGAAAGCCAAAATAATTGATTAATTTGCCAAGTGAGGAGGTATAGAGAGAAAATAGTAAGGACAGAGCCTTGAGGAACCCCGACAGAAAGAGGCAAGGGAGAAGACGATTCCCCACTGTAAGAGACACTGAAGGATTGATCTGTGAAATAAGATGAAAACCAGGATAAGGCAGTGTCACGAAGGCCAAGAGAGCGGAGAGACTGGAGGAGAAGAGGGTGATCCACAGTGTCAAAAGCAGCAGAGAGATCGAGAGGTATTAGTAGGGAGTAGTGATTTTTGGCTTTAGCCGATAGGTCATATGTTAGTCAGGTTAGAGCAGCTTCGGTGGAGTGTTGTTGTCTAAAACCAGATTGTAGGGGATCCAGGAGGTTGTTGTCAGAGAGGAATAGCGTCAGCCGGTTGTAAACTAGGCGCTTGAGCAGTTTGGAGATGAATGGGAGAAGAGAGATAGGTCGGAGGTTACTAGGATTGGAGGGATCAAGAGAGGGTTTTTTCAGGATTGGAGGGATCAAGGGAGGGGGTTACAAGTGCATGCTTCAGTTGGGAGGGAAAGATTCCAGTAGAGAGCGAGAGATTGAATAGATGAGTTAAGGCTTTGATAAGACGGGTTGGCATTGCGTAAAAGTTTGGTAGGAATGGGATCAAGTGGGCAGGTAGTAAGGTGAGAGGAAGCCAGAAGTTTTGAGACTTCCTCTTCAGTCACTGGGGATAAGGTGCCAAGGAGAGACTGGGTAGCATGTAGGGAGGGAGGTGAATAGTTATGGGGATTAAGTTGTGCAATGTCACTACGGATGGTGTCAGTTTTATTTTTAAAGTGCTCTGCAATGGCTTGAGCAGTGACCGTAACACATAGAGGAGGTGGAGAAGGGGACAGCAGAGAGGTAAAGGTAGAGAAGAGTTGTGCAGGTTTTTTAGAGAGGGAGTTAATGAGTGCAGTGACGTAGGTTTGTTTAGCTTGGCAAGAGGGTGGTATTATAGGAGTGCAGAGCAGATTTGTAGCTGCAGAAATCTGATTCTGATCTTGATTTGCACCAGTGGTGCTCAAGTGTACGTGACTGTTTTTGGAGGGATTTGGTATGAACAGTGTGCCAGGGTTGGAGTGATTTGGGCCTCATGCGTTTTGTCTTGGCAGGAACAAGCTCATTAAGGGCAGTGGCGAGTGTGCGGTAGTAGACAGAGGTAGCCTGATTAGGACCAGAGACAGTTAGGATGTTAGAGTGAAGAGAGTCAAAGGAAGAAGAGAGATGTGACGTGTTTAGGGATTGCAGGTCTCGGTATGTGCATGTTTGGGGGGCAGCAGAGGGAGTTAGCGAGAGTTGAAATGTGAGCAGATTGTTATCAGAGAGGATACAATAGAGATGAGTGATCTATCCATATTGACACTGTGATTCATCCATGTTACTCTAGGTGAATTAAATGTTGTTGTTATCTATGGGTGACCCCCTAGGAAAGGTTATGCTTAATGCATAAGTTAGAAGAACTCCGTAAACTGCATTCCTTTATTAAAAAAAAAACATCCAGGTTCCCTAGGGGCTTGCATAGTACACTAACCCCTATTTTCTGCAAAGAGGAAAAATACTTGCACAATGGAATGTTATATTAAACATGCTCACTAGATCTTATGTTACTCTCTATACAAGGTACAGTATACATATACAGTATGTTCTATGCACTATGTACTATGTGGATGAGGTGTGAGAATGGGACAAAGATAGTGAAACAGAGGCCATTCCAGGTACAGTGTGTGGGGTTAATCAGCAATCAGAAAACACTAGCAATGTGATGAACTCACAACTACCATGAAGATTCATTAAAGGGAGTAATTTTGATCCGCCCAGTTAGAATCCTTTAAAAAGGGAATCATTTATATAGCACTTTTCTCCCACGGGACTCTTTATAGCAAACAAGGCAGCCATTATAGGCTTACTTAGTATGCTAGGACAGGTTAACAGGCTCACAAGGAGTTGCCACAGGGAATGGAACCACAGTCTTTAGCATGAGATCCCACATCAAAGGCTGTTCGCTTAACCTGTAGGCCAACTCCTTGACGCTAGATATGTTCCAGGAATTGGTGATGAAAGAATGTAAACAAGTGTAGATGCATAGAAATAACACGCTAAGAATTTCAAAAAAGCAAAATCAGATGTCCCTGTGATCCCATAATCACAATCAGGGTTGTTATCTGAATTCTTGGAGCCCCGTACAAGTTATTTGTCTGGGGCTACCCATTAACACAAGTGTGTAGTTTGAACATTTTTGCCCATGCCCCTTGTATGCGCTACACAAAAGATCAGATAGCAGTTAGGTTGGTTTTGTTTGGACAAAAAAAAGTTGAACTCAATGGATTCACAAATGGTTCACAAAACATACAGTGATCCCTCAGTTTTAATTCTCATTTTTAATTTTCCTGGATTTTACAAGGTTGATTGTTGTCACAACAACAATGCATTTTAATGGGTGCGTTTAAGAGGCTTAAAATACTATACATTAGATGCACATCATGCCATGAATCCTTCTGTAAATAGTGAATTCTGAAAGTTTGTGCCTGCTGTGGCTATCCATAAATCACTTACAGTGTTAGATTGATGACACACTAGGGGGCACATTTACTAATCCACGATCGCCTGAAAAGCGTCCAAATGCGTTTTTTTCATAATGATCGGTATTTTGCGTTTTTTTCGTAAATTGTCGCAACTTTTTCATAGCCGTTATGACTCTTTCGCAAATTGTCGCTGCTTTTTCGTAGCGTTACGACTTGCACGAATTGTCGCGACTTTTTCGTAGCCATCACGCCGAGTACGAAAGTTTCGGATTCATTCAAGCTTCAGTATCGTGACTTTCCTTGGGCCAGGTTGGAGCTGCAGAGTGCCATTGAGTCCTATGAGAGGTTTCCAAAATCATGCAAAGTCTGAAAGTTTTGCCCGCCGTTTACGAGCGATCAATACAAAAAAGTCGCGACAGTATACGAGCAAATCGGAACGGCTACGAAAAAGTCGCGACTTTTCGCGCAAGTCGTAACGGCTACGGAAAAGTCGCGACAATTTACGAAAAAGTCGTAACGGCGACGAAAAAATCGCAAATAATACGAAAAAGTCGCAAAATGATCGTTTCCAATCCAGGAAACTTTGGGAAACCAAGGTGACACATGTTTTACCACTGTCGATTTATTATTTTCAGTTGAAAAGCATTGCAGGAGATTAGTCACTCATGGGCCACTAATCTTCTAGGGACCCTTTTATCAATGTACGATTGAGTCCGAATACAAAAAAATTGTTTTTTTTCTAAGTTTTAGAACTGTTTTTTTTTTGTTAATTTCTGCAACTTTTTGTACTTTGCGACAATTTGTGTGACAAAATCATATTGTCACAACTAGTACAACATTTTTGTTATTCATTTAAGCTTCGGTATCGTGACTTTCCTTTGACCAGGTTGGAGCTGCAAAGTGCCATTGAGTCCTATGGTAGGCTTCCAAAAACATGCACTGAAGGTTCAAAGTCAGAAAGTTTGTCACACCTTTTACGATCGTTCAGATGTGAGAATTTCTGAACTTTCGGATCGTACCACAATATTTTCGTACGACCATGATGTGATCTGAAATTTTTGGATCTAATACGATTTTTTTACCACTCGTATTTTTTAAAGTCCGAAATTCAGACTTTGATAAATCAGCCCCCTAGGGTGCCATCAGTCATAGGTTTTGCATCTGACTTTTAGAGAGTTGCAAATGCTGCGCCATAGGGTATAATACTGCACTGCTCAGAAGTTTGATTTTTTTCTCTTGATTCAAGTTTTTTGCGCTTAAAAAATTAAAAGACACGGCTGTTTTTGTCATGCAAGAGCTTTTCTTAGGTCATGATCCCCATGAGAAAAGCATATTACGCAACAAGGAAAGACCCTGCCAACCTAATGTACGAAGCTGAAAGGCAGGATTCAACACAAGGGCGAGGTCAGACAAAGCATATATCTGCTTCTTTCAGCCATGCTCTTTTCTGCCAGGCTGAGAGAAGTGGATCCGCTTCTGTACGATTCTGTGTGTGCCTGCTTTAAAGACTATGGCAACCCGAGTGTGGGCACACAGAGTGAAGTGGATCAGAGGTCGGCCTGGAAAAAGTTTGCTTTCATGTTTTCCATGCTGAACTCTGATCCGCTCCGTTCTGTGTGCCCACACACAGGCAGTTGCCATAGTCTTTAAGGGTTAGGGCTTCGCCTGACCTCGCCCTAACCCTTGATTCAAAATCCACAGCACAATATATTTTGCCATTCAAGTTGATGCAATGGTGAAACTAAACAACATATTTTCTATTTTCATAGCCAAAATGGGTTGCATTTTTTTTAAACACTACTGTTATGATCATACTTGCTAATTATTAGTTGTTTTTTTAACCTTCAAGATTTCTTTAAGCTTCGGATTATCATCCATTCTTAAAATGTAAAACAAAATCCATAAATCCATAAAGTTTTTAGTTTTTCTATGCTCACTAATCTCACAATGTTTTTTCTGTATATGTCTTTCTTGCATCAAAAGTCTTGGATTGTGATTTTCTCTGAGAAATGTATAAACATAATGAATTGGTAAACAAGTCTGCAATGTTTACAGATCTCAAAAGACAACGTTAAGCATGCTTCATAAAATAGTGCTTCCTATAACAATAGAAGAACAGAAAAAATCGAATGGAATTACAAATTTCACTGAGACAACGATTTTCAGACTGGTAAATAATTGCATTTGTTTTGTAATGAGTAAAGAATGTGGTTGAATAAAGCACTTTGTAAAAATGCTTCAAATAAGTCATATTAACTTTATTGATCATTTAAATGATGCGTAAAATCATGAAGTGACAAAAATTTGCAAAATTCATTGAAGTCAATATGCCTTTTTTCACTTTTGACTTTTTTTTAATGTGTGACTTTTTTGCATCCATTGCAGTGATCCCCAACCAGTGGCTATTGAGCAACATGTTGCTCCTCAACCCCTTGGATGTTGCTCTCAGTGGCCTCAAAGCAGGTTCTTATTTTTGAATTCTTGGCTTGGAGGAACGTTTTGGGGGCATAAAAACAAGATGTACTGCCAAACAGAGCTTAATGTAGTGTGCCAGTCCATATAGGGGCTACAAAATAGCCATTTACAGTCAATATTTGGCACCCCCAGAAACTTTTTTTATGCTTGTGTTGCTCCCCGACTCTTTTTACATTTGAATGTGGCTCAAGGGGAAAAAGGGTTGGGGATCTCTGCATTAGAGTCTAGGGGCATTTTTTTGCAGCAAAGCCTGGCAAAAATGTGAATCATTAGGTGGTTCACCTTTATCACAATTTTTTAAAAATAAGGAGATATATGTACATTATATTTGCTGTTTGATTTAATTAAAAAAAAAATGATTATATAATATCTATATAATATTTACCTGCAAATGTAGTGCTGCATAGATCCTTACTTCTCTCCTCTCTGCCTAAACCAGCACCTCCCTGCTGTGTGAGTCCCCTGGCTGGCAGAGTGAAGATACTTATTGCAGCACTACCAGTACAACAGATATATTAAAAACAATTAAACATGGTATTTGCAGTTAAACCAAATTGCAAATACCATGTAAATGACTATATCTGCTTATTTTTAAAAATTGTAACATATTTTACAATGGAGGGAATTGTTCATTATAAAACAAGTTCCATTGAGTCATGTGACAGAAATGACCAAGCACCAATTATAACTTATGACACTAAGGGCCAGATTCATTAAAGTACAAATCCGAATAACCAAATCCGATAGTTTCTGATGTTTGCATCTTACGATCCAAAATTTTTGTATTGAAACGATTGTTTGCAAATGCCAATCCGAAATGCCAAAATTTTTGTATCTGAATGATCGTAAACAGCGAGAAAGCCTTTCTGACTTTGAACCTTCTGTGCATGTTTTTGGAAGCCTCCCATAGGACCCAATGGCACTCTGCAGCTCCAATCTGGCCCAAGGAAAGTCACGATACCGAAACTTGAATGAATCCGAAACTTTGGTACTTGTTGCGACAAATACGATTTTGTCTGGCAAATTGTTGCAAAGTATGTAAAAGTTGCGCAAATTAATGAATATATCGCAGAAAACACACAAAAGTTGTAAACTTTAGAAAAAATACTCATTTTTTTGTATTCGGACCTGTCATACTTTAATGAACTTAAAAGGCAAAATTTTAAATTTTATACACAGTTAAAAATTATTTTAGACAACCATCTGTCCATAACAACATGTTGTAGAGTTCAGCCCAAAAACATAAAAATGAGCATTGTTGGAAAGATATCCACCCTATGTGTGCAGGGTGTATTTTCAAACTGAATGGCAGTAGCATAGGTCAGAAAAACTTTTCCATTAGCCTAAAAAATTTATCTTTTTTTTATTAATCGAGAGGTACTAGTAACTCTTCCACTTCATAACTCATTTGCTGCACTGGGACTACATGAATTACACACCTTCTGCTGCTGGTTGGATAATGTGTCAGTCAATAGGCAATCTTTATGCACTTTTTTAATGAGCCCAGCTGAATAGGCTCATGTCAAAAGGTGAGGCTATATTTTCCCTTGCTGTTGCTCTATCGTTCTCTTTTCTGGCAATATTCAGTGACTCTATTCTGTGGACTGTTTGCAATAGCAAATTTATGCAAAAGGACAGAGTTACCTCAGTGCATCATGGTCCCTGAGCTCCTTCCTCCTAACATATTTTGCACCATTGGGCAGTTATTCAGAGGAGATTTAACTTTCTCTGTCCTCTTTGGTATGGTATAAATTTTGAACACATATAAGATTGTTTTGTGCACCAACGAAAGGTTTTCATATGTGATATTGCCTATCATTTATATTCATATATTATTTGTTTTGCATTCTGAGATTAGACTGTTCCAGGTACTTTCACCTACACCACATTCAGAATTGCCTATGTAGATGATAATGTGCACTTTTTCTTTTCATATTTTTTAATTAGATTTTGTAAAAACAAAACAAAAAAATCATACATTGTGTCAGTATAGGCATTGAAGATATACCAGAAATCTTGATAATAAAGTAAAACCTAAAGCTTGACAGTTTTTGACACAAGTATAATAATATTATTGTTCTTTCTTTTAGGTTGACTGGCGATTTTATCCATTATACAATGATATAATACACTTTTAACAGGGGTTAGAATTACTGATAAGGTCTAGTTGGGTCTGAAGGCAAATTTATACCCAAATAATTGATTTGACTGGATGTTTTTTAATTTGGCTCAAGTATCAGGTTTTGTGGCATATACCCACAAAGGTTCAGCATAGCATATCAGTTTTTTCAAAAGTTACTTTATAATCAAAAAATGTTCAAAATTCCTGCAATAGACCAAAAACTTTTTTAAAGCAATTTTTGTGGGTATTCCAAGATGTTTAGTAAGTCATTAGAAAACAAGTGCATTTATCAGATGAACTCTAACTTTTACCCATTGATAAATACACTTTTAAAAATCATATAGAAATGAATGGAGAGTAGGGGAGTTTTACTTTATTAAGCTCTAATTTCATTGGAATTATGCTATAGACATTACAGCTCTAATAAGTGATTTTAAAATAACCATTAAAGGTGACAAGGGGCATGTTATTAATGTTATTGCATTAATTAAAATCTAATTTAGTACTTGATCGCCCTTTTATAAAACTACCCCACCCATGAAAAACACCCAAGACCTGTTGTAACAGGTGCATTAAGCATTTCATATTAAGAATCAGACAGCCATCGAAAATAATCTCTCTTAAACACATCTGACTTGGAAGACATATAAAGAGTTTCATAATAGTCTTCATTTGTTAAATTATTTTATTTTTTATTGTTATTGCTGGGATTAATTCTGAAACTTCATGTTTTATCAGTTGTTTAAATAAAGTCCAATAATAAATAATATATGGTGCTGGTTTCACTTTGGGCTAAAAATGGATCCTATCTATAAAAATGGCTCTTTCATTGTAGCTCCCTATAGATCCTATCAGTTCTCTGTCCATGTATCAAATGAAGGGTGGGTGTGTCCTAACAGTCCCTGCCAGAAGCACAGCAGGAGGGTGATAGCCAATGCACTCACACAAGCAAAGACAGGCTTCGGTTCCCTATCAGGTCAGCCTAGCTGCTGATTGGTTCCTATCCTACAGTGCTGTGTACTGAGAGCCGCCGGCTCCCCTGCACATCCAGAGAATTCAGCCAGCAGGAAGTAGAACAGGTGGGGTGGACTAGTGGGGTTTTGGTGGAATTTCTCAATATATCAACCCGAAACACAACTGTTTTAAGCATAATCCTCCTATATCTAGAGGAGTATAATTCATGAGTACATTCTTAATTTTTATATGATATGTCTCTTTTAATTTTTGAAGAAATTGGTCTTTGTTTTGAACCAATCATTTATTTTTACTTTTTGATGCTGATTCTTTTTGAAATTATAATAATCATCACTTAGTTGTTTACTCAGGTAGAGACATTTTTGGTTGACCTATCTATAAAAATGGGTTGTTGTTGCCTGCTCTATAAAACTCTGATTTAATTGAGGTATTATATACCCTTGCATAACTTTCATGTTTGAGGATTATGTTTATGTTCTATATTTTCCTAAAGAAACAAATTTCTGAGGGCAGAAAGATTTCCTAGAAGAGAAACAATTAGGGCAAAGTCACATGAAGCATTTTCTCTGCAGGCGGAGGCTTCATATTACTTTGCCCTTAAGGAACAGTAACACCAAAAAATTAAAGTGTTAGCTGGCCTGGACTGGTAAAACTGGTGTGTATGCTTCAGGAACACTACTATAGTTTATATAAATAAGCAGTTGTGTAGCCATGGGGGCAGCCATTTAAGCTGGAAAAAGAAGAAAATTAGATAACAGATAACATATAAAACACTATTGTATTCTACAGAGTTTATCTGCAATGTAACCTGTGCCTTTTCTTCTTTTTTCCAGTTTAAATGGCTGCCCCCATGGTATACAGTATATAATTTATGTAAACTATAGTAGTCTTCCTGAAGCAAACACATACCGTTTACCAGTGCAGGGCAGCAGTATATTATATTTTAATTACTTGGATACACTTTATAATTCTTTGGTGTTACTGTTCCTTTAAGGAGCATGGTCAGACTCTCATATCTTTTATCTGAGTATTCAGGGATTTACTTAACAAATAAATGGAAACAAAAATGTAACAATCTGACAACGAGAGCCATGTCCATTTGAGAAGAATGCAGACTTTTCAAAAGAGTATACTATTCTCAAAATGTCATTATGTTGGTTTGAAAAACCAATATACTATTTTTTGACTTCAGCTTATTCTTTTGCTTCTTATTCTTAGCGCCCCCCCATTTTCTAAGCACTTCTTCTACATTTTTTGGTGTACAGCACCCAAACTCTCCACACTTCTTCATCCTATAGCAGAGCAGGTAGTTTGTGCTCTTCTAAGCAATACCATCCTCTGTCTTTTTTTAGCATCCCAATTTTTCTATTGACTTTGACAGGGAAGATTTTTAAACTGCTGCCACTCTCACTGAAGCTACACTCACCAAACTTGAATAAGATAATCATGGGGTCACCTTGAATAAAACAGCGACTTTTGTTGGACAACCCAAAGTGGGTGTCAACCCAAATGAAAAGGCGATATTTGTTGAATGCCCAAAAGTGGAAGAACCAACAGCAGCCAATCAATTTTCACCCACTGACTTTCAATGGGGAAATTTAAATTGCTGCCTCTCTTACAGCTTTGAGGCTACACTCACAAAACATGAATCACACGTAGTCATGGGGTCAGCCTGAATAAAAAGATTACAGATCACAGTATTAATACCAGCGCCCCCAAACTCATCACTGGTGAATTGCAGGTCAAAGTTAGTAAAAGTGGACAGAGCCAGCAACAGCCAATCAGGTTTTATCCAATGAATGTCATTGTTTTACATTCTCACACAATTTATGTCAAGGTTTTCCAAACTTTGACACAGTCAGTCACTGGGTGACTACATATTCAAGGTTAGAAAAAGTGGGCAAAGCCACCAACAACCAACCACATTTTTATTAAATGATTTCAGTGGGAAAATTTTAACTGCTGCCATTCTCAAATGTTTAATTTCAGGGTCCCCAAATTTGCAGTTTTTCACTGGGAGACTATGTTCAAGTTTAGAAAAGTGGGCAAATTCTTAAAATATTAATACCAGGGTCCCCAGGGCCATTCTTTAAATATTAATACCAGGGTCCCCAAACTTTGCAGAGTTAGTCACCGGGTAACCCCTTTAAGGTTAGAAGTGGGTGGACCCACCCACAGCCAGTCAGATTTTACCTATTGACTTTCAGTATTGAAATTCAACCTGCTGCCATTCTCACAGTATTAACACCAGGATCCCAAACTCTTCACAGTTGGTCACTAGGGGACTGCACCCAACTCTTTGTAATTTGTGGTTTTCTTTGTCATTTAAATTAGTTTCCTAAATCATTGTAACATCTGCATTTAATCTTTTTAGTTTCAGGAGAACTTTTTTCCCTTTAATGTAATAATGGAGGCATTAACTTTCCATGAAATTATTCAAAAAAATATTTATTGAGGTTTGACATATCTAAATATGAAGATATATGGCAAAGAGAAGTAGTTTAAGAGATTTCACTGAGCACTGAGCATGAACATCTTTAGTGCCTTCTTTTTTTTTTCTAGATGAGGCCTCCCTCTCACCACTGTTTCCACTCTTCACTATGGGGGAGAACCTAAATGAAAGGTCTCCCACTAACATAACGAATTTAATAAAAAGAAATAAAAAAAAGAAATTCAATAACATTTGATATATGAAACTCTAGATCAATTATGACTGAATTTTGCAATATATTATATCCTCTCCTGTATTTTTACATTTGATAGGAGATATGGATCTGCGTCTTGTTTGAGATATATTCTTCATTTTTCTTTTCAGAATTAATGGTTTTAAAGTGGTTTTAGTATTTGAATTAGATATCATCTTGTTGACAAATTGTAATGCCTCTTGTGCATTATTAAACAGATGGGTACCTTTAGTGAAATATATCTTCAGTGTTGCTGGATAGTTGAAATAGTTTTTAACATACGTTTAAAAATGTTTTTCTATTTTGAGACATAAAGTAAGGTGGTTTTGGAAAATAAGAATACAATGACCATCTGTCTCCGCATTATTCTTGTCCTTATATGCTTTCAACAACAATAAATATATAAAAAAAATTACAATAATAATTCTGGGTTAAGTTGAGGATTTTTCCTTCATTGGTACAATACAATAAATGTTTTTATGTTTGATTCCAGCAAAGTCACTTCCAAGGCCAATTTTCTCTAAAATAGAGTTATAAGTAGGGTCAAAAACCACTTTATATGATTCAGGGAGTACTATGAATTTTAGATTCTGTACATGTAGGTATGTTCAGTATTTTCATTTTGTAAAACAGCCAGTCTTAAGAAGTCTCAGAGACTATATAACTGGATTTGTAATGTAGTTAATCATTAAAAGTATCACATATATATCACATTACAAAGGCTCTCTTTTGTCTAAATCAGTAAAATAGTTTTGTCAAGTGTATTTTGTAAAAATCGCAAAATTTATAAATCCAATTTCAATTGTGTGGGTGTTAAGTATACAGATAAATATGTACCCATTTTGAATTCTTCAAAGTGTAGTTGCCAAAAATATATGGGTTTGTGGAGCTAACTCACTGTTAGGAAACTTTTGAGAAGCAGTATATTCATTTTGCAGGGGCTGCGACTATTCTTATTGTGGGTGCCTTCAAAGTTTGGATAAAAATAGTTCTATGTTGTATCCAAGTATTTATCATAGTAACCTTGTAATTGAGGTTGAAAAAAAGACATGGTGATGGCAGTAGGAGTAGTCCATGGATCAACTAGCTAATTTCAATATCCCTGCATTTTCTAACTTGCTAAAAGCCATCATTAGATGGCCTTCTTGAAGCTACCTAATTTGTCAGTAGAACCATTGCAAGAATGGAATTTCACAAACTCACAGCTCTTATTGTTGTGAATATTGTTGGAATTTCCTTTTTTGTATCTCAGTAAAAGCCCTTGTGTCTGCTGAAAGGAACTACTAGTAAATAAAGCATCAAAATATGACCCCCTTATATATAGTTATAATATTTCCAATAAAGCACTTCCTACAATGTAAACAATCCTAGTCCCAACATGACACTTTCCTAATTGTTGATGTATTGAAAAACCTTATTGTGTATAAGTACAATTTGAGTTTTTTTTTAAATTAATTTATAATTTATTTTTTCAGTGTTACCACAGAAAGAGGGATGTCTATACATTTTCATTGAAACAATCCCAACCTTGCCAACCTTTATTGATATCTGACACTTTCCATACCCCTAACCTAGTTGCCTTTTTTTTTTTTTTTTAACTCTAACTCAAATAATCACACATTTGAGCACTGTAGACCAAAACTGCACTGCATAGTCTAGATGGGGCTTTACCATTGCTTTCTAAAAGAAACAATTATGGTCTCATTCTGCTAATCAATACCCCTTTTAATACAGCTCAGAGCCTTTTTTGCACTTGCAGCTGGTGACTGACATTGCTTGTTTGTTATCTACAAGAATCCCCAGGTCATTCTCTATCAAGGATTTACCTACATAGTCCAATTAAGGGTATAAGTGGCATAATTAATTTTACTTCCCAGGTGCATGACCTTGCAATTATCAACATTGAATCTTATCTCCAATTAACTGAACAAACTTTTAAGTACAAGACCCCTTATCTAGATAGTTCTGAATTATGGAAAGGTCATCTCCCATAGACTTCATTTTAATCAAATAATTCACATTTTTAAAAATGATTTGGTTTTTCTCTGTAATAATAAAACAGTACCTTGTACTTGATCCCAACTAAGATATGATTAATCCTTATTGGAGCCAAAACAATCCTATTGGGTTTAATTACTGTTAAAATAATTTTTTTATTAGACTTAAGGTTAGAGATCTGACCCCTTATCGGAAAACCCCATGCCCAAGCATTCTGGATAACAGGTCCCATACCTGTACTATATACTGTATCAGCCACTGGCTTGATTGAGCTGAGCCATATGAAACAGTTAGACTTAATTGGACAGTTATACAGGATATAAGGAGAACACATACACTTGATTGTTAGCTTGATAAAGAACCAATCAGGCTTGAAACGTTGCTGCTGCCCGTATTGTGACAATAAAGGCATTTTAATGAAATTGAGGGAGTATTGCCTATAATCCTTTGGATCCGATCTGTAGGTAACCCTAAGATGAGGAGTCTTGGTATTTATAGACCAGTACCTGCCCTGCCCCCTCTGATGTCACAAAAGGGGTGGGACATGCAGGCAAGGATTGATAAATAGCGAAGTCTCAAGGTGAAAGTGTTTCATAGTATGGTTGCAGGCAGGGTTGCCGCATGGTAAAGTTCAGCCAAAACCAACTCACGAGAAAGCTGTGTAGATGTTGGGCCAAACCTGTGCGTTTCAGCCAACCCTTCACATCACTATTATATGTAAAAAGAATTAAAAATCCTTAAGAATGTTTTAAATCAGATTAGTCTAAAGTACTTCTCTAAAAGTTTTCATACATGTACATAGTCATACATACACTTTTAACCCCAGCCCCAACACTGAGAACAGCCAGTTCTCTCAGCTATTGAGAATGGATGAACTTTTTTTCATTGTTTCAAAAGATTTCAGAAAGGCTGCACCTTTTAATTTATTTCTACTAGTGTCTGCAAAGGGCTGTGTCAATTTACGTTTTATTTCTATGCCTGGTATAATTACGGAAAGTCCATAGAAGTGGATATAAAGGGTTGAAATTTCACAGGAAAATTTGCAGAATTTTTAGAGATGTTTTTCAGAAGCTGTTCCTGTACCATGCCTGTTTGGGAGGTGTATAGGGTTCTTGCAAGTGTTTTTCTTTAGGTGCTTCTAAAGTTTGCTATATATTGCAATGCTGTTTGAATGTAATTTTATGTTATAAACAAAGCATTTACTGTATCATTTAGTGGTTTTGTCCTAAGCGGTTTAATTGTGCAGTGTGATTAATGTTTAAAATAGCCACACCAGGCAATCATGTTTATTTTATTTCAGTAACTTCATTGCATTCTCACTCGTTTTCTAGCATTTTAGTAGTGTCATTGCATTTTAAGTTAATTAATGTTTGATTGCTTGCTTATGTCCGTAAAAAACATTAATTGCACAGCTAAACTATTGGAACTCCATTCTCACCCATATGTCACTGTTCTGTATTACTTTTTTGTCTGTACAAATTTGCATGCAATAGTTTGATTTTTTGCCTTTACTTGCCCACATAGTCCTGTAAACCTACTGGGTACCTCAATGCTCAAAAGACACATGGCATTCATATTTCTTTGTACACAAGACCACATGCTGTAAAGTTCAGGCTTTTAGTTAGGTATCAGGAAAAATGGTAATGTAAGTATTTTCAGTTTAGAGTAGACTATCATTTTTCCCAGTTTGTGTGTTCTAAAAATATATGGTTTCTTGGGATCAACTTACTTTTAGGGCCCTTGCAAACTAAAGTGTGCTATTTGTGGTCTCAACAAAACTATGAATATTTAGTGTTGGTGCACTCAGGGTTTAGAAGTCTTTTAAAATTAGTATTTTCATGCATAGAAAATAATTATAAAATTATGTATTATGTATTTTTTTGGCCATATAACTTGCTTCAGAACTGGAATGTACACAAAAATGTAAATGTAGACAGCTAATTCAACAAAACAAAATACAGATCTCCTCAGTTAATGTCTGTAAATGTTCACTACAGGAGCATTTTCAAATTGCTTAGCATTTAAGGCAACATAAATACATTACTGGCTGGCACTGAAAGGCTTAAATAAAGATTGAAAACCTGTCTTTTTTCCTTGAGCCACAATGCATTAAAAACATAACTCTTAAGTCAGATAAAATAATACACACAATATATATTAAACAAAAGGAGTTTTAATTAATTAAAAAAAGAAAACTTAAATTTTTAAACATCACTGATACATTTTGCTTAGTTGCTCAATTAATGATGCAAGTTGAGGGTTTCCACCTAGTGATTCTATATGTTTATATGCTTCAGCTTCTAATTCCCGTAGAGTTTCTTTTGTGTATTCAAAAGAACCAACCTTCTCCAAATAATGAACACAATATTTTTTGATGTCTACATTCTCTGTCCTCTGCCGCAGTATATTTTGCACTTGAGTACTTTCAGGTCGTGACCAAATAGCATGTATGGTGGGAAATGAAAACTTTCCTTCCGTTAGGTCTTCACAAAAGCTTTTATTTTCGCTATACTCCTTAGAGTTTAAATTGGCATAATCATCTCTAATTTGAAAAAATAATCCAAGTGTATTAAGAAGCGGCTTTAGGTCTTTATCATAGGATGAAAACAACTGCATAAGTCCTACAGCTAATCCAAATAGTCCTCCTGTCTTTTGCAGTACCATAGCTTTGTATTCTGCTTCAGTTGGGCAAGTGTAAGTATCTCTCCAATAAATATCCAGTCCCTGGCCTCTGTGGAGTTCAAGTAACTGCTGTGTAAAAACATGAACAGCATTTGGATGATTCAATGTTAAGACTTTCTCCAAACCAAGGAAATATACATAGTTAGCAGAATTTATTACAGAAGGAATGCCATATATGCTGTGAGCAACTGGAAAACCTCGACGAAGTTTAGAGTTGTCTTCAATGTCATCAATAAGTAAACTGGCATTGTGAAGCATCTCAGTCACTTCAATGATAACCTGTAAGAAAAATCAGAATTCATAAGTAAATAGTCAAGTAAATATACAGGTTAAAGCTTAAAGTCTAATACTATTGGAATCTGTAAGAACACTCTAGAAGTATATACTTTCCAAACCTGCACTCCCCACTCTCATTTTATCCGGGTGCTCCCAACTCATGAAAGTGCTTCTGGTTATGAGCAAAAAAGCTCAAGTTTATTAAAATAATGCAACACATCAACACTATATATAACTACATATATTTCAGGGATTAATAAACTTGAAAAATAAAAAAGCAGAGCAAATGTCTATTGTTAATGAAGATCAAAGTAAAAAATGAGATAAAGTGAATATCTCAGCACACCAATAGCTTAAAAGAAAAAAAACCTTGTTGCAAATTCATATTCTCCAAAGAAGTGCCCTTATAAAAGAGTAAAAGATGTAATCCTCTCAGCTCTGCAAGGGTTTCACTAGAAAGGTTAAGGCCAATGCCTACATTAGTCTCAACTCTAACAATTACAATTGCCTAATTGACTGTCCTTAAACAGCAAAACATATTATCATTTAGCAGCTTCAAAAAGAGCAAGGACAAAAAAATGTCAAAATCCCTAAAATTCTGAAGCCTACTTATACATTAAAATACCTCCATGTCAGAGTAATGGATCTTCCTGCCTGCTTCTTGTTGCATTTAAAGATTGGACACTCTTGCTCAAACAATTTAGATATCAGAAGCAATTGCGCAGCGTGGCTCTTTGCTAAAAGACTGGCACTCACAAAAGCAGAGTTATACCTCTGGCAATATAAAGAGGTAAAACATGTAGAACGGTTATTGTATTAATCCATTATTATATACTTTATCCTGCACTTAACACTGTTGCTGGATGATTCTTAATATAACTTTATTAGGAACCATTTAACATGCCTATATGTTTTTGGAAGGAAAATGGATTGCTGGAGAAACCCCATGCGGACACAAGGAAGCATACAAACAATGGAAAGTGTTAGCTGGAATTAAACCTAGGACCAGGACCCCAGTGCTGGAAGGCAGTACTGCTACCCAATGTGCCACAAAAGAATCACCAATTGGGTTTTGTGTGTGTTCTCTCTCTTTCACACTCTTCCCCCCTTAAGCAGACTCTCCAATCCTCTTTTATTCTATTTATTCTGTAACCTTGTTCGTAAAGCTGTGGTTTTCTTTCAAAAATTAGCCGCCTTCTTTTCAAACAGTTTTGCTTGTGTAAGTTATTGCTATAAATATAAACTGCTACAAATATTTATGGTGTATATAGTCGTAGGCCTATATCCAAGGTCTTCAAGTGCAGGAGATCAAAGGGAAATGAGGAACTTTTCAAAAGGAATCCAGGACTGTGGGTTGAGCTGTTGAAATTGGGACTGTCCCTTGAAAATTGGGACAGTTGGGAGGTATGCATTATACAGTGAGGGGGCACCCAAAATACACTAAATATAGTATACAGCAGTGAGAAATGTAGCCCCAAATTTATTAGATACAACCAAAGACAATGATTTCTGACACCCCAGACCCCCATATATCCTTCTAAAAAAATCAGTTTCCTGAAGGCTGGAGAGGAATTCAGCACTGATAAGTTCAAAACAATTTTAGAAATTGTGTGCATTGGTAAATGTGCTCACTGGCTACACCACTTCCTAGTGGTAGTTTTGAGAACAGCACCCAAGCAGGAGAAACCTTGTTTTGCTATTATGTGACTTGGGTTGTATTGACTGCACTGAGCAGAAGAAACAATAGTTTATCTGAAGAAATACATTTGTTGGTTTAAGAATACAAACTTTCTAAGAAAAGGCTTAATTTATATGAACAGTGTTCTACCTATGGGCTCATGTATAAGATATATTTTTAGAGACCTCTGATATTCAGAGCTATTTGCTTTAGGAAAATGTAATGTTGCTGGCAAGTAGAGGGGATATATGCAGTACAAATGATGCCATTTGTGTGGGAGAGATGTGTCCAACTGATATACATTGTAGGCAAATGTAGGCTTTACATGTCCTTTAATATTCCAAGTGGTGAAAGGTAAAATAATGCCACTGCTCCACTGCAAGGGATTATATAAATCTATACACACACCCACATATCCCTATATAGATCTGTAATGTGGGAGCCAACTAGTAAATATATCAAGTTTAAAATGGTCTACCTGTATTTTATCTTCTGGGACATTTAACCAATGGTTGAAGGCTTGAGAAAGCTTTGTTCTTATCTGTTTACCTGAAAAAAATGAATAAAAACAGGACATTATATTTGTCCTAACTTCTGTTTCCTGGTAGCCTTCCATGAAAGCATTCACCAATGGGTTTATTATATCCCTAAGCCAATGGACATCACCTCCTACCCACAATATAAAAGTTCATAATAAGCCACACAAACATTCTCTGGAAACCAAAGCTGACTAGGGCACCACAAATAATTTCTTAAACCATATTCCAGCTAATTATCCATGAACCTCGGAAGGACTCAAGCATCTATGTATGTATGTATGTGTATCTTTATTTATAAAGTGATACTTATGTACAAAGTGCTGTACAGTAGAATAGGTTAATGCAATGGGGTTATTAATATAATAATAATTAAATACAAAGGATATCAATAAATACAAGGTACAGTTGCAATAAGTTAACATTCAAAGAAAGAAGAGGATGGAGGTCCCTGCCCTGTAGAACTTACAATTTAAATGGGAGGGTAACTTACAGCACAAAGAATATAAGTGCTGCAGGTTACAGTGGGTGATGTTGCAATATAAGTGCTGGTTCCCAGATCAGGTGCTATGTGAGTGCTCCAAGAGTAATCAAAGGGAGGATTTTCTCCAAAAGAAATCAGGGAGGGCATTCCAAATGTAAGGAGAAACAATGCAGAAAGGTTTAAGGCAGGAAACAGCAGTAGTAGTAGGGGGTGCAGCCAAGCAGTTGCTCTTTGAGGAGCGGAGGAGTCAGCCAGGAACGTATGGAGACACAAGAGATGTAGTGAAGAGTTGCAGAGGAATGGAGGGCTTTGAAGGTTAAGAGAAGGAGTTTGTAAGATATTCTTTGTTTAATGAGAAGTGTGTGTGACATCACTATTTTCCCCTCAAAAATACTCTGCAAACACGCACCTAGCCAGTTCATTACAAAATGAAGTAAGAGTTGCACAGGCTTGGGCAAATCACAAAAATACACAAAAGATGCAGTGTTTAGTGATGTCCTCTATTACAGCTACTGTTCAGTATAGTGTTTAGATGCTGGAATGTTGTAAAAGTCAAATTACCATCTACAGGATTTATTTCTACAGCTTTTCTTTTTACAGTACTGTGTGTAAATGAGAGGAGCTCTGTAAAAAGTACTGTAGGTGCACATTAAAAAGGGTGCCACTGTGTCCGTGTTGTACTGAACATTTTGACAAAACAAAAAATGTAAATGCATAACGTTTAATGTGTTTAATGTATTTCAATATTTTGTGGCGTTAATTCACAGGTTTCAACAGTAAAGTACCTGTGTTTCAAACAAACCAAAAAAAAAAAAGAGCATGTGAAATAAATATGCAAATAAGTATTTAGAGCAATGCTGAGATTCACAATCACACTTTAGTGCTCTCATTGCATGTATGAAAAAGCCTGCAAATATTAGCCTGCCATTAGCAGTGCTTTCACCCTTCACTGCTCATAAAAAAATACAAATGGAGACAATGTATATCTTTTAATATTTGAAATACACTTTACAAGACTGGAAAAACAGAGATTTGGTTGGTGATCATAGGGTGTTGTCATTAGGGAACGTTCCTCATTTCTGATCATTTGCTATATTGGTGCATTATGTACTTTATTATGAAGGTAATCAAACCAGAATAAAAATAGTTAATAAGGATAGAGAAAACTCTCTCAACACTCTTTCCAAAACTTCACTTAATACTGAAGGAGAGGCCATACCAGACATCTACAAAATTAGAAATATATTTTGGAAAATACAAATTTTGCCAAATTTAAAATGAGATAAATACAGTAACAAAACTGTCAAATGCTAAAAGACAGATAAGAGAAGGCACTTGCCTTTGTAGATATAGATACAAAGATATGATAAAACTCCTAAATATAAGTTTCAATATTTCTCAATATTATATACCGTATATGCATATAATTATACAACTAGATGGCATATAGAAACCCCAAAAATGTAACATAGTAACATAGTAAGTTGGGTTGAAAAAAGACATACGTCCATCAAGTTCAACCATAATGCCTATATATAACCTGCCTAACTACTAGTTGATCCAGAGGAAGGCAAAAAACCCCATCTGAAGCCTCTCTAATTTGCCACAGAGGGGAAAAAATTCCTTCCTGACTCCAAGATGGCAATCGGACCAGTCCCTGGATCAACTAGTACTAAGAGATATCTCCCATAACCCTGTATTCCCTCACTTGCTAAGAATCCATCCAGCCCCTTCTTAAAGTTATATAATGTATCAGCCAGCACGACTGATTCGGGGAGGGAATTCCAGAACCTCACAGCTCTCACTGTAAAAAATCCTTTCCGAATGTTTAAATGGAACCTCCCTTCTTCTAAACGGAGTGGGTGCCCTCGTGTCCGTTGGAAAGACCTACTGGTAAATAAAACATTAGAAAGGTTATTATATGATCCCTTTATATATTTATACATAGTTATCATGTCACCTCTTAAGCGCCTCTTCTCCAGTGTAAACAGACCCAACTTGGCCAGTCTTTCTTCATAACTGAAACTTTCCATACCCTTTACCAGCTTAGTTGCCCTTCTCTGGACCCTCTCTAACTCAGTAATGTCCCGTTTGAGCACTGGAGACCAAAACTGAACAGCATATTCTAGATGGGGCCTTACCAGCGCTCTGTAAAGGGGAAGAATAACCCCCTCCTCCCGTGAATCTATACCCCTTTTAATACAGCTCAAAACCTTGTTTGCCCTTGCAGCTGCTGCCTGGCATTGCTTGCTACAGCAAAGTTTATTATCTACAAGGACTCCAAGGTCCTTGTCCATTATGGATTTGCCTAGTGCAGTCCCATTAAGGGTATACGGGGCTTGCATATTTTTACATCCCAGGTGCATGACCTTACATTTATCCACATTAAATCTCATCTGCCACTTAGCTGCCCAGATTGCCAGTTGGTCAAGATCCTGCTGCAGGGATGTCACATCCTGGATAGAATTGACTGGTCTGCAGAGTTTTGTGTCATCTGCAAACACTGATACATTACTCATAATACCCTCCCCTAAGTCATTTATGAACAAATTAAACAAAAGTGGACCCAGTACAGAACCCTGAGGGACCCCACTGAGGACCTTATTCCAAGTAGAGAATGTACCATTAACAACCACCCTCTGTACCCGATCCTGTAGCCAGTTTTCTATCCATGTGCAAACGGCTTCACTAAGACCAATAGACCTTAGCTTAGAAAGCAGTCGTTTGTGGGGAACGGTATCAAATGCTTTGGCAAAATCCAAATAGATTATATCTACTGCATCCCCACTGTCCAGCTTCTTACTTACCTCATCATAAAAAGCAATTAAATTGGTCTGACATGACCTGTCCTTCATAAAGCCATGCTGATTACTGCTCATAATGGCATTCTCCACTACATAATTTTGAACGTGATCCCTTAACAAGCCTTCAAATAACTTGCCCACCACGGATGTCAAACTTACAGGCCTATAATTGCCAGGCTGAGATCTTACTCCCTTTTTAAATATGGGAATGACATTCGCCTTCTTCCAATCCCTAGGTACCATACCTGATGAAAGCGAGTCTGAGAATATCAGAAACAAGGGCCACTGTAATTCTGCCCTTAGCTCTCTCAGTACCCGAGGGTGTATTCCATCTGGCCCAGGTGCCTTGTTTACATTTATCGTGTGTAACCCTTTAAGCACCATATCCTGTGCCAACCACTGTGTAGTTGGAGCTGAGGCAACAGTGCAGCTATTGGGTGGGACTTGGCCCACTGGCTCCTCTACTGTATACACAGAAGAAAAGAACTGGTTAAGCACATCTGCCTTTTCTGTATCCGCTGTAACCATATTGTTATTATAACTCAATGGGGCCACACCCTCAACCTGCATCTTTTTACTATTAATATACTTAAAAAACTTTTTGGGGTTAGTCTTGGCCTCGGCCGCGATGCGCTCCTCATTTTCTATCTTTGCCTTCCGGATTGCTGTTTTACAACACTTGTTATAGTGTTTATAATCATTAAACGCAGCTACTGTCCCCTCTGACTTATATTTCTTAAAAGCTTTCCTTTTTCTCCCTATTAACTTCTTTACCTCAGAGTTAAGCCACATAGGGTGATTCTTAACACTTCTACTTTTTCTTATTAATGGAATAAATTGAGAACAGTAATGATTTAATATCATTTTAAATGACAACCATTTCTGCTCTGTGTTTTTATCAGAAAACATAATGCCCCAATCTATGCCCTGAAGCGCTGCCCTTAAGGAGCTAAAATTTGCCTTCCTAAAATTCATTGTCTTTGTTGCCCCCGTGTAAATTTGTTTCCTGCACCAAACATTAAATGAAATAACATTATGGTCACTATTACCCAGGGGTTCAACCACTTGCACATTTGCTATACGTTCTGGGTCATTAGAGATCACTAGATCTAGTATAGCATGGTTCCTGGTTGGCTCCTCAACAACTTGTGACATAAAGTTGTCATGCAGCAAGTTTATAAACTTGTTCCCATTTACTGTCCTGGCAGTACTATTGCCCCAGTCAATATCAGGGTAATTAAAATCATTAGGGGGTCTATAGCATACCCCTACAATTAGTTGGTAGATTCCTTACTATCTGTGAGAAGCTCAACCCAAAAGGATTCAGCTCCCTCTGTTAACCCCATCACTTCCTCCCTAATATTTGCTTTTAATTCCTGCTTAATGAACAGACACACTCCTCCTCCTTTTCTATTGCCCCTGTCCCTCCGAAACAATGTATACCCCCCAATATTAACTGCCCAGTCATGAGACTCATTCAACCAAGTTTCAGCAACTCCAATCACATCATATTTCCGCTCCAACGCCAGTACCTCCAGCTCTCCCATTTTACCAGTCAGACTCCTTGCATTGGTAAACATACATTTAATACTGGTTCCGGCGTGAGAATGACGTGTAAACAACTTATGGGCCTCCCTGCCATTATCAGTATCCCGAAGCAAGTCTCCTCCCCCATTTTCCCTTACTATGCCCACTACCTCATCTATCCTGTCTACCACAGAATTTCCCTCTGCACCCTCCCCCCCCACTCCTAGTTTAAAATCTCCTCCAACCCTCTAGCCATCTTTTCCCCCAAAGCAGCTGCCCCATCATCATTGAGGTGCAGCCCATCCCTGGCAAAGAGCCTGTAGCCGACTGAGAAATCAGCCCAGTTCTGGAGAAACCCAAAGCCCTCCTCCCTACACCAATCTCTCAGCCACGCATTAATCTCCCTAAGCTCCCGCTGCCTTCTTAATGTTGCTCGTGGCACAGGTAATATCTCTGAGAAAATTACCTTGGAAGTCCTCGCCCTCAACTTCGCACCTAGCTTTTTAAAATCGTTCTTGAGGACTTCCCCCCCCTCCTCTAACTTTGTCATTGGTACCTATGTGTACCAAGACCGCCGGGTCTTCCCCAGCCCCTCCCAACAATCTGTCCACTCGTTCCACCACATGCCGAACCCTAGCACCAGGCAAGCAACACACAGTTCGGCATGTAGGGTCTTTGCGACAAATTACCCTATCCACCTTTCTAATAATTGAATCCCCTACAACTATAGCCTGCCTTCCCTTCCTAGCACTATTCCCCCCACCTGTATTAGAGGTGCCGGCTCCCAGGGTGCTCTGAGAGTCAGCCCGCTCCATACATGCTAGCTCAGAGCTGTCTTCCCCAGCATCTTCACCTAAAGCGGCAAATCTGTTGGATTGTACAAGCTGTGAACCAGCCCCCCTACCCTTGTGTCCCCTACTTCCCCTCTTAACTGTTACAAATTTGTCTCCCTCATTAACCTCCACTGTCCCTTCTCCACCCCCCACTACACCGGCCCCTGCCAGTGGTTGCTCAGTGAGCCTCCTGTTCTCCCCCATGCTTGCAGCTGCCCTCAGTGCTGCCAGTTCTCCTCTTAGATTCTGCACCTCAGACTCCAAGAGGAAAACCCACCTGCATCTCTCACAAGTAAATGCTGCATGGAACTGCTGCTCCAGGACCACATACATGCGGCAAGATGCACACTGAGTAACACCAGCAATCATACTACAACTCATATTGCCACTGGGTACTTACAGTCTCCCGAGTGCAATCCCTTGTATAGTGCCTTTTAAGTTTCAAACGCCTTTTTTGTTTTTAACGCCTACTATACACTTAATCTACATGCAACACTTTAGATTACATGCAAAACTCGCTAGCAGCTCCCAAACTCGCTGTGCAGTCAGAAACTTATTGAGGTTATGTAAATAATGCATACAATTTTTATGGTTTAAAAAACAAAATTACACCAATCTTTGCAGCCTAAAACCTGCTAAGAGTAAGGTAACCTTTGGAAAATACAAAGGTTTAGAATATAAATACTTATTGTACAGCGCTGCGGAACACGTTGGCGCTTTATAAATAAATGTTAATAATAATAATAATATAAATATGTATTTGTAGGTGGTACTATACTATCAAACAGCAATTCTTTTTACCTATGGGTCTTTTTATAGGTTCTCAATTGTCACACATTACAGCAGCGATCCCCAACCAGTGGTTCATGAGCAAAACATGTTGCTCCCCAAGCCCTTGGATGTTGCTCCCAGTGGCTTCAAAGTAGGTGCTTGTTTTTTAATTTCTGGCTTGGAGGCAAGTTTTGATTGCTTAAAAGCCAGTGTGAAGCCAAACAAAGCCTTCTATAGGCTGCCAGTCCACATAGGGGCTACCAAATCCCAATTATACCTCTTATTTGCACCCCCCAGGAATTTTTTCATGCTTGTGTTGCTCCCCAACACTTTTTCCATTTGAATTTGGCTCACAGGTATAAAAGGTTGGGGATCCCTGCATTACAGCTTAATATATGTACCACACCCAAATACACACCATACCCATTATCTGGACAAGGAAAGCCCATACCCCAAGACTGCAGTATGTTATAGCAAGCCCTTGCTGTACCTGATCACTTAATTATTTTTTTAAATTGTACTCATTATTCCTGCTCTGTACTCTGATAAGATCCCCATTTCAAGCTCAGCCGCAGCCGCCATTTTACTTGAGTGACATCATCAACCTTAATGACCGCAATGAATGATCTGTGCAAGCATGCGCCAGAAAACAGGAGCTGAGGATACACAGTGCTGGTTGATGGAAGCAGACAGGTTGGAGGAGGCAGAACGAAATACACACGGATCACCTCAGAGGAGTACTAACTAATAAGCGCTAGCCAATAAATGTGTATATCTACCTGCTTTGTTTGTGCATCACCATAGCAACTGAGTTAGATGGTTTCCTCTGATACACGCTTACTGGAGGGAGGGATTTGCAGGGTCAGTCTTGGTGAATGCTCCCTGTCATAGCTTAGAAAGCTCGCTTACGGGTATTTTTTGAAACACGTGCTGTCTACTGATTCTATCATATGTGTTTTAGCCTTAGTGAAGGTGATATGGATGATGGATATTTTTATTAGTTAAGTCCGCGTTTTTTCTACAATGAGCTGATTGATCAGAAATAGGTCTTAAAAAGGAGGGGATGACACCACTGAAGGTATGTATTTTGAAAGGAGATTAACACTTTTCTTTGTCCTTTAAAAGAGTAAAAAGAGTAGGGGAGCAACACAAGCATAAAAAAAGTTTGTGGGGGTGCAATATAAAGGCTGTTATTGGCTATTTGTTAGCCCCTATATGGACTGGCAGCCTATAGAAGACTCTGTTTTGCAGCACATCTATTTTTTTGCGAATTTTGAAATAATCTTCTGCTTTGGGGCCACTGGGAGCAACATCCAAGGGGTTTGTGAGCAACATGTTGCTCCTGAGCCACTGGTTGGGGATCACTGCTCTACATTATGGGTTATGCTCCACTAGAACTCACCCTAAATCTGCATAATATGCTACAGCTTAAAGGTATATTATACTTTAATTTTTACTTTACCTTTGCAATTGTCTCTTGAATGGTTTTACTTCTGCGCACTTGAGAATGTTGAACTTTGTGTGAAACCGCATAATTTTGACCTTTGTACACACAGTTTTTTAAAACACGTTTTTTTTTTTCACAAAAAATGTGTACAACAAAAATGTTTTTGCATGCACAGCCTACTTTAATCCTCTTTAATAATTTGATCCTTACTACAAAAAAATTAAAAAATTAATAAAAAATCCTCTAAATCACAAAATGTATTAAAAGCATGCTATTAAAAAGATATTATAAAAGTATGATATTAACAGCATGATATTTAATGTGTCCAGAGATTACCTGGAAGCTGAAGTAAATACTTGTATGGTTCCAGCAGAATTCTTTCAGATACCTCTTTAGAATTTGCCATTGCTTTTCAGCTCCTGAGAAAAGAAAGGAAAATTTACCATACAATATATATAGCTCTAAAAAATGAATCCTTGTGCAAGCATTTTGGATATACTGTATGGGGCCTCGTATTTGGAGAGCTCCGAATTACGGGAAGGCCATCTCCCATAGACTCCATTTTAATCAAATCATTTAAATTTTTTAAATTATTTCTTATACAAGATAATTAAACAGTACCTTGTATTTGAGCCTAAGATTGAATTAATCCTTACTGTAAGCAAAACAATCCTATTGGGATTATTTAATGTTTAAATGATTTTTTAGTATAATTAAGGCATGGTGATCCAAATTGTAGAAACCCCAGGTCTCCAGCATTCTGGATAACAGGTCCCATACCTTCTACACAGAATTTTAAAATGAGCGGACTCACTATACATTCTGTGAGATATCAATTGGACTGGTTTAAAAATCCTGTCACATGAGGAGTTCGTCCGCCCCTGTGCATGGGGCCCAGATTGATTCATTTGGCTACCTGGCCAATGAGCAGATCTGGCAGTCAATGGCCACTTATAAGCTTTAAACACAGGAACACTGTTTTAAAATGAGGGGCCTTCACTTGGCTACCTATAAAGATACAGTCATTAGGTCTGCAGACAAGGGTGGTTTGGTTGTACACCCTGTTCCAAATTATTATGCAAATGATATTTTTCTCATTTACCAAAATAACTGATATAAATAACAGTCAGCATAATTCTCATGTTATCAACTATTAAGAGTACAATTCAAATTTTATAGAACAAACCTCCTAATGATAACAGTATTTTTTTTTTAAGAATAAAAAAACTTACAATGCACTGTTCCAAATTATTATGCAAATTCTATTTAAGTGTCACAAAGATTACATTTTTTGGATAATTTTAAATTACATTTTAATTAAAATTATGGATGGCATTGTGTCTCAATGCCTTGGATGAGGTATGAAAACAGATATATTTTACGAAAACTTAAGTGTGATCATCGCACTATTAAGAGATTTGTGACTGATTCAGAGCACAGACGTGTTTGTTCAGATAAAGGCACACTGAGGAAGATTTCTGCCAGATGCATTCATCGGATCAAGAGGGCAGCTGCTAAAATGCCATTACATAGCAGCAAACAGATATTTGAAGCTGCTGGTGCCTCTGGAGTCCCACGGACATCAAGGAGTCCTCCTGAGTCTTGCAACTGTGCATAAACCTTCTATTCGGCCACCACTAACCAATGCTCACAAGCAGAAACAGCTGCATTGGGCAGAGAAATACATGAAGACTAATTTTCAAACAGTCCTGTTCACTGATGAGTGCCATGCAACCCTGGATGGTCCAGATGGATGGAGTAGTGAATGGTTGGTAGAAGGCCACAGTCTTCCAACAAGGCTGCGGCGTCAGCAAGGAGGTGGGAGTCATGTTTTGGGCCGGAGTCATTGGAAGAGAGCTGGTCGGCCCCTTTAGGGTCCCCGAAGGTGTAAAGATGACCTCTGCAAAGTATGTGGAGTTTCGGACTGACCACTTTCTTCCCTGGTACAGAAGGAAGAACTATGCTTTCCATAATAAAATCATCTTCATGCATGACAATGCACCATCTCATGCTGCAAAGAATACCTCTGCATCAATGGCTGCTATGGGGATAAAAGGAGAGAAAGTCATGGTGTGGTCTCCATCCTCCCCTTGCCTCAATCCTATTGAGAACCTTTGGAGCATCCTCAAGCAAAAGATCTATGAGGGTGGGAGGCAGTTTACATCCAAACAGCAGCTCTGGGAAGCTATTCTGACATCTTGCAAACAAATTCAAGCAGAAACTGTCCAAAAACTCACAAGTTCAATGGATGCAAGACTTGTGAAGCTGATATCAAAACACAACAAATGACAATTTTCAGTTATTTACAACCTATAATATGTTTTGAAATTTACTGTGCGTAATAATTTGGAACAGTAAATTGTAAGTTTTTTATTCTTAAAGGACAATGAAAGGTTAAAATAAATTAAAAGTAAGTCCAAAGGCATTCTTTTTAAGTACTTACTGCATATCTAAATTCCCAGATCCCTGCTTGCTTCTCTGAGATATGGTGCTGGCAGCCTACAGCAGTGTAAAGACTACAGTGACATCACTGAAATATCTCTGTCCTTCCTGTAGGTACCAGCGGCAGCCTTCCTATTCTCTGAGCATATGTGTAACTTGATCCTGTCTGCTGTTCTGAGCTACACATACCCACCAGCCAATCAAAAGCGGATCTGGCAGAGGGGAGGGGGGGAGGGAATGAAACACATGTGCAGTATGAAGCAAGGAGGGAAAGGAAGGGAGAATACCTTTTTAGAGATGGCTGCCTGTTCTACAAAATGTGAAGTAAAGGCCCCCATACACGGGCCGATTTTTTACTGTCAAACGACCGATTCCTGAACGATCCGATACTACCGTTAAGTTATCGTATAGTTGATGGTGTGTGAACGATCGTCGGCCCACTAATCGACCTGACAATATCGTCCCCAAAATCGATCAGCCAGGTTTAAAAATTTTAGTCGTTTAACGATAAAATCTGCCAGTTGGTGTGAGTGTCAGACATTTGTCTTCGAACAATTGTTCTCTGCGCATGTCACGGTTTAAAAGCCACCGTTTACTCCACAATGATCGCTTCTTTTTTTTCTTTTCTGCTGATGTTATTAAGATGATTGCGAGTGCAGCTCTCTGTTTGGGATCCATAAACGAAGCCATTGCACAAATCGTTTGTTGTTCGCTGCACACGAAAGAACTTTTGGACACAAATACTGAGAGAAGAAGAATGTTACATCACTTCCTGTTTCCTGTAAATACCGCTTCCGCCACGACATTGGATCGTACGTAGATGTACGATCGTACGTATTTTACGATAATGATATGATGAAATCTTTTGCAAATTATCGTTGCCCGTGGATGGCATATCGTATGGAAACCCGATTGCCATACGATCGTTTGTCGATATAATCGTTCGTCGCACAACGAGTGAAATCGCCTCGTGTATGGGGACCTTAAGTGTGACTGAGTAAATATTTGATTAGGTGAGCCAAAAGTGTGGCGTTTTTACTAAACAATAGGAGGACTATTGGGCAGTATGCTTTTTAAATTTTGACGCATTCTCCTTTAATAAAAATACTGTTATCATTAGGAGGTTTGTTCAATAAAATTTGAATTGATACCGTTCCCCACAAACGACTGCTTTCTAAACTAAGGTCTATTGGTCTTAGTGAGGTCATTTGCACATGGATAGAAAACTGGCTACAGGATCGGGTACAGAGGGTGGTTGTTAATGGTACATTCTCTACTTGGAATAAGGTTCTCAGTGGGGTCCCTCAGGGTTCTGTACTGGGTCCACTTTTGTTTAATTTGTTCATAAATGACTTGGGGGAGGGTATTATAAGTAATGTATCAGTGTTTGCAGATGACACAAAACTCTGCAGACCAGTCAGTTCTATCCAGGATGTGGCATCCTTGCAGCAGGATCTTGACCAACTGGCAATCTGGGCAGTTAAGTGGCAGATGAGATTTAATGTGGATAAATATAAGGTCATGCTCCTTGGATGTAGAAATATGCAAGCCACTTATACCCTTAATGGGACTGCACTAGGCAAATCCATAATGGAGAAGGATCTTGGAGTCCTTGTAGATAATAAACTTGGCTGTAGCAAGCAATGCCAGGCAGCAGCTGCAAGGGCAAACAAGGTTTTGAGCTGTATTAAAAGGGGTATAGAGTCACGGGAGGAGGGGGTTATTCTTCCCCTTTACAGAGCGCTGGTAAGGCCCCATCTAGAATATGCTGTTCAGTTCTGGTCTCCAGTGCTCAAACGGGACATTATTGAGTTAGACAGGGTCCAGAGAAGGGCAACTAAGTTGGTAAAGGGTATGGAAAATCTCAGTTATGAAAAAAGACTGGCCACGCTGGGTCTGTTTACACTGGAGAAGAGGCGCTTAAGAGGTGACATGATAACTATGTATAAATATATAAGGGAATCATATAATAACCTCTCTAATTTTTTATTTACCAGTAGGTCCTTCCAACGGACGAGGGCACCCACTCCGTTTAGAAGAAGGGAGGTTCCATTTAAATATTTTTTTTTTTTACTGTGAGAGCTGTGAAGTTGTGGAATTCCCTTCCCCGAATCAGTTGTGCTGGCTGATACATTATATAACTTTAAGAAGGGGCTGGATGGATTCTTAGCAAGTGAGGGAATACAGGGTTATGGGAAATAGCTCTTAGTACAAGTTGATCCAGGGACTGGTCCGATTGCCATCTTGGAGTCAGGAAGGAATTTTTTCCCCTCTGCGGCAAATTAGAGAGGCTTCAGATAGGGTTTTTTGCCTTCCTCTGGATCAACTAGAAGTTAGGCAGGTTATATATAGGCATTATGGTTGAACGTGATGGACGTATGTCTTTTTTCAACCCAACTTACTATGTACTATGTACTCTTAATACAGTCACTGCCAAAATTGTTGGCACCCCAGACATTTTTCCAGAAAATCAAGTATTTCTCCCAGAAAAGTATTGCTGGATCACATGTTTTGCTATACACGTTTATTCTCTTTGTGAGTATTGGAACAGAACAAAAAAGGGAGGAAAAAAAGCAAATTGGACATAATGTTACACAAAACTCCAAAAATGGGCTGGAAAAAATATTGGCACCCTTAACTTAATATTTGGTTGCACACCCTTTGAAAAAAAATAACTGAAATCAGTTGCTTCCTATAACCATCAATAAGCTTCTTACACCTCTCACCGGGAATTTTGGACCACTCTTCCTTTGCAAACTGCTCCAGGTCTCTCTTATTGGAAGGGCGCCTTTTCCCAACAGCAATTTTAAGATCTCTCCACAGATGTTCAATGGAATTTAGATCTGGACTCAATGCTGGCCGCTTCAGAATTCTACAGCGCTTTGTTGCCATCCATTTCTGGGTGCTTTTTGACGTATGTTTGGGGTCATTGTCCTGCTGGAAGACCCAAGATCTTGGACGCGAACCAAGCTTTCTGACACTGGGCTCTACAGTGCGACCCAAAATCCTTTGGTAATCCTCAGATTTCATGATGCCTTGTACACATTCAAGGCACCCAGTGCCAGAGGCAGCAAAACAACCCCAAAACATCATTGAACCTCCACTATATTTCACTGTAGGTACCGTGTTCTTTTCTTTGTAGGCCTCATTCCATTTTCGGTAAACAGTAGAATGATGTGCTTTACCAAAAAGCTCTATCTTGGTCTCATCTGTCCACAAGACGGTTTCCCAGAAGGATTGTGGCTTACTCAAGTATATTTTGGCAAACTGTTATCTTGCTTTCTTATGTCTCTGTGTCAGCAGTGGGGTCCTCCTGGGCCTTCTGCCATAGTATTTCATTCAAATGTCGACTGATAGTTCACACTGACACTGATGCTCCCTGAGCCTGCAGGACAGCTTGAATTTCTTTGGAACTTGTCTGGGACTGCTTGAGATTGTTGATATTTTTCCACAATTTTGGTTCTCAAGTCCTCAGACGGTTCTCTTCTGCTCTTTCTGTTGTCCATGCTTAGTGTGGCACACACAGACACACAATGCAAAGACTAAATGAACTTCTCTCCTTTTTATCTGCTTTCAGGTGATTTTTATATTGCCCATACCTATTACTTGCCCCAGGTGAGTTTAAAGGAGCATCACATGTTTGAAACAATCTTATTTATCCACAATTTTGAAAGGGTGCCAATAATTTTGTCCAGACCATTTTTGGAGTTTTGTGTGACATTATGTCCAATTTGCTTTTTTCCCCCCTCCCCTTTTTGTTCTGTTCCAATACACACAAAGAGAATAAACAAGTGTATAGCAAAACATGTGTTACTGCAATACTTTTCTCTGAGAAATACTTGATTTTCTGGAAAAATTTCTGGGGTGCCAACAATTTTGGCCATGACTGTAGTTGATAACATGAGAATTATGCTGACTGTTATTTACATCATTTGTTTTGGTAAATGAGAAAAATATCATTTGCATAATAATTTCGAACAGGGTGTAGTTATGGATAAGACAGCTTACATTAAAAAAGCTGAGAGACAGCTGATATGGATACTTATGTCCCACTCAAGAAGAATCCTTTAAAAATCTTCCAGAATTTATTATTTTCTCTTGTAGACACACATGTTGATGCAGGAACAATTACTAAACAAGTTAGTGGTTATTTGAAAGTTATTCATCCAACCATAGCTATATTTCATCAATTAATAAACCAACTAGACCACCTTTGAGCAGACCAATAGTGGCAGGAATTGGGTCACTTAGAGAGCCTGTCAGAGCTTGTGGATTTCTATCTTCAGCCCCTTGTTTTACATCTTCCAAGTTATATCAGGGACAGTGAACAAATAGTAAGTATAATGAGTAATGTCATTTGGCAAGACTATTATAAATGGGCTACCATTGACATTACTGATTTATACACTAGTACAGGTATGTGACCCATTATCCAGAATGCTCAGGACCTGGGGTCCAGATAAGGGGTCTTTCCATAATTCGGATGTCCTACCTAAAGTCAGCTAAAAACATTATTTAAACAGTAATTAAACCCAATAGGATGAATAAAGATTTATTATATCTCAGTTGGGATCAAGTAGAAGGTTCTGTTTTATTATTACAGAGAAAAAAGGAAATAATTTTTAAAAATGTGAATTATTTAATTAAAATGGAGTCTATGGGACATGGCCTTTCAGTAATTCAGAACTTTCTGGATAATGGGTTTCCGGATAAGGGGTCCAATACCTGTATTCAACATGATCGGGGTATGGAAGCAATAGCTTTGACAGCAAATTTTATATTCAGAAAAGGCACTGCCATGGGGGCAATATTTTCCCTATTTTTTGCCAATCTGTACATGGCTTGGTGGGGATTTAAGTACAGGTGCAGGTTTCCGCTACAAATCCCAGCTTTGTAAAGCTTCCAAGCAACAGTTTGCTGTAACTTTAAGGGAAGCATTTACTAAAACATTAACATTTCATTTTTAAAATTTGAATAATCTCATTCCCATTAATGTCATTTACTAAAAAGTCTAAACTGAAAAAGTACGTGCGGAAAAAAGTTGCAGAAAAATCGCAAAACTCACAATGTCCCACCGAACTCTTTTACTTTTCCTAATTGTCAAACAAACAACCAGCGTCAAAAATCCAAAACATCTAAAGTTTCAAAGCAAAAGAAGGAACCCTCCAGGGAAGGGAAGGAACATCTGTCTGTGACTCCTACATGATATTGGCAGGTTTTAGTTGGCGAATTGTTTGATTCCGATTTTTAACCATGTCGATGCATAGTAAATCTAGAAAAATTTGAGACTTTTTTTCTGCAACTTTTAGTGCTAAAAATCCGAATCTGGGAAAAAAAAATCCTACCATTTGTAAATTGACCCCCAGGTGACTATCCTGTTAAATGTGAATATTTTCCCTTCCAAAAACAAACTTGGGGTATATTTCTCTTGCAGATCTTGTGGTTTGTCTCTATCCAGTATACTATATGTTATAAAATATAATAATATAATATTGTAAAAATAGCCAATTTTAGAAAAGCTTTGCGGCTTGGTACTTAGGAGTAGAAAGTCATGGGTACCCATTTTAGATCCGTGGAAATGTGTACTTTCCAAAATATATGGCTTTCTGGGGTGAATGTACTTTTTTTGTAGCTTGACCCCACATAAAATTTTGTAAAATGTGTTCATTTTGAAGTAGGTGAAAGGATAGAGCATGTATGGGTATTTTTATTTTGGGGCACATAGATGCCATATACTTAGGGAAACATATACATATTGGGCATCAAACTGTTCAGTGGATCCCTGGCATTCATATTCATATTTTATCTTTGCACCTAATGATATGTGGGAGATAAGATGCTGTAGACTGGAAGCTATTCTGGATTCATCAGAATCTGTTCTTTCCAAAAATGTATAGCTTTCTAGGCAAAATATTGTCTAGAAATTAAAGTTCCGCAAGTGACCAAATCGGCTGGCAATTAAAGGGTTAAAGCTGACACATACTACAATTGGCAATCTACCAAACATGACCCACCAGAACCAAAACAATATTTCAAGTTGTAATTTTGTTAACAGAAATGTATCATATATTCTATGTGGTATTTGTCCCCCTCTCTTAAAGGTCAGTGTCTATTTATAAACCGTACCTAGAAAAATGTATCTTTAAAATACTTTGGAAATAAACACATGCAATTACCAGAACCTGACAATAAAACAATTCCAAGTGAAGTACAGCTATCTATGTAGATACTAAATATGTATACTGCACAATTAAAAGTAACAAAGAAAGCTGTATAATTGCATAAGCACTGGTTTGTATAATAAGCAGAACATCTAATATTTTACCAAAGGATAAATCTCTGTATTTGTGAAAACAAAATGCAAAATTAAAAATATCTACCCATTATTTAAAGTGTGTGCTGTTTACATTTTCATGTTCTTCCACTGTGTATCACTTAAAGGAGAAGGAAAGGCTAAGTTGCTTGGGGTGCCAAAATGTTAGGTATCCCCAAGTGACTTAAATCGCTTACCTTTTACCCCGGGCTGGTGCCCCTGTTAGAAGAGAACAGCACCAGGCCGGGGTAGCAGCGAGTGCTTCCTTCTTCCTGTTTCGCACGCTTGTGCATGCGCAGTAGAGTGAAAAGCTGAACTTAAACAAGAAAGGCGGTTTTTCACTCTACTGCACATGCGCCGGCCCAGGGATTTTGCCAGCAGAAAAAAGAGGAAGGAGGAAGCGCTCGCTACAGGTACCCCGGGCTGGTGCAGTTTTCTCCTAACAGGGGCACCAGCTGGGGTAAAAGGTAAGCGATTAAAGTCACTGGGGGGTGCCTAACATTTTGGCACCCCCAAGTGACTTAGCCTTTCATCACTAGCATAGGCAGAAAATAAAGATTTAGGAAGAATAAACCTCTGCATAAAGTAATGAACCACTATATATTAATACATGATACATATTATTAATATCCTGTACATGATATTTATATATATATATATATATATATATATATATATATGTGTGTGTGTTTGTTTGTACTTAGTAATGTCATCAGTGCTCAGTGATGCTCACTGAAACGTGTGTTTTATAATAAAAAAATATAATATCAAATAATAGAATTTAAAAATATAATATGTAAAAAATAAATAAAAAAATGCACCCCTATTGTAAAATATGAAGATATTTCAAGTCAACTCAGAGTTCCACGACCTGCGATACTCTTTGGTAACTTATAATATCCTTATATTTTACAATAGGGGACACATTATTCACTGTATAATTATAGGTAGCCGTTCTCCAATGGTAAGTGTTAAATTAATATCTTCCCCTCAAAAATGTCACCATTCTACCATGATCATTAGAGTGTGCACAAAACTCCCACTTTCTATAATTCACTCTCTTTAGTCAGAAAAGGCTAGCAGCATTAACTGTAAAAGTGAATTATTCATATATTATTAATATAGTCATATTATAAAATGTTACAAATATGTTATTATACAACAAAAAAAAAGTATTTGCGTGTGCTACACGTCATTCAATAGGCTCTATGATTTGCAATAAGCAGCACTAGCAAAATTCCAACAACACAGGCTAGAAGGGCCAAATTGCCTTTATACATAAACTTATAAACCTGAATCTCATCCACTTCTGTCGATCACTGAGAAGCAATGGCCAAGGGATGTACAGGTCAGTTTAGGCGAACAGAGTTACACACCCCACAGCGATAGAGACAGATGGATCACCCTCAGTCGTAGACACTTACCTTGTAATGTAATGTTTACACTTGTGATTTCCCAGGTCTAACCGAATCTAAACCTGTGTGTATGGGCAACAGCAGCAGTACCTCCTTACACGTATCCTGTCAGCGAAAGCAAACGCTTTTTTCCGCTAACGAAGCTCCACACCCAAATAGGAACCCGCCCGGCTCCCTCATTCGCATTCACAACTACAGTACGCATTGATCCAAGCCGTATGCGCAGGCGCATACCTTGTGCCTCTATAAAAATAGCTTTACCGCACCGACAGTTTGCACTGCCTTCTGGGATATGTAGTTCATTAAGCGCAAGGCTTCATGCTCTGAGGGGTGTCGGTTTACAGCCTGAACTAAATTCCCCATCATCCTTCACTTAAGTGAGCTAACCTTTCCCTTAGATTTGCTAAGAGCCAATTGGAAAGAAAAGGCGGTCGCTCTAACTAGAAAGGCTACCCAATGAGAGACTGCAGAGGGAGGATGATGCTGACAGTTAGTCCAGTCGGTGGGAGGAGCTAGCGGTCTGGATGACGGAACGGGCCGTTTGTCCGGTGGGGGGTGCAGAGTGAATCTTCGGGAAGAAGCTGAACGAGCTGACAAACCTGCTTTGTCACTTTGCAGGTGCCCTGGCGCCCACCTGGGCACTGCTGGGGATACCGAGAAGCATTGGTGTCGTGGAGCAGGTGGGGGGGAGGGAGGTGACTTGTTGTGTTGGGATAACGCTGCCGAGCAGCCGTCGCTGACTGAAGAGGAGAAGGAGGTGGCGGCGGCGGCTGCAGCTTAATCCGTTGAGGGTTAAGATACCCGAGTTTGAGAGCTTTCAGGGACGCATCAAGGCTCTGCTGAAGAAAGGAAGAGACGTACCGCCGCACCGAGCATCCACTCATGTAAGAGTCATTTCTTTCCTCTCTCTGCTTTCAGTATTGGGAAAACACGCAACCCCCTGCCGGGATGCAAGATACCCGGAGAAGCAGCATCAGGAGGGTGCATGGCACAGGCGCTTTATGCTAGATGCCGCTGCATAGGGTTCATGTGTGGATTTTTCGATAGTTTATTCTTGGCTTTAATCCAAACATGCTCAGACCTGCGACCCTCCAGCAGTTGTTGATCTATAACTGGCAGTTCCTCTTCCCTAAGCCTTTAATAGTCAGGGAGAAGGCTATGAGGGAGGTGGAAGACATAGTTTAACAACAGCTGTCAGGCTCGCAGGTTAGACGTCCCTGCTTCAGCCCCATGTCCTAGTGCCCTTCCGCTGGTATTGGTGTCGAGCTTCCTCTTGTTCTGTGCAGCCGGTTACAAGCTGCATTTCCTATCTCCCCGTCCTCACATGCCCCCCAAAGGTGTACGTGCCCTGTTCTCTCTTTCTGCTGCACACGTTCCGCTGGCTGCATTGTACATTGTTAGTGCATCGGGCGGGGGTAGTGCATGGTGTTTGCAGTCCTGCAGCAACATCTCCCGTGCTCACAACTCGACAAAATGCCGGCTTTCAGCCGGGTACCAAGTAGCATCCACATGGTGTGTTAGAGCTCTCTTTGTATCCAGTTAGGAACACAGCTGTCTATGTTCAGCCCTAGCCCAAAGTTTTTGCTTATGTACTTGTTCTCTTGGGCAGTAAAGCTGGGGAGAAGCGCAGTCTCCCGTTTGACTGGTGTCGAATTTCAGCTACTAGCTTCTCCAACCCCTCGAGTTGCTGGTATTTCTATTCAGCATATTGTAGGCTTGCAAGGGTACCCAGTACTACGATTTTCGTAAACGTTAGCTGTCAAGGCAGCCTTGTACCCTACTAGACAGGCCGGCTTCCTATAGATCTGCAGTAACCTTGCGTGTGGTTACCTGGCAAATACAGCTCCGTGTACATCGAGCAGGCGTATAGATGCCAGTGCAGCTTCATTGCAGCCTTAGGGGAAAGTTACAGAGTAAGGACGCTGCAGCCCGCGTTATATCATGCTGCAGCTTAATGGTATGAGAGCGGTACAACATGGCAGAGCGATATCAGTAACAGCGGAACGAAGAAGTGGTGCTGTTTTTTGTCATGTGACTGGCATCTCCCGGCGCCGCGCTATGCAGCCACTGGCAGGTGTCTGTTGCTCAGCCTTCTCCGCCCTTTGTTTTTTTTTTTTTTTTACTCCTACGTTGTTATTGTTGCTTTTTCCAGTCTTTTTCTTGCTTATTTGCCGTTGATGCATCTTTAGTTGCACTGTTTACGCCCCAGTCTGATTTTGTTCATCTTCCCAATACACTTGGCCCGGGGACAGAAATGGCGTCATTTGTTGAGTTAGCATTGTAATGTGGAAGCATTTATCAACAGTACTAAAGATGAGGCTGTAGAAGCGTCGGTGCAGCAGCTTCAGTACACAAACAGCCTTAAAATTGATACAATGCCGATCAAGCTAAAATGCAGATGCTACATGTTTGCTTCCTGAGCGGGGAGGACAGTTGCCTACTTGATACATAGTGTTGCTCTGTGTTTTCTTTGTTTAAGGTGTTAACCGTTTGGCTCTCTCATCGTATAGCTTTAAGCATCTTTATCTCTTTCCGTCTATTTCCATTATGTGTGAGCTACATTACTATATGCAGTCGGATTTGAAGCTGAGTCTGTTATAGTTATTAGCGTTTTTTTAATGCTATAATAGTTTTGGGGTAGAGGAGAAATATTTGTTCTATAAGAAAATTCACTTATGTCTTGATGGCTCTTTCAATACTTGTTGAACTATAAAATAAGACTATATAATGTCGAAGTCATTGTCAAATTATTGCATTTTGTTTGTCTTTTGTGGCAGTAATAATAACTGTACAACACTGTAGCTGCTAAAAATCTGTATTAGCTGTCAGAAAATCTCTAATTCCTCTTGACTGGGGACAAAACTCTCTTCTGTTTGCTATATAATGGTACAGTAATACAGTATGCAGTGTCCAGGCTTGCATCAATCTCTTTTCCAAGTATGTAATTAATAGTGATAGGAACAAGCATTTCAATGATGTGAAATGATTGAAGGTTCCAGCACTCCAGTCTTTCCTGTGATCAGAACATATTTTGAAATGTTTCCACTTAAATTATTTATTATTTAATTATTAAACCCCTGCATGCAAAGACCAAAGCAGTGCAAGTTGCATTTATCAGGATGTCCTATTAAAAACAAAAGAAAGAAAACAAAGCTCTGGTATATGCAATGCTGTTGAAATCTGTTTGTTTTATTTATATACTTTACAAGTAACATATTATGTATATAACATTATGGGGGGTTGCTAAAATGCAATTTTCTCTCTCATTTTTATTCATTTTTTTTTAAATTGAATTCACAAAAAAAAACCCTTTCCTTGAATGGTCGTCATTTCACAAAAATCCGAACTGGAAAGTAAAAATAGGGAAAAGTTGGAAAAAAGTTTTGAAAACTGCAACTTATCACATGATAACCTTGACTTTTTCTTAATGTCGCACAAAAGCCAGAATCAAACACCTGAAAACCAGGAAGCAAAGAAACATCTTCCAATTGTAAAAGGGACATCTGCCATTGACATCTACATGATCTCAACAGGCTTTAGCTTTGTATTTTTGGATTCAGAATTGTTGCTGTTTTGTTGCATAATAAACCTCAAAGTTGAGCTTTTTTTTTTCCACAACAAAGTCTGAGCCGAATTTGTTGCCGTTTAGTAATTGCCCCCTTATGTGTTACAGCACCCCTGGTAATGAAAAATGTATGCTGAAGTTTATAATTTCTCTCTGCACAGACTTCTGGTGACTTGCAATGTTGTTCCCAATGATGATTTGCCTCAGCTTTTTAATGTTTGGCCTCTTTCTGTGGTCATGTGCCCATTTGCATCAGTCTATGTGCCCTACTGTTATGTGTTATTGCACTGGTGCAATTTAGCACTTATGTTAGTGTTTCAGTCCCAAGGTACTGACAAGATGGCATAGAAAGATGAAGGTTTGCAACTAACAAGGGCTTCTTCAGATCAGCTTTATTGCTGTCAGAGCATAACTACTGTGGTTTTTGCTGTACACTAAAGCAACAGAGTGCATCAGTGCGTCATAACTTGCATCTTTCAGCTTATGGCGTGCATTTATGTTTGCACTTTTGTTTTACCTTGGACTTGCAGACAAAAATGTCAGAAAATCTAAGTTGGAGCTTATGTATTTGCACAGGCTCAACTCTCATTCATCTCTATGTATGTGAACCTACTTACAGTAATGTTAATTTGTCTTCATTCAGCTGCATTTTTAAGGGAAGTCATTTTAGAGGGAATAGTAATTTCAGCTGAAAAAAATAGGCCCATAGAGTTCAACCTTTATATGTAAATTAAACCTGCCTAACTGTTCATTGCTTGAAGGTGCAATGGGGCTTTAGCCTTTTTAAAAGAACAAATATTAGTTAGGGCATCTGTGGGACTGCCCATAAGCAACCCATGAGAACTGTACTTTCCTGTCACATTAATGTTACAAGACCTGTAGTGGTTTGAACTATACGTTAACACTTTATTCAATTATTATTATTACAATGATCTAAAAAGCAATAATAGGATAAAAATACGTAATATGGCATAAAGAGAATGCTGGGGAAAATTATTCTACAAAAAGGCAAAGTTTAACGTTGCATATTGGCTATGCTCCAACTAATCCGCTTAGTAAAGGGTTTAAAATTCAATGGTGCAGGTTGTTTTGAAGCAGTTATAATTGGAAATAAAATCTAAATACAAATCTCTGCCTGGTGGCATTCTCCAAGTAACACACAAACTGGCCACAATTGTATCAAAATTGACTGATTTGGCCAGGTTAGCTGGAAATGTATCATATAAATTGAATTCTCGGGAGTCCATGAGTCTGTCTGATGGAATTGTAAAAGTAGCAGCTAAACTAGCAACAATTGTATCCAAGCTAGATTATTACGCTACAGCACTCTACAGTAAATCAATTCACAGGTTTTTGACACCCACCACCCCTCTTCATCAACCTAGCCCCATTTACCCTGTTCAGTTCAACCTCATATAAACTTTATACACTTTTAGTCTGCCTATATCCAAACCAAAAAGTGCACCTGAAGTGCATTAGGGCTTTAAGCAGATTTTGTGGGTCAGATTTAATCTGATCCACCACCCAACAGCACAAGACTTTGTATGATCCTACAAAATCTGATCTTCATCAGTTGTAATGTAAAAGTGGATCAGATAAAGTCAGATGGTGTGTTTTATTCATGCATCTACATCCAACAGTCAGTGTAATTCAATGCAAAAAAAGTCACTCTGAATCTGACTTTGTATCAGATGTGGACGCAGCATGCCACGTTCCAATCCAACAGGCATATTGCTTCAGATGGCAAAAGTTGCATGTAGTTAACATTTTAGATATATGTTTCAGTCCCTGAATATTTTAACACGTGACTACATCTGACTACTTGTCGGATGCGTTTTGTCGATTGACGCCATTGGACAAAAGCGTTTGTGGAGTATGGAACGTATGCTCGTTATCCAGAAGCTTTGTCAAAGGCTATGTTGCAGGATGGATGGGTATCGATTTTTACAAGTAAGCTCTTTCCTCTTCGATTGAAATGTGCATCCTGAACTGTAGTAAGCACAGTTCTGCTGGAAAATGTGAGGGTATAGTGACCCTTTAATAAAGGCTAGATCAGTTTTCAAAAGGTTTAATGGTGAAAACCTAGATTCCACATTGCTTAAGGAGATAAAATGTGCTTATTGATCATACCTGAATTTGTACTACTAATATATTTGGTAGCTGTCTAAGCTATTTTGAAGTATTTTATTTTCCCTGTTTTGTTATATGGGAACTAATTAAGAAAACAAAATTAAAAATTAATATATTTTATAAAACTTGAATACAGCTCTAAATATAATTAAATATTCTGTATTTCTAAAAGGTTACTCTTCCTTCTACCCAACTCAGCAATCTATCTCTGCATGCTAGGTGTAACTGGAGTCTTTTTTTTTTTTTTTATCACATATATAAAAAGCTTCAACATATTCCACAGTGCTTCACAGTAGAATTTTGTAAGGGTCCTCATCATTAGAGCTTACTATCTAAGGGCAAGGGCATACAGAGTGTTGGCTCTGCTGTGCATTTTTTTAAAGCAGGCTGAAATAAGTGGATTCACTTTCTTTCACACTCCGTGTCTGCTTTTTTGGGCTGATTTTTCTCTGTGTTCTGTGTACCTGCACTCAGGTGGAATCTGCTTAAGATAGTGGATCTGCTTCTCTTTACCTGCCTAAAAAATTCAGGGTGTGAACAGAGGAGCTGACGCTCTGTGTGCCCTTGCACTAAATGTTGCATGAAATACACCACAGGACCACAATAACCTTGAAATTTTAAAAAATGTGAATACTACCTTATTTATTATAAAATCTAAATTTAAAAAACATATTTGAATTAATAACTCTTCCAATTCTATCAGAAGTATGGCACCTAGGAACAAAGTCAATCTGATCTAACTGGATACAGAACTTATCTAAGTTAAGGATTGATATAGGGCAATAATCGGCACAGCTCATACTTTCTTTATTTTGTTTAAGAAGAATATGTGATCTATTCTAATATACATAGAATAAGGATGTGAATAACAAGTATAGTGGGGCCTGACAAAATGTTTTTCTTGCCAAATATCAACTTGCTAATTGGTTGGGCATGTTTGATCATGGGTTTGTCGGGAGATGTCTATTTAGAGTTATCTTAAATGGGAACTTTATAAAAAAAAAAAAAAATCTAATACAAGCTTCATCATACCAAAATAAGTAATTTTCTAAAAATTATATACTGTAGAATACTGCTAAATAATGAAGTTACTCTTCAGTCTTCCTCTCTCGGCATCTGTCTCTCTTTATTCTCTCCCTGTGCTGGTGTTAAGAGTCTGATTTTGATTGACAGATCTACTATATCTTCTAGCAAATGTCATAGCTCACTAAAATAACTCCTGCACAAACAAAATGTAACAAAATAAATCACTTTGGCATAAATCCTGCATGTAGAGAGACAGGATTTCTGGTGATTTGTAAAGCATGAGCATCCAACACATTAGACCTAACCCGCACCCGTACACGCGCCTTAAAATAGGTGGAAGAGGTTGCCAGCAGTGTAAGGTTGCGGGTGGGAAGGGTGAGCGGAAGGGCTAATCCCAAACCCGCCTGCAGCCTGTGCGTTAACCAGTGGGCATGCACATCGCTACTATCTATACCATACTAAATGTTAGTATCAATAAGATTTGGGTGCGTTTATAGTAAGTGGGTAATAGGTTTTTCTACATACATGCTGATCCAGAGACTTGTTCATTTGCCATTTTGAAGTGGTCCTTTCCATCTTTGTCTGGCTCTTTAGAAGTTAAGTAGGAATTATTTTTGCAAAGGGATTACTTGGTGGGGTGAGTTTTTAGTTTAATTTCACTATCGTTGGATATTAAAGGGCACCTATTGGGGGAATATTGTTTTTCCCACCAGGGGTTCACCAAATAGTATTGTTTTTCCCAACCAGAGTACAGGCTTTATTAGCCTGCACCTCTGGTGGGAGAAAATCTACAGGTGTCTTTTAATCCCTTGACCAGTCCCTATACTATCCCCATATTATCCCTACTAAATGACAAACGTTCTTAAAGGACATGTAAAGCCTACATTTTACTACAATGTATATATGTTGGGCACATCAACCCCACCCAAATGGCATGTATACTGCATATATCCCCTCTGTTTGCCAGCACCATCACATCTTCCTATAACAAATAGCACCTTTCACCCAGTGGACATTTTCCTTCTGACATATGATCAGTTACATTTAAATCTGCAAACAGCATATATGCACAAACACCCCTATTTAGCGTACATTTTAGCAAGAATGTATGCTCACACAGGCAGAACTGTCTTTGGTAAAAAGTTCTACTTCGAGCACTGCAACGGTTAAGCTGAGCTCAGGAGAGGAGGCAAATAGAGCTGAGTTTCTATGGGAACCAGCAATGCCATCTCTTCACTGGCTGCTAGACTGGGGGGCGTGTTTAGTAATATGAGCTTAGAACAACTGAGCATGCCCACAAGCCAACAGCTGAAATAAATTATTGAGGGAGGGGGCCAAGTGGGCTACAGGAGTATAAAGAACTCTTAAGTGATTAAGGGGATGCTGCAGCCTTACTATTAATCTTTGAACAACCAGAGTGTCAGGTATTGAAAGATTTCAAAGTGGCTGTTCACTGATTACATTTTTGTGTGTGGGTTTACATGTCCTTTAAATGCTTTGTTAAAATATTGTATAAAAGCAAAATTCTCAGTATCATATATTCAAATGCTATTTGAGTTCATAAAAACTGTCCAACCTAACAGGTGCTGGTGTCCATGTGTTTATTAGGATGATCTACCACTAGTACCATGGAACTGCCTTGGAATCCAACTTTTCTGTCTGCAGTATATAATTAAGTGGGCAAGCTGTGGCTTTGTTCATGCTTTTGAATATCAGTTTCCATAAAGAATGGAAAAATTTAAATAATTTGTCATTCTTTTCTTGAGCAACAGTTGACTGACAACTGAACGATCCAGATCTCCTCAACAGGAGATCACTTATAATTCTCTGTCGATCAATCTACCACTGAATTTACGGTAAACAGAAGCAGCAGTAGAAATATATGAAAGGCGATCTTCACACTATAACTGTTTTTCAATGAAAAAAATTTAATTCTAAGCAAGTGTCCAGTATCTGTTGTAGATGAATTTAATATTTTCAGGTTTTACAATTATTTTTAAATATAATTGCAATTGAAAGCATTATCTGTTTATAAATATAACATACCTGGCAGATACTGCTTTAAACAGCAATTACAATTACAAATTACATAAAATCCATTTTTTATTCTTAGTTGTATATATTGATAGTTGTTTTGAATTACATTTTCATTTAATTATGCAAATAAATGTTTTTGGGTAGAGATCCCACTCATACTTTTTAATGTTACAACGTCACTGGAGGTTAAAAAGATGTTTAATGTTTAGTAAAACAATGTTTAGTAAATTATTATAGTATTGTAAAAAGTAATTGATTTTTTTTAACGTTATAGCAACTCTTTATATTAATTTAACAGAATATACCTCATTCTACCCATTTTCCAATCATAGGATTCTAGCTGTTTATATAGAAGCAAATGATGCCTGACCAGTAACCAGTTGGTACAAGGTGATGCAAAAGAGAGAGTGGAGGGGTACAATAAAAATACTGTTACTAATGCATTTGTACACTCCTCACAGTATTTATTTACTGTCTTTACAATATATCTGACATCGACATAAAATAGTTTTGTGTGTGAGACTGTAGTATTGGAAAAAAGTTTAAAGGCTGATTTGTAAAACCTACTGGGGCTGATCATTTAAAATATGCAGGTGACAGATTTTTTTTTTTTGGTACTGGCAACTGGACATGTTCAATTTAGCATCTATGTTTACAGTGTCGGACTGAGATGCCAGGGGCCCACCAGAAAACTTTGGACCATAGGCCCACTTTCTAAACTATGCAAGTCTCTTTTCTCTATCCTTCCATCTCTTTTTCCCATACAGAAATAGGGAATAACTATGCAATTGGCCAAATAGTCAGAACCGGGAGTTTTCCTGGTATCCTTGTCGGCCAGTCCAACTCTGTATGTTTATAAATGTGCCTTACGCTTGGCAAAGGAATGCTCTTTGCCTGCTTTACCTACACTTTGCTTTTTTGCCTACCAGAATAAAACTGCTAATATCTCAAAACATAGAAAATTAATTTTAATTGCAAATGTGCTGAGAGAATTTCTCTTAAGTTTACATTAATGTGGTTTTTTTTTTGAGTTTAGATCCCCTAAGTTATGTTAACTGAAAGTATATAGGGCTTTTACTAACATGCCAAATTGCACTATTGCAACAATGTAAAATGACAGTGCTACACTTAGGGGCACATTTATCAGGTATCACGAAATGGGAAAAATTCTGATTAAATATGATAATTCTGATTATCGGAAATGTCACAAATGCTTGCGAAAAGACCGTAATAGCGTTCCAAAAGTCATGATAATATCGTAATGGCGTTCCGAAAGTCACAATATTATTGTGGTCAGTACGAAATGTTCGCTAAATTAGACAAAAATATGAATTTTTGGTATTCGGACTCAATCGTGCTTTGATACATGTGCCCCTTAGGGACAGACTTACTAAAACTCAATATTTCTCATATTTTTTATGTTTAAAATTCAACTAAACTCATTTCCATGAATGTCTGACATTCACTTAAAAATATAAACTGAAAAAGTCGCAGAAACTGCCCCCAAAAAGTTGAATTTTTTGAATTGTTGCACAAAAACCAGCATCAAAAATATGAAGCCTCTAAAGTTTTAAGGCAAAAGAAGGAACTTTTAGGAAAGTGAAGGGACCTCTGCCATTGACTTCTACATGATCTCCGCAAGATATTGTTGGATTCAGACTTTTGCTATTTGGACGCATAGTAAATCTCAAAAAAGTCACAACTTTTTTTTTCTGTGACTAAAAAAATCTATTCTGAAAGAAAAAAAAAGCAGATGGTTGGTAAATGGCCCCCTTAAACTTGATGTCACTTTTTGAAGCATTGATTACAAAACTGTGATCCTCTCTGCCCAGGGTGAAATTTTTTTGACCATGCCCATTTTTGGGGCCACACCCCTTAAATGTACTCCTATTTTACAAAATTTGCCAGGTTATTTAAAGTTTGAACACATTTCTGGAGGTTTGGGGGGCTTGTTTTATGTGTTAAAAAAGGTGAAATTTAAGCTGCAAGCCTCAGTTCCCCAAGAGACCTGTTTAGCTTATTAGTTACAATTGTGTCTAAGTGCAAGTATAGCTTGTTAACTTTTCTGGGTTCTCTGCCAACAGCTACTTTTTTAAATTAAGTTTGAGAAACATTGTATCTTTTTAGTGTTCAGTGTGGGTTCAGTGCAGGAGATCAAAGGGAAATGAGGGACTTTTCAGAAAGAATCCAGGACTGCGGACTGAGCTGTTAAAAACGGGACTGTCCCACGTAAATTGGGATTGTTGGGAGGTATGCTGTGATGTCTTCAAATCGCCTGGGCCCACTAATCTGCTTGTAATAGCAGTGGAGTTGCAGCCTGAGGGCTTAGAATGCCCATTTGCTATTTTAGATACATCTGCAAGCCCAGGGTGAGGTTTGGGAGTGTATATTCTATTATAGATATTCTTGGGATTTTTTTTTTTCCATGGGTGGAACAAGCTAGGTTTTTATTTTTTGGGGAAAAAACATGCTTGTGGAAACAAATCCCATACAAAAAAGGATGGTGCACCGCTACACAAGGAGTTAGAAGAAGATGGCTAATAATTGAAAAACTATAAAAAAAAATAAATAATGAAGACTAAAATAAATAATGAAATAAATAAATAATGAAGACCAAAATGTTAGGCACCCCCAAATGACTTTAATCGCTTACCTTTTACCCCGGGCTGGTGCCCCTGTTAGGAGAAAACAGCACCAGGGTACCTGCAGGGAGCACTTCCTTCTGTTGTCAAATGCCTGGGCCGGCGCATGCGCAGTAGAGTGAAAAGCCGACTTTTTTGTTAGTTCGGCTTTTCACTCTACTGCGCAAGCACCAAGAGCTAGAGCTGGTGCGGTTTTTTCCTAACATGGGCACCAGTCCGGGGGTAAAAGATAAGCGATTAAAGTCACTTGAGGGTGCCTAACATTTTGGCACCCCCAAGTGACTTAGCCTTTCCTTCTCCTTTAAAAGTTGCTTAGAATTGGCCATTCTATGACATAATAAAAGTTAACCACCCCTTTAATATGTGTATTTTTGTGAAACAATATTGTACTTTGCAAAAGAAAAAATAACGCTCCAATGTTCTGAATTCATTTAGAAGTCTAGTATTGCAAATATAGGTTGCAGTTGCATATGTAGGAATTTACCAGGTACTTTGCCTTTGCTTTTTAAATTATGTTTCATTTTGGTGGAGTGCTTTAAAAATTATCTTTTGTACTTTGATGTACAAATCTTCTCTTGTACGTGGATGTGGTACACACCTCCCTCTATTAGGGCTCTGGCACACGGGGAAGATTAGTCGCCCGCGATTAACTCCCTGTTCGCGGGCGACTAATCTCCCCGAGTTGCCTAGCCCTGCCATCCCACCGGCGAACATGGAAGTCGCCGGCGGTATGGCAGACGCGGCGGCGCGATTTCGCGCAAACCGCCGAAAAAGACTCGCGAGGCTTTTTCGGCGACTTCCGGAAATCGCCCCGCCGCGTCTGCCATCCCGCCGGCGACTTACATGTTCGCCGGTGGGATGGCAGGGCTAGGCAACTCGGGGAGATTAGTCGCCCGCGAACAGGGAGTTAATCGCGGGTGACTAATCTTCCCCGTGTGCCAGAGCCCTTAGGAATCTCCAGTCAGCAATGATGTAAATACAGAGCTGATAACAGGATAATGCTTGAGACACAACACAGAATCCGTAATAAAAGCAGCATCATAGAAAAACATAGCTCAGGTTTACCCTAATAATTCTAAACCCTCTCTTCAGCTAGTTGATTGGCTGGATGGGTGAAGGTTTTGTATGTATATTTAAATTTGTGTTGGCAGTATTCTGACAATTTATTTCTAATAATTAACAAAGTTCTGTCCTTACATTGCTCTTTTGAAAGCAGTGAACAATGTGGCCAGCTATTTACTGAGCTTCAGGTGTTTAACTGACACTGAGGGCTTTCTTATCTAAATTCTGATCAGCATTTATGAAGCTCTGGGTGCATGTGCAATCATCAAATGTTACCCATTCAGCTGATAACCAACTGGAAGAAAGCTTAACACCTATCACCATGAAATAGCTCACCAGAGGTTCTGGATAATAGAGCTTGCACTCTGGTTGGGGGAAACACCCACCGGCGCTAGGCCACCTGCACTGGGAGGGGGCTCCTGGTGCAGACAGCCGTGTTATTTAGGGTACATGTGAATAATGAGCGAGACTCCCTGCTCGCTCATTAGGTGCATGCATGACAGAGGATTGGTGGATGTGACTCACCTGGCTATGTCACATGCATGCTCATAATGAGCAAGTTTTGGAACTCACACCTTATGCGCATGTGCATGCCACAACATGGCAGCTTATATACTATAGTTTCCCCCAGCTGGAGTGGGGGCTCTATGAATAAAATGCTTGGCGGTTGCCACAATTGCTTCTTTCATAACGCATCTATTAAACTATAATGAAGCAATTATAACATCAATTTAATAGTTATTTGAAATTTAAGTTTGATATTTGCTAGTTTAAGAACTGAAAATGTAAAATGTTTCTATTTTGTGATTCTTTCCACTTAAAGGGGACCTGGGTAAGGGTAGGGCTACACAGGGAGATTATTCGTGCCGTGACAAATCTCCGTTGTCGCGGGCGACTAATCTCCCTGCAATGTCATCCCACCAGCTAGAATGTAAAATGCTGGTGGGATGGCATATGCAGCGCTGAAGTTGCCTTGAGAGGAAACTTTGGCAACTTAGGCAAATTGCGGCGCTATGTATGCCATCACCCTGGCGATTTACATTCTAGCTGGTGGGATGGCATTGCGGGGAGATCAGTCGTCCCCTGACAACGAAGACTTGTGACCCATGTGTCACTGCCTTAAGAAATAATTCTAGATCCTTTCCGATCATGTTAGTTAAGCAAACAAAAGTTATTTATTTATGTTACAGTGGTGTGAAAAACTATTTGCCCCCTTCCTGATTTCTTATTCTTTTGCATGTTTGTCACACAAAATGTTTCTGATCATCAAACACATTTAACTATTAGTCAAAGATAACACAAGTAAACACAAAATGCAGTTTTTAAATGAGGGTTTTTATTATTTAGGGAGAAAAAAAATCCAAACCTACATGGCCCTGTGTGAAAAAGTAATTGCCCCCTGAACCTAATAACTTGTTGGGCCACCCTTAGCAGCAATAACTGCAATCAAGCATTTGCGATAACTTGCAACGAGTCTTTTACAGTGCTCTGGAGGAATTTTGGCCCACTCATCTTTGCAGAATTGTTGTAATTCAGCTTTATTTGAGGGTTTTCTAGCATGAACCGCCTTTTTAAGGTCATGCCACAACATCTCAATAGGATTCAGGTCAGGACTTTGACTAGGCCACTCCAAAGTCTTCATTTTGTTTTTCTTCAGCCATTCAGAGGTGGATTTGCTGGTGTGTTTTGGGTCATTGTCCTGCTGCAGCACCCAAGATCGCTTCAGCTTGAGTTGACGAACAGATGGCCAGACATTCTCCTTCAGGATTTTTTGGTAGACAGTAGAATTCATGGTTCCATCTATCACAGCAAGCCTTCCAGGTCCTGAAGCAGCAAAACAACCCCAGACCATCACACTACCGCCACCATATTTTACTGTTGGTATGATGTTCTTTTTCTGAAATGCTGTGTTACTTTTACGCCAGATGTAACGGGACACGCACCTTCCAAAAAGTTCAACTTTTGTCTCGTCGGTCCACAAGATATTTTCCCCAAAGTCTTGGCAATCTTTGAGATGTTTTTTAGCAAAATTGAGACGAGCCATAATGTTCTTTTTGCTTAAAAGTGGTTTGCGCCTTGGAAATCTGCCATGCAGGCCGTTTTTGCCCAGTCTCTTTCTTATGGTGGAGTCGTGAACACTGACCTTAATTGAGGCAAGTGAGGCCTGCAGTTCTTTAGATGTTGTCCTGGGGTCTTTTGTGGCCTCTCGGATGAGTTGTCTCTGCGCTCTTGGGGTAATTTTGGTCGGCCGGCCACTCCTGGGAAGGTTCACCACTGTTCCATGTTTTTGCCATTTGTGGATAATGGCTCTCACTGTGGTTCGCTGGAGTCTCAAAGCTTTAGAAATGGCTTTATAACCTTTACCAGACTGATAGATCTCAATTACTTTTGTTCTCATTTGTTCCTGAATTTCTTTGGATCTTGGCATGATGTCTAGCTTTTGAGGTGCTTTTGGGCTACTTCTCTATGTCAGGTAGCTCCTATTTAAGTGATTTCTTGATTGAAACAGGTGTGGCAGTAATCAGGCCTGGGGGTGACTACAGAAATTGATATTGAAATTGAAAATTGAAATTGATAAACCACAGTTAAGTTATTTTTTAACAAGGGGGCAATTACTTTTTCACATAGGGCCATGTAGATTTGGAGTAAACCTTCATTTAAAAACTGCATTTTGTGTTCAATTATGTTATCTTTGACTAATAGTTAACGGTTTTTGATGAGCAGAAACATTTAAGTGTGACAAACATGCAAAAGAATAAGAAATCAGGAAGGGGGCAAATAGTTTTTCACACCACTGTATATAAATTATTTAAATTGTGTTTCCTTCATTCTTAAAATTCATAAACACAGCAAACAAGCTTGCCTACTTTGTGGACACTACACTGGCATTAAAGTGGATCTGTCACCCACACTTTAAAAAGCTGTATAATAAAGGTCCTTTTCAAATTAAACATGAAACCCAAACTCACTCACAACTTAACACATCCTTACCCATTATAAAAGCATTTAAAAATCCCAGCTGTCAATCATATATTGCCTGCCCTGCCTCTATGCCTAAGGCATAGAGGCGGGGCAGACAGTTACTTTCACTTTGAATTCAGAACTTCTTAGATGTTGCTGCACTCCTTACATTCCCCCTCCCTCCTCACCATCTTATTTTATAACCAGTGCATAGGCATGAGCATCAGGTCCCCCCATACTGGCACAGAAACAAGATTTTGGCAAGATACAAAGCTTGCCTTAATAACAGTGTCCACAAAATGGCGACTGTCTTCTTGCTGCAATTGTGAATTCCAAGGCTAAAGAAAATAAGATTAAAATAAATTTGATAGTGTATGTGAAGTTTATTTTGCTTGACAAACACAATAGAAAACACTTTGGAATTATTCCTTAAGCTGACAGGTCCCCTTTTAATGTTTTGTATCACCACAGAATCTTGTGTATGTGCCAGAATGGGGGACCTGATGCCCATGCTACATCCTTATAGGTCATGAGGAGGGGGAATGTGAGAAGTGCAGCAACATCTAGGAACTGCTTAATGAAAAGTTAAAGTAATTAACTGCCCCGTCTATATGCCTGAGGCGAATATAGTTGAATGCTGGGTTAAAGAGGTTGTTCACCTTTGTACAACATTCACAAATCTAACAGTTTACATTAATAGAACTATCTTTGCCATATACATAGTTAACGTACAATGTGCAGCTGAAGAGAGATTCACCTCAGTCATTCCTCTGCTGATCCTTCACTTCTTAACAGACCCTGTGCTGGGGAGGGGGGGGGGGTCGGGTCCAGTGACCACTATAAAAACTACAGTTGCTTTTTTGCTTCCTTATATGATGTGACGCATAGTACTGGCTGTAGACTTAACGCCTATTGGCTGTGTTTCCTGTCACTCTCACACTGCTCCTGTGCCTGTGACAGTGCTGCAAATCTAATATAATAGTATGTTAGATTTGTGATATGCAAAGTCTGTTTGCTTATGCCATTGCAAGAGAGAAGTTGACCACTGACCTATTAATTTATGCAGCTGGTTAAAGTTTACAAGAAACCAATTTATTGGTCCAATAGGAAAGAATTAACTCTTTTACTGCCAACGACGTATGGGATACGTCGTGGCAGTAAAAGGGCTTAACTGCCAACGACGCGTCCCTTACGTCGTTGGCATTTAAGTGCTGCACATGCCGCTGCTGCAGAGAGCTTCTATCCATGACAGCCCCCCTGGGCAATGTGCCAGGGGGGCTGTCATGAGGGTCCTGCGAGCCGATCGCTCGCAGGACCCTCCAGGAAGCAGCAGACGCGATCGCGTCTGCTGCTTCCTACTTCCCCCCTGCCGGCCGGCCCACTGAGGAGGAAGCGATCGGGTCTTCAGGACAGGTAAGGAGTCTTTTTATTTTTTTCATTTACACACTTAGGGGCTGATTTACTAACCCACGAATCCGACCCGAATTGGAAAAGTTCCGACTTGAAAACGAACATTTTGCGACTTTTTCGTATGTTTTGCGATTTTTTCGGATTCTTTACGAATTTTTCGTTACCAATACGATTTTTGCGTAAAAACGCGAGTTTTTCGTATCCATTACGAAAGTTGCGTAAAAAGTTGCGCATTTTTCGTAGCGTTAAAACTTACGCGAAAAATGCGCAACTTTTCGCGTAAGTTTTAACGCTACGAAAAATGCACAACTTTTGTAATGGATACGAAAAACTCGCGTTTTTACGCAAAAATCGTATTGGTAACGAAAAATTCGTAAAGAATCCGAAAAAATCGCAAAACATACGAAAAAATCGCAAAATACCGATCATTACAAAAAAAACGCAATCGGACTCATTTCGACCCGTTCGTGGGTAAGTAAATCGGCCCCTTAGACACACATTTACATACATTTATACACACTTACATACATTTACACACACTTACAGCACACATTTTAGCAGTTTTTTTTTTTTTCATTTTTCACACTTTTATACACTTATTTACACTCATATACACACTATCACACAACTTTTACACATGTACACACATGTATACACAAACACTTTGGTTTTTTTTTTGTTTTGTTTTTTTGTTTTGTTTTTTTAATTTTACCACTTTGTTTTTAGTTTCTTTTACCTAAAAATTGTTTATTTTGACAGCGTGACTATTGGATCAGATATTCTGACCACTAATTACACTGTCATGTGACTTATTTTGTTGTTTCACTGATTTGCACAATTTTTGTGGTTTTATCACATTTTATCCCTGTATAAGTGTTCCTGATCTGTTTTTAGCGTAGCTTTGCCAGGTGTAACTTTGGTGTACAAAAATAACTTTACCTATTTTGAATTAATCAGAATGTGTACTTTCCAAAAATATATGGTTTTCTGGGGGTCTCGGTATAGTTAGGGGGGGTTACTGCACATAATACACTGTCAGGGGGCTCTGTGTGCAAAAGCTGAGTTGGCAGGCGAGAAATCCATATGCGCTATTTTTGTTTTGGGTTCATTACATACCGCAGACTTTGGTATATCTATGCATATTGGGCATCAAACTGTTCAGTAGACCTCTGGTGTTCCTATTTGGGGTGACTTGCCTTTGTAAATGCGGCAAATTCCAACATTGTTAGGCGATTTTCTGAAATGTCATAAAAACCAATAACTTTAGGAAAGCTCTGCAGATTGGTACTTTGGTGTAGAAAGGACTCTTAACCCTTGTTGGATTTGTCAGAATGTGTACTTTCCAAAAATATATGGTTTTGTGGGGGTCACTGTATAGTTAGGGGAAGTTTTGGCACATAATACACTGACAGGGGGCTTTTTGTGCAAAAGCTGAGCTGGCCGGAGAGAAATCCTTATGCGCTATTTTCATTTTGGGTTCAGTACATACCGCAGACTTTGGTATATCTATGCATATTGGGCATCAAACTGTTCAGTAGACCATAGGTATTCCTATTTGGGGTGATTTGTCTTTATCTGATCTTTATCAAGAAATTGTGAGAGATAAATGAGGCAAATTGCAACATTTTTATGCGATTTTCGAAATGTCATATAAATCTGCAAACTTAGGAAAGCTTTACAGCTTGGTACTTTGAAGCAAGAAGAAATGTTTACCCATCATAGATTCGGGGAGATGTGTACTTTCCAAAAATATATGGCTTTCTGGGGTGAGCATACTTTTTTTGTAGCATTATCCCACATAAAGGATGTAAATGTGGTGATTTTGCAGGAGCTGAAATGATAGATCATATGGGGGTATGTTCCCATTGGGGCCCCTACATGCCACATACTTAGGTAAACCTATACATATTGGGCATCAAACTGTTCAGTGGACCCCTGGCGTTCATATTTAGGGTGTTTTATCTTGGTACCTAATGCTATGTGGGAGATAAGATGCTGCAAAGTGGAAGCTTTGAGGGGATTTTTGGAAATGTCATCAAAATTGCTAACTTTAGAAAAGCTGTGTGGCTTGGTACTTTGGAGTAGAAAGACATGGGTACCCATTTTAGATTCGGGGGAATGTGTACTTTCCAAAAATATGACTTTCTGGGGTGAGCATACTTTTTACTAGCTTTATCCCACATATAATGATGTAAATGTGTTGATTTTGCAGGAGCTGAAATGACAGAAATGACAGTACATATGGGGTATGTTCACATTGGGGCCCCTACATGCCACATACTTAAGTAAACCTATACATATTGGGCATCAAACTGTTCAGTGGACCCCTGGCATTCATATTTAGGGTGTTTTATTTGGTTACTTTATGACCTGTAGGAGATAAGATACTATAGACTGGAAGCTTTGAAGCGATTTTAAAAAAAAAATCACAAATTTTGATAAAAACCAATAACTTTAGGAAAGCATTGCGACTTGATAGTCTGGAGTAGACAGACAGTTGTGCCTATTCTGTATTCCCCAGAATCTGTTCTTTCCAAAAATGTACAATTTTATGGGATAAACCTTCTGTTAATGGAATTTTTGGCCTTGAAATCTAAAGTATGCAGCTTTCTGGAGCAGTGCTTTGGAAATTTGGTAGTGTACTGCTGGGAGTTTTTGACCTATACAAGTGAGAAATCTCCATAAAACTATATATATTTGGTATTGGCACGTTCAGGAGACATGGGACTTTCCAAATCAGTTGTATATTCGTGCATAAAATAATTTTTAGACATTTAGAAGCCTATATCTTGGAATTGGAATTACACAAAGATTCTACCATATTTTGAAAACTTAGGTTGCTCTGAAAAAAACGATATATTGTTTTCCTGGGTAAACTAAAAGTCCCCCCGAGGAAAGGCCCCTAAAGTGAAACAGTGCAAAATGTTCAAAAACTGTCTGGCAATACAAGTTCCGCTTTGACCAAAACAGCTGGCAGTAAAAGGGTTAAGGGCAAATCCTGGTCATCATGATGTAATGTGTCAGGTTCAAAATAGGCCACTCCCATGCCTTCAGAAAACTGATCAGCGAGACAGAAGGACTGATTTAACAGGTATAAAAATAGGCTTTTACAGCAGCCTTTTTACTTGTTTGTATGGAAAATGGATTTTCTAATATGTTGTTGGTGGTTTAATAAGATTCAAACATTGAAGGTGAACAAAAAACCCTTTAATAGCACACACAATGTTCTCTTGACACAATTGGTGTGACACTCGGGTATGTCTGCTAATAAAAAAAAATCTCTGCTATACAATGGCATTGGGTGGACAGCTTGCTCTGCCAGTTATGCATCTGCTGTTCACTTAGCTGTGTGATATAGAAAGGTGTGCATTCATATCTTGCTCTGTAGACAATTAAAGTAAGTCAGTCCATGGGCAGGCTGGATGTGCGGGTCAATATATGGTAGCAATTCCCAGTGCATTTTTGTGGTTCTACATGTACTAAAAGCACATGCAGCACCACATTTATACACTGTGCATGTTACACGCTTTCTCTATACACTATATCAGTGCTGTCCAACTGGCGGTGACCCCCCTCTGTGTGGCCCCCCACCTGTCTGGCTGCTTTGATGGCTTACTCTTGTGTAAGCTTTAAATGGTATCAGTACTGTGATTAACAGCCCCCCCTGCATGGTTCACACCTCAGATTCAGGCTGTAATGGGTCCCATAACTGTACTTTGGCTGCACCCTTTTATATAGGCATGTAACCCCCTCTGTGACTTCAAATAACTTAAAAATTGAGGGAATGTATTATTTCCTGTGTAGACTGCACAGGCTAGATGGCTGACTCAGAAGCAACCTGCAGGATTTACCTGATCCTGCAAATCTGCTGTAGTATGCCTTGAATTTAATGCTAAGCAACTTTTAAAGGAGGACAAAAGCAATTTGTACCTTATGTAATGCCTTTTCACTTTTAAAGGACAAAGCAACTTTATATACATTGTTGTTATATGCATGGCAATCTTTAGCCTTCAACATGAATCAGATCTAATGTTTTAAGGACAAGAAAAATCAACATACAATAAGTAATTGGCAGCAAAGAGCGCTTTAAGCAGATCTGTTAGAACTTACTGTCTTGCTTAATGGTATAACTTGGAAATCACTTCACAGCACCTCTGTTCCAAAATAACCAGGGTTATGTTAGTGCAGATGAAACATTCTAAACTATGTGCATTCTTTGGGGGGCACTGATGTTTTCATTTCCAGCAGTGTTAAAAAGTAAAGGCACCTGCTCATTTCTGCCAAGGTTTGGCAGAAAAAGCAACCAGAAAAAAGATGGCTGTCAAGTTTGGATGTCAGAAAATTGCAAATTAGTGAGCAGGGGAAAAAAAGCATAGGAGCAGGAGAACTACCTATACACTGTTTCAATACCTTTTCGTTCTCCTTTAATCAGCCTTGGAGCTTGTTGATTTAACTGGTTCGCTTTCAGATCCAGGGAAGTGCCCAAGTTGCAGGCATTTGATGGGTTTAAAAAGTTTGATTCTTTCTAATAATTAGGTAATTCTATATTTGCATGACAAATATTTTGATATTTAATAGAAGCAGTGCTATCATTTTGCACCAGATTTATTTCAGCTATTTTCTAAATATAATATGACAGTGGTTGACAAGCTCACAAAAGAAGTAGGCATTTAGAATATTTACAAGACATTTGTATTTTTAGCTGGTACTTGTATAAATAGTTTATTGTTAACTTTTAACTATTAACTTACATGCAAGAGATTATAAGCCTCATGGCTTTAGCTGACAAACTGTCTCATGGCTATAGAAGTTCTTCTTTAAACAATGCCATGCCACATGCTTCATGCAAAAATACTTCAGCAAAATCAGAGGCCTGGCAGGGTTACAGCATTCCTAAATGCTAGTAACCAGCAAAAGAATTAAGGTTTTTGCTGCTTTGCTCGTGATATCTGTCAAGATTTGTGGCATGGTAATTTTCTAGGTTTTTGGTGTACATGACCAGACAGCAAAGATGCATAAAATTCAGCTAGTATGCATACCTTCCAAATGTTTGGTTCCAAACTAGATGATTTTTGTTTGTTTCACTGTTAACTTATTTTACATGCTTTATTGGCAGGCTTAAAATTGGAAACCTGAATACTCAAAGGAAATTTACACAGTTTACAACAGCTATGAAGGTATGTCATTTTTACCCCATTATCTGCAAAAATTATATTTATTACACTTATACATTTATTTCTACCTACTATATGAATTAATATTGTGAAACAATACATATTTATTTTCAAAATGTTCTTGCCTTGTAGTTCTAAAGATTGCATGTAGTTTTCAGATTCTTGTTTCCTTCCGCACTTTAAAAAAAAAACACTCCTGATAAAATTAACCATAGAAAGTTTAAAATAATAGGGACCTTAGATTGTAAACTCCACTGGAGCAGGGACTAAATGATTATAATCTCTGTAAGCAGTGTAAAATATGTCAGCTGGCTAAATAAAGGATGATAATAAATTAGGAATTTTGCAAGGCATTTTACATTGTAAACTATGGAGTAGTACCCTGATTACCTTTTGTATTTTTAAGTGTTAGCCTTTTTGTATGTATCTTTGTTCAGTGCTTTTGTATCTTTTGTACTGTGCTACTGATTATTTTGGTGCTTATGAGAAGTGTTTATTAAAATAATGATAACTGAGGGAAATGTATATTGTTCAATAGTGCATGTATTGAGAACAAAGTTGAAGATATCAAAAGCAGTATTTCTCTTTCCTTTTCAATTGTTTACAAAAATCTTCCTAACATCAATGACAATGAAAATACTAGTCTTCTTTTCAATCTAATTTCAACCCCCTCTATCAATCAATATCATTTCCCACCTGCACGGGGAAACGGTAAACTGTTCCCTTCAAGCTGCATTTTTTTTTTTGCTCATGGGTGGGGGTCGCTGGGTTGGTGGAAGATCTATATATTTGTGCACACTGAGATCTGCAGTCTCAGCCTCTGCAACCCCAGTATTTTTGAATAGTCTTCGCCCTCAAATAAAATTAGAAAGCAGTCAAGCCTAAACTGGGGAAACCTATGGCCCATTTCTAGAAGCTTTCCCATCACAATAAGCTGTATTGAATGGCTGATCTGTGGCCATTAATATGTGCTCTTAACATGAAGTCTATTTTACCAATATAAGATAAACCATACTGACAAGAAACCGTATACACCACAAATGTGACAGTACAGTACAGTAATTCTATTTTTTAATCTAATCTGCACACTAGTTCTAACCTATTGACTATGGCACATGTATCTACATGCGATACAATTTAATGTTTCTCTTCTTCAGCTGTGTATTAAAAATTGGGAGTTTAGTAAAACATCAAAGTTGGTCTGTTTTGACCAATATATTACACAGACTACCCCTGCAAAATTTATTTAAACCCCTAGATTTGTCACTAGTAATAATGTTTCCCAAAGAATGCAATATTTATTGGATTTGCTTATTAGCAGTTGTATATTTAAAGTGGACCCATCACCTTAATAAATAATTCCAAATCCTGTTTTATCATGTTAAATGATAAAAATAAGCTTTACGTACACTACATAAATTATATAAATCTTGTTTCCCTCAGTCTTGCAAGTACACAATCAAAGCAAACAGGCAGCTGCCATTTTGTAAACACTTATTAAGACAAGCTTTGTATCATCCCTAAATTTTGTTTACGCTCCACAATCTTTCACCTGATGCCTATGCCCATGTACAGGATACATAAATGCAATAACATCTAGAAAGTGCTGAATGAAAAGTGAAAGTATTGATTGACAGCTCAGATTTTGAAATAAGTTTATAACAGGTATAGATGTAGTAATAAAAAAAAAAGTTAGGGTTTCATGTTTAATTTGCAAAGGACTTTTTTAATAAAGCTTTTTATGTGTGGATGACAGGTCCCCTTTAAAGTGATACTGACATGAAAATAATACTTTAATGTACATAAAAAGTTACCTATAGGTTGTGTTGATCATTTTTCACCAACAAGTTTGCTTTTGTAAGTGTTACTTGAAGTTCCTAAACCTAAATGTTTTGCCAACCTGACTATCCCTTCTCAGCCTGTCAGTTATAGATTCTAATACTCCTGCTGCACCAATATTGCAGCCTCCTCATAGAGGCACTTGAGTCATCAGATAAATCCCAATTGAATGCAATAAGCTCCCATGTTCTGAAACTATGGGGTGATCTGAAAGATTTTTCTTTTGCAAAGGAATATAGTTGGCTTAATGGATGTTTTACTTTAAGAAACTATTTCTGCCAAGGGAAAGTTGTGCTCACCACTAAACTTTTAACCATTTGGCAGGGGTGCAATGAGACTGTGACCACTAAATTCATACAGACAGCAACAAGAGGTCCTCTGCCATTATCATTATATAGGACATTAAAGGAAAACTATACCCCAAAACAATGTAGGTCTCTCTAAAATATATTGCATAAACAAGCTCATATGTAAAACCCTGCTATATCTAAATAAACCTTTTCCATAAAAATATATTTTTTTAGTAGTATGTGCTGTTGGGTAATGCTAAATAGAGAATTGCCATTTTAAGAATTAAGGGCCTCCTGGGAGCATAGGATTCACAGTGCACACAAACAAGCCAAGGCACACATACATGCTAGGCCACATCAGCCAATTAACGGACAGAGTTCTGCCTTTTGCTTCCACACTACTTCCTGTTACAGTTAGAGCTGCATAATTTCTGGTCACAGCCTATCACTAAATAGTGTATTAAAGGACAATGAAAGGTTAATATAAATTAAATGTAAGTCTAAAGGCATTCTTTTTAAGTACTTACTGCATATCTAAATTCCCAGATCCCTGCTTGCTTCTCTGAGATATGGTGCTGGCAGCCTACAGCAGTGTGAAGCCTACAGTGACATCACTGAAATCTCTCTGTCCTTCCTGTAGGTGCCAGCGGCAGCCTTCCTATTCTCTGAGCATGTGTGTAACTTGATCCTGTCTGCTGTTCTGAGCTACACGTGCCCACCAGCCAATAAGAAGCGGATCTGGCAGAGGGGAGGGGGGGAAGGAATGAAACACATGTGCAGTATGCAGCAAGGAGGGAAAGGAAGGGAGAATACCTTTTTAGAGATGGCTGCCTGTTCTAGAAAATGTGAAGTGTGACTGAGTAAATATTTGATTAGGTGAGCCAAAAGTGTGGCGTTTTTACTAAACAATAGGAGGGCTATTGGGCAGTATGCTTTTTAAATTTTGACTTGCATTCTCCTTTAAGGAAAAGGAGGTAAAAGAGCAATATTTACAAAAATATATTCCAGTTTGGCGAGATTCTTTAATAGATCACTTAACATAATATAAACTGTTGGTTAAGTATTCATTCTTGCTGTTTAATTTAACTTTAAAACATTAAATGCGTTATAGGCCCGTTATGGGGAAATACACATTTCGCATTTCAGTTTTACCTGTAATTCCTTTCACTTTTTCCCTGTTATTTAATGTACTTACAGCAGAAGAATAATATTAAACACTGTGTTAGGGATTATGCCTTAAAAAAACAACCCATTCATGTCAATTGACCATAAAACACCTTCATTCCAATAGAAAGAATCCATACACTATAATTTTGGTGGTGGGGAGACTTCATACATTGCCTAATAGGCATATGCAATGGTAGACTCCACTTACTGGCTAGATGCAGGCAAGGAGGGAAAGTGGTGTTAACCTTAGGAAGCAGCTCTACATAATTCCTTGAAATAAAAACTAATTATTCTGCTGTACTAGCCTCTATCCACTACCTCCAAAACAGGACAGAAGAAAAAAATGGATCCAGTGGATCCAGTACAACCTTATATAGAGGAGGAATGACACCTTTTTTGCTTCTTCTGTTCTGCTTCCAAAGGTCAAGGAATACTTAACCCCCTAGTGTCTACACTGACGGGAAGGGCCGTTTAAAGAAAAAAAGAAAGAAGTAAAGGTGGTTTTTCGTCACTATCCGAAAAATCACCAGGAGCAGCATTAGCATTAGATGTAAAACAAATCCATTCATCTTCAGTACAGGAAATACTGCTTTTGAACCTTTTTTCTGTTGGTTAAGGTTCATTCAGGGGGTATAGATTTCCTTTAAGACATTTTATGGGCCGAATCACTAAAGACCGATAACGCTTATGGCATATTTTTTTTGTGTTAAAAAGCACGCGATAAATAAGTACCGATTCATCAACGTTATTTCGCATGCGTCATCACTCATATCGCATGTGTTAAAAAGCGCATTAGCGCAATGCATTATTTTTAACGCATTGCGGTAATTATTGCATAGAAATAATAACACGCATATACAGTATATATATATATATAATTACCCCAGCACTCCATTATATAGCTTCAAGAGAAAATGAAAAAACAATTTTGCACACACTGAAGGAAAAATGTCTGCATTTTAGTATTTTTTGTATATATTTGTATGGGAAAGGGAAGTGGCTATTCCCTAATTGAATGCTCTCCCAACCCCGCCCCTTTAAGGATAGCCTTGCAGTTAAGAAGGTGTTTATAAGCTTAATCACTGAATGGTTTCTTTGGAATAGGTCATGCCATATAAAGAGAAAAGCAGGTATGGTCTTTCTCCCACCAAAGAAAATATATTCTCTTTTTCGCTAGGTTAGGACTGACGCAAGGACACTGCCTTGACGGGGCGCGTCAGCTTATGCATACTTTGTACAAACCGTGTAACTAAGGCTGATGGCAGACTTTGCACGGAAAATTCAGAAAGGTTCTGCCACTGTTTATAATCATTTGATATGAAATTTTTGAGTTTCAGATCGCCAATACGATATTATCGTGACTAATACGATTTTTTTGTAAGCATTTTCGTGATATTAGCGATCTTCAGAAATTATCGGATCCAAGCCGAATTTTTCCCATTTGGGATTCGAACTTGTGTTTTAATGAATCGGCCCCCTAGTGTTGATATATAAATAGATATATATAGGAGTGTATATAGAAACATAGGTGGGTGTGTATATATAATGTATTGGTCTATATATTGGTATATGCAGGTGTATAGCACTCTGCAGCTCCAACCTGGCCCAAGGAAAGTCACAATACCGAAGCTTTAATGAATTTGAAGCTTTCGTACTCGGTGCAACAATACAATTTTGTTGCACAAATTTTGTTGCAAAGTATCAAAAAGTTGAGCAAATGTACGAAAAAGTGCACAGTACGACCAAATACTAATTTTTTGTATTTCGTACCTGTCATACTTTGATAAATGTGCACCTTAGTGTTCAAAACGTTGGATTAATAAAGTTTTTTTTGTTCTTTTTTAAGTCCCTGTGCGTGCGGTACTCTGGTCTTCATTTACATAAACTTATGGCCAGCACCTGGTCATTTGTAGGGAGTGCTCCTTTTGTATAAATATATATAAATTCTGTGCATATATTCGCATATATAGAAATTGTACATAGGTGTGTATAGGTGGAGGTAACTATATACGTGTGTGAAAAAAAATAATACATATATATATATATGTTATTGCATCTGGGCTCATAAAAACATCTGACTATGTACCACCTACATTGATAATATACTACTGATTAAAGAATTCAAAAATGTACTTAATGATTTCACATTTATCTCTTTTGTCAGTCTTTAGATGAACCACCTTACTTATCTGTGGGCACAGATGTAAGTGCCAAGTACAGAGGTGCTTTCTGTGAAGCCAAGATCAAGTCAACAAAAAGACTTGTCAAAGTAAAGGTATGGATTTTTGTGTTATTAGATATTGCAGCTTATCAGTTTTGTACTATTGTTTTCAAGTTTTTTAAGTAAAATTTTTTCAGACTTATCCTCCTTGCAGTTAATATTGGTACTCTAAATGAACTATTTTTCATACAGTTTGAACAGGTACGAGATCTGTTATCTGGAATGCTTGGGACCTGGGGTTTTCCGAATTAGAGGTTTTTGTGTAACCATTATTTTTTGCCACCAATATGGATTTATATTACCCTAGTTAACATTAAAGAAGAAGGAAAAGCTAAGTCACTTGGGGGTGCCAAAATGTTAGGCACCCCCAAGTGACTTGAATCGCTTACCCCGTACCCCGGGCTGGTGCCCCTGTACGGAGAGAACAGCACCAGCCCGGGGTACCTGCAGCGCTTCCTCCTTCCTTCTTCGCTGAATGCGCAGTAGAGTAAAAAACCAAACTTTAACAGAGAAGTCGGCTTTTTCACTCTACTGCACATGCGCCTGACTCACAGTCAAGGCTGAACGGAGCAGGTAGGAGGAAGCGCATCGCCCCAGGTGCCCCGGGCTGGTGCGGTTTTCTACTAATAGGGGCACCAGCCCGGGGTACGAGGTAAGCGATTCAAGTCACTTGGGGGTGCTTAACATTTTAGCACCCCCAAGTGACTTAGCATTTTCTTCCCCTTTAAGCAAAATATACTGTTTTATATACAAAAGGAAAACCTATCTTAAAATAGACTTTATTGACCTAACTTCCCATAATGTAGAGTTTTCTGGTATGTTTAAGTTTCCTGGTTAGTTATCCTATACCAATTTGCTTCTACATTGGTGTTTCTAATGCTGGATGCTATATGAAGCCCCCAGCAGTTCTCACCATAACCTTTTGTGTTTACAGATGTTGAACCTGTTATGCAGAATGTTTGGGGGTTAGGGTTTTCAAAAAAGTGGTCTTTCTGTGATTTGGATTACCATATTATGTTTTAATGATTAAAAATCATTTAAACATAAAATAAACGCAATAGGATTGTTTAGGCTCCAATAAGAATTTATTTATAATGACTTCATATGTTTTTAATAACTTATATTTTAGCTGGGATCAAGTACAAGGTACTGTTTTATTATTTCAGAGAAAACTGAGTATTTTTAAAAATTAGAATTATTTATTTAAAATAGACTTTATGGGAGATGGCCTTCTTATAGTTTGGAGCTTTCTGCATAACAGATACCATACCTGTATTAGAGTCTCACAGTCCCAAAAAGAAAGGCCCATGCATCCTCAACTCAGAGTAAAAGTTGAAGTTGAATACAGTGTAAGGAAACAATAATGAGAGAGCAGTGTTACCTAAAAAAAAATTAACCATTGTTATGGTTCATCCACAGGCAACATTTAGACAGGATTCTTCAACTGTGGAAGTGCAAGATGATCATGTTAAGGGACCCCTAAAGGTAATCATAAATTCAGTTTTATGTACTTAAATACCTTATTACTTGAAGTTTTAAAAAAAAAAATAAAATATATATTTCTGTGGGGTGTTTTTAAACAAAAAAAATGTTACAAGCCATTGGTTTTCATGATGCATTGGCAGATTCAGTGATAACTTTTATGGTGTACTTTTTATTTCTAAATTACACTCTTTAACATTTTAAATGGCAGTGATTTATTTGCAATGTATTCTTGAACAAATTGTATATTTTTTAGCTGGTGTGTAGGCAGTAAAGATGAGCAAAATTTTTCGGCAGGCATGGAGTCACGGCAAATTTCTGCATTCGCCATTGGCGGATTTTTTTTGCGAAATGGCTACAAAAAAAAAAAGTTACGTGCCAATTACTTTGGATGCACATCATTTTACCTGTTTTGCTAATTTGTCACCGTCTCAAAGTTTTTCAAAGTTTCGTGAATTTTTCGCAGAAGCAAAACAGGACAGAGTCACTCATCTCTAGTAGGCAGCCATCTCAGTGTGTTATGCCTGATGCTGAGCTTTCAGAAGGAGCCAGTGCTAGTCATTAGAATTGCTTTCAGCCAGTAATTTTCTCCTACTCAGTATACTCAATTCAGGTCACAAAATAGCAAAACAGGGTTTCGCCTTCTTGGGTGCTATTCTCCTGTCTACCACTAGGTCATTTTTAAAGGGGCATGGGAGCATGTTTAGGAATGCAAATTTATTTCTGAATTTGTTTTGATATTGATGCTGAACCTGCTTTTTGGAAAAGTTAGGTGGTATGGGGTGTCTAAAATAATAATAATTGTCTCTTATTGTATTTAATGTATTTGGGGTTATGTTTCTTCTGGTTCTAACTGTATCAAATGTATGTGTGGTGCCAATACAGTGTCTCACTTTACTTAATGTATTTTGGGAGCCACTACTTCTGTTCCTCACTGTATAATGTATTTAGGATCTAGTGGTATGATTCATAGAAATCATTGTACCATTATTTACAAGTGCATACTGTGTGTATATATTTATATATTCTTTACTGTACAAGCTAATTGAGGCTAATGGCACATGGGGCAGTTTGTCCACAGTACTGTATATTTTAGCTGGCAAAGAAATGCCTGAAGCCACCCTAAATTTATTTCAGGTGAAATAATTCCTTTGTGGTATTAAGAATGTAAATTAATTAAAGCAAACTATAAAGTTGGTAAGGTGCAAAGAGTCTCCAGCAAGGTGTGAGTGATTTTGCAGCTACTGACATCATCCCTGATTGACACAGTTCATTCCCACTACCAAAGAACTCCAGCCCCATAATTCATTACTGCTTATATCATCAATGTAATTCTGAGCAGAATAGTAGCAGGTTTTAGCAGTAACTTGTTTCATCATCACCCTGACACATGAACTGTTATCTGAGGCACAAAAATCCCATAAGAGTTAATTTATCAATGCAAGTGCAATGTGTGCATGTGTTTTACCTGGAATGCATCATTTTTACACCTTAATTACAGTCTAATTGCAGTTGCAAGTGGAAATTGCATCTAACGCAGTGTGCTAGATGTGTAAAAAAAAAATGTGTAATTGCACTGGCATTATGACATGCATTGGATGCAGTTGTGCTGCAAAATAATCAGGGTGGTGTAATTTCCAGAGCCTCAAGCATAATAAGCATAAGCACTCTGTGCTGCAGGGGAATACACTGGCTGCTAATTAAATTTGCTGTCTCTAGTGTTGGTCACGTGGCTGGGGATGAAGATTATGGAATATGAATCTTACTTGAGTGTTGAGTGGGAGGGCCTTTAAAATTACTTTGGATAGATTGAGTTTGCCTTGGAAAAGCAGCTTGGTTATAAGCAACTTTGTAAAATCTCACTTACACACACCCATTTCTGGAAAATGATTGAAAAAACAATGTGAGCAATTCGATTCACCTATTAAGGATGCAGAAGTCCAGGTGGCAATCAAAACTCTTAAACTTCACAAAGTCGTGGGCCCGGTTGAGCTCTCAGCCTTATATTATAGGACATTTTCCCATATACTCATACTGTACCTCACCTCACACATATCTTCAATCAACTTCTCCACAGGCATACTTTTCCTAGTGATATGCTAACTGCAAAAATCTTCCACATCCCAAAAGCCCATAGCAGGCCACACTGAATGCCGTAATTATCTCCCAATCTAAGTTGACATAGACAAATTTCTATCAAAAATCCAAGCAACGAGACTCCATTCTAAACTTCTCTGACTGATCCATAAAGATCAAGTCGGGTTCATCCCCAGTCAACAAGCCCTGGATGCAATCTGTTGTCTGCTTATTAGCAAGGGTAAAAGCTACCTCTACTATAGCTATTCTCCTCAAACTAGACATAATCAAAACGCCTTTGATACATTATCTTGGGGCTATCTACACTTTACACTATAACAATGGGGATTCGGCAATAATTACCTTCAACGGATTAGAAGCTTACATACTTTTACTCTCCAACAGTACTAGTCTGACCAACTACTTTGTCCACTTTCCCTGCATCTCAAGGCACTCACCAAGGTTACCCTTTCTCCTCACTCCTATTCTACTTAATTATACAGCCATAGCTATAAGAGCTCACCCAAACATTTCAGGAATTTGTGTAGGCACAACCCATAAAGTTAGTCTGTTCGCAGACAACTTAAACTTATTAGTTTCTAAGCCCCTAACCTCAATACCCAGTCTACTCATTATATTTGGAATACTTTCTGAAGACTGAAGTATATCATATAAGGGGGTAGAGTTGCCCAAGGGTCAACAGAAACATTTTATATAGATCTAGAGACTCTGGAGGGCTGGGCTTTCCACATTTGTGGGGAGCACTTCAAGAAAATCAAGTTAGAAGGGCTCATTTTTTAAAGGAAAATTTGACCCACAAAATGAAAACTTGAAAACAACAGATACTTTATATCATATTAAGTAGCCTATTATAGAATCTTTCCAAACTGGAATATGTATCTGTAAATATTGCCCTTTAACATCTTTACCCTTGAGCCACCATTTTGCAATGGGCTGTGTGCTCCATCAAAGATCACCTGACAGGAAATAATGCAGCTCTAACTGTAACAGGAAGAAGTGTGGAAGCAAAAGACAAAACATGTCCATTAATTGGCTGATTTGGCCTAACATGTATGTGTGCCCTTGGTTTGTTTGTGTGCACTGTGAATCATATGATCCTAGAAGGCGGCCTTTGATACTTTATAAAATGGCAATTTTCTATTTATGATTACCCAGTAGCACATACTACTAAAAAAGTGTGTTTTTATGAAAATTGTATATTTATATGAAACAGGTTTTTACATATGAGCTTTTGTATCCAATACATTTTTATAGACATTTACATTGTTTGGGGGTATAGTTTTCTTTTGTTTGAATTGTGCCAACCCAGCAAGCTGCCTTTATTAGAAGTGTCTCAGAAAAAATACAGTAAATTGTAGTGAATGTATACTGAAACTGTTGCTGAAAGGTCCTGTAATATTTTTCATTGCATATATTTAATTATTTATTAGTGAGTTCCTCAACCTACAATTCTTTCCTGGTTACAGCCAACAGACTGATGCTTTGAGTCACTGACAGATTTTACCTCTTATTTTTGGCTTAACATGTCAACAATATGAAATGCACTACTGGAAAATTGTTGGATTGAATAATAAACCATTTATATCCCAAAAGCTAAAAGAAAACAAAAACAACAACAAATGTTTACAGTTTGATTTTGAATGAGACTTTATTATAATATAATAACTTATAAAAAGTAACAAAAAGATTGTAGCCTTAGAGAGCAATCATTCCTTGGCTTGTGATAAGTATTTATTACATGTATTAAAAAATTGCCCTTTTGCCTAGGTTGGTGCTGTCGTTGAAATAAGAAATCCAGATGGAACGTATCAAGAGGCTGTAATCAATAAATTAACAGATGCAAGCTGGTACACAGTTGGTAAGACATGCAAATATATTTCCCAAATTTAATTTTTATAAACGCATAGAAAATATGTACAGGTATTTCCTTTGTTCTTGGCTTATTGGTTTTTGTATAAAAGTGTGTCAATATCATAAGTATCGTTATGTAGACTGTTGTGTGTTCACTGTATTACTGTTTGAACTGTTCTTAAATTACACTTGAAATATGCTGTATACTTGCCATTTACTAAACTTCTGCTTGAAATGTTTTTCTTTTTTTGGATTTCCCAATAATATGTTAGTCTTTGATGACGGAGATGAAAAGACTTTAAGGCGATCATCACTATGTTTAAAAGGAGAAAGGCATTTTGCACAAAGTGAAGTAAGTAGATTAGAAACTTTGCAACACAGCTATTGCTTTTATATCTGTCTATCTGCAAATGGGTGCTTGTAATTGAGTACATACTGTAACTCTGTGTTTAAAGGGCATGTCAACCCCAAAGAAAATATTTTTATATAATAAAAGAAATGTTAAGCAGACATACTGGTTTTTTCTTTTTTCACCAGGGCAGAAAAAAGAAAGGGACGAACACACATTTTCATGTTGGTTTGAAATATAAGTCACTGAATTAAATCTGATTGACTGTTGTTGGCTCCACCCAGTTTTTATAACACTGCAGGTGCAGTGTCATATAGTAAAAGAACACAGTTCAAAGTTTGGGGACCCTGGTTTTTTAGTGTCAGAATGGTAGCAGTTTAAATTTCTCCACTAAAAGTCAATGAGTAACATCTGATCGGTGGCCCCGCCCACTTTTTTCCCACTTGAAATGCAGTTACCCAGTGACTCTGCAAAGTTTAGGGACCATGGCTTTCATATTTAAAGAATGGCAGCAGTTTATATTTAAACCAGTAAAAGTCAACAGGTGAATTGTGATTGGTGCTTGTTGGGTGTGCCTACTTTTTCTCACCCAGTGACAAACTGTGCAAAGTTTGGGCACCCTGGCATAAATAGTGTTAGAATGACAGCATTTTTAAATTTAAACTAATGGAATTTAATGGATGAAATCTAATTGACTGTTGGTGGTCCCACCCCTTTTTTCTATTTTTTTACTGCAGTTCCCCAGTGACCAACTTAGTTTGGAAACCCTATGATAAATATTTAAAGAATCGAAGCAGCTTACATTTAAACCAATGAAATTCAATTGGTGTAATCTGTTGGTGGCCCCACCCACTTTTCTTATTTTGAATATTACTCACCCAGTGACAAACTGTACAAAGACTGGGAACACTGGTATAAATAACATGAGCATGGTAGCACTTTAAATTTAAACACATTAAATTCAATGGATAAAATGTGTGAAAATGGCAGCAGTTTAATTTTTTTCATTGAAATCAATGAGTGAAATTGTCTGATTGGCTCCTTAAATCTTTAAAAACCTCGGCCCGCAACTAACCCTAACCTGCCCACTCGTGCAGGGTACGTGCCTATAAATACAGAAGCCAGAAGAGGTAGCTGGCAGTGTAAGGTTGCGGGCGGGAGGGGTGAGTGGAAGAGCTCAACCCGAACCCACCCGCAAGTCATGTGCCAAGGTTGGCCCAAACCCACCCGACCGGCAGGTATCAGGCCGGCCCACACATCACTAATGTCACTGCAAAAGACTTAATGAACTTGGGTCATAACAGTATTCCAGCAAATGGTTCAGGTGTTGGGGACATTAATGAAACCATTTATATGTTTTAAATATGCTCTTTTTGAAAGGACTGTTGTATTTTCCAATGTGCTGGTACTCACATGTGTTAGTGTGATGTTGTTATACATGTGGCCTCTTTTACATGTCATACCAATATATTAGCCATCAAGTCTTTCAAAAAGCATATTTTAGAATAAGTTTATTAAGTTATCACATTGCCAGCAGTAGTGTTTTTATGGAGTAAAAGTTTGATGTGAGCACAGATAATAGTCTTGGCATAGGATTTCTGAAATGCTGTCAGTAGTACATTAAATGCTGCCCTTGCCTAATATTGTTGTAAATTAGTGCTGGCAGAGATGTATTCTGTCACATGAAAGGGGATTTAAAGGGTCTTAGGCAAGTTGCCTAGAAGAATCAGAATGCTTTAAAAGTAAGGGAAAATTGTACTGGAATTAATTCCTGCATAAGGCTTTTTTGCAGTACTTCCAGGTAATGGCAGTCTACCGCTGGTGGCACCATTCAAACAAAGCCTTAACCATTCAAGAATGTCAGCTGCCACACCTGATTGCTTAGCCCTCTGTCAGGTTGAGGTGCTGACAGCACTTGACCACTTGGATAGATTGCTTAAGATCTAGAACACTAAAGTACACTAAAGGAGTTATACAGCCGTATTGATCCACCAAGTTCTAATGAGTAGGGGTACAAAGCAGTGTCTTTTTTTCAGGGGTTAAGACCAATAAATAGGCTGATCTTTGTAGGTATCTGACTGATTGGCCCAGAGGCCAAAAAGACGGTCACTGAGAAGCAATACACTGAATGCACGGCCTTGCTATTGTTCTGATTGTTGGTGTTGTGGTTCATTTTATTTCCACATCTGTAGATGCATAATACAGTGGCATATGTGGCACACTGGCAGATAGGATTTTCCATATATATATATCTATAGCACGTGGATATCACAGGATTAGCAGGCTGCCACACATGTACTTAATATCATTTTTAGACCAATTTCTGCTAAGGAAGGCACACTGAAGCAAATACATCAATTAAACAAAATGATCTTACTTTTACAAGCAAATGTTTTTTAAAACGGAAATCTAATTTTTAATTTATTTGTCTTATCATTTGCAGACACTTGACCAGCTTCCGCTCACCAACCCAGAGCATTTTGGAACTCCTGTTATTGGAAAGAAAACAAGCAGAGGAAGAAGATCTAATCAAATGTAACTTATGTCTCTTCAAAACTCAAATAAAGTTTAGCCCCAAATAATACTGTCATTTATTTCTTGGGAAATACATGTTATTAGTAAAGAAATTATTTTTAATATACCATGCCTCATGAGTATACAGACTGATCTTATTTCAACCTACACTCAACAACTTGGATGATGCCTGTGCACCTCGATTCTCAAATATTGCCACAGGTTTTTTGTTTGTTTCGTGTCAGGGCTTTGACCAGGCTATTATGATATTTGTTTTGATCATTTATATAAAAAGTTTAGATAACATGAACTTTTATCCAAGCTCCTGCTTTTTCCACCACTGTACGCTGTAAAAGGTCAGTGTGCAAAGAGCAATTATGAAAGCATCTGTCATAAAATTTGCACAGAATGCAGTGTATTTTTCACACTATTTCAGCAAAATTACAGCCATAAGATAGAGTTGTGTCTGATGGACATCCTAGTCCAGATATGGGGTTTAAGCTTCATCTAGATGGGGACTACAGCAGATGTATCAAACTTTGACTGATGAGATGAATGGGGCCTTTCAAAACCTGTGCACCCAATCGTGTGGCATAAAGCTTTTATGCCACTGCAACAGTGTCATGCTTGTTATAATATAACAGAGCAGAATTTCACTAAAGGTTTTTTTTTTATTTAGCGTTATATATCAATACTGAGCAGTTGAGGCTAGGAAAAAGGCCAATTAGAAGGCGAAGATGACTGTGAGCAGGCTTTGTAATAGGAAGGTTGAAGAAATATTTTAGACTTAAAAAGTCCTTTTTCAAATTCTATAATATGTGTGTGTGTGTGTGTTAGATACATTTGTATCTTTACATATATATGTGTGTGTATAAATTGTACAACTATGCAGACTATATTATTTTTTATAACTAAAGGGGGTGTTTTTTTTTTTATTCAGCCATGAAGAGGAATCAACTTCTTCCTCCAGTGATGAGGATGAAAATGAGTGTAAAACTAGTGATGAATTAATAGGAACGGTTGTCTGTGTAGATGTTGGAGACAAAAAAAAAGCAACGTGGGTTCCGGCATTAGTAAGTTTTATTTTTTTAAGAAAAAATGTAATTTACTAAACCTGAATATAATGGTTTTGTTATCTCAATAAAGGTGTGAAACCTTTTATAGAACTGTCACCACCAACTGTACATGATACCTTTTTTATATAGATATGAATATCATTAGGGATGGCTGGTAAATGGGATTTTCATGATATGGGATCCCTCTGTAATGAATTAAATCTACTAACAAAAATTTAGACCTAATGTCTATATATAAACACAGCCCTGCTTGTATTTGGTCTTAACTAACTAACTAGCTGAAAAAGATGCTGGTAGCAAAACAATTCTGTTGAGTTTATTAAATGTGTTTCAGGTTCAAGTTACAGAAACACTCATCTGAAAAACACCAGATCCCAAGCATTCTGGATAATAGATTGCATGCCTGTATACAGCTTTAAAAATAATGAAAATCTGCCATAGTATGCACTTGCACCATCTAGTGGTCAAAAATATGAACCAGTCAGAAATCCAAACTTTTTTACAGTTACTCAATAGAATAATTGCTAAATGTATTTAAGTGTGTATATATATATATATATATATATATATATATATATATATATATATATATATATATATATATATATATACATTATTTGTTATATTATTATACTTGATACTTTTATATAGGTAGTTTCTCCAGACTGCTGTGATGATATCACCGTAAAGAAAGATTTCATTCTTGTGCGCTCATTTAAAGATGGAAAATTGTAAGTAAAATTTAAAATTCCATGTTCTTTGTAAATGGGGATTTAAAATAATTAGGCTAGTGTCACACCTAGTATTTTCTAGAAGCTCCCAATACTCTGCCTTCCATCACATCACCTGTATCCACTGCTGTTGTCACAGCATCAGTCAGTGCATGCAAAGGGCAGATTTCAATGCAAAAATGTCAAAGAATGCATTTACATGTCAAAATGCTGTGTCTTTTAAGTAAAGGTCATAAAAGAATTGACCCATTGAAAAATGTGTCTGTTGTGCAAAGATTTTTAAGGCACATGCTTTATATCTGTTTAACTGGTTACAGGGGACAGTAATGTATAGATCTTGTCACCTGCTCCTTAAAAATATGTTGGGTGCTACAAATAGTCTCTTATATGGCATAGGCTCAGTGGGGGAACAACGATAAAATACATTTGGCTCGTTGATATTTAAACCCTGTGGGACCCCATTAAGAACCCTATGTCAAGAAGAGAAAGTACCATCCTGATAACCACCCTCTGTATACGATCTTGTAGCCAGTTTCCTATTCACGTACAAACAGCATTACTAAGCCCAACAGACCTTCGTTCAGAATGCAGTTGTTTGGGGGGCACTGTTTGGATTTTGACCCCTGCAACTTATTTGCTGCACTCTTTACAATACATGGAAAAACTCTACCTATAAAGTTTTCTGCTTCCTCATTTTCCATTATCACTTCTTCCTTTAGATTGGCATACCCCTCTTCCGTTTCTCTTTCCCCATTCTTCTGAAACAAATAATAGCCTCCTATATTTACTGCCCAGCTGTGTGTCAGCCATGTTTCTGTAGTGCCAAATTCATAAAGCAGTGGGTCTAGCCAGTCAATCCTTTAGCTTTGTTCCTATACCTTAAACAGCAGATAGGGGTGGTATACCCCGTTGTTGATTCAGATTGCCATAGTTATTGTATGAAAAAATATTTTAGAGAAAAAATCCCTATGTTACACAGCAACATATCATTTGTACTGTAATTTTAATGCATTAATATTTGTTAGGTGTATTTCCGCATTGCTTTTTTTTTTTTACACAACTTTATAGATATGTCTGTGACGAGAATAAAACTTTTTATGCTATTTGACATCTATGGTGGTATAGATCTTTAATGCTATGGGGTGGTAAAACACTGTGTTGATACAGATTTCTGAGTTTCAATGTTTTTAAAGAAGGCTAGAAATGCTAAAACTTATGTATTTCACAGTGCTTCTGTGCCACGTAAGGAAATTCGCGACATTAATGATATTTCCACAAAGAATGATATTTTTAAGCAAGGTAGGTTTTTTTAAATGTTTCTTGTTTTGAAGTTTATGATCTATTCCTTTATTAGTAAGAACCATTTGAGGCATCAGTCTAGAAATGTAATCAGTTTAGTGTTTATACTGTTTAACTTTTAAACATTTGAAGGGATGGTAGCCCCCTATTAGAGGACAGTACTTTTCTGGATGACACTGCTGGCTGGGCACATGTGGTATTTTTTCAGACATAATGTGGCAAAGCACGACTAGGCACCACAACTATTCTCATTACTAATAAAAAATGATGGGTTTTTGGCACATCTGCAACTGTTTCCTAGAATAGTGGATGTTGGTATTTCTGGACAATTCTGTACATTTTTAGGGTCTTCTGTACCACCCCAAAGGCACCACAATCCTGTAGCAGGTAATGCATATCCATAACAGATATTACAAATAAATGTTTCAGGCTGTTAGTCACCCATTAAGCTATGCTTAATAATAGCTTACAGAGTAGAATGGAAAATGTAATTTGTAAAATTACAAGTTCCAACTAAGTTCAGGTGTCCATATCTGATCCATTTTTAACAAAATCCCTTTAGTTTACAAGCAAATTGTAACATTGCAACATTGAGTACTGTAACTATGTTGAAGTGTTCATTTGCACCAAGCACAATAAATGCAGCAGAATTTTGTTTTTTAAGTTGGCATGAAAATTGTGTAGTTCATATGTTCCAGTTTCAACCATACTTTGCATGCAACTTTCAAATTATCTCTTTAAAGAGATCAATAAAATGAGTAGATCAGATGTTTATTTTAAAGGGGTGGTTCACCTTTAAGTTAACTTTTAGTATGTTATAAAATGGCCTATTCCTAGAAACTTTGCAATTGTTTTTCATTTATTTTTTATAGATTTTGAATTATTTTTCTGTTTTTGAATTATTTGCTTTCTTCCTTTGAAGACATTGATCATTACTGTACTGTCTCTAGACAGCATTTGTGGGTAACAGCACTATTTGCAGTTTAGCAACAATCTTTTTTCAGTATTACGTAATTAAGTGTGGAAACTTTGAGTAGTATCAAACATTCCATAATTGTTTTTCAAAGCACTAGACCAAGCCCTGGAATTCTGTAAAACTAAAACTATTCCTGCTAACTGGGTAACGGAAGTAAAGGAAGAGAGCTCAAGTAGTGAAACAGAAGAGGATGAGGAACAGAATAAAGATAATGATGATGATAACACTAGTGAAGAAGAGGTAAGTTAAAAAAAAAAAAAAAGTGCCCATTTGCTACCTTTTTATATTTCTCTGAAAATTAGGTGGTTTAGTAAAAAAAAAAATCTTTACTGATGTCAGATTCTTAGAAAACCTAGCCAAGCATTTGTAATGTAAGAAATTGCAAACTGGTTTCTATGTGTTTCTTCTTCCTAATCTGTAAGTACTATTATTGTGCTATAGTGTCTAATTTTTTTTAAGATTTAAATAATGTTGATTTCTTGGCATCCTTAGATGATTAACTAAATAACTAAAGAGGTATCTTACCTTTAAATTACCAAAGACAGCCTACCTTTCCAATTAGTGATTTATAATGGCAAAAAATAGCATTTTATTAAATTAAAACAATTGACAGAATGTAATGCCAACACAACTTCCTGCTTATTGTGTTAACTTTTAGCAAATGTGTTTTTAGGTATATACCTAAACCTGCATTGAGCGGGTTTTCAAACTCTATGTATTTGTTGAGAAAACTAATCTCCAAATGAAACTAATCCCCATTTATGAAGATATTGATTTAGCTCTTTCTTGCAAATTTACAAATGTGCTATGATTTACATAGCTTGGCATAATGGAATGACCACTTCTATATGATGGGCTAAGATTGGGTGGTGTAACACAGTCAGGTTTGGCTTTTAAATAACATGAAAGATACAAAAATACTATTGAAATAAAATGTTGCAGTAGAATGCAGCAAAACACATTAACAGTTTTATCCAAGAAAAGCTAATATTTTAAATAATAAATTGCAAAACTGGTGTCATTGTAGGATTGTAAAATATTTTTTTTTTAGAATTTAAATTTAGAACGTTCATATTGATGCTCAGAAATTAACATAAAACATTGTTTTAAAATTCAGGAGGAAATCGAACCGTTTCCAGGAGAAAGGGAGAACTTTCTTCAACAACTATACAAATTTATGGAAGACCGAGGTATGATTCTCCTTCCCCCTCCTACTATAGATCAAATGAAAATATAGTAACTCACAGTAAATTAGTTGAAAAACTACAGTAACTCACCAAAAAGTAAAACATGATCCAGGTGCACCAACACCCAACCCTGGGCAAAGGGAGCCATACATTATACTTGCCAAAAAAGGGGATAGGTACTCACCCCAAAGTATATTAAAAAAACAAAAAACTTAATTGACACAGCATCTCAAGCTGGCGATTACAAGATCACAAGTACTTTTAAACAATTTGGGGCAAATTTACCAAGTATCAAACAATGCTCCTTAAAGTGATGGGGAAACTGTTTTTTTCCCCCAAAAAGTATCCATTAGTGTTCCTCAAGCAGAATCATGTACTGAAAGCCATTTTTTTCATACGAGCAAATCATCTTAAAATATTTCATAATAAAATCTGAAATGAGACAATCAATTTTTTTTTTTCCAAAAACCCTCCACCTTGTCTAGGCTTTAGCCTCTCTAATGCTGCACTGAAAGATGGAGTGATGTCAAACCCCCTTACCCCAATATTATAGAAACAGAGGCAGATTTGCTTAGCCTTTTAACAAAACAATGGGCAGTTTACCCCCACCTCTCCTAAACAATTCAGCTGCTTAAACTTCTGGGAGCTCCATTTTTGAAGCTGCTATCACTGCACTGTGTTGGGCCAGCAGCTCAAGCAGTTGGAGAATCTGCCTAAATCTGTCCAAAACTGCCCATGCTGCTTCCTATTCACTTTAAGAATAAGCACACACAGGGCATTTTGTTACCTCTGGTAAAGCACACTTTCCACAAGAGACAAAATGGCAGAAAATGCCTTTTCCTGGCACCTTACTGAATATCTGAAAATGGCTTCTTCTGCATTTTTGCACAACTACTTGATTCATATGGCACAGGGAAGGTACCATGCAAAGGTATTTTCAGGTGTTTTGTCATCTGTGGGGAGTGTGATTTCAAATGATGACAAAATTCCACATGTGTGATTACCATAAAGTTTCAACTGCTGCTGCTGTCGGGCAAAACCAAAAGTGGTTAAAATCTACATGATACAGCTTCTAATAGTATCAAATGAAAAGCATCATGGATAATGCACATTGAGCGGTGACAGGGGGAGGACCACCTTTTACTGCTCGACTTGCATCACTCAGTAAGCTTTTTATTTAATATTATATGGCATGGTAAGGGGGCATTTTAGCTGCCACTGACCTCTAGTGGAGAAAAAACACCTCAGGAGCTCTATGAAGATTCTCATTCATCCAAGTCATGATATACAGTATATAGTAGAATTAAGTCTAAAAACAACTGGACTTTTCTGTTTTTTTCTTGAAAACATTTCACCACTTGTCTGAGAGACATCTCCATTGTTGATTGTAAATGTTGCTTTGCTTTACCACTTCTGTCCACTTTGGCTTGCTGTAAGTTCAGAAATAGGTAAGCAGGAGTGGTTGAGAGTAGTGCGCAACTTAGGGGATTGGGATGCTACCAGGTAGGCTGCTGGTGTGGTGGCGCCAAGCAGGCGGATGGGAGCCAGGACAAGAGGTACTTGCCTTTGTCGCAAGTACCTCCTAGCCCGTCACTGGTTGCACTCACGCCCAGTTTACATAGTGGAGGTGTAAATAAATCAACACATAAAGGTGAAGATATATTATTAATCAACTGTAATTTTTTAAATATATTTTTCTCTTAAAATGTTTAGCTGACATCAATTTTAACAGTATGCAAGAATCATTTTGTAGTTGTTTTCTTGTTATCATTTATCTAGGAACTCCGATTAACAAGAGACCTGTGCTTGGATACAGAAATTTAAATCTTTTTAAATTGTTTCGACTTGTCCATAAACTGGGAGGATTTAATAATGTAAGTCAATTAAGAAATGGTCTTTTTCAGTTAACCTTTTGCAATATATTATATTTTGATTTACTGCTGTTAAAACTATAGATGTGTGTATAGTAGCTTTGCTCTATGCTTTTTAAATTTATTTATTAAAAACATTACAGTGGCACACAAAGCATTCTGAATTCCCAGAGAAAACTGAGGGTGTCAAAACGCCAGTCTTCGTCTGCAGCTACTTTTCATTCCTGTTCAGTTAGGGATTGCTCATGATCACCTTTGCTGAGCTTTCCAGTTGTTTCCATGTCATTGGAAAGTGGTCTATGACAAGTAGTGATGATATCAACTTCATCATTTCATAAAGTTTCCCTGTATATTCGTGATTCTGGATATGCAAATAATGTAGTATTTTCTGAAACCAGAATTTCTCAGTACAGGTATGGGACCCATTATCCTGGGGTTGTCCAGCTAAGGGAACTTTCCATAATTTAAATCTCCATAGTAAAAGATTGTTTAAATATTAAATAAACCTAATAGGATTGTTTTGCTTCCAGTAAGGACTCATTGTATCTTATTTGGGATCAGTTACAAGGTACTGTTTTATTATTACGGTGAAAAGGGAAATCATTTTTAAAAATCAGAATTATTTGCTTATAATGGAGACTGTGGGAGATAGCTTTCCTGTAATTCAGAACTTTCTGGATAACTGCTTTATGGGTATAGGATCCCATACCTGCAAAATATCTCTTAGAATCTTAAAGGAGAAGGAAAGGCTAGTAAAGAGTTAATCTCAAAATGCAGGCATACCTTCAGTTGTCTCAATAGTGCCCTTAAGTCTCCCCATATTTCTCCCATTCAGAAGATCTGAAGCCAAACACTTAGAAAAAACGCTGAGCAGGGTAGAGAAGATTCCCATAATGCAACGCTCTTCCCCTGACTTGAGGACTTAGAACTGAGGTGGCGCATGCGCAGAAACAGGAAGCTCCCCCTAGCGTTTGCAGCAGCAGCATGAGACACACAGGCATAAGGGGACACAAGCGGTGGTGCTGGCAGGGGGAGAGGCACGGGAGGGGAAACGAGCGGTGGGGGCGGTGCTGACAGGGGGAGAGGCACGGGAGGGGAAACGAGCAGTGGGGCCGGTGCTGACAGGGGGAGAGGCACGGGAGGGGAAATGAGCAGTGGGGCCGGTGCTGACAGGGGGAGAGGCACGGGAGGGGAAACAAGCAGTGGGGCCAGTGCTGACAGGGGGGAGAGGCACGGTGAACCTAGAAGCCGGCGGCGGCCATTTTAAAGATGGCGGCGCCGTTCAATGAAACAAGCATGTAGTTCTAGTAAGTGTATCTCTGTAAATCTTTCAATTTGACTTTCCTTCTCCTTTAAAGACATTTATAAAGCCCATATGAAACTTTTTAATAAAACATACTTTACATCTTTGGCTTGATTTTTTAATTATACTCCAGTAATGAAAAGCTAAAGTATTAAAAGCTGTGTATGCTACAAAACTATTAAAATACACTTCCCTCCGCTTTTGTAATTCAAGATTGACAGTGGCGCAATATGGAAGCAAGTTTACCAAGATCTTGGAATTCCAATTCTTAATTCAGCAGCTGGATATAATGTCAAGTGCGCTTACAGGAAGTATGTCTGTATTTGTATTGAATTTTTTTTTTTTTTTTTTTTAAACTACTACATGATTAAGAAAAAACATTTCATTAGTAAAAGTGACAAAATGACTTGCCATGGTATAACATTGAGGTCTTGGAAAGTAAAACATATTGCTTGCAGCAATTTGGCTTAATCGCGGGAAATGGAGGCAGTTTTCCATGATTTAGCTGGATAGCTGTGAGTTATGTTTTACTTTCGCAACCTTAATATTATACAACGGCAAGTCGTTTTTGTAAGATTTGTCGACTGCAGTAGTACAGATTTGAATGTGGGCTACAAATCTTCCTGCGTGCTATCATCCTTAAGGAAAGATATATATGCCATGTTTTACTGCTAACACACACAGCATTGCATAGATCAAAGTGGAACTTGTGGACATAGAATCTTCAGCGCTAACACCTTGGTACTTCGTGTCTGCAATGAAGATTGCACATTGTACGACACATAAAGGGTTATTAAAGAAGACAAAAGCTTTGTTTTCGCTAGAATCTTTTGTACTGTTAGATTCAAAGTTTTCATCAGATAGAGCACTCATAGTTGCAAAAATGTATACTTTGGCTGACAAGTCTCCCAAAAATGACTTGCCATAGTATAACATTTAGGTCACCACACTAAAGCTAAAAAAATACATTTTAGGTTTCAAACTCCATATCTAATAAGAGGCACTAAGTTTGCCTTGGTGTAGTAACCCATAGCAATCAACAACCATTGCTGTAAACTAATTTACTGATTAGTTGCTGCATGTTACTGTACCTGGGCAAACGTAGTGTCATTTATTACGTACCCCCACAAGATGTTCATTATATTTGATATATGCACAATGTGTTTGAAGTACTGTTTGTAAGTAATATTTTTATTCTAAATGATAAAATCCATATTTTTTTGTTTAGGTATTTGTATGGCTTTGAAGAATACTGCACCTCAGCTAACATTTCTTTTCACATGGAACTGCCTATAAAAATTGCACAGAAAGTATGTAAAGAGGGTGTTCATGAAAATAAAGTTTCTGTAAAGCAGGAATCTGAATCACAGGGGGAAACTGTTAAAGAGGAATTTGATACAAAACACGAAACCATTAATAATGAAGTGAACATAAATGAAATTAAACATTCCACAGTAAGTAGCTGAAATGAACTGATTTTGGGGGAAAATTATATCCAAAAACAAAAACAGGAAGACCGGCAATCCTGTATATGGATACCAGTACACAGCTTCTGTGCATGACAGCTGCATGTTTTTTTCCTTGCCTTTTTGATGAAAAAAAAAATGAAAATAATTGCTCTTAAGGCAAACAAACGCAAGTGCTTCAGTAGGTCTGCCACTTCTACTCACTGATCCACTTTGGTGTAAAAGTTTACATAATAAACAAACTGGAACAAGAAGTAGAAAAAAAGATGTTTATAGTAAGTGTCTCACAAGCAGCTTTTATCTGCTGTATTTGACATTTAATTAATATTAATATTAACTAGAACTTGCTATTTTGTGCAGAAACTTTTGATGTAGTTATAAACATTATGTATGAAGCAATTATCAAATTACAGTTCCCCTTTAACCAGCTGGCTTTTGTGACCTTGCTTTAAAGGTCGGCACCAGAGAAATGAAAGTGACAGACAGCTATGTTTTTAGCTCTAATTATGTATACAAATAACTATAACAAATAATGCTGTTGTGTAATTATTGAAAAAACTACATTTTTGTTCATTATTTTGGTGAAAAAAGGTTTTGGGGTTGATATCCCATTTAATCACTTGTTTTATACAATTCAGAATAATAGTGTTCCCATTATAATGAAATATCAATGAAATAATTAACACTTTTACTTAAATGTGCACAAAAATTAATTGGTTATTTATGTATTAGGTGAAAGAATTTATTGGAGTTCATTTATGTAGTGAAAGCAAAGTGAAAGAAGTTGAAGAACATATTGCAGTAAATCAAGAGACAATACTGGAAGAAATCACACCAAAAATTGAAGAGACGATAATAACTGACAAGGAAAAAACAGAGTAAGTTTTTTAAGTGCATTTAATGATGAGTTTGCTTGTAAAGGCATATGGTTAGGTTAGCAAATTATACATCCAGAATATGTACATTTTATGGCTAATGATCTCCAAGAAATGGAATGTGGTGCATTCCTGTAATCTGAACAAAGTATTAGGTAATTTATACTTCAGGTTCTGAAGGTTCATCTGTGATGCACAGGTTACCTGCTTATTGAATATATTTAGTATATATTTTATTAAATAATTCATTATATAGTATCAACATATTATATAGTGCTTTAAAGACGGTGTTGGACAGGGGCATCATGGGCCATCGAGAGAACCAGGGATAAACAATTAGCAAGCACAATTATTTTCTTCTTGCTGAGAAAAACACTGATGTTCCATTGTTTTTAGAGGTTCATTCTTCAAACTTTTCATTGCATTAGCCCACTAGACTAGGGGATTATAGTTCCTTAAAGTCTTTGGAAAATTCTTTATACATAAAGATAGCACAGCAACCAGTATGCCAGCTTCCAGAAATACAGACTAACCACTAGTGCTGTGCAGCCACCTTTGTGTTCATTTGCGTTATGTTTCTTACATTGTGCTCCATTTGACAGGGTGTGTGAGGGCACAAAATAATTAATTCCCAGACAGACTATAAGTAGTTGCACAGACGTGCATTAAACAGGCCAAAGTGCTCTATCCATATGCTGTAAACAGTCCTCTATTATATGGTGTGCTTTTGGGTTAATGTATCTTTGAGTCCTGCTTAATGCATTTGCTCTTGCTTTCCCATTTTCACTGTGCACATTCAACTTAAGAAATTCACCCTGCCTGTCCTATATATTTAACAGACCTCCAAGATCCTCCTATTTCTATTTAGCAATAAATGTGGCATATGTATTTTCCCTAACCACATAGTTGTCACATCAGAGTCCTGAACTAACTTTACTATGATTTTGATTTCCTTAGGCACCTTGTGTTAAACATTTTTTTTTTGAAGAAACAGTATGTAATCCGCAAAGGTTTTTCAAAAACTAGGGATACTGCTGGGAATAAATAAAAGGACAAATAAATAAAAAAAGTTAGAATGAAAGGAAGGGCTTATCATGTTCTTGGCAACAATGTTATGCATTCATTTTTTTGTGGATTTTTAATTATTTAGATTTTTCATCAGCTGCTTTCCATTTTAGGTGTTTTCTGGTTCCTATGGTTTAGGCAGTGGTTTCAGAGAGTAATATATGAATAGAAGTGGGCCTGACCAGAAAGTAATAAAAAGTAGTAATAACAAGTAAATTGTAATCTCACAGAGCAATAAGTATGACTGCAGGGGTAGTGATCCCCATTTGAAAGCTGAGAAGAGGAAGAGAAAATTCAAAACTTGTAAAAAAAAAAATAAGAGAATAAAAATGTATTGTTACATCCTAAGTTATACCTTAATTAAAAGGTGAACTACCACTTTAATACCATTTTAAACAAGAACTATAGATCTGCTTTATATTTTACATAATTAATCTTGTGAAAATGTTGTAACAGTATGTATGTAATCTTTTTATTTATTTACTTTTTAAGGGCTGAAATCAAGAAGGAAGAAGAACTTGACGAGAACCAGCACATGGAGACTGAGAATGAAGACAGCGCAGAGGGAGAAGAGTTTGAAAGCTACCCATCGGGCATGAAAGTCCAAGTGCGGTATGGACGAGGGAAAAATCAAAAATTATATGAAGCTAGTGTTAAAGATTCTGATGTTGAAGGTGGAGAGGTCCTTTACTTGGTGCATTACTGCGGATGGAATGTGAGGTAACTCAGTTTCAGCTGGTGATTAAAAAATGCTGGTCTGAAATCAGTTTGCAAACGACCTCTTATCAGTTGGATACTCTGGATGGCAGGTTTTTAAATTTATTTAATTAAATGTGTGCTGGCTTTGGCATGAGAAAACTGTATAGATGATTTTGGTTTGGTTAAATGTAATAGGGTAGGCTGTTGTGTGCGTGTGTGCTTTGGTAGAGATCAAGCTTTCATGTTGTTTTTGCATTGTAGTAGATGTTTGGATTTGGTTTTGAGATGGAGAAGAACCACTCTAACCACAGTATATAATCTTTGTATTTGTACACTGTATGTATAACCTGGTTATTTAGAGAAGGAAATGTGTGTTTGTTTTTCTTTTCTTTTTTTTTTTAATTTGAAAAACTTATAGTTGTGCTTAAGGTGGTATGTGAAGGACACATAATGCCTTTATGACAAATGAGAGAGCCTGATAGGATTTTTTTTTTTGCAGTCTTAAAGACCAGTTTAAACCTACCTAGCAACCTGTCTACCAATCAAGTTGAAGTGTACCTGTTGGACAGAGACCAGTATAAATAATGGCTTACCGCTTGGACAAAATTTCAGTAGTAAGCATCAGCCCACACGAATTGTCAGCAATGTTATGGTTGTTGGAGGCTAGTTTTGGGTGAAACCCTTGGTTGGGGTTTTATGTGGAATTTATCTCAAACTAGGTTAGTGCAGGGACAAAGTGGACTGTGTGGAGAAACAAGTCTAAAGTAATGGAAGTGCTAAAGTTAAACTGGCATTGTATTCTTTTTTTTTTTGTGCCAGAAATAACAGAAACCATAGATATTTCTTAATTAAATAAGTATCAAAAAATATGTTCAGGACAAGCCCTATTCATTGAGCTCATGTGGAAAAGGTGTGTATACTGTCACTTTAATAAGTCTTTGTGGCTTTTTTCACTAAAGAGTGATGTCTTGATATTATTTTTTATTAACTGGTTTTACTGGTTTGAAAGTTGGAGAATCATATTTTCACTCTCATGGGCATACCATTTCCACTTGTATAGTCCACATAGGCTATATCACTTCTATATTGTTGTAAGTTACAAGTTCTTTTTACAATATGGTTAATTGTTGGTACTATAAAAATAAATAATGATATTCTAGAAACATTTTATGACAAACCTCATAGGAAACCTATTGTATGCTGTTAATTAAGATAGGATTTGTTAAAGCCTGGTAACTGGAATTTTCTTATTGTATAATTATTAAGTAGCAAGATTGTCTATCTGTTAGGCTGTCTGGACTTCTTTGGGAATGAGCATTTGATTCATAGACCCCACAGAATACAGAATGTATCCTGTTCATTTTGGAAGGATTGCTTCATTTTTTAAAATTTTTTGATCATCATTAATCAACAAAATTGGTGTCAAAGTTAGGTGCTGGGGACACCTGCCGCTGTCCTCTGGATCTTCTGTTGCGCATCCTGTGATCTTCTGGCGCCTCTTTATTTATATACGGACCTGTTGCCACACAATGACATCATTGCTTTGGTGCAAAATTTAAATATTTAGAGGCCTTCTTGTACAATTTTCACTGCCCAACGTTCTGTCTGGTAAAGCTCCTGATTGCTATTCCTGTGTTCTGACCTCTGCCTGATCTTAGACTTTGATGTTTGCTGCCTGAACTGACCATTTTGCCTACACTTTCGGATCCTGATTTTGTACTTCCTTGCTAGTTCAGTTTTGACCTCGGCCTGTTTTCTGAGACTTTGCTCTACACTCTGCCCCTTTCTTCTGTGACACTCTCTGGTTTCCTCGCTTGCTCAGAACTCCTGCTGTAGTTTTCTCATATTAAGTCCTGGTGGCACTCAAGTAGCGGAGGGCTCCTCCCAAAGTGAAAGAGGGATCTCAGACCAGAATCTTGGCATTTTGTCTGGGTTTGGGATACTGTGCACGACATTGCGTTGGGCCAGATATGGACACTGAAAATGCTGCTTCTTAAGCCATTTTTCTGAAGCAATTAACTAGTCTTCCCCAGCGTCTTGAGTAACAAGAGGCAAAGCAAGAATTGTCCAATGTCTTCAGGGACTGACTGCAAGGCTGGTTGCCATTCAGAAACAACCAGCTGCTTCCATCCCCACTCCTCTCCCTGTGGGTAATCTGCTAACAACACTCGTGAAAGTTCCCTCTGTAGAACTTAAAAACCCTTTCCATAAAAAATTCAGTGAGGATCGAATTACATTTTTTTTTTACCTTCTGGGAGGCATGTAAATTTTTTTTTTTTACCCCCTTTACTTTCCCAGGGTCCACGGTAAATTTCCTATCACCCTACTTCAGGGTAACCCTCAGGTTTGGGATTTTAGCCTACCTTTTACTGACCCAGCTCACCTCTCTAAAGGCTTTTTTCGAAGCCGTAGCAACTTTCTATGGTGATCCTGACAACTCTGCCTCTGCCGAGTTAGCCATTCATAACCTTCAGCAGGGTAGAAGGATGGTCGAGGAAGATTGTACAGAGGTCCGCCGCTAGGCAGTAGAGATGGGCTGGAACGATTAACGATTTAACAAATAAAGGATAGCTTTATTAATTTTCCTGTACAAACCTCTCTTGATGCCTTAATGCACCTTGCCATTCAAATCAATAGGCTCAGGGAGAGGCATCAAGAGAGGACCACTACTTCTTCACCCCACGCTGTTTCCCTGGTGTCAAACTCCATACGTGATGATAGTCCACTTCACCAGTGAAACCCATGTAGTTGGGCTCTACCCATTTGTACACTGAAGAAAAGGCCCATAGGTGTACCAGTGGGTTATGTTTGTATTGTGGGGGTTAAGGTCATTTTCACAGTAACTGTCCAAAAACGCAAGGAAACTGCAAAACTTAAACAGGTCTGGGGAGGGGGTAGTATTAAAAGGGTTGTTCACCTTTGTACAACATACACAAATCTAACAGTTCACATTAATAGAACAATCTTTGCCATATACATAGTTATCAAAAAATGTGTAGCTGAAGAGATTCACCTCCGAATCATCTTTTTGCTGAGCCTTTGCACAGACCCTGTGCTGGAGGGGGTCAATGACCCCCTATAAACACCACAGTTGCTTTTTTACTTCCTTATATGATGACACGCATAGTATTGGCAGCAAACTTAACTCCTATTGGCTGTGTCTCCTATCAGTCTGACATTGCTTCCTATGTCTGTGAGTCTTTTTGCTTATGCCATTGTGAGGAAGAAATTAAAGGAACAGTAACACCAAAAAATGAAAGTGTATAAAAGTAATTACAATATAATGTACTGTTGCCCTGCATTGCTACAACTGGTGTGTTTGCCTCAGAAAGACTACTATAGTTTATATAAGTAAGCTGCTGTGTAGCCATGGGGGCAGCCATTCAAAGGAGAAAAAGCACAGGTTACTTAGCAGATAACAGATAAACCCCCATTATATGGGGCTTATCTACTAGTTATCTGCTATGTAACCTGTGCCTTTTCTCCTTTTTTCCAGCTTGAATGGCTGCCCCCATGGTTACACAGTAGCTTATTTATATAGTAGCTTTTCATTAGCAAAAACACAATTTTTTTGCAGAGCAACAGCACATTATATTTTAATTACTTTAAAATACTTTAATTTTTTGATGTTACTGTTCCTTTAACCACTTACCTTTCAATAGGAAAAAAGTAAGGGTAAAGCCTGGACATGATGTAAGCATGTAGGAAGTTCTCAGTGTGTCTGGTTCAAAATAGGCCACTCCCATCCCTCCAGAAAACTGAACAGACAGAAGAAGGACGGATTTAACCGGTATTATTAAAAGTAGCTTTTACAGTTGCCCTTTTACCTTTTTTTTTTTTTTTTTTTTTAAATATAGAAAATGAATTTTCTAACACACTGAGAGCATTGTTGGTGGGTTAATAAATTTTGGACATTGAAGGTAAACAACCCCTTTAAGATTGCAGCCGTTTTGGATTCTGGGGCAGCTGGGAAATTTTTTAAATTTTGTCCACAGACGGTATCCCCCTCTCATTCCTCAATTCAAACTTCTGGCCATTGATGGAAGTTCTTTAGGCTGTGGATTAGTGTCTTCCAAATCCAAAGATCCTGTTATGACCATTGAAGTATCTCATTCTGAGCAAATATCCTTTCATGCCATTAATTGTCCTGATACCCCCATGATCCTAAGCCTTTTGTGGTTACAAAGATATTCATCAACAAATTGATTAGGTTACCAGGGGTAACAGGTACTTGGAGGGCGGGGGGTAAACTGGTGGTCTTTGGCTATGTATTGATTATAGAGGTCTAATTAAGATCAAGGTCAAAAATTTCCTCTTCCCCTGATTTCAGAACTCTCTGATAGAGTTAAAGCTTGATCTTAGGGGCGTATATAATTTGATCCGGATCAGGGAAGGTGACGAATGGAAGACGGCCTTTAAAGGAGAAGGAAAGGCTAGTAAAGAGCTGCAGGCATACCTTCAGTTGTCTCAATAGTGCTCTTAAGTCTCCCCATATTCCACCTGTTCAGATGATCTGAAGCAAAACAAGAAGAAGAAACGCTGAGCTGTGTAAAGAAAGTTCCCATAATGGACTTCTGCACAGGCATGCAGACCCAAGTGAACATGCTCAGTTAGTAAAACTATGAGTCAGCTTCCTGGTGATTGGCTCAGATCCACATTCCTAAGGGGGGGGGGAGTGAGTTCTTAGCATTCTTGAGGGAGGGGGGAGCAGGAAAGAGCAGAGAACAGAAAGCTGCCTGTCTCTGGCACAGGAATTACAGACACAACAAATCTTTTTTTCAGAGAAGTCCGTGCAGCATTTCTGTGAGTGCTTATGGCTGTATTTACATAGACCTTTCTGATAAAGCTTACTTAGTTTTTACCTTTCTTTCTCCTTTAATACTTGTGATGGGTATTATGAATACTTAGGGGCACATTTACTAATCCACGAATCCAAATCCCGAACGGCAAAAATTCGTATTGGAAAAGAAAATTTCTGAACTTTTTTGTATTTTTCACGACTTTTCGTCGCAAATTTTTCGTATTGAACGATCGTAAACGCCGGAAAAACCTTTCTGACTTTGATCCTTCAGCGCATGTCTGCATGGGCTCGATCAGTGCACTTGCGCACGAAAGAAAGTTCGTTGTGCAACGAACGTTCTTTCTTTCAATCCGAAGATTTCGGTAAGGTGACGAAAAGTCGGGGAAAATAGGAAAATTTTTTGACAGCGGCGAAAAAGTCGCAAAAATACCGATCATTACGAAAAAAACGCATTCGGGCGCCTTTTGGAGCGTTCGTGGATTAGTAAATGTGCCCCTTAGTGATGCCCTTTGGGTTATGTAATGCTCCAGCAGTCTTGTAGAAGTTTGTTTATGATTTCTTCTGTGATCTTCTGGGGAGCTATGTAGTAGTGTACTTGGATGATATTCTAATTTTTTCTTCTAATCTAATGGAACATCATAATCCTGTCCAAGAAGTATTATGAAGGTTTAGATATAATCAACTGTATGCTAAACTTAAGAAATGTATTTCTGAAGTGTCTTCTGTTCATTTATTGGGATATAGTATTTCCCAAAAAGGGTTTAAGATGGAGCCAGCCAAAGTTGAGGCAATTTTACACTGGGTGCAGTCTCTTTCCGTAGGTGCTATTCAAAGATTCTTGGGGTTCACTACTATAGACGGTCAATTTTTCTACCCTGGTGGCTCCAATCACTTCCCTTACCAGGAAGAGGGCAGATCTGAATATTTGGTCTGATGAGGCTGTGAGGGCCTTTAAGCTCTTAAAGGAAGCATTTACCTCTGCTGGTCACCTGGATTCTCCTATTCCTTTTACTGTTGAGATAGGTGCTTCTGAGCTTGGGGCTGGAACAGTATTGCCTTGACGTCATCCTGTTACTGGTAAAATATATCCTTGTGCCTTCTTTTCTAGGAAATTCTCCCCTACCGAAGCTAATTATTATATTGGTAACAGGGAGTAAGCTGGCAATCAAGTGGGCTTTTGAGGAATGGAGACATTGTTTTTGAGGGAGCTAAACATATGGTTACAATGTACACAGATCACAAAAATTTACTATACTTCGAATCTGCTAAACATTGAAACCCTAGATAGGCTAGGTGGTCAATGTTTGTTTTTACTCGTTTCAACTTTGTTCTAACATATGGGCCAGGGCAAAAAAACACAAAAGCAGATGCACTGTTCAGAAGTTTTGTTTCCTTCAAGGAATTCTTAAACCTGATACTATTGTTTCTAAGAAAGTGATTGTAGCTGCTCTGAGCCAGGACCTTTTTGCCTCACTATCAGAGGCTCGAGTTGCCTGCAAACCCCTACTGGCAAGCTATTTGTTCCAGAAAATCTGTGTGAAGCTGTCTTGTCTGAGACTCTTGACTCCAGGTTATCCAGGCATCCAGGTCAAAGTAAAACTTGTCTTGAACGCTCAGGTGGCCAACGTTGAGGCACGATGTTGGCAATTAAATCAACTCTTGTGCAGTTTGTCAGCGTTCTAAGCCATCTAGACCCTTACCTCAGGGTTTGCTACAATCAATTCCTGTTCCCAAAAGGCTTTGGACTTGTATCCCTATGAATTTTATCGTTGATTTACTCCATTTAAATGGGTCTACTCTTATCTGGGTGGTGGTTGACTGGTTTAGTAATATGTGCCACATTACTCCCCTTCCCACCTCCCTTCTGTTAAGCCTTTTGCTGAACTTTTAATTTCTAATTAATCCAAATCTCATGGGGCTCCACTGAATATTTTGTCTGATTTTGGCGGGCCTTCTGTTCACTTATGGGTACTGATTTGTACTTTTCATCTGCTTATCAGCCTAAAACTAGTGGCCAGACAGGACAAATCAGTCACTGGAACAATACCTTAGATGTTTCCAGTAATCTGCCCCAGTGGGCAGAATTAATAATGCTACTCATGCATCTGCCAGGAAATCTCCCTTCTATGGCCATAATACGAGAGCCTTTTCTTTTTCTGTTAAATCTCCTGCTGTTCCTGCTGCTTACTCTCTGGTTGAATATTTTTCTAAAATTTACCACAAGGTTTGAAATTCTCTATCTTCTACTGTGGTTGCCCAAAAGAGTGCTACTGACAGGCAGCGGAAAGTCACCTGAGCAATTAGGCTGGTGATCGGGGCTGACTGTCATCATCTAAGAACATGTCTTTAAAAGTTCCCCTGCTAAAGGTGGCCATACACTGTAAGATCTGCTCATTTGACGAAGATGTGGGAATCAAATCCATAGTTCCAGTCCTCTACAGTTCTTCTATAAACTATTGTTAGTAAGACTGTGGGATCTTTTGTCTAGACACATGTTATCCAGAAAGCTCAGAAATACCGAAATGCCATTTTCCATAAGTGCTATATGAACTATTGTTTTGTAATGGTTAAATGTTCTTTAGTAACTGTAAAGAATGGTGCTTCTGATTATGGCATAAAACCTCATCTGGAATGCCCTTGGTCCTAAGTATTTCAGACAGTAAGTGTCATACCTAGACCATTAAAATTCCCCTGGTTATATCAAATAAGGGGGTTAAACCAAATTAGCCAATCTAGTTGAAGAAATATCTGTCATTACACAGCAACAAAAAATAAATGTAGAACATCTAGCATAATGCACCAACAAGGCTTACAATACTTGTCCTGATCTGTTCATCAGTGCTTACAATGGTCTAAAGTTCTTGGTCTCCTTTCTGTCAATGTATGCAAATCCTGTTTTTGCAAGATATGATAGTTGGTTAGCATTATTCCCCCTGTCCTTTGACTATGTAGGTTTTATATTTGGTAGCAAGGAGAGGACACAAAGCTTTCCCAAAATTGGTGGTTTTGAAAAAATACCTGAAAATAACCTCAAAGTTTCCACTCTTAAGTACCTTATCTCCCACATAACATTAGGTACCAAGAAAAAAACATCCTAAATTGGAAAGCCAATGGTTCACTCGAGTATAAGCCTAGGGTGGGAAATGCAACCGCTACTGCTAAGTTTCAATAATCAAACAAATAACAGATAAATAAATAGATAACTTTAGGGAAAGAAAAATGCTACAGCAGCAGACAAAAGCAAGTTTGGGAAGGCTAAGGAAGCTGCCATACTAATTATCAAGTACTTGGACCCCAGTGTACAAGTCCCACCACAGTACTACAATAGTAGTTACAAGGGCAAAATACTTGCACAATGAGCGCGTTCAACAAGCCAGAGTGGCGCAACGGCAGGTATGCACGGACACATATACTCTAGTATAGCCGAGGGTTACTTTTTCAGCACATTTTTAGTGCTGAAAAACTCTGCTTATACTCAAGTATATACGGTACGCATTCTGCTGAATGTAAAATGGGTAAATATGTCTTTGTATGGCAAAACGGCAAAGCTAAATGTAGTGATTTTTATGTAATTTCTAAAAATTGTCAGGTTGCAATTTACCCCATTATATATCCCACATTCCATATCAACATAAAACATCCTAAATATGAACACCGGGGGACTACTGAACAGTTTAATGCTCAATATGTATAGATTTACCAAACTATAGGGCTGATTCACTAATGTGCGTTAATTTTTATCGCACGCTTTTTTGCGTTAAAATAGGACCCAAAAGAGGGACTGTTTGTCCATACATTGCAATATACTTCAAGCTGGCCAACTATGTCAAAGTCATCCCTTCTGGCCAGCCCTACACTGACCTATATAAGTAATTTAAGATTAGTACTAAGTTTTACCTGCAACATGTCAGGTGATCCCAATGGAGCCAATAAAAGGGCAACCATATGGGAGTTTTAACCTTATTAGCAAGAATGTTGCAGGTAAAACTTAGTCCCTTTGCTCAGTACTAATCTTAAATTACTTACCGTATATACTCGAATATAAGCCGAGGTACCTAATTTTACCTAAGAAAACTGGAAAAATTTATTGACTCGAGTATAAGCCTAGGGTGGGAAATGCAGCAGCTACTGCTAAGCATTTGTGCAGTGTGCACTCACATCTTATGAACCTGTGTTGTGTGTGCTCACAGCACATGAATGTAGCCGTCCCTGAATGAAGCCAATTGCAGTTACAGTGACATGTAGTTTCTGAATACCAGTATTTTGATTTATTTGGTTATTAAGCTGCATCATGTATTAGGCTAAAGTACAGATTTATATGAGGCTGTGCATATGGTCCTTTAGAGAGCCTCAACATTGCCCAACTATGCCAAACGGCTGATTAAGCTCCTGTTAAATGCCTAGGTATAATCCCCAGAGGTATAATCCCCAGCCTTTCATGCTAAAAGTAAGACATATTTCTTAATAAACTGTTGAACTAAGAGAAAATTATTGCATCGTTCTTCTTCATGCTAAAAGAGGACTGGGTCCGATATAATGAGTCCTGCAGTCCTGCAGGCCCTCTCCTGTTCATCTTTCTTACTGCTGTCTAGGCTTTGTCTCACTTACTTACATGGCAGGCAGCAGCTGTTATTAGGTAAAATTCCTTACCCACAGTAATCCACAAAATTCTGTATAAAAAATTCCCATTGACTTCAATGCATTTCCTAAATTGTTGTCACTTTCGGCAAAGCAAAATGGGACAGAGTAAAATTGAAACTTAACCTTTTAATTGCAGTTTATTGACATGCTCTTCCCTGTTAGGACTGTCTGAGTCTGGATGTCTTTCTATTTCGGGTGAAACTTCAGAAAACTTTGATTTAAACAAAATACCAAAAAAGAGAGGTCATCACTTGAAAAAAAAAAATATAACTTTTCAAATCACTATTCATCATCAGTAGATCCCTCAAAAAGTATTACAAGAAAGGAGATTTCATCATTTGGCACATTTTAAGGCATAATGCAATCCACTATTTTTCCCCTTTGCTGTATCAGTTAGATGGATATGTGTCTTTTTCAACCTCTGTAATTATATTAATGATTTTATAGTAATTTAGTGTTTTACATATTTTTATATTGATTATTTTTGCTTTTGGAAAGCAGTATGCTAATAGTTTGTTTATACATTATATACTGTGCATAGTATACATTTATATAACACAATTGGATGTGTGTTTTTCATTTACAATTAAATGTTAATATATTTTTACATTTTAGGTATGATGAATGGATAAAGGCTGACAAGATTGTAAGGCCAGCAGATAAAAGTGTACCAAAAATAAAGCACAGAAAGAAAATTAAGGTATATTATTTTACACATATGTATTTCTCTCGATAAGCTAGTTCCTGACTTATAAGAGTACAACTTTTTTTGCTAGAATAAATTGGAACACAGAGACAAGTCAGAAAGAGATGAATGCTCTCCCAAGCACTGCAGACTTTTCCCAAGACCTCTATTTCAACCTAGGGATTTGGAAAATGAATCCATACAAGATGACCCTGAAAACAAGCACTCATTACAAGGTCATACAATGGTTGAAATAACATCTATTTTAAATGGACTTCAAGGTATGGATTAAATGTGAATTAAATGTAACTGCATGTGAGCTCTGTGCTAAAACAGAGACCTTTCCCGCACACCCTTGGCTCTCCAAAATAATTAAGCGCACGGTGCACACTGCTGGAGGGATTGGCACCCTCCAAAAACCAAACTAGCAACAGATGCAAATGGCACTCAGAGCTGCAAAAAGGGGCAAGCCCTTAAAAAACTTTATTGCAGAGGTGCCTCCGCAATAAAGTTTAAGGGCTTGCCCGTTTTTGCAGCTCTGAGTGCCATTTGCATCTGTTGCTAAAACGGCCATATGCAATCAACAGAAAACTGTATGGGCTGTACTTCTGTGTTGATCTTGATCAACTTTTATCTATTTTTATGATCCCGCCCCCTTCCCCCACCAGTCTTTATTTTTGTGGTTTTAATTATGTAGTTCTCCATTTTGGAATTTCAGCAGCAACTTTACCCTAGCAACCAGTTAATGGTTTGAATGAAAGATGAATAGGAGAAAGTCAGAAAATTGGAATTGGAAAGTTGCTAAGAATGACATTTTCTTTCATTACACAGACTAGTTTTTAGGTGAAGATGTTCTAATTCTCATTTTATAATTAATATTTTTCATAGCTGCTGAAAATTCTGCAGAGGACAGTGAAACTGATCACAGTAGCCTGAATATGGACAAAGAAGAAAAGGCATTTCACATGAATCATATAAGCTACGATATCAATCAAAGATTGGATGAAAACAAAAGCTTCCCTTTAACAGAAGGAAATTGTACTGGTCTTGATCCTATATTGGCAGTAATACCTAGATCCCCTGACTTACTAAAAACAGTGGAAGATTCTTCAGACGATACAGACTATGAAGTAGAGTCTGCAAGACAAAGTAAATACTTAAAGAATGATATAACTAAGTCACAGAATAAGCGTGGTAAAAGAAAATACACAGAAATGGGAAAGGCAAGGTCCCCTAATGGCAATGAAGTGTATTCCAAGTGCAATGAAACAACTGATAGACTTGATGCAGGTAGTATGACTTCCTCAGACGATGAGGAAAAATCTAACCCAAAACATGCATTATCAAACAAGTACAATGGTTTTGAGGACAAAAGGAAATCTTTGCGAACAGGTTTCTATACAGGCTTCTCAGAAACACCTGAAAAAAAGATTAAGCTTTTAAATAATTCGGAAGAAAGACTTAGAGCCAAAGACCGCAAAGACGTTTGGTCAAGTATCCAAGGCCAGTGGCCGAAAAAAACTTTAAAGGAACTTTTTTCAGATTCTGATACAGAGGGTGCCACTTCCCCATCTACTAGGAATCAAGATGAGAGTTCCTCTCTTCAGCAAAGTCATGACAACATTAGAATGTCTTCATCTGAGGTGTCTAAACCAGAGAAAGATAATGGACTAAAGCCTGTTGATGAGAGAGCTGCTGAAATAAGTGACAAAAAAATTGACTTTCCCAGTAGTGGTAGTAACTCTGTATTGAATACACCCCCAACAACCCCGGAGTCACCTTCTACTTTAAGTGAATGCCAAAAACAACAATCAAAAAGTGACATTTTAGATACTTTAGAACCAAATCAGGAAGAAGTTCAAAGCATGAAAAGTGAAACTGATAGTACAATTGAAGTAGATAGTGTTACCTGTGAACTGCAAGATCTCCAGTATGAAGGGCGATTTTCACCAACAGGATTTGATGCAAGTATAAGTTCTAGTAGCAGCAATCAGCAAGAACCAGAAAGTAAAGAGAAAAGTAAGTGACATGAAAATCTATCTTTATTAATTTTGTCTTCATGTGGACCCAGAATGATAATTGATTTCATATGCATCAAGTGGTATATGTTTCAGCAGTGTATGACAGTGCATGTTTTGCATTCAAAGGGGCCATGGCAAAATGTATTCTGAATTATGTGTTGGTGATTATTAAACAGAGCTCTCATTGGCTGTAGGGCAGTATTGTTAGATCAATGTATACATGCTGAGAAAGTTATCCTGTGTGTGCATCATGGGTGTTTTGGGCACATCATTAGATGTTGGTCTGTAGCTCTGTGATATACATGTGTAATTCCATTTCTTTAACATCTTATAGGATTTAAGTACTGAAATTTTGTTAAATAGAATATTTGTAATGGTATATTTCAGACACATTTTCTGAACTAAATAGACCTGATTTGAAAATCCCCAATTTTTTGAGCATGTCAATACCAAATATAAATAATTTTATAAATGTTTCTGACACTTACAGATCAAAAACCCCTGGCAGTGCACTACCAACATTTTTAAGCTCTGCTCCATGAATTGGAATACTTTATTACACTGCAAGGTCATGGTAGGTTTACCCCAAGAAACCATATATTTGTCAAAAGTACACATTCTGACAAATACAAAATGATTAAATATATCTTGTATTCCAAATTTTGCAAAAGTTTTTATAAGAATGTCTGAATATTCTGAAAAACTTTCAGATTTCTTATCTTACATGTAATTATGTACCAATATAAAACACTATAATGTATTTATAGTGCATAGGTATACCAAAAGTAAAATGATTCATGAAACTTGTCATGGTGGACAAAAATCAACACGTTAACTGCATTTTTGATGGAAACATTGTCCAGAACTGCAGCATAAAATGGAGTCTACATTCTGTGCTACTTTAACCCTTAAGTGCCACAGAATGTAAAATCTGCATTGTATGTATAGTAAATGCTGGCTGCTACTTCTTAATAGAGCAAAAACTGAACATTTCATTTGTTCAAATCCTGAATTTGTTTTATAGAGCCTACATCTCTAACTGTAATTTCTTAAATTTTTTTTCCCAATGGTGGAGACAAGGGTGTTACAGGGGAACTGTCACCCAGACATAAAAAGCTGTATAATAAAAGTCCTTTTTTAAAAAAACATTAAACATGAAACACAGGCAATTAGGTTCACTTTCCATTCTGCACTTTATTGATGTCATTGCACTCCTATCTACCTCCTCATGGTCTATTATTATGTATCCTGTGCATGGACATGGGCATCAGGTTCCTTACTCTGGTGGCTAAACAAGATTTTGTGATAATGCAAGTCTTGTCTTAATGTTCACAAAATGTCGCCTACCTGCTTGCTCTGATTGTAAACTCCAATACTGAAGGAAACCAGAATTATATAATTTATATAGGGGCAGATTTATCAAAATGAGTTTACAGCTTAATACATAAAAATTGACCCATGTTATATTCACTTTAGTGGGATTTTTAGAAGTGTATTTATCAATGGTTGAAAAATTCAAAAATCACCATTTGATAAATACGATTGGTAAATGAACTTCTTCACTCTGTGTGTTTTGTTTGTATATGTGGATATAAAGGATAAAAAAGCTGCTTTATTGTTCTATGTACCAATGCAGCTTCAACAGTATCCTGCCCAGCCCAGCCCAGCTTTACTTCCCCTCTGCACATGTTTGCTGTTGAGAGGTGTGGCCTTGTGACATACCACAGCGAATCAGCTTTTACTTTGCTCTGTCACTCGCACATTTCTGTGTCACTGATGCAGACCAGGAAGCCAGAGATTCTGGAGGGTGGGGGGTGGAGGCTGCTTCAATAATTAGCCATAACTTTGTAACAGTGCAAAATGTTTAAAAGCTCTAAATTGTCAAAATGCTTGTTAAGACTTTTTATTTTCAATATTATAAAAACATTTTTCATGACTGTTCCCTTTTAAAACTGTGTCAGCCCAGGTGCAATTACACAGAGTGCATTTCGCATTGTTCTGCATTCTCGGCCTGCATTTATCTGCAGCCTGAAAAGTGGGAGTAGCCTTGCACTCAGTTTGGGAGAAGAATGTGAATTCATTGGAGACTTAGGCTAATGTCTGACGGGGCAACTTAGACTTTTCAAAGTTGCGCAAAGTTGCCTGCAGGAGGAAACTTTGCACAACCTCGGAAAACCGAATCAATGCATAGGCCTTTCCACCGGCGACTCCTGTTGTTGCCGGTGGAAATGCAGTTCAGAGTGGTTAGTCACCTGTGCAGTAGCAGAGATCTCTTGCGAGCGACTGACTAGCTTTGTAGGCCACCAGCCTTAAGCCATACACGCACCAATATTATCGTACAAAACCTTGTTTCGTATGATATTTGGTGCGTATATGGTGGCTCGAAGAGGCGACCAATATCGCAAAGGCTGCAGATATCCACTGTCTAGGGAAGGGATCCCCAAACTTTTATATAAATGAGCCACATTTAAATGGAAAAAGTGTTTGGGAGCAACACAAGTATGAAAAAGGTTCCTGGGGGTGCAAATAAAAGCTATAATTGGCTACTTAATAGCCCCTATGTGGCATTATATTTGGTTTTTATAGTTTTTAAGTTTTTATGCAACCAAAACTTGCCTTCTTACGAGAAATTCAAAAATAAGCACCGACTTTGAGGCCACTGGGAGCAGCATCCAAGGTAGTTGGTGAGCAACATGTTGCTCACCAGCTACTGGTTGGGGAACACTGGTCTAGGGCTATGTTTGGGGCTGAATCGGCAGGTGGAGGTAGAATTTCTATTGTTTCTAAGTCCATATCTGACGATTCAGCCCTGAATGTCAGTGGAGGGTGGGAACGATCTTTGCTACGTATATGGCCATCTTTAGGCTGTTATGTTATTGCTCTTTATTTGTTCAATGTTATCTCTCCTTTTCTTTAAACAGGTCACACCAATCAGGCAGTTGATCAGACTGTTAATGTGGGAGACAATAGTTCAAAGAAACTTAAAAGAAGCCACAAATCTTCAGTGTTTCAGAAGAAAAGAAAAATAAGTAAGTTTGTAATTAATATAGTGTAATTTTTAGTGTAAATAGTATTAAAATTGTAAATTAAAATACTATTTAATGTTTATTTTCCAGAAGAAATATTTTAAGAACAAAGAGTTAATAATAATTTGTTTGTCATGAAAAAAGCATAAACAGTATTACAGTATAAGCAAATGAAAAATATATTAATAAAAGGGCAACTAGCTTGAGCCAGCAAATAACATAGGCCTTTACTGCAGCTCTGAGGTATGCCTCAAGTGTTGTTATCCTTTATTATAACACAGTGGTTTCATTTCGTAACTCATTTAGGAAGGTGTGCTGTCAACATGATCCTTTAGTACTTAAAGGAGAACTAAACCTAAAATTGAATATGGCTAGAAATGCCATATTTTATATAATGAATTTATTGAACCAGTCTAAAGGTTCAACATATCTATAGTAGTAATAATCCAGTGCTTTAAAGTTTTCATAGTGGGGTGACCATACTGGACACTTCTGTTACAAGTGTCTGTGACACTCACATGCTCAGTGCGCTCTGAGCAGCTGTTGAGAAGCTAAGCTTAGGAGTTGTCAGAAATGATCAAGCAAAGAAAATGAGGTTTTCATATAAGCTGATCCTAATGGGCTGATGATTAAAGTCTGATGCTAATAGCACTGGTTTCAAATATGCCATGCATTAATTATCTGTGTTAATTAATCATATATATATAATATATATATGGGGAACTACTGCGGCTTCTTAGGGGGCACAGATCTTCCCTGCTAAAGGGCTGTGGTTGCATTGGGGTGGTACGGGTGTGAACAATGTGGGTGATCACAGTCTGAGACTGAGGTGTGAACAATGCTGGGATTAAAATGTGTGAACAGTTCAGGGTTTAACATGTTTAAGCAATCTGAGGTGAGAACCATGCAGGGGGGGCAGTTAATCTCAGTACTGATAGCATTTAAATTTTACACAAAGGTAAGCCATCAAAGCAGCCAGACAAGTGGGGGGGGCCACACAGAGGGGGGTCGCGGGCCGCCAGTTGGACAGCACTGATCTACAGTGCCAGATCAGCTCCCCCAGTCTTGCTAGTTTTCTGATGAAGGTGGGCAAGCACATATGGTGAAGGAAAATTACTGATTTTTATTTCCAAAAAATTTTGATGACCACCTTGCCTGTTCTTTGATCTGGATAGAATAAGTTTGATTCAGTACACCTTAGCAGCGCGACTTTAGGGGTCCTCGTGGCCCAGGTTCAGGCTACCCCCCTCGCTCCTCGCGTGCTTAGCTTTTTTGTGTCGGAGGGGAGAGAGGGAGGGCTGCATCAATAGAATAGAGAGTGTTTAAAAATCAGAATTTTGGCTCTTTTTGCCACCCCTGGTAACCTGCCAGGAGGCATGTTTCTAAACTCGCCTTATACCAGCAGTGCCCCTTGCACATTGGTATTAACTTATGATAAAGAATTATCATGAAGGCAATAGAAAAAGTCATTGGACTGGTACAGAAATGTAAACTCTGAAGCCTAGGAAACGATAGGTTCATGATGAAGGACACACAGGTACGTACAGGTATGGAACCTGTTACCCACCATGCCTGGGACCTCGCCTTTTCCAAATAATGGGATTTTCCATAATTTGGATCACCATCTCTTAAGTTTACTAAAAATATATTTAAACATTAAATAAACCTAATAGGATTGTTTTGCCTCCAATAAGGATTATTTATATATTAGTTGGGATCAAGTACAAGGCACTGTTTCTCTATTACAGAGAAAGGAAATCATTGTTAAAAATTTTAATTATTTGATTATAATGGAGTCTGTGGGAGATGGGCTTTCTGTAATTCTGAGCTTTTTGGATAACTGGACCAATACATGTGTGTATCTATTATAGTCTTATATTCTACAAGGCCATCCCTTTCACATACATAAACAGGCAGATAACGGAATAAAATACACATACATAAAATGAATGCACATAGATACTATACTTAGAATTTATTTATATTAGAAAACAGATATAAATATAGTGGCAAAAAGTTTTACACACAATCAATAAATAGTAGAGCCTGCTTAAATGTAAGATTTGAGAGCTGATAATAAGTTAATAGCTGGACAGTTACAAAGAATAAACTATAAACACCATTTGTATTTTGTTTGGTAATCCAGCTTGCTACAATCACCAGGACTTTCTGGAGTCCTATTGGCTAGAAATGGCCCTCCCATGTATTTTTATAGCCACCTGCCTATAATCCCCTAAAGGGGGATTCAAAGACGGTGTACAACATCAAGAACATGTATGTCAGCTATTTGGCTGACTAAAGAGTTGGAACTGTGCTTCCATAAATCATACTTACTGTAAATTTAAAGCATATTTGCATTATTGGTTTTCAGAGTGACGCTTGACAGTTTGATAAAAATAAAGATATAGTTTTATCTGCTTTCTTTTTTTGTGTTTTGGCAGCCAACACAAGTGATAGTGAAGATCTTTCTGGAGGTGAAAGCCTTACTAAGATGCAGTCGGAAAGACCAAATGTTGGTTTAAAATCACAGCCTACCAAAGTTCCACTCAGAGTGCATTCTCCTGGAAAATATGCCAAGAACAGAGAAAAAGATACATTTCAGAAAGAATATGCCGATCGCCTTCCTAAAGTTTACAAATGGAGTTTTCAAATGTGTAGGTGTCCCATTAAGAAGATTCAGGATGCTGTTACTGGCAAATGCTTATGTGCCAGCCTTTCTCTAAATGTAATGGTGTATGTAAAACTGCAGCCACGGTTGTCCTGCAAAAGCTTTTGTCAGTGCTCATCTGGCATAGCTGGTCTGTATTTTCAGGAAAATGTCAGTGCTGGCACAAACACTTGCAATGCAAGTCTATAGACAGTAGTAGTCTGGCAAGCTGACACAGTGTTTTTGGGATACTTAGAAGCAAGATTGCATTAAAGCCAATAAGAAATAATGCTGTCAGTCTAGCTTTACACTGTGGTTAAAACTTGGAGCATCCCAAAGAAAATCATGCAAAAATGGGAAGTATGCAGATAGCGTCCCAGTCCTGTCATCCATCAATATCCTCCTTTTTAATTTGTTTCATTTTTGTAGACTGCAAATTAGTTTAGCGCAATTTTACTAAATATAAGTTGTGGAATTTATTTTGAAAAGTATGGTTAAATAAGCAATCCAGATGGCTAACGTCCTAGCCAAAGCATTCCATGACACAGTGGTCCCAGCATTTTCTGGCTGTTACTCCAGCAATATATGACATATGGATCCCAGTGTTTTAGGACAGCTGTACAATAATACTGGGGAGTGTCATGATGTCACTTAATTGTAGTCTTCCAGAGTGCTATGACTGATCTAGCAGCAGGACAATACTATGTGAATCTCCAAATGTCTCTTTATTAGTCACAGCAGTTGTTCTCTAGACCGGGTATCATTTAGATGACTCTGCCGCAGTCTTAGGTCCCCCCCCCAGCCTAAAGGCCCTGTATAACTATTATAATCTGAATTGAGATTACAAAGTAGTCATCACCCCGAAAATTAGTACAAAATTAGAACATTTTGAAAATGTGTTTGTCAAGCAGCATGCACTTTTGTAAAAAATTGATTACTGAAATCAATTATTTTCTTGCAGCAGACCTTGAGAAAATGACAAGTATAGAACGCATTGCATTCCTCCAGGAAAAACTTCAGGAACTTCGAAAACACTACCTGTCATTAAAGTCTGAGGTTGCTTCTATTGATAGGAGGAGAAAGCGGTGTAAAAAGAAGGAAAGAGAAAGTATGTTTGTTTATTTTTGTGGTTACATGCATTAATAAAAAAATCAATATAGATTTAAAATGCACATAGCTTAACAGGATATATAATGATTATATAATAAATGTAGAAATTATTTTTTTTAAGACAATGGCATATATATATATATATATATATAGCACTTTGTAAGTAATAGTTTTTTCCCAAAAAAAAAAAAATAACATTAGAACTTTAAGCCACAGAATTAATGAAACTGAGCAGGCAATACTGCAGTTGTCTAGAACAGATAAATTTTAATGCAACATTTTCATCTGTTTACATGTATACATTTTATTGAACATTTTTGTACTTGAGGAAGTAGAGCTATTTTTAAATATTCTATGGTAGTGGACAGTTTTGTGATGGCATCTGTGCCCTGTGCTATTAAATGCAAGGATAGGTAGAATCACTGGGGGGTTTATGTGTAGTACAGAATTTTCCTTTGAGACTTCCGTCTCAAAGGAAGGCCATAGAGCTGGTGTATTTCTTAAAGCCCAGTCAGGGGTAACAGGGCACCTACCCCAAGTGATTTAACCTTGGTTCACAAGTTAACAACTATAATGTTCTCTAGCCTCTAAAACAATATTAGAGGCTAAGCTGCCTCTGGTAATTAAGCCAGGTAGTCTAACTGTTATTATTTTTAAGCTGCGATCCCCAACCAGTAGCTCATGAGCAACATGTTGCTCCCCAACCCCTTGGATGTTGCTCTCAGTGCTCCCAAACCAGGTCGTTATTTTTGAATTCCTGACTTGGTGCAACTTTTGGTCAAATAAAAACAAGATTTACTACCAAATAAAGCCCCCTGTAAGCTGATAGTGTGCATAGAGGCCCCTAATAGCCAAAATTAGAACTTATTTGGCCCCTCCATGAACTTTTATGATGCTTGTGTTGCTCTCCATGTCTTTTTACATTTGACTGTGGCTCACAAGTAAGAAAGGTTGGGGACCCCTGCTTTTAAGGAAACATTTGGGCAGAAATACCAGTACCAGGTTTTCTTGAAATCTAAAGTTTGGTTAATAACTGAAGGAGAACAGTCCACATCATCACAGCACAGAATTGTGCCCTTGTTTACAAAGTAAAAGTGATCAATTGCTGTGACTTGTCTCCTAAACCTATGTTCAGATGTACAAAGCTTAGTGGCTGGTGGTTTGCCACATATAGTCCTATTAAACCAAGGTTCCTAAACTGTGGGTCTGTGCTCAAGCAAAACTGTAGGAAAGATATGGTGAGATCTGGAGTATATGCTAATTTGCTGCTGTAAATAGTCCTGTTGTTGTTGTTGACCGTGCCAAATTCAGTGTTTGTCATGCAGTTACAACTGTTCAGTTGTTGCTAGTGCTATTCTGATATGGTTTGAAGTTGGTCTTAAAGGGGATTAAAAGGTAAAATTAAAATTGCATTTAATGCTTCTTAAAAGGTGCAATATACTTTGGTTAGAAAATCTGTACCTTTTTTTTTAAATTAGCGATCTTCTGCAGCTCAAATCACCAATCTTCTGATCTCCCTCTGGAAGCAGCTTACAGAAATCCACCGACAACCGGCCAGTCAGAGTAGTGAGTAACGATCAGCGCTGCTCCGCATTGCAAGGAGCGGGCAGGGAAGCAGAGCAGGGTTGTTTCTTACTGAGCTTAGCCTCCATGGTAAGCAAAAACATGAAATAACACCACTCTGCTTCCCTGCCCTTTAGAATGCAGAGCAGGGCTGATTTATTCTCACTACTCCCTGAATGCTGACTCTGGCTGGCTGGCTGGCCGGCAGGCTGTCCGAAGATTTCTGTAATCTGATTCCAGAGGGAGAGCAGACTAGTGGTAAAATGAGCTACAGATGATTGTTCATTTTAAAGGACATTTAAAGCCTACATTTGCCTACAATGTATATCAGTTGGGCATGTCTCCCCCACCCAAATGGCATCATTGGTGCTGCATATATCCCCTCCGCTTGCAAGCACCATTATATTTTCCTAAAGCAAATAGCAGCTTTCACCCGGTGGCCATTTTTACTCTGATACATAATCAGATACATTTTAATCTGCAAACAGCATACACACACACACACAGACCCTTATTCAGCATACATTTCCCTAAGAATACAGGCTCACACAGGCAGAACTGTCTGTGATAAAAATTCTGCTTTGTTTGAGCTGAGCTCAGGAGAGGAGGTTAGGAGAAAAAAATTGAAGCAGACTGCTAGAGCTGAGTTTCTATGGGAACCAGCAATGCCATCTCTTTACTGGCTGCTCAAGTATAGAACAACTGAGCATGCCCACAAGCCAGAAGTCATAGCAAATTCCAGAGGGAGGGGGCCAAGCGGGTTACAGGAGGAGAAGGAAATCTAAGTGATTAAGAGGTGTTGCAGCTTTACTTTTAAAAAGAACCTCTGGACAACCAATGTGGCAGGTATTGAAAGATTTCAAAGAAGCTGTTCACTGGTTACATTTTTGTTAAAGAAACAGTACAGATTTTCTAACCAAAGTATATTTCAAATATACTTCTTTTTAGGCGGAGAAGCATTAAGTGCAATATTCCTTTTGCCTTTACATTCCCTTTAAGTTTCCTTTATTTCTTTCTGTTCAGACTGCCACATCAAAACAGATCATAGTATCCAGATTTGAATTCGATAATAAATTACTGCAAAACAAAAAGCAAATTAAAAAAAAAACATTTTTCCCCAGCCAAAGTCTGGCAAGGGAACTTTCATATACAGAGGAAAAAGGCCATTTTTAACAACAGACCCAGGTTTTTCAGAACAAAAAAAATGCAGCAATATTGAAAAAATATTTTTATATCCTAATTTTCTGTTATGTTTTCTTCACAGGTGCAGTGGTATCCTCTTCATCTTCGTCACCGTCCTCAAGTTCCATCACTGCAGCTGTCATGTTAACTTTAGCTGAACCAACATTGTCAAGCTCATCCCAAAATGCAATGCCAGTAGAGTGCAGGTGACAGGAGGAAATCTCAACACACTTTGTACTTTATTGAGGCCATGGATTTATTTTTATACTGCACAGCACAAGAATCAGACAAGCACTTTTTCTATTGCATTCTTGATGTGCTGTCCTTGCACTTAAGTGCACTTTTTATTATAGTACAATAAACTGCTTTTCTTCAAGCAATAATTGTTTCCACCCAGCCAAGGAGTTCTCTGGCTAACTCCTAGGCCCTCTGTTCTGGCTCTCTGCTGGGTGGTTATTGATTGCATATTAACGGAGTAAGTATATTGTACTTTTACAAGTGGCTTTTCATAGACAGACATACTGTATAATGAAAAAAGATTTTGTTAGAGATGAAAAATTTAATATATTACAATTTTTGTGGAAACAATCTTGTTTCAGTTCAGCAATCCTGTTACTGATGTGTCTTCAGATATACAAATAAAGCACAGAATATTTGATTCCTACATTAGTAACAATATATTAAATTGCCTCAGTTCCATACACTCTGAGTGGGAGATAGCCTTGACAAAACCCAACTCATGTTTACATGTAGGAAGAGCTGGCTGGCCTAATACATATGCTTAATGTAGAACATTTTGGAGGGATGTCACTTTTATTCTTTACTACTCTGCCATGTTCAGTATAGATCAGTATTTTTATTATAATCATGCAACAAATGTGTTACAAAATGGACATATGGAAAACGTTTATGTAAAAATATATATGATGTGTTACATTATATGTATTGCATTGTATATACAGAGTGTCTATTTTTGTTTTTTTATTTGAAGGCAGAAATGCAGCAGTTGTTGTTGGCTGTTTTTTTTTTTTTTTTTTTTGTTAGATAAATTAGTCGCCAAGAAAAAAACCAATACAGCAAAACAAATTCTATTATTTGGATTTGAGATATTTAAAATTGCATCAATCATCATAAAAGAAGGAACTTAGGGGCTTTATGTATTTTAAGAGTGATACGCATATTGTACTGTGTACTGCAAAGGCATTTATACATTGTATGATTGGAGAAACTGAAGCTCTTAAATTGCACTGTCAATACTTAACACTGTACAGATTGTTTTAATGTTTTAATCTCTCTGTATCTTTTGAAAATGAAATAAGCATGTAGTGTTTTGCTTTTCATACAATATTCTTACTGTTAACATCGCCGGTTATTTTGTTGCTGTTTCTATTGTTTTTCTTCTTTATCCTCCCCTTTTCATTTTCTGTAGATATTTGAGTGTTAACCTTTACATTTACTTTTTTTAAGGAATACATTTAGTTTCATAGTGTAATACCTAAACTGGTTTTGTTTGCGTTGGACCATAATGGTTTCTAGGAAGCGCAACAAATAGCCATTACGGCTTATGAAATGGTATACAATATTTATTAAGTTCTCTAGATGGTAAACAATGTATCATACTGTAAAAAATGTAACAATAGGCCTCAGAAATAAAATGCAATAGTTTGTGAATATTTCAGTTTTCTCTTGTTTTCAACACATATAATTTACTATTCTTAAATTGTAGAATTTAAATTTTTACATCTTAATACTAAATTACAATATTAGGGCCAGGATTGCAGTCAAAACTGTAACTCAGGACTATCTAATTTAGTCTAATCTAATTATTACATACATTTGTCTGTATCATTTGAAAATACAACAATATTGCACATTCATTTTTTTTCTTAAACTGCACAGGATTTGAATTATAAAATAGCAAACTAAGCCCTTAGTTCATGGACACTAAAATTAAGATGGTCATCCTCAAACCTACTTATGAGAAAAAAAAGCCTATGAGATCAGAAGTAAAATGAGAAAGAGAAACACACTCTATTATACATATAATAATAAGAGGAACAGTTCTGGTATAAATTACATACTGCCTCTGCCACAAAAAAAACCAATTCTCTAAAAATTGTGCCTATGGTACATGGCCTGCCCGTCAGGAACAACAGAGAAAGCAAACTCTGCAGGGTGGCCCAGGAGTGTAGGAAGCCCAGTAAGGCCCTAATTAACTAGCTATTTCAATATATCTTAGTAGAATAGTTATACTTACCAATGTTTTTGAGTCCCTAAATTGAATTTGCTGTGGGGCCCAGTAACATCTAGTTATGCCACTGCTTCCTGTATTTCATAGCTTTTTTGACAATAGGATTCTGAATAAAGGACCCCCTAATCCAGAAACCTCTGTTAACCAGAAAACTACGGGAAGGCCATCTCCAATAGATTCAATTTCAAGCAAATAATTTGAGTTTATTTAATGTTGTTGTCTTGCAGTATGACCCCCTTTCTCTTGCACTTCTGTTCAAGGGGTAGAAACCTTGCCATTTTCCTGGAGAATCTGCTAGTACAATTCATACTTCATAGTTCCGTCAATGATGGCAAAACTTTCTGGTCTAGAGGCAGCAAAGCAGGCTAAACCATGATACCACCGCCACTATGATTTTCCTTTCACCAAACATAACTCTTTCATTCAAGAAAAAAATTCTATTCTAGTCTCACACTTCCACAGAACATTTTCTAATAGCTATTTGGCTTGTCTATGTGGTCTTTTGCAACTGTAGATGGGTAGCAATGTTGTTTTTTGATAGTCGTGGCATCCCTCCCTTGGGGGAAGTCTAAACTAGAAGCTTGCAAAGGGTCTGGGTAGAGCACAGCTTTCAAGCAGTTATGGACATATTTGAACCCAAAGGTATTAAAATAAAAGCACTTCTATTTTATATTATTTTACATGGTTTAGTGCATTGTAAAAAAAATATGGTATATATCCCCTCTAAACAGCCCATATTCAAACAGTTTGATTTAAGTGATTTAAGTGTAGGGGTTTACCAAAAATGGGCCCTTAGGACAGACACCCCTAGGACAGGCCACAGGGTGGTGCTAGTTACTGGGATGACTGGGTTCTAAATAGTTAACAGGGAGTATCCCTGCAGTTTGGGTTGCAGCCACAAGGTGGTGTGCAGGCTATATAAAGGGATGCAGCCAGGTGCTGTAGATCAGACATGTTAGTCCATGAGAAGTAAAGAGAATGTGCCCTGATGTGAAGGATTTGTATTGCCACTCCTGGAGAGGTTCTACCCAAATAAACAACCTTCATCTATTTCAACACAATCCGTGTGTATTTGGCTCATTCCTGCACCAGGGATCACCTACTCGCTGGTAAGCAACTACCCCAGGGAGGGGCAAGGTGCCGGGAGTTGAGTGGATCCCCTGCCTTGCACAGTATCACATCAAGGTCCCAGGGTGGGAGTTATAGTCCCAAAACATAACCCCTGGGTGGAGGCACACCATTGCTGGGAAACTCCTGTCCCCCAATAGTAAGAGGGGCTCAGGGCTCCTGTAGCGCCAAGGTGACACCAGAAGCAGCACAGACTCTGCAAAACATATTGCTAATAGCATATGTTATTGGATTTTGCATTTTTGCATTTTGTTCTGCAAGTTTGCCAACACTAGGCTTTCTGTCACATGTGCTGTTGGAGCTAGTCTGGGATTAGTGCCAACTGTGCATGTTCAAAAAAATAAGGTCTGTCTGTCAAGTAAAAGCAGGGGCTGTGAAGATCCAGAAGATGGAGCCTATAAACTCCACTTCCCTATTCTGCATTTATTGGTCAGCTTTCCAGATGGACACTTTTCCATTTAATAGACTCCGTGGGGAGGAAGCAGAGGGGGCAATTGAGAGTAACCTATCGGGGAGAGAGAACTCACCAAGGTGAAAAGGATAATCCTGGTGTCCAAACCCAAACCCTCAGCTCAAGGGAGCGGAAAAGCTGTTAGCGCAGAAACAAAAAAAGAAACTGGAAATCCAAAAGACAGGCCATTTGAAAAATTAAAAACAAAAATCTTAATTTTACACTCATCTCCTAAAGCTTGACGCGTTTTGTGTCTATCTGTCACTTAATCCTAGGCTTGATTACTGTGCTCACACACAAACCAAACACATGCATACATGACAGTTTACATCAGCCAATGAATGGACAGAGCTGTGTCATACTTATTTCTTCCTGGAGCAGCAAACCTGCATTTTCTATCAGGTGATTAGTGAGTACAAAACATCACAATATTGTGGCCCAAGTTGTAAAAAATTGGAGGCAAAATAATCCTATTGGATGTATTTAACGTTTAAATTATTTTTTAGTAGACAATATATGGTGATCAAAATTCCTTATCCAGAAAACCCCCAAGGCCCCATACCTATATATAATACCTTTATATAAATGAACAAGCATTGTGTTTTAATTGTGTTCTCATTATCTAGCTTTAGGACTTGCACTTGATAAACATCATGTTTAAAGTTATATTTATGCAGAATTATTGAAAAATACAAAAACATTCACAAACTTTTAAGCACCACTGTACTTGTGCCACAAACACAGAAATTCTGGAATCGGCTAGCAAAGATGATCTTTGGGTCACTAATACCGAATGTATCTAAAACACAGTAGCATTTAGGAACAGTGATCATAACATGGTTTCCTTTGTGTACTGTATGTTGCAGTGGCAGTTATATAAAGGACTAAGACATCAAATTTGATTTGTGCAAACCGTGGCAGCATAAGATAATGAAATCAGTTAATGCACCCGATTCATTGAATGTAAATATAGTTTATTAGGTGACTCAGGAGGGAGAATGGAATTTTCCACCAATCCTGACCCAAGCCCATCCACACCTTCAGAGATGACATTACATGGGGTGGGCTCTATTTTTATGCTGCAGCTGGGCTCCTTCCTCATTGGTGGTAGTAAAATGTTAGTCATATGTGCTGTAGCTGAGAAGTTTAACCAACAAGTAACCAGATCCAATGGGCAATTTTTCAGTCTGAATCCACCCTACCCGCAGGTTTTGGGACAGCCCGCTCATCTTTATTGTGCAGATACATTATATTGTACAGACAAAAGCTGTATGGTGCCATTAGAAATTTCTTCAGCCTTTCAGACTGATAATTATAATTTGACATCTGTATGATGTGCAGTTTTGGGCCCTGTTTCTTAGGAACTAAATTAATGTGCTAGAAAAAATGCAGATAAACTGGTAAAAGGAATGGGACAATTAAGCTACAAGGAATTGATTTTTATTTATTTTGTAAATAACAAACAGCATCAGTTTTTTACTTCACTTAATTTCTAGGACAAGAGATACATCCAGTTTTGAGATTTAGCTTCGAAAGGATCACCAGTCTACATTACTGGATGAAACACAATCACAACCGTGACTCCTGTGCCTACCACCGTAGTTTGTACCTCGGCACAGGGTTAAGCTAGCTAATTGCAGTTATTCTAAAACACAGAGCTTTACGGCGCTTCCAATCAACAACATAACCAGTCTACAGTACTGGATAGCAAATCAATAATAAATCAAAAAGTTTCTGTGCCTACGACCATGGTTGATACCTCGGCACAGAATACCCTCAAACAGGTGTGTGAGAATACACTAAAGGTAAACCAATAAAGTTTATTATACCGGTGTGGTGTGTCTCGGGTAAAGACTGATACAACTTACCTGATTCTTAGAAGTAAACGGTTAAAATAAACATACACAAAATACACTAACTGTGTATTAATAAAGTCTATCATACTGGTGTATTGTCAACTCTTTCTGAAGTATACTTAGTTATCAAATAGAACTGTCACTGTTTCTCTTAGAAATTATAAACCACACAAGGTACTATAGAAACTCCTATTTGGTATCGCTACATATGTTACGAACCCACAAATCCATTACCAACATAGATACACTTTAAGTTACAGTATCTAAGTGTATCAGATTGAAATACCACTGCTGTGCACAACTTAACCCCACCAGAGCCATAAACGCTTCCAGTCTTAGCAATCAATTAAGAGTGCAGACACTTTGTAAATATTTAAGAGTGTAACCACTATATTTAGTACCCGAACAGGGTGTGAGTTTTTTTCTAGTCTTTTCTATCTATTTTAGCACAATTTTAAACTATTTCAAAGTAAAAGTTATATTTTAATTTCCATTAGGTGTGCCAGTTTCCGACTGTCATTGTGTCTATAACACTATATTTTACATTTACGAATTCTGAAATACTGTGCACCCTAAATTTGTGTAGTGCGAGGTTTTCCTTACATTTATTAGATACTCTTAAGTAAATGTCATACAAAGTCCAGGGACATTACAGAAAAATAAAAAACTGCAGCACATCCTTGCTCTTTCTCCTTGTGCTGCAGTTTTTTATTTTTCTGTGACATTTGTCTAAACCCTTGGCAAGGGGTTCCCTGACTGCATAGCACCTGACTGAAAAGTTCATTACAAGGTGGAAGAAGCACACACCAGTTGAGAAAGTCCAGGGACATTAGAGATGTAGCATCCACAATAACTGCAAAGTCAATGGAAAGACTGATGTTGTTAAGGAGAACAACAGAACAAACTAGAAAGGGAAGTTTGAGAACAAACTTCATGTTGGGTTGAAAAACATGAAGTCACTGAATGGGCTCTGCCCACTTTCTCTAAACTTGGGCCACAGTTATATAGTAAAAACCACTGTGCAAAGTTTGGGGACCCTGGTTTTAATAGAGTCTGAATGGCAGCAATTTAAATTTCCCCACTGAAAGTCAACGAGTGACAACTGATTGACTGTTGGTGGCTCCACCCCCTTTTTCTAACCTGGAACTGCAGTTACCCAGTGACTAACTCTGCAAAGTTTAGGGACCCTAGGATTAATAGTTAAAGAAATGCAGCAGTTAAAATTTAAACCAATAAAAGTCAATAGGTGAATTGTGATTGGTGGGTGTGCCCCCTTTTTCTAACCTTGAGTTGAAGTCACTCAGTGACAAACAGTGGCACCCTGGCATAAATAGTGTGAGAATGACAGCATTTTAAATTTAAACCAATAAAATTCAATGGATGAAATCTGATTGGCTGTTAGTGGCCCAACCCACTTTTCCTATTTTTGAACTGCAGTCCCCCAGTGACCAACTTTGCAAATTTTGGGGACTCAGGCATAAAAATTGACAGGCATAAGACTGACAGCAATTTACACTTCACCATTGAAAGTAAATAGGTGAAATGTTATTGGCTGTTGGTGGCTCCGCCCAATTTTTTTCTAACTTTGAACGGCAAATACCCAGTGACTAACTCTGGAAACTTTAACAACCCTGGAATTAATATTTAAATAATGGCATCAGTTTAAATATAAACCAATTAAATCTAATGGGTGGAAATGGATTGGCTGTTGGTGGCTCCGCCCACTTGTTCTAACCCTGAAAATGTAGTCATCCAGTGACTTACTGTGCAAAGTTTGGGAACCCTGACATAAATAGTGCGAGAAAGGCAGCATTTTAAATTGAATCCAAAAAAGTTCAATAGGGGAAGTCTGATTGGCTGTTAGTGGCTCCACCCACTTTTTAAAACCTAAAATTGCAGTCCCCTAGTGACCCTGGTGTTAATACTGTGAGAACGGCAGCAGATTGAATTTCCCCATTGAAAATCAATAGTTAAAATCTGATTGGCTGTTCTAGGCTCCACCCACTTACAAAAAAAAACCCTTAAATGCGTAGTCACCCAGTGTCTGACTATGCAAAGTTTGGGAACCCTGGCAACAAACCAATAAAAATCAATAGTAACATAGTAACATAGTAAGTTGGGTTGAAAAAAGACATACGTCCATCAAGTTCAACCATAATGCCTATATATAACCTGCCTAACTACTAGTTGATCCAGAGGAAGGCAAAAAACCCCATCTGAAGCCTCTCTAATTTGCCGCAGAGGGGAAAAAATTCCTTCCTGACTCCAAGATGGCAATCGGACTAGTCCCTGGATCAACTTGTACTAAGAGCTATCTCCCATAACCCTGTATTCCCTCACTTGTACTGAGAGCTATCTCCCATACCCCTGTATTCCCTCACTTGTACTGAGAGCTATCTCCCATAACCCTGTATTCCCTCACTTGTACTGAGAGCTATCTCCCATACCCCTGTATTCATTCACTTGTACTGAGAGCTATCTCCCATAACCCTGTATTCCCTCACTTGTACTGAGAGCTATCTCCCATACCCCTGTATTCCCTCACTTGTACTGAGAGCTATCTCCCATAACCCTGTATTCCCTCACTTGCTAAGAATCCATCCAGCCCCTTCTTAACGTTATATAATGTATCAGCCAGCACGACTGATTCGGGGAGGGAATTCCAGAACCTCACAGCTCTCACTGTAAAAAATCCTTTCCGAATGTTTAAATGGAACCTCCCTTCTTCTAAACGAAGTGGGTGCCCTCGTGTCCGTTGGAAGGACCTACTAGTAAATAAAACATTAGAAAGGTTATTATATGATCCCTTTATATATTTATACATAGTTATCATGTCACCTCTTAAGCGCCTCTTCTCCAGTGTAAACAGACCCAACTTGGCCAGTCTTTCTTCATAACTGAGACTTTCCATACCCTTTACCAGCTTAGTTGCCCTTCTCTGGACCCTCTCTAACTCAATAATGTCCCGTTTGAGCACTGGAGACCAAAACTGAACAGCATATTCTAGATGGGGCCTTACCAGCGCTCTGTAAAGGGGAAGAATAACCCCCTCCTCCCGTGAATCTATACCCCTTTTAATACAGCTCAAAACCTTGTTTGCCCTTGCAGCTGCTGCCTGGCATTGCTTGCTACAGCAAAGTTTATTATCTACAAGGACTCCAAGGTCCTTGTCCATTATGGATTTGCCTAGTGCAGTCCCATTAAGGGTATACGGGGCTTGCATATTTTTACATCCCAGGTGCATGACCTTACATTTATCCACATTAAATCTCATCTGCCACTTAGCTGCCCAGATTGCCAGTTGGTCAAGATCCTGCTGCAGGGATGTCACATCCTGGATAGAATTGACTGGTCTGCAGAGTTTTGTGTCATCTGCAAACACTGATACATTACTCATAATACCCTCCCCTAAGTCATTTATGAACAAATTAAACAAAAGTGGACCCAGTACAGAACCCTGAGGGACCCCACTGAGGACCTTATTCCAAGTAGAGAATGTACCATTAACAACCACCCTCTGTACCCGATCCTGTAGCCAGTTTTCTATCCATGTGCAAACGACTTCACTAAGACCAATAGACCTTAGCTTAGAAAGCAGTCGTTTGTGGGGAACGGTATCAAATGCTTTGGCAAAATCCAAATAGATTATATCTACTGCATCCCCACTGTCCAGCTTCTTACTTACCACATCATAAAAAGCAATTAAATTGGTCTGACATGACCTGTCCTTCATAAAGCCATGCTGATTACTGCTCATAATGGCATTCTCCACTACATAATTTTGAATGTGATCCCTTAACAAGCCTTCAAATAACTTGCCCACCACGGATGTCAAACTTACAGGCCTATAATTGCCAGGCTGAGATCTTACTCCCTTTTTAAATATAGGAATGACATTCGCCTTCTTCCAATCCCTAGGTACCATACCTGATGAAAGAGAGTCTGATAATATCAGAAACAAGGGCCACTGTAATTCTGCCCCTAGCTCTCTCAGTACCCGAGGGTGTATTCCATCTGGCCCAGGTGCCTTGTTTACATTTATCGTGTGTAACCCTTTAAGCACCATATCCTGTGCCAACCACTGTGTAGTTGGAGCTGAGGCAACAGTGCAGCTATTGGGTGGGACTTGGCCCACTGGCTCCTCTACTGTATACACAGAAGAAAAGAACTGGTTAAGCACATCTGCCTTTTCTGTATCCGCTGTAACCATATTGTTATTATAACTCAATGGGGCCACACCCTCAACCTGCATCTTTTTACTATTAATATACTTAAAAAACTTTTTGGGGTTAGTCTTGGCCTCGGCCGCGATGCACTCCTCATTTTCTATATTTGCCTTCCGGATTGCTGTTTTACAACACTTGTTATTGTGTTTATAATCATTAAACGCAGCTACTGTCCCCTCTGACTTATATTTCTTAAAAGCTTTCCTTTTTTTCCCTATTAACTTCTTTACCTCAGAGTTAAGCCACATAGGGTGATTCTTAACACTTCTACTTTTTCTTATTAATGGAATGAATTGAGAACAGTAATGATTTAATATAATTTTAAATGACAACCATTTCTGCTCTGTGTTTTTATCAGAAAACATAATGCCCCAATCTATGTCCTGAAGCGCTGCCCTTAAGGAGCTAAAATTTGCCTTCCTAAAATTCAGTGTCTTTGTTGCCCCCGTGTAAATTTGTTTCCTGCACCAAACATTAAATGAAATAACATTATGGTCACTGTTACCCAGGGGTTCAACCACTTGCACATTTGCTATACGTTCTGGGTCATTAGAGATCACTAGATCTAGTATAGCATGGTTCCTGGTTGGCTCCTCAACAACTTGTGACATAAAGTTGTCATGCAGCAAGTTTATAAACTTGTTCCCATTTACTGTCCTGGCAGTACTATGGCTCCAGTCAATATCAGGGTAATTAAAATCCCCCATTATTATCACTTGCCCCAAACTAGCAGCCTTTTCTATTTGCAACAGGAGCTGAGCCTCCTCCTCTTCGCTTACATTAGGGGGTCTATAGCATACCCCTACAATTAGTTTGGTAGATTCTTTACTATCTGTGAGAAGCTCAACCCATAAGGATTCAGATCCCTCTGTTACCCCCATCACGTCCTCCTTAATATTTGCTTTTAATTCCTGCTTAATGAACAGACACACTCCTCCTCCTTTTCTATTGCCCCTGTCCCTCCGAAACAATGTATACCCCCCAATATTAACTGCCCAGTCATGAGACTCATTCAACCAAGTTTCAGCAACTCCAATCACATCATATTTCCGCTCCAACGCCAGTATCTCCAGCTCTCCCATTTTACCAGTCAGACCGCCCACTTTTCAAAACTAAAACTGCAGTCCCCTAGTGACCAAGTGTGAAAAGTTTGGGGACCCCAGTGTTATTACTGTGAGAACGGCAGCAGGTTGGATTTCTGCCAAGTCAATTGGTAAAATCTGATTGGCTGTTCACAGCTCCACCCACTTTTGGGCATCCAACAATCATCATATTTTCATTCAGGCTGACCCCATGACTGTGTGATTCAAGTTTGGGGAGTGTAGCCTCAAAGCTGTAAGATTGGCAGCAGTTTCAATTTCCCCATTAAAGTCAATGGGTGAAATTTGATTGGCTGTTGTTGGCCCCTCCCATTTTGGGGTCATCCAACAAATGTCACTGTTTCATTCGGGGTGACCCCATGATTATATTATTCAAGTTTGGGGGGTGTAGCTTCAAAGCTGTAAGTGTGGCAGCAGTTTGAAAATATTCCCTGTCAAAGTCAATGGGAAAATTGGGGGGTCTGGAACGGCGCCACAAAGACGGGGGGGCGGGATCACTTAGAAAAGCACAAGCAACCTGCTCTGCTATAGGGCGAAGAAGTGTGGGGAGTTTGGGTGTTGTACCCCTAAAACTGTAGGAGGAGTAGCGTTTAGAAAATGGGGGGCGCTAAGAAGAAGAAGAAGCGGAAGAATAAGCCAAAGTTGAAGGAACAGTATGTTGGGGGATTTACAACCCAACACAATAACAAGTATTTGAGGATAACAATGGGCGCCTGACAGGCACAGCCTGCACCAAACTGGGCCGCTTTATTTGAACAATTCCTATCAGTACCTTTGCAGTCCACATGGTGCCAGGATTAGCGTGTTTTAAAATGCATACTATTAGCTAATAATTGTCAAAACCAGAGCGTATAATATGTAGTTCAGCCGGCATAGAGGCATAAACACCTACTGTCAAATGTGCGCATGTTAAAATAATTAACCTGCACAACAAAAACAATTTGTAATTAATATTATTAATAATGCAGTAAACTATTTGTATTGGCCAGGAAATAACCTGACACTGACCTGCACGCTACTGGAAGCACATTTCGCTATCAAGATGAATTTCCGTCGCATGTGTATGACGTATGTGTGCGAGCGACGCCTCTTCTCTCTTTGCTCCAAGGGTGTAGAAGGAGAGAGGTGGTTTCTCCGGGCCCCTGAAATCATCGGCAGTCCCTCGTGGATAAGGAAGCGGCAAGATGGTGGTAGTAGGGAAGACGAGCGCCATCGCGGCAGGGGTGTGCGGGGCCCTGTTCCTTGGGTATTGCATTTATTTCGACAGAAAAAGGAGGAGTGACCCCAACTTCAAAAACAGGCTGCGAGAGAGTAAGAGATTTGGGGGCGCACATAGTGTGGGATAGGGGTGTTGAGTCTATGAACCGCCAGCAGTTGTTGAATTACATATCAGTGATCACCTATTATGGTGCTGAGAGTTTTGTTTCGCCAACAGTTGAACTGAATTCATCACCAATCGGTTGTGATTGCTATAGGCGAAAAACTCATTCTAGATGAGATGACATAATGTAGCAGTGCAGAACGGGTTACTGCCAAACCTAGTAATATATGGAATTGGTAGACAGTAGAAATCAGGAATGTTCCATCTAAAGTATGTGGACACCTGCTTGTCAGACATATTGTTCAAAACCTGGGGTACTATATATGTAGCTGGTCCTCTCTTTGCTGGTGTAACAGACTCTCCCCTCCTTGGGAGGCTTTCCACTAAATGTTAGAAGATTGCCGCTAGGATTTGCTTCTATCCATGCATAAGAAATTGCATTGTAATACCTCCCTTCCAATGGAACATTAAGGAGCCCTAAGCCATCAATCAAAACATCTGTCCTGCTTAACATTGTATATTGAGTGTTGTGAGCTTTCTATTCTTTTGTTTTAGAATACTGTTTTGCTGAGTTTTGGGGGTTTTTTTGTGTTGCAGAAAGAAGAAAACAAAAGATTGCCAAAGAGAGAGCAGGACAGTCAAGGGTAAGGTTGTTTATTAAGATACACTGAACACTAACTGTTTTAAACAATACCATAATACTGAAAAAGGTTTTTTTTCTCTTAAAGGAATAGTTCAGTGTTAAAATGAAACTGGGTAAAATAGATACACTGTGCAAAATAAAAAAATGTTTTCCATATAATTAGGCAAAATGTAATCTATAAAGGCTGTAGTGAGCAGATGTCTGACATAATGGGCTGAACTCTACTTCCTGCTTTTCTGACTTGGGGGGGGGGGTGGGTTTCAAATGGAAAAAAACTGTTCAGCTAGTTAGCTTTTGAATCTGACCTGCGTGCTCACAAACTAACAGAACAGTTATGTCCCATGTACCCCTCCAAAGCTGAAAAAAGGAAGTAGTGTTCTGGCCATTATGTTGGACATCTGTCCACTCCAGCCTTTATTGATTACATTTTACATATAAGACAAAACAGACACTGACTAACCATTTACTAAAAAGCTGTTATTTTTTCTATCTATAGTTACCAGATCTTAAAGATGCAGAGGCTGTCCAAAAATTTTTCCTTGAAGAAATTCAGCTTGGAGAGGAGCTATTAGCTCAAGGCAAGAATCATTGCTCAAACACCTTTACCTTACACACTGTATTTATTTATTATGTTGTATTTTTGCACAACAAAAAAGCTGTTGCCTAGTGAGATATTTCACTGTGTCTAATAGTGTACCATTTGCATTTGTGTCTTCTTTGACAAATACAGGTATGAGGGATCCTTTATCTGGAAACCCATTATCCAAAAAACTCCGAATTACAGAAAGCCTGTCTCCCTTAGACTCCATTTTAATCAAATAATTCAGAATTTTAAAACTGATATCCTTTTTCTCTATAATAATAAAACAGTACCTTGTAATTGATCCCAACTAAGATATAATTAATCCTTATTGGATGCAAAACAATCCTATTGGGTTTAATTTATGTTTTATTGATTTTTTAGTAGACTTAAGGGATGGAGATCTAAATTACGGAAAGACCCCTTATCCGGAATACCCTTGGTCCCGGGCATTCTGCATAATGGGTCCTTTACCTGTAATCCTATTTGTAACCAGTCACTGTATGTCACATTGAACGATTATCTATTTAGTGCCGGTGTGTTGTCTTAACCTTTTGTACCATATTACCTTTCTTTTCCACAAAACTTGAAATTCTCTGCTATTAATAGTTCATTTTATAGTTGGGCAAATTTCATTGGGAAGTTAGACCAATGGTATTTATGGCCCCACAGTGGGCAGTATCCACTAATGTATCCAAATTGATAATTTCATCTGCAGATGCCCTTTTCAATAGGTAGGCAATAGGCAGCTCCTCTTCACTTTCTTTTATATCTGCTTTTTCTGCCTGAGGTATTTTGTGTGGATGACGGCGTGGTGCCTATCAATCCGGGTCATGGAAAGGTTGAATTCTTTGTAAGAAAGTATATCTAATAACTGTCTAATAATAATTTAAATTTTTCTAGGTGATTTTGAAAAGGGTGTTGATCACTTAACAAATGCAATTGCCATTTGTGGTCAGCCTCAGCAGTTGCTACAGGTTTTGCAGCAGACCTTACCCCCACCTGTTTTCCAGATGCTACTGACTAAGCTACCAACTATCAACCAAGTAGGTGGCCTTTTTCATTTCTGTGTTTATTTTTCTTCTTTACGTCATCATCATCATCTTACACCCTACCCTTAATTATAAAACTGTATTTGTTTTGTTATGAGAATAAAAGGTTATCCAAACTGCCAAAGAGCATTATATTTTAAGGGCTCTGGCTTAGTCGCTCGCGAAAATGTAAATCGCCGGTGGGATGGCAATTTGGGGAGATTAGTCGCCCGCGAACAGGGAGATTTGTTGCGGGCGACTAATCTCCCCGTGTGCCAGAGCCCTAAAGATACAAGGCACACTTGTTTAAAGTCCTTCTATCATTACGACAGATTTCTCTGCTACAGATGCAGGTGCAGGCCACTAATTTTTAATAGTGGTGAATACCCGTGTTAAACTTGAGTTTGGTAAATAGTGGTTGTGTTTGACATGCTTATTCTTGTAAGGGTTTCCTGCACACTATATCAGTAGTAACTTGGTGGTGATGCTGTGTTCCCTTTGTACCTGGCATGGTATCGCAATAGTCATGCAGTCAGCAAAGCAGGTACTACACTCACTGGTGTACTTATAAACGAGGGCTTTACCCAATCTTTTAGGTGGCTACAGAGAGTGCAAAAGTGAAGTAATGTTTCTGGCATTTGAGCCTCAGAATATACTCTTTACATAATACTGCCCCTTTAAGCTAGCCATACTCTGGCCGCTGACTTATCTCTCCAAAAACAGGCCCATGTGTTGGACCAATACAAAGTCCTGTCTGATCCACTAGTGTGAGATTAGACAGATATCTTTTGGGCAGATTTGAAAATCCCATTTGGCTGCATTGCGTGTTTATGCAGTTGTCAAACAAGTCTGTGTAGGCCAGTATTATGATCTAATGCTTGGCCAGGAGTCTAAATAATTAAATAAGCTCAGTTTAGCCCATTCACCTTGCAACCTCACCAAATGAGTGTATCTTGTGCACTGTGCATGTATGGACAGTCTTTTGGTTCCAGGAGGGAGTAAAGGTAAAATAAAATAATTATCTATCTGTGCTTTCTAATATAACAATTGATTTGTATTCCAGTTGAAAGAATAGCTTAGAAAACATTTTCAAGACAAAGCCAATTTATTTGAATTATGGTGAACATTGTTTTATACTGTTGGCCAAATAAAATGCAGCCACACACAACTTTACTAAAAAGTAAATAGCCCCTACAGTGCTAGGCTGCCCGAACTGGGAGGGAGCTAGTGGGGCGGGCAGGCATGCTGTGGCACAGACATGCACATAATGAACAAGTGCCACAATTTGCTAATTATGCGTATGTCTGTGACCATTCCAGGGAGCCTCACTCATACCCATGCATGCTAAATACCATGGCCTCCCACACCATATCACTGGCTAGATCCTGTTATCATGTTAAAATTCCCCTGTTAGAATTTTAAGGCAGCCGAGCACCAATGGGGGCTTTTTTCTTTTTTTCCAATAAAGATTACTGTTTTTTCCAAACGGAGTGTGGGATCTATTAGCCTCTATTAGATATTCTGTGTTAGAATATCACTGGCTACATCCTGTTAAAACTAAATATCATGATAAATTTCCCGTTAGGATTTTAAGGCAGTAACTGCATACCTTGATTTTCTTCTTTTCAGAGAATTGGAAATGCGCAGAATTTGGCTGAAGATGATGTGGAGTAGGATATGTTGTACATGATGTGCAGAAAATTCCATTTTCTTCACCACATTAGATTGTGGCTGTAAACAATGCAAGTAACGTTGACAGTATAAATGTATTGTTGCTAAGAAAGAATACAAAGGGTTATACCTTTAGGTTTTGGCAGAAACAGTAGGATTTTAGTTAATGTTTTTGGAAAGTGTGTGTATTTGATAAACCATTGTGTTAACAAAACAAAAATGTTATCTGTAAATGTTAAGTTTTCCTATAAAATAATTGGTCAAAATGTACATATCACATTCTCCTTTTGTTTTTGACTAAAAGTGACAATAAAAAGAATCCTATGTCCTTTTTGGTGTAGTTTGGGACATTTATTTCCCCACAAAAAATATATTACACAAGCATGATACAGCTGTATAAAAGTATGAAAAGCACTGCAGCAAGCACATATGTGCAGCCCAGCTTAGACATACACCCGGATGACCTATCTTTTCAGGTGCAGATGCAGAAACTGAACAGCACCATGAAATCCTACAATATAGGGTATTCATGCTAAAAACAGCTTTGAAGCTGTAATATTGCCAAGATTCCTCTATGTTCTGTTTAAACCTCAGTCATAGGTCTGAAAAATGTGTTTAACCAGGTATATAAAACACTAAGTTCCTTCCTGTGTCAAAAAGACCCTGATGGTCTAATAGAGACAGTCTTGCCCTGGCACACCTGTATTATGTAGCTTTACAAATCTCTTTTTGCATTGGTGGTGATTAAGTTCTGACAAGCCAAACATACTCCTACAGGCTCTGCCACAATGCTTCCTACACTATGCAGATGTACTGTAAGGCTGCCCATGTATCTCGCAGTGAACCTCCAAACTGCAAATTCACACTTCCATACCTGGAATGCACACACTATATATCCAAAAACTGTGGACAAGTGCCTGCCCAACGTCTCTTTGCCAAACCAGTGGTATCAATATAAAGTTTGTCCTTTCTTTGCTTCTATAACAGCCTTTGCTTTACTGCAAGGACTTCCCACTACATTTTGCAACCTTAATTGTAATATTTGCTTCCATCTAGCCGCAATAATGATGATGATTTGGAATGATTGTGGATACACACTCCTGGCTCTACCTAAGCAGATAAGGAAACCATGCACAATACTGATGAGCCCCAAGAAGGGCAAAACTGGTCTGTAGTTGGGAATTTGATCAGCTATTATCCTGGCATCTGCTATAAAAACCCTGTGGGTAAGCGTTAGCCTATAGGATGAACTCATGTAAATGGGATTTTCTTGGAGCTCTTGGGACTAGTTCCCAGAACTAGCACTGATTTGAAGGATACACCTGGCTCGCTGTTTGCATTACAATTTATCCTAAAGGTTTATAGTTGGGTTGAAGTTTTTCTACTCCCATTTCAGGAAACCCATTCTGTACAGACCTTGCTTTGTGCATTGGGGCATTATTGTGTTGAGCCTTCCCCAAACTGCTTTCACAAATGTGTATACAGAGTAACCTTAAGGCCTGCTTTCAATATAACCAGTTGCTCTATACCAGTGCTGTCCAACTTCGGTGGTAACGAGGGCAGGAATGTTTCTGGCCTACATAGTGGAGGGCCGATAATGGAAACCACTTCCCTTTTTTAAACCACACCCATGTTATCACAAGAGCTTTTAAGACCATACCCACATTAATGGTGGTAACGCAGGAAAAACCCAAATGGTTGTGCTCACTGTAGGGACATCACCCTTCATTCACATGTGAAAGAATTATGTCAAATTAGGACACACTTGAATCCATATGCCTCCTCCTCCCCAGTGGATATGTTAAGAAAACTGGCCAAGTTGGGTCTATTTACACTGGAGAAGAGGCGCTTAAGAGGTGACATGATAACTATGTATAAATATATAAGGGGATCATATAATACCTCTCTAATGTTTTATTTACCAGTAGGTCCTTCCAACGGACACGAGGGCACCCACTCCGTTTAGAAGAAGGGGGGTTCCATTTAAATATTCGGAAAGGTTTCTTTACTGTGAGAGCTGAGAAGTTGTGGAATCCCCCCCCCCCCGAATCAGTAGTGCTAGCTGATACATTATATAGCTTTAAGAAGCTTTTTAGCAGGTAAGGGAATAAAGGGTTATGGGAGATAGCTCTTAGTACAAGTGAGGGAATACAGGGTTATGGGAGATAGCTCTCAGTACAAGTGAGGGAATAAAGGGGTATGGGAGATAGCTCTCAGTACAAGTGAGGGAATACAGGGGTATGGGAGATAGCTCTCAGTACAAGTGAGGGAATACAGGGGTATGGGAGATAGCTCTTAGTACAAGTTGATCCAGGGACTGGTCCGATTGCCATCTTGGAGTCAGGAAGGAATTTTTTCCCCTCTGCAGCAAATTAGAGAGGCTTCAGATGGGGTTTTTTGCCTTTTTCTGGATCAACTAGAAGTTAGGCAGGTTATATATGGGCATTATGGTTGAACGTGATGGACATACGTCTTTTTTTCAACCCAACTTACTATGTTAGTAGCAAACTTCCAGAACAAACCCCTGCCAGATTCACCTCCCACGGGCAGCATGGGGCTGAGTATGGCACACACAGGCAGCATAGGGCAGGGAGAGTATGGCACACACAAGCAGCATAGGGCAGGGAGAGTATGGCGCACACACAGGCAGCATAGGGCAGGGAGAGTATGGCACACACAGGCAGCATAGGGCAGGGAGAGTATGGCACACACAGGCATCATAGGGTAGGCAGAGTATGGCACACACAGGCACATTTATCATATCCCCCTCCATGTCAGGTCTACAATTTACATTTAGATGTCCTACCCTGCCTGTGTGTGCCATACTCTGCCTGCCCTATGCTGCCTGTGTGTATGGCACACACAGGCAGCATAGGGCAGGCGGAGTACGGCACACAGTGCATAAGCCCTGAAGCAACACTCTCTATGACAGACAAACTTGATTTTTTGCTTAATAATTTGCTATGACCCCTAAGATTAGCTTCCCAACAGCTGCTTAGAGCTCACTGAGCATGTTGGGTTTTACAGGCACTTCTATCAGATTCCAGTACAGTGACCCCCCTGAGAAAATTTTGAAGTATGTGATCATTACTATAGAGATGCTGACCCTTTAGGTTGGTTCAAGAAGTTCAGTTTATACAATATGACATTTCTAGCCATATTACATTTTAGAGTTAAGTTAGGTTTAAAAAAGGCACACATCAAGTTCAACCTTTTATGTCTAAATGAAGATGAGGAAGTCAAAAAAACCTGAATCCTCTCAAATTTGCCTCTCAAAGGGGGAAATTTCCTTCCTGACTCCAAAATGGCCATCAGACCAGTTTGTGGACCAATTGGGTCTAAGAACTGTTTTCAATAACCCTGTATTTCCTGACTTGCTAAAAAGCCATCCAACCCCTCCTTGAAGCTATCTAATGTGTCTGCCAATACAACTGATCCAGGGATATTTTCACGTCACAGCTCTCAATGTAAAAAACCTTTTTCAAATATTAAGATGGAACCTCCTTTCTCCTAAATAGAATGAGTGCCCTTGTGTCTGCTGAAAGGGCCTTCAGGTAAATAAAGCATTAAGAAGATTAAATGATCCCATCATGAGCAGACCCAACTTGGTCAGTCTTTCTTCATAACTGAGACTTTCTGGTAAGGCCCCATCTAAAATATGCAGTGCAGTTTTGGTCTCCAGTGCTCAATATTGAGTTAGAGAGCGTGCAGGAGAGGGCAACTAAACTTAGTTGCCCTCTCCTGGACCCTCTCTAACTCAATATTGAGCACTGGAGACCAAAACTGCACTGCATATTTTAGATGGGGCCTTACCAGCATCCTGTAAAGTGGAAGAATGACCGTCTCGTCTATATGCCCATTTTAATACAGCTCAAAACCTTGTTTGCCCTTGCAGCTGCTGACTGCCATTTTTGCTACAGCCAAGTTTATTATCTACAAGGACTCCAAGGTTCTTCTCCGTATAGTTTCGCCTAGTGCATTCCCATTAATGGTATAAGTGGCTTGCAAATTTTTACATACCAGATGCATGACCTTATCTATATTGAAACTTATCTTTCTCCTTAGCCACCCAGATTGCCAATTTGTCAAGATCCTGCTGCAAGGATGCCACATCCTGAATGGAATTAATTGGGCTGCAGAGTTTTGTGTCATCTGAAAACACTGAGCACTTGGTTAGAGAAAGAGGTAACAGCACTCACCACTTCTTGCTGGTGCAGTCATTTATTAAGCCAATTATGCCACAGAAAAAAACCTGATGAAGGGAGGTGTAGACCCCCCGAAACACTGTTCTGTGTTGTATAAATGGCTCAATAAACAAAGGATTGCACCAGCAAGAAGTGGTAAGTGCTGTTATGTCTTTCTCTAACCAAGTGCATAGTGCTGCCTTGGGAATCCGTCTGGAAGTCTGCCCCACTAATAACTGAAGCATAGATAAGGGTTGTGCTTCACATAAAAAATTCTTGTATATCTGCAAATACTGATGCATTATTTACAATACCCTCCCCATAGTTATTAAAAGATAAGGAAAGGCTAGTAAAGAGTTAATCTCAAAATGCAGGCATACCTTCAGTTGGCTCAGTAGTGCCCTAAAGTCTCCCCATATTTCAATAGTTCAGATGATAAGAATCCAAACAGGAAGAAAAAATGTTGAGCTGGGTAGAGAAGATTCCCATAATGCAATGCTCCTGCAGAGACTGTAGGACCAGGACTGTAGGCGGTGCATGCGCACAAGCAGGACCACTCCCCATAGCGTCCGGTTGCTATGGCGACCACTGCCCTTATAAGAAGCGAATGCAGAGGCAGCTGGGGCCATTACAAGAGAACGCAGCCGACAGGCAGGTGCTGGGGGGGGGAGGAGAGGCAAGCGGGGAGCCACAGTGACAGGAGGACACAGCCAGCAGACAGGTGCTGGGGGGAGGAGAGGCAAGCGGGAGTGGAGCGGGGGGGTGGGTTTGGACACAGCCGGCAGACAGGTGCTGGTGGAGGAGAGGTAAGTGGGAGCGGAGCGGGGGGGCGGGGGGTGGCCACAGTGACAGGAGGACACAGATGGCAGACAGTTGCTGGGGGGAGGAGAGGCAAGTGGGAGTGGGGCGCGGAGAGGGGTTTGGACACAGCCAGCAGACAGGTGCTGGGGGGAGGGGGCAAGCAGGAGCGGAGTGGGGGGGGGGGGCCCACAGTGACAGGAGGACATGGAGGGAGGAGAAGCAAACGGGGAGCGGAGGGGGGGTGGTTGGCTGGGGGGGGGGAGTTGAGTGTGTGAGCTGGGGTGGAGACACAGAAGGACGCAGGGGGAGCAGGGGATGCATGCGCAGTAGAGACAGTGAGGGAAAGGGAGTGGGCATCCCTTGTTAAAGATGGCTGCGCTGTTTACTGAAACAAGTATGTAGAATGTAGCAGGTGTATCTCTGTAAATCTTTCATTAGGCAAGCCAGGAATATAGTGTTTTTACACAGCAATAGTAGTACTACTAATAGTGTGCTTAATAGATTTTGACTTTCCTTGTCCTTTAATGAACAAGTTATATGAAAGTGGACCTAATACAGAACCCTGAGGGACCCCACTGCAAGTAGAGAATGTACCATTAACCACCTGTACCCGATCCTGTAGCCAGTTTTCTTTTCATGTGCAAACATCTTTATTGAGCAAAACAGACCAAATAAAATGTTTTATGCTATTTATAATCTCTTTTGTAATAAGTTAGGGGACATTCTTGCTTTTTAAAAAGTGAGTTTAATTGTAGTAGAAAAAAAATAAAACGAAAGTTACACAAAAACAAACTTTGATACATCTGTCCCTACAAATCCCCCTTCTCCTTGGGGAGGACCTGCATGAATGAAACAATGGCATACAGTGCAATGTATTATTAACACAAAATCACCAGAATATTCTGCAGCAATATAAATTTGATACTTGGAAACGGCATAACAAGGCAATGTATTAAGACATGATAGAATATGTAGAATATCATATACTGTGACTAGGAGTGTAAGTACTAAAACAGTGCAAGAAAAGAAAAACAGTAATATAAGTGGTACCAATGCCAACAATAAATAAGGCAAACCAATAGTTATCACATGATCAAGAATCATGCTTGATCATGCAGGCAGACAACAGCCCCAGACAAATGTTAAATATCAGAAATGCACCATAGATAAGACAAAGGCAATATTAGGACAGAGTAGAGGAATGGAAACAAGGCTAGAAACCTGATACAGGGCACGACTAAAGTCAAGGACAGGACACAAAACGTACAGGAATGGAAAGCTAAGAAACATAGGTCAGAGAATAGGCATAAGATCTTACCACAGAGACCAAACAACACACACAGACCAGGGTATAGACAGTCTGTATGGAGCTTAATTCAGTACAGTTATGCAGAAAATAGATATTAACAACCACAGTATATAATGGTATAGTAAAACAAGCATTCTGCTGCCAGTCTCTGTAACACCAACTTAGCAAGCTGATAGCAGTTTGTTGGTTTAAGGGCCAGGAGTAGAACACATTAATTTATATGACGTTTCTTCTAAACAGCGTCAGTGGACTATAGTCCCAGAACAGCCATCTAATTTTATAAATCTTTTCTTGAAAGGATAAGGAACTGACCTGTACAACAGATTTTAAAGCCTCCAGCAGGGTGCGCTCAGTGCTAAATTGTCAGTCCAAATGCTGGGTCAGAGAGGTATTTTGGTACATGTAGTCAACAAAAATGATGAATATTTTGAATGGGAATAGGACCTTTCTTGTTTTATGATAATTCTACACTAATCTCAGAATAAAATAGCCTTTATTATCAAATGATTATACAATTACACAATGTTTTCCAGAAATCCTATTGCAGACATCAAAATAAAACATTTGGTTATTGATCCCACTCCAGATCCAGAGATTATACATATTACTAATGCATAGCATTAGCAGAGGTAGATACTACCACCATTTCTGTAGCTTTTCTGAGTTATCAGGTGCAGGGATTTTGCCTAGGTTTGTATATAACTGCACTGGAGCAATGGTTTTGGTTATACACCTGCATGGATGAGGTTTGTGTGTGTGTGGGGGGGGGGGTCACCCCTTATGTGTTCACTTTTACACCAAAGATGATGTTCCAGACTGTTCCCGTGCCTTCTCCATGCTCCAATTCTATTCTGCCTGTGTTCCATTAAACTCTGTGTAGATTATAGTGGCAAATTAGGCAGTTGGTGTAAAAACCTGAATTAAACTGAGTTCACAATATTGGGAATAGGTGAGTTTAAAGGAGAGTCCTGCTACTGTAGATCCTTTAGGCTCCATATCTTTAGCCTGTATCACTGGTAAATGAGCTGTTGTGTCTGTGAAGCCATTTCTGTATTTTACATTGTTTTGCATTTTTGTTATTTAGAAAATGTTAGTAGAGTGCTTTATAAAACCAATGGTATTTTGACATCATATTCACCAAAATATTCTCCTCAATTACTACCGTTAGTACTAATCACACAAAATTGTTGTAACCCATCCAAACTAACATGTCCTCAGTTAATACTGAATAAGAGTGGCTCTGAGGTAACAATTTTGTATACAGAACAACAAATGGTCTGTGATTACCATTATATATATATATATATATACATTTTATTTTTTTATTTTTTAATAAAATCATTAAACAATTTCACAGTATACAATTGGATACTTCCAGTAAAATCCAGCGGGGACAGCTGAAGGGTGCAGTGGGATAGCCAGATCAACCAGATTGAAGATTGGATAGGTGAGGGGAGGAGAGCCTAAAGTAGTGCTGGATATACTGTATTCTGGAGCTGTTACTCATTGCTTGTGAAACATCCATACTATCCCAATAAACTATTTCTGAGATACATACTTTGACGGATAGAGACAATACTAATAGTCTGCTCTGATCCTTTATTTTTACTCTGTTACCCTTAATTGTTAAATTATTGTTAGACCCCCCCATTTGTTATAAATTACTGTAAAGTGCTTTATAACTTGCTAGCACTATATCAATAAATGATGATGATGCTTCTGGCGAACTACTAAAGGAAATTACTTGCTGCTGTGACATAACTAGGGTCTGCTGGGCCCCCCTGCAAAAAAATATTTAGAAGGGCTTGGCGCACACCTCACCCTGCTTGGACCCCTGTCCCCCCACTACCCAACCTCTGCTGGAAAACCCCGCCCGCCACCACATCCCATCCCTGGCCGCAGGTAGGAAAGCAGTTGTGGAGGGGGGGGGGATATTTCTACTGCCACTGCAGTCTGGGTCCCCCTGTGATCACCAGACCTGCTTCCTCTATAGTTACGCCACTGTTGGAAGTGATTACTTTTGGAAGCAATAATACCTTGTGGAACAGACAATTTTACAGAGTAGGCCCCATTTACATATCCAAATGCGAGAGCAAAATGGACACTTTGGCACTATTTGCCTGCTTGACAGCTGCCACCAAATGCAGCTGATGCATCCAGTAAATTGTATTTGGACACTTCTGCACTTGTGCCTCGCAGTGCTGTCCTAAGTTCAATTCCAGGCATTTGCAAGGAGTTTGTATATTCTCGCCATGTCTGTGTGGGTTTCCTCCCACACCCCAAAAACATTCTGGCACGTTTAACTGGCTTTGACTAAAATTGACGAGTGTGTGTGTGAATGTGATAGGAATGTTAGATTGTAAGCTCCTCTGGGGCAGTGAATGGCATAATCTTTTTAAAGTGCTGTCTAAATATGTCAGCACTATATAAATAACAAGAAATAAATAATGATTTGCATCCTTATCTGCAAAAAGTTGTGTAACCTGCATCAATGCTCAATAAAAATGCTGTCTTGTGTGTAAAATATTGAGATTTGTATTTGAAAAGTACACTTTGAGCGGAGTTCTGTGTTTACTGTTCTGTCCTTACTTGGGGGTAGATTTATTGCTTGGAGCAATTACATCTTGCTTGTGGGACAGATATACTGCTGGAGGAAACAACACACATCATATTTGTACTTATATACTGCTTAGGGCAATTAGACAATTCTTGTGTGACATGAATACTACTGGGGCAAATAAACACCCTTTGTAGGGTAGACAATGCTATAAGCAATTACATTCTTACTAATGTGTAAACATGATATGGGATGTGATTGCAAACAGCTTATTAGATAGGTCTGTGGAACTGACATACTAATGGTGGCAATTACAAGCTGATTGGGCAGCAGATACATGTTATTTGTGAGGCAAAGATGCTACTACATGCTGTTTATATGGAAGAAATAATGTTGGATTGAATTAAACACTGTTAATGGAACATGCTCTAAAAGACAAGGCAGTTACATACCCCCTTGTGGGACATGCATGCTACTAAAAGCAATTACAAGCTGTTTGTGGGGGCATAAATACTGCTGTAGACAAATGAACACTGCTTGTGGGATAGACATACCAATAAAGGCAATTTCACAGTCTTGACAGTCTGCAGAAGGAAATAATGAGCTGCTTGTAGGAATGACATACTGTTGGAGGCAATAACACAATGCATATGAAACAGACATACTGCTGGAGGCAATAACACAGTGCAGACATATAGGTGGTGGCAAATATATTCTGCTTGTGAGACAAGTCTGAAGGAAATTACATGTTGCTTGCGGGGTCGGCATACTGCTTAAGGCAATTACATCCAGCATTTTGGCCAAAAATACTGCTAAAGGCAGCTATACACTTCTTGGGTTGCATAATGCTGGAAGCAATAACACATGCTTTGTGGAGCAGACAAACTGGGTGCTTTATGCATCTTCATGCCACTTATGGGGCAAAGTGTGCAAATCCATTTTGCGGTGGAGACAAACTTCCTAAGGCAATTAAACAATGTTTGTGAGGCAGAAATCATGCTAAAGAAAATTCGAGTGCATGCTGATAATGGCAAATTCACACTGCAATGCACTGCTGTGGGGCAAATCTATTGCTGGAGGCCATAACATAATGCTTGTGGACAGGCTCTTGCTGCAGGCAAGAACACTCTACGTGTTGGGTATATATACTAGTAAAGCCAAGTATTCATTGTTTTGGGATACTTAATTATGTTCTGATGTAAGACTCACCACTTATGCAAATTATTTCATTTTTAAAGGACAGACATAGTATTGCAGGCTATTATGCAGTTCTTATAGGTTAGACCTGCTCCTGGAAATAAGAAAAGACAATTTGCTCCTCAGATACTGCAACAGGCAATAACAGACTTTTTGTTCAACAGATATACTTCTAAGAACAATTAAATGATGCTTGTGAAACAGACTTGTGGACATACTACTTGAAAGTATGTTGTAATAACACACTGTTTGTGGAACAGGCATACTGCCGGAGGCAATAAGACATTGCTGGTGGCACTTGCTGTTTGTGAGGCAAAGTACAAGAGTTCCTTACATACTGATGCATAGCACTAAATTGAACCCATGTTTTGGATTACCATATTACCATACCACTTTAGGATTAGGATTTTGTGCGTTGGAGTGTATGACAAATGTAATGTCACTTGCTGGTAATGTTTTGATGTTTTTTGGCCTGGTACAGCAAATTCATCTTATAAACTATAGCATTTCTAAACAGGTTTTTTTTAAGCTTTAGATGCCAACAACCCTAAATTCACACACTAGTACCACCAAAGTACCTTAAATAATAACCTTGGTTTTTGAATAAATAGAAACATGCTATCAAATACAGCATTTATTCCTAAAAACATAAAGGTCATACCTTTAGAGTTAATTGCTTTAATGCCAGTACTTTTTGTTTTATCATCCAGTTAGTGACACTGCCTAGACTTACAGCTTGTTATCTACAAAAATCACCAAACCTGCCTGAATTATGAAGGCCCCCACCCCACTGTAGTAACACCAACACACTACAATTTAGTGTATAACTCACATTTATGTTATTTTTACCAAAGTGCATAAGCTTCCACTAACAATTAACCACATTAGCCAGTTTGCTGCCCAGTTCTCTAATTTAGTCTAATTACTCAGCAGCATCCTGCATGGAACTTACAGTTTTGCACAATTTAGTACTTTTTACAGTACTTTCAATGCCCACCTCAAGGTTATTAATAAACACATTAAAACACAGGGTGTGGTACTCCACTAACACCACTGATCCAGTTAGAAAAATGTTACATTTACAACCACTCTTTGTAATCTATCCTTCAGCCAGTTCTCTGTCCAAGTCCAAATATTATCCCAGGCCAGTATTTTATCAGTAACCTTCTGTGAGATACTGCATGAGGCACTTTAAGATCATATGCACTGCCACCCCAGAGTCTGCTCACATGCTTATGGAAGGCAATTAGATTAATCTAGCTAAGTTCCAGATAAGTTCTTTTAGTAACCTGGGATGAATACCATCCAGTCCTGGACCTTTTTTTACGTTCACATATTGTAGTCTATTATGTTAGAATTATGTTATCTATTAAAAAGGAAGCCTGCATTACAAGGTTCCTCAAAAAATTCAGAATTTCAGTTTTTTTCTGTGCTCTCAACAACCAAGTGATCTCCATCTGATACTAAGGGGCAGATTTACTAAAGATAATTTTTTTTAGGACTTTTATATTTGAAAAAAAAAACATTTTTTTGGAGCTGTTCACTACATATATGTTTGCTATTGTGGCACGTGGCCACTAATGAAATTTGCACCAGCTTTATAAAATTCTGGTGAAGTTGTGTGCTGTTCTGTTTTCTCCTATATAAGGGGTCTGCCATATTTGCACAGCATTAAAAGCTATTAATGACAGGTTGAGAAGGGATAGTCAGGATTTTCAAGTAACAATTACTTACAAAAGCACCCCAATCAGTGAAAAATGATCAGCATGACCTATAGGTAACTTTTTATTTAGATTCACATTTTAAAAAGTAGTTTTTTTTCTTTCAGTATCACTTTAAAGAAGAAGTAAATCTTTCATTTACCCTATCTTTAAAATTACTCTAAACAACCCCCAGAATAACATACCTTTATTATAAGGGCTCTGGCACACGGGGAGATTAGTCGCCCGCGACAAAACTCCCTGTTCGCGGGTGACTAATCTCCCCGGATTGCCATCCCACCGGCGAAAATGTAAATCGGCACTGGGATGGCATACGCGACGGCATGATTTCAGTGAAATCGTACAAGTCGCCTCGAGAGGAAACTTGCGCGATTTCAGTGAAATCGTGCCGCCGTGTATGCCATCCCACCGCCGATTTGCATTTTCGGCGCGGGTGACTAATCTCCCCGTGTGCCAGAGCCCTAAAGTGAAATCTCCAGCTCCTTTCCTCTTCCTGGTACAGTGTGAAGTCCTGCCCCTCTTCCTGTTCAGCTCTCCTCACCTCTTCGACTAGGAGAGAAGAAGAATTCTGACATTTGTCAGAATCCATAGATTTTCAGGCCCTGGGATGACTTCAGCTTCCATTTTGCCTGACAAACACTATGCATTTGCAAGCTGACAAGGTTAATACTTTTACTCTGATACAGTGGCATATCTACCGGGGGAGAAGCAAGTGGGACTGCACCCAGGCCTGCCCCCCACATAGGGCCCCGCCGGAATCATTGAAGTAGATTGACGGTAATAAAGTGTGAATTCTGCGCATTCTGAAGGGGAAACAGACTGGGGGATCCGGGTGCAGGTTTTGTTCCAGGGGCCCTGGTCCCCTACATATGCCATTGTTCTGATATTTACATTACTCAATGAAGCGTGAGATCTATATTTACTGTTTGACAGTTCTCTTTGTAACAGTGGGACCTTCATAACTGTTATACTATGTGTGACCCTCAATCCTCCACCATGATCCCATTCTAATTTGAGTGCTCTAGACTAGCTTCCCCATTATGCTAACCCATTCCCCCTTGTCTAGTTTAAACACTCTTCCATTAACCATTATTTCCCCTAGCACAGCAGACCTCCTTTCAGTGAGGTGCAATCTATATATAGGTTGTACCTCAAGGAAAAATCAGTGTAGTTCTCTGAGAACCCAAACACTTCTTTCCTACACCAAGACTTTAGCTGCACATTTAACTCCCTAAGACCCTGCCGTCTGCATATGGCACATGTAAAATTACCAAAACTTTACATTGCAAAATTTTGCCTTAATCTTATAGCCTATGGCTTAATTTAGTGTTTAGGAGCTTTTTTTTTTTTTTTAAAAAAAAAGTGGTACTGTGTTGTGTTGACAGGCTGAAGTGTTAGCCATGATGTTTTATCCTAACATAAAGCAAATAAGATGCTGCTAACTTAAAGGAGAAGGAAAGGCTGATAAAGAGTTAATCTCAAGCTGCAGGCGTACCTTCAGTTGTCTCAATAGTGCCCTTAAGTCTCCCCATATTTCTCCTGTTCAGATGATCAGAAGCCAAACAGGAAGAAAAAATGCTGAGCTGTGTAAAGAAAGTTCCCATAATGCCTTGCTCCTGCACCGAGACCCAGACCAAGTGAACATGCTCAGTTAGATAGACTATGAGTCAGCTTCCTGCTGATTGGCTCCGATCCACATTCCTAAGGGGGGGGGTGAGTTCTTAGCATTCTTGAGGGAGGGGGGAGCAGGAGAGAGCAGAGAGCTGTGTGTCTCTGGCACAGGAATTACAGACACAACAAATCTTTTTACAGAGAAGTCAGTACAGTGTTTCTGTGAGTGCTTATGGCTGTATTTACATAGACCTTTCTGATAAAGCTTACTTAGTTTTTACCTTTCCTTCTCCTTTAAGCAAGATTTGCAATTAAAGGGGTGGTTTACTTTTAAATTCATTTTTAGTATGTTATGGAATGGCTAAATATAAGCAGCTTTTTAATTGTTCTTCAGTATTTTTTTTTTTTTTATAGTTTTTTTAATGAATTGCCTTCTTCTAATTCTTTGTGGCTTTCAAATGGGGGTCACTGATGCCACAGCCAAAAAACTATTGCTCTGTGAAGCTATAGTTTTATTTTTATTATTACTTTTTATAACTTTCTTCTATTCATATACCAGTCTCTCATTCAAACCACTCCCTGGTTGCTAAGGTAATTTGGACCCTAGAAACCAGATAGCTGCTGAACAAAAAGTGAAATAATTGAAAAACTACAAATAATAAACAATGAAGACTAATATTTAATGATTTTACCATGTATATTTATAATACTCCAAAGGGTGCACACCATTTGCAGCATCAAAACCTGGGTGCTAGTACAGAAACCTTCATCTGGAGTGAAAAACAAACTTGTTTGTTTTTTCACTCCAGATAAAGATTTCTGTATGAGACCAAAACGTTGAGTAATAAACCTTTCTCTTTTTGCATTTACATTTTTGTTTCACAATTCTTTAAATCGTAAGAGTGCTGTGCTTGTTACAGAATATATGTACTGTATATATGTGTGTGTGTGTAAATATATAACTTTTTACATTTATTTTTAAAGGTAACTTTTAAAAGCTCAATAGGTATGACAGATAAGTTGCTGTAAAGTGCAAGTTTTGAGGCAATATTTGGAAACCTTTGATAGCTTGGAGTAGAAATACACATTAATCCATTTTCAGATTCTTCAGAAAGTGTTTTTCTTTTAATTGTAGATTTTTAATGACCATTCCCAAGGTGCAGTAAGGAAGGGGGGGTCAGGGAATAGAGAGAGGTATAGAGGGCAGAGGGGACATGAATGTACACAGCTCCAAAATGGCATGGTAGTCTAGAGATATCTGGATGGGACTGGACCTGTATAAGGAATGGCTCAATGATCATAATGAAAAGCATGGGAGAGAGGGGGCAACAGGAAACCACATTTTTTGATATGCTATAACTCAGGGGGCTCAAACTCAATTTACCTGGGGGCCGCAGGAGGCAAAGTCAGGATGAGGCTGGGCCGCATAAGGGATTTCACAAAAAAAAGTCCATGAAGGCTTGCATTATCGGATAATGCAAGGCACGGCGGGTGGGAGCTGCTGATTGCGGAAATGACGTTATGCCATCATAACCGTTATTATGGGAAGACGTTCTGTTTGCACAATGAGCTGCTAACTAAGGAGCTAATTGTGCACACAGAACGTCTTCCCATAATAACTGTTATGATGGCATAACGTCATTTCCGCAATCAGCAGCTCCCGCCCGCCGTGCCTTGCATTATCCCTTGAATCGCAATAAAAATCGTGATCCATTCATTGCTTTTGTGAAGGCGTTGGTGCGGGCCACAAAATATTGTACCGAGGGCCGCAAATGGCCCACGGGCCGCGAGTTTGAGACCCCTGCTATAACTACAGTATATTGTATCAATTAACTCAGAACTTTCCTAGCTTTTTTATTATGCAGCACGTGCTGTAAATGTATCTTTTGTGGTGATAGGTAAGAAAAATTGGCTATATAGTTATGTTATGATCTTTACATGCCCACATAAAAGTACACATTGGTGTTGGTGTGCTTGAAGGTTATTGGATTCTCAAAATCAGTAATGTTTTTATCAATATAAAATAATCTGTTTGCATTATATTTCTTTATATTATAAAAATATGTAATGTAAGGAATTGCCCCAAAGTCTTCTTGACTTGACTGGTGGACAATGGTGGCCTGAAGGCAAACAGTGTGTTATAACAAGTATGTTCAATGATTTCTTTTACAGTTGTAATTCATTTTTTTCATTGCTCTGCTTATTTCTTTAAAAATGTTTTATGTGTCATAATGTGTTAAACTGTCTCCTTTCTGCGGATTCTAAAATTAGAGAATGTACAGAAAAAATGTTTCTGGTCTTCAGACAAGAGTAACCATGTAATTTCTTAAGGTAGAGGCACTTCTAGTCAAAGGCAGTTACAGTTGAAACTTTTTTTGTGTGTGTTTCAAAACAAGGCATTTTGTAACAACTGTATTTTATTCAAGAAACAGTGTAATACTTCCTCTTCTTAACCTAATAATCATCTTCATGCAGTTGCAAGGCTTGCTTGTTCTAACTGAATAAAAAAAAAAAGGAAAATTACATACTATTCAATGTATTAACTGTATGCCTTCCATATAAAAAAAATAGATCACCTTACGATTACATTTTAATATAATGTAGATAGCAGTATCCTAATACAGTTTGAAATTAGTTATATTGTTCTTCAACCCTCTACCTGGTTGGAAGTCAAAAAAAGAAGATCAACAGGAATAAGCCAAAAAAGAAAGATAAGTGACAAGCAGCTAGCATTTTCAGTTGTACACCTAGATAAAATAGGACTGTGAATATTTTTAAAAAATTATCAAAATACAGGGTTGGACTGGGGGGTGCAGCCCCCACCGGCTGTGTCCCCTAACCCCCCGCAGGGGCCGCCACCTGACGTCCTTCCCTGACTGCACGTAAATTTAACGCGTCAGGGGAGGAGCGGTCGGGCAGAGGGAGCGCAGCAAGGGTCGGGTCCGACCCTGTCAAAATACTTAATGAAGACCAAATTTTAAAAAAGGCTTATAATTGGTCCATCTTTAGCATACAGTTAATATAAAGAGGAACAATAAGGTCCTAAATGTATATGTGAGTACAAATAACTTTTTCACACAACTCACAGGGAAAAGTGATTTATGGACTGAAGATTTAACTAAAACTAAACTATCTCTTTCTCTGTCTAAAGCTGGTCATACACGCACCGGTAATTTCTGCCGAAACCTCGTTTTGTACGATATTCGGTGCGTGTACGGCGGCTCGACAGGGCAACCGATATCGCAAAAGGCTGCTAATATCAGCTTTTGCATACAGAGACCCCTGACAGCGTATTATGTGCCTTAACCCCCCTAACTATACAGAGACCCCCAGAAAACCATATATTTTTGGAAAGTACACATTCTGATGAATTCAAAATAGGTAAAGTTATTTTTGTACACCAAAGTTACACCTGGCAAAGCTATGCTAAAGACAGATTAGGAACACTAATACAGCGATAAAAATGCGATAAAACCACAAAAATTGTGCAAATCAGTGAACAACAAAATAAGTCACATGACAGTGTAATTAGTGGTCAGAATATCTGATCCAATAGTCACACTGTCAAAATAAACAGTTTTTAGGTAAAAGAAACTAAAAATAAAGTTGTAAAATGAAAAAAAAAACCAAAGTGTTTGTGTATACATGTGTGTACATGAGTAAAAGTTGTGTGACAGTGTGTAAGTGTGTATATGAGTGTATATAAGCCCAGGGGGCCATCATCACTAGAAACTCTCTGCAGTGGTGGCATGTGCCACGTCGTTGGCAGTTGGGACACATCATTGGCAGTTAAGCCCTTTTTCTGCCATAACGTATCCCATACGTCGTTGGCAGTAAAAAGGTTAAGACAAATTTTTCATCTAAACCAGTTAATGGGACTTTTCCATGTAGAAACTGTGGCCAGTGCAACAGTGTGATTAGAGGGGAGTGTGTTGTGCATCCTAGCACAGGGAAAGCAATCCCAATCTTTGGGTACCATACCTGCTTAAGTACTGTTGTAGTATACTATTTGAAATGCCTATGTGGCCTTGGTTACAAAACTATACAATGTACTAAAGACAGAATAGCAAAACTTAAGTCGGATATTACTTTGAAAAGAAATATATGAGTGTATATAAGTGTATATAAGTGTATATAAGCCCAGGGGGCCGTCATCACTAGAAACTCTCTGCAGCGGTGGCATGTGCCACGTCGTTGGCAGTTGGGACACGTCATTGTCAGTTAAGCCCTTTTTCTGCCATAACGTATCCCATACGTCGTTGGCAGTAAAAAGGTTAAGACAAATTTTTTTATCTAAACCAGTTAATGGGACTTTTCCATGTAGAAACTGTGGCCAGTGCAACAGTGTGATTATGCATCCTAGTACAGGGAAAGCAATCCCAATCTCTGGGTACCATACCTGCTTAAGTACTGTTGTAGTATACTATGTGAAATGCCTATGTGGCCTTGGTTACAAAACTATACAATGTACTAAAGACAGAATAGCAAAACTTAAGTCGGATATTACTTTGAAAAGAAATACCTCAATTGCCAGGCATTTCAAAAAGAAAAACCATAATGCATCCCAATTGCGATTACAGATTTTGGAGCAACAAAAAAAATTTGTTACAGCATGAAGCCAGATGGACATATAGACTCAATTCGGAATCACCTAATGGCCTCAATGAACAAATTGAATACCATTGGTTTTTGTAAAGTTTACAGTGTTGGTATCTATTTATTCTAGATATATATGGGGCTCTCCAGTTGGGTGAGTATCATCTTTTGCCGCATTTTCTTAAGTAAAATTATAAACCAGTGGATAGTTCCTCCCAAAGATACAGGATGAACCTGATATACTCTATTAAGTAGGCACCTTGGTTGTGCAGTTCCTATATTAAGAGAATTGTTAATATTGTAATTTTTTTGTACGTTGTATATAAGATTACTATTTTTTTTTTAAATTATTTTAGGTATTGAATTTACTTATTTGTACTGATACAGATGGTTGGCAAGATGGTGACCATTTTCATAATGTGGTTGGCACTGAATGATATTCATGTCGGCGTTTTGACGCCAATCACGTAGATACACACAGATTTTTCTTCAATTCTTGCGAGATTACACGCGCACGTTGATATGTACCCACCAAATTACGCACATTGTAATTAATGCACGTTTTTTCTGCGTGACTTAGCGTATTACGTCAGACGCCCATACGGAGGTGGGGGGTGGTGCCTATGGGTATGTAAGGGCATTGGGCATCGCAATTGAATTGTGTGTACTTTTCCACCGCTGAAGAGAGCATGTAGCTCTTGAAATGTTTGGGCTGTATGTGCACTCTGCAATAGACAGGTTGGAGGTATTTTTAAACCAGCAATTTGTTTTGTGTGCTTTTTCTTTTTTTCTTGTGCTCATTGCTATAGGCACCTGGCCAGGTGCATCAGGAGGATCTGCACCAGTGGATAACGGACTGAGTTTACAAGGAACTGTGAGTGTATGGACTTACTTTGTTTACCTTCCTAATATGCACACACTTTATCATACTGAATTTATTTTTTCTATGTTATGCTGTTCAACTACATTTTTTCAAATGTAAAATGTAAATTTCTTTAAATTCCTGTGTAATACTCTACTGGTATAACAGGAGGAGTCAACAAAAGAGAAACAATAGCAAAAACCAAAGGCTACCTCAACCATTGGTGTTTCCAAACTCCTTTTTTGAAACAACCTTTACATTGCTTCAGAAAGTCTGATTAGATTTAAAAATAGAAGTAACTGGTGTTTAATTAGAAGAAAATTTTACAATTGCATTATAATAGCAGATAACATGATAAGCATTATAACTCACTCATTCTGATTTCCATGGAGGTAAACAGCTTAATTTATGCCCGTCAAAACTACAGTGAATTGCTAACAACTTCAGTGTATAGATATTCCAGTACCTTAGAGCAGTATTCCTGTATTAAAGGGCATTCCCATACTAGATTAAATAAATTTACATCAGCAGCAGACTGATACTTTGGGCAGTTAGCAGGATTTCACACCATAACTCTCAGTGGGGTAATAAATGTATAATAAGAATTATTATTATTATTATTATTATTATTATTATTATTATTATTATTATTATTATTATAATTTTGATATTTTGATGAGTGAGTGAGATGATACAGTATAGTACCTGTGGGAGTGAGATGATACAGTATAGTACCTGTGGGAGTGAGATGATACAGTATAGTACCTGTGGGAGTGAGATGATACAGTATAGTACCTGTGGGAGTGAGATGATACAGTATAGTACTTGTGGGAGTGAGATGATACAGTATAGTACCTGTGGGAGTGAGATGATACAGTATAGTACCTGTGGGAGTGAGATGATACAGTATAGTACCTGTGGGAGTGAGATGATACAGTATAGTACCAGTGGGAGTGAGATGATACAGTATAGTACCTGTGGGAGTGAAATGATACAGTATAGTACTTGTGGGAGTGGGATGATACAGTATAGTACCTGTGGGAGTGGGATGATACAGTATAGTACCTGTGGGAGTGGGAGGATAATACAGTATAATACCTGTGGGAGGATGATACAGTATAGTACCTGTGGAAAGATGATACAGTATAGTACCCGTGGGAGTGGGAGGATAATACAGTATAGTACCTGTGGGAGTGGGATGAAATCTGCAGCAAATGTTCAGAGTTGGCGAGGTTCTTATTAAAGGTTACAGCCTACGGATTCCTAGTATCAGTCTTAATTTCTGCACTGCCTTTAGTTTGTAATATTTCCCCATCCCTGCCTACATCTGTGCCCTGACTGGTCAATTTTACTGTCTGTCAAGAGAGCTGTGCTCTGATTGGAGAAGCCACAAGAAGAAAGATCTAATCAGAGCACAGCTGATTACAGCAGAACCGGAGCTTGCAGGAAGAATGGATGCAACAAGATTTCCCTATGTTAAAGGTCCCAGTGCAGAAATGGAGTGAGGTTTTTTTAAGCTGCCAAGCAGGTTTGGGGAGGCTTAGCCACCCCTAGCCTGATTGAAAATCTGCCTATGTGTATCATTTTTTTTTTTTGTAACTTCTTTTTTATTGAACATACGCAATAATGACAGTTTACATAGTTTCTTTCAATTAGAAATGCATGTAACATTGCCGTCTTTCCCGTTTAATAAAGTGCCCATAACATATTTGCCATTTATTCTGTGTCTAAAATCTCCCACTTAATTTAAGCCACTTTAGCAAACGGACCCCTAAGTATTTGGCTAAATATTCTTAAATGCCCCCCCCCCCCCCCATTTTATTATCTCTAGCACTTCTTTTTTTTTCTTACTTATATTTTTATTGTTTTTTTTTTTTTTTTTTGCAAATAGATATTTATACAGCACCTCTCTAGCACTCTGTTCTTTCCCAGGGCAAAATGTCGCCAGTTTTATGCTGCCGATTGCCGCATGTGTAATGTCACGACAATTAGCACTTGCGATAATTAGCGTGCATGCGAAAAATACCGTGCACGTTATTTACCGCGACCAAAATATTGCATGCAGTATTGCGCGTAAATTAGCGCAAGTGTGCTTATAGTGAATCGTGCGATAAGTCGTGAAAATTAAGACGCGATAAAATTTTTAACGCACGCTATAAATAGCGCACGTTTTATCGCACTTTAGTGAATTGGCCCTATAGAGTGTCTGGGTGAGTAAAAAGTATATTCTCTTTCTTGTGGGTCTCTGGCTCTCCACGTGTCTACTAGGGCTAAATTGTGAAACAAATCTCTTATTCTTTTTGCGGTTTTCATTTGTTGTTTGGTGGTGTTTATTTTGGTTGTTCTGTGTATATCTAGATGTGGATCCATTATACTGTTGAAATCTCCCGCCACGATATATCTCCCTTTTTTGTGCTCCATCAGATTTGTTAACGTTTTAGTTAAAAATTGTAGTTGGTTGTCATTTGGAGCATATACATTTATTAGTGTGTAGTACTGATTTTCTATTGAACATATTAGCATTAGGTATCTACCCAAGGGGTCTGCAAACAACTGGTGCTTTTGAAATACTGTTTTGGCTTTGATTATTATTGAGACACCTTTAGATTTAGTTTTGGAGTAGGCATGAAAATTGTGTGGGTATTTTTTATTCATGAAGTTAGGTGGTTAGAACTTTTAAAATGTGTCTCTTGGTAGAATAAGATATCTGCTTTGACTTTAAAGGCCTCATGTAGTGCTAGATTTCTTTTTTGTGGGGTGTTTAAGCCCCTAGCGTTTAGGGAATAAAAAGATACCATGGTAGCATTTAGTTGTGTGCTTCCCCTTGAGTAGTGGCATATACATTAAGTTTGGTTTATTATAGACATTAACCTGGCGTATAGAGATAAACCATATATATAACATAATCAACCATAGTAACAGTAGATCAGATGTAAATCAGCAAGACAGTAGATAACGACTGTGAGATAAGGTTTTATAGCTACCGTCTTGTGGTGCAGGGTCAAATTTGGCTTTTCTGCGCCTTTCGGGGTGTCCAGGTGCAAGATTGCAGTAGGGGGGGTAGGATTTTCCTTGCCTTTTCAGTAAAAGATAGGAAAAGAAATATCAAGTTGGTCGTGCTTTGAGCCAGTTTTTGATACTTTCGGTTTTTTGTTTTAATTTTTGGGTGGATTTTGAGAAGGAATTAGCGTGAATGGTTTGTAATTTATGTCGTTTGCCGTTCTCTAGCAATTTTCCGTGGAGATGAAGCATTGGGGAGGTACATCTTGGTGACGTTCTATTTGGTTCTAAGCCCCATTTATATAGGGATTTTTCGGCCTCCTCTGGTGTGTTGAATATCTATGGTGCTCTGTTTTTTTATCACAATTAACTTGACCGGAAATCCCCATCTATATGGGATTTTCTTTTCTCTTAGTTTGGCTGTTACTTCCGCAAATGCTCTCCTTTTGGCAAGTGTGGCCTGAGAGAGATCTGTGTAGATTTGTAGATCTGCATATTTGGATGGCCAGTTTTCCTTCTTGCGGGCTGTTTGTAGCAGCTTCTCCTTGGTTCTGAAAAAACATCTCGCGGAGCTGTTTCAGGTGCTGCCCTGGGTTTTGGGACCCAGTGGATTCTGTCTATAGTGAGTTCAGTTTCTGTTGCATCTGGTAGTGTTGCTTGCATTAGGCCTCTTAGGTAGGCCTCCAACTCTTGGGGTTGAACTGACTCTGGGACCCCTCTTAGTTTTAAGTTGTTCCTCCAGGATCGGTCTTCCAAGTCTGCAACTTTGTTACTTAAGCGTTCTAATTCAGCTTCCATATGGGCCTGAGTATCCGCTAGTTCATTGTGTGCTTGAACATGTTCGCCCTTTTTCGTTTCTATGTGAGCGGTGCGTTCTTGTACTTCTTTCCTTATGTCCCAAGAAAGTTGTTTAATGTCCGCTTGCAGCGTGTGTTTTAGGTCTAGGATCATCTGTTTGATGTCCACTGTTGGTGACAGCTCGTGAGAGGATACTGTAATTTTTTCTTGTCTTTCACCATGTGCTTCTGGAATAGCGTCCGCTTGTGGTGGTGGGTCAGCTTGTGGAGTGAAATATGCCGTCACTTGTTGGGGAGATTTTTTATTTTGGTGTTTTGGTCCCATTTTGGCTTGGAGATGGTTAGCAATTTATGTTGGTTGTGTGCTGCTTTGTCTTGGTATTTTTCCACTTGTTATCTGGCTGTGCTGCACAGGGTTAATATATCAGGTTTCCATATTAGTTAATGGATGTTTTTGCCCCTTCTAGAATTCACCAGCTTTGAGGTGTGTTAATTATTGTTTAGGGTCTCTGTTGGCTGGAGTATGGGTAAATCTGAGTCCAGTGGCTCATCAGGGGTTAATCTCCCGTATTGGTCGTTTTTGCCTGTTGTGCCTCCTCACATACCTTTTCTCCTTGTTGGCGCTTTGTTATGGGGAACCGCGCGTCTGGTGGGGCCTCCGGCGGGTGTTGTAATCACTCGAGTCCCCGGCTTCCGTCAGTTTTGTAGGCCGCAGTTGGTGCTGTGTGAAGGGGCCAGCGGGGGAGATCGTTTTAGCCCCAATCTGTGTCGGAGAGTCCTCCTGAACCTCCGGGCACTGTTTTATGGCTTAGCAGCCTTCAAATCGAGTGGATGGAGGGGAACCAAGTCGAATTCCCGGGAGCGCTCCCAGATATGCATCTGTTTCTCGCTGAGTCGGCCACGCCCCCCCCATGTGTATCATTTTGTCCCTGGTGGAGATTAGGAAACTATAAAGACAAAGACACACAGAGCTACTAAGTAGCAGCAAGTTGCCAGGGCTACAAAACACCAGAAAACACCCTGCCATAGTCAATACTGAGAATTGCCTCTGGTAAAACACACATAGAGATGATTACCGGTAAATGATAAGCATTGTCTATGTTTGTAGCCATGGCAAGTAACTGCTACTAATAGCTCCATGTATCTTTACCCTAAAGGTTGCATGTTGCCTCCTCCCACATTTCATCATCAAGTCTATTAATTTCAACTTTTTTTTTCTAAATGATGCTTGTCTAATGCTAGTTGATCCAGATTAAGGCATTCTAAATTGTCTCCAATTTGTCACAAAAGGGGAACAATTATTTACCTAACTCCAAGAGGGCAATTGACTGTTTGCCAAGACGGAACCCCTTTCTTCTAATCACAATAGAGGTCATTGGGTCTGCTGGAAGGATATACTGCATCAGAGAGTTTATTGCATGGTTGCCTTTTATATTTACAAATAGTTACTATTTCTCCCCTTAATGGTCAATCTAAACATTCATAACTTACCCAACATTTTTTCATAATTAAGTCCTTCCATAACTTTACCATGTCTCTTTTTCTTTGCACTTTATCTATTTCAGTAATTTGAGCACTGGAGAGAGAACTGTACTGCATATCCTAGATGGGCCTGTTGGCTCTCCTCCTGCAATTTATAACCTTTTAATATAGCTGAAGCCTTACTGGCTATGAGTGATAATGACTGACATTTTTTGCTACTGTGATGTTTTTCAACCGAAAGCTCTTATTATTATTGTCTTCTAAATGTGTTTATAGAAGGCCAACATATTCCACAGCACGGCATAAGTGGGTGTAAATGATGACTATAAGATAACATAAGATAACATACAAAATACAACTGATAACCAATACAAGAAGAAAAATGGCTCTACATAAAAAGCTTACAATCTAAAAGCAGTTTGCATAATTTTAAATTTCAGGTGTATAACTTAATATTTATCAACACTGAATCTCATCTGTCCCTTAGTCACCCAGATTCCCAGTTTGCATAGTAATGAGTTAATATAACACAGGTGCACTGCTTACAATACCCACCCCAAGTCATAAATGAACAAAACAAAGTGGATCCAATACGGAATTCCATGGCATTAAGAACTTTTCTCCAAGTAGAGAATGTACCATTGACCATACCTCCCAACTGTCCCAATTTTCACGGAACAGTCCTGATTTAACATCTGAGCCCGCAGTCCCGGATTCTTATTGAAAAGTCCCTCATTTCCTTTTGATCTCCTGCACTGAACACCAAAAAAGGTACAAACTTTCTCAAACTTAATTAGATTAGTAGCTTTTGGCAGAGAGCCAGTGGGAGTGGTATTTAAAATACACAAAAATGGGCACACACATTTCCGTTGGGAGCTATGCCATTGACAACAACCCTTGGTACATGATCCTTTGACCAGTTTTCTATTCATGTATAGACACCAATCATCAAGACCAATAGTGTTTCATTACGTTACCCTAAAAGGCAGTTAGCTGTTAGAGGTAGATAGACAGACTGATATGGGTTGTAAATTCATCCTTTGTGTAGATGTGAATACTGGGGGGCGGATGTTGATTTGTTTGGGGACCGGGGGCTGAGTGTTAGAATTAATTCTGAATAGTAATAATACACTCATGAATTGGGAGGTATGTTTTGAGAAGAAATGGTGATTTGATAAACACATCTTGCTTTGCTTCCCTTTGATATAATAAGTATTAGTTGTGACTGAAGGTGAATTCATTTAGCCACTGTGACATAATTCCCTTGAGGGGCTCCCTAGTACATCATCTTACCAGCATTAATGACCATCTCCATATCTTGCATTTGCATTCTCTTTTTAAATGAAAAGGAAAGGTAAAAACAAAGTAAACTTTATCAGACTGTAACTGCAAACCATTTTTGTGAATATGTTTATATTAATTGGGCAGGACCTCTTTGCCACATCATAGCCCTGTCCCCGCTACATCATAGCCCTGCCCACATGATGTCACTGTCCCGCCCATTGATGTCCCGCTCCGCCCCCCTGCCTGGAGTTAGCCACCACAAAAGGTGCCAACACTAGGCCATGTACACATAAACTTTGCATAATCATTTAAATACTATATACTATGTGAGCTTCTGAGTAGATTAAGCTGGCTCCTCTATTGTACACATTGGAAAAAATAGTAAGCACATTACCTTTTTCAGGGTCTCTTAGATTCATTCCATTTTCAAATCTGGCATAAATAAGGACTGTTAACTTTAAAAATTGCACCTTTATTGGAGCTTTCCATAGGTCCTTGCAGGTCTGTTGTTAGTTACAAATGAGAAATGGCCCAAAAGCATATTAGGATGAGAGTAGTCAATCATAGCTTTTTCTTGATGCAGGAAGAAATAAAGTTTAGTTTGTTCAGAACTGTATTGCTAAGCTGCTGTTTCACTTGCATTCTACAGCGCAAAGTGCTTAGGAGCTGCAAGCTCTCCTGCATAGCCTGGGAAAGCAGCCAGCAGGTGAGGAGATGGGCAGTACCGACAGTGTTTGGGGGGGGGGGGGGGGTTTCTGTTGCACAAAAGGCACCAAAATAAGTTTCCTTTTATTTATAGAGGTGTTAAAAACAATGTTTGTAACAAATGTAATTATTAGAATTTAAAAAAAAAAAAAAAATTAAAATGGCAGAAATAATTTTGCTCAGCTTGATTAAAGGAGAAGGAAAGTCATTTTGGCATTAACTGCCAATAGATTTGCCACATTAGTGCCACCTAGAACGCTATATTTATTCTGCAGAAAGCTTTACTATACCTGAGAAAAAAGCCCTAAAAATCTCTCTCTAATAGCAGCTGCCATTTTAGCTTGGTCTTGGTAGCTACCTGCTGCTGTTATAGCTGTTGGAGCTCAGATCACACATTCCTAAGGGTGGGTGAAGTGAGTTCTTATGCATTCTTATGGGAGGGGAGAGCAGGAGTAGGGAGGGGAGAGGGGGAGAGGAGAGAACTGAGCAGACTCAAGCCCCAAACCTGAAGGAGCCCTAAAAGAGAGGAAGGCTAAAAACGAAGAACATGTTCCCAAAAAAGGAGACAATAAATCCTGTGTTTCTTTTCATAGAGGACTCAGTGCAGCATTTCACTGAGTGCTTATGCCATACCTCCCAACATTTGAAAAATGAAAAGAGGGACAAAAAGATTTGGCGCGCGCAGTGCGGCAATTTTTTGACCACGCCCACTTTTGTAGTCACGCCTCAATTACCACACCCCATTTAAAAAAAAATACTCCTTTTATATAGTTGAAATGGCGGGGTCACACTCAAATGTGCTATACCCTCATACTGTACTACCTAAAGAAAACAATATAGCAACTCCTACATATAAAATACAAATATAGAGAGAAGGCAGTCAGTTATAAGTGACTATGTACCAGTTTTGCCCCCCCATACACAGTGCCCCCAATGGCCCAATAGACAGTACCCCCCATAGACAGTACCCCCCATACACAGTGCCCCCATAGACAGTGCCCCCATACACAGTGCCCCCAATGGCCCAATATACAGTACCCCCCATACACAGTGCCCCCATAGACAGTACCCCCCATACACAGTGCCCCAATAGACAGTACCCCCCCATACACAGTGCCCCCATAGATAGTACCCCCAAAGAAAGTGCCCCCATAGACAGTACGTCCCATAGAAAGTGCCCCAAAGGCAGTACCCCCCATAGAAAGTGCCCCCATAGACAGGTGCCGCCCATAGGTGCTCCGGCTTCTTCTGATGCTTTGCTTCTGATGCGGTGGTGACAGGCCCTTTTATATTGTTGCGCCAGTGCCTAATGACGTCACACGTACGCACGGGGCGCAACCTTATAAAAGGGCCTGTCGCGCTGCACAAGGAGCGGCATAAGAAGTAAAGCAGCAGATGAAGCAGTAGCGCCCAGCACCAACCAGCGCATCCCGCTGTGCTGGATAGTTCAATGAATGTCAGGACCTTTATTGAACTTTCCGGGACAGCGGGATGCGCTATAAAAACCGGGACTGTCCCGCGAAAAGCGTGACAGTTGGGGGGTATGCGTATGCCTGTATTTACATAGACTTTTCTGATAAAGATTACTTAGTTTTTACCTTTCCTTCTTCTTTAATATGCCCCTTAAAGGAAAGCTATATATATTGCATAAACAAGCTCATATGTAAAACTCTACTTCATCTAAATAAACCATTTTCATATAAATATACTTGTTTAGTAGTATGTGTTGTTGGGTGCTCCTAAAAAATTGCTAGTAAGGGCTGCCTCCTGGGATCATAGGATTCACAGTGCACACAAACAAGCCAAGGCACACATACATGCTAGGCCACATCAGCCAATGAATGGACACAGTTCTGCCTTTTATGTCCACACTTCTTCCTGTTACAGTTAGAGCTGCATTATTTCTGGTCATGTGATCAATGAGGGAGCACACAGCCCATCACTAAATGGTGGCTCATCTAAAGAATGTTTGCTGAGGTTCTTTAATAGGTCAGTTTACATAATATAAACTATCTGTTGGTTAAGTATTAATTCTGGGGGTATAGTTTTCCTTTAAGCTGCCAACATACAGATGTTTAGTGTTATCCAACAGTAAATGCAGTAAAATTATTTTCATGAAAGGCAACAGCATAGTTAATTCATGTGAATAAACTTCTCCTATTGTGCAGTGTGTGACATAATACCTGTATGTGACACAGCGCATTTTGTACATTGATATCAATCTTGCCAAAGAGAGCAGAAATCATATTAACATCAGTAAGCTATGCAGCATTTTTACACAGCTTCAAACAACCAGTCTGGTTTTACTAGAAATCCGGTTTTGTGTTTTGAATGCCTGGCCTTTGGCATTTTGTCATAATCACAGTGATTAACAAACCTTTTTCAAGCGCTTTCAAATAACCTGATTTCAAGTTCAAAGTACAGCAAGTATAGGGGATTTCCATGAGTCATAAATTAAGTGTACGGTATGCCTCTAGTCCTTTTTGCTCAAACTGATCTAGCTGTTTGCACTCGTCAATGGAAATCTGCCTGCAGGGACAGAAATGTATAAACAGATGGAAGTTTAATCACATGACCTAGCAACTTGCAGAACATGCCTCTGCATGTAAAAACTGTTTTAAGAGACAAGATTAAGCCTGTTTGAATTGGTATGATAGAGTTAAACCAGGCAGTTTCTGTACTTTGTAAATAATTTAATTTATTGTACCATTATTTTAAACCAAAATCACTTTGTGAAGACTCATGGAGCTACTTAGTAGCAGCTACTTGTGATGGCTACTAAATGCCAGAAAATACCCTGCCATAGAGAATACTGAGAACTGCCTCTGATAAAACACATATAGAGACAATTATCAGTAAACAATCATCATTGTCTATTTTAGTAGCTGTGGCAAGTAGCTGCTACTAGTAGCTCTATGCATCTTCAAAAGAAAGAAATCCTGTGACAAATACATTTTTATTCTTAAGCTGAAAATCTTGACACAAATGAGCCCAAACTGTTATAGGGGGCTATCTCACAGTTTGCATCCTTTAAAGGAAATCTATAAGTCAAAATCTATTAAGCAGTCTATTAAATAGTACTACTATTGCTGTGTAAAAACACTATATTCCTGGCTTGCCTAATGAAAGATTTACAGAGATACACCTGCTACATTCTACATACTTGTTTCAGTGAACGGCGCTGCCATCTTTAACAAGGGATGCCCTTTCCCTCACTGTCTCTACTGCGCATGCGCCCCCAACCAACTCGCCACCACCAGCCACCCCCCCGCTCCACTAACCGCTCGCTGTGACCAAACACAAACTGTGCACACATCATGAGCGCACCGGCACACACACCGACTGCGCCCACTAGTTCCCCCCCCCCGCTCAGCTCACCGCTCGCTGTGCTAAAACACAAACTGCGCACACATCAGGAGCGTACTGGCTCACACACCGACTGCGCGCACTAGTTCCCCTGCTCCGATTCCCGCTCAGCTCGCTGTGCTCAAACACAAACTGTGCACACATCAGGAGCGCACTTGCTCACACACCGACTGCGCGCACTAGTTCCCCCGCTCCGATTCCCGCTCAGCTCGCTGTGCTCAAACACAAACTGTGCACACATCAGGAGCGCACTGGCTCACACTCTGATTGTGCCCACCGTCGCCATAGCAACCAGACGCTAGGGGGTTATGTGCGCATGTGCTAACTACAGGGTAGTGTCTGTGCAGGAGCGTTGCATTATGGGAATCTTCTCTACCCAGCTCAGCGTTTTTTCTTCCTCTTTGGCTTCTGATCTTCTGAACAGGTGAAATATGGGGAGACTTAAGGGCACTATTGAGACAACTGAAGGTATGCCTGCAGCTTGAGATTAATTCTTTACTAGCCTTTCCTTCTCCTTTAAACAACAGTAATGTATATCCTTAAAAGTGACCTATTAAAGAATCTTACCAAATTTAGACAAATTTCGGCTCGGAGGCCTAGCACCAGGGACCTGTAGAGAAAAGGGTCTCCATATACATAGATGACTTACTTGTTTACCTGGCAAACACAGGTCCCTCACTAACCACATTAGCTAACCTTATAACACACTTTGGGAACCTTTCAGGATTACAGGTTAATTGGGATAACTCTGATCTGCTACAGGTGGACCCCCCCCCCTTGGCATTCAAATCCACCATTATTTAATTTAATTTAACCTTGAACTTTTGTAGCACACAACTTAGAAGCAGTTTTGTCCTCTCTGAATAGTGTCTTCCATATGTGGTCCAAACATTTTGGGGAAATAAACATTTTCAAAATGGTCTACCTTCTCCTATGTATAATTTATAATTCCCCCATCCATATTTCCACAGACCTTCTTCAAAAACATCAAAAAGACACTGATACAGTTCATCCGGGGGAGGTAAGTATCCAGAATGGCTTGGCAAAAGTTAACTATCCCCTTTAAAGATGGAGGGTTGGGCTTACAAAACTTGTACCTTTACTGCCTGGCTATTCAATTACACTACATTTGATAGTGGTTTGAACCCAACCCTTATGATCTGAACATGACCCTTCAGGCACTGAGAGAAGGATCGCTAGAAGGGCTAGACATCTCCCGTTCAGAGCTGTTACAGACTATGGGTCAGCATGTCCTTGACAATTTTTGCACTTGGAGCCCACTCTTTCTCACTTCAGGTACTATCAACTTAGGCAGGCACTCCTAGCACAATTTGGCAGGGTTAACATACATATCATATCACCCAGCCTCAGTTTAATATTGCATTACCTAACCCTACCTAAACCTACATCTATGCTTTATAAGACTCTGTTCCAACTCCTACAATTGTACAATTAATGGTTAAATGCCATCCCAGACCTCACTGGGAGGCCACAAGAGCCTACAACTGTCTGTTTTCTATACAGGGTAAATTAATACAGTATAAATGGCTACATCAGCTCTATATCATACCTATATGACTAAAATCTATGGGACATAATCCCGAAGCAAAATGCCACAGATGTGGGATGGAGAAGGCAGACTTCCTACACATGTCCTGGTCCCGCCCACAGGTGGCCCAATTTTGGACTGAGGTATGGATCTCTTAGCAGATAAACAAGACTTTCCTAAAATGTTTACGCCTCGGATATGTATACTGGGAATTCTAGACGAGCTGATACATGCCAACTACACCAGAATCAGATACAGAACACTTCTGCACTTTGCAAGAAAAATAATTGCGATAACATGGACGGGACCCAGGTCCCCTACAGTACAAAACTTGATTGCACTGGTGAATCAGACTATACCTCTTATTAAACTTACCCTACTAGCCTGGGGTTCTCTCAGCAGATATGAAAGAATCTGGAATCCATGATGGGAGGCAGGACTGGGTGGGCAATGCTCTTTAATATGATGAATCCATATGCTCTTTAAGAATCCCAATCCACTATACAGAACTCTGTGTGGTCGACAGCAGATCTTACTACCGCTGTAATGAGTATAACGTTAGCTATCAATAAGCAGACACTTGCTACATGTAAATGCTAACTGATAATACCAACCGTAACAAAGTGTCACTGTGGTTGTTGTTATATAGTCCCTCTTTGTGACTAATGTTTGTACTGTTTGTTTCTTTCTATGTTTTAAAACAATAAAGCATTACCTATAAAAAGAATCTTACCAAACTGGAATATATATTGGTCAATATTGCACTTTTCTATAGTTTACACATGCCATTGTGTGATGCTCTGTGTGCTCCATCAGAGATCAACTGACAGGAAATAATACAGCTCTAACTGTACCAGGAAGAGGTATGGGAGTAACAGAGCTCTGTCAATTCATTGACTGATTACATGCCCTTTGAATCGTATGAGCCACTAGGCGGCCCTTGGCACTTAATACGGCAATTTTCTAGTTAGAATTTTCCAGCGGCACACATACTGCTAGAAAACTATGTATGGTCATATGAGCTGTTTGTATTTAAAGCCACTTTTATCCTTTTTAGCAAGTGCTGCATATTTTGCCTTCAAAGAGATTGTATTCCCTATTACTTTCACCTCTTAACGCTGAAACATAAACAGTTAATGGGGTCATTTACAATGCCTTCTTTGTATAAAGTTTAGGAGTGCAGAGAGATGTGGGTACCCACCCTAAATACAACACTGTCTGCATATGGCATCATTGTTTTCATGAGGGGCAGGAAGGAGGTGGCATGCAGATGTCCCCAAACTTCCCCCAGTCATCCCTTAACTTGTGCATCATTGAGACATGCAAGAAAGGTTGTGGCAGAGGACACAGGCCAGGAAGAATCCCTGTGCTTACTGCCCCAAGCAGAACTTCTCTGTGCCCATTAGTGCTCTTGCACTTCTGCTAGAGGATAGTAAATAACCGCTTTCATATGCATATTTGTATTTTTCATTGTGTTAAAGAACAGCCATACTATATATTCTGTCAAAGTAATTGAAGTTTTATCCACAGATTTCTGTGAAACTGTGCAACCAGTGCATCTCTCAGTCATTTAAGTACTCTTGGTTTACTAAGCATAAAAAGAACACAGAAAACATAAATTGTTTACATTTAAATTAACTTTTACTATTTTATTACTATTTTTTAAATTATGTAGTTGTTTGTTCAGCAGCTATTCAGTTTTGGAACCTTTAGAAGCTGGCATTATCTACATAAGCGTAACGCTAATTTCAGCCTTATTTCAGGCGCATCAGATTAATAAATTGCATTAATATGCATTTATTGCATTAACATATTTGTATTATGTTATTAATGTAGTATTACATAAAATGATGGTCAGTTAATATAAATAATCAATTAATTCAGTTTTAAATAACATATTTTTAGTAAATTTATTAATAATATCGGTATGAGTAGGACTATATTGTTTTGTACCATTATTTTACAATACACCATTATCTGGGTGGCAACAGAAACTGGCAGCAATCTTTTCATGGCTAGGTGATAATTCTGGCACAAAACTTGAGAAAACCTTGCAAACATTTTACACAGTGTGGATGCAATAATAGGGGAAAACATTTATGTGTGCCAGAACATCCCCAATTAGAGAAGTAATCATAGCTTGGTAAACTGGTTTTGGCATTTTTTCCAGGTGTTATTCTTGGCAGACACCATTGTCTGTGTTCCATTCCCTACCCAAAATGCATCCATGCCATTCTTTTTTTAACCTCAAACAAACTCAAGTACAGTATTTTAAAACCTGACAGCAAGAATGAACAGTGTCAGCACCAGAGAACTATGCCCTTGGGTGACAGCCTTCTCTTTTACCAAGGCTATTTGAAAAGTGCAGTGCTTTTCTGATAAAACTGTACTGTAAACTTTTGCATGCAGTGGTGTCAGCTCCCTAGTTATTTATTTCTTTTTTTTAAAGACTATTAGATTATTGCCTATTCAGTTCTGCTCAGATGTAAAAAAATGTGCCTGTTCCTTGGCTAAAATTGCAATATATATTCTATGATATCACGACTATTATATAATTAGACAATTGTAATGTTTCTTTTTACATAGTTAAGCTGGGCTGTAGTAGCCACTGAGTGATATTGAATGGAATTAGACAACTTGTTATCTACAAAAATCACCAACTCCATCTTAATTAAGGATACCATTTAGTGTGTAACTGACATTTATATTATTTGTACCAAAGTGCATAACTTTACATTTTTAACATTGAGCCTCATTTTCTATTTTGCTGCCCAGTTTTCCAATTTTTTTAAATTGGTCTGCAAAGTGGCAGCATCCTGCATGGAACTTATTGTCAAACAGTTTTTTCTATGCTCACCTCCAGGTCATTAATAAACAAGTTAAAATACAAGGAACCAAGGACAGACCCCTGTGGTACTTTACTAACAACACTGGCCCAATTATAAAATGTTCCATTTACCACCAAGTACAAATAGTATGTTTCAGGCCAATTTTCCTCAATTTTAGCATTAGCTTTCTGTGCTGTATTGTATCAAACGCTTTAGCAAAGTCCAGGTAGATAACAACCACTGCCATTCCAGCATCGAGGTTCCTGCTCACCTCTTCATAAAAGGCAATTAAATTAGCCTGGCACAATCTGTTACGCATAAAACCATACTGGCTAAAACTTATAGTATTGTGATTTGCAAAGTTATTTTACTAGAATTGGGTGTATTTAAAAGGAAGCCTTCATTAGCTGGCTCCTCAGCTGTGTAGACAGATAAAAAATAAGAGTTGAGAATTTCTGCATTTTCCCTGTTTTCATCAACCAACTGAACCCCTGTGTGATAATAAGGGTCCCTCCCCTTCCAGCTTCATTTTCTTATTATTTACATTTTAAAGATATCCCGTTTTCCTTCTGTGTTTAACCCTGTGAAAAGCCTTTCCTAGTTGATACATTGCAGAGATGTCCTTATACTTACAAAGTGTGCATGTCTAAAATTTAGTGTTTTAGTTACTCTTTTATAGATCTTTTGAATTACTGCCACTGTACTGTTATATAGAGGGTAATTATTTCAGTCTTGCAAACGTTGGTTCCACATGCAAGCCTTTTAATATAACTTTTTGACAATAAGTCCCTTGGATGATGCTTTTTTGTGTTCATTGTGTATATCTATTGTTTATATCAGCAGCAATGACTGGGGAGTGATGGAGTGAGCTACAGCTGTGTTGATAGTGGCAGTGATGGGGGGTAGGGTGTTTGGTGTGTACAGGTGCTAGACTTGCAAGTCAGTCTAGCACCTGTACACACCAGTTTGTATATATATATATATATATCTATATATAAATGTAGCTGCACGGGTACAATACAAAGTTAAATGAGTCCTATTATAAAATTTCATTCTGAAGCAATGATGATATGTAGAAGCTTAGAAGCTAACTTTTATATATATATATATATATATATATATATATATATATATATATATATATATATATATATGTGCTTGAGAGAGGGTCAGCACTCACAGGACTTATACAAACAAAAAGGCTAGAGTGCTAGCCTAAATGTTAGTCTCCTCTTTAATAAAATTATTTGTTTGTATAAGTCCTGTGTAACAGTACAGAACATATCTTTAGGGCTGCTGTTGCACCTGATAAAAAAGATTTCAAATATGTACTGCTCTGCACAATAATATGGCAGAAGGGCAGCTGAGTGTTTTGAATATATGGTTCCCCAAAACACTGTAATAATATGCTGGGAATTTCAGATTTCAACAGATACCAGACAACAAAGACAACCAGATTTAAAGTACCCATGACCAAAAATATTTTTTCGTTTCAAGACAGCCTTGCATAGATCATAATAATAGCTCATACAAGACATTAACTAGTTTATAATATTGTGTTCTTACAATAGACACTGCAATGTATACTGTTTATTTATGAGAAAAATCTACAGAACTAAACTACATATAAGTTTCATTTCCTGTACCTATTGTAATGTACTGTACAAAATAAATGAAAAGAACTTTCACAGGTGCAGCCTAAAAATGTGAATGTCAGGTGACTTTAAAAACCTTTAAAAATGTCAGAAAGGGAGTACTCACATTTTGTAAACTGTGTACTCTCTAATGGAAATTCCAGAACATAGATACAAGAAATGTTAGACTTATTGCATCTGTTACACAAGACTGTTTTTATTGTGAGTGTATGCAAATGTAAATTGTATAAAGCTTCACTGCTCCAGACCCTTGTCTCCCAATATTGGTGCTGTTTTTTCTGGTTTTGAACAAACATTATTGATACTTTAAAGCATCGCCTTTTGTTTATGTCTCAAGGAATGGGCTATTTTTGTGGCGGACCTGTCAGTTCAGCAATGCTCATCTGACTGGTGTGTGCCACTAAATCAGAGTTTAAGGCATTAGTAAGTCACTGCATTGTTGTATCCTGAGCTCCTTATGTTGATTCTGTCTGGAATGTAAGAACAAGGATTCCCTTTAGATAATTTAAACCTCTGTGTGTAAAGTTTGGTAGACCAGCTGCCCTATCTAGAAATAGCTGTGGCATCTCACAGATATCCTGGTAAAAAGTGGAGAACAGGTGTTATGTGGGAGGAACACTAATGTCAGAGGCCATAATTAACTTCAGGAGGAATTCTTAAAGTTAGACTTAAGTTAAGGCAACTGAATGTTACAATACTCGTAGAGAGGCCTGAAAATATAAATACATTAGAAAAGTGTTTATGGAGAAATTCGGTGTTTAATATGTATAAAATATACCCTTAGGGGCACATTTACTTACTCACGAACGGGCCGAATGCGTCCGATTGCGTTTTTTTTCGTAATGATCGGTATTTGGCGATTTTTTGGAAAATTATCGCGACTTTTTCGTTGCCATTCCGAATGTTGCGCAAAATCTGGCTTCTTGCGCGAAAAGTCGCACCTTTTTCGTAGCCATTCCGAAAGTTGCGCAAAATGTTGCTATTTTTTCGTAGCGTTCGGATTCATTCAAGCTTCAGTATGGTGACTTTTCTTGGGCCAGGTTGGAGCTGCAGGGTGCCATTGAGTCCTATGGGAGGCTTCCAAAATCATGCTAAGTCTGAAAGTTTCGCCCGCCGCTTACGAGCGCTCAATACGAAAAAGTCACGACAAGATACGAGCGAATCGTAATGGCTACGAAAACTCGCGTTTTTTCGCGCAAATAGTATTGGTAACGAAAAAGTCGCGACAATTTCCAAAAAGTCGTAAAGGCGCCGAAAAAAATTGCAAAAAATACGAAAAAGTCGCAAAATGTTCGTTTTCCAATCTGAATTTTTCAAATTCGGATTCGAATTCGTGTCTTAGTAAATCAGCCCCTTAGTGTTCATTCATGTCATTAGAGTTGGTGCTTAGAGATATCACTTTTTGTTACATGTTTTATCAGTCTAGTATGTGAGCAATGAATTATTTGTGCTAGGACCTAGCTTTCTCCTGCTTAATATATTTTGCAATGGCAGAAACGAATGAAAGGTTATAGTTGCGGAATACCTTAATTTACATAATTCTGTCGGAATACAAATAATTAAATTATCTACACCTTACCTATAGGTCTTGCTGTTATAAGCAAAGTTCAGAAACCTATAACTAGGTAATGAGCCCTCTCCAGCCCTTTATACTGTATATATATATATAAAATTGTTATATGGCATGTATTATGGTTCTTATGGTTGTCCCTAGGTGGCTCCTTAAATCCTCCCATATATAGGATTTCCAAATTGGCTGGTAACTGAGTTGATTTGCATTCCTGTTAATTAGAATAATTCCAGTCTTAGATGGATCAGCTACGGATCAGCTGGTTATTTATAAAGCTTTAAAACATATTATTTTGGTCACATAATATAATATTAAGACAATATCATAAAATCTAATGTATATATTGTAATATTTTTAACCCTTTGAGTTTCTGGTTAAAGTTGAATTTCTGGCTAAAGAAATGGCATGAATGGCATCAATTGGCCATCCCTGGTGCAACCTGAGGAACGCTCTCACTATGCCACATGGCTGAAAAGCCAATGGATTCAGTGAGCAAAAAAATGTGCCTTATTTACAACCTAAAACCAATCATCTATAGCTGACACAAAAAAATTGAAAAGACATCACAAACTTGCAGTGTCATTCCATGTTTCAAAGAAAAACTTTATATTTTACCTTCTCTCTCTCTTTTATCTGCATGTAGTTGCCAGTCCCACAACCCTCATCTTTTGTCACTGCATTCTAGGTTCCCCCATTTTTCAAGTGCAGTACTTCTGCTAGTGATAATTTAACTTAAGGGAATTTAGCTACAATCAATGAGCTGTTATCTTTTTAAAAATATTTTGGATGTATTTGTAACTGCTTCTCAACAGATTCCTTTTATTTAAAACCATAATGTAATTAAACAAATAAACCATTTTATTAATCTAACTGATACAGCTTAAATAACACAAAACTTATTTCAGCAGCTACTGTTATGATTCCAATTTGGTTATGAACAACTAAATGCACTAGAATTTTTGCCAGGAAATAGGCATGGTTATGAGTAGACATCATGCTTTATATTGTTTAGGCAAAGCACTATACTGATATTCTTTTAATTTTACACAGCTTTAAAGTTTTATAGATGTTATAAAATTACAGTGGGGTGTTTGGCTTCCAAGTCCAAAAGTTACCTTTAGCTGTGTTTATGGGTTTGTGATAATGCTTCTATTTCACAGCACAGCTGCTCAGTTTTAAGTTGCTTGAAATACGTACATACCAGCTCAGAAGTGACAGCCAAGTGGTGGATAGTGTGTTTCACAATGGTACTGGGATCCATATAGTTCTAACAGGGATATATAAAACAGTGTTACATATCATTGCTAAGGCAAACCAACCATGGGCACTGTTCAGTGGTATAAAATGAAGTCCATCACCTGATCATAATATTTTGTAGAAGCTCCACAGTGTGGTACATTACAGTGGCTCCAAAACTGTGGAGCAGCTATCCCCATTAGGGTTTAAGTATAGGAAAGTGAGGGGGAAGCCGGATCTCACATGAATGTTTTTACATGTGATGGGGCAGTGCAAAATATACAAAATTAGAATCAAGTTTACTTGATTTTTCCACCATTATTTAGTAAAGCATATAGGTATAAAAATTGGTCCAGATAAAGTTTCATGCAAAAAACGCTTTCTCATAGCTTAATATATAAATCTATAGAGGAATTAGTAGTTGCGTTAGGGAATGGTTTTCTCATATAATTTGGTTTTGTTAGTATTAGGAGGCTTCTATGTTACATTATTCCAAAATGTTTTTATTATGAACAAATGTACTTTGTAAGACACTAAGCATGTTAGTGGGGTCCTCATTTTCTTCTTATGCCAGTTTTCCATTCCTCATCTGTCTATCCTTCATTATTATTCTTTTACCCTTTTCCCTGCATATTTGTTTGTTCTTCATAGCTAATTAAATTGTTCTGCAATTTCAATGCTGAACTTTCTGTCCAACTGGAAACCAATTAATGCACAGAGAGAAGCCAAAAATAAGCCATTTGCTCAATGTTGAAACCTTTGCCTTTGGCTACTCACCACAGTCCAAAGTGAGGAAAACATGGTACTTTTACAACCCTGGGGTAGTAAATGAGCCCTTATTTCAAAATGTATTTCCCCTTTATGGTTTAGTGAATGTCTAGAGTAGATGGCATCTCTAAAGCTAGAGGACATTTAAGCCTAGGGGGAATCAATAATGGCATAAGACCTTACAAGCTACAAATACAGCCATGGGGCTAAGGTAAATGTTATCCCTAGTTTTTGGTGCCTATTGAGGCTGTGATTCTGTATTAAAGCTGGCCAGGAAATTACAAAAACTGTGGTCGTCCTGTGTTTACCATTGTTGCATCTAACTGTATGTTAGCAAAAAAATCTGCTGTTGCCACTGTCAGTCCATTTAAACAAGAATTGATATCCAGTGTATATAGTCCTGTGAGTGCCACAGAGTCTAAATTGGCATTAAGAGGACATATAGGCTTATCACATCACTGTGAGAGGCATATTAAATACTGTCCCTAGTATTCATATTCTTGTTTTGACCTTGGCCTGTTTCCTGTTTTTGAGTTTGCCTCATGAGTTGGTCTGTCTGACAATCATTGTTCTGTCTATATCAGCCTCTTACCTGAGTTTTTCGACTCTCTTGCTTGCCCCACAGGGGGCCCTCTGAATTCATATGCGTAAGACAAGGTAGCACTCGAGTAACTAAGCCCTAGGCCTAAAATCAAATATGGCTATTAGCACTCAAAAGCCAGAACAAGTTACTCCCCTAGGGTTTTGTGAATTGCCTTAAACGACAGCTCTGATGTGAAACATTTTTAGAGGGATGCAAAAGGACAACAACTTGACAGAAAAGGGTAGAGAGTCACTAGGCTTTTGGACAGATAGCCATATCTGCCCAAACATAACAAGTTTTCATACCTTCTCCTTTGTATGGTTGCCTCCAGCCAGTTCATCAAAAATATAACCTTCTTATGGAACAGTTCTATACTCTAGGCCTCAGGGTCTAGCTATTGTAAGAATTTTCTTGGCTGCAGCTCAAGAATTTATGGTTGATTCACTAAAGTGCAGTAACGCATATCGCACGCTTTTTTGCGTTAAATTACACGGAAAAAAACGCGTGATTCGCTTAAGTATTATCGCGTGTGTTAAGTCGCATATCGCATGTGTCAAATTTTGCGCTACCACATGCGTTAATTTTACAGCTTTGCGTTAATTTACGCACAGAAATAATACTAACGCATGATTCACAAACACTTGTTTGTCTGTGTGAAAAATAACACCTACTTGAGGCAGGCGGTAATTATAGAAAAGTACAGTTAATGAGCTTTTGGCAATAAAATATGGACTTTGCAGTGTGATTTATTCAAGTATGTGTTGGCCCTAGAGTGATGTAGCCTCCAGTTTGCAGGGCAATGGTCATTTTCTTAAAAGTAGTTTTACGAAAGTAATGCCGGCGTTTTTCCGTACGCGACAACTATTTGTGCGTGATGCGCTCATTAGCGTGTGTTCCGTCAAATACCGCACGAAAATAGTCTTCGTGACTTAAATAACGCAAGCAGCATCGCGTCTAAATTAACGCAAGTATGCTTTTAGTGAATCGTGCATTAAGACGCGAAAAATTAGACACGATAAAACGCATGCTATAAATAGCACACGTTTTAGCGCACTTTAGTGAATCAACCCTATAATGTTCTGAGAATCTCATACAAGGGTTATTTGTTATTTTACTAAATATTTCTCATTCTAGGAAGGACTTCCCAATTATTTTTCCTCTCACCTAGCTACCACTTCCCAGAATTTCTGCAGCTTAACATATGCCAGACATGATGAAATATGGCCAGTCTAGTGCATATACAGTTTGTAGCATCTTAAACCATAATATTGGGGTGAGACATGTTCCTGGTATTTTTTCTGTCAAAAAGTGAAAGTCATTTTTTTCAACTTCCTGATCCTATTCTTGATTTTGCTGTGGTAGTTTTTAGATATGAAAGTTTTTCCAGAATCAATTTGAGTGAGTTTGAGTCAATAAAAAACGTATGGGCTGATCATCAGCCATGGGATTTGCTCCAAGAACTAATGCTTAATTATCTGAGCACCAATGAGCAGGGTGCAGTGTCGGATTGGCCCACCAGGATACCAGGAAAACTCCCGGTGGGCCCAGGTGTTAGTGGGCCCTCTTGCTTGTGACTATTTGGCTGGTTGCATGGTCATTCCTTATTTCTGTATGGGAAAAAGAGATGGAAGGATAGAGAAAAGAGACTTGGAGAATGAAGAAGTTGAAGGAGGAGAAGTTGAGTGAGGAGAGGAGGTATAATTGTTTAGAAAGTCGGCCTATGGTTCAAAGTTTTCTGGTGGGCCCCTGGCATCTCAGTCCGACACTGGCAGGGTGCCTATCTCTAATGGCAAATCACATTACAAGATCATTAAAGATTTAAAGGAAAAGAAAAGGTAAAAACTAAGTAAGGTATATCAGTAGTGATAAGCGAATCTGCCGCGTTTTGCCATAAAATTCGTGCAATGGCAAGAAAATTTGCGAAATGGTGAAAAATTCACGCATTTGTCGCACAATTTTTTTGTCGCCCGCGTCTATTTTTGTCGCTGCACTTTTTTTTACATGACCATGCCCAATTTTGACACAGCTGCGCCCAATTTTGACACAGCTGCGCCCACTTTTGACATGGCTGCGCCCTTTTTTTATGTGACCACGCCCGATTTGATGTGCCACAAATTTTTTCGAGCGAATTTTCACGGAAGTTTAATGAAACAATTCGCCAATGGCGAAATGCGGAAATTCGATGCAAACCCATGCCTGGCGAAAAAATTCTCTCATCACTATTTATCAGCCATAAACACTAACAGAACTGCTGCACCCAGTCCTCAGTGGAAAGAAACACCACATTTCTTTCTTCCTTCTCTCACAAATACACATGCATATGCATGGGCCCTTTCCACCTTGAAAAAAAGTGAAAAAAAGGTGGAATAATAGGCAGATAAGGGGTGTTCTTTTTTCTCCCCCAAAAAAATCAATGACCAATGACCAGAGGTCACCCCTTTAGATCAGAGGAAAGGCTCTGCCGCTGTTTACAATGGTCAGCACAAAAATTTAGTGACTTTTGGATTGCCAATACGATATTATCATGAGTAATACGATTTTTTTGTAAGCATTTTCGGGATATTTGCGATCTTCAGACATTTTCGTTTCCAATCCCAAATTTTCCCATTCATGATTCGAATTTGTGGATTAGTAAATCTACCCCTTAGTATTAATGTTTGTATATATATAGCTTATGAATGTGTTGGTATAGATTGGTAAGTATAGGTTGTGTGTGCTGGGTTTACTTGGAAGGGTTGAACTTGATGGACTCTGGTCTTTTTTCAACCCTAGGTAACTATGTAAATGTTATTGATTAATTTTAAATTCTTTGCCTTTAATCCGTATGGGAACATTTGGACAGCTATTAAAAATAAATCAACCAAATAGGTGGCATTTGCTGCCAGTAGCCAGGGAGTTTTTTTTATATTAAATCTGTAGGTGTCTTTTAAACAGAGGTGCTGCTGCCAGCAGGCGAGTTGAGATACTCGTATCAGGTGGTAGTGCCCTGGAAGTTACCTGGGGCGGCAAAAAAAACTTAAAAAGCCAAAATTCGTATTTTTAAATCAACTGCAGAAAGTGCTTCTCTGCACTAGCGATGTGCCCTCCCCCTTGGCTTCTCTGACGTGAAAAACCTAAACGTGGAGGAGTGATGGGGCATAGGGTGGCACTAGGGCCTGGAATGCCCCAGCCTTTAAAGTTGAAGTATTTGGCTCCCAGATGTCTGATTTATATGTGATGTACATAGGAAGGAAGACCATATATATGCATATAAGCAGAAAAGAAAGACCTCCTTGAGCCCAATCATGATAGTGTAAATCTCTGTTCGTGATTGAAACGGCTTCAAATTCTAATTCTAGATTACTTCACCTGTTCTTTAATAAATAAAGATGATTTAAGATGGTTTAATATAAAATAATAGCTGTTAAGTGATTGTAAACACTTACCTGAAACCACCAGCCGGTGCTCCTATTAGGAGTAAATTGCACCGGGGTGCATGCGATGGAGATGGTTTTTTGTTCAACTGTGCATGCGCAGGCCAGGGGTTTCAGGTAAGCAATTAAAATCACTGGGGGGTAGCATCACTTTTGATAGTATCTATGCACCTTTTTTTGTATACTGTGCAACAGATCATTTCATTTAAAATAGGTGGTGTATTTTCCCTCTAAAAAGTTAATGTATTCTTTTTCTTGCTCTTTGCTTCCTTTCTATCTTAGCAGAGGAAATTGTAAACCCGCTCCTACACATATTTATAATCATAAATATGCAGATCATTTAGAGTCTTCTTGAGTAAGATCCTCTGTCACTACAGTAAATTTTACTACACCTTTAAAAATTACTAGGGGATATGTTGTAGCTTGTTAAGACAGAGAGTAGGGATAGGTGAAACAGGGTGAAATTAAGTGCCACCCAGCTAAACAACTCCATCCCATTGAATTATTTTTCTCCAGTAGGGGAGAAAAGATACTGTAATTAATGCTTGCTTTCTCCCTCCCTCTGGCATCTTTCCACTTGGAAAAATGTGTTCTTCTGTAGCTCAAGTAACATGTAGCAGTCAAATATTTCTTTTAGGAGGTGACTCAAGACTTTGGGATTCTGTCCAAAACTATGAAATTGTAATAAAACTGTATGTCGGGAGTGAAATCTAACAAGCTATGTCTATGTTTATAACTTTCCAAGCTCTAAGTACTGTAAATGCAGTAAATGATTGTTCGGTGTACCTGACAAAATTATGACAAAATCTCTTCAGCAAACAGCATTTGTAGATGATTAACTATGTTCCCTTGAGATTATCCTTTATGAAGTTAATTATTAAGGAAGTGAGAAATAAGGAAAGACCTGAGTACATTTAACATAGCCTTGCTTTGTGTAATAAAGAGATGAGAAAAAATAAATTTTTAATACAAAGTTAGACTATAGTTACGTTTGGAAGTTTCATACAAAAATGTAGCTGTGTAGGGATAAAATTATTTTTTAAGGGACTTACTATAAAATGTCAATGTGAAACACACCAGAAGCTTGCTTGGAACATGTCCTGTTGTACTGAATTAGTGTAAAATCTCTATCTATATCTATAAAAGACTTATATGTACCTGAAAGTTATGTTTCAGAAGGGAAAATGAGGGAATTAAAAGGAAAATTAAATTGATTTATTGGGTTTTGTCGGCTGTCAGTCCTCAATGCACATAGATTTTATGTCAGACAGCCCTCTCTAAACACTATTGCCTTGCACCAATAACAGAAAGGATGCTCTACTGAGTGCAGAAGAGGAATTAATATGCCAACCTGAAACCCACCTGACTTGGAGCTTACTTGTGGGGGTGGGGTGCCATAAAGAGGGGACATTCAGGCCCCTTGCAATGTGCTGTGCTGGCCCGAACCTGCCCAAGCGGTGGGTTTTGAGCTGGCCCATGCAACACTACTGGAATGTATTTTACCTTGGCTGATATACTGCTAATAAAAGTAAGGTTATTTGCTGATCTGGTTTGTGGAAGGGAAACTGCCTTTTTTGCCTGTATTGCTTCTAGATAAAGTCACTTTTTCTTTTAAGAAATTTGCAATTCAGACAATTATTCTGCAGTCACCTGCTACAGTGTGAATGTGTTTTTATTCTTTATATGCTGGCAACATGCCTTGCAAAGATTGCCTATTACTTATCTTGTTCACACACATCCTGCCAGTATGTTTCTGGAGTGTAAGAGGAAACTCTCCCAGGCAGCGGGTGAACATCCAAACCCTTGCAGATAGTGTCCAAGCTGGAATTTAACTGATAAGCCCAACTCTGCAAGGCAGGATGCTAATCACTTAGCCAGTGTGCTATTTATGTCTTGTACCCCCTGGAAAATAAACATAAAGTTCATGGCCACTTAGATTTTTAAAATAGGGAATCAATGGAAAGGATTGCTGAGAGGTTCTACTTTGATAATCCACCTACTGGATCTTGTTGCTCGATCAATCACTCAATCGGCAGAAAAAGGCTTGAGGGATGAATTATCAAAGCAGAACATTTGGTCCCTCCTTCACAGATGTACTGAAGTGAGGCCATTTTGGAAAGGGTTGAAATGATAGAATTCTAGCCGGGAACAAGGAGGCATGCTTAAGTGGGAAGTTTAGTTCAGCAGAGAAGGCTCATGTCTTGGTTGCTTATCGTTTAATTTATTTTCTTTATTAAAGGGTATAATATCAAATTATCCAGCAAAATTATTCTTAGTACAGGGGAATACTCCTGCTGGCTGAATACTGAAAAGTATTCAGACACCCCTTCTAAAATCACATGTCCTCAGCTGGGGCACTCACTGCCAAGTTTCAAAGTGTCTCCTGGAAGACTTTTTTTTTTATGGGTGAGCAGCTGCACTTAAGACTAGCATCACTGAAATGTGCAATGCCAAACATAAGCTGCAGTGGTGAAAAGGTCACTACTACTGCACTCTGGAAGCAGGAGAAGTGTGTTCTCTAATGTGATGAATCATGCTTTACCACCTTGTAGATGAGGTTGGGTTTGGCAGATGAAAGAAAATGCATAACAAGATATGTATCAGAAGGAGGAATGGGACTGTTTGGTCAATAAAAGTCCTGGTTCCAGTGAAAGAAAACTTTCATTCTTCAGTGTACAGTGATATAATTGACAATTCTGTGCTTCCTACTTTATTGGGTATATTTATCAAAGAAGTTAGAGCTCACCACAGTCCGCTAGAGTGAAATTCCACCACTCTCCATTCATATCTATAGCATTTTTAAAAATTTTTTTTTAACATTTCTTTTATTGAGCAATCAAATTGTAGCAGTCGTGTACAGGTCAGTTTCCATTATTAACATTGCCATTGTTTTATAACCAAATAAAGTAAAAATAAAGTAACATTTGATATAACACGAACTAAATAGGTGTGGTGCTTTTTTTCCAATTGTATTTATAGCCTGTAGATTATTTGCTGTAACACTTACGTAACCAATCTGTAAGTCAGTGGGGACTCATTTACGTTTATTCTTTAACTATGCTGTATTCCCTTTACCTGGAGCAGGGGGGAAGGGATATCTCAAGTGGAGTAGTAGTGTATTAAATTGCAGGATCCACGTCAATCCATTTTTCCCAAATTTTGTTGAATTTTTCTGGGCAGCCTCTTCTCAGGTAAGTAATTTTGTAGAGGGGGATGCTTTTTTCTATTAATCGCTCCCAGGACCTTAGAGTAGGTCTTCATTGGGATTTCCAGTTTATGGCTATATTCTTTTTTGCGTAAAGGAGCAGTATTGATAATAGTCTGCCCTTTTAGGTGTAACATCGATCTATAGCATTTTTAAAGGTGTATTTATCAAAGGGTGAACTTTCACTCCCATAGGAATTAAAGGAGGAAATGGAATTTCACTCCAGCAGACTGTGTCTTTGATAAATATACCACAATGACAGAAGTTTAAAAATTCCTTTTCATGTTTCAGGATGACAATTCCCATCCACAAAGCCAAGTCCATAGTGAATGGTTTTGCCGAGATGGGAGCGAGAGATATCGACTGGCCCACACAGTGTCCTGTCCTCAACCCAAATTAGCACCTGTTGGATTCATTGGAATATCAACTGCATGTGTGATTACTCAACCACACTAGTACTTTTTTGGCTAAATGTAAACTAAGCCTTACAACAGGGAAAGTCTTTCAAAAACACCAGGCTTAGTTTTGTGGGCAGGCCACAAAGGCCCAGGCCTAGGGCAGCAAAAATCTGGTAACGGCTTGCCACATCTGAACTGTGAACTGGGCAGTAAATTTACAGTTATTTGAATCTCCTACCCAGTCCAGTGATCGGTACTGTAGCAGCCAAACAGGTGTGTGAAGCGGTTGGGGGTGTGATGAGCCTAGGGGTGCCCTATCTTAAAATACGGCCCTGCACAAGACTAAAGTCTGTTATAGCAGCAAAGTGAAGACCAATGTCATACTTAGACCAAAGAGGTGTGTGAGGCGGGTGTGATGAGCCTAGGGGTGCCCTATCTTAAAATACGGCCCTGCACAAGACTAAAGTCTGTTATAGCAGCAAAGTGAAGACCAATGTCATACTTAGACCAAAGAGGTGTGTGAGGCGGGTGGGGGTGTGATGAGCCTAGGGGTGCCCTATCTTAAAATACGGCCCAGCACAAGACTAAAGTCTGTTATAGCAGCAAAGTGAAGACCAATGTCATACTTAGACCATGGTTGATAAGAAGATGTTAGATGGTAGATGTCTGGATTCTTTTGGTAATATAGTGTATACCTCTGTATAGGCTATTAGAAAACCCAGAGAGTTGTCTCTGTTATGGTGAGTACTACTCACAGCATAAAAAACTGGTCATGCCCTCAATGTCATCATTCCATAACCGCCTGCCCACCATGATGCATAGGGCAGTGAAAATATAATTAATTATAAACATTCGCCATAGAAATGGGAGAACCTATGCTAATGGCAGGTGAGAGGAATGTCCTATGCAGCAAGGCTTCCTTACGACTATCAGTGTCTGTTAAAGGCAGTGTTTTCCATGCTTTCTGTAGAGCAGGGATTTCCAACCTTTTTTACGCAGATGTAGAAAGTGTTGGTGAGCCAAATAAGAACTGTGATTGGCTATTCCGTAGCCCAATATGACCTGCTGGCCTGCAGAAGGCTCTGCTTGGAATAAAACCTATGTCTCTATGCTTCCAAAGCCTGCCTCCAAGTTACAAATGTAAAAATTGGTACCTACATTGAGGCCAATGGAACCAACATCAAAGGAGGAGGTGAGCAACATGTTGCTCAAGAGCTACTGGTTGGGGATCACTGCTTTAGTGGAAGTAGCTCAGTTATCCCTGAAATCACTACGGTGGTCAGAACATCACACATGCCATTAACCTAAGGCAATATTAATACTAAAGGCTGAGCCAATAATACTTCCAAAAGAAGCCTGGAGCAATAAATCAGATGCAGAAATAAATATGCATTAAGCTGTTGATATATTTATTAGTTTGTTGGGAAAAAGATCAAGTTATACTGGATAAGTAACTCTTAATGCAAGCATCCAGTTGCGTATGCACCCTATAAGCAGGGTCGATTGGAGGTGCTGCTGCTCAACATACACTGCAAGTGACTGTATAAAAAGGCATTACAACAATGGTAATTTTATACTCTAAGACCAAGTAGATATAAGGAAATGTAATGAAAAGAAAAAAGAAAGAAAACAGACAAAAGGAGTGGTTCATCTAGCTGCACAACATGTTTGCACTATTTTTGTAACTGTACTTGTCAGTAGCTTATTTACACATCACAGCGAGGATAACATTCACTATGGAATGTGGTGAATCATCTTCTCAGCTCCTTACTGATGGAAACATTAACCGACTGAGCACTCATTGGTTTATTATTTAACAGAAATGTTTTTAAATACCTAATGAATAAGGACAATAAAATAGCTTTTTGTGAAAAAGCCTGTTTGTTCATTTGGGAGGTTGCCACCAAGCAACAGCTTGTGGGAGATGGTGGCAGCCTCCCGGAGAAGTCTTGGGAAATTTAAAACTTACCTACTGCATCCAATTCGGGTCCGCCCACTTCCACTTCCTGATAGGGTAAAGAGCATGTGAATGCTGCCTCCTGGTTGGAGGAAGACAGGGAACCCAGACCGGATGTTAGATTTTTTACCTTAGTGCAAGATGGAGGACACAGTTTATTTCTGCAACAGACTTCATGTCACTGTCACCTGAGAGAGGGGCTGTTCATTCAAAAAACAGCCAATATTGCCTCAGAGATTATGTTTCTTCCTCTGAATAGGAGATTTTGATACATAAACCATAGTTTAAGAAATGAGTATTGTGAAGAGAGTTATATCCTCTTCCTCAGGGGACTCTTCCCCTCACAGTCCTAAGCATGTCAATAAGCATGTTTTTAAGTCAGTTTTGCAACCAAATATGCAGCTCACTTTTGAGGCAAACACAAGAGTCTCTCTAAGCCCTAGCTGTGCCTGTTCACTTGCTGGGAGGCCAGTTTCTGCAGGCTATAATACGTTGGATGGCTACAATCCTGACCTTACTGCAAAGTTAGTTGACTGGGAATCTGAGGAAGTCACTTACAAATGACAAACTACTCCCAGATAAGTTAACTGCAAAATTCTGGTGCATAGACAAAGACACAGTAGTGAAGTAGTATTTCTTGCAACTGGGGTTTAGAGCTCCTCTGGTCAGAAAGGATGCGTTGATATTAAAATCTCATGCAGGCATACCTGATATGACTAAGCTTGCTGCAACTGAAATAGACCCAGCTTTGATCTTCATTAAGTCTGATATTATGGACCAATCTTTCTGTCATATACAATTTAAAACCGCAGATGTGATTGGTCTGCTAGCCCTCATGTCAGTTAAAGCAGTACAGGAATGTCCAGACTCTTTTCTAGAGCTTCTCTCCTAGCCTTTAAGTTTGCTATGCTTCAAGCAATTTCTAGAGCAGCCCTTATAATCGGAGACCTTTAACCACATCTCCACTATCAGGAGAGCTTGCTAAAGTCAGCAGGTTTGGCTGATCTAGCTCCAAAATCTTCAGAGTTTCCTAATATTTCCACCTCTTTGGCCCTGATTTTATTTAGGAAGTCAAATCCAGCTATAATGCCAAGAAGTCCTTTGCAGAAATCAAGTTCACCAAAAGGTTCCCTACAAAGCCCTTTCGTGAAGAGGGACATTTCTCCAGAACCTAGGATTTGTCCCATTCCAGACAGGGTTCCAGCAAGTCGACCTATCATAATAAGTCTAGTTTTCCCTCCTGGGGCTATTTCTACAAAAAAATCAGGTAGGTTTAAAACATCCAGGGCAGCTCGCCTGGCTCTACAACAGATTCTAGTCCCTCTCTTACCCTCCTCTTTTCATTTTCAGACGGACAACAAGACAGCGGTATTGTATATCAACAGAATGGCACTCAATGACACCAGTTATGCAGGTTGGCCGTCCTCCTTTGGAACTGGGCCTTGTGCCACTTTTTTGCTTGATTATGTGAGAGGGCAGAGATTAGGTCAGGGGTGATTCACAAAGACAAAGAGACCTTTCAGAATAAGTCTGCACCTTACTTAAAAAGACTTTCAGAACAAGTCTTCACTTTATTTACAAGGATTGCAACAGGCCAAAGTATATGCCCCATAACCATACATAAGATTCCTCCAAATTAAAGGGTATGTTTTAAAAAGGTAAAACCATGCAAAGTCCATATTGTGTTGCCAAAAGCTCATAAACTGTACTTTTCTATAATTACCGCCTGCCCCAAGTAGGTGTTAATTTTCGCACAGTAATGTGATATTTAGCGCGTCTAAGTGTTTGTGAATCATGCGTTAGTGTTATTTCTGCGCGCAAATTAACGCAATGCAGTAAAATTAATGCATTCAGTCGTGCGCTATTTAACGCACACGATATGTGACTTAACGCATGCGATAATACTTTAGCGAATCACGCATTTTTTGCGCGTCAATTTTAACGCAAAAAAAGCAAGAATCAACCCTCATGACTACTAAAGGGTATAGAAGGTCCTGACTGATGCACAATTTTAATATATACTGTATGACAGATAGAATATAAACTATATATATAAACTACAAGGAGACAAATTATGCACCATATTAATAATTAGCCCTGTTTGAACAGTAAATGCAAATTCCCATTTATAACTTCATCCTAGAAATGTACCTATGAGGATAAGAACATATAAAAAAGAGACTTAGCACAAAACCTTAAAGGACATTAAAACTCCCCACACAAAAATGTAATCAGTAAAGAGCCTTTTTGAAATCTGTAAATACCTGCTAAAGGTTAATAGTAAGGCTTCAACATCCCTTTAATTACTTAGGATTCCTTCTCCTCCTCTAACCCACTTGCCCTCCTCCCTCAGGAATTTACTTTGGCTGTTGGCTACTGAGCATGCTCAGTTCTTCTTAGCTCAGATTACTAAACACTCCCTCTAGTCTAGCAGCCAATAAAGAGATGGCATTCCTGGTTCCATAGAAACTTTGCTCTAGATGTCTGATCCTATTTTTTTCTCCTAACCTTCTCTCCTGAGCTTACCTTAACTATTACAGTGCTCAATTCAAGCAGGGCTTTTTATCAAAGTGTGTTCTGCCTGTGTAAGCCTGCATTCATGACTGCATGAACTTTACAGCACACATGTGCTGTTTGCAGATGTAACAGCTGATGATGTGCCAGAGGGAAAATGGCCACATGGTGAAAGCTGCTATTTGTTCAAGGAAAATGTGATGGTGCTGTAAAATTAAGGGGATATATGCAGTACAAATTATGCCATTTTGGTGGAGGAGATGTGCCCAACTTATTTACATTGTTGGAAAATGTTGGCTTTACATGTGCTTTAACTTCCACTGCTTAACTGCAATCTGAAATGTGAGGAAATTTTATTGAATTCATATTGTATTAAGATCAAAAAGTATCTTTGAACAGACATCCTAAAAGCTGATGGTTGGATAACATCTTCTAGGTTATTGCAGCAATAATTCTCAGAAATGTTCCTTATTTATCTGGGCAAAGAGCCAGATCATTTTTCTAATTACAAAGCAATATCTGTTTATGTGCAAATAAGAGGCATTAAACTTAAAACCTTCCTTCTAGAATTAATATTGCTAATGAACATTTGTTTAAAAAAAGCAAAAGAAGTAAAAAGTATACAAGATAATCAGTTACTGTTACTCAGACTAGTAGAAAAATGGCATATACATGGGTGTGTGAAGAGTTAAGTTGGACAAACACAAATCAGCTGTTGTGGGATCCATTTCTCTCCACAGATAAATAAATGGAAGGTCACTTATTCATCTCTCATTCACCCTTACTGCTCATATAGGGGTACTGGAAATAAATACTGCAGTATCTAAGCAAAGTGATTAACCAGGACTTAAAACCAGACCCCAAACTATGGTCATTACATATTTTAATTGACTGCAATGTGGACACCTTCATAAGCTAAACCAGGGACCCCTAACCTTTTTTTTTTTTACTAATGAGCCACACTCAGGTGTAAAAGGTGTTAATGAGCCACACAAGCATGAAAAAAAATTATTTGGGGTTACCAGGACTTGGTAGCATCCAAACTCTCTAATGGCTTCTTTTTACTATTGATATGGACATGGACAAATTTTGGGATTTGTCTTTGTCTGTGAAGCAATTAGTTCCTCACATCCTCAAATAGCATATGTGATCTATAATACACTAAAAGTTTATTCAAACTTTCCTTTTAAGCTTGCAGTACTACAGTCTAATTAGATACCGTCTCTCTACATACTGAGGGGAAACAAAAGACGGCTTGAGTCTAAGCCGAAACGTTGAATTAAACACCATTTTTTTACTTCATACAAGTCCTGTAAGTGCGGTTTGTTTGTGCTTACTAATTATGTTATGTTAACCATGCACCCATGCAGTACCTGGAGTTCTCTGTGTGCACTATTCCTGTTCTTTTAACACAAATACTTTTTTTTATTTTTTTAAATTACCCCCTCAATTAATCCTCTGTAACTTGATTATTTTAATGTGAACCAACACTCTCAATCTCTCTGCACGTTTTCTGGTGTGAAAAATACAGAAGTAGGTTATGTTACCACTCTTGACTAGATAGGTCCTCTGCGCACTGCCTTCCAGACCTCGTGCATCAACCCCTGAATGATAGAGCCTCACTCATTACCACTCTTGTAAGATTTCAAAAAAATTGATCCAAAAGAACAGGCAAATGAATTTCCCAGCAGGCACACTGAGACCTAGATTGCTTATTAAAGATGCATGAACTATGCAGCGATCGAATGATCGAGCCTAGCCTAGCCTGAAAGAGTCAGGCTAGGCTCAATTGATCGCCGCATAGTTCATGCATCTCCTGATACTTTCCCCGGCGTTGCCGTATCGCCTTTGTTCAAATGACAGGAAGCTGAGTTTAACAGGTATTTTCTTCTAAAGCATTCAAAATAACAAATAGTTTTCAGGATAGGGCAATTATTGGGGGAGGGTAGAATAGATTTTTTAGTAAAAATTTTTTAGTGTTACTTTTCCTTTAAGGCCAGACAGTTGCGTAACTGCAACATAATAGAATATAATAGAATATCATTGTTTCCTGGGGTAATTCAACTTTAAATTAATTTTTAGCATGATGAACACCAGGGGTCCTATAACTTTTTAAACACAGGACCAGTTCAAGGTCCCTCAGACTGTTGGGGTGCTGGACTATAGTCCTCAAATTATGTCCCCCCCGCGTCCTCAAACTACAGCCTGCTCCCTGTTGCATCCTCTCAGTCGCTGCTCCCTCCCACTCCCTGTTTCCCTGCTCCCCTGCTCCCCATTGTGTCCTCCCACTCCCTCCTGCGTCCTCCGGCTCCCTGCTCCCCAGCAGCGTCCTCTGGCTCCCTGCACCCCGCTTTTCCTCTGGCTCTCTGCTTATCTGCTCCCCGCTGCGTCCTCTGGCTCTCTGCTCCCCCACAGCGTCCTTTGGTTCCCTGCTCCCCGCTGCGTCCTCTGGCTCCCTGCTCACCCGCTCCCCACTGCATCCTCTGGCTCCCTGCTCACCCGCTTCCCGCTATGTCTGCAGACAGGTAGTAGCTAGGGATAAGGATACAGCGGGGGCTGGGTAAATTACCTTTGGGGGCCTGATCCGGCCGTGGGCCATAGTTTGAGGATCCCTGATGTACACAGTTATACTCTGAGGCACCGTTCTTTAGTTTTTCTTTTTTGATGAGTTTTAATAATTTAGTTTTTTGTTCAGTAGCTCTATAGAAAACTGCCTAAATAATTCAGAAACTAATAAAAAGAGGTATTAAAAAGTTGCTAAGACAAACTCCCGCTATCCAGAAACAGAAGCAATACAGATGCAATTCAATTCCACTTTCTTATATAGACCAAACCAGTTTACAATTAAAATACACTTGAATGAACACAAATTAAATATTAACAATTACAAACCTTTGCTTGAGACAAAAGATAAGGGTTATAAGAAAGTGGAAACATTTTTTTGAACTAGGCCATCAAATATTGCAACTGAGATGGCAAATGAGGCAACTTGAGGGAAAGGGAAAATTATACAATTATATGTTGCTAGTTCTGTAGGGCCAGCATTTGTAACTTTGTAATTTATCTTATAACAGTTTTTAGTGTTTCAGGTTTTAATTGTTGCCTTTTTAATCTACACCTTCCCATACAATTTAAGTAATTTGTCCTAATAGAGAAACTCTGAATTTATGGACTACAACTGCAAGCCTGATAAAGAGGCACACCCTCAAAATGTCTTTTTGTGACACAGCAAAGTTAAAGGAAAAGTAACACTAAAATGTTTTAAGTAAAAAAGCTATTCTACCCTGCACCAATAACTACCCTATCCTGCAAACCACTTAGTATTTTAAATGCTTTAATAGAAAATACCTGCTTAAACTTGGCTTCCTGTCAATTGAACTACGGCGATACGGCAAAGGAATGAGCTGCATCCACTATGCGACGATCGATTGATCGAGCCTAGCCTTCTTCAAGTTTTAGCAGGTATTTTCTATTAAAGGGTAGAATAGGTTTTTTTACTTAAAAATTTTTAATGTTACTTTTCCTTTAACATAAAGGTTAAAGAATTAAAGGGTTTCAAATACCAGGGAATTAATGGCTCTGCTAAAATTACTCATAGTCCACTATTCCACTGATATCAATCTGGCTGTCAGATTACAACCTACACTGACACCAAACTCTTTTGGGATTTAAACTGGAAGCTGGTTGGTTGGTGAGGTCAAAGGAAACTGGGGTCTTGGCAGGCAGAACTGGGTCAACACAAAGAAACAGGCTGAGGACACGACAGGCAACTAGTAAGGGAAATTATACAGAGTCAAACAAGACAGACTATGAGCAGAAAAGAACAAAATACCAAAAAAACATTTAATAACCAAGCAGAGAATATACTGTTTGATGCTTTAAATAGGGCTCGGGAAGAAGGAAGCAGAAGCACTGAGTCAATATGTGGGCATGTTGGAAATGTACATATATATCAGGAAACCAGTGCTGGCACAATAAATTACCCCTTTTTTGGAGTATCCTACAGATCGTCTTTCGTCTGTTGTACATTCACCTTGGACATGGTGAAGACTGGTCAAGATTGGTGCATTTAATGGGCAAATATAATTGCAAAATTTTTATGCACAGTGCGAATGTCCTTAAAGCTTTTTAAATATGGCATATTTGCAAATTGTGAATATTTATGCGTATACTATGCTTTTGAGTTACGCCACAACTTTAGTGGTTGAAAATATATACGCTGAACTGATTTTGCTAATTGCAAATATATATATGCAAAGAGAAAATCAGCGCTATGTTCATGCATAGTAAACCCGCACAGAGGGCTCATGCAAATTGCAATCTCATTTGCAAATTTTTGTGCGCAATTCACATTTCACTGCGATTCACAACAAAAGGAAAGACGGGCACAGCAGTGCAAAAGTGCTTAGGAAAAACTATGCGCAAACAACCATTTGTGAAAAAAATGTACGCAGCGAAAACTTTATAGATGTTCCCCACTGTCTTTTCCAAGAATTCCAGCGTCATTGTGGACACAAACAGGTCATTCTTTTGATGTAATTATGCTGAGCCTACAGCAGATGCATCCAATTTACCTAAATAGACACATCTGCTGATGTGCTTTGATGCAAATTCGGCAGCTGGGGTGAATATTTTCAAAAAAGTCAGCCTTGAATCATTTTCGGTATTTGGCGTGTGAGTGACGTGTGCCCTCTATTCTTTTGCAGCAAGTGTACTGTGCCTATTGATGCTGGGTGCTAAGGGATTCCTTGAGCTACTGCCTGGTCAGTAGTGGCGGTAGTTCTATGGTTTGCCTGCGGCAATAGCTGCAGCAGCACCTGATTCAGAAAGAAAGGCAGGAAGGACCAAGCACAGCAAAGAGTGCATTTTGACGCAGGTGTCTTTAATGAAAGTGGTTTTAGGTGCAACTCAATGTGGTGAAAAGCACAAATTGCCCACTGCACTTGTAGACATAAAAAAATTGCATTAATTCAAAGAATGAAAATAGAATTTTGACATCTTCTTGATTATGTAGAGTTTCGAGGCCCCAGTCCTTAAAGAACATGTAAACCTATCACAAAAAAATTAATCAGTGAACAGAAATCTTTAAATATCTGCAACTCTGGGTGTTCAAAGGTTAATAGTAAAGCTGCACCATGCCCTTAATAACTTAGGATTCTTTATCCTCCTCTAGCCCACTCGGCCCCTTCCTAAGGAATTTACTTTGGCTGTTGGCTACTGAGCATGCTCAGTTCTTTTTAATTTAGATTACTAAACATGCCCTCCAGTCTAGCAGCCAGTGAAGAGATGGTATTGCAGAAACTCCGCTTTAGCTGTCTGCTTCTATTTTTTTCTTCTGATCTCCTCTCCAGAGCTCAGCTTAACCAATACAGTACTCCATCCAAGTAGGATTTTTTAAAGTAAGTTCTGCCTGTGTAAGCCTGCATTCTTCATGAAATGTACGCTGAATAAGAGCGGCGATGTCCGGTGAGCTCTTGCTGGCCCTTGAAAAGCAGTGGGAGAGGGTGTAAATCTTGTGCTGGGCTATACCCATATGCGCAGCAGGTATCCAAGGTGAATAGCCTCTGGCATGTTAGAACAATGTAGGTAAGGGAAGTCGGCAAGTCAGATCCGTAATTTCGTGATAAGGATTGGCTCTAAGTGCTGAGGCGCGAAGCGGGGCTGGGCACGCGTTGCGGCTGAATAAGGGTCTTTGTGCTCATATGCTGTTTGCAGATGTAAATGTCACTGATGATGTGTCAGAGGGAAAATGGCCACTGGGTTCCCATTTCCACAAACTGGTATTTGTTTTAGAAAAATGTGATGGTGCTGGCGAATGGAGGGGTTATATGCAGCTTAATGAAATGATGCGGTTCGGGTGAGGAAGATGTGCCCAAGTTGTATGGAAAATGTAGGGTTTAAGAAGGATATTAATTTGCTAGAAAGTGTGCAGAGAAAAGAAATGAAAATAATGAAAATTATTGATTTTAAATGAAATTAATTTATGAGGGTAGACTGTTAAGGTCGGGGTTCTTTTTTCTGGAGATAAGCCACATGCAAGGGTACTTGTTTAGTCTTTACAGTTACATTAGAGGACATTGTGAAGAGAAAAGGACTAGAGGCTACCCCATTGACTCGAGAAACTGAACTTTCATTTGAAGCAGATAAAACAGGTTTTCACAGTGAGGCTGTGGAATATGATGATGTGATGGCAGATGCTATAAATGCATTTGGAGGGGTAGGACTTAATTGACTTTTGTCTTTTTCAATTTAGATTAACTATGTAAAATTTGATTCAGTATTAATTAATATTGCCAGCTTTCATCAAGATTTTCCACTTCTACAATGGTTTTAATTTTTAACTGTGTACCAAATTGTATCATTCCAAAAATAAAATAATGCTACTTGTATTCTATTTTAGATGCCTATTCAAGTAAAGGAAGCTTTAAAATATTTGCACTTTGTGGCTTGTTTACTAAATGAGTTCAGTACAAACATAATTGGCATGAAAGTGGCCACACATTCTAAGTCTGGTCTCATTCTGTGGCAAAGTGCCAGCATATAAAAAGGCAGTTAGTTAAATGTACATTTAGAGACTGTAGTGAAGTATGGAAAATCTGAAAGGAAATACTATGACTGACAAGGACAGAAAACTCCTGCCAGCATGAAAGAAAAGAGCAAATGCTAAGCTGAATTTAAAACCTCAAAGCATTATTTAGGTTACAGCCCATCGAAATACATGAAATCTGTTTGGTAGATGGAAACTCCTTAAAAAAGGCTTAGTGGACTGGATTACTAATCATTGCTGTGGAGAAAAACTATGCGGCATGATTCACAAAATGCATTTTTATCCTCATGTCACCTTCAGTTGTTATTTAGTCCCAGAAAAAGTATGATTAATACATTAGACCCTTTTCATATATGCAGATGTGGCACATCTGGGAAAGGGTGTGCTGCTGTTTTGTTTTGGTGATTTTTTGTGTTTTTCCTCCTTCCTTCTTCTTTTCTTTTTTTTTTTTTTTTAACTTTCTGTAACCATGGATACCAGTGCATGTTTGGCAAAATGCTCGGAAAGAAGAAAAGGAGCTCAGAGAGCTCAACTGGCAGTTGTCCAATGTAATCATTCTGCAGAGCTGAAATGAGGCCTTTGGCAGACTTCCAAGTTTCAGAGAACAAAGATGTCAGTTCCTAATGTTGGCGGCAAAGCTTGTTTGACATCCTTATATGGTTACCCAGAATCCTTTGCCTTGGCTGCTTTCCATTCCCTTCAGGGTAGCAAACAGGATTAGCACACAGAGACTTGTTTTTCCCCTTTCCCATCCAACTGTTCCAATGACATCATCTCTGCTGCTTTACTTGCCAGAGGTGTAGATTTTACAACATATAAGATACTATTTAAATGAACAGCCATGCAAAATATTTCATAGTTTGTATGAAAACAAGTTGCTTATTTTACTTGTCACAGAACGAATGCTACAATCAGCTAATTACAACCTACACAGAATTGTGAAATGAATGGAGTAATTCGTTTTGAGATTCTTGATAGTAAAATGTGGTTTGAAAAGTAAATAGGAATAGATTTAGCATCTTCCTGAGAAAATAATTGCACTAGGAATAAGAAGCAATTATTTATTAAATCTGCTATTACTCCAACTTAGGACAACATTTTAGGACTTTTATGTCAGTGAAATTGCAAATAAAGTTGGCTGTTGATGATAAGTGGGGAGCCTAAAATACAATGATGCAGCAATGGAGGCACACTTAGGATTGAGAAGGGCAGATCAATTACATCATGTGGTGGGGTTATGGCCCAGCTTGGGGGGGGGCTGTGGCATAGTGGCTAGCTTGGACTGAAAACTTCATTTGGAGGCAAGTTTAAAGAGGTAAGGAGGCAGGAAGGAAGGGGAGCAGGGAAGCAGGATTAGGGCTGATCAGAGGCAGAATACATTGCCAAATAAACTGCAGGTAAATTTGTAATACCAGGCAGGTGGCAACCCTACCCTTAAAGTACATGAAAGCTGTAAAAGTGTCCATGGTTTTATTAAACAAGAAATGAGTGAACTCCACACAAACACAGCTTAAGAATTTTTTAAAAGTAAACATAATTTCAAGCAATTTTGCAATGTACTTTAATTAAAAAATATGCATCCTTTTCATGATTTTTAATGTATATATGTAATATGGTTTACCTATTTACCTAAGCCTAGCCCCCTGTTTTCCTGCTGATCTGGCTGACTACTTTGAAACTCAATTAAAATGTAACTTTATCTTCACCCTGCCTTCAGCCTGCATCCTCCAAATCCCACAATTCCCTGCACATGTGAATATTACAAGTGTCAATATTACAATGCAATGCATTGTGGGTTATGTATTTCCTGCATTTTGTCTGTAAGCTGTGGAGAATTTGTTACAGTTTGCGACACCAATGTTTTAGTCCCTCCTCCCCTGCCAGGATTTCAAATGATGCAGGAAGAGAAAAACTATTTTGCAGCTGGATTTTAGCATATAAACATTGTATTAATTCATACATTTTAAAGGAACAATTACAGTGATAGGTAAATTAGGGGTTTCTCTGTAGCATGGGGCTCTTTTACAAATTTTCAGATGTCAGAGTTCCACTTTAAAGGAAAAGTAAAGGTAAATTGACTGGGGGGTGCCAATGTGTTAGCCATCCCGCATTGAACATGATCGCTAACCACAGACCCTGGGCCAATGCTTCTGTCTGCTAAAAAGCACACCGGCCCGGGTTGCTTGTCTGGCGCTTCACTCCTCCATCTTACGCAATGCCCCAGTGATCCTTTGCTGTATCTGGATAGCGTGTGCAATAGATGTTGAATGTTCAGGACATCTGACGATGATCGCTAGGGAAACAGTATATGACAAAGGCAGGAACTCCACCATGGGCAATCTAAGGTTAGATATAATGTTTACTGGGTGGTGTCTAACTCATTGGCACCCCAATGAATTTGCATTTACTTGTCCTTTAATAATAGGATTGCCTTACAATATAACAAAAAAATTCTCAATCCTCAATTGATCTTAAAGGGGTGGTTACCTTTAAGATAACTTTCAGTATGTTATAGAATGGCCCATTCTAAGCAACTTTTTAATCGGTCTTCATTATGTATTTGTTATAGTTTTTCAATTATTTGCCTTCTTCTTCTAAACTCTTTGTGGCTTTCAAATGGGGTCACTGACCCCAGCAGCCAAAAAGCCTCTGTGAAGCTACAGCTTAACTGTTATTGTTATTTTTTATAACTTATTTTTGTATTCAGGTCCTCTCCTACTCATATGCCAGTCTCTCATTCAAACCACTCTCTGTTGCTAAGTTAATTTGGACCCTAGCAACCAGATAGCTGCTGAAACACCAACCTGGAGCGCTGCTGAACAAAAAGTGAAATAACTAAAAAGTTACAAATAATAAAAAATGAAGACCAAATGCAAAATGCCTCAGAATATTACTCTCTACAGCATACTAAAAGGTGAACAGCCCCTTTAATAAACAAAGGCACAGTAAAACAAATACTCTGGTTGTACAGTGTACCCTTCACCCTGGTTACTGATCCCTGGTCCTCTGATTAAAACAACTTTGAGTCTTTTATTGTCATCATATATCATATGCAAAGTGCAAAATAAATCAGGTGGAATTTACCATATTATATCAGAGTTGGCGCTTCCTTACAGAACCACAGATACCATAATATGATTAGCTCCAAGTTACACAAACCTATACTTAGGGAACTGGGAAGACCACCATATTTGGGGCCCTGGCTGCCACCCTGGTCTAAATGTATAACGTCTCTATATAGATGATCTTTTGATCATTTGGGATACTAAAGTTTCCCCTGTAGTTCCTTTTTTTCAGAATCTTAATAATAACAAAGAGGGTTTGAGGTTCTCATCCAAATTGAGTGAACAGAGTATAGAGTTCCTGGATCTAGAGATCTATGTGGAGGCAGATAAATTGTGCACTAGAACCTTTTCTAAAGGGGTGGATAGAAATACATATATCCTAAAGAATAGTCATCACAAAGAAACCTGGTTAAAGAATGTCCCTAGAGGACAATTCTTGAGAATTTGTAGAAATTGTACCACTAAGCATGACTTCTTTGAACAAAGTAGCTATATTTATAATTGATTTCGGGGGAAACACTTGGAGCAATTCCTGAGAATAGTAGGGGAAGATACATTTATACCAAAATTGGGAAGAACCTATAGAGCAGATCAGATTGATTTGGTGATTTGATTGATTTGGTGTCACAGCTACTCAGCAAAGGAACATTGAAAGATGACCATCTTACTGATTTCCTAAAGAGAATAAGAGTGAGAGATTGGGGGATTACTGTGTATCAGCCCCCAGAGGCCAGAGAAGGAAAAGAGGGGAAACTAATGAAATGGGGAGAAAAACAAGAGAAAAGAACATTAATAATAAAAATATAAAAAAGAAAAATATAGTTCAGAAAAAGATTAAAATAGGCCAAAAAATAAGAAGTTTTATGTTAACAAAATAGGGAAAGTGGAAATTAGACTAGCCACTGCCATTGAGCCATCCTTTGAGTATGACAAGTTGGCTATGGTGGCAAGGTACCACTATAGATCAGAAGAGGTTTTTAAGAGGATTCAAAAATATTGGCCAATAATACTTAATGGCCCCCATTTTGAAAAGTGCATTACTGAGAAAGTTGCCACTTATTTTTAAAAAGAATAGAACATTAAAAGATATACTGGCACCTACAGTTTTAAGAAAACATAGAAATAAAATTAAAAATAAAAATGAGAATAGAAATAGTATAATTAAATGGTGTAAGAATGGTACGGAGAAGAAAAGTCTAAGAGTGTCTGGAGGCTGGATGTTTGTGGTAAATGCTCTCAATGTAATTTTTGTCCGAAGAAACTCTTAACAATGGATATTGGAGATGTTCATGTGAAATATAGTATAAGGAATCATATATCATGTTGGTCACAATATGTGGTCTATTTGATAGAATGTAGTTGCGGTGGGAGATACACAGGCCGTACAGTTCGTTCTTTTAGAACTAGGTTATATGAACATACTGTATAAGGAAGATTAGATTGGGTTCCAATGAGATGTTGCTGTATAGACATTTTCACGCCACACACGGCTCAGCTGTGAGACATCTAAAAGCATGGGCGATCAAACAAGTAGGGATTGACTACAGAGGAGGAGAAAGAGTGTAAGCACTGGATAAAAGGGAGACCTACTGAATGTTCACTTTGAACACCTTTGATCCCGGGGGTTTTAATGAGAATTGGAAAATAAAACCATTTATTCAATGACTGTAAATACAGACGGAGACCCCCTAAGGTCAAGTGTTTGCTCTCATTACCCCTGTTATCTATTATAATATATTTCCCTTCATGTTTATTATATGGTGCATCTTTTATGGGAATATCTGTTTCATTTTCATCCTTTTGTTATCTAATACAATATTTGTCCCCTCATGCACATTAGAATTTGTGGTGTCATTTTATGAGAATATTTGTATCCTCCTCTTCCCCCTGGTTTTTGTATCTGTTATTTTATTCCCCTCATATATATCTTATTCCCATCATATATGATGCATCTCTTATGGGAATATTGGTTTCCTTATGGTCATGCATCACTTACAGATTGCTATCTACATTTTTCCCTCCTTCATTGCTCTCTCCCCCTTCCTTTCCCCTCCTTTTTTTTCTATATATGTTTATGGAGATTTTTTACTGATTTGGTTTTGTTTTATATGTATACAGTATATTTGTATATATGCTTCCATACATGTACATAGCGTCTCAATATAAGTGGCGGTGTTTGATTAATAGGGATACTTCTACTTCACTCTACTGGCCATTTGCATTTATTTTATTATACAAGTGCCTAAAATTTGTTAACCCTTTATTGGACTATACAGTTGATGGGCAACATATAGGTTAGATATTTGGATAGAGAGGTTTTAAATTGTATGAGACTCACTGAGATAATGGTTATTAATTAAAGTTTTGTAACTTTTTATATAAAACGTGCTTTAACTGATACCTTTAACTCTAAAGAAAGTCAAATTGCTCTAATTTTTAACCCCAATATTTTACCCAAAAACGTATAAATGTACGTATAAAAGATTTCTCCACCAGTTCTGTCCAGAGTTCTGTCTTTCCTGTCAGGAAGCAAGTCGGTTAACTCCATGCATTCCTGAACGTCAAAAATCTAAACTCCTTTATAAAACCACAACTTATCAGGATGCAGGGACTAAATTACGTACCCTCTAGCCTATGTGCTGGCCAATGGGCCATAAAATGAATATGTTTTCCATTCAGCTCCCATTGGTATGACACACTGAAGACTAATTAATTGTCATTGAGGTGTTCTAATGGAACATTATGGTCTTCAGCCTTTTAAATGTCCCTTATACTGTCTCTTGGGTAAGGAAGGTAATAGAGAGATACTTTGGTTAAGATGAAGGAGGATATTCTCAATCTTCTCACAAACCTAGATTTTTAGGGAAATCTAGAAATGTTTATTTTAGAACCTTTTAAAAATATATATTTTGGGCTTAGTAATCAAACAAGTTAAGAGCAATATCCAAGCAAATTTTAAATATTCTTGCACTGTGGTGTCTCTACCTAAGGAGCTATCATTTGCTGATTAGTAGCTTTATACTTATTTATATAGGTTTTATCAAGCTCCCCAATATAGCAGACTTTTATAGTTTCTTCTAAACTCTCACCTGAAAAGAGAAAATCATTGCTCAGAATTTATAAATCTAAATTCTAAATGATTTCAAAACCCAGACCCACACCTTTATCACAATAAACTTCAGATATAATTATAACAGCTGATACCAACCTGACTGGTTTGGGAGGTTTCTCCAAAACAAAAACAGTAACAGGATTATGGTGCCAAGATGACAAACTCAACCACATAAATGTCTTAGAGATCACAGTTGCTCATCTTGCCCTACAACAAATACTAATTTCACCATAACCCTACACAGTCCATTTCCAAAGATGGTGATATCATTGTCAACAGGATGGTAGGTACAAATCTTGCAACAAATGTGCAAAGAAGCAGTAATCCTTTAGAAATGTGTTCTATAACGCAATCTTTATCTATATTCCAGGAGTTCCAAATGAAATAATAATCTCTTTGACAATAGTTGCTCTACACAGTCACTTGTTTCATTAAATACAAGAGGTGCTAGGGATGGACAAATCTTTCTGGCTGTCCAATACCAGCATTTGATCAAAGTGTTTGAAGAAATAGCGCCTTTTCATTCCACTGGCAAATACTAAATCTTCATGCCTTTCTGCTTCCAATCAAGAAGAGAGAGAGCCACATTACCCAGCATGGCCCTCCAAAGTATGATACACTGTTTAGTGTGTTTAGTACCTGGAAGGGCTAGCATTGTCTACTATTACGACAACATCCAGTTAACTTAAAAGGGCATCATTAATCCCCAGAACAAATAAAATACATGAGAATATTCCATACCTGGCAATAACAACATCTTTCTGCAGTCTAAACCTCTGGCAAAGATTGTAGTTCTTATTTTGTAAGTTTACACTAGCCATTTCTTCCCCTCCCATTGTCTCTCTTCCTGCAGGAGCAAATTATAAGTCAAATTATAATTGACAGGTCTAACACGTAGATAGTGAAGGCTATTTGGAGCTCACTTTTTCAAAATAACTGACTCCTACACAAATCCTGTCTCTCTCAGAGTCTTAAGCTGGCCATACACGCACCGATAATATCGTACGAAACCTCGTTTCATACGATATTCGGTGCGTGTATGGCAAGTCGGTGAGTCGACTGATATTGGTCGACTCACCAACCGGGCCTGTTAAAAGATTTTGAGCAAAATCTGAATCGTACGATCTTTCGTGCGACCGCCACGTGTGTGGCAACCTTAACACATCTTTTAGGCAAAGGAAGCCCCCCAGCAAAAGCTGTATTGGACTTACCTGAAAACCAAAAATCTGACCCCTGCATGAATAGAGAGTAAAGAAAGACACCTTGCTAAGAGGGGGATAATAAGAAATAACTGATTTCAAATAAAACAGTACAGAATGTTTAACTTATTATAATCAGAAAGTTTCTTATGTCCAGGAGAGGTTTCCTATATTACAGAGCAGAAATACAGAAGTTCACCATTTGTGCATGCTGCTACTAAAAATTATGGAGTCACATTGGGTTTGACAGTTGTTTATAGTTGTTTGCTTAAACTTTGTCATTCCGTATGTAAAAGTGCATTATTTTGCTGGATTCTTGCAGTCTTGGTGAGGATTTGGGCAGCTGTCTGTAGGAATGTTTGAACTTTTCTGCTGTTGCACAAGTAAGCATTTCCTGTGCAGAGATAAAAGCTATCCCTTGGAATTCCCTAATTTGCATAATAGATGAGTATATAATTCAATTACTCCATGTAAATTATTATTTCCTACTGTGTAGCCACATTCATGACATCATGTATTCACATATCAGTTCTATAGAGTTAACTTGTTATATATCTTGCATATAATGCCCAGAGTATGTAAAACAGTTTATGTTATGTGTTTATTTTAACATTGTTACGCTTGTGTCTATATCACAGGGTGTCTGCTATAGAGTAACCATATTAAGTTTTCATAGTCAGCACCTGTGAACTGAGCAACTCTGTAGGACTGTTTTATAAGTGTTATGTATATGACTACACTGAAGGAAATAACAACTGATTGTACATGAATGAAATGGATTATAAATACTGTACACATTTGCCTTAATGGTATAGTAAATATTCCCCTCCCATCCCCATTAGTTGTGACTGTTTTGTCAGAAGGAGCAAAAATGGTTGGTATAAGCCCATAGGCAACTTTTCAATAAGGAGGCTAAGCCTCCCCAAACCTGCTTGGCACCATAAAAAAAAAACCCAAAGAGTTTCTGCACTGCTTTGGAACCTTTTACATTGGGGAAACTTGCATTCCTTCTTCCTGCAACTCTGTTGTTCTGTCGTAATCAGCTGTGCTCTGACTGGATCTTTCTTCTTGTGGCTTCTCCAGTCAGACAGAGAGTAAAGCTGACCAATCAAGGCACAGATGTACACAGGGCTAGGAAGATATTACAAACTAAAGGCACTGCAGAAATGAAGACTAATAAGAAGGATCTGCAGGCTGTAAACTTTACTTAAAAACCTCACCAACACTTTTGCTGCAGATTTCACCCCACAGGTACTATACTATATATGTTCGAAAGGCTGAATCACTAGCTGAAATTAAAAAGCTTTTTGTCACCTGGCATCTATAATATCCCTATCACCCTTTTTCCAGCCGTAAATTAACTCTCTCCTCCTGAAAAAAGCCAGTGGTGCTTTTATATATACCCACTGCATCTCTGCATATAATGTGCTGGTTTTGTAAATACATATTGCATTTCACTGTATATAATTTGACTGGGATGTCAGTACCCACTGCCTTTCTTGCTATAAAACTAAAACACTTTTAAGCTAACTGATCATGAACACAAACTTTTGCACGGTAACCCTAAAAGTCAGTGGAAACCGCAAGAGTTAGTTGGGAGGTACATTTTTATGCCAGCAGCGGATCCATTAAGTCTCACATTAGCTTTAGGTCAGTCTATGTACAACGTATTTCCCATATTTAGCCTCCCCAAACAAAAAAGTCACCCTCCGCCTATGCATAAGCCATATTCATTGAATATATTTTGAAAGGGGTTCCATGATTCCATGATATTTTCAAAGGGGGTTCCATGATTTTAAAAGACAGCACATTTATATTATTTCTTATAAAAAACCTTTTTACACGTTAATTAATTTGTAGTCAATAAAATGTCATGTTTTCGTACAACATGTGATATAATAAAAACAAATTTAAGCTTGCATCTCTTTTTGGAGCTTTGGTCTTATTTTTCATATAATTTATCTGATTAACTGAAATGTAACAACCTCCAAAGATAAAAATAATGGTAATTGTGCTGTGATTCCAGGAAAACTAGTTTTAAATTCCCATTTCCTTGGGGCTGTGTTACCATAGTTACATAGTGCAATAAATGTAGATGTCTATCTCAGCAGAACAATCCTTAGATTAGAAATAAAGTTTCAAAATGAAGGTCTCTGTCTGGGAAAAATCTTAACTGTGACCATGAAAACAAAGCAAAGAACCCAACTGTTTGTAGAAGGATTAAAAAAAAGGTTATGAAGTTTGACAGACATGGCTGATTGCACAACTAAATAGTCTGTGCCTTTTAATTTAAACATAGCCTTATAGGTAACAACTGGTTTAGTACTTCTGGAATTTTGGTGCTAACAAGTATCCATCGTCCAGTTCAGAAATTCCTGGCAGGGGCGGGTGATGTTCTGAGAGCGGGTGGCATTGGGGGTGGGACTGGTGATTTTAGGGGTGGAGTTATGACATGGTGGAAAACTGGGCAGGCAGTTTTTTGACATGTACAGCCCTCCCAAAAACTGGGCTTTCTGGGTCAAAACCAGGCAGTTAGCAACCCTAATCTCAGCTTGTGACTGTTGCAGTCCCTGCACAGATAAGGATAGACAGTCTACACCAATCTACTCCAGTTAGTTTTGTGTGAAAGGTTGGAGAAGCATGGAATATCTTTAAGCAGAGGCTGTTATTATACATGGAAGCTACTAACACTATAACATTCCCAAATGCACAGAAAGTGGCCCAATATACAGTGGCTTGCAAAAGTATTCGGCCCCCTTGAACTTTTCCACATTTTGTCACATAACAGCCACAAACATGAATCAATTTTATTGGAATTCCACGTGAAAGACCAATACAAAGTGGTGTACATGTGAGAAGTGGAACGAAAATCATACATGATTCCAAACATTTTTTACAAATAAATAACTGCAAAGTGGGGTGTGCGTAATTATTCAGCCCCCTTTGGTCTGAGTGCAGTCAGTTGCCCATAGACATTGCCTGATGAGTGCTAATGACTAAATAGAGTGCACCTGTGTGTAATCTAATGTCAGTACAAATACAGCTGCTCTGTGACGGCCTCAGAAGTTGTCTAAGAGAATATTGGGAGCAACAACACCATGAAGTCCAAAGAACACACCAGACAGGTCAGGGATAAAGTTATTGAGAAATTTAAAGCAGGCTTAGGCTACAAAAAGATTTCCAAAGCCTTGAACATCCCACGGAGCACTGTTCAAGCGATCATTCAGAAATGGAAGGAGTATGGCACAACTGTAAACCTACCAAGACAAGGCCGTCCACCTAAACTCACAGGCCGAACAAGGAGATCGCTGATCAGAAATGCAGCCAAGAGGCCCATGGTGACTCTGGACGAGCTGCAGAGATCTACAGCTCCGGTGGGAGAATCTGTCCATAGGACAACTATTAGTCGTGCACTGCATAAAGTTGGCCTTTATGGATGAGTGGCAAGAAGAAAGCCATTGTTAACAGTTTGCCACAAGCCATGTGGGGGACACAGCAAACATGTGGAAGAAGGTGCTCTGGTCAGATGAGACCAAAATGGAACTTTTTGGCCAAAATGCAAAACGCTATGTGTGGCGGAAAACTAACACTGCACATCACTCTGAACACACCATCCCCACTGTCAAATATGGTGGTGGCAGCATCATGCTCTGGGGGTGCTTCTCTTCAGCAGGGACAGGGAAGCTGGTCAGAGTTGATGGGAAGATGGATGGAGCCAAATACAGGGCAATCTTGGAAGAAAACCTCTTGGAGTCTGCAAAAGACTTGAGACTGGGGCGGAGGTTCACCTTCCAGCAGGACAACGACCCTAAACATAAAGCCAGGGCAACAATGGAATGGTTTAAAACAAAACATATCCATGTGTTAGAATGGCCCAGTCAAAGTCCAGATCTAAAAACCAATCGAGAATCTGTGGCAAGATCTGAAAACTGCTGTTCACAAACGCTGTCCATCTAATCTGACTGAGCTGGAGCTGTTTTGCAAAGAAGAATGGGCAAGGATTTCAGTCTCTAGATGTGCAAAGCTGGTAGAGACATACCCTAAAAGACTGGCAGCTGTAATTGCAGCAAAAGGTGGTTCTACAAAGTATTGACTCAGGGGGCTGAATAATTACGCACACCCCACTTTGCAGTTATTCATTTGTAAAAAAATGTTTGAAATCATGTATGATTTTCGTTCCACTTCTCACGTGTACACCACTTTGTATTGGTCTTTCACGTGGAATTCCAATAAAATTGATTCATGTTTGTGGCTGTAATGTGACAAAATGTGGAAAAGTTCAAGGGGGCCGAATACTTTTGCAAGCCACTGTAAGTTCAGTTCATTTAAACTTGATGAACATGACAGTGATGAAGTGGTGATACAAAAAATCTGAGTATTACTGCACCCCTAATGTGAATGTGACATATGAATAATTTACCTTTAATTTCACAGTGCTGTCTCCAGTTGAAAGCATAGAGGAATACATAACAGATCTTTAGCTGAAAAGCAGGACATGTAACTTTGGTCAATTGTGAGATTCCTTAATCAGAGACAGACTTGTAATTAGATGTAATGATCAAAAGACGCAAGATTGTTAAGGGAACATGATCTGACATTACAAAAAGCTATAAGAATTTGTTAAGCTCACAAAACAGCAGCTCAAAGTGCTAACAGGAATAAGAGGTGAAGAGAAGGATTTTTTTTTAAGCGAGTTGCCACATCCTCAGTCTCACAAAGGGCTCACACAAGTAAATCTGATTTTAAAGAAGGCAAAGGGAAAATTTATGCAAGATTTACAAAGCACAAAGTATGCAGTAACTGTGGCAGCACTCATGCATTTAACAATTGCCCTGCTTTTGGTAAACAGGTGTGGCAAAAATAATCACTTTGCCAAGCAGTGTTATAGTAAAAGCAAAAAATGTAGTGACAGACAGCAGTCATTTTGGCGGTCAGAAGGAGATCTATGTGGGTGCTGTCAATAAAAGAAATGGTAGTAAAAAAGATGAATTATAGACATTGATAAAAATGGATCCCTGAAGTATTAAGTGGACACAGGGGCAAAAACAAACATTATCAAAATAAGGAGAAACCTAAAACCAAAACTAAAAAGTATAATATCAGTTCTTAAAGGGTAGGTTAACCTTTAATTTCACTTTAAGTATGTTACACAATGGCCAATTCAGTGCAAATTTTGAAATGGTCTTCAATTTCTATTATTATTATTATGATGTGCCTTCTTCTTCTGACTCTTTTCAGCCCCAGCAGCCACAAAAACTATTGCTATTGATATTCCAAACTGGAGAGCTTCTAAACAAAAAATGATATCATTAAAAACACACCAACTGTTAATTGTCTCAGAATATTGCTCTCTTCATCATACTAATTTTGAATTATTTTCTTATAATGGAGTCTATGGGAGATGGCCTTTCCATATTTCGGAACTTTCTGGATAATGGGTTTCCGGAAAACGGGTACTACACCTGTGGTAGTAGAAAGACAAACATAAATTGTGATGTCTGACTGAGTTTGATGTAAATGAGCCACAATGAACCTTCAGCTTGGGGAGATTCTTTAGTCATTGTAGAGAAAAAGGATGTGTCCCATGATTGTGCTTGGATCCCAAGAAATGAAATGAAAACATAGGGATAGAACATTTTCATATCCCACCCAAAATAAAATACTGGGTGAAATGGCACAAAATTATTTTCAATCCCAGATGCCTCAAATTGTTTTTTGGTAGATTCCTTTCTCTAATGAATGCAGAAAATCATGTACCTGTGATAGAACTTTCAGAATGTATCTTTTCAAGAGATTTTTTACAGGACAATGTAGTGACTCTTGAAAGGGATTGAGTTAAAATCTACATATATTATATTTTCATTCGGGGCGCCACAGGAACAGAGCATGACAAATTAAGAAAGTCCTGTAGATAGCAAAAGAAAATGAACTCAAACTGAATCATAACAAATGTTATTTTAAGAAACCAGAAATTCTAATATCTCACAGTGGAGTGAAACCATATCCTGCTAAGGTTCTAGCAATTAAAAGACTGTCCAGTCCCAGTAACAAAAAAGAACTGCAGAGATTCATGGCTATGTTAAACTACCTTGGAAAGTACAATCCCAATATGACTCCACATATGAGGAGCTTGTTACTAAAACATGCTGAGTGGAAACTGACAGAGAAGCAGGAAAATTAGCAGTGAGGAAAACTTGATGGACACAGCAGAACCCTTTCCAGAGGCATATTTACCATTTAGGCACTCAAGGGCCTGTGCCTAGGGCAGCAGATTAAAGGAGACATAATGTATAAATGCAAAAAACAATTATGAATAGTATGGTACTGGTTTCACTTTGTGCTAAAAATTAATCCTATCTTTATTGGAGCTCCCTATAGATCCTATCAGTTCTCTGTCAGTGTTTCAAATGAAGGGTGGGTGTGTCCTAACAGTCCCTGCCAAAAGCAGAGCAGGAGGGGGATAGCCAATCACAGCCTTGCACTCACACAAGCAAAGACAGGCTTTAGTTCCCTATCAGGTCAGCCTAGCTGCTGATTGGTTCCTATCCTACAGTGCCGTGTACTGAGAGCCGCTGGCTCCCCTGCACATCCAGAGAATTCAGCCAGTAGGAAGTGGAACAGATGGGCAGGACTAGTGGGGTTTTGGTGGAATTTCTCAATAAATCAGTCCGACACAATCGTATAATCGACTGGTACATTCATAATTTTTATAGGATATGTCTCCTTTAAAGGACATGTAAAGCCTACATTTGCCTACAATGTATATCAGTTGGGCACATTTTCTCCACCCAAATGGCATCATTTGTACTGCATATATCCCCTATGCTTGCCAGCACCATCACATTTTCACCCGGTGGCCATGTTTCCTCTGATACATAATCAGTTACAATTAAATCTACAAGGAGCATACACACACAGACCTTTATTCAGCATACATTTCATCATAAGTACAGGCTCACACAGCAGAACTGTCTTTGATAAAAGTTCTGCTTTGTTTGAGCACTGTAATGGTAAAGCTGAGCTCAGGAGAAAAAAACTGAAGCAGACAGCTAGAGCTGAGTTTCTATGGGAACCAGCAATGTCATCTCTTTACTGGCTGCTAGACTGGAGGGTGTGTTAAGTAATCTGAGCTTAGAACAACTGAGCATGCCCACAAGCCAGGAATCAAAGCAAATTCCTGAGGGAGGGGGCCGAGTAGGTTACAGGAGGAGAAGGAAATCTAAGTGATTAAGGAAATGCTGCAGCCTTACTATTAACCTCTGGACAACCAGAGTGGCAGGTATTGAAAAATTTCAAAGAGGCTGTTACTGATTAAATTTTTGTGCGTGGGGTTTACATGTCCTTTAAGGGGAATGGCCTTTGGATGCCTTTATGGTAAATACAACTTTTGGGGGAAAAGGCCCCTTCCCCTCCTGCTGGATACTTTCCTATCAAATGTAATAAATAAATAAAAGTTTTGCCTTCTTTTTCTATTGTTCTATGAGGCTACAATTTTATTGTTATTGTTACTTTTTAATACTTAACTTTTTATTCAGACCACCTCCTATTCATTTATCAATCTCTTAGTCAAAGTACTCCCTGGTTTTTAAGGTAATTTGGACCCTAGCAACCAGATAACTGCTAAAATTCCAAACTGGAGAGCTCCTAAACAAAAAGTGAAATTATTAAAAAAAACACGAATAATAAAAAATGAAGACCAATTGCAAACTCTCTCAGAATAGCACTTTCTACATCATACTAAAAGTTAAAGGTGAACAACCCCTTTAACATTATTGAGCCTACTTACAGTATTTGGAGTAAGATCATTTGAAAAATAAAGGTGGCCATACATAGTAAAACTCGCTTGTTGGGCGATTTTGATATTTTGTATGGAACCTTCTGTTGGAGGACTCGAATCAGCAGCTTAAATCTGCCCATGTATGGCCACTTTTAGGCACACATCTAGCAAATTCAGCTTGAAGGGCTATTTAATTTAAATGTAATGATGGATTAGGAATCTAGCTGAGAACTCTTATACATACAATTGCTTGCATAGGATTTAACAATGTTAGAACATTTTTACATTTGTTTAAAGTAAATCTTGATTTATAGATACAGGCAATGTGCTCTTTTTAACATGTTTTGGTGTTCTAGCAATAATCCATGCTGCTGAAATAATTCTAGACAAACAATGTAAACCCTTCCCTACATTTTATCCAGGGAATGTTGAGGCTTATTTGCAAAGTCTTCTTCAATTTTTTTACCTGTGTCCAGATGCGGCTAAGTTCCAGTATGGACCTAAACCTGGACCCAAGTCTAAATCAATCTAAAAAACCTAAATCAAGTCTAAAAAACCTATGGTTTTACTCCACATTTTCACTGCAGGAAAGATGGTGTAGCCATCATGGGGTTAGAGGAGGTACATATGTAAGAGACCCGATCATGACCTGGGCCCTGTAAACCAATGTTAAAGGCAATCTAAACCCAAAAAATAAATGATGTTGAGTTATTTGCATTTTTAGAATTCATTTATGAGGCTTTTGGTTCAATTAAGAATCAGCAGCCCAAGGCATAACTAAATCCAGAAAGATCACAGACAATGCATAAACAGTGTTACTGACACTCTTGGCCTCTAAAGGGAGCTGCTTTTATTTTTTTAGAAACCACTATTTTTCATTTTTTTAAGAAACCACTATAAATAGAAAATTAATATGACTTGCAAAAGTGCTCAGAGAATTACACTAAGTAAGTTAACATCAATTTATTTTTTTAGGTACACGCTAGGGCTTAAGTGCAATGCCCCATGCAGTGGGCAAATAAAAAAAAGGCTGCAATTAGCCATTTTTTTGTACTTTCCCCACCACATGGGGCATTTTGTAAATACTCACAGGCCTTAGAGGGCAGAGACCTTCAGACTGCATTAGACAGCACTCCATTCACTTTCCTCCCTCCCACACCCTCTCCTACCTTTCTTCCTACGTCATTCTGAGGCACTAGGCAGGAGTGGCAGTTACAGGTCTTTACATATTTAATGTTAGCTTACAGAAACATCATTTATATAAAAAAAATACAATATAACCTATGTATATGCTGTTTTTATAAAATGTTGTATCCTTGGAAAAGCAATGCAATACTTTTGGGGCAGAAACAGCTCTTTGCTCTCATTCAAAAGATAAAAACTGCCGTTTTATCAACTTTATCAACAAGTTTTCTTATATTTTATGCCTGTAATTTTAAACTGGCCTTGTAATGACAGACATCTGTTCTTAAAGACTGACATCTGGGATGCAGGCCAAAATGATGGAAAAACACATTGAGTTTTTTTTACTTAGAACACAAACCTCTGGTGAATATTCTGGCTGGATTTGCAAACCAGTTCAATAAATTCTCTAGTCTTCCCCATGCAGAAAAGATTTGTGTTTCTGCACTTCACATGTGCTTCAGGTTCTGGCTTAGACTGACTTTCATCAATATTTAAGGGATGTTTTTAAGCATCAGAGGTTCATTTGAATTATTTTTATTTTTTGCTTTACTCATCTTCCATTATTTATAAAATCTAAAGCACAGTTTCTTCCTGCCTGCTGGCTAGAAAATAGAATCTGTTAACTTAAACAAGAGATCACTTCTCCTACTCCAGATGGGATAGTGAGGGGGTTGTATTTCAAAATGAACTTTAATACAGGGGGTCCATATAAGGTTTCCTTCCACTTTCTCATTGGATAAGTTCTAGGAGCTAGTACATTGTTCTGTCCCCCACCCAGCCATACACATGTCCAAAAAAGTACTTGAGCACATGCCCAAAAAAGGTACTTAGGCACTAGTATTGGGACACTGCACTGTATCCTGGGTTATGAGGGGCTTCAGTATATGCTGCACAGGGGTACTATTTGTGGAATCCTTAAGGAATCAACACTATACATTAAAGGAAACATAACACCTCATTTGATTCCCCGTGGCAACTCCTGGTGACCCTGCCACACAATTTCCCAAGTCACATAATCTTCTGGTGCCCCAGCATAACTAGTAAGCATATAATGGCTACATTGGATGTTGTAAGGTTCCCTGCATTGGTGACAAATTCTGTTTTATCATGCAGAAAACACCCCTATGCACCTCTAAACCAGAATGATTTGCTCCTAGCGAACCACACTCTTGAGACTTTATTAAAGGAGAATTAAAGTCATTTTGGCATTTTACTGCCAATAGATTTGAAACATTAGTGCCACCTAGAAATGTTATATTTATTCTGCAGAAAACTTACCTAAGTAAAGAACCATAGAAGCTCCCTTGGTTTGTTTAAGATAGCAGCTGCCACTTTAGCTTGGTCTTTGTAGCTTCCTGCTGTAGCTTAACTGTTGGTAGCTTAGATTACACATTGCTAAGCAAAGGGGGGGGGTGAGTTTTATAAATTCTTATGGGAGGGGGGAGCAGGAAAAGGGAGAGAGGAGAGAGCTGTGCAGACTTTGCCCCCAAGAATGAAGAATTTTTCAAGTAAGTCAGATACTGGAGAACATGTCTACAAAAAAGGAGACAAGAAATCCTGTGCATTACTGTAAGTGCTTATGGTTGTATTTACATAGAACTTTCTGATAAAGCTTACTTAGTTTTTACCTTTCCTTCTCCTTTAAAAATATTAGCAGATTGTTGATGCTAATTTGGGCTTTTGGTACTACAAATGCCTTTGTGGAATGCCATCTGAACATATCAAGAGCATCTCCAATAGGCTTTTCTACTCAATAGGATCACTATATTGGATGGCACACTTTAATTCAAAGCACTATATACAGTATTTGGAGCTACAGTAACCTAAACTTGTAGGGTGCAGTCATCCTGAAATTCAGACTGTGCTTTTTTTTTTTCTAGGGATGCACATAGCAACCTAAGTCATGTCATGGCAATCAAGGTTGTGTTTCAGGCTGCTGTAGCCCTAAAAATATAGAACTTTCAAAACTAGTGTAATTCCCAGTATATCGTGCTGGATACCTTACCTTACAGAGCAATAGTTTTTTTGGCTGATGGGGTCAGTAACCCCCAAGAGTTAGAATTAAAAGCAAAGAGATCAAAAACTGTAAGAAATAAATAATGAAGACCAATTGAAAAGTTGCTTAGATTTGGCCATTCTATAATATACTAAAAGTTAACTTAAAGGTGAACCAGCCCTTTAACACTGCACACAAAATTTTTGTATTTGTCAAACAATGCCCTTTTATAGGGCAGGCATTACATTTTCATAACATTCAGTGTCAACATCAGAGCAGCAATAATCTTAAACTTTTAGGCAGTATCAAAAATACAACACTTGGATACCTATACTGGTGATAATTACTAGGGTATTGTTGTAAATTATCCTATTAGGATTGCTCAATCTCATATGTCTTATATCACTATAATATATATGAGATTGTATATCACTATAGTCAACAATGGCAGTATAGCAACTTAAAGTATAGTAATTTTAAGTATACTTTAATGAGTTAGACAGAGTTAGACAGAGTTAGACAGCAGTTGAAACAGCAGTGAACAAACTCCATCTGGGACTTCGCCTGAAAATGACTACACTCATTTCATTCCTGTTGATTGTATGCATGGTGCTCCCTAAGGTAGTCTCTTCCTTTAACCCTCCTGTTGCCTGTCCATACACATATCCTCCTCCCTGCTCCCATCTACATACTCCGGCTCCTTTACCCTCTATAACTAGTGATGAGCGAATCTGTTCCGTTTCGCTTCGCCGAAAAATTCGCGAATCTTTGAAAAGATCCGCGAAACGGCGAAAATGTCGTGCGACAAAAAAAATTGTCGCCCGCGGCTATTATTTTGTCGCGCGGCTATTGTTTCGTCTCCCGCGGCTATTGTTTCGTCGCGCGCGGCTCTTGTTTCGTCGCGCGCGGCTCTTGTTTCGTCGCCCGCGGCTCTTGTTTCGTCGCGCGGCTATTATTTCGTCGCCCGCGGCTCTTGTTTCGTCGCCCGCGGCTATTGTTTTGTCGCGCGGCTATTATTTCGTCGCCCTCAGCTATTATTTTGTCGCGCGGCTATTGTTTTCGTCGCCCGCGGCTCTTGTTTCGTCGCCCGCGGCTATTATTTTGTCGCGCGCTATTGTTTCGTCGCCTGCGGCTATTACTTTGTCGCCCGCGACTATTCTTTTTTGACGCCGGCGACAATTTTTGGACGTGCGGCGAATTTTTCCGCGGCGAAATTTTTCATCCGTTTCGCGAAACAATCCGCCAATGGCGAAACGCGGAAATTCGCCGCGAATCCATGCCTGGCGAAACTTTTCGCCCATCACTATCTATAACTACTTACGTCACCTCTGTCTCCCGGTTACTGTCCGTATGCGGAGGCGCAATCACTTCAAATCCTCTGCTCACATCTTCTCACTACTCTTCCTACTATTGCTGGCTGCAGGGGATGTCTCCCCAAACCCCGGGCCCTGCTCCATACCTACTTATATTCACATCTATTCCTATTCCCCCAGCTTTTTTGTTTAGTTCATTTGAGGTGCATGCCATTCAGATCTTCCATCCTCTCTATGTAAGGGTGGCTGTCATTTACAGGCCCCTGTCAGCCTCCTCCCCTGCTACCTTCCTCTCTGAATTCCTCTCTACTGACGGCCCTGCAATCATCCTTGGGGACTTCAACTCCCACATTGATGACCTCTCGCAACCCTGGCCCTCACGTTTTCTACGCCTAACCTCCTCTTTTGAGCTCCAGCAGTGGACAAATGCTCCGACTCACAAGGATGGCCACTTTCTGGACTTAGTCTTTACCAAAAATCTGTCCCTTTCTGATTTTAACAGTGTCCCCTTCCCCTTCTCTGACCATCACCTGGTTACATTTTCTGTCTCTCACTCTCCTTCCCAACCTGCTCCTTCCCCCACTGTATTAATTAGAAACACATGTGACGTAGATCTCCCGGCTTTAACTCGCTCTTTCAGGTCCAGTCTCTCCTCCTTTAATGAGATGTCTGACCCTGATACCCTGGTTAGCGAGTACAACAGCATTCTAGCCTCCACAATTGACTTATTTGCACCCCTTCAGCCTAAGCGCACTCGGGTGCAAAACCCCCGCCCCTGGCTGAATGTGCAAACCAAATTCCTACGCTCCTGTACGAGGTCTGCGGAACGTATGTGGAGAAAATCCCGTACGCAAGCAGACTTTATCCACTATAAATTCCTATTGGCCTGCCTCAATTCTGCTCTGTCGAAGGCTAAACAGGAATACTACAACACCCTCATAAACAGTAATAAATCCAACCCTAAACGCCTATTTTCCATATTCAATATCCTTCTGCGTCCCTCGCAGACTCCATCACCTCACTTTATGCACTCTCCCCAGGACTTTGCTGATTTCTTCCTGAACAAAGTGGAGTCCATCCGCAATCAAATTCCCCCCTCTAATAATACGAACCAGCTCCTCCTTCCTCAGCCCCCCTCTGCATGTCTTAGCTCATTTGGTCCCGTAACTGGCTCTGAAGTCTCCCGGCTTCTTTTGTCAGTTCCGCTCACCACTTGCTCTCTAGACCCCATGCCTTCTTCTCTGCTCAAACACTGTGCTGCTGAGCTTACTCCGGCTCTTACTCACATCTTCAACTCTTCTCTGTCTTCTGGAAGTTTCCCCTCTTCATTCAAACAGGCCTGTGTCAAGCCCATCCTTAAAAAGGCCACGCTGGACCCGGCCTGTCTCTCTAACTACCGTCCTGTCTCGCTTTTACCGCTCGCCTCCAAAATCTTAGAGCGCATTGTCTTCTCCCGTATAACTAACTTTCTAAATGCACATAATTTACTGGACCCGCTGCAATCTGGCTTTCGGCCTGCGCACTCTACTGAGACAGCGTTGTGCAGAGTTACGAATGATCTTCAGGTTGCCAAAGCCAATGGTCACTTTTCCGTACTAATCCTCCTAGATCTATCGGCTGCGTTTGATACGGTTGACCACTCCCTCCTGATACAAATTCTGCATTCGATTGGTCTCCGTAGTCAGGCTGCATCCTGGATCTCTTCCTACCTCTCTAACCATTCATTCACTGTCTCCTATGCTAACAAAATCTCATCTCCAGTTCCTCTTAATGTGGGGGTACCTCAAGGCTCTGTACTTGGGCCGTTGTTGTTCTCCCTCTACACGCTGTCTTTGGGAGATCTTATCCGTTCATTTGGCTTTAAATACCATCTGTATGCTGATGATACCCAAATTTACTTTTCGACCCCTTCATTAACAGTTGAAACTGAGACTCATATCTCTAAGTGCCTACTGGCTATCTCTAATTGGATGAACCAACGCCACCTCAAATTGAACCTAACAAAAACTGAACTAATGATCTTTCCGCCTAAGCCTGGTCCTACTCCCCCCTTTTCTATCTCTATTGAAGGCACCCTCATCAACCCTGTCAATTCCATGCGTTGCTTGGGGGTGATCTTTGACTCCAGTCTCTCTTTCTCTGACCATACTAACACCACTGTCAAAACCTGTCACTTTTTCTTACGCAATATTGCCAAAATCCGTCCCTTTCTTTCTACTGTAACAGCTAGGCTGCTCATGCACGCGCTCATCCTATCCCGACTTGACTACTGTAACCTGCGGCTAACCGGCCTCCCTAACTCCCATCTTTCCCCCCTACAGTCTATATTAAACACTGCTGCCAGAATTCTCCTCCTCTCATACAGGAGAGTTCAGGCCCTTCCCCTGCTAAAGGTCTTATCGTGGCTTCCTATTAAACAAAGAATAGTGTACAAACTCCTTCTCTTAACCTTCAAATCCCTCCATTCCTCTGCCCCTCACTACATCTCTTCCCTTGTGTCTCCGTACGTTCCTGGCCGACTCCTTCGTTCCTCGCAGAGCAACCGTTTGGTTGCTCCCCCCACTCCTACTGCTGTTTCCCGCCTTAAACCTTTCTGCCTTGCTGCCCCTTACATTTGGAGTGCCCTCCCCGATGTCCTCCAGAGAGAATCCTCCCTCAGTCTTTTTAAATCTAAACTTAAAGACTACCTTTTGGAGCACTCACCCAGCACCTGATCTGGGAACTGGCACTTATATTGTAGTGTCACCCACTGTGACCTACAGCACTTACATTTGCCCATTTGTGTCTGTTAGTTACCCCTCCCATATAGATTGTAAGCTCTACGGGGCAGGGACCTTGTTCATCTTGTTTCTGACTCTTATTGCAACTGTACCTTGTATTTATTTGTATTTATTGTTGTACTTTGTATTTATCCATTATCTTTAACCCCCTGTTTGTATTAATGTATTCTACTGTACAGCGCTGCGTACATAAGTAGCGCTTTATAAATAAAGATATACATACATACATACATACAATTAATGATTTTCCTCTGACAGTTGTTTTACCCTATTCCCTATCTCCTACTTTCTCCTAAAGATCGACATAGATGGACTGAATTTGAGTTTTATCTGACTAAATATCCCACAGGCCAGATAGATATTTTCTGATTTGGCCATCCATATATATATGGCCAAACAGTACTGACTACTTAATAGCCAGTGGTCTGAACAAATATCTGCACAGTAAGCCATGTCAAAGATGTAGACAGACAGTATCAGACTAGTTTTTTCTTCAAACTGATCAGTTGCGATCCAATAAGAAGTACAAAACTAGAAAGGGAAGTTTGAGAACAAACATGTTGGGTTGAAAAACATAAAGTCACTGAATGAAATCTGATCTGTTGTTGACTCTGCCCACTTTTTCTAACCTTGGACCACAGTTATATAGTAAAAACCACTGTGCAAAGTTTGGGGACCCTGGTTTTAATGGTGTCTGAATGGCAACAACTTAAATTTCCCCACTGAAAGTCAACGAGTGACACCTGATTGGCGGTTGGTTGCTCCGCCCCCTTTTTCTAACCTGGAACTGCAGTTACCCAGTGACTAACTCTGCAAATTTAGGGACCCTAGGATTAATAGTTAAAGAACGGAAGCAGTTTAAATTTATACCAATAAAAGTCAATAGGTAAATTGTGATTGGTGGCACCACCTACTTTTTCTAACCTTGAGTTGAAGTCACCCAGTGACAAACAGTGGGCACCCTGGCATAAATAGTGTGAGAATGGCAGCATTTTAAATTTAAACCAATAAAATTCATTAAAAAAATGGATGAACTCAGATTGGCTGTTAGTGGCCCAACCCACTTTTCCTATTTTTGAACTGCAGTCCCCCAGTGACCAACTTTCAAAGTTTGGGGACTCAGGCATCAAAATTGTGAGACATTTTACACTTTACCATTGAAAGTAAATAGGTGAAATGTGATTGCTGTTGGTGGTAACACCTACTTTTTTCTAACTTTGAACGGCAAATACCCAGTCACTAACTCTGGAAAGTTTAACAACCCTGGAATTAATGCTTAAATAATGGCATCAGTTTAAATATAAACCAATGAAATTTAATGGGTGGAAATGGATTGGCTGTTGCTAGCTCCGCCCACTTTTTCTAAACCTGAATATGTAGTCAGCCAGTGACTGACTGTGCAAAGTTTGGGAACCTTGACATAAATGGTGTGAGAAAGGCAACATTTTAAATATAAACCAAAAAAAATTCAATAGGTGAAGTCTGATTGGCTGTTAGTGGCTTCACCCACTTTTAACTATGAACCTGGTCACTAGCTCTGCAAAGTTTGGGGACCTTAGTATTAATTAGTAATCAATTTTTCTAACCTTGACTCCGTAGTCACCCAATGACTTACTGTGCAAAGTTTGGGAACCCTGGCATCAAACCAATCCAATTCAATAGGTGAAATCTGATTGGCTGTTGGTTGCTCCGCCCACTAAAACTGCAGTCCCCTAGTGACCAACTGTGAAAAGTTTGGGGACCCTGGTGTTAATACTGTGAGAATGGAAGCAGGTTGGATTTCCCAATTAAAAGTCAACAGGTAAAATCTGATTGGCTGTTGGTAGCTCCGCCCACTTTATATAAAAAAAAATTCAATAGGTAAAATTTGATTGGCTGTTCACAACTTTTGGGCATCAAACAATCATCATATTTTCATTCAGGCTGAGCCAATGACTATGTGATTCAAGTTTGGGGAGTGTAGCCTCAAAGCTGTAAGATTGGCAGCAGTTTAAATTTTCCCATTAAAGTCAATGGGTGAAATTTGATTGGCTGTTGTTGGCCACTCCCACTTTGGGGGTCATCCAAAAAATGTTGCTGTTTCATTTGGGGTGACCCCATTATTATGTTATTCAAGTTTGGGGGGTGTAGCTTCAAAGCTGTAAGAGCGGCGCCACAAAAAGACAGGGGGCGAGATCGCTTAGAAAAGCACAGCAACCTGCTCTGTTTTTAGGCGAAGAAGTGTGGAGAGTTTGGGTGTTGTACCCCTAAAACTGTAGGAGGAGTCGCGTTTAGAAAATGCAGAGCGCTAAGAATAAGAAGAACAAGAAAAAGCGGAAGAATAAGCTGAAGTTGAAAAACAGTATGTTGGGTTTTTCAACCCAACATAATAATGTGCCCAAACTGTGTCCTGAGGTTGTTCACCTCACCAGTGGTCAAACAAGGAAGTAGAAGTGGCCAACATTCACAGCCGTATTTGTATGTATTGAATTGCACTCTTGGGCAGACTCTGGCTATACAGTTATATAAACATGAGAAATGACATATTATCTGTATATTTTATTATTTCATATATTATCATAATATATATAAACAGACAGAAGCATTTGATCTTTGCATTGAAAACTTGTCGATAAGCCCTACCTATAATTATTAATATAAATAAGAACATCCATTTTTGGAAGAGTATTTTTTCAGGTTAAATTAATAAAGTGTATAACTTGGAAAATCCCATAATATAGAAAGGAGAAAGGGGTAAGATACAAGAAGCATATTTATTACAATAATGTATTTACAAATAAAGAACCTGTTGCTGACATATCTGCACTCATTTTAATGCTGGACTTTGTGAGAAGGACTAAAGTTATAGTTCTTCCAAAAGTGCAGTACTCTTGTAATTATATGGGATGAAGGATGAAATATGCTTTGGAGAATTTTCAGTCTACTTAGATAAGAGAAAATTAACTAGAAGATTATAAGACAGATTTATTAAATATCTATCAGGAAAATCCAGGGGGATTCTGAGCAGTTCAATATTTACAAACACTTTTATTTACAAACACATTTTTTAAATACTACATCTATGTATTATTTCCCAAAGCAGTCAAGTGTCATTCTTTGCTATGCAACCAAGTCATAAAGAAGTATTAGTCATAAAGAAGTATATTTTCTTATATTTTATATATTTTATTATATTTTATTAGTCATAAAGAAGTATAGTCATAAAGAAGTATTGAAAAAAATATTTTAAAATATTTAACCTTTTGTGCTACTTTACCAAAAATGTCCTCAAAAACCTTACTTTTATCGATCACCCTTCTTGCTGGGTGGCTTTCCAGGCTTTTCAGGAGAGTCTGAGTTCTCTCAGCTCTATGCACTGTAGGATGCCAGCCAGTCAGCAAATAGGTTCACCTTAAATGAAACAGAAGTTCACCTTTCCCTATTTAACATGTAACTGGCTACATAGCTTGTACTGTGCTTTTGGGCAAGGACCTTTTTGGGCAAGGACACGTCCACCACTCAACTGTAACAGACAACAGACCAAAGAGGATGCGCAGGGAGCTCCAATAAAGGTTTGATTTTTATAGTTAACATTCCTTTTTAGTACTGTTTAAAGACAGGCACCATATATTATTCATAATAATTAGGGTGACTAAAAAATGGTATATGTCCCATTTAACAAATCTGCCTTTTTAACATTCATACATTTTTTTATGAATATGGATAGTAACATAAACAAGCTATGCCTAGTATCCCCTATATCAGTGATCCCCAACCAGTGGCTTGCGAGCAACATGTTTTTTACCAACCCCCTTGGATGTTGCTCTCAGTGCCCCCAAGCCAGGTAGTTATTTTTTAATTCCTGACTTGGTGGCAAGTTTTGGTTGAATACAAACAAGATTTACTACCAAATAAAGCCCCCTGTAAGCTGACAGTGTGCATAGAGGCCCCTAATAGTCAATTTTAGCCCTTATTTGGCACCTCCATGAACTTTTTTGATGCTTGTGTTGCTCTCCATGTGGCTCACAAGTAAGAAAAGTTGGGGACCCCTGCCCTATATCAATAGAAAACCAGCCAGAGATATTGTATAAAATACAATACTTAAAATACCACTACCCTTTAAACAATGCATTTTTTATGTAGATTTAGCATGCTTTATAGTGGATTGTTAGAGACAGACAATTTCTCTTTAGTTTCTCTGAGAAGGTAAACAGTAAACTGGATCATTGCAAAGCTGATGATGTGATATATTTAGCTTTAGCTAATACATTTGATACTGTGCCACATCACAGACCGGTGCATAAAATTAGAACACTTGGATTAGGTGAAAGGGTTTGTACTTTGGTAGAAAACTGGCTTAGTGACAGATAGCAGAGAGTTGTTATAAACACAACTTCATAGGATTTTAAGGGATAACCCCATTTATTTCATTTGCTCACTACAATAACCTGAAAATGTTTCTAGCAGGCCGTCCCTTCCATCATCAGGTTCCTGTGAACCACAGAGAGCAAATGCATTTACAACAAATGGTGCAGTTGGTGAAAATGCACGTGTATGTAAAAATGAAACAGGGAGGAAAGTCAAAAACTTACCAAACTCAAATGTGTGCTTATTTATTAAAAATTGAACCTCGAAAACTCAATAGATTAAAAATGTGAAAAAAATATTTCAATGTAGCGAAATCACATTCTACTTATCTTCTAATTATAATGCCAAGTTGTTAAAAAATTAGAAAAACACAAAAAAAACCCAATTTGAAAAAAAGTGGTAATAATTTTTTAAAAATAATTGGCATTCTGGAAACTCTAATTTCAGTTTCTTAGTTGTAGTGCAAAAAAACTCGAACTGTGATTAAAACTCAAACGCAATACTCAAATTCAAACACTAATAAACCTGCCCCTTAGAGTTGTCACAGGCATCGTTCCCACCCATTAACAGCAAAACTCTTGGCTACGACAGGAGATGCACCGGAGCCGTAGTTCGAAATCTGGCATTACACGTAGAGAACTCATATTAAGACAAACAGGCAAGGCCTCAGGACTTGCCCTATGCGAGTCTGCTGAGCTTCATAAGCCTCATGTTGCGGAAGGCTTTTTCCAGATCAGAGGGTGCTTTCTTAGTAGGGTCTATGGCCCAAATATACTGTCAGGGCTTACTCGGCTCCTGCCAGGGTTGGAGTAAGGACAAAGGATGAAGCCTAGGTACAGACAGTACAAAAAAGTCCAATGCAAGGTACCTGAATGGTTAACAAGAGTCTCTAGTCAATGTTCGGGCATGGGTCAGTTCAGGTGGCAATAAATGGAATCAGGATCAGGCAAAAACTGGCAAATTAGTCCAAAAATCAATTTACAGCGCACCCAGGGGCTCAAGCAAGAAGTCCTATATTCGGGCATTAACCCAATACTTTAGCATCTATCTATTTAGAATTTTCATACCAAAAGGCGGCTCAATTATGTCTTTTTTTTTTCATTTATTTATAGCTAAATGTAAATTACTCTATTAGTTTAAGAGAATATTTTCAGAAATGTCCTACTAACTATTCTTTTTGCATGATTTTTTAGCATGATTAAAAAAGAATCATGCAGAGAGGCTTCAGAAATTTGTAAAGACCTTCCTTTCTGATAAAGAATGATCAAAATTATTCCTGGATGTATGCTCCTTGAGTTAATTCCTTTAGCCCTGAATATCATTCTTTTCCAAAAATATATCCAACTTTTTATTGAAAGTATTTACAGTATCTGGCAACACAGTCTGTTCCCTGGCAAATAATTCATGTTCACATTTATTCAGTTTGAAGTTTAAAGATGTTGGTGTTGATGAATTTTTCTTTTCTCTGACATTTAGGACTGCCCCTTTATCTGTATTTACAGAAGAAATTCACATAAAATAATAGACAGAAATAATCTGTAAATATTTGAGGGCAATAATAAGGGATAGTATAAGAGAAGTATGTTAACTTCTGAGCCAGTATTTTAGACTTTTGGATTCTAATATATGACCAGGGCCTGCCTTAGGTCATAACAAGGTTACAGACATATGAAATCATTGCCTTATCATCCATTCGGGCATAGTTCCAAGAATTTCTAGGACAGTAAATAGGTTTTCACCAGAGAAATCTCTGTAATGGACCTTCAGTCTGGCCTTCTATTCATATCCAAGACAGCAAATACGCATTCCACCTAATCTCACCCCTACTTGTTTTTAGGCTGGGCCAGTCCCACGTTTTGCAAGCCACTACTCTAAGGGGCACATTTACTAACCCACGAACGGGCCGAATGTGTCCGATTGCGTTTTTTTCGTAATGATCGGTAATTTTGCGATTTTTTCGGCATCTTTACGACTTTTTCGTATTTTTTGCGATTTTTTCGGCGTCTTTACGATTTTTGCGTAAAAACGCGAGTTTTTCGGCGTCTTTACGATTTTTGCGTAAAAACGCAAGTTTTTCGTAGCCATTACGAAAGTTGCGCAAAGTCGCGATTTTTTCGTAGTGTTAAAACTTGCGCGAAACGTCGCGCCTTTTAAGTTTTAATGCTACGAAAAAGGCGCGACTTTGCGCGCAAGTGTTAACGCTACGAAAAAATCGCGACTTTGCGCAACTTTCGTAATGGCTACGAAAAACTCGCGTTTTTACGCAAAAATCGTAAAGACGCCGAAAAAATCTAAAAAAATACGAAAAAGTCGCAAAATGTTCGTTTCCAATCGGAATTTTTCCAATTCGGATTCGAAATCGTGTCTTAGTAAATCAGCCCCTAAGTAAATGAGTAAAACAAATAGAATATAATTTTATTAACGTATAAAAAGCATTATAGTTTAAGAATAAATGTGGAGCAGTTGTAGCACTTTAGCATAATATGCCACAGTATTTACACTTTTCTATTTTTTCTTGCTTTCTTTCATTCTTGGTATTCCTTGTTACCCAGAATGCACACCTTTTGTGGGGTTCTCACTATTCGATGCTATTAAAGCCAAAGTTCACATTTTAAGCTATTTCTTATTACCATCATGAAAAGGAATTCTAAGATAATTGCATATTGTTTTCTTTACCTTTCTTGTGCATTTGTGGCTCTACAGTGCACTTGCACCCAGCTGATTTACATTGTGCCTAATTTACTAAGATATATATTATATATATTTATGTGAGTTGCTTGCTTATTGCTGCTCTAAAGTGCTCTGTTAGTTCCTGTTAGTTATTAGTATTGAAATCAGTTCTGCTGTCTAAATATATCTCTAAAGAAGAAATATTCTGTTTTAAGCTTACCAACTTGCATAATTTTGTGTCATCAGCAAACACTGAGACACTTTCACTTTCATTGCCAACTTCGAGGTTATTTGTGGATCAAGGACAGAGCTCGAAGGTATGTTTACAGCTTTAGTCACAGTCATTTGGATTAAGTTTTTGCCAGTTCCCAACCTTACACAAACACAGTGTTTGAATCTTTATCTACATAATAAATCTTTTGTGTTACACCATCAAAGCTTTAGAAGAGGGAGCACATTTACTAGAGCACTGTAATATGTTTCTAGTAAATTTGTTTGATGAGGAGTGTTGTGCAGTATGCCTTTTACAACATATAAATATCTAGGATATTGCACCTTTAGTCCCCTCACTGTGTGCCTCATAACCCTTTCTCCTTTTAAACTGTAAGCTCAAATGAGCAGGGCCCTCATCGCCTCCTGTATCTGTCATTTGTATGTAATTTGTATTTTTGATATATGCACTAACATTTATATTTCATCCCATTGCATAAAGCTTCTTGACATAAAGAGGGGCTTCTGTTCTAAAAAAAACTTGTTAACAAGTTCAAAACTACATTGTGCACCCATCAATTAAGAGCCAAACTCCACAGAGCATGAAAATTTTCCTGTCCTTATAAGGCTGGTGACTCAGCACCTTTAAAAAAAAATCAAAATAATTTTCCCAGAGCAAAGAACAGTACCTTCTGGCACTTAAAAGCTGAGAGTTAATGTCTGACAAAAGAGGTGAGCTAGAAATTATACTATTAATAGGAACTACTGTAGTATTAGTGTTACAGCAGCAGAACTGCCAGTTAAAAAACAATGTTTTGAAAGTTATGTCGGAAGTTCCCCATCTTTCCTTTCTTGGTAATTGTTTTGGTTACTGTCTATTTGACCACCATTATATCTGCCATCTCTTTAATTAATCTACTAAGGGCTCGGGTACACGGGGAGATTAGTCGCCCGCGGCAAAACTCCCTGCTCGCGGGCGACTAATCTCCCCGAGTTGCCTTCCCCCTGCCATCCCACCGGCGAACATGTAAGTCGCCGGCGGGATGGCAGACGCGGCGGCGCGATTTCGCGCAAATCGCCGAAAAAGACTCGTGAGGCTTTTTCTGCGATTTCCCGAAATCGCCCCGCCGCGTCTGCCATCCCGCCGGATGGCAGACGCGGGATGGCAGTCATCAACCTGATGACGATCCTGTTAGGATCGAAACGCGTTGATGCGATGATTGAATAAACGAAAAAACTTTTTTACTTTACATTCTGATGCCGTGAGTGCTTTCTATAAACCTGCTGTCTATTTATTTGGTCAGCACCCGGCGAGTGCCTCTGGAGCGGTGAGTGCCGATTTCTGCTTGGATTATATATATATATATATATATATATATATACACAGTGTTATACTTGGTATTAAAACGCCATGGGGGGATTTAAATTTTGTGTTTGTACACTGGTTCACACAAAGGTCCCTGTGGGGGACAGTGTTTTTCACCTATTAATAAATAAACAAAACATTATCATTTCCAGTAAATAGACTCACTACCTTTTTTGACACATTTGATCCTGCACTCTCCTTTATTCCTTACAGACAACCCTTGAAAAATGTTCCCTTTTCTTAATCAGTAAACTACGGAACGGAGAAGGAAGATAAAATCACAGGGGGGGTGATACTAATCACGTAACTTATACCCCAAGTTGGTGCTCCTGTTTGGAGAAAACCGCACCAGCCTGGGTAGTTGCAAACGAGAGATCCTCTTTATTCTCTTGTCTATTTTTGGAATCCCAGGGCCAGCGCATGTACAGTAGAGTCAAAAAGACAGCATTTTTTGTTCAGCTGCGTATGCGCAGAGGATAGAATAAGGAAGAGGATCACTCTCTCGCAGCCACCCCGGGCTGGTGCGTTTTTTTTTCAAACAGGAGCACTGGCCTGGGGTATAAAGTAAGCGATTACAGTCATTGGGAGGTGGCCAACATTTTAGCACCCCCCAATGATTGTACCTTTCGTTCTCCATTAAATGCCAGTTCACTTATTAATCATCTCCTATCTAGAATACAGAAATCCCCCCCTTATTGGCCAGCCACTCATAGGTATCCCCTCTACACTTGATCCAAAATGCAGCTTTATAACTTACCAATCTACCTCACCAATCAAACCACTTCTGCTGTACCCCTCTGCAAATTTTTACACTGGTTACTTACACCTTCTTGCATTGTTTAAATTGCTGACCCTCTCCTATAAAGCTCTTAGCAATGCTGTACCTTACCTTATACCACCTATCTCTAGGTTTTCTTCAAATTAACTGATTCATTAGTCTAATGACCTTGTACATTTTCCTCTCTAGTGACCACCCCACGTGTATGCTTGTAGGATGTTATTAGAGCAGTTTATTACCTGTGAAATTCATTGCCATACAATATCAGACACCCATCTAATGGAGGGTGTTCTTCAAACACGCCACACGCCAAAAACACTTTGGCAGATTAATTGGTTTATGACTAAATTGACCACTGTGTGTCATAGTGTGTAAGTTCCTCTGGGGCAGGGCAAATTTGAATGATGTATAACCTCTGTAAAGTTCTGGGGAAATAAATACATAACAGGACATACATAAATAAATACCCTGCAGAGTTTCAGATGTTGCCTTAAATCTCACCTTTTCAACCAAGCCTACATGCAAACCTATTGATTTCTAACAGCTCCCTTACAATAGTGTTTTATTCCCATACCTGACTTTTTACAACAGTCTTTTATGATTTAGTGGAGAGTAAAAAAAAAACAAAAAAGATTAAAAAAAATCCATTTTGACTACAAAATGACAGACCACAATCTGGATCAACATTATACTATGTTTATTAATATTTATACCAGTAACTATTAACTTTCTTGCTTAGAAAGACCAAGTATTTCTTGATACTGTCCATTGCATTTGCCAGTACACCTGTTCAGGAAATAAATTATTACAGGTTATAGGACCTGTTATCCAGAATGCTTAGGACCTGGGGTTTTCTGGATAAGGGCCCTTTCCATAATATGGGGCCTGTTTAATAAACTTTTGAAAATGCGTGTATGCAAAAATTTCGTTAAAATTCCACACGTTTTTTGGTAAATTTCCACGAAGAAAATCGTACTTTGCACAAAGAATACAAACATTTCGGAATTCGTTAATGCTTCGGGACTATCTTTTCACCAGGTTTGATCTGTCAAGTGCCATTGAGTCCTATGGAAGGCTACCAAAGCCAGACATGGAAGGCATCAAAGCCAGAAAGGTTTAAACTCAAAGCCAGAAGAGTTTAAGAAACTCTTCTGCACGAAAATTTTTTGACTTTCGGAACGCAATTGCGATATTTTCGTACAGACGATAAAAGAATTGTCGAGATTTTAGAACTTCATAAATTATCGTGGTTACTTTAAATTTATATCATATCGTGTTTGAAGGGCAGAAAAAAAATTCATCTTGGTAAATGTACCCTTAAGTCTACTAAAAAAAATTTAAACGTTAAACCTTTAACGTTTGATTCACTAAAGGGCGATTAAATTAGCACTATTTATAGCATGTGTTAAAAATGTTATCGCTTCTTATTTTTTGCAACTTAATGCTTGATTCACTAAAAGAACAAGCGTCATAATTAAAGGACAAGAAAAGGCTAAGTCACTTGGGGGTGCCAAAATGTTAGGCACCCCCAAGTGACTTTAATCGCCTACCTTGTACCCCGGGCTGGTGGAGAGAACTACACCAGCCCGGGGTACCTGTAGCGAGCGCTTCCTCCTTCCTGCTTCGTTCTGCCGGCAAATTCCTGGGACTGGGGCATGCGCAGTAGAGTGAAAAGCCAACTTTTGCGTGAGCAAAGCAGGAAGGAGGAATTGATCGCAGCTACCCCGGGCTGGTGATGTTCTCTCCAAACAGGGGCCCCAGCCCGGGGTAAAAGGTAAGCGATTTAAGTCACTTGGGGGTGCCTAATATTTTGGCAAGTGACTTAGCCTTTCCTTGTCCTTTAAGACGCGATGTTCTTTGCGTTATTTAACTCGCGATGAGCATTTTTCTTGCATTAATTCCTGCCACGTGCGTTATTTCCCGCTGCGTGCAATATATTTCCCCGCTTGCTATATTAGCGCACGATTTTACGCACGTAACCATTACTTTCGGAAAACTACTGTTCTGACAATGACCATTTCCCTGAAAACTGGAGGATGCATCACTCTAGGGCCAACATATACTTGAAAAAATCCCACTGCAAAGTCCATGTTGTGTTGCCAAAAGCTCACGAACCACAATTCTCTTTAAGTACCGCCTGCCCGACGTAGGTGTTAATATTCGCACAGACTAATGTGATATTTGGCGCGTTTAACACTTCATATGTGTTTGTGAATCATGCGTTAGTATTATTTCTATGCGAGAATTAACGCAATGCGGGGTAAATAACGCATGCGAAATGAATCGGGACTTAATTCTCGCATGCTTTTTAACGCAAAAAAGCATGCGATAAGCGTTTAGTGAATCAACCCCTAAGTATGTTATAGAATGACCTATTCTAATCAACTTTTTAATTGGTCTTCATTATTTATTTGTTATAGTTTTTTAATTATTTGCTTTCTTCTTCCAACTCTTTGGAAATGGGGGTCACTGACCCCAGCAGCCAAAAAACTATTGCTCTGTGAGGCTTTAGTTTTATTGTTATTGTCATTTTTTGTAACTTTATTTTCATTTCAGGACCTCTCCTATTCAAATAATGGTCTCTACTAAGGTAATTTAGTTCTCATCAAGTACAAGCTTCTGTTTTATTATTATAGAGAAAAGGAAAATTATTTTAAAAAATTAGAATAATTTGCTTATAATGGAATCTATGGGAGTTGACCTTTCTGTAATTCAGAACTTTCTGGATAATAGGTTTCCGTATAATGGATCCCATACCCGTACTGATAAAAATATTATCACTATACGCCCTAAAAAATAAAAATATCAAAGGTTGGAAACTTTTACATGTACATTTGCTAATGTTTTAAAATCTATTTTATGTTAGATCACCTTATGTTTCTCATTTTGTGCAACTCATTTTGTACAACTCATTTTGTACAACTCATTTTGTACAACTCAGCAGACTCCCAACTAATTTGAATCTTCTAAAAAAAGAAAATGAAGCAACATGGGTAAAATTGCAAAATTAGTAAAGTTCATAACAGGAAATGACATGCATGTTATTGCTGTTATAAATTGGTTTCTACATGTCTACTTTTTGGTTTAAATTCACACAGTTAACAATAATGATGTCTATCTGTCCGCCATGTCTATTTACAGGTTTTTTTCCTGACTGAAATTTAAAACCCGTCCTATCCCAGAACAATAGTGTCAGATGAAATCTGCAATTGCTCTGCCCTTATACTTTCTAATAATTTCACGATCAAGTCATCTTGGTGATAAGAAATTATACTGTAAATTATCACCTTATGAATTTTCTTTCTGCTTCTACTGAGTGCAGGCCAGATGAAAAGAATTTAGTGCTGCATGGGCAATTATACACAGGCACAATAATTTATATTTGCAATGTAGTCGTTCGCATTATGGTTGATTCAAACACCAATAAAAACCACTTCCATCAAAACCCATCATGGTGGGGGTACCACATAAAGAAGTGGCATAAGAAGTACGAATCATTTACATTTCTTTTCCTATTAGAAATCATGATACTTACAGCAACTTTAAAAAGGTTATATCTTGAAGAGAATATTAAAAGCCAAACATTTCAAATGCTGACATTGTGTAATGTCTTCTAGTAATGGAAAGTAAAGCTGATATTGCCAAATTTACAGGACAGAGTATTTTTAGGATAATTGCTCCACTGTAACATATCACAAAAACCATACATACAGTACATGTTTTTAGTTTCAAACATATACCAGTAGTATGGATGTAAAGGCATTAAGTAATCTTAAGTGTTGCCTTAGAAAAAAAAGCTTATTATGCTTCAGTTACAAACCCAACACCTGACATTATACAGCGCTTTATAAAGAATATTTACTAATAATGCCATTTCCTGATAAGGTTGAATGATAGTCCATGGTAACCACCCTTTCTTGGAGGTGAAATCCCAACAAAAGTTCCAAATGGTTCCCTAAAGTTAAATAGATTTCTGAAAAGTCATTTTATGAATTTTAGGGTAATCAGTTATTATTTGTCTATAGTTTGTTGAAGGTAATCATTGTAGCACAATTTTTAGGGTTTGCATCACAGCAGTTAAAGTTGGCATGGACTACTTTTGAATTACTATTTGTGTCTCAAAATTAAACTTTGAAATGCATTTTATGGTTTATAGTGGATGGCAAACCCCACAAATCTTTCACAACTCATTTTAACAACAATCAATTTTGTTGTCAGTTTAAGGAGAGTGTAGAGGAGTTCTGCAATAATATGTCCCACAAAGCACCCCCCCATGCCCAAATATTTGACTAAAAGATATGTCCTCTGTAGAACTTGCTGAACCTGTTTGTAATCTTTCGAAACAGTGGACAAGATGAATTGTCTGTAGAAATAACTAAACTTGTTTTTAAAAGACAAATTCCTGCTTCAGACACACTAAAAAATTAAAACACTTCTCTTTCCCTGTCAGAGTAAAATACACCTGTATACAAATGCAAAAGCAGACCAGCACTCTTTTTTAAGTGAAAAATATACATAACATTTCAGCTGATATTTTTTGATATCAAAACAAGGTCCAAAACACCCACCAGAATTATAAAAAAAAATCACCAGAATTTCTATCTAGACATAACTGAAGAAATAGAAAAAACTTAAGCTAAATATTAGGGGGAGTACACCAGCATATCAAAACTAGAAAGGGAAGTTTGAGAACAAACTTCATGTTGGGTTGAAAAATGTGAAGTTACTGAATGAAATCTGATCTGTTGTTGGCTCTGTCCACTTTTTCTAACCTTGGATCACAGTCATATATTAAAAACCACTGTGCAAAGTTTGGGGACCCTGGTTCTAATAGTGTCTGAATGGCAGCAATTTAAATTTCACCAAATTTCAGCAATCCGGAAGGCTAAGATAGAAAATGAGGAGCGCATTGCGACAGAGGCCAAGACTAACCCCAAAAAGTTTTTTAAGTATATTAATAGTAAAAGGATGCAGGTTGAGGGTGTGGCCCCATTGAGTTATAGTAATAATATGGTTACAGCGGATACAGAAAAGGCAGATGTGCTTAACCAGTTCTTTTCTTCTGTGTATACAGTAGAGGAGCCAGTGGGCCAAGTCCCACCCAATAGCTGCACTGTTGCCTCAGCTCCAACTACACAGTGGTTGACAAAGGATATGGTGCTTAAAGGGTTACACAAGATAAATGTAAACAAGGCACCTGGGCCAGATGGAATACACCCTCGGGTACTGAGGGAGCTAGGGGCAGAATTACAGTGGTCCTTGTTTCTGATATTCTCAGACTCGCTTTCATCAGGTATGGTACCTAGGGACTGGAAGAAGGCGAATGTCATTCCCATATTTAAAAAGGGAGTAAGATCTCAGCCTGGCAATTATAATCTTGTAAGTTTGACATCCGTGGTGGGCAAGTTATTTGAAGGCTTGTTAAGGGATCACATTCAAAATTATGTACTGGAGAATGGCATTATGAGCAGTAATCAGCATGGCTTTATGAAGGACAGGTCATGTCAGAATAATTTAATTGCTTTTTATGATGAGGTAAGTAAGAACCTGGACAGTGGGGATGCAGTAGATATAATCTATTTGGATTTTGCCAAAGCATTTGATACCGTTCCCCACAAACGACTGCTTTCTAAACTAAGGTCTATTGGTCTTAGTGAAGTCGTTTGCACATGGATAGAAAACTGGCTACAGGATCGGGTACAGAGGGTGGTTGTTAATGGTACATTCTCTACTTGGAATAAGGTTCTCAGTGGGGTCCCTCAGGGTTCTGTACTGGGTCCACTTTTGTTTAACTTGTTTATAAATGACTTAGGGGTGGGTATTACAAGCAATGTTTCAGTGTTTGCAGATGACACAAAACTCTGCAGACCAGTCAATTCTATCCAGGATGTGGCATCCTTGCAGCAGGATCTTGACCAACTGGCAATCTGGGCGGCTAAGTGGCAGATGAGATTTAATGTGGTTAAATGTAAGGTCATGCACCTGGGATGTAAAAATATGCAAGCCACTTATACCCTTAATGGGACTGCACTAGGCAAATCCATAATGGAGAAGGACCTTGGAGTCCTTGTAAATAATAAACTCGGCTGTAGCAAGCAATGCCAGGCAGCAGCTGCAAGGGCAAACAAGGTTTTGAGCTGTATTAAAAGGGGTATAGATTCACGGGAGGAGGGGGTTTTTCTTCCCCTTTACAGAGCGCTGCTAAGGCCCTATCTATAATATGCTGTTCAGTTTTGGTCTCCAGTGCTCAAATGGGACACTATTGAGTTAGAAAGGTTAGAAAAGAAAGACTGGCCAAGTTGGGTCACTGGAGAAGAGGCGCTTAAGAGGTGACATGATAACTATGTATAAATATATAAGGGGATCATATAATAACCTTTCTAATGTTTTATTTACCAGTAGGTCCTTCCAACGGACACGAGGGCACCCACTCCGTTTAGAAGAAGGGAGGTTCCATTTAAATATTCGAAAAAGGATTTTTTACTGTGAGAGCTGTGAAGTTGTGGAATTCCCTCCCCGAATCAGTTGTACTGGCTGATACATTATATAACTTTAAGAAGGGGCTGGATGGATTCTTAGCAAGTGAGGGAATACAGGGTTATGGGAGATAGCTCTTAGTACAAGTTGATCCAGGGACTGGTCCGATTGCCATCTTGGAGTCAGGAAGGATTTTTTTCCCCCCTGCGGCAAATTCAGAGGCTTCAGATGGGGTTTTTTTGCCTTCCACTGGATCAACTAGCATTTAGGCAGGTTATATATAGGCATTATGGTTGAACGTGATGGACATATGTCTTTTTTTAACCCAACTTACTATGTTACTATGTTACCACTGAAAGTCAATAAGTGACATCTGATTGGCAGTTGGTGGCTCCGTCCACTTTTTCTAACCTGGAACTGCAGTTACCCAGTGACTAACTCTGCAAAGTTTAGGGACCCTAGGATTAATAGCTAAAGAATGGCAGCAGTTTAAATTTAAACCAATAAAAGTCAATAGGTAAATTGTGATTGGTGGTTGTGCCCACTTTTTCTAACCTTGAGTCGAAGTCACCCAGTGACAAACAGTGGGCACCCTAGCATAAATAGGGTGTGAATGACAGCATTTTAAATTTAAACCAATAAAATTCAATGGAGGAAATCTGATTGGCTGTTAGCGGCCCAACCCACTTTTCCTATTTTTGAACTGCAGTCCCCCAATGAGCAACTTTGCAAAGAATCGTGAGACTGACAGCATTCTAAATTCACCATTGAAAGTAATACACGTGGGTGAAATGTGATTGGATGTTGGTGGCCCCACCCACTTTTTTCTAACTTTGAAGGGCAAATACCCAATGACTAACATTGGAAAGTTTAATACTTAAATAAGGCCATCATTTTAAATATAAACCAATGAAATTTAATGGGTGGAAATGAATTGGCTGTTGGTGGCTCCGCTCACTTTTTCTAACCCTGAATACGTAGTCAGCCAGTGACTGACCGTGCAAAGTTTGGGAACCCTGACATAAATAGTGTGAGAAGGGAGCATTTTAAATTTAAACCAAAAAATTAAATAAATGATGCAGTCCCCTAGTGACCCTGGTGTTAATACTGTGAGAATGGCAGCAAGTTGAATTTCCCCATTGAAAATCAATAGTTAAAATCTGATTGGCTCCACCCACTTTTTCTAACTCTGAACTGCAGTTACCTGGTGACTAGCTTTGCAAAGTTTGGAGACCTTAGTATTAATATTTAAAGAACGGCAGCAGTTTAAATGTAAATGTATGAAATCTATAGCTGAAATCTGATTGCCTGTTGTTTTCTAAACTTGGAACATAGTCACCCAGTCACAAACTGTACAAAGTTTGGGGGCCCTGACATTAAACATGTGAGAACGGCAGCAGTTAAAATTTCCCCACTGAAAACAATGAAAGAAATGTGATTGGCTTTTGGCGGCCCACCCACTTTTTCTAACCTTGAGTATGTAGTCACCCAATGACTATGCAAAGTTTGGGAACCCTGGCATCAAACCAATAAAATTCAATAGGTGAAATCTGATTAGCTATTGGCAGCTCCGCCCACTTTTCAAAACGAAAACTGCAGTCCTCTAGTGACCAACATTGAAAAGTTGGGGACCCTGTTATTAATATTATGAGTATGGCAGCAGGTTGGATTTTCCCATTGAAAGTCAATAGGTAACATTTGATTGGCTGTTGGTGGCTCTGCCCACTTTTTCTAGCCTTGAACCACAGTAACCTGGTGCCTAACTCTGCAAAGTTTGGGGACACCGGTGTTATTACTGTGAGAATGGCAGCAGATTGGATTTCCGCCAAGTCAATAGGTAAAATCTGATTGGCTGTTAACAGCTCCACCCACTTTTGGGCATCCAACAATCATATTTTTGTTCAGGCAGACCCCATGACTATGTGATTCAAGTTTGGGGAGTGTAGCCTCAAAGCTTTAAGTTTGGCGGCAGTTTCAATTTCCCCATGAAAGTCAATGGGTGAAATTTGATTGGCTGTTGCTCCCACTTTAGGGTCATCCAAGAAATGTCACTGTTTCACTCGGGGTGACCCCATTATTATGTTATTCAAGTTTGGGGGCTGTAGTTTCAAAGCTGTAAGTGTGGCAGCAGTTTGAAAATATTCCCTGTGAAAGTCAATGGGAAAATTGAGAGCGGCGCCACAAAAATATACGGGGGGCGGGATCGCTTAGAAAAGCACAAGCAACCTGCTCCGCTATAGGGCAAAGAAGTGTGGGGAGTTTGGGTGTTGTACCCCTAAAACTGTAGGAGGAGTAGCGTTTAGAAAATGGGGGGCGCTAAGAATAAGAAGAAGAAGAAGAAGAAGAAGAAAAAGCAGAAGAATAAAATGAAGTCGAAGAACGGTATGTTGGGTTTTTCAACCCAACATAATTAATGGCTGGTATACGATAAAAATCAAATCTGTAAAAATGCTGGTTTATTGCTTCCCATTTACCTTCTATATTGATTATCGGCAGAGAATTTTTATATTTTTATTTTACCATTTTGAAAAATATGATAAAATATGAAGGTAATATGTAAATAAATAAATAAATATCAACTTGCATTAACTAATACTACTACTTTTCTTAGCAGTTTTTGACAAAGGTGTTTGGTGGCTATTAGTAAATTTGGTTAAACACTGCAAAACAATTAAAATATAAATTTAAGCAATAATGAAATAAGGACAAGTGAAGAGGTTAATTTAGCCTTTATATGTATACTGTATGTGCATCTTATTTGCACCTGTGCCCTTTACAACGTTTTACCCTCTCCATTTGGTCCTCAATATCATTTGAGATTTATCATGTTTGCACTTATCTAACATCTTAACCTGAGCTTAAATACCAATAAAATCATATACAATCAAGTTGTTTTTCTGTAATAGAACAAATGCAAATAACAACTAATATTGCATGGTTACAGATTTGAGATAACTATAAGTCCCTTGTCTACAATAAGCAGAAATGTTGCATCATTATACACAAAATGTATATGAAAACACTTTAATAAAGTGCATTGTTAAATTAGATATTTTTATTAATATTTTTTAAAGACTCCAATTTTGGAAAGTTCTTTTTGCTAAAGCTGTTAAGAGGTGAATAAGAAATGATAGACTAGGTATCTGCAACACACAATTGTGTTAAAAAAATGTTATTAGGGTCATTACTTGTAGCAGGTGCAGTTTTGGATGCAAACCACAATGCAGTGTTTCCCCCCAGCATTATGGAGGCCTCCAGGGAATGTAGCCTATAGCTACAATAATTCTTTATACATCTAAAGAGACCAGCAGTTAATTTTCTTTGGTTGGGTGGCAATGCTAGATATTAGGGCTCATTTAAGTCCACAAGTGCAGTGAGCACTTTTTTCTTAGAAAAAAACACATTATTAGACACAACTGGGTGATTTTCTTGATGCAATTCCATTTAAAATCATGAATTTGGTCATGATTGATTCTTTTTATGCAAGGTTCCCCCAAAAACAAATAAACTTGAAGATAACTTTCTGCAAAGAGTGAGCCATGTTTTTTTTCTGGAAAGTATATGGATAAAGTTCTGAAGAAGTTTAAAGGGGTGGTTCACCTTTAAATAAAAATAAAAAAGAGTCAATTTGCAATTGGTCTTCATTGTTTTTTATTTGCATATTTGCAGTTATTTAATGATTTGGTTTTTTGTTTAGCAGCTCTCCAGTTTGGAATTTCAGCAGCTATCTGGTTGCTGGGGTTCAAATTACCTTAGTGACCAGGCATTGGTTTGAATGAGAGACTGATATATTTATAGAAGAGGGCCTAACCAGAAAGAAAAGTAATATAAAGTAACAATAACAATAAAATTGCAGCCTTACAGAGCAATAGTTTTTGGCTGCTGGGGTTAGGGCCCCCCCATGTGAAAGCTGGAAAGAGTCAGAAGAAGAATGCAAATAATTTAAAAGCCTGAACCTAGTAACCAGGCAGTGATTTGAGAGAAACTGGAATATGAACAGAGGATGCCATACATAGAAAGATAAGTAATAAAAAGCAACAACGACAAAATTGTAGCCTCACAGAGCAATTGTTTCTTGGCTGCTGGGGTCAGTGACCCCTTTGAAAGCTGGAGAGAGTCAGAAGAGGAAGCAACTCTCAAAAGATCTGAAAACAGAAGATTGTTCAGTATCATGGTTTAGGGGAAGGCTACAAAAAGCTATCTCAGAGTTTTAAACTGTCACTTTCAACTGTTAGGAATGTAAAATGGAAGGCCACAGGCACAGTTGCTGTATAAGAAAAATACAGGAGTGGCTTATGCGGAGGGTTGTGAGAATGGTTACAGAGAACCCAAAGATCACCTCCAAAGACCTGCAAGAACATCTTGCTGCAGATGGTGTATCTGTACATCCAGCAATTCAACGCAATTTGCACTCATGCCACAAACAGAGTCGCTTGTTGTATGCAAAAGCTGATTTTGACAAGCCACAGCAATTTTGGAGCAAAGTGCTTTGGAATGATGAGACAAAAATTGAGTTACTTGGTCATAACAAAAAGCGATTTGCATGGCGGACGAAGAAACACCACATTCCAAGAAAAACACCTGCTACCTACTGTCAAATTTGGTGGAGGTTCCATCATGCTGTGGGGTTAGTTCAGGGACTGGGGTCCTTGTCGAGAGTGAGATGAATTCAACCCAATATCAACAAATTCTTCAGGATAATGTTCAAGCATCAGCCACAAAGTTGAAGTTACGCAGGGGTTGGATATTCCAACAAGACGATGACCCTAAGGGCCTTGACACATGGGGAGATTAGTCACGCAGCAACAAATCTCCGTTGTCATGGGCGACTAATCTCCCTGCGATGCCATCCCACCGTCTAAAATGTAATGGCATATGTGGGGCCGTGATTTGCCAAAGCCGGCGAAGTTTCCTCTCAAGGCAACTTCGGCAAATCGCAGCGCCGCGTATGCCATCCCACAGGCAATTTACATTCTAGCCGTTGGGTTGGCATTGCGGGGAGATTAGTCACAGTGAGACTAATTTCCCTGTGTGTCACGGCCCTAAACACAGTTCAAAATCTACAAAGGCACTTATGCAGAGGGAGAAGTACAATATTCTGGAATGGCTGTCACAGTCCCCTGACTTGGAAAATCCATACCTCCCAACATTTGAAAAATGAAAAGAGGGATAAAAAGATTTGGCGTGTGCAGCACAGCAATTTTTACCACACCCACTTTTGTGGTCACGCCTCCATTACCACACCCCATTTAAAGAAAAGATACTCCTTTTATATAGTTGAAATGGCGGGATCAGATGCAAATGTGCTATACCCTCATACTGTACTACCTAAGGAAAACAATATAGCAACTCCTACATATATAAAATACAAAATTGAGAGAAGGCAGTCAGTTGTAAGTGAGTTATAACTATGTACCAGTTTTGCCCCCCCATACACAGTACCCCCATACACAGTGCCCCCAATGGCCCAATAGACAGTACCTCCCATTCACAGTGCCCCCATAGACAGTAAACCCCATACACAGTGCCCCCATAGACAGTACCCCCCCATACACAGTGCCCCCATAGAAAGTGCCCCAAAGACAGTACCCCCCATAAAAAGTGCCCTCATAGACAGTGCCCACAATTGACCCCATAGACAGTAGCCCACATACATAATGCCCCCATAGAAAGTACCCCCCATACACAATGCCCCCATAGATCATACCCCCCATACACAATGCCCCCATAGATTGTACCCCCATACACAATGCCCTCATAGACCGTGCCCCCCATAGGCGCTCTGGCTTCTTCTGCTGCTTTGCTTCTTATGTGGCAGTGACAGTCCCTTTTATAAGGTTGCGCCCCGTGCGTAATGACGTCACACGTACACACTGGGCACAACCTTATAAGAGGACATGTTGCGCTGCACAAGGAGCAGCATCAAAAGTAAAGCAGCAGACGAAGCCGGAGCACCCGGCTAATCCCGCTGTGCTGGATAGTTCTATGAATGTCCTGCATTTCTGTAATCTATTATGGAAATGCAGGACATTCATTGAACTATCCGGGACAGCAGGATGCTCTATAAAAACCGGACTGTCCCGCGAAAAGCGGGACAGTTGGGGGGGTATGAAAATCTATCGGATGATTTGAAGCAGGCTGTCCATGCTCGGCAGCGTCAAATTTAACTGAACTGGAGAGATTTTTTATGGACGAATGGTCAAAAATACTGGCATCCAGAATCCAGACACTCATCAAAGGCTATAGGAGGCAGCTAGAGGCTGTTACATTTGCAAAAGGAGGCTCAACTAAGTTTTGATGTAATACTACTGTTTCCATAAGGCATGTTATATATTAAAAGGAAGTTGCTACTTTGAAAACTACTTTTGATAAACAAAACTCCAAAGAATTAAGACGGGTTCCCAAACTTTTTCATATGACTGTACATAAATCAGGACGTAAAACAGAAAAATACAAAAAAAAAACGATTAAAGACAATTTCTCATAGAGACCGGCCCAAGCCGGAATGGTGCCCTAGGCAACCTGGTCAGCTGCCTCGCCCTTGCAATCGCCCTCCACCCCAACCCCACATCATCTGTGTGCACGTGCTCCCTCACACATGCGCAATGCCGTTGCAAGGGGGGGAGTCATTGCCCTCGCCGCTTGTTATTGTGCAGACTAGGGGTAGACAGGAGAGGTACCTGCCTGGTGCTCTCTCATTGTTACGCCCTAGACTCCAAAATGAGTTAATTGCAACTTGAGCCAAATCCTGGAACAAAATCCATTTTTTAAAAGAGCAAACATATTTTATTTAATATTTTTTACATTTGACATGACACAGCCATTTTCTCACTTTTCCAAGTCCCTTCATCCTTGTGACTTGTGCTCTGATAAACTTTAGGCTCTCTTTACTACTGCGCTGCAAGCTGAAGTGGTTTCAAATCTTCAACCCCCCCCCAGCAGCCTAATTAGAGAACAATAGGCAGGTAACAAGATGGTTGTTTTCCCTGAAGTATTCAGCTCAATACATGAAAATGGCCAATAAGCACACCATTAACTCCACACATGCCAGTAATATCACTGGAAAAAAGGCACACCATTAACTCCATACATGCCAGTTAAATTACTGGAAAATGTCCAATAAGCACCCTATCAACTCAACACATGCCAGAAAGATCACTGAAAAATGTCCAATAAGCACGCCAGTAACTCCATACATGTCAGTAAGATCACTGAAAAATAGCCATTAAAAACTCAATTTAACTCCAGACATGCCAGTAAGAGCAGATAGATTTAAAGCATTACCTAATCTTGCAAAAGCAGAATGTCAATAACCAAGTTTTCTACTTTCCTTCCTTTTCTGAGTGGTGCATTTTTCTGCCTGGTTAAATGGCTTTGAAAAAATCCAAGATGGCCATGTGTTCCACAGTAGAACACGAAGCCATCTTGTATTTTCTCAGAAAAGCAGGGGATTAACACAACAGTATGCGTACAAAGACAGGGGCACTGCAGCATGGGTGAGGAGGGCAGAAGCAGAGGCATGGGGTTTGTCTAAGAGGGAGGGGGGATGGAGAGAGGAAATAAATGTAATTTAAAAAAGATATAGTGGCACAATGGGCCCCCCAAATCATTGGGTCCTGGGCAGATGCCCCTTTTGCCCATTTAATAACACAGCCCTGTCTACATGCCATTGCCCTATGGGCTACAGCACATGGGGGGAAGTTGGGTTTGACTTCTGCCGTTGTCAGGGAAAACCAGCAGTCCTGTCTGCTGTCAAAGCTTCTAATAATTTGAAATGCACAGTTGTTGAAGAATTGGTAACAAAGGAAAGTCTGTTTTTTGCTGCGCCATGTGTGTCACTCAAGGTGCTTTTCATTTAATGTTATCAGGAGTGGTAATTGACCATTTTAAGAACTCAGTGGTGCTCATTTATAAACATTGGGCAGATTTGCACCTGGGCAATAATCAAATGTTTGCTTTCACTGTTTAACCTGCAGCTGGCTAAAAAAAGTGAATCATTGATTTGCTAGCATTGAGTTGCTATGGGTAACTGTCCATATGCTCTTTGTCATTAACATCTTTAGAGACCTACTGAAAATTAGGATGTCTACTTAGATGACATCCTAATTTTTGTAAAGATTTGTTTACACATCTCCATCAAGAAATATAGCAGAGGCTTTAGCTGGGATTTTTCTGCTTTCCTCTGGATTAACTGGAAGTTAGGCAGGTTTCATATAGATTAAAAGGTAAACTTGAAGGATGTGTCTTTTTTTCAACATAATTCACTATGAATGTAATGTCAAGAAACCGTTATCATTTTGCTCATTTTTCTTCATTTTAACAAACATGCTTCAGCTATACCCCCTAATGAGACTGGTCATGAGAGACTTCATATATTGAAGCTCCTCAATTAGCCTATCTCAGCTCTTTGCTGAAGTGTACACCCCTTATTCCATTTAAACTAAGTACGCAGAATCTAAAAACCTACAGGATCGTAGCTTCTAAAACTATACAGATTATATGGGTATTTCACTTTTAGACGTTCATTATGACACTTAAATGCTGGGGTGTCTCCTAGAAAAGAACAGTGGGTTGCCTACACATATTTGGTATAGTTGCGCTCAGAGGAATTAGACCATTTACAAACAGTAACATTTTTGTCAGAAACTTAACTTTTCTTGGGTAGGTTAAAGCCCACTTTGTACCAAAAAAAACCCCATAACAAATGCAATTGTGTTGATTTTGCAGTAGCTGAAGTGATAGCCAGGTACTTTAGTAATCCTGTGCATACTAGGCATAAAACTGTTCAAAAGACCCATCATATTCATATCTACAACTTTTATCTCAATGCCTAAAACATGTAGGAGATAAGTTGCATACCCCCCAACTGTCCCGCTTTGAGCGGGACAGTCCCGCTTTTTATAGCGCATCCCGCTGTCCCGGATAGTTCCCTGAATGTCCCGCATTTCCGTAATAGATTACGGAAATGCGGGACATTCATAGAACGATCCGCGATAGCGGGATAAGAGGGCTTAAGCTGAGCGCCCCGACTCCTTGCGCTGCTTCTCTCCTTGTGTGGCTCCTTCGCCGGCGGTCCCAGGCCCTTTTATAAGGTTGCGCCCGTGCGTAATGACGTCACACGTACACGGGGCGCAACCTTATAAAAGGGCCTGGGACCGCCGGCGAAGGAGCCACATAAGGAGAGAAGCAGCGCAAGGAGTCGGAGCGTGTATGGGGGGCTCTATGTATGGGGGGCACTGTGTATGGAGGGGGCTCTGTGTATAAAGGGTACTGTGTACGGGGGGCTCTGTGTATGGGGGGCACTGTGTTTGGGGGGCTTTGTGTATGGGGGGCTCTGTGTATAAAGGGTACTGTGTATGGGGGGCTCTATGTATGGGGGGCACTGTGTATGGAGGGGGCTCTGTGTATAAAGGGTACTGTTTATGGGGGGCTCTGTGTATGGGGGCACTGTGTTTGTGGGGCTTTGTGTATGGGGGGGCTCTGTGTATGAAGGGCACTGTGTATGGGGGGCTCTGTGTTTGAAGGGCACTGTGTATAGGGGCCACTGTGTATAAAGGGTACTGTGTATGGGGTCACTGTGTATGGGGGGCTCTGTGTATGAAGGGCACTGTGTATGGGGGGCTCTGTGTATGAAGGGTACCGTGTATGGGGGGCTCTGTGTATAAAGGGTACTGTGTATGGGGGCACTGTGTATGGGGGGCTCTGTGTATGAAGGGTACTGTCTATGGGGGAAATTGGAGGCACTGTCTATGGGGTAAAGTGGGGGCACTTTCTATGGGGGGTACTGTCTATGGGGGACCTGGGGGGCACTGTGTATGTGGGGTACTGTCTCCCCTGTGTGGGGGGGGCAAAACTGGTACATAGTTATAACTCACTTATAACTGACTGCCTTCTCTCTATATTTGTATTTTATATGAAGGAGTTGCTATTTTGTTTTCCTTAGGTAGTACAGTATGAGGGTATAGCACATTTGCATCTGATCCCGCCATTTCAACTATATAAAAGGAGTATTTTTAGAAAAAAATGGGTAGTGTTAATTGTGGCGTGGCCACAAAAGTGGGCGTGGTCAAACAAAATTTTTCAAATGTTGGGAGGTATGAAGTTGCTGTAAAATGTGAGTAGAAATGAGTAGCAAGACACAGGAAATACAAAATAACAGAAAAAAATAAATAAAAGGCACATTTACTAATAAATATATAGTTTTCCGGCATAAAGCATATTGTTAATGGAATTTTGGACTTTGCAATCAAAAGTAAACTCAAAACAAAAGTAAATTGCTGTAAGAAGGCACAAATAGACACTTTATTTGTATCCTGTGTAACTCTGAGCAGGTTGGGGTAGGGACCAAGAAGGAAGCTGGTGTACAGACTAGGCAAGTATTAATCCAGTTTGCGGTAATAATGAGGTTAGGAGAGCTTGTGGTCATTTCCAGGCAAAAGATAAGGTCACTCAATCGTAGTCAGAAATGAAACCAGGAAGGTGAGGAGCCAAAAATTAATAAATGAGGAATTATAGCGCAGCCAGGGATGCACAGGTGTTGAGCCTATAATTGGGCATTGAACCCAGGTCCCAGCGTCCTTTTATGTTGAATTTGGCACCAAAGCAAGATGTGATTACGTGATTACGGCATTCTGTCACCAAGAAACTGGGCGGCGCCTCTGAATCATAGACAAAATGAATAAATTTGATGGACGTGTCTCTTTTTAACTAAATTACTATTTTATGTGTGGGTTATTTGGGCCTATTTTAAATGACAATCCAGACAAGATGCTGGACTATGGTAATATGCTCAAAGGTAAATAATAAAGACTACCATATGGTGTTTTAGGAATTTTATGAATATTACCTTGTAATGAAAAAACCCCGATTTTAAAATAAAATTATTAATTAATTCATTAATAAATCCCTTTTTGAATATCTCTAGTTAGATTAGATCAGTCAAATTTTAATTACACTATACATTTACTAATCCACGAACGTCCGAAAAGCGTCCGAATGCGTTTTTTTCGTAATGATCGGTATTTTGCGACTTTTTCGCGAATTATCGCAAATTTTTTGAGCGCTCAATATGAAAAAGTCGCGACAATTCGCGAAAGTCGTAATGGCTATGCAAAAGTCGCGACAATTCACAAAAGGCATAATGGCTATGAAAAAGTCGCGACAATTCACGAAATTTGTAATGGCTATTCAAAAGTCGCGACAATTCACGAAAGTCGTAACGGCTACGAAAAAGTCGCGCCGGTGACGAAAAAGTCGCAAAATGTTCGTTTCCAATCCGATTTTTTCCCATTCGGGATTCGGATTCGTAGATTAGTAAATCAGCCCCTTAGACTGCTTGTTCAACTTCATGACTGTACTTCAAACTACTGCATGAAAAAAGAACTTTTAACTGATTATATTTCGAAAGTTTTCTTTTCCACAAGATGAACTTAAATTAAAATTTCTTTTTACGACAGCTTCCTTTGTATTGTAATTTTGAAGGTTCCATTTTAATGGTAAATCATGTAGGTTATTTTCTCTGTAAATTACAAGTAGCATGCATTGTTTACCTACCTACTGTAATTTCTGTATTTGTTATGATTTTTAAAATTATTCATTCCTTGTACTTTGCTGTACTTTCTCCTGTGGCCACATTTATTGTTCTGTTGAATCTCTTTCACTTTTACTTGGAAAATGAACTAAAAAAAAACATAAGGAGGTTTCCATTTGTTCTCATGACATTCATTAGAGCTGTGGCTAAGAATGATGGGGAATAGTGCTGATATAGTAGAAAGAAAAAATTACAGGCTTGCTAGCTTTAGTGTTTCTTGCTTTTTCATATGTTGTAAAATCAGGGTCGTGTTCCTATTTTTTGTTTTAATCTTTTGCTGCCTGAAAACAAGGTTTTCCAGTATTATTATTGTCCTATATAAAACCCCATTATTTTCCTTACAACATGACAACTTAACTAAATCCAGTTTTACACAGCTGGGTTATATGTGTTGTAGACATGTCCCCTGTGGTATGAGTACAGTTTGAAACAGAAAATATATGCCTGTGTTCTATTTATTCACCTGTATATCCAGGTATGCGATTTATTGTGTAATCAACATTTTAATTAATAATGAAGTCTGACAAGACCCTTGTTCTAAAGGGGAAGTATACCCCTGACCATTTTATGTCTCTATAAATATTCAGCTCAAATAACTAAAGCCTTTCTTGAAAGATATATGTTTGTACTACTGGAAAATATAATATTAAAATGAAGCTCACAGACAAACCAAGGGCAAACATAAATGTTAGGTTACATCAGCAAAAATGGCAGAGCTGTGTCACACACTTCTTCCTGGTGCATTTAAAATTGGTAGACACACAGAACATCACAAAATGGTGACTGTATCTGCAACCAGAATACCATCTGGAAAGGAAAGCTGGGGTGTTACTAATAATAAGCACAAGTATGGCTTAAAAATAAATGTGGTATAAACGATACTTCCTTTGTACTGGTTGACTTTCCAGCACCATACCTAAGATGTTCACTAGCTTTACTGTAAGCATGAGTAAAAGCTGAAAGTAAAAAATATACACAAAACCCCAAGTATCACAGTCTGTATACTGATATGTACTGTCTGACATTCAGACTTTGGTGTCAAGTATGTCGTGATTCTTAAACCTTCTGCAAACAAGTGCATTCTGTTGTAGTGCAGCAACTCCAGACAGTTCAGCTAGCATATTCTGCATGAACCTCCTTGTTCAACATGTAACATTAGTAGGCTGCTTCCACAATACTTGGCTCTGGTGTTGCTGACATTTGCAGTTCAAGAATACTTTTTGCAATTCAAGATTCCAGTCCTGTCCTCTGAAAGACACTGTCTTCTATAAGTCAAGGACATTATTAAAGTTTGTGAGCACAGAATAACAGATATAAATTAGGTAAATGCTGAATGCTTAAATAGGAAATGCATTTAGGGAATTTTACATGCCTTTTTCTATTTTAACCACACATCAAAAAACATAATAATGCAACATTTTGCATTAAAAAAACAACTAAATTAAACTGTGTTAAGGAGCAGATCTGATGGATCATTTTTTAAAAAGCTATATGAGTGATTATTGATAATGCTGTCATCTTTGTCACTATACCATAAATAACATCTATAGTATGACTAAGTGGCCCATTTACTAAACAATGTTGAGATATATTCGTATTTTTTATAAATCATAGAACAGGCATGTATGCGAAAAGTTTGTTAAAATGTCACAAGTTTTTCGTGGTTTTCTGTAAATTTCCACAGAAAAAAATCATACTTTGCGCAAAGAATATGAACATTTCGGAATTCGTTAACGCTTTGGTTACACTTTCATTGGGACTATCTTTTCGCCCAGGTTTGATCTGTCGAGTGCCATTGAGTCCTATGGAAGGCTTCCAAAGCCAGACATGGAAGGCATCAAAGCCAGAAAGGTTCTTGTGTTGTTAACAAACTTTTCGGCATGAAAATTTTGTGACTTTCGGAACGCAATTGCGATATTTTCGTACGTGCGACAAAAGCATTGTCGAGACATTTTAGAACTTCAGAAATTATTGTGGTTACTTTTTATATTTTTACCATACTGTGTTTCAAGGCCAGAAAAAAAACGCATTTTAGTAAATGTGCCCCTAAGTGTGACATACAAAGTAAACAGAAAATAATTCTCATAATTTAACAACAATGTAAAAACAATATAAATACATAGCCCAACAAAATTCTAGTGTACCTATGAAAAAAGTATATATTGTAATATTTCTGTAGGGGTTTAGACACAGTACAGCGGTAAAAGCTCCTATAGCTTATGGTAGTTTATGAAGTATATAATCAGTCTTGCATAGTACAGCATTTAATAAGGTTGCCAAATAGTTTACATTCATTATATATTAAGTCATTTTTGCAAACAGTGTCCAGTTTTTTTACACACCACACATTTAAAACATCACACTTATAGCAACAGAAAATATCACCTCTCACCAGTGGTATGCAGCCCAGTGACAGTTCAGTGACCAGCAAGACACATTTTGCATTCCAACACTGAAGATCATATCTCCCCACCAATATGTGTACAGCTGGATAGGTCACAACTTATTTATCTTGCACCCTTACGACACACAAGAAGAATACAAATGAATCGTATTTTTTGTACTGTGCGCATTTTTTTCAACTTTTTGTTAACTTGCAATACTTTTTCATACCTGTGTGACAAAATCCTATTTGTCGCGCCGAGTTAAAAAGTTTTGGATTCATTAAAGCTTTGTTATCGTGACTTTCCTTGGGCCAGGTTGGAGCTGCAGAGTGCCATTGAGTCCTATGGGAGGCTTCCAAAAACATGCACAGAAGGATCAAAGTCAGAAAGGTTTTACCACTGTTTACGATCGTTCGGATACAAAAATTCGTGACTTTCGGATCGCAATGACTATTATGATTTTTTCGTAAGCATATTCGTGACATTTCTGATCATCATAAATTATCGTATCTAATTCGAATTTTACCCATTTTGGGTTTCGAACTCGTACTTTGATGAATCTGCCCCTTAGTATGACTTAATTTAATACATGAGCACCCACATATTTTTTTATAGGTGGGGGTCCATAATGTTTTTCTCTTTTTTCATTTCATTCTAATCATTTCACTCTCAATTACTGCTATTATTGATTTACATATATTTTCCTTATATAAAAGGGCAATGTTGGTTGGCATGGCACACTCACTAAAACCACACACTCAATGCAGTATGCTCATCACATATAGTGCTGTGCTTCTGGCTTGCTGCAGTGGCTGCTGAAATTACATTTCCCAACATTCCTTAGGTTAGTTAACAGAGGAGTAAATAGGAAAATGCCAGCTCCTATAGAGGTTTCACATAAGTGGGTAAACATGTTTGTTTATTAAACAAATTATGTACCGTACAGTTGTATGATGGGAAAAATCTGCACATCATTTACACATGTAAACACTTTTTATTTTAAAAAGTCAGGATTAAATATGTGATTTGTTTCCTACAGACTATTCAGCAGTGGTTACATTACCCAAGGCTATGGTTTTCAAACAATCTCATACAGTTGTAAAAATGCATTCATTAACTGGGCCTGCCCAAGAAAAAAAAAGTCTGCCTATGAGTACAGAGTGTACGTGACTAAACCTTTAAACTTCCTCTTTTATAAGACATCACATGATGAAAAGCAATTACAATTCCTGCCTTGTGTGTTCCTTTTGCAAATTTCAGACGCATTGCCTCACCCAGGAGCTTTGCTCATAAAGGCAGCTCGGCGACCTCATTGGAAGGATTCCAATCTCTTCTTGCAGTAACTGTGGTAACACAATAACAAAGGTCATGTTTGCCACCTTTACATGATTAAATATTGCAAACTAGGCAGCGATTTCAAGCTCTGGTAACTGAAATTAGCCAACATTAGGCTGTTCCAGGGAAGGAAGTAGGATAATGTAAAAAACAGAACTTGTTAAAATGAAAACTTTACAAATATTTTATTTGATTTTGTTATACATATATGTTTTATGGTATACTGTCAAAAGAAGGAGAATTAAATTACTCTCTCTCACTCAAAATACTCTCATCTCTTATGGAAAAATCACTTCTTGTTTTATTGTGGGGGCAGAAGGCAGCAAGGAGCTGTTTTGTGCCCCAAGACGCTACAATCTGGGACACAGACTGTACCTTACAACCATTAATAAGCCCTGCCTGTCGGAGTGAGTCACAGAAGAACAGCATGGACTCGCTCTGTTTGTCTCAGCTACCGCCCACTCTCCATTCACAGAATGAAGGTCAGTGAGATTTCATGATCTGGTTCTTGCTATATGGAAGATCGAGCAACATTAAAGCAATATAAAAATGTAGTTATGCAGAAACCCAAGCATTATGCATAGCTCTTTTTCAATAAAAGCATGGTAATGAAATACATAAAGAAGTGCTGATATGTATTATACCCACACCTGTAATGAACAACTGCTCATTTCTCTGAATCCTGTGAAATATTTTTTTCATTTCAGGGATGCTTAGGATGATGGTCATATAATAGCATTTTAAAAAAAGCATGTCATTTTTTTTTTCTTTTTAATGTAAGGCTCTTTAGAAATGGCTAACAAGTGCCATTCAGCCCCAGTATACATCACTCCTTGCAACCTAAAAAAAAGTCTCAAACTGTGGCACTAACATTTTCATGCAAGATGGGGATAAAACAGCTTTGCTTCTTTTAACTAGGACTGGTACTGAAGGTGAAAAAACTTTTATTTGTGAGTATACCCAGTGCCAGTGTTCTAAAGCAAAAGATTCTGTATTGCAACTGCACACAGAAGCAAAAATATGAGATACTACTATACACTGGGACATAATGTTTAATCAAGGCCGCAGCATGGAAAATAATACATTCCAGACTTTCATTGACGGTAAGAGAGGGGGAACTAAATACCTAAAGGTTTATCTTGTTTCCAGACCTTTCAATAATAAAACTTTGAAAATTCTTTTCTCAAATCCTCACAGAAATGTGCTTGAGTTGTATTTTATTTCCAAACTAGCAGCAAGCATGAACTCGGTGCATGCATTGGTTAAACATCCACCAGAACTTTGGACGCTGCTATGTGTCAGGGCTTGAAACCTGAGCCGAAGGGGAGCAGGATATTTACTTAGCTTTTCTGGAAATTCCCAAGGACATATCCAGATGCAGTGCTAGTCAGCGAAATGTCTAGAGGACTGCAGCTTAAAAAAAATCCCATGTGTAACACGAGATATTGTTTTTCTAACACAAAAATACCCTTTTCATACAAGCATTTTATGTCTCTGATACGTCAGCAGAAAAGTCCTGCCTCAGGCAGAGCTACCAATCCTGCTGTTGCACCTACAATACAATCGACTCTTTGTAACACGCAGCTTAGGGGTTTTTTTCTCGCTCATTGATCCCAGACATGAGAAACCTAACCTGGCACAGGTTCCAACTTCCTTCATATAAATATTGCTTACTTATATAACAACAATCCACCCACAACATGTTGAAACTTTGGCTCCATTGAAAAGAAACATAGTAACTCCCCTGCGTGTTGAAATGAGAAAAATACGTAACACGCCCAAGTATTAGAAGAGAACAGATGCACAGCGCATATTCCTGGAATCCAGCTAACCTTTTGCACGCCACAACAGAAATGAGTTTGCGCGCCAGTGCGGAAAGCAGCGGCCCCTCAGGAGCACGCTAGGGTCACAAATGCGTTCGTTTATTTCACTTTAATGTTTCAGACTAGTAACAAGAAAATTGGGGACAATCAATAACGTGTAACAATAGTCTTTTCAGTCTGTTTGCAACGTGAGCCAAAGCAGCCCAGGTTATATAAAGCTCCCAGCAGAGCACATGCTATATTTGGATGGCTCCGCGCTAGAGAAATGATAGCTGGTATTAGCAATGTGAGTGGTGACGCAGCACTGACATTCTCGCTCTCCTTGGAATGTCAGGCTCCCAGTGCCACAGGCACGCAGTCATATAGCAACTGAGCATGCCCAGAGCCGAACCCCAGCAGCACTGGCAATGAGCCACCTTCTCTAAAGCCTGCTCCCCCACCCTATCCACTCTGGCTCACGTAAACAAGCATTGCGTTATCATGCTCAGCATGGAAGACCTTGAGAAGGGGGAAAGCTTCCAGCGATCGATGGAATGTGGATTGGAGATTTTTCCCCGAGCTTAGATGTGGCGATCGACTGTCAGTGCTTAGACGTTAGGCTTATGTACCCGCTGGTGATTCACAGCGTGTGCGAATATAAATATGCTGGGTAGAATGTCTTACTGTAAGCAGAAAAAAAATCTGCTTTACAAGCAGCCCGTGACTCATTGAGCTGTAATGTTATTTGCACACAGCAAGAACCCCGACATAGAATCTGGGCATTGTCCAAGGCGTTTGGAGCCCGTTGAACTGTGACTGAAATAAAGAATGGAAGCTTCACCTTGGATACAGGCTGAAACAACGTTACATTATTAAACATCTGGGGTGGGCGAACTGTGCAAGTGTAACAAATGCAGTCAGTATCTGATGCTGCCTATGCGTTAACCAAGGCAGGTTTTTGGGGATATACAAGAAATCAGTGTAAAGGGGCTGCTAAGTGAAACTCGCCATACAATATAAACAGATTTGCTAAGCAACGTGTAATCTGTCACGGGCCATAGAGTAAATATTCCATAAAATAGGGCTGACGTTGCAAACGCTCGTATTGCCAAGTATACGGGAAGGGGTGCTACAGAGTATCATAGCTTGGGGTTCTAGGGTGGGCCGGAAAGAGTAGCTAGTAATATGGATACATGTATAGATCATTATTATTAGGGCTGTGTGCTCGCTGTACTTATGCCACTGATCGAAGTTAACTGTACATGGGGGTTTTTCTGTAAGGCCGTTTCAATGGGTTTGTACTGAGAACCTTACAGTGACGTTTACTATTTCACTGACTCAGTCTCGCGTTTCATTCCTTCATTAGAACCTTTGAAGGTTCCCTCATGAATCATTACGGAAGAGAGGGGGTTAAGGGACTAGCGCCCCCTCCCCCCACAGCACACGTTACAATTGCAATGTGTTTTGTAAGCCGCTCGCTGCACTCTCTGCTCTGACCTCGCTCTTTTCCTGCTAACTCAAGCGCCCTTGGCTAAGTGATTCAGCACCCTTAATACCAGGCGGCGGCGGGGGGAGGAGAGGGAGGAAAATAAGGCACTTTCCAGTTTTAATTGCAGAAGGAATGGAAAAACCAACAGTGATAAATGCTGGCTGGATAACGAGTTTATAAAGTGAACAAGTAGTTAAAGAGTGTCCTTTGGGAGAGGGCGGGCCTTGCCTGAAACTAGTGCACATGAGAGGGAGGGCGAGGAGCAGGATATTTCTGGAAGGACTTTGGTTTCCCTCGACTCCACATTGGTTAATCATTATTTGCCTGTTTTTCTTTCCATTCACTTTGATATTACACCTGAGGGACTGACTCGCACTAAATATGGCGTGTTGTGGCACAATTGGGTACGTTTAAAGAGAAAGTATATACATGGTGTAATTTGGCGATTTTGTCCCTTTTATGTTTGCCCCATGGACAAACCACACAATTAAATGTCAAAATCCAACTTAGACATTATTCAGGACCCCCAATTATTGTACTGCGCGAAAGGGTATGCGTGTAATTGGACCGTATTCTGCGGAGACCCAGGCCATAGGTAGTGGGCTTTCACTGCCACAAAATGAACTATAAATTCATTTCTGCGAATACAATTAAAGCCTACGTTTGCATCACGCGCATCCAAGTCTTTTTCCTCCTCTCCCTCCCCTCCGCCTCCTTTCTCCCAGCTCTTGCAACAGGGCATAGTAACTGAGTCAGTGCTTCTCGTCCTGTTGCAGCTCTTGTTTGTTGTCTTGGCAGCAGTTCAAAGAAGACGGAAGGGGGGGGGTGGGGAGAATAGGGTGAAGAAGCGTGGGCGGGTACGTCAGTTACACTAAGTGCGCCTGCGCGGAGGGGGTGGTGGTTGGCCGGGGACTGTCGAAGAATCAAGTAAACAGAGAACTTGGAATCACAACGGTTGGCTCGACCGTGACGTCACCACCCTTTAGCGGCACTGCTAGCTGCGGCGGCGGCCAGAGAGGGAGGCGGGAAACTACAGCAGTGGCTTCGGCGGCTGTAGAATTACTGTCCCATACGTGAGGACATTTTCCTGTTTCGCTCCGGCAACACATTATATTTGTTCGGCGCTCACCAAGTGCACGAAAGGGTTAGCCCCGAGTTGTTGTGAGCTCCTGGCAGTTCAGGGAAGGGGGGGCCGCTCTGGTGACTGAAGCAGCAGCCTATCACCGGGCCGGCTCCCCTCCCCCCTCCTCTCCCTCCCTCCCTGGAGCTGTGCAGCTGAGGAAAGCGAGAGAAGGGAGAAGCACTTCAGAAAAAAAATATATAATAATTCCTCCTCCTCCCGTGGATCCAGAGCTGGGCGTAGTGTGTATGCTTCAAGCCGGAATCGCCAGCAGCAGCCGAGGCGGAGGGCGCCGCCGCCCCGCTCCTCGAGGCTGAGCCCGACCATTTTCTTTTCAGTGCAAGGATCATCCATCATACGGGTTGCAGGGGAGGAAAATTGCGCCGATTTCCAAATTTGGAATATACCTATTTACTGGACAGAACACACACAAATAATAAACGGTGGATTATAATTTTATTGTTATGTCGTCGGCGACGGTGGCCGCCTCCCGGCGGCAGTCGTGTTACCTTTGCGACCTGCCACGCATGCCATGGGCCATGATTTGGGACTTCACGGAGCCCGTGTGCCGGGGCTGCGTCAACTACGAAGGGGCCGATCGCATTGAGTTTGTCATCGAGACGGCCCGGCACTTGAAGCGGGCGCACGGGTTCCAGGAGGGCAGGTCCCCCGGGCCTTCGCCTTCATCCTCCTCGTCATCTTCCTCCTCCTCTTCAGTCAAGCCGCAGCTCAGCGCAAAGGAGATGGCGCAGATCGGGCACACGATGGGGGGCCCCGAGGGGGTAACACGGACCTCGCAGCAGCCCCCTCCTCCGCAGTGCCTGGACCGCTACTCGCTGGAGAGACCGCCGCCCCCTCGTCTGGGATCGGAATATGGCGTTGGCAGGCAAGTGAATGGGATTCTCTTACCCAACGGCTTCCCGAAGCCAGAGGAGCCGCCGGAACTAAACCGGCAGAGCCCCAACCCGCGCAGGACTAGCTCGGTGCCTCAGTCCCTCGGCGCACTTATGAACGGCGCCCCCATTGGCAGCGGCCGGACACCAGTCGGACTCTCTGCGGCCTCTTTGGTGGCAGCCGCCGCCGCCACCACCTCTGCGGACCTGTCTGGCAAGCGGCCGGGCTCTGTCTCCAGCAGTGAGCACGATGGCAAGGAGAAGCACAGGGCCGACAGCTACTCAGAGCTGGGCGAGAACCACAAGAGCAGGGCCGAGGAGTGGATCAGCAAGCCCAAGACGGTCAGGGACACTCTGATGGCCATGCAGCACAGCCACTCGCCCTTTGACTCCAAATTCAAGAAGGACCCCGGGCCCGGAAGGGTGCTGAGCTTTGAAGCCAACAACCCCGCTTCCAAATCTGGTATGAGGCTCTCCAATGTGTTCATGGTTGGCACCTAGACTGTAGCGAGGGAAATTCGTATTTCACATAAATGTAACGGGGCTTTTTTACATGGTCGTGAACTCAGCCTTGCACTGATACTGCGGTCTCTTGCTAAATAGGTGGGCTGAAGGGAGTGCAGACATTCCTGCTATTGGCACACGGCTTGGAGTATAGGATGCCATGTGCAGGACATGCCGGCACCGAAAGGGTGCACCCATCAGGCTCTGTGCCCTGCCCTAAAGTCAGACCCGCAGCATACATGCAACGTGTTTATCTGCTGATCTAGCAATTTGCAAGGGTCGGGGACTTCTAAAGTTTCCTCTGTTTTAGTCATTCGCCCTTTTACTGTTTAGTAAGATTAGCTTCTCTACTCGTTTTCTCTTTTATATGGCTGTATCTCTGTGTGCAAACCTTCATTGGATAAAAACTCTCAGGGACAAGGCTGAAATGATTTTAGATTTTCATAGTCTCTGGGCATTGTCAAACTTCCACCCATTTCATTGCTATTTATCAGCTTGCTAATTGTTTAGTTTTTTCTTTGGGGGGGGGGGGGGCAATTAGAACTTTGTGTAGGCAGATTTGGTCATTTTCTAATGACATGTTGCTCAACATATGCCCTGCTACTTCAGGGTGAAGGCACACAGTTACTCAGTAGCAACTACTTGTCATGGCTACTAAATGCCTGAAAATAACCAGTCATATATAATACTGAGAAATCCCTCTGCTAAAACATGCAGAGAAAATTATCAGTAAATGATCAGCATTGTCTATTGTCGTCACCCTAACTTTAAATGTTTTACAGTATTATGTCTTTAAGAATAAACATAGTATATTTGGTTTAAAATAGGGGTTACTAATCAGAATAGCAATAACCAGTTCTTACACTGTTTGTCAGAAGCAGTATGTATAAGGAATGGAAATTTCCACTCTTAGTAAGTGTGTGTGTATAAGGTATCCTTTCACATTTCACCATCAGTTGCAGTAGACAGAATTTGTACTTCACTGTAAGGGGTAGGAGCCATCTAGTGAATATTTAACATATCTTTTGTGGATGGTTTTCTTGTATGGGCCTGTTTGCCTGCTGTTAAGACATTCAAAACATTTTAATAAGACTTGTCCCTTTAAAGCTGCTTTTTTAAAAAGTCTAATCCATTGCAGTGTATACGAATCTTCTGTATTTGATGTGTGAAGTTAAAGTTGGAAAGCAATTTATGTTTATGGGAATAATATAGCGTGAACACTTTTGACAGATTTTAGAATCTGGCATAAATGTAAACATATGTCTTTCCTGCCTTTTGAGTGAAAATTCAACCATTGTAGTGATGACTATGTTGAATTTTCCGATCATCTAATTTTTCTTTTATCAGTTTTGCTTGCCTATTTAATGTGGATATTGGTTAAAACAAGAACTTTCCTGACCTGATTGATATACTGTCTCTTTTATAGTTTATAAAAACCAGTACAAACATGGCAACCACTGGGGGGGGGGGGGGGGGGAGGTGTATGTTATGGAGGTCAGTCAGTGATTGTATTGTTGATGGCATCCACCTGTTTGGTCTGATTTCAGTCACAGGTTTCTTTCTTTTTTTTTTTTTTTCTGTGGTATAAGTACAGATCACATGTGCCTGCCCTTATTTGGGGAGGGAGCTCTCTTAGCTTGTTGTGACTTTTGTTCTGCAACCTCTGCATTTTACCATGTGTCACTACCTTTGCAGGCCGCAGCAGTCTGTCATGACTCATTTTTTAGCATCATAGTTGACCTTTACCTGTTCACTTGCAGAAATAATGCTAAACTTTGAGTATGCAGACTTTAATGCAAATTCTTTATTAATGTATATATTTTTTTTAAATTAACATTTTGTTTGCTAATAAAGTTGTTGTCTTGCTGGATTTGAGAAACCTAACTCTCTTTTTATGAAGGTTCTAAACATCTTTTGTTCTGCTTTAAATCAGTTTGTTGTGATTTATTGGTCAGATGTGAGAATTTATTAGTTTTAATAAACTTTAGGAATGTGGACCAAATTTTAGAGTTAAAAAAAAAAAAAACAGTAATAGAAAGCATGAGGTGGGTGGTTTCTGTAAACAGCTGCAAACGGGGAATTTCCAGTAAAGCCTTTTGGGGGTTTTGCTCCTTAATTAGAAACAGCAGCTGTAGGTGGCAAGGCACGTAATAAAGTGTTGCATCTTTCGTCTGGGTAGTTTTAATTTGAACTTTTTTTTTTTTTCACTGTCATTCTCAAACAGATTAAATTTATGTTTGCATCTTCTGTTAAGGTTTTTTTTTCCCTCTGACTGGAATTAAGACAGACATTTTTTGTATTGACATACTAGTTATTTCTATCACCTGTAAACTCCTAATTGTTATATATATTTTTTTATCTGCCTTAAATTTCAGGCAGTTTTTTGATGCCTACAAAACCCACTGCTCATAAGGTTTAAAACATTGTTTTTTCTTGACCTTTTAGGCTCATGGCACACAGGACATATTCTCTGTCAGCGTTTTTCAGCTTGTGGAAAAGCTCCCTAATCCTGCCGATGAGCCTGTCATTAGTTTTAATGGAAGCCGCCTGTTGCCAGTGTTTCTGGTGACAGGCGGTTTCCATTAATACTAGTGACAGGCTCCTCCCCCAGGTTCGGGTGCTTGAGAATACATTGTGTGCCATGATCCTTTGTGTTTAGGCACATGATGCATTTTGATTGCTGGTTTCCTGTAAAAAGAAGCTACTCTTAATTTTGGTCTGCTGCCTTATAATTTATCCCAAGAGCACACTGATGCAAATTTAATCTTTGCATTGTGTGGTCCTTCTCCAGATCACACCAGTGAACACAGAGAATGTGAATGAGACTATAACAGAGATAAGTGTGTCAGCAAGAGACATGCCTATGTGTATTCAATATCTAGTCTAACCTTGTATGTCTGTGTGCCCTTGGTTTTGTGTGTGAGCTTGGTGGCTCATACAAGCCTTAGGATTGGACTTCAGTAGTTAAATGCCAGCCTTTCATTTTGGGACAGTTCAATGGCATATGTTAGAAATGTATATTTTTCATAAAGGCTTTATTTTGTAATGTGACCCGTAAAATACAGAAGTGTGTTTTTCACTTTGCCCTGCACTTAAACCTGTGCTTTAAGTTTACAAATGAGAGTTCCCCATTTTGTCACCAACCAAGCATTTAAACGTAGGCCCTTTCTTGCTGTCTCCGAAAACTTCAGTCATTGTTGAGATTCTGACGTCATTGATGGGTGTGTTACAAGATGGGCTTATTTGCCAGTTATCAGTGGTGGGTCAGCTGCATCTGCTCATATCCTATTTAAAAGGAACTGATTCTAACATGCAGTTCCTTTTAATACAACAGATATTTGTTAGTGTAATTTTGTGAGTTTTATAATGTCTATGGATTTGATTGCATCCCCTAAAACCAACAAGCATGGCTACACAGCGGAGTGCACAATTAAAACTTGTCTGAATATTCATGGGGAAAGTATGGATCCAAACAACACAGTTATCCATTTTTCAACATAAATTCAGTGAATAGGGCTTGTTCTGGGCATTCTTTTTGCCTATTGAATTAGAAAAATTAGAGAAATTAAAACTGCAGCTCCATGTTTGGTCCTTGACAGGTAGGTAGATTACCAGTGCACCGGTATCTCCTTGCACAATAGACTTCTGGTATAAACCAGTCAAACAAAGTTGGAAGGTAGGGGGTTGTATACTGGTAATCTAATTATCTATTTCAGAAGTACCAAGCATGACGGTGTTTCCTTTAACTAATGGGAAAACACTAATGATCCAGTGACAACATTATGCCGTTTTGTTATATAGCAGCACAATCGCCCAAGATCCTGTGCCATTATGATCTGCAGGTTAAAGAAACTAATGTCAGATGTCAAATTTGCTCCGATGTTGGGAAGCGGCCAGTTGCCTCAATCTGCCCTTTTATCTGTGATTACTGACAGGAACTGCAGTGGCCAATCCATTGTTATAGGACACTGGGTGGATTTGTTCATTCCAACATTGATTAAGGTTTTCATGTGAGGAGCATGTGAGTGCAGGCTCAAAGTAGGAGAAGGTATTAACAAAGTATTGCAGTGCTGGCAATTGCTTTTGGAGTTTAAGAGCCTGCTGTTTTTCCCAGTTACATGTGGGTGTTGCTAAGGAACTTTTCCTTTTTCAGAACTCGACTGTGTATCAGCACAGTAAGAACAGCATTTGCTAATGGTCATAAAAAAAGTAGTTCATCTGGCACCACCCCAAGACTTGTTTAATTGCTTTTGTTAGTCAATTGGTACAGTATGGTTCCCCATTAACACTCATTGACCAGTTGGTATATGACCAGACTGCACTTGATCTTTGGTGGGGAAAAATGAAAAATGTAGAGAAGGACCTACCAGCTAGATTAAATTCTGTGATTGAAGAACTGATTAGTAAAGTCTGCTTACAAGGGGTAGTTTACTTTCCAAATTATTTTTTTTTCAACCTGAAATTCAGTAAGGTAAGGAATAGGAGGAAAGGCCATTTGCTCTCCTAGCTACACTTCAAAACCCAGATTGAAGGTTGGTTAGTGAGTATTTAATTGCTTCCCTAGATATTCTTGGAATTATTTCTGAATGACAAATTCTGAATCTTATTTCTGCACCCATTTCACGAGCTAAGGTTGGTCCTTCAATGGGGTCTTTAAGCTGAAACTTTTTGACAACCACTGCTCAGTTTGGTTGGGCTCAATTAAAGAAATCTTCAACTATTTTATTTTAACAGCTGCTACTGGAAAGCACAAGGTGGAACATTAAAAGTTAAAACTAATCTTAGAAAAATAGATAAATGTATAAATTAATTGAAAGAAACAATAGAACTGATAGACATGCTTAGAAGGTGAATTACCCCTCCCTCCATCATTCACTATTAACTGGGTGTATTTTGGCAGTTTTAAAAGAGCTCATGGTACAATAGTTAGGTTAAGTTAAGGTTATAGATTAAAGAAACACATTTTCTTAAGTCTGTATTAATCTTATTCCCCTTTCACCATATTTCAGGTGCCCGTGGTGGTAGAAAAAGGAAACCATCGCCAGAACCAGAAGGGGAAGGTGGCTCTGTCAAAATGAATGGAGAAGGACAACCGTGGCTGCCAGCGGCAGAGAGCCTTAAAATTTCTACAATGGCTAGCCCATCTTTTATATCTCCACCTTCTACTGTTTCTCCTCATTCCAACCGTACAACACCACCAGAAGCTGCACAAAATGGCCAGTCACCCATGGCTGCTCTGATATTAGTCGCTGATAACGCTGGTGGCAATCATGCATCAAAAGATGCTAACCAGGTGCATTCTACAACAAGAAGAAACAGTAGCAGTCCACCATCACCATCTTCTATGAACCAAAGAAGAATGGCTCCCAGGGATGTGCCAAGCCAAATTCCCAGTGGAGGAACATCATCCCATGCAGGAATGGAACAAGGGCATCCTCAAAGCATTCCCGACTCTTCTATACCAAACAGTATACCATTATGCTGCACTCTTTGCCATGAGCGTCTTGAAGACACACATTTTGTACAGTGCCCTTCCGTACCTTCTCATAAGTTTTGTTTCCCATGTTCAAGGCAAAGTATTAAACAACAAGGATCATCCGGAGAAGTATATTGTCCAAGTGGGGAGAAATGCCCCTTGGTGGGATCAAATGTACCATGGGCCTTCATGCAGGGAGAAATTGCCACCATTCTTGCCGGGGATGTAAAAGTGAAAAAAGAAAGGGACTCTTGACTTTTTTTAGCTTGGTAGCAACCATTATCTCTAACTAAAACTTCTTGAGTTGTGTGTATATATATATCTATATATACCCAAGACAAGGGAAATGTAGACTGCATAAACATGGCTGTATAATTTTTAATTTTTGAATACATTGTGTTTCTATTTTTGAAGACAAAGGTATGTACTGATTCAAAAGGTATTTCCTCTTTGTTAATGTTATTTGCAAGTATTTGTTCTTATCCAGTGACAGTTACTGTTCAGTGTAGGCTGTGACTTGAGATGCTTTTTAGAGCACTTGGAAAAACAGAAATGCTTTTAGCTGTATTTGTATGCACTTGTTAAAAATGCCAAATACATTTTATGACATTGTAAATTGTCTCTGGTTACTCTTTCATGCTCATTTTTGAAGTCCTTTTCTTTGAGATTAAGCTTTTTTAATTGTAGAATTTATTGCTGTAATTTGAACCACTGGGTAATGATTATTAAAAAACAATTTTCTTGTTCACCAAAGCACTATTTTGAGTATGATGATTATTTGCTGTTTTTTTTTTTTCTCCACAACATTTTGGAGGCAAAAAAGAGTTAGTCGGCAAGACTGCTCATAAGTCACAGGTGCTAATGGACATGGTTAAATAAACACATGACTTTAGAATGGGTATTTTCTTAATGCAGTTTGTTCAGTGACAATCACCATTAAAGGATTATTGTGAACATGGTAGTCTTATTAGAACACACCAGTCCAGTCTCCTCTTCAGTGTTCAGAAGGGGTAGTGTTTTTTTATTCTTTGCAGTTTGAACGTTAACCTTTCCGTATCAGAAGGATTTATTAATTGCTGTTACTGACCTTATGCCCCATTTTCTTGCATTTGTGGAAGGCACAGAGTAACACAGTATTCCTTTAATCCCCTACTAAGCACATGCCCTATATAACACATTAAAAAAAAGTATAGCAAATCAAAAATATTCTGTAATAACCCTAGGCGCGCACATTTTAAATAATGTATTTGATGCCAGTATCATTTGTTTTATATTTTGCACAACCAATTGCCTTTGTATTTTGCTTTCATATCATTTGGTATATTGGTTTCTGCCACTCTCAAAATTCTGGTAAAATGACAGTTTCTGGTAAAAAAACAGTTTCAAGAAACCATCTTTAAGTGTTTGTAATATGTTAATGTTTTGGACCACCTTCTTAGGGAAGAAACCGTTTTAGGTTTTCTTTCACAAAATGTAATCATTTTGTTAATTGTGTTAAGAGATAAGTGCTTCTTCACTTATATAAAAAAAAAAAAAATTGTAAAAAATCAAGAAACCCATTGGCAGTTCTGTATCTAGATAGATGATTAAAACTTGGGCTATGGGGGTGTTTGTAACTTCATTATGAGTCCTGATTTCTACCATTGTATACATGGTCTCATGTAATACATTCAATCCTGAAATATTTACCATAAATATTTAGGCAGATGCATTTATTTGTAAAACTTTATTTTATAGTTACTAGCTGTTGTTAGAAAGCAAGTAATGCAGCTCAAGCAAGCAGTATATAACTGTATTATGTACCATCTTTGAATAACTGGCATAGTAAAGAGCAAATATCTTGGATTTAATAAAATCTCATTGCTTTTGATATGTAATGTAACAATGGCAGTTTCTATTTTTTTGCATAATAAACCAATAAATGTTAAAATTCCAGTAATTAATGTTTTGTTCCCTTTCAAAACTAAGCTGTTTTTTTTAGCATTTGTTCTGTTGTAATTAATTAACTGATTAGTTGTGTTCATTGCTGTGGGTGGGTGCAGTGTATTCCAGCTAGTGTAAAGACAAGGAAAATCCTGCTAATGCTCTAGTTATTGAAAATTACTTATTCATGAGAATATATATGTCCAAATGGTAGCACACCATTACCAGGTGTTGAGACCTGGGTGCCAGTGCAAAAGGCATATAAACGAATGCAAAAGGTGACGTCACTCTCACAGGATTTTACACAACCAGGAGCCAAAAAAATAAACAATAATGAACCATCCAATGTTTCAGTTCCTTACTAGATGAAGTTCCAGTAAGGAAATGAAACGTTTACTTTTTTGGCTCCCGATTGTGTCAGTGAGTGCCATCACCTTTTGCATTTGTGTGTGTATGTATGTATGTGTATATATATAAGTTGCAGGCAAGCTGCACACCATGAAAGGAGATAATACCTGGGCGCCAGTGCAGAAAGCGTAAATGTATAGGATTGGAATGACAGCACTCGCAGGTTTTTCACGAAGATGTCAAGTAATTAATTAAATAAATGTGAGGCTTTATTTAGTCCGACGTTTCAGCTCCTACCTGGAGCTGATAGGAGCTGAAACATCGGACTAAATAAAGCCTCACATTTATTTAATTAGTTACTTGACGTCTTCGTGAAAAACCTGCGAGTGCTGTCATTCCAATTCTCTCTATATATATATATCTATATATATCTATATATATCTATATCTATATATATATATATATATATATATATATATATATATATATATATATATATATATTAATTCAACGATAAAAAGCACTCACAGCTACAGCATCAATCAATTTATTTCAGCATACCATCTACGTGTTTCGATCACCACAGGATCGTCATCAGGATCCTGTGGTGATCGAAACGCGTAGATGGTATGCTGAAATAAATCACTGACTTGATTGATGCTGTAGCTGTGAGTGTTTTCTACTGTTGAGTTTGATGCATTATTTTTGTCAGCACCCAGCAGTTGCCCCGATATTGGTGAGTGCCGATTCTTTATATTGTTCGATTACAACAAGGATTCTTCAAAATATATTTAAGATTTAAAACATGCATGGAGTTGGCCAGCACCATCCAACATCTGGGGGCTCAAGGTTATGAAACAGGGCCTTAAAAGGACTTTTTCTCTGGCCAGTTCTGAAGTTGGCATGAATGGAATGCAATATGCCTGTCTTATTTACTGAACTATAAGCTATCGTGTGTAAGCCATACTGGTTTTGAAACTTTATTTCAGAGATTGGTTTAAAAAGACTAACCATTGGTGTTGAATCCAATTATCTTTTTGGCCTTTTGTCTAAAGCCATATAAGTTGACTGCATTGCGCAGGCAGAGTTATAATTACATGTTTATTATATATTGCTTATTTTTCCAATCACTGACTTATGACAAGTGATTCATATAAGGATCTATTTTTTTTTTTCCCACAAAGGCACACTTTTTTTTAGACTGCTAATCCAACCAGCATGTTGGTCATACTGATATGTTGCAGTGCTATAATTTGTGGGAAGCATATTGCACTGACCCTTAAGCTAGCATTCAAAACTAACACCTTAGCGATTGCAACCTGAAAAGTGTGTATCGGTTCTTTTCCTTGCTGTCTAAATATTAATTTGACTCCACTTTGATAGTAAAGGGTGCTTTTACCAGTATATCTACAGCAATTTGTGATCTTTAGAAGTGAAACAAAACTTTTTTGATCTCATGTCGGAAAGTGTTAAACTATGCTGTCTGCTTCAGTTTGTGCTTCTCACTGGAGTCTTATTAGTCATAGGATAAAAATGACTAAATCTGAAAAGTTTTCCACTTCCCTTTTTCCTTTTTAGTGTGTTGATTTAGCTATGGCTTTTTGTACAGCTTAGAGTTTAACACAAGTGCTTTTGTCCAGTTTTAGTAGCACTAACATTGCTTCATTTGTTCTTAAGGTCAATGAGACACAGGATGTTTTGCAGCATGAGTTAAATTATGGGCGTCAAAACTCCAGAAAATAACTTCCCATTTCCAGCAATATAAATTGCAGTTGGTTTGTCAGTGTAATCGTGTGAAACTTGTGCAAATACTCAAAGATACTCAGTAGTTTATGTTGCCGGCAGTGGAAAGTTAGTTTCTAATGTTTTGTTGACAGCAATTTTAACATGGGTGGCAAAACATCCCACATATCCATTGCCCTAAAGTGACTGGCACATAACTAGTAGAAAAAAAGTATTTTGCATATCTATATAAAAGAATATAAATTGAAAGAGAATGTATAAGACTAGGGTTTTGGCTTGCTGCAGTGTTAAAGGAACAGTAACACCAAAAAATGAAAGAGCTTTAAGGTAATAAAAATATAATGCACTGTTGCCCTGCACTGGTAAAACTGGTGTGTTTGCTACAGTAACACTACTATAATTTATATAATAAGCTGCTGTGTAGCCACGGGGGCAGCCATTCAAGCTGGAGAAAAGGCACAGGTTACATTGCAGATAACAGATAAGTTCTGTAGAATACACTAGTGTTTTATCTGTTATCTGCTAAGTTGAGCAAAATAAACTTTCCTTACACTATATTAAATATTTTTACTTTTTTTCCTTCAGTCTTAGAATTTACAATTGCAGCAAGCAGGCATGTGCCATTTTGTGGACACTGTTAAGGCAAGCTTTGTATTATCCCAAAAACGTATGCCCAGAATAGGGCACATAATGCTAATGCACAGTCTACACCAGTGATCCCCAACCAGTGGCTCAGGGGCAACATGCTGCTCCCCAACCCCTTGGATGTTGCTCTCAGTGCCCCCAAACCAGGTAGTTATTTCTGAATTCTTGACTTGGTGGCAAGTTTTGGTTGAATAAAAAGATGATTTACTACCAAATGAAGCCCCTGTAAGCTGATTGTGTGCATAGAGGCTCCCTAATAGCCAATCACAGCCCTTATTTGGCACCCTATGAACTTTTATAGTGCATGTGTTGCTCTCCAAGTCTTTTTACATTTGACTGTGTGGGGACCCCTGGTCTACACAATGATGGACTGTGAGTAGGGAGGAGGAAGTAAGGAGTGCAGTGACATCTAGGAAGCACAGATTGGAAAGTAACACATCGATTGTCCCACCTCTATGACTAGGTATGGATGTTTTAATAAACATATCATTCAGGTTTCATGTTTAATTTGCAAATAACTTTTATTACACAGCTATGTCCCCTTTAAGAATGAAGGGATGGTCTAACTGACTGCTTTCAGGCTTTGTTGTGAGATTATAATTGCACCAAACATGCTAATACGCGCAAGATTTTTTAAATCTACCACCTTAACAATAAAATTAATGGTGTTCTGGAGAAAGTGCATATACAATATTTCAAATGACTAAGACATATTTTTACATTTTCTAGAGTGTTTCCCCCTCCCATTTGTTTTGCAGTGGTCATCGATGTAATGCCTTTTACGGGTTTATGGTGAAAGTAAAGCTAAGACATTGTGTGTAAACATTTGGCAAATCTTTTATGCAGTGGTATTCTGTGGCCAATTAGCCTGATTTCTGCAGTTTGATGTCTATTAAAAGGGTGGCTAAAATTCCCTCTATCACCCTTTTAAAAAAACAAACAAACAAAAAAACTCTTAAAATTGTATAAGCAGTAGAGTCTACACTCGGGGCTTATGTTCAATCACATGCACCCTTATGAATTCAGGCCTGTAACAACTTATTTGATTAAATATTACTGATAAACCATGGGCACTCACATTTTTTAAAGGTATATTCTTTTGTAATGTTTTGTAAAGCAACTTTTTGAAGCTTAAAGGAACATTAACACCAAAAAATGAAAGTGTATAAAAGTAATTACAATATATATATATATATATATATATATATATATATGTACTGTTGCCCTGCATTTCTACAACTGGTGTGTTTGCCTCAAAAAGACTACTATAGTTTATATAAGTAAGCTGCTGTGTAGCCATGGGGGCAGCCATTCAAAGGAGAAAAGGCACAGGTTACTTAGCAGATAACAGACAAACCTCCATTATATGGGGCTTATCTACCAGTTATCTGCTATGTAACCTGTGCCTTTTCTCCATTTTTACAGGTTGAATGGCTGCCCCCATGGCTACACAGCAGCTTATTTATATAGTAGCTTTTCTGTAACAAAAACACCAGTTTTTTTCAGAGCAACTGCACATTGTTTTAATTATTTTAAAACACTTTAATTTGTTGATGTTACTGATCCTTTTAAGTTTTGTGGGGTAAGTACCAACTTTGCACACTGTGTGGAAATTATTTTTGCTTATTCTTACAGGCAGATTTGCTCCAGGTTGAACTCTGACATATTGTAGGTTTGAAATAAAAATATATTGGAACAAATTTCAGTATGGGATTTATTATTCTGTAAAATAAGTATGGGTCAAGAGGCTGTAAGTTTTATTTTTAAAGCAATTATCTGAAGCCTTTCAAATATTTTATTATGTCCTGGTCTGTTTCTCTTTATAGCTTCCATTTTGAGTGATCTTGTTTGTTTCTGTTTTTAGTCTTGCTTTCAAAGTAATTCCTCCATAAACAAATTAAATATATTATTCCATAAGATGTTCTTTGACTTATCCACACTATTTTTTTACACTTATGTTTTGTAATTTAAAAGTGTAATTTAAAATTTTACAAATTACACAGTTTTTTTGCGACTTTGCAAAAAGTTAAAGGAAATCTAGGACACTTATTTATTAGCTAGTCTTGCACTGGTCCCTTTTGTGAAAATTCAGGTCAGAAGCAGAGTACTGTTTTCTTTAACATGAGTTAAATGTAAATTGAAATATGAATCTTTTCTATTACAGATGTCTGTGGGACACAGGGACCATGGTATATTATCTACCAGAAAAAGGCAGGAGAAAAGAAGAAACAGATAGGGCCCCTCCTCCCTGCTGCTATAACCCCCCTTGCATCCTGTCACTTCCAGTTTTTTGGGGGATTTTTTTTTTAGTCTTCTTAGAAGAGACAGGGTATCTACAGATTTTTTTTTCTGCGGCCAGACCAAAACTGGCACCAGGGGTTGTCCCAAAGGGCCTCCACCAAAGTTCCCTCAATCAGGCTTCACCTTACATGGGATTAAGAGCACTGGGGCCAGAAAGCCTCATATGGAGCGGGTCATTCAGAAATTCCTGCCTCTACCTTCTGCAGAAGCTATCCAGCACTCCAACCTCCAGAGAAAGGAAATTTCAGATACGTTGCCTTCTCAGCCTCCTCTCGCCCCTATGCATTCCACAGTTGTGGTCCACCTGGAGCCGAAGCTCTCTCCTTGCGCACACATTATGATGTCATCATGCAACACATTTAACCACACCCATCCAGCTTTTGCACCATTCCACTCCACTCTCCATCTTGGTCTACCCTCTGCTTTGTGATCTCTACAGTCTTGGGGTGTATCCATCACCCTGTACCTGGACAATCTCCTCAAGGTGCTTTCTCTTCCGACGGCCACATCTCCCTGGTTGTGAATACCCTGACTACTCTGGGATGGAAGATCAATACAGCAAAATCTCTGCTGACTCCATCTCACTGCATGACCTTCAACAAGGCACAGCAAAGGGTCTTCCTGCCACCAGAAAAGTTTTCCAGGATCCAAGACCTGACGAGCGATGTCTTGTTATATCTTATTCATCCATTTGATTTGAGATACAGGTCCTGGGCTCAATGGTGTCCTCAGTCGAGACAGTTCCATTTGTCCAGTTCCACCAATGGGAGCTGCAGTGTAATATTCTGGATCAAAGGCAAAAAAGGCAAAAGCCTTTCCCAAAGGATCCAGGACAAGTCTCTCTATCCTGGTGTCTTAACACGGGGCGCCCCCGTCTAGGAACCACAATGGCTCCTCCTAACCATGCCTGAAGGGTTGAGTCCAGCTTTCAGCCCAGGGGATTTGGTCAGCCTCAGAAGCTTGTCTCCCAATCAACATCCTGGAGATCAGAGCAGTTTGCCTAACTCTCTAGCAGTGCCAACTAAAGGGTCAGGCTATCAAGGTTCAATAAGACATGCCACTACATTGGCCTATCTGAATCATCAGGGGGGAACGCGGAGCCAACATGCTCTCAGAGCAGTTAGCAGAATTCTAAATTGGGTGAAGTCAAAGGAAGTATCCCCAGCCTCAAGAACTGGCAAGCCGACTGCCTAAGCCAGCAATGAATCCAGGAGAGTGGGCATTAAGACCCAGGAATTTCAGGACATCGTAGACCGTCTCCCACTTCCCCTACTCCCAGAATCATAAGAAGATCAAGGTGGAAAGATGTGCAGTTATTCTAGTGGCCCCTACTGGCCTAGAAGGGCTTGCTTCACCGATCTGGTGGCCCCTTAGCAAGTCAGATCCCTGGCATCTTCCCCAGTCTCCCGATCTCACTCAGGATCTGATTCACCACCCCAATCCCAGTCGGGACTGGCTAAGGGTCTTTCCTTGGGCTCACTCTTAAATGCCAGATCTCGGCTCTATCCATTCTTTTTCAGCAGCGATTGCCAACCATACCGGATGTAACCACCTTCCTGTAGGGGGTATCCCATCTCTATCTGCTCTGCGGGCTCCTCAGTTTGAACCCTTGACTACCATTCCTCTGGTCTGGCCATTGCCTCAGCCTGTTAGTTTAGTGCACTCTCATATCGTCTTCCAGGCGAATCGAGCAGTTCTGATTACCCTTTGTTCCGAGGCTGGTCTCATTCTTTCATATTAACCAGGATATTACGATTCTTTCCTTGTGCCCACATCCCTATTTATACTACCTTCCAGGCCCCAAAGGGGTTTCCAGGCTTCCAAAGCTACCATATCCCCCTGGATACGGAAAGCCATATGCAAAGCCTACATTGCCCTAGACTGCAGTCGTTTAGCCTCTTAGCCTTACTTCTCTCACCCCGTTCTCTGTTGGGACAGCTTTGGCATGTTCTCCTGGTCCCTGTATCCCACAGACCCCCCACCAGAAGCAGGCTTCCCTGGAATTCTCTCTGCCTTTGTGTACATTGTTCCGTTTCTAGTTCATTTTCATCTTTCTGACAAAACTGGCAGTGACAGGATATGAAGGGGGTACAGCAGCAGGGAGCAGGGGTCTTGTCCTCTTTTAGTGTCATGCCTCCTGATGGTAGATACTATACCGTGGTCCCTGTGTCCCACAGACATCCTGAGAGAAAAGGATCACAAAATCACCTTTTTTTTTCAAATTCAGGAACTATATTTATACAAGTATACAGTATCTGGAAACCAGTTATACAGAAAACTGTAAAATACAAAAATGCTATTTGCCATAGTTAATTTAAACAAATATTTAAATGTAACAATAAGGCAATGATATTTTCTACTTAATATCAACTAAGGAAGTATATATTTATGGTGATAAATTCTATAGATAATTATTATTGGCCCTTATAGGGAGTCCTATATAGAGAACCTGCTATGTGTGGCATTAGCCTTAAAGTGATACTGACACTAAAAAATTACTCCTCAAAATATGAATGTACATAAAAAGCTGCCTATAGGTCATGTTGATTGATTTTCGCTGAGAGATTTGCTTTTGTAAATAATTGTTACTTGAAGTTACTAAACCTGACTGTTTTGCCAACCTGACTGTCCCTTCTCAGCCTGTCAGTTACAGCTTCTAATGCTAACGGACTCCTGCTGCACAAATATGGCAGCCCCCTTATAGGAGAACATGGGGGATCAGATAGGTAATATAAAAGCATTGGGTAAATACTTTTATGGCAAAAATGAAGGTCATGCAAAGACAATGTTATGATAGATGTAAAAAAAGGTTTAATTTCTGGTGTCAGTATCTCTTTAAGGCCTGTTTATGCAATTTTCATGCAATTCAGTTAACCATACAGTTGCTGACAAAAGTTGAGCTGAAAGGCTTGGTATTAGGAGGCTAAACTGCTAAAATCTCTTAAAAGAGAAAATGAAAGTAGATTGCAAACGTGCTCAGGAGAGCACTAGAAATGGGCATTGTGGGGCAGTTGTCACTTGTATGCCAAGTTAGAAAATGGGCAGATGAGAAAAATGCTCTGAATCATTTTTTTTTTTTGCATTTGCCCTAAAGTTTGGAACTGGACACAAGGGTTCTCATGCAGATAAAAGATCTATGCCTGTATATGATATACAGTGCAGTCTCACTCTTAACTGTGCTAAAATTTTGTAGTCCAAAGTTTTTTGTGTAAAGCCCTGAAAGTTGAAATCAAATTTTAAAGTCTTGAAAAATAAACTATAAATGTACAAGGATGCAGTTTCCATAAGTATTCCGCTTGTTCCAAGTTTATACAGATGAAAAACAATCGCTCAGTTCACCTCCAATGATATTTCACCAGTGAGCCATTAAAAGGGGGGTTTACCTTAAAGCTTACTTTTAGTATATCCTATTCCTAGCAACTTTGCAATTTGTCATCATCATTTATTCTTTATAGTTTGAGTTATTGTAATGTTTTTTTTTTTTACTTATATACCTACTGAGCATCTCCTATACTTATTCAAACCACTGTTGGGTGCTGTGAAAATAAGACTCTAGCAACCAGATAGCTGTTGAAATACTAAACTGGAAAGCTGCTGAACAAAAAGCTAAATAACTGAAAAAAAAAATGAAAAGCAATCGCAGACTTTCAGAATATCACTTTCTGCATCACACTAAAGGTGAGCTATTACTTTAATATAACTAAAACATTTTATAGTTGGGAAAACCCCTCCAATAAGGGATAGCCATTCAGATTGTAAATACAAAGCGACAACTAGGAAAATGAAGACTGAAGAGCATTTCAATGGGGAGAAGAGAGACCTACTGTCACTTTAATGAGGATGTAAATACAAAAATAAAATATTGCTTAATGAAAGAATGTAATTGTAAGCAACATCTCAAACTACATTATTTAAACATTTTCAAGATGTTAAAGGTATTTGTAATTGTACCTTACCTCCCAGCTGGTTCTGATCATTGAAACAATGTATTTTTTTGGGCTATATGTGTATATATGAAATCGTGGCAAACAATATTTGTCACTGTCACTGTGTATAACTGTAACCTGTGCATGAGGTGCATCAGGCCCCCTTTATGGTACATACATGACATTTTAGGATAATGCAAGCTTACCTTGATAAACACAAACTGGCTATAATCATGGATTTAAAAGAATGAAGGAAACAAGATTTAAATATTTTATGTAGTGTAAGATTTATTTTGCCCGGCTAACATGAGAAAATAGGATTTAGAATTTTTTCTTAGGGACACAGGTCCTCTTCAACAGCTTCCCTGTTCATTGATTGCCTTGGGTGTAAAACAGAATGCATTTTTTTTCAATATAAAGATCAAATTTAAAGGTTAAGTGCACCCCAGAGCAAAAACAAGTGAAGGAGACAAAATGTGCTAGTAACAGTGTGTAATGCTGTTATCCTTAATCACCACTTTAGCCTGTGTGCCCCCCATGAATGGAGCATCTAGAAAAATTATAATGCTTATATACATATATATATATGTATGTATGCATAGTAGGTTAAGCTTCAAGCGCTAAAAATGATGCCAGTGATTATTTTTTTTCAGAAGAACCCAGAACAATGTTTTCTGTTTCCCTATACAAAAGGGGCTCAAGGGTAAGCAAGGGGCATAACTCGCAAAGGTTTTTATTGGGTCACTGAACATAATATCTGCCCTAGCAGATTGATTCTGAGAACAAAACAAATATCAAAGATGAATATGCAGTTTTCAGAATTCTAAAAGATATGGCATAGCTGCACTACAGCAGCAACAAAAAGTCTGATGAACTGAAACCAAGCTATGCAGTATTTCTCAAGCAAAAAACGGCTCCATATATACACAACTATTTTTACAGCTATATAAAAAGAGTAGTATAGAAAAGCTTGATGCTGGATCTGTGGTAGTCACCTTCACCTGAAGAATTAAAAGTACTGATATGGGACCTGTTATCCAGAATGCTTCCGGATAAGGGGTCTTTCTGTTATTCAGATCTCCTTGTCTGCTAAAAAAAAAATATTTAAACAGTAATTAAAACCAATAGGCTTGTTGGGTTTAATTTGGCTCCAATAAGGATTAATTATAAATTAGTTGGGATCAAGTACAAGGTGCTGTTTTATTATCACATTACTGTATGGCACACCAATGTATTTTATCTAACTGACAAAGATTAACAGTAAATTGTTCATTTAAAAAATGGCATGGAATTTTTAATTGATTGTATAGGTATGGGATCTGTTATCCAGGAAGCTCTGAATTACAGGACACCAATTTTCCATGGACTCTATTGCAAGCAAATCTAAAACCTTTCTCTGTAATAATAAAACTGTACCTTGTACTTGATCTCAACTAAGATAATTAATCTTTCTTTGAGGTAAAACAATCTTATTGGGTTTCATTAATATTTAAATTATTTTTTAGTAGACTTAAAGAATAAGTAAACCTTTTTTCTATCAGTAAAATTACTCTAAACAGCCTCCAGAATTTACCTACCTTTGTCCCATCATTCTATCTGACCTGGTTCCTCAGTTAGATGTTAATCCTTTCCTTTGCTTCCTTGTGCAGAGTGAAGCCCCGCCCCCATTTCCTGTTCAGGTCTCTCATAAAAAAAAAAACCAAAAACCCTGCTAATGCACAGACTAGCTCCTGGTGCCTCCAGGCATGCACAGAAGGCTCTCCACTCTGACAACAGGTTGTCAAATTGAAGAGAGAACTGAACAGGAAGTGGGGGCAGGGCTTCACTCTGCACAAGGAAGCAAAGGAAAGGATTAACGTCTAACTGAGGAACCAGGTCAGAGAGAATGCTGGGACAAAGGTAGGTAATTCTGAAGGCTTTTTAGAGTAATTTTACTGATAGAAAAAAAAAAAGTTAACTTATTCTTTAAGGCAGGGGGTCCCCAACTGCCGGGCCGTGGACAGCTTTCACGTGGGCCGTCTCTGTTCCTGCCCGCAGTAAAAATGCAGGCGACACAAAGTGGCGCACATATAAAGCCACAAAATAAAGCGCTGTGAGTTCAAAGTTACGCTTCGCGTATATAAAGACACGTATAGAGACACAGATAGAAGGCACACATGAACGTGCAAATGAATTTCAGCTTGCAACCGGTCCGTGGTGAAAAAAAGGTTGGGGACCCCTGCTTTAAGGTATTGTGATTCAAATTACACAAGGTGAGCCAAATCACAAGTTCCTGCATTAGGCTTGTCTTTTTTGGAGTTTGGACAATTTTTCATCCCGCTACTCACCCTCTTTAATGAATCCTAATCCAGCTGGAAGATAAAAATGGTTTGCTAGGGAAAAATTAAATGGAAAAATTGAAAGGTTTCAACCCTCCATTTCTGAAATAAAAAAAACTACATGGAGAAAGTGAAACCATTTGTTCTGCAAATCTAAATGAATACCAGTAGAAAATAAGAAAACAAATGTAATTCCTAAGGGTTGTGGGTACACACATGCACAAATATATACACATTGGAAATGTAAAAACCCTTATTAAGTCTCCTTCAAAAATACTAGAGGTTTCTTTGCCTGTTGTTAATTAAGCAGCTTAGACCTAAACTGAAATGCCAGCAAAAATTACACATATTCACTTAGCTTTTTCCTCTTGCTATTTAACATTGAAAACTGTCTGCAATCACAAAATAACAGAGATTCAGCAATGTGCAACTTTCTTTTAATTAAAATATTTTTGTAACAGAATTGAAACTGGAGCAAAGGTTATATAAGGTTAATGAGATCACTAGCTGGAGCAAAGTGTTTTGTGTGTGTATTTAAAAACATTATGGACCTATAGGAAAAAAAATGAAACCTACAAGTAGCAGGCATTAATCCAAGAAGTGTAACATTAACCTAACAATATAACTATTGTTATAACATAACCTAACCTAACATAACCTAACATAACATAACCTAACTATATAACATTTTATGCTCTTATTGAGTTTAAAATACATAAAAGAATGAACTTTATACACATTTTATGAAGCATTTTTAATCACACATCAAAGGGGTTGTTCACCTTTGTAATTTCTTGTACCACTGTACTTCCTTGTATGATGTTACACATAGTGCTGGCAGAAACTCTGCTTAACTCTGATTGGCTACATATCATGTCAATCTGCCTCTGATCCCTCATATGCTTCAGCATGTTCTGTGAGGGTGGTTAATTTGCATAGTCCCAGCTTTCAGGAGGGGGGGGGGGGGGGGGGGGGAGCTAGCATGTGAGGAGAGAAAGATCTGTTGCTTTTCGGGGCCTGGTGTGCCAGCATGCTTTATGGTAGACGTCTATTATCTGTAGGGTTTTATGTGACTTGATCGAGGTGGAAGGAAAAGTTTATTACTTTTTTTTGTTCATGTATTGCTGTGTATGTGGGGCTGCATGTGAGAAGACAGCAGCCTGTTATTTTCATGTGGGGAATTGGGGGGTGGGGGTGGAGGGGCTTCTGTCTGCTTAAGAAAAAGGGTATGGCAGGTATACATACCTTGGCCTAGAAATCAACCAATCAGGAAGCTTTAAACCAGCAGTAGCTGCTCTAAAAGACAAGGCGTGCAGAACCTTCTATGCCATCAGGAGACACCTGTACCACCTTAAACCCCCAGTAAGAGTCTGGCTTAAAATCTTCGACAGTGTCATTGCCCCAATCCTTCTCTACGGCAGCGAAGTGTGGGGTCTGATCACCTACCCAGACTGACACAAATGGGACTCTAGCCCAACAGAAATATTCCATCTGGAATTTGCACCTCCTCCAGGTCCACCGCAGCACCCCAAAAAGTGCCAGTTGGGCAGATTCCCCCTACTGTTTGCCATACAGGAGAGGGCACTCTCATACTGGGCACACCTACACAACAGTAACCCCATGACCTACCATCATAAAGCCTTGTTGCACAATGAGACCCAGGGAAAGCCCTGTGCCCTAAAACAACTCATCAGTACCCTGCCCACCCAAGCCTCCCACCCACTGACAAAAGGCCAAGTAACACAAACAATAAATCAGTCTAAAGAGTAATATATCTCTGATTACAGGGATGAGATAGCAAACTCCCAGAAGCTTACTATCTACCAATTACTAGGGAGGGAATACAGACTGGCCCCATACTTGGAAAGAGTACAGAACCCCAAAGACAGACAGATCCTGAGCCAGTACAGACTGAGTGCCCACAGCCTGGAGAGCAGGCTGTGCCAGCGATGTGACCAGGGGGCAGTAGAGGATGAGACCCACTTCCTGCTACACTGCCCCAAATACTCAGCACTGAGAGACACCCACTGCCAGAGACTCTCCCATCACATCCCAGACTTCCCATCTATAGAAGAAGAGAGAAAACTCTGCATCCTACTGGGAGAAGAGGCACCGACAGTAACAATGGCAGCACAATACATAACAGACTGTCATAGACTGCGAGAGACAGGACTTTCCCCTGTCCCCATATACTGACCCCATATCCCCACCCCCTTAAAGGGGAAGGAAAGGCTAAGTCACTTGGGGGTGCTAAAATGTTAAGCACCCCCAAGTGACTTGAATCACTTACCTCGTACCCCGGGCTGGTGCCCCTATTAGGAGAAAACCGCACCAGCCCGGGGCACCTGGGGCGATTTGCTTCCTCCTTCCGCCTTCCTTTCCCCTAGACTCCGAGTCCGGCGCATGCGCAGTAGAGTGAAAAAGCCGACTTCTCTGTTAAAGTTCGGCTTTTCACTCTACTGCGCATGCGCGCGCAGCGAGAGAGGAAGGAGGAAGCGATCGCTGCTACCCCGGGCTGGTGCTTTTTCTCCATACAGGGGCACCATCCCGGGGTAGAAGGTAAGTGATCTAAGTCACTTGGGGGTGCCTAACATTTTGGCACCCCCAAGTGACTTAGCCTTTCCTTCTTCTTAAAACCTCCCCCCCCCCTATTCCCATATACTGACCCCCTAACTCCACCCATTACACCCTCTACCTGCTTTGGAAATGGTAAATGTATTTGGTCCTGCCAATAAAGCTCATTTGATTTGATTTGAGAGGGGAGAAGGCAGGGAGCTGCTATGTGAGAAGGGAGAAGTCCGTGATTCACAGGGGTTTGTGAATGATGAAGTTAGAGCTGGGTTGAAGGAGGTCTGTCACTTGTTAAGAAAAGTCTGTCTTGTCGGAGGCTGTATAATGGAGGTATGACTATAAAGATTTCCATTCATCCTGGTATATCTAGTATAAATAAATCTGAAGCAACTGGACTTGTTAAGTAATCATTGAAGACGTTTCACTACTCATCCGAGCAGCTTCTTCAGTTCAACTGACTGGTATGTGAAGTCCTCAGCATATATACTCTTCCACTAATCCAATCACAATGGCACTTTGTAACTCTTCAGAAAGGTGACATCTGAAACTCGAGGTGTAAATACATGTGTATATATGCTGATGACTTCCCATACCAGTCAGTTGAACTGAAAAAGCTGCTCGGATGAGTAGTGAAACGTCTTCAATGAATACTTAACAAGTCCAGTTGCTTTAGATTTATTTATACTAGATATGTACAATGGAGGGTTTGTGAGAAGAGAACTGTAATTTTTTGGCATGTGGGGTGCAGGTGAATGGCATTATTCAGAGGGAAAAGTTGGTCACTTTTGGGCATGGTGTGTGTGGGGGGGGGGGGTTGCTGGCTTGTCATGGGGTCATGTATTCAGAAAAAGTTGCATATTTTTTATATAAAAAAAAGTTTCAAAGGAAATGCAAAGTAAAAAGATATTAGATTTGAGAAATTCTGAATCTATGTATAAGACAGTAATGCACACAAGAGCAAATGAAAGGTAGAAATCAAGCAATGACCATTGAACTTATGCAGTTAGTTAAGGTGCTCACCTAATGAATTACCAGGGTAGGGAAGTAACAATGTCCAGTAGGAAACAAGTAAAGGCAAAGCCTGGGAGTGGTGATGTAAGCATCAATCTGATCAGAGAGACCGGTAAAGGACTAATTTATATGGTATAAAAATCAGTCTTTATTTATTTATTTATTTATTTATTTGTAAGAAAAACAGGTTTTCTAACACATGGATGGTTTTGTATGATTTGCACATTGAACAACCCCTTTAATGTGTATTACATCTTTGTATCAAATCTTGGGCTTAATTTAACAAACCCCAGTAAACTGGGGTCTACTTCCTCTATAGCCATTCTTGCAGCCGAAGTTATGAACGCCCTATGCTTAATATTTGCAGAGGGCACACATTTAAGAGTGGGTGGGGGCCCGGCTTGTTTTCGGTATCGCCACTGGAGAGAGGGTAACGGGGAGGTGAAATCTTTAGAATGGGGACCCAGCAACGTTGTAAAAGTTTCTCAAATTGTGTAACTTCTGCAAAAACTGCTCAGAATCTTACAAAACGTAAATGGACACTTACAAAACTTGCATATCAAACAAAAGACAATGCAGAGAAGCTTGACAGGAGCAGACAGGGGCAAACTCCACTGACCACCAATGCATTAAAAAACTTAAGGTAAATTCCACTCACCTCAATTGACTAACTTCACTTACTAGCACATTAAGTATTCATTTTAACTATTTATATATACTGCTTATTATAGAGTAACATTAGGTGTTTATATTCAGATCTATTTACTAAATTATTTGCATCTCCTACATGAACTTTTCAGCAGTAGAATGACCCCTACATTTATTCAATTTATGTAACATATGCAAAAACGTACATATTTCTTTTAATAAAACTTGTGTAACTTACGTGTAAACTCCACTGACCCCCGATTAAAAGAATGACTTTTACTTTTTATATAAACTTCTACTGACTTGTTATTGGACCCCACAGCAAGATCACTGGGCCCCTACACATACACCATTTATGTAACTTATGCAAAAACTTATGTTACTTTCAAAGAAACTTACATAACTTAAGTATAAACTCCACTGACCCCCAATTAAAAGACTTATTAGCATATTAATTAATTTTACTACTTAAATATATAAACTACTGACTAGTTATTGGATCCCACAGCAAGATTATTGCTCCCCTAAACTTATGCAGTTAACATAACTTATTAAAAAAATTTACTTAACTTCCATGTCAAGCAATGACAGCACAGAGCAGAGGCAGGACAGAGTGTAGGGTTTAAAGTTAGGGCAAACTCCACTGACCCCCAATAAACTGACTGTTACTTAGTGCACTCATTAATGTAACACTTTATATGAACTGCTTATTATAGGGTAACATCAACTGTTTATGTTGCACTAAAAAAATTTGTTACTGTGTGGGCTTCATATAAATAACTTGTACAGAGCCCCAAAGTTTCTGATGGCAGCCCCATACGAAATATGACAAACTATCTTTACAAACTTATAGTTGTATGCACCATATGCTTTGTGTGGCATTAGCCTAAACCACATTCAAATCAGACAGACATAAAGGACAAAGGAGAAGTATCCAAGGAGGTAATTTTATGCTAACTATAAAAACTGCTTACTAGAGATGTAGCGAACCTCACAAAAAAAAAGTGCGAACTTTTGCAAACTTTGCGAACCCCATAGACTTCAATGAGAAGGCAAACTTTAAAACCTAGAAAAGCCATTTCTGGCCAGAAAACTGATTTTAAAGTTGTTTAAAGGGTGCCACGACCTGGACAGTGGCATGCAGGAGGGGGATCAAGGGCAAAAATTTCTCTGAAAAATACGTTGTTGACACAGCGTTGTGTTTTGTGCTGTAAAGGGCAGAAATCACACTACATTTCTAACAGCACTGGACATGTTAAAGAACAGTAAGATAAAGAAAAAAAAAGAAAAAAAAAAAAAGATCTCTGGTTGGTGCTGGTGGTGAACTACTAGGAGCAGCACACCAGTCCCTAACACAGCTAGACTAATAGCACTGGGCTCTATAAATTACAGTAGCAAAGTAAAAAAACACAAATAAAAAAAAATGATGTGAATGTGTGGTTGGTGCTGGTGCACAACTATGACCAGCACACCTGTCTCCAACACACACAGACGGAGCTGCAGTACACAATGAAAAGGAGAGTAACAGTAATCAGAAAATAAAAGCAGTCCTTACAAGGACTATTGGGTTACAGCAGATGAGATCAGCAGGACAAATGCCCACAGCAGCTACATACAGAGCAGTAGAAAGTAGATTACTAGTCAGCAAAGCTACCTAAACTGTCCCTCAAACCCCTGCACAGCTCTCTCCCTATGCTAACTTATCAAGCACACACAGACAGAATGTAAAATGGCTGCTGGGCTTCGGTTTATATGTGGAAGGGAGTGGTCCGGGGGGGGGGGGGGTCCAGGAGGGAGAGCTGCCTGATTGGCTGCCATGTATCTGCTGGCTCTGGGGTGAGAGGTCAAAATTTGGCTCCAGCTAAGGCGAACCCAAAATTGCGAACATCGCTTAACGCCAGCGAACAGTTCGCTACATCTCTACTGCTTACTAAATTCAGTGGCCCCACCACTTGGAACACTTCATTTAATTCTGTTGATCACCTAAGATCCTGATTAATGCATTCCCTATGCCTATCCAGAAGCTTTGCAACTCATGAAACCATTTTTAATGGCTGTCTCTCCGAACTGTTGCCAAAAGGTTTCTAGAAGGAGTGATGGCCAAGAAATCTGCTTAGATGCAGAAAACTGCTTACTAAATTCAGTGGCCCCACCACTTGGAACACTTCATTTAATTGTACTGATCACCTAAGATCCTTTTGCTGTTCCTGATTAATGCATTCCCTATGCCTATCCAGAAGCTTTGCAACTCGTGAAACCATTTTTAATGGCTGTCTCTCCGAACTTTTGCCAAAAGGTTTCTAGAAGGAGTGATGGCCAAGAAATCTGCTTAGATGCAGAAAACTGCTTACTAAATTCAGTGGCCCCACCACTTGGAACACTTCATTTAATTGTACTGATCACCTAAGATCCTTTTGCTGTTCCTGATTAATGCATTCCCTATGCCTATCCAGAAGCTTTGCAACTCATGAAACCATTTTTAATGGCTGTCTCTCCGAACTGTTGCCAAAAGGTTTCTAGAAGGAGTGATGGCCAAGAAATCTGCTTAGATGCAGAAAACTGCTTACTAAATTCAGTGGCCCCACCACTTGGAACACTTCATTTAATTGTACTGATCACCTAAGATCCTTTTGCTGTTCCTGATTAATGCATTCCCTATGCCTATCCAGAAGCTTTGCAACTCGTGAAACCATTTTTAATGGCTGTCTCTCCGAACTTTTGCCAAAAGGTTTCTAGAAGGAGTGATGGCCAAGAAATCTGCTTAGATGCAGAAAACTGCTTACTAAATTCAGTGGCCCCACCACTTGGAACACTTCATTTAATTGTACTGATCACCTAAGATCCTTTTGCTGTTCCTGATTAATGCATTCCCTATGCCTATCCAGAAGCTTTGCAACTCGTGAAACCATTTTTAATGGCTGTCTCTCCGAACTTTTGCCAAAAGGTTTCTAGAAGGAGTGATGGCCAAGAAATCTGCTTAGATGCAGCACGATTGCTGGATTGCTGAGCATATAATTCCTTGCTTGGTTAACCAATGAGTACTGTTGACATCATAGTAAAATTCAATTTTCAGGTAAATGTCACTTCTAATAAATAGAAGCCCTGCTTAAGCACCCAGTCCTACTCAGTTCTGTTCTGTGAAGATCAGTCAAAGAAGGAGAATTATCTCTGGGAAGTAGATGGTGTTAAGCAATTTATTTAGAGTTCAGACCACTGGCTTAAAACACCATAATGATGGATGCACACTGAGACACTGATTACCCTTGAAAAAGTTCAATGCCAAATATAGATAAGTAAGGAAGCACACGTCACAGATCTGTAAGGACTAAATAGATCCTTGGTTTGAAAGATAAAACATCTCTCTAATGGTTAACCCAAAAGTCTTGCTACTTATACAATAATAAAAATTATGCATGCTAAAGTGATTTAAATCCACATTGCAGAAGTACTGCTGAGAAATAGCTATGACCTTGAACATTTCTTTTTTTGGAACATGTAAAGAAGACATCAACACTAAGTTGGAAACTCACCAAGAAATACTGTTCTTTCTTGTACTGCCAAAAACTGATATGTTTATTGCAGTTTTAAGAACTAAAAAATAAACCACAGCATTCTACCAAGTATTTCGGTACATTTTAGCATTAAAAACATGATATCTTAATATATTCTTAGTACTATGGATGTGGGGGTATGTTAACTCCTGATGCTTTTCCGGCTGTACTATAACACTATTCCTGCACTCCAATGGTTCTTAAACAGAAACAGTATATTTATTGAAGTACATCTAAATGTGAAGTGCAAACTGAACATTGAATGTTTGTGGAAGACCACCACACCACAGTAGTTAGATATGGGTATTATGGACACCTCCAGGTGTCTGCCCCCAGTGTACCATATCTCTCAGTGTTGCCTAAAAGGGACTTTATACCCCACTCTGGTTACTAACCTCAGGAATCCTTTCATTCTGCAGGATTTTACCTGGAGAGCCACCCCAATGTACAATCTCAAGTTCCTAGAGTGTGCTATAAAAGAAGCTATCCTTCCACCAACTAGAAGCCTTATTAACAGGGTCACTTTACTGAGACCTTGTGCATCAGGTTCTCCAGCAGCATCCACATTCTAAATACCCTACATATTAACATTAATTTTCTTTAGAAGGTATTATGTTAGAATATTTGGGAGGAATATAGTTGAATATGTCACGTACTTCTGCAATTTTACAGACAAGAAATCATCTGCACGTTCCCGTTATCAATACATTAAGGACATTAAGACATTTTGTGCATTTAGCTACTAAAAAGGCTTAATACATTGATAATGGGAGTGTGCAGAGAATCTCTAGTCTTTGTTAGTGATGAAAATTCTTTTTTATGCAACTGCACCAATTTTTACACGACCATTTCTTTTCTTTTATTTGGCCACACCTTTTTAACACGACCGCACCATTTCAGTTAATACCTTTGTCCTAAAAATACTGGTGCATGATCACCTAAAAGGAAAATACTTGTCAAAGTGATCACATATTATTTAATACATTAGTGTGGGCAGTCATTGACCAACCTGGAAACTGCAGGAGTACCATTCTTGAATAGCTCAATGTTACATGTACCTGGAAGTTCAGCACAGGAGCCAAAAACCAAACTTGAGAGACATTCAGCCAAAGTGCAGTTTTAGTTAATTAGCAATATATCTATCTTTTTGTATGTATATTCTTGTTTAGGCTTTTAAAGGCAAAGTAACACTAAAATGTTTTAAGTATTCTACCCTGCCCCAATAATTGCCCTATCCTGCACACCATTTATTATTATTATTTTCTAATAAAGCATTCAAAATACTAAATGGTGTGCAGGATAGGGCAATTATTTGGGCTGGGTTGAATAGATTTTTTACTTAAAAATTTTTAGTGTTACTTTTCCTGGCTGTGTTGGTAAGTGACCCTGCAACCATGCCATGACACTGTATAAGACACTGTTGGATGAATAGGACAAAGATGAAAAAAATATGACTATATATATATATGCTAAAATAAATTTGTCAGCAACTGGAAACTAGAGCAGGGGAGAGAGAACTAAAAAGAAATGCACAAGCACACAATATAACACAATGAATGTGCAGTAATCTTCACAACATAATTTTTTCATTTTCTTTGGAAACAATCCACCCCCAGTTTACACTAGTAATATCTACTTATGCCATAGTATAATCACTATTTAGCATACCGCCCAACTGTCCCGCTTTCCGCGGGACAGTCCAGCTTTCCGCAGCGCATCCCGCTGTCCCTGATAGTTCCATGAATGTCCCGCATTTCCGTAATGCGGGACATTCATGGTACTATCCCTGACAGCGGGATGCGCTGCGGAAACCTGGACTGTCAGGCGTTCCTCTTCTTCAGTTGCTCCTCTCTATATGCGGCTCCTTGTTCGGCGGAGCCAGGCCCTTTTATAAGGTTGCACCCGTGCGTATTGACGTCACACGCACGCACAAGCGCAACCTTATAACAGGGCCTGGCTCCTCCGAACAAGGAGCCGCATATAGAGAGGAGACGCTGAAGAAGAAGCAGAAGCAGCAGCATGTATGGAGGCACTGTGTATGGGGGACACTGTGTGGGGGGGGGCTAATGTGTATGGGGGGACACTGTGTGGGGGGGCTACTGTGTATGGGGGGCTACTGTGTATGGGGGGGCACCTGTGTATGGGGGGCACCTGTGTATGGGCACCTGTGTATGGGGGCACCTGTGTATGGGGGGAACACTGTGTATGGGGGGGGCACCTGTGTATGGAGGACACTGTGTATGGGGGGGGCTACTGTGTATGGGGGGGCACCTGTGTATGGGGGGGCACCTGTGTATGGGGGCTACTGTGTATGGGGTGCAAAACTGATACATAGTTATAACTCACTTATAACTGACTGCCTTCTCTCTATATTTGTATTTTATATGTAGGAGTTGCTATATTGTTTTCCTTAGGTAGTACAGTATGAGGGAATAGCACATTTGCATCTGATCCCGCCATTTCATCTATATAAAAGGAGTATTTTTGAAAAAAATGGGGTGTGGTAATTGGGGCATGGCCAAAAAATTTGCCTTCGCTTCATGCGCGCCAAATCTTTTTGTCCCTCTTTTCATTTTTCAAATGTTGGGAGGTATGATTTAGAGTGAAGACACATGGAGCTACTAGTAGCAGCTACATGTCACAGCTACTAAAACAGACAATGCAGATCATTTACTGATAATTGTCTCTACATGTGTTTTAGCAGAGGCAATTCGCAGTATTGTCTATGGCAGGGGATTTTCTGGAGTTTAGTGGCAGTGAAAAAGTAGCTGCTACTAAGTAGCTTCGTGTGTCTTCACCCTTAAACATGAGAACATCATGTAGGGCATTTACTAAAGTTTAAAATGCACTAGATAGGTCCTGTAAACTCTAGGAGCTAGCCAAGAAAGCCAACAAATTGCATCATATCTTGAATTCTTCTTAAATGCTCACTCCCTGTTTTGCATAAATATAATGTATGTAAAATCAGGCAATTATATAATTAAAAGCTGACTTACGTTTTATTATTAGTATTTCGTACCTGTCGTACTTCAATAAATAGGCCCCTATGTCTACTAAAAAAATATTTAAAAATGAAATAAACCCAATAGTCTTTCCACCAATATTGACTAATGATACTTTTATATTATTTAACCCTTTTACTGCCAGCCATTTTGGTCAAAGCGGAACTTGTATTGCCAGACAGTTTTTGAACATTTTGCACTGTTTCACTTTAGGGGCCTTTCCTCGGGGGGACTTTTAGTTTACCAAGGAAAACAATATATCGTTTTTTTCAGAACAACCTAAGCTTTCAAAATATGGTAGAATTTTTGTGTAATTCCAATTCTGTAACAAGATATAGGCTTCTAAATGTCTAAAAATGCAAAAAAAATCAAATTTTCCATAATATAATCACACATACTAGAAACAAAAATTATTTTATGCACGAATATACAACTGATTTGGAAAGTCCCATGTCTCCTGAACGTGCCAATACCAAATATATATAGTTTTATGGAGATTTCTCACTTGTATAGGTCAAAAACTCCCAGCAGTACACTACCAAATTCCCAAAGCACTGCTCCAAAAAAACTGCATACTTTGGATTTCAAGGCCAAAATTCCACTAACAGAAGGTTTATCCCAGAAAATTGTACATTTTTGGAAAGAACAGATTCTGGGGAATACAGAATAGGCACAACTGTCTGTCTACTCCAAACTATCAAGTCGCAATGCTTTCCTAAAGTTATTGGTTTTTATCAAAATTTGTGATTTTTTTTAAAAATCGCTTCAAAGCTTCTAGTCTATAGTATCTTATCTCCTACAGGTCATAAAGTAACCAAATAAAACACCCTAAATATGAATGCCTGGGGTCCACTGAACAGTTTGATGCCCAATATGTATAGGTTTACCTAAGTATGTGGCATGTAGGGGCCCCAATGTGAACATACCCCATATGAACTGTCATTTCTGTCATTTCAGCTTCTGCAAAATCAACACATTTACATCATTATATGTGGGATGAAGCTAGTAAAAAGTACGCTCACCCCAGAAAGTCATATATTTTTGGAAAGTACACATTCCCCCGAATCTAAAATGGGTACCCATGTCTTTCTACTCCAAAGTACCAAGCCGCACAGCTTTTCTAAAGTTAGCAATTTTGATGACATTTCCAAAAATCCCCTCAAAGCTTCCACTTTGAAGCATCTTATCTCCCACATAGCATTAGGTACCAAGATAAAACACCCTGAATTTGAACGCCAGGGGTCCACTGAACAGTTTGATGCCCAATATGTATAGGTTTACCTAAGTATGTGGCATGTAGGGGCCCCAATGTGAACATACCCCCATATGAACTGTCATTTCTGTCATTTCAGCTCCTGCAAAATCAACACATTTACATTATTATATGTGGGATAAAGCTACAAAAAAGTACGCTCACCCCAGAAAGTCATATATTTTTGGAAAGTACACATTCCCCCGAATCTAAAATGGGTACCCATGTCTTTCTACTCCAAAGTACCAAGCCGCACAGCTTTTATAAAGTTAGCAATTTTGATGACATTTCCAAAAATCCCCTCAAAGCTTCCAATTTGAAGCATCTTATCTCCCACATAGCATTAGGTACCAAGATAAAACACCCTGAATTTGAACACCAGGGGTCCACTGAACAGTTTGATGCCCAATATGTATAGGTTTACCCAAGTATGTGGCATGTAGGGGCCCGAATGTGAACATACCCCCATATATACTGTCATTTCTGTCATTTCAGCTTCTGCAAAATCAACACATTTACATCATTATATGTGGGATAAAGCTAGTAAAAAGTATGCTCACCCCAGAAAGTCATATATTTTTGGAAAGTACACATTCCCCCGAATCTAAAATGGGTACCTATGTCTTTCTACTCCAAAGTACCAAGCCGCACAGCTTTTCTAAAGTTAGCAATTTTGATGACATTTCCAAAAATCCCCTCAAAGCTTCCACTTTGAAGCATCTTATCTCCCACATAGCATTAGGTACCAAGATAAAACACCCTGAATTTGAACGCCAGGGGTCCACTAAACAGTTTGATGCCCAATATGTATAGGTTTACCTAAGTATGTGGCATGTAGGGGCCCCAATGTGAACATACCCCCATATGAACTGTCATTTCTGTCATTTCAGCTCCTGCAAAATCAACACATTTACATTATTATATGTGGGATAAAGCTACAAAAAAGTACGCTCACCCCAGAAAGTCATATATTTTTGGAAAGTACACATTCCCCCGAATCTAAAATGGGTACCCATGTCTTTCTACTCCAAAGTACCAAGCCGCACAGCTTTTCTAAAGTTAGCAATTTTGATGACATTTCCAAAAATCCCCTCAAAGCTTCCACTTTGAAGCATCTTATCTCCCACATAGCATTAGGTACCAAGATAAAACACCCTGAATTTGAACACCAGGGGTCCACTGAACAGTTTGATGCCCAATATGTATAGGTTTACCCAAGTATGTGGCATGTAGGGGCCCGAATGTGAACATACCCCCATATATACTGTCATTTCTGTCATTTCAGCTCCTGCAAAATCAACACATTTACATCATTATATGCGAGATAAAGCTACAAAAAAGTACGCTCACCCCAGAAAGCCATATATTTTTGGAAAGTACACATTCCCCCGAATCTAAAATGGGTACCCATGTCTTTCTACTCCAAAGTACCAAGCCGCACAGCTTTTCTAAAGTTAGCAATTTTGATGACATTTCCAAAAATCCCCTCAAAGCTTCCATTTTGAAGCATCTTATCTCCCACATAGCATTAGGTACCAAGATAAAACACCCTGAATTTGAACGCCAGGGGTCCACTGAACAGTTTGATGCCCAATATGTATAGGTTTACCTAAGTATGTGGCATGTAGGGGCCCCAATGTGAACATACCCCCATATATACTGTCATTTCTGTCATTTCAGCTCCTGCAAAATCAACACATTTACATCATTATATGTGGGATAAAGCTACAAAAAAGTACGCTCACCCCAGAAAGTCATATATTTTTGGAAAGTACACATTCCCCCGAATCTAAAATGGGTACCCATGTCTTTCTACTCCAAAGTACCAAGCCGCACAGCTTTTCTAAAGTTAGCAATTTTGATGACATTTCCAAAAATCCCCTCAAAGCTTCCACTTTGCAGCATCTTATCTCCCACATAGCATTAGGTACCAAGATAAAACACCCTGAATTTGAACACCAGGGGTCCACTGAACAGTTTGATGCCCAATATGTATAGGTTTACCCAAGTATGTGGCATGTAGGGGCCCCAATGTGAACATACCCCCATATATACTGTCATTTCTGTCATTTCAGCTCCTGCAAAATCAACACATTTACATCATTATATGTGAGATAAAGCTACAAAAAAGTACGCTCACCCCAGAAAGCCATATATTTTTGGAAAGTACACATTCCCCCGAATCTAAAATGGGTACCCATGTCTTTCTACTCCAAAGTACCAAGCCGCACAGCTTTTCTAAAGTTAGCAATTTTGATGACATTTCCAAAAATCCCCTCAAAGCTTCCATTTTGAAGCATCTTATCTCCCACATAGCATTAGGTACCAAGATAAAACACCCTGAATTTGAACGCCAGGGGTCCACTGAACAGTTTGATGCCCAATATGTATAGGTTTACCTAAGTATGTGGCATGTAGGGGCCCCAATGTGAACATACCCCCATATATACTGTCATTTCTGTCATTTCAGCTCATGCAAAATCAACACATTTACATCATTATATGTGGGATAAAGCTACAAAAAAGTACGCTCACCCCAGAAAGTCATATATTTTTGGAAAGTACACATTCCCCCGAATCTAAAATGGGTACCCATGTCTTTCTACTCCAAAGTACCAAGCCGCACAGCTTTTCTAAAGTTAGCAATTTTGATGACATTTCCAAAAATCCCCTCAAAGCTTCCACTTTGCAGCATCTTATCTCCCACTTAGTGTTAGGTACCAAGATAAAACACCCTAAATTTGAACGCCAGGGGTCCACTGAACAGTTTGATGCCCAATATGTATAGGTTTACCTAAGTATGTGGCATGTAGGGGCCCCAATGGGAACATACCCCCATATGATCTATCATTTCAGCTCCTGCAAAATCAACACATTTACATCCTTTATGTGGGATAATGCTACAAAAAAAGTACATTCACCCCAGAAAGCCATATATTTTTGGAAAATACACATCCCCCCGAATCTATAATGGGTAAATATTTCTTATTGCTACAAAGTACCAAGCTGTAAAGCTTTCCTAAGTTTGCAGATTTATATGACATTTTCGAAAATCGCATAAAAATGTTGCAATTTGCCGCATTTATCTCTCACAATTTCTTGATAAAGATCAGATAAAGACAAATCACCCCAAAAAGGAACACCGGAGGTCTACTGAACAGTTTGATGCCCAATATGCATAGATATACCAAAGTCTGCGGTATGTACTGAACCCAAAATGAAAATAGCGCATAAGGATTTCTCGCCTGCCAGCTCAGCTTTTGCACACAGAGCCCCCTGTCAGTGTATTATGTGCCAAAACTTCCCCTAACCATACAGTGACCCCCACAAAACCATATATTTTTGGAAAGTACACATTCTGACAAATCCAACAAGGGTAAAGAGTCCTTTCTACACCAAAGTACCAATCTGCAGAGCTTTCCTAAAGTTATTGGTTTTTATGACATTTCAGAAAATCGCCTAAAAATGTTGCAATTTGTCACATTTATCTCACACAATTTCTTGCGTACAAAGGCAAGTCACCCCAAATAGGAACACCAGAGGCCTACTGAACAGTTTGATGCCCAATATGCATAGATATACCAAAGTCTGCAGTATGTACTGAACCCTAAATGAAAATAGCGCATAAGGATTTCTCGCCTGCCAGCTCAGCTTTTGCACACAGAGCCCCCTGTCAGTGTATTATGTGCCAAAACTTCCCCTAACTATACAGAGACCCCCACAAAACCATATATTTTTGGAAAGTACACATTCTGACAAATCCAACAAAGGTAAAGAGTCCTTTCTACACCAAAGTACCAAGCCGCAAAGCTTTCCTAAAGTTATCGGTTTTTATGACATTTCAGAAAATCGCCTAAAAATGTTGCAATTTGCCGCATTTATCTCACACAATTTCTTGCGTACAAAGGCAAGTCACCCCAAATAGGAACACCAGAGGCCTACTGAACAGTTTGATGCCCAATATGCATAGATATACCAAAGTCTGCGGTATGTACTGAACCCTAAATGAAAATAGCGCATAAGGATTTCTCGCCTGCCAGCTCAGCTTTTGCACACAGAGCCCCCTGTCAGTGTATTATGTGCCAAAACTTCCCCTAACTATACAGATCCCCCACAAAACCATATATTTTTGGAAAGTACACATTCTGACAAATCCAACAAGGGTAAAGAGTCCTTTCTACACCAAAGTACCAATCTGCAGAGCTTTCCTAAAGTTATTGGTTTTTATGACATTTCAGAAAATTGCCTAAAAATGTTGCAATTTGTCGTATTTATCTCACACAATTTCTTGCGTACAAAGGCAAGTCACCCCAAATAGGAACACCAGAGGCCTACTGAACAGTTTGATGCCCAATATGCATAGATATACCAAAGTCTGCGGTATGTACTGAACCCTAAATGAAAATAGCGCATAAGGATTTCTCGCCTGCCAGCTCAGCTTTTGCACACAGAGCCCCCTGTCAGTGTATTATGTGCCAAAACTTCCCCTAACTATACAGAGACCCCCACAAAACCATATATTTTTGGAAAGTACACATTCTGACAAATCCAACAAGGGTAAAGAGTCCTTTCTACACCAAAGTACCAAGCCGCAAAGCTTTCCTAAAGTTATCGGTTTTTATGAGATTTCAGAAAATCGCCTAAAAATGTTGCAATTTGCCGCATTTATCTCACACAATTTCTTGCGTACAAAGGCAAGTCACCCCAAATAGGAACACCAGAGGCCTACTGAACAGTTTGATGCCCAATATGCATAGATATACCAAAGTCTGCGGTATGTACTGAACCCTAAATGAAAATAGCGCATAAGGATTTCTCGCCTGCCAGCTCAGCTTTTGCACACAGAGCCCCGTCAGTGTATTATGTGCAGTAACCCCCCCCTAACTATACAGTGACCCCCAGAAAACCATATATTTTTGGAAAGTACACATTCTGATGAATTCAAAATAGGTAAAGTTATTTTTGTACACCAAAGTTACACCTGGCAAAGCTACGCTAAAAACAGATCAGGAACACTTATATAGGGATAAAATGTGATAAAACCACAAAAATTGTGCAAATCAGTGAAACAACAAAATAAGTTACATGACAGTGTAATTAGTGGCCAGAATATCTGATCCAATAGTTACGCTGTCAAAATAAACAGTTTTTAGGTAAAAGAAAATAAAAACAAAGTGGTAATATGAAAAAAAAAAAAAAAAAAAGCAAAACAAAAAAAAACCAAAGTATTTGTGTATACATGTGTGTACATGTGTAAAAGTTGTGTGATAGTGTGTAAGTGTGTATATGAGTGTAAATAAGTGTATAAAAGTGTGAAAAATGAAAAAAAAAAAAAAAATAAAATAAAATAAAAAAATGCTAAAATGTGTGCTGTAAGTGTGTGTAAATGTATGTAAGTGTGTATAAATGTATGTAAATGTGTGTATAAGTGTGTAAAAGTGTGTAAATGCAATAAAAAAAAAAAGTCCTTACCTGTTCCTGAAGACCGATCGCCTCCTTCGTCATTTGGGCCGGCGCTGGGGGAGAGGGAGGAAGCAGGAAGCAGCAGATGCGATGCGATCGCATCTGCTGCTTCCTGGAGGGTCCTGCGAGCGATCGGTTCGCAGGACCCTGATGACAGCCCCCCTGGCACATTGCCCAGGGGGGCTGTCATTGTTAGAAGCCCTCTGCAGCGGCGGCACATGCCGCCGCTGCAGAGGGCAGCGCTTAAACGCCAACGACGTATGAGACACGTCGTTGGCGTTTAAGCCCTTTTACTGCCAGCACGTATGCCATACGTGCTTGGCAGTAAAAGAGTTAAAACAATTCTTCCACTGAAATTCAATATATTTACATGGATCAGAAGAAAAACATTCACAAAGCATGTACAGTTATGGGATCCCTTATCCTGAAACCTGTTATCCAGAAAGCTCCAAATTACGGAAAGCCTGTCTCCCATTTTAATAAAATAATTCAGAATTTTGAAACTGATTTACCTTTTCTCTGCAGTAATAAAACAGTACCTTGTAACTGATCCCAACTAAGATATAATTAATCCTTATTGGATGCAAAACAATCCTACTGGGTTTAATTAACGTTTTATTGATTTTTTAGTAGATTTATGGTATGGAGATCTAAATTACGGAAAGACCCCTTGGTCCTGAGCATTCTGGATAACGGGTCCTATACCTGTATATGTGTATCAAAAATTGAGCTCTACACATTTCTCACGGTTGTGTTCTAATATTGTTTTTAAAATGCTCTATATGTTTTTTTCACTTCATGTACAATTCTTATAGGAGTTTCCTGATGTTTAACTTTGAGTTAATTGTGGAGACTTGGAAGTTCTGGTATCCCCACATTCTGGCTCCACAGTATGTTGGTCACTTCAGATTTGGCAGTGCATGTTTAGTGCACAAATTAGATATCATGTTTTAATACAGGCATGCGTTATTGTGTTTTATCATTAGCTACACTATATTTTTCATTATTTTGTGCTTTGTGCTTTTTGGGATACACCCATTAGAGGGGTAGAGTTTATGGGAGCTGCAATCAAATATATGTATATACAGTATATGTATATATACATATAGTGTACTATATCTGGTGCTGAATTTCTTCAATTTATTTTTCCTTTTCCCCTTGACTTTTTTTCATTCACTGTACATTTTATATAGTTTTAATGACCTTTTAGATTGTTTGTATGTAATCTGTATGTTTGAAGTATACACCTTTCTGTAGTTCAGTGCTGTGGAATATGTTGGCACTTACAAAAAATGAAAAAAACGCACACAAATTTAATATGCCCTAAGTGCAAACCAGTAATCATGTGTGAAGAGTGATTAACGTAATAAGCAACTATTAACATTCATGGTAGCCTTAGAGGGTTATCTTACATTAAAGTGAGAAGGATATAAATTCAAATAAAAGTACAAAGGCCCCTAACTGATAAGATTTAACATACAGACAGTTCTCATCATATACATGATGAGATTCTTTGGATCTCAAATGTAGTGTTATAAAATTTCAACCTTGCATTAAATATGGTGTTTGGAGGCATGTATGGGCAAGAGAGGGGCGAGGTTGTGTTTACGGTAAAGTGGTACAACTAATGGGAAACAATTCATGATAGCTTCAAGCATAGGAGGAGAATCCTGACAGTAATACCTAGCTTTACAGGATAAAACATAGTCATTCCAACACACTTTAAATTAAAATTCTCCTCCACACAATGTCTTTAAACTAGTCACTGAAGGTAAACCCAAAATAGTATTTCCTGTCCTTTTGACAGTGGACACTCCCTCCCAAAGTGAAAGGGGAAGACCTGAAGACCAGCACAAAAGTGGCTTCCCTACCCCCCTAATATAAATTACTGAAGCAATTCTCTTGTACCATTGGGAATATTAGACTCTCTGCTCTAGCCACTGGTCCAGTATTTTGTGGCTGATGAAGTCCTGGTAGTCAGATAAACCCCTTGCGTGTCACTCGCCACTACTTCTGCCAAAATCCAAGTGGTACAATATGAGAGGTACTCGTTAATATGCCTTTACTAGCAAAACTAATTTTGTTCTGGTTACACATTATCAATACCTCCCAAATGTCCTGATTTTCACGGGACAGTCCTGATTTTAACAGCTCAGTCCATTATTTTCCTTTGATCTCCTGCACTGAACACCAAAAAAGATACAAAGTTACTCAAACTTAATTAGATAAGTAGGCTTTTGGCAGAGAGACCAGAATACTCAACAGCCAACATCTGCACTTACTGTATATATAATTGTAACCAATAAGATAAACCGGTCTATTGGGGTAATTTAGACTTAAAGCAATCCTATCGGTGGAAAATTGTTTACCCCACTGAAAGTGCAGGTTAATAGAGCCCACACTCTGTTTGGGGGAAATAATACCATTTTGTGCAAAAAATGCTCCTAATGGGCTCTATGCCACCAGCAACTGAAGGAAGCTCCCAGTGCAGGTGGCCATGTTGTAACACTAATATTCAAATGATACTTAGTGCCCCAGTTTGTTCATTATGCACATGCATGTGAGAGAGCCCCAGCTCTCCAGGGCCAACAGCTACATTAATATGCAAAATAGTCCTCCAATGAGAATCCCAGCTGATTAGCTGAGAGGTGCCCTTTAATTACACAGGAAAAACAATTCACCAATGAGAATTCTACTGAGCAAAATCTCATTTACAGTTGCAAGAGAACTGACCAATGAGAATGCTGATGCATTGTACTTTTGGCAGCTATCTTGCTTTTATCTTACATATAGAGATGATTGTGCCATTTTGGTTTCATTATATGACAGTGGAATCAGACATGGGGATAAAGGACAGACTTGACATGGACCCAGATTTACGTAGATCAGATGTAATTTTCACTGGAGGATTATTTTGCATATTAATGCAGCTGTTGGCCCTGGATAACTGGGGCTCTCTCACATGCATACACATAATGCACAAACTGGGGCACTAAGCATCATTACCTGCACTGGGAGCCCCCTTCTGTTGCTGGTGGCATAGTGGCCTAAGGAGCATTTTTTGCACAAAATAGTAGCTCTATTAACCTGAACTTCTAGAGGGGTAAACAACCTAACCTTCGTTAGCAAGCCTGTAATAACACATAAAACATAAACATAAGGCCTCCAGAAATTCCAAATATTGTAAAATGGAAGTTCAAATGTTGGGAGATATACATTATCTTCAAGTCCTTAGGAAGAAGTTGCTTTTTTGGCCCCATGAGAGAAAGGAGAGAAGTCAGCCCTAAGAAAGAAAAGTTTAACATACAAGGACCCTAAATCTTACAGGACTGGAAGCAGTTATACTAACCAGCCCGTTTGGGAGAGTCAAAATAACAAGTATTCTAAGCAGGATAAAGCCAAACCTCTTAAATCGTGTCAAAGTGCAACAACCACCTGTACAACACATATTCTTCAGTTTGGGGCTGTATTGGCTCAGACTACCTGGTCAGACTACTTGGTCCTGGATGCTGTAGCAAGGCTTTAAACTGGAGTTTTTCAACAAGTCCATAATAGGTACAGTATGTTGAAAGAATCAAGACATGGCCTTGGCATAGATTATATTAAACCTATTAAAGAAAAAGGTCATCACCTCATTACAACAGGAATGTACTCTCCTCCGCTTTATGAAGGTGGTAAAATTCAAAATATACAACCCAAGCAATATTTCTCAGATTTTACAACAGCATGAATAGTAGGTTTAGATAGATCTTCAAGATGCTTACCTTATTTTTCTCAGTCGGCCCTACCTGTTAGTGCAGGACGACTGGGGTTAAGTTGATCCTCTCTGGAGGCAGGACAAACTGATAAAACTTTCTCCCATCTCTCTCTCTCCATGGTAGCTCCTCCTCTTCCTCCTGATGCGGCGCGTGGTGACGTCACCATAAGAGCCATTTTGTTAGGCACACTTCTTCACGCCGCACTCCCAGGCTTCTCTTACGTCACGCGCCTACGCAATTACTAGGCTGTTAAAGCATGCTGCATCTCCCAGAAGTCACGTGCCCACACAGCACTGACTGTGCACAATTTTGCCCGCGGTCTGACTTGCACCTCTTATCAGCGCAGTCTACCTCACACACCAGCAGTTCTAACAGAGATACAGTCCAGCTAGAGGAGACAGGCTAACATCCATCTCCATAGGCTACATCTGTTTCCTGTTGCCAGTTATAGAGATGTAGCGAACCTCATAAAAAAAGTTCGCGAACCCGTTCGCAAACTTCTGCCAAAAAGTGCGAACTTTTGCGAACTTTGCGAACCCCATAGACTTCAATGAGAAGGCGAACTTTAAAACCTAGAAAAGCCATTTCTGGCCAGAAAACTGATTTTAAAGTTGTTTAAAGGGTGCCACGACCTGGATAGTGGCATGCAGGAGGGGGATCAAGGGCAAAAATTTCTCTGAAAAATACGTTGTTGACACAGCGTTGCGTTTTGTGCTGTAAAGGGCAGAAATCACACTACATTTCTAAACTTGTGTAATAAACTGCTTTTACAAGGACTATTGGGTTACAGCAGATGAGATCAGCAGGACAGCTGCCCCCAGCAGCTACATACAGAGCAGTAGAAAGTAGATCACTAGTCAGCAAAGCTACCTAAACTGTCCCTCAAACCCCTGCACAGCTCTCTCCCTATGCTAACTCATCAAGCACACACAGGCAGAATGTAAAATGGCTGCTGGGCTTCGGTTTATATATGGAAGGGAGTGGTCCGGGGGTGGTCCAGGAGGGAGAGCTGCCTGATTGGCTGCCATGTATCTGCTGGCTCTGGGGTGAGAGGTCAAAATTTGGCTCCAGCTAAGGCGAACCCTAAATTGCGAACATCGCTAAAAGTTCGCGAACTTGCGAACTTGCGAACACCCGATTTTTGTGCGAATTAGTTCTCCGGCGAACAGTTCGCTACATCTCTAGCCAGTTATACCAGGTACAGTTTCCTATATGTCTACTCCTGAGGATTAGTTGCTGTCCCTAACTGAGGAGATAGATCTCCCTGTTAGACCACGAAAAATGAAAGCCAAAATAAAAAAGCAGGTAAAAAATACTGTCAAACCCTGGAACCCTTAGTAGCATCTGACCTTTCACAAATTATGTCTTGGATTCAATCCACAGTACAGTCTTCCGTACAACAGGCATTATCTTCCCATTCACTGCCAGAAAGCAGTAAGAGAAAGCGCAAACACTCACCCTCAATAGTTTCAAAGCGTAAATGCTCACCCTCACCGGTTACAAAGCTCTAACACTCTACTTCTCACATACAAGATTCTGATTCCCAGTCATGCCATTCTTCTGAGGAAATAAGTGACATCGATTCAGATGAAGAATTCTCTTCTGAAGGTCAGTCTGGCAAATGAGATGACCCATCCAAACAACCTGAAGAAGTTAAAAATATCCTTAAAGATATATTTCCCACTTTAGAGATCAAAGAAGAGCAAATAACTGTTTCAAAAGCAGATAAGGTTCTAGGCAATACTTCTAAGAAAGCAAGAGCATTTCCAGTCTGTAAGTCAATTGCCAGTTACATAGAAAACAGAATGGCACCAGCCAGATAAAAAATCCAATATCCCACGCAAATTTTTTACTATGTATCCTATCCTAATTCACTGCAGAATTAGAAAAGAAATCTGCCATAGCATTTCTGGGTGAGGCAGTGGTGGAGACAGCCAAGCTCTCGGCCAGAGGCTCAGCAGCATCGGTCACTTCACTTAGAGCCCTGTGGTTGCTCCAATGGTCAGGCGACACAGCTTCCAAGCACAAGCTCACATCTCTAAAATTTAGTGGATCACAACTCTTTGGCCCACAGTTGAAACAGATAATCTCAGAAGTGACCGCCGGCAAAGGGGCCTTTTTCCACACGGTAAACAACCCAGGAAAGAGTTCCACAGAAGGAATTACCACCATCGCTTATGGCCTTCCAATAGCAGACAACAGAGAGGCTCTAGAGCACACCCTCAACCGAATAGGAGATTCAAGTCCAACTGGCAAAACCAATCCAAATCTTACCACAAAATTACGCCATTTAAGGGACAGGACTCCTGACCCATACAACTACAGTCAAGACAAATCTCCAGTAGGAGGAAGATTACACAAATTTGTACAAACCTGGAAAAAATCCATCACAGATTCCTGGGTGCTACACGGTTTAGATCACGGTTTGCTGCATTCCCTTTGCCAAAAAACCTCCAGAACACAGGTTTGTCACTTCCTTCATCCCGTCAGATCCAGCCAAACAACAAGCACTACTTGGCATTATCCAAAATCTACTAAACACCAAAGTGATATCTCCAGTTCCTCAGGAATATCGTTTCCACGGATTTTACTCAAACATATTCTTGTTAGCAAGTGCTCAACTTGCACCCATTAAACAAATTCGTAAGATATGAACGCTTCAAAATGGAGTCTCTTCTGTCGATCATAAAAAGTCTATCACCAGACATATTCATGTCAAATCGACATCAAGGATACATATCTCCACATTCCACACTCCACATTCAACTCCTTTCACCAGAGATTCCTTCAGTTTGCTCTGGGTCAATCACACTTCCAATTCCTAGCCCTACCATTCGGGTTAACATTGGCCCCAAAGGTGTTCATCAATGGCAGTACCATTCTCAAAATTTCATAATTTTCAAGACCACTCCAATGGGGGTTCCTGAAGTTATGGGACAAAAACCATCATGACCTTTCCCAAAGGATCAACCTATCTAGCAAGGCAAAGTAAAGCCAATCTCACACGAGGCATAAACTGGGACCATCCAGTATAGGAAATAGTCACAAGGCATATCAGCCGAATAGGCTGGGGAGCGACTTGGCCGCCCATGGTATGCCAAGGCACTTGGTCACATCACGAACTCAAGCTCCACATCAACGCATTAGAGCTGAAGGCAGTCTACTACGCCCTCCTTCATTGGTAGACTTACATGATGGGTAAACATGTATGAATTCAATCTGACAACAGTACCATAGTAGCTTACTTGAATCAGCAAGGGGGAACGAGAAGTGCATCTGCACTTCAAGAAGTATCCCAGATCATGGCATGGGCAGAAACACACCAAGTTCTCTTATCTGCGGTATTCATCCCGGGCATCCAGAACTGGGAGTCGCACCACACTGGACCCAGGAGAATGGAAACTCAAGCCAGAGGTCTTCCAATAGATTGTATCCAAATGGGGTCTACCATGCCTCGACATCATGGCATTGTGATTCAACACTCAGACCCAAAGATTTCTGTCAAAAATCCACGACCCCAAGGCGGAAGGAGTGGATACACTCATCAGTCCATGGCACTCTCAACTAGCGTACGCGTTTCCACCCATATCACTCATCCCTCGACTTCTGCACAAGATCAGGATGGAAAGGATTCCCACCATCCTCATCGCCCCATGGTGGCCATGCAGAGCGTGGTTTGCAGAATTAGTACAGATGTCAGCGGAGCAGCCGTGGACCCTGCCCCTATCTACCGATCTGCTATCACAAGGTCCGGCAAAGGCGGAGAACGTACACAAGCTAAATTTGACGGCTTGGATGTTGAAACCAAAATATGGAAAATGGAAGGCTGGAAACAATCCACTTATACAGTGTATCATAGAGTGTGGAAGCACTTCCTCACTTGGAGTCAGGCACGCAATATACATTGGCAATCCTGCGAATCCACTCACATCCTGGATTTCCTGCAAGACGGAGTTGACAAAAGATTAAGTACACCAGCGCTGAAGGTCCAGACTTCGGCCCTTTCAGTGCTGTTCCATAAACGGTGGGCCAGTCTACCAGAGGTTAAATTATTTTTTCAGGTGCTTCAAAAGATCTGCCCACCAATAAGAGATCCGGTTCCCCCTTGGGACCTCAATTTAGTTCTCCAGGCTCTCCAAAGAGCCCCATTTGAACCCATTGGTTCGATGGATCTCAAGATTCTGTCATTAAAAGTTTCCTTCCTCCTCGCCATCTGCTCAGCTAGGAGAGTTTCAGACCTGGCAGCTTTATCACACCTACAACCTTGGACAACCTATTCCATCAGGATAAGGTAATTCTCTACACAATCCCATCACACCTTCCTAAAGTCACATCACAATTTCATCTCAACCAAGAGATCATTCTTCTGCCCTAAACAGAATGGGTGATTTCAGACGTTCAGATGCCCTATTTGTATTATTTGGAAACAACAAAAGCAGTCTACAGGCCTCCAAACGATCCTTACCAAGATGGGTAGTTGCAGCTATACTTGAAGCTTATAGGTCTTTGGAAAGAGAGCCCCCCCTTTTCTGTAAAAGCACTTTGGCAGGAAGGTGCTACAATCAACAGTAGCACATAGTTAGCTCCTCCATTATCAGTTTGTTACTTATGTTTTTTTTTCTCTCTATCTGTTAATGTTCACTACCCCCCCCCCCCCCCATTTTTTTGGACGGCTTTGCGACATCCCCAGTTGTCCTGCACTGACAGGTAGGGCCAACTGAGAAAAGGAGATTTTCTTACCCGAAAAATCTTATTCTCGTAGGCCCGTGCTGTCAGTGCAGCATCCCTTCCTGATGGGGTGCCGTGTTTTTTGCAACTTGTCACAAAATGATAGGAGTAGTAGGTAGTTAGGTTTCTGTCTCCACTGGCAGGCTCTGGAACAAAACAGGAGAAAGAGGTGGAGCTACGATGGGGAGAGAGAGAGAGATGGGAGAAAGTTTTATCAGTTTGTCCTGCCTCCAGAGTGGATCAACTTAACCCCAGTCTCCCTGCACTGACAGTACGGGCCTACGAGAAAAAGATTTTTTGGGTAAGAAAATCTCCTTTTCCTATCTTTGTAGCACACCAGAAGTGCCACTTTGAGTGGTGAAATGTTTTTAAAAAATTTAGAAAAGACCATTTGTTTTAGACTTACTGGGGCTCATTTACCAACGCATCGCAGTGCTATAATAGTCGCAGAGGCAAAACTTTAGCCCTGGGCATAAGCATATTTAACAGTATAGCGCATAACACGGTTGCTTAAAGTTTCATGCGCTAGTGTTGACGCAAACTGCTGCGCCATACAAACATACACATATGATGTTGCAAAACTGCACATATGACGACGCAAAACTTAAATTGTGTGCATAGATGGCGCAAGCTAATGCTCTAATAAACCCGTACCAACTACATGCTTCCTAACTTAACAACCTAGTCAGTTGGTGGTTAAATGGAAAAATGATATGAAAGACTCCATCACATTAACAAGGGAAACTGCCTTTATAGATAAGAACAAAGTTAAACAAAAAAGGGTAAATGTTATTAAAACATTGTAAGCAAATTAACAATTATGTTTTTCTAATAATGCTAATCAACATATCATAAATTAACATTAACATGGTTTTACTAATGACATACCTAAGTTAGTTTATTGTAGCGCAAATCTGCGAATATACTAGCGCAAATGTTGAAGAACGCGCAGTCAGAAATACGCCACAAATGAACAGGCGTAAAGATTTCAATGCAGCTGTGCCTGCGCAAATCTGCCCCTATATACACGCATATAGCACATATAAAGGCGCAAAGGGAGCACTCTCGCAAAAATTGGGCACGCCCCTAGCCACACCCCCAAAAAACATGTAGTTGTTTGCAACATTATTGCCCAGTATTTGCGACATACACATAAAAAGAAGTGGCAGAAAAATAAATGAACCGACGCAATGTAACACATATGCAATTGCGTGTGGCCACAAAATGGCGCATAATCATAATTGCGTCGGTTTGTGTGCTGCGATGCATTGATAAATGAGCCCAACTGTATGTCCTGACCTGATTTATATTCAGAAACAAGGTGAGACTTACAACAAGAAGCTTCTGGACCTTTCCCTACACATGGGGAAAGTCAACCTTATAGATCTTTCACTGTTCTACATTACAAGCCATCAAAACTGGCAGATCATATAAACTGAGAGGATCTTAATCAAGTAGTATGGGAACTGAATCAACAAGCCTTTCAGTTACTGGTGGAAGCATGGTGTCTCCCTCAAATAGAACTCATGGCCATGTCCAGGAAAAGGAAAGTGAAAAACTGTTGCTTGTGGTTCCTGAAGGAACAAACCTTTTCAGGGATTCATTCAGTCACATGTGAACATTCAAGCTAGCTTAAGTTTCAGGGCAGGAACTAGGGGTACGCAGAAGAGGCACATGTCTAGGGTGAAACAGTATGGGGGCACAAATCTCTTCTGCCTACCTGCCCCTAGTCTGTGCCCTTAAGCACTGCGCACAATCCTATGCCTCATCCTCTCCTTACTCCCTCCTGATGTTGGGGGTAGGCCAGGTTGCTTAGGGTGCCCAGGTGGTTTAGCCTGGCACTGTGTGTAACAGAGGTAACCATCTATATCACGCATTTCCAGTTTCCTAAATACAATCCGAAACCACAATTTTTCTCAATAACTCTGGACAAACCAATCAGACTTTAACAAAGGTTACTGTTCTGTCCTCACCACGTGTTACCCTGGGGTAGTATGTAGCTTGACATACAGCTAAACCTTCCCACACTCCAATAAAGAGGCAAAGGGTAAATCTGTTGAACTTTACTGGGTGATTGTGGAAATAAATGTGTGGTAAAACTGTAATACAAAGGAGATAAAGTACAATGAGTATATGGGAAATACGCTAACACAAAACAACTGCAACATACAAAACATTTCTGGATCTGATTATATGCCACAGTGTCTCTGAGGAGCTGGCAGCCTTTTAATGGTGGCTCAGTCCAGGGTTTATGACCATAATCCTTACCAGCGATGCTACCATGGGGAGAAGATGGGTAGAGTGTGCTTCTTGTGCAGCATGATCTACAAAATGGAGTCTGTACTCCCACAAAGCATTGCAGACATCACATGGCAGGAAGTGTGGTGGTTCCATGAGGTCATAGGTCACACAGGAAATTAATACTTGCATTTGCAGCAAACAGTCAGCAGAGGGAGTTCACTGCTAATGAGTACAATAAACAGCAAAAATGATGGAAGCTGTGCTGGAGACATGACACTCCCCGTCTGGTATCTATAGATGCCACCATTTCATTCTTGAGGAGATAACAACAAGGTTAGTTCAGATACTGGTCTGAAGAAGAATTTGGTTTCTCCCTGTTTGGAGATTTTAACTTCAACTTTGCGGACTCTTCCGTCCTCACTGGGAAATGTTTTGGCAACAAGACCTAAAGGCCATTCATTTCTTTGTGACTGGCAGTCTTTCACAAGAACAACGTCACCAGGCTTAAGGTTTGGTTTGGCGGTTTGCCATTTGTTCCGTGGCTGCAAAGTAGAGATGTATTGCTTTCTCCATCTGTCCCAAAAGGTATTTGCAAGACACTGTACTTGTCTCCACTGACGCTTGTACAAGTCTTTATTAGTAAATTCCCCAGAAGGAGCACTCAGTGTTACAGTCTTTTGAGTAAGTAGAGTGGCAGGTGTAAGCAAGAAAGGATCTTCTGGGTCGTTTGAGACAGAAGTAAGGGGTCTAGCATTTATAATAGCTGAGACTTCAGCCATGAAGGTGGTTAAAGACTCATGGGTAAGCCTTGCAGTTCCTACTTGTAAGAAGATGGTGTTGAGGATCCTCCGGGCTATGCCAATCATCCTTTCCCAGGCACCTCCCATGTGAGAAGAGTGAGGTGGGTTGAAAGTCCAGGAGCAGTCCTGATTAGCTAGGTATCTCTCCACGTCTTTGACATTAACGTTCGATGAGATTTGCAGTTCTTTGGCTGCCCCAACAAAGTTAGTACCCCTGTCAGAGCGAATATGTTTCACAGGGCCTCGTATTGCAATGAAACGTCTGAGGGCATTTATGAAACTTGAAGTGTCCATTGATTCAATGACCTCAATGTGGACTGCTCTGATGGTCATACAAGTGAATATGACTGCCCAGCGTTTGCTATTTGCATGGTTTCCTCTAGTGTGTCGTGTGGAAACGGACCAGGGACCAAATACATCTAGACCAACACTGGTGAAAGGTGGGTCTTGGCTAAGTCTGTCAGTGGGAAGATCGGCCATCTTTTGTGTTTGTAACCTCCCACGGAGTTTACGGCAAGTGATGCACTTGAAAATTGCACTATTCACACATCTTTTTGCTCCAACTATCCACAAGCCAGCTGTTCTTAAGGCTCCTTCTGTAAATAGTCGGCCCTGATGTTTGACTTCAGCATGATAATGACATACAAGCAAAGTTGCAATGTGATGGTTACCTGGAATGATCAGAGAGTGTTTCTCTTCAAACTCTATTTCTGCTCTTTTGAGGCGTCCTCCTACTCTTAATAGGCCATTCTGGTCAAGAAATGGGTCAAGTTTCCTCAAAACACTGTCTTTAGGAACAGGTTTGCCTCCTGTAATGCAGTTGATCTCTTTAGAATAAATCTCACGTTGTACGGTGTGAAGAATTACATTATTTGCTTGCTGGAGTTCTTCTACTGTGTAGACATTTTTACAGTGATGCCATCCTTTGCAGGTACTTACATCTTTAGATGAGGTATGTTTGAAGGAGCGAGCTATGTGGGTCAGACAGGTGATAGCTCGGACGAGTGATTTCCAACTTGAAAACCTATTAAACCTGCTGGATTTAAGTTGGTTGTTAGTGATTATTGTGTGACATGTAGACACTTGGGGGCGGATTTCAGCATCTGAATTTGCATCCACTAGCTCGAATGTTTTGTTCTCAGAAGCAGTTTGTTCAGTTCTACACAAGAATGCAGGTCCTGTGAGCCAAGATGTGCTTTTAAGTTGACTTGCAGTGACAGCTCTGGTTGCATGGTCTGCAGGGTTGTAGTCTGTAGGTACATAGTGCCACTGTTCTGGATAGGTGGATCTCCTAATTCTGAGTACCCTGTTGGTGACATAAACATAAAACCTTCTGGTTTCATTGTAGATATAGCCCAGTACTACCTTGCTGTCTGTGTAGAAAACAGTCTCTTTGAGCTCTATGCCGATCTCAGCTGTAATAAGTTCAGCTAGCTCCACAGCTAGAACAGCAGCACAGAGTTCCAGTCTGGGTATGGTATGCTCTGGAATTGGTGCAAGTTTTGCTTTGCCCATAACAAACCCAATGTGACATTGTCCATAGACATCCACGGTTCTAATGTAGGCGACAGCAGCTATGGCTTTAACAGAAGCATCACAGAAGACGTACAGTTTTTGACTTTGTATTTCTGTAGAAGGTATTGAAGCATATGGGCGTGTTACCTGAAGGCTGGAAAGAGTTGTCAAAGAACTTCTCCACTCTGCCCACATATTCTTTTTATCGGGTGCCAGTGGAGCATCCCAGTCAGATGTTTCCATTGTTAAGTCTCTTAAAAGTGCTTTACCTTGTATAGTGACAGGAGCAGCAAATCCTAATGGATCATATAGGCTATTTATTGTGGACAGGACACCTCTGCGAGTGAAGGGTTTTTCCTCCTCATTTACTTGGAAGGCAAAGGTATCAGACTGTAAGTCCCACAGAAGTCCAAGGCTCCGTTGAACAGGTAAAGAGTCAGCTCCTAAGTCTAAGTCTCTTAGGTCATTTGAATGGTCCTGAGAAGGGAAGGCTTGCATTACTTCTTTGCTGTTGGAAGCTATTTTGTGAAGCCTAAGGTTTGAGCAAGCAAGAGCTTCCTGTGCCCTTTTGAGAAGACAGATTGCAGCTTTACTTGAGGGTAAGGATTTTAAGCAGTCATCTACATAAAATTCTTTTTCAACTAATTGCTTGACATCTGACCCATACTCCACCTCACTTTCCTGAGCAGAGCGTCTGAGCCCGTAGATTGCAACTGCAGGGGAAGGGCTGTTGCCAAAGATGTGTACCCTCATTCGATACTCTGTGATGTCTTTGGAAGGATCATTGTCTCTGTACCAGAAGAATCTCAGGAAATTTCTGTCTTTCTCTCTTACTAGAAAACAGTGGAACATTTGTTGAATGTCAGCAATAAATGCAATAGAGTCTTTGCGAAAACGAAGGAGTACTCCCAGAAGTTTGTTATTGAGGTCAGGGCCTGTTAGGAGGACATCATTTAGGGAGACACCTTTGAACTTAGAACTGGAATCAAAAACCACTCTAATCTGTCCTGGTTTCTTTGGATGATACACTCCAAATATTGGTAGGTACCAGCATTCCTCAGTGTCAGTGAGGGTGGGAGCTAGCTCTGCATGACTGTTCTCAAATATTTTCCACATGAAGGTAAAGAAGTGGCTTTTCATCTCTGGTTTCTTTTGAAAGCTGCGTTTGAGAGAGTTGAAGCGTTTTAGGGCCTCCTCTCTGTTGTTGGGTAGGCGTTGCCTCCGGGGTCTAAAGGGTAGAGGTGCTACCCAACTGTTGGCATCATTTTTGACTAGCCCCTGCTCCATTATTTCTAAGAAGAGTTTATCCTCAATAGACATTGCTATCTGATTATCCTCTTTTGATCTATGAAACACTGTGCACCCCAGATGGTCTTGATCACTGTCACAAGCATCGTTGTCATCAAAGGGGTTCAAGAGGGTGTGAGTCAGGTTTGTATTAAAGGGCCTTTCTTTTATGAGGAAGCTATTGTGACATGGTTGGAAGATGGAGGGACGTCCATTCTCTAGTGTGTTTGTGAGCAAGCTGTTTACATAAGCTGGTTTGTGCACACTTCCAAGACAGACGTCTCCTATTATGACCCATCCTAGGTCTAACTTCTGTGCGTAAGGAGCATTGTTTGGACCATTAATCTGGTCCCTTGCTTTATGGACCTGTAAGATATCCCTCCCAAGGAGAAGAAGTATCTGGGCCTTGGGGTCAAGCTTAGGGATTAGGTGCATTATAGGTTTTAAGTGCACGTGGTGCTGTGCTACGTCTGGTGTAGGGATTTCAGATCTATTGTCAGGAATTCTGTTGCACTCAATTATGGTTGGTAAAGGTAATTGTACCTGTCCATCTATGGACTCTACCTGGTAACCGGATGCCCTTCTCCCTGTTGTCTCAGTGATTCCTGCACAAGTTTTTAGGGAGTAAGGAGTGCTTGGGCCTTTGATATTGAATGCGTCAAAGAAGGCTGGACAGGCTAGAGATCTGTTGCTCTGGTCATCCAGGATTGCGTAAAGCTTAACCGCTCTGTCTTTATGGCCTGTTGGATAGACTCTGACAAGGCAGATTTTAGAGCAGGATTTGCCACCTGTTGCTCCTTTACAAACTTCTGTGCATTGTGAACTGACCTCTGGTGTAGCTGTAGCAGTGTTACCTTCCTCCCCGCCATGCTTGCTGGCACCATTGTTGTGAGGTAAAACCCACGGGGCTGGCCCAGGGTGTAGAGCTGTGTTGTGATGTGTGCTGTCACATTCTGTGCATTTTACACTGACCTTACAGTCCTTAGCGAGGTGAGCTGTTGATGAGCAGCACTTGTAACAGATGTTGTTCTCCTTTAGGAAGGCTTTGCGTTCCTCTATGGACTTCTCCCTGAAGGCTCTGCATTTCAGGAGAGGATGAGGCCTTTGATGCAGGGGGCACTGCTTACCAGGGTCTCTGCTCCTTGTCTCTTCACGTGTAGAACCAGCGGATCTGTGGGAAGAATCTGAAAGGGAAGCATTCGTTTTGTGAACTGTTACTGCTGCTTTGCGAGCATTAAGCACTAAGGGAGTTGTGTGTGGCAGACTGAGGTCAAAACTGGGGTCATTTCTCATCTTGGCTTGTTGGTATACAAAGTCTACAAGCACAGTGAATGGAGGAAAAGGAACATTGTGCATTTCTTTGTACTTTGACCCGTGTGTCATCCAGCGCTCCTGCAAGTTGTAAGGTAACTTTTGCACAATGGGGTTGACACCTCTGGCTGTGTCAAGGAATGCAAGTCCCGGTAAGTCCCCTTCAGCCTTAGCAACCTGAAGTTCCATTAATAAGTCACTTAGTTCCCTAAGTTTTTGGTAACCTTTATTAGATATTTTAGGAAAATCATCAATTCTTTTGAAGAGTGCATTCTCTACTACCTCTGCTGAGCCATAACACTCATTAAGTCTGTGCCAAATCATTTTGAGACCAGTCTGTGGGTGGTTTATGTTGATCACCCTGATCCTTTTGGCATGTTCTGCAGACTCGGTACCTAAGTATTTAATTAGGAGGTCTATCTCCTCGCTGTATGATAGGTCTAAGTCTCTGATAGTGTTTTGGAAGGAAGATCGCCAGGCCCTGAAGCCTTCTGGGCGGTCATTAAACTTTACAAGTCCTTTGGTGATTAGCTCACGCCGGGCAAAGAACTTGGCAAAGTCCATTGTGGCCTGGTTGGCACCAGGGTAGGTGGGTGGACCAGTGTAATAGTGAAAAGGTGTAGTGTAATCATACCTGTCTGGAGGCTCTCCTTTAGGCGGATTTGTGACATACCGCTTTAACATAGCAGAGGAGGCAGCTGGAGGGTTACCCATAGATTTAGGTGCTTCGTTGGCGTAGGTTCCGTAGACAGGATCACTTTGCTCCGCGTTGTCTCTTTGGTGGATCTGCGGCTTGCTGCTGACTTGTTGAGTCGCATGGCAGTCTTGGTCTGGCTCCTGGGTAGCTCGTTGGTCTGGTTCTTGCGCTGAAAGACAACCCATACCTTGTTTGGAGTGCCAGTGGACGTACTCAGAAGTGCGCTGTAGCGGGTCTTGGGCCTCAGTCTCCAGATCTGGCATCCTGCTGTGTCTTTCACTGTCAGGGTATATGATTGCCTCTAGAGCTTCCGCTTCAGCTATGGCTGCTGCAGCTTCCTTCTCTATATTGAGCTTCTCTAGGAATGCTTCTAGGCGACCGCTTTCTATTTTTCGCTCTGCTTCTAGGCGCGCTCTTTCTGCTTCCAGGCGTGCCCATTCTACTTTTGCCTCCATCTCCTTTTCTGCAAAGGAGGCGCGGGCCTTGGCTGCTTCTGCTTTTGCGCGGGCAATGGCGGCAGCATTAATAACAGACGAGCGCTGGGAGGAACCAGAAACCTGGGACCTGGTTGTAAGCGAAGGTGTCCGTTTCTGGGACATTATGCTGTTGCGGGGTATTTGCCCTTGCAGGGACGGCTGTATAGTTAAGTGCAGGTAGCTGCAAAATAGCAGGCCTCTGTGTATTCACTATATCTTATTGCAGTTTAGTGGGGGTACACTGCACTTTTGTAGCTGCTTTCTTGCTGCGCTTGTTTTATAGCCTGCAGTGAAGCCTCTGAACTGCTCTACCCACTGGATAGCCGCTGTTTTACTGTTCTGTCCTCACCACGTGTTACCCTGGGGTAGTATGTAGCTTGACATACAGCTAAACCTTCCCACACTCCAATAAAGAGGCAAAGGGTAAATCTGTTGAACTTTACTGGGTGATTGTGGAAATAAATGTGTGGTAAAACTGTAATACAAAGGAGATAAAGTACAATGAGTATATGGGAAATACGCTAACACAAAACAACTGCAACATACAAAACATTTCTGGATCTGATTATATGCCACAGTGTCTCTGAGGAGCTGGCAGCCTTTTAATGGTGGCTCAGTCCAGGGTTTATGACCATAATCCTTACCAGCGATGCTACCATGGGGAGAAGATGGGTAGAGTGTGCTTCTTGTGCAGCATGATCTACAAAATGGAGTCTGTACTCCCACAAAGCATTGCAGACATCACATGGCAGGAAGTGTGGTGGTTCCATGAGGTCATAGGTCACACAGGAAATTAATACTTGCATTTGCAGCAAACAGTCAGCAGAGGGAGTTCACTGCTAATGAGTACAATAAACAGCAAAAATGATGGAAGCTGTGCTGGAGACATGACAGTTACTGCTGAAAAAAGATGTGGTGACCCTAGCCCCTACAAGTGGGCTTTATCTATCTCAGCCTGGCAATTATAGGCCAGTAAGTTTGACATCTGTAGTGGGAAAGTTATTTGAAGGATTTTTAAGGGATCGCATTTAAAATTATGTTCTGCAGAATGGCAGTAGATGTGATCTATTTGGATTTTGCCAAAGAATTTGATACAGTGCCCTACAATCGACTGCTTTCTAAACTAAGATCTGTTGGTAGATGACATGAAACTCTGCAGCCCAATTAATTCCATCCAGTATGTGGCATCCTTGCAGCATGTTGAAAAACTGCCAATCTGGGCGGCTAAGTGGCAGATGATATTAAGGGTGTAAGTGTCTTGCATATTTTTACATCCCAGGTACATGACCTTACAGTTATCCACATTAAATCTCATCTGCCACTTAATTGCCCAGATTGCCAGTTGGTCAAGATCCTTGACTGGTCTGCAGAGTTTTGTGTCATCTGCAAACACTGATACATTACTTATCATACCCTCCCCTTTAATTAGTTCATTAATGAACTAGTTAAAGAATTAAAGAACCCCACTGAGAACCTTACTCCAAGTAGAGAATGTACCATTACCAACCACCCTCTGTACCCGATCCTGTAGCCAGTTTCCAATCCAAGTGCAAACAACTTCACTAAGACCAACAGGCCTTAGTTTAGAAAGCAGTCGTTTGTGGGGCATGGTATCAAATGCTTTGGCAAAATCCAAATAGATCACATCTGCTGCATCCCCACTGTCCAGCTTCTTACTAACCTCATCATAAAAAGCAATTAAATTTGTCTGACATGACCTGATCAAAACAGAGGTCACTGTAAAACTGAACCTAGTTCTCTCAGTACCTGAGGGTGTATTCCATCTGGCCCTGGTGCCTTGTTCACACCAACTAGCTTAAGCTGAGCCAACAGTGCAGCTATTGGGGGGGGGGTCTTAGCACTCTGGCTCCTCTTCTGTAAACCTCATCATAAAAAGCAATTAAATTTGTCTGATATGACCTGTTCTTCATAAAGCCATGCTGATTACTGCTCAAAATGCCATTCTCCAGAACATAATTTTGTATGTGATCCCTTAACAAACCTTCAAATAACTTGCTAACCACAGATGTCAATTGCCAGGCAATTATAATTGCCAGGCTGAGATCTTAATCCCTTTTTAAATATAGGAATGACATTAGCTTTCCTCCAATCCATAGGTACCATACTAGATGAAAGCGAGTCTGAGAATATCAGAACAGAGGCCACTGTAAAACTGAACCCAGTTCTCTCAGAACCTGAGGGGGTATTCCATTTGGCCCAGGTGCCTTGTTCACACCAACTAGCTTGAGCTGAGCCAACAGTGCAGCTATTGGGGTGGGTCTTGGCACTCTGGCTCCTCTACTGTGTACACTAAAGCAACATGTTGCTCACCAACCCCTTGCATGTTGCTCTCAGTGCCCCCCAAACCAGGTTATTTTTGAATTCCTGACTTGGTGGCAAGTTTTGGTTGAATAAAAAAAAGATTTACTACCAAATAAAGCCTCCTGTAAGCCGATAGTGTACATAGAGGCCCCTAATAGTCAATCTTAGCCCTTATTTGGCACAGCCATAAACTTTTATGATGCTTGTGTTGCTCTCCAAGTCTTATTACATTAGACTGTGGCTCACAAGTAAAAAAGGTTGGGGACCCCTGCACTTAAGAAAAGAACTGGTTTAGCACATTTTCCTTTATCTGTATTTGTTGTAAACATATTGTTATTTTAAATCAATGGGGCCACACTTTCAACCTGCATCTTTTTACTATTAATATACTTAAAAAACTGTGACTTGCACCCTGGGAAATGAAGAATATGGCTAGAAAGAATTTCCATATGTGAAATTTTAAAATTAAATATAAAAAAATGTGTTTATGCTTTTAAAAAATGGATTTCAAAGCAGGATGTGTTTTGAAAAAAAATATGTTTTCCCATAACAGTATTCCTTTAATATCTGTACTTTTATTCACTGAGGTAACAATACATAAATACAGAAATTTTAGTGAGTACATTGATAGTGCTATATGCTATGTATCTTTCTTTTCATATAACTGTTCTATCTATCAAATCTTTCCAGCTTTGCAGACCTTTGGCATTCTAGCTGTCACATTTTGAAGAGACGCCTTCTGTAGCTCTTCCCAGTCTTCCCAGAACTGCTCTGTGGGGTGATGTCTGGTGATTGTGCAAGTCAGCCCATCAAAGACAGTACTCCAGCTTCTTGTTTCTTCCCCCAGATAGGTTTTGCATAACTTAGTAGTATGCTTGAGATTATTGTCTTACTGCATGATGAAATTTATACCAATCACGCACTTACCACGGGGAATGGCAAGATGTTGTAAAAAGCATACATATTTCTGGGTGATTTGCATGTTCTCTAGCTGCTGTTAGAACTCATCAATAACAGGGTCAGAATATCAGTGCTCGGTTGGCATATTGTTTATTCAAATTTCGTATGTATTTGTAATGCTGTGAGTGCTACTGGCTATTAAAGACTGCTGTCAAGCTTAGTTTCAGATTAACTAGAATACTTATATAATGATGTGGGGAGAAGTAGGGCCTTGTTTCTGTTCCATTTAGTTCCTCTTCTTAAAATGCAAAATGGACCATATAAAGAAACTACTGAGATACGTTATTGTAAACTGTATATAAAAATATGGAGACAATACAAGTAAGTGTCTATCATAATTACCTGTACACTGTAGGGGTAGGCAGAAGAAAACATGCCTAGGGCACAACTGTGTGTGGGCACTAGGACCATAGACACATGACCCTCTTGAGTTGCTAAGCCACGGAGGTTTTAAAAGGGCCTGAGGGAAGTATTGTTCGGGGGCGGGGGATCAGATACAGTATACAAAAGCATTAACTGACATATATTTATTGAACTAGAATGGCTATATAGGCACCTTTGCTGCTTATATAAAATACTTAGTGCTGCTGTGTCTTTTCCCAGAAAATTATCACTAAAAACTGCCTGTTCCTTAATTTTGGGTTCCCTTCCCCTACTGTGCCCTATATAATCCAAGCCGTAAGGTGGGCATACACTGGCAGATTTCAGCCTCATTTGGGTCCTTTAGAGCGTTTCGGCAGCTTATCTGCTCGTGTATTGGCACCCCTGATGGGCCTACTCGACCGATATCTGGCATAAAATTGGCCAGATTTCAATTGGATTCTGGACAGCACTGGCTCATTAATGCAGCCCATATACCTGCTGTTTCAATTTTATCATTTGTCCCTAGGGCCAAACGATCAAATTAGCCCAATATTGCCCTACAAACTCTTCCCTGCTCACAAGGAAAAAATCCCTAATGATGCTCTAAATCAGGGGTGTCAAACTCAATCACATAAGGGGGCCAAAATCTAAAACACAGGCTAATTTGCGTGCCAAATTTTTTATTAATATACTTAGTAAGATACTAAGGGGTATATTTATCACAATGGGTAAAAAGTGGAGTAAGACATTACCGGTAATGTTGCTCATAGCAGCCAATAGATACTTTGCTACTGTTGAAACCTGATTACTGATCGGATGCCTTGAGCAACATTACTGGTAATGCTTCACCCACTTTTTACACAGCATGATAAATATACCCCTTAGTCTTAGTTACTATGTGAGAAAAATGGATATTGATCAGGCTGGATAGTCAGACACACTCACCAAGGGCCACATAAAATAGCCAGGTGGGCCGGATTTGACCCCCGGGCCTTGTGTTTGACATATATGCTCTAAATAATATACATTTCTTATTTTCATTTGGGAAACATTAAAGATAATTCCAGACATAATCTACAGTGTACAGTGGAGCAAATCTAGGCTTTTCTTACCCTTTTCCTTACTAAACCACTTCTTTCCCATTACCCAAGTTTCTAAACTTGGAGTCCTTTAGTTACCTTTCTTCTTGTCACTCTAGGAATTGTGTCTGGAGTTTGAGAATGGAATGAGATTAGGAAAACAACCCTAAAGCCCACCAGCTGGTGGCTTTATCTACAAAGAAGATATAATGTAAAGCTTCTTGTCAAATTGGGATCAGCTGTCCTGGGATCTGAGCTCAATGTCTGTACATAAATCATGGTGTTTATCTGTTATGTCTATGAAGATATCACCTCTCACACCAGTGTACTCCAATAATCTTCAGGCCTCCTGGGACAGGTTAGCAGCATAATTAACTAATGACTAAACTAGGGTTAGCAGCATAACTAAACTAATGACTACTGATGTACATTTACATGCTATACCCACACTTACTAATTCCAAAGAGTTAACTACCCTCAACACTCACATTTCATATGTGATAGAACATATTTATTAATATTATGTTATGTTATCCCACAGTATTAGGATATTTGTCCTTTGATATTTTTAGTGTTTTGCAAATCTAGTTAATTAGTCTGTGTGTATTTATTAACATTTTCGTGCCTGCCAGACTTTTAGTCTCGAAAGGGAAGAATCCAAATCTATTTATATCTATCCAGTCACTTAGTTCGTAGAAGAATGTCCAGACGCAAATGACTTTCAAAATGTTTATACTAAAATTTTTAGACCTCTCCAGGTTTCATCCAAATATAGAAAAAACCTGCCAAACCATTAACACACAGACATTCAGTCACTATAAAGTGCTCTGCAGTTTTAGAATGAACTGAAACATTGTCTATGTTCAGTCGTTGTTACAGATTGAAATCTTTATCTTATGGCGAAGACAATCATGACTCATGACGATTAAAAACACAGTTGCAACAACTAACCTACCTTCAAAATATACAAGCCGACCGCACAGTACAAGTCGCCGCTAACTGGGTGAATTTGCAGAATTTTGCTATCAAACTTTAAGTGCACTACATACAGATTAATCATCTTATCCAATTAACTTTAGAGTACAGCCAGTATAATTTCAAAATTGTCTGAGCCCAGCAATGCAAAGATTAAAGTAACAATGGATGAATGACTGCGTAGGGACCAAGCAGATCCACACAGATGGTCACACATGGCACTCAACCCTTAGACCAAGGAGAAAGCTGAGACTGAGCCAGGGCTGATGCTTGCAAACTGAAATAAGCTTTACTGCAGCACAGGTAGACCATAAGAGGTTGATTAGCAGGGTAAACAAAGCAAAAAACAAGGCAAAGGTAGGATTTATTAAACTCCACAAATTAAACATACAGGTGTTAAGGAAGCTCTGAGTCCAGATACAAGCAATTTAACAGGCAAGAGTCCAGAGGGCCGATTCCCTTAATTGCGATAAAATGTGCGCTATTTATAGCATGCGTTAAAAATTTTATCCCGTCTAATTTTTTGCGTTTTAACGCACGATTCACTAAAAGCATACTTGCGTTAATTTAGACGCGATGCTGCTTGCGTTATTTAAGTCGCAAAGACTATTTTCATGCGGTATAACGCACGCTAATCAACGCATCGTGCACAAATAGTCACCGCGTGTGAAAAAACGCACGCCATATTAGCCATGCACGCCATTACTTTAGTAAAACTACTTTTATGAAAATGACCATTTCCCTGCAAACTGGCGGCTGCATCACTCTAGGGCCAACACATACTTGAATAAATCCCACTGCAAAGTCCATATTTTATTGCCAAAAGCTCATTAACTGTACTTTTCTATATAATTACCGCCTGCCTCAAGTAGGTGTTATTTTCGCACAGACAAATGCGATATTTAGCGCGTCTAAGGGGCAGATTTACCAAAACACGAATTCGAATCCCGAATGGGAAAAATTCAGAAATGAAAATATTGTGATTTTTTCGTCGCCGTCGAAATGTTTCGTATTTTTCGTGACTTTTTCGTTGCCGTCGCGACTTTTTTGTATTGAACAATCGTAAATGGGGGAAAAACCTTTCTGACTTTGGAAGCCTCCCATAGGAATAAATGGCACTCTGCAGCTCCAACCTGGCCCAAGGAAAGTCACGATACCGAAGCTTGAATGAATCCGAAAAAGTCGCAAAAATACCGGTCATTACGTTATCGCACTTAATCAAGGTGAGAAATAGGGGATGTTGCTGCACTCAGGGCTGGATTTAACTTGTCAGCGCCCCGAGGCCGCCCCCGCCCCCCCCACGAATCGCGCGGCGCCCTCTCCCCCCAGTGAGCATGCGCAAACGGACATTTAAACTCCCATACGGAGCAGTGGGGAGAGGTCCCGACTGCTCCGTATGGGAGCCAAATTTAAAAAACTGTTGCGGCGGGGCGGAATGCCGCCCCTAAATTTGTGCCGCCCTAGGCCCGGGCCTTTGTAGCCTTTCCACAAATCCGGGCCTGGCTGCACTTAATCTCAGTTGGGGGGCCAAACACAGGCAAGTGGAACGCAGAAAGTAAACCCAAGGCTGCCGCCATGTTGCTATTTCTTGGCCTGCATAAAAATGCAGGCTGATAAGCAGCTGAACAGCACATTTGCACTTGCTTCTCTGCAGTGACAGGCACCATGTGGGTGCATACAAACTGAGCAGGTTTTGATACAAAAGTGCATGTTCCATGTCTCTGCACTCAAGACGACACAGTGGCTGTCAGTGCAAACAGCAGAGGTGAGTGTATCATCTGTTTGCATTTATACACAGGCCTAGAAACTGTGACAGTGGCACTAGCCTTAGTGTAGGTAGTACGACCAGCAGGAAGGGTACCCACTGTGATAAATATCAACTGGCAGGAAATACCCAGCAGTGTGAACAGTTAGGGTGAATGAGTGGCCAAAGGCAGGGAATCAGACTGAGGTACTTAATGAAAAGGAATAAGAAGGGCTATAGAATTGATTGCGGATTCAATTAGCAGACAGGCAAGAAACACAGGCTATGTAGGTAGATTGTATCTATGAGAAAGCCCAGTGCACATACAATGTTTACATGGTTGGAACCTATATTTTGTTAGAGTTGAATATCTGTTGAAGAAATGTAATGACCTAATGTCAGTATCTGTTTATAGAGGAAGTGATAGAACTCTCTTAAAAACCTTTAAAAGGAATTGATCACTTCCCTACACAGTGTACATCTACGCTGCAACGCTGTCTAATAATCTACCATAATGGACAAGCAAGCTGTCTATATATAGCCCAAGAGTTATGCATGCAAGCCAAGCTATGATGATAACAGACAATTGCAGAAACATATGCATATTGTGAGACTGTGCTGGTAATTACTGGGTTTATTGTGCTCCCCTTGGCACTCTGGCTGTTTGCCTTATGTAAGTGGCTAAGCTTTCTATTTGCATGCTGCAAGAGTACTTAATGGGGCCCGCGCCAGAAAAATAGATGGAGCTGTCTGTACTCCATTCAGTGAGGCCCCAAGAGGGTGTATCAGTGGCCACTGAAGAACCCACTTTGTGCTTACAATCTATGTGCTCTGTTCTGTTCTTATATGGGAAGGTGTTTTGTGTGAAAGCATACTATACAAACCAATTGTTCATCTGACTAGCTATGTAGCCCTGTCACGGACTCTGGCTTTCTATTATTTATAACAATCAAGAAAAATGTATTTAGCACCTTGACAGGCCTAGCAAACAGAGCTGTAATCCATAGAATGTGATTACTTAATGCATTCTTATGGCAGCAGCCTCCTTCTAACAGAGGCATTTCTTTGTTTTCTTGTCATTAATCACCAATGAAAAACCTGTTTGAGGAAAGCTCAGTGAGTCACTGAGGAGAGCTCGGCATTCTGCTGTGTCATCGCTCCCTCCCCCACCCCATGAATCAGTTCCCTTCCAAGTACTGTAATGTGTGTGTGTGTATGTGTGTGTGTAGGAACCAGTGCTCAAGAAAATACTCAGAGAACAGAGCTGCCTGCTTGCCTTCTTTTATGCAGCTCCTAGGGCACGCCCATGGTTCTGCTACATTCATTGTCTGTATAGAAAGTAAAAGCAAATATATTTTTATTAAGAAGAAACTATGCCAGCTGCATAGAAGCTTGTCAGCATTAAAATGTGTTGCTTTAATGTTCAGTGCTGGATTTATTTTCCACCTCAGGTTCCTGTTGTTAACATGGTCCCCCACCCCCAACTCTTAACTGAACCATGACTTCTGCCTCATTCTATGCCCATGAAATAAATTCACTTAAATCATTTATTAAACCTCCTCAACCACTGCTAGTAAAAGTTTAAATGACATATATGAGAGCAATGTTGGTGTGCAGCTATACCCCCTGTGCCTCCTGGCATGTGAGAAGATTTAGAAGATGGCAGTTAGTGCACACTAAAGGAAGATAGATATCAGGATAACATGATGCAGATAGATATATTTACTTTTTATATATTCATAAGATGCAGGCTGGATGTGAGAGGCAATAAGAGCCATGTCTAGAACATTCCCTGGTTTCACCCAGGAAAGAAAGCAATTCACAGACAGGGTGCCATAACTCACTGTTGCTACCTAATTCCTGTTGCTATTCACTTGCATGCTGAGTATGCCCTTTAGTATGTTGGGATATAAAATGGTGTCAGAATAACATTTGGAATGCTTTGAGCTCTGTTAATAAATGAGTTTATTTTATCATGTACCGTATGTTTAGGCGTGTGTGAATTTATTTTATCATGTACCGTATGTTTAGGCGTGTGTGAATTTATTTTATCATGTACCGTATGTTTAGGCGTGTGTGAATTTTTATACTGTTACCAATGTATCTTTGCAACTGGTACTTTAGTAAAAAGAGAATACACAGAAAAAGAAACTAATCACCTGGAATATTGGCCACTGCTGCTTTAAGAGATAATACTCATACCACCACAGTAGATGACCAAAAATGAAAAAATGAACCAACTAATAATCCAGTATTTGATGTGATCTGTTAACCTGGAACTTTACTGGCCCTCACATGTGCGGTGATCAGGATCAGTGTTGTTTGGTTATCCACATGTATTGCTGAGCCAAACACTTTGTTTAATACAAGAAATGCTTCCTTTGGATGCAAGAAGGAAGCCACTTCTTTATAAGCTACAGTTGTATTGCAACATGTCACTGTGCTCAGGATATTACCCCACACACCAGTGCTTCTTTTATTACATGCTGCTTTCTCAAAATAAACTTCCCAAACTAGTATAAAGTGCACAGGAGTTATAGGACTTGTTATTAATAATAAAATCATTAACAAAGAAAACAAATCAAAACACACTTACGGGAGTTAAATGAACTAAAAGGGTGCAACATTTAGAACTTTCCACAAGTCCCCATCTACAATGCAACATTTCTACACAGAAGTAATTGTACTTTGGACTTCTTTATGTTTAGCACTTTAGATTGAATATGATTATGTGTATGTGCCATGGAACATTGTTAAATGCAGTTGCTAAATTTGCATAGACTTTTCAAAAAAGTTTTTATCAGTTGTTAAATGTGGCTGGAAAAAATGGGCTTGCTACAATTAGAACATGGGCATATAATTACATGCCCCTCAATTTTGTGTTTAAACTGTACTTTATGCCTTTGAATGGCAGGTATATAGTACAGAGCTCCTATATACTTCTGCATACTGTTCTTTTTGCCTAGTGCTTCATTTACATGAATATAGCACTTGACGCGTAAGTTCTAGTCTTGCTTTTTTAGCCAGAATAGAAGTACATCGGCTTTATAACAGTAAAGATCAAAGTAACCTGCCTATATGTTTGTGGCACAGTACCCCCACACAGAGGGTACATACAAACTCCCTGTAGATGGTGCCCAAATGGAATCAAACCTAGGATTCCAGCACTGCAAGGCAGCAGTGCTAGCCATTGCATCACTGTGTGCAATGGAAACGCTCAAATGATAGCAGTGGCTGTGTTAGCCTGATGACACCAACAGTGTGGGTCTAGAAACTCCTTGAGGATATGGACCTCCCACAATCTATTTTGGAGCCATGTTCCTATACTGCCACAGGCTACTATACCCGGGGAATAGTAACACAACACTTGCTCATAAAGTACTAGGGGTGCATCAAATACACCATTTTAGGATCCAGCCAAACCCCCGAATCCTTTGCGAAAGATTCAGCCGAACACCGAACCAAATCCAAATCAAAAAGAGAACTGCGCAAAAAGTGTTTTTCTGACAAAACATCACATAATTTTAAGGATTCGGTTCCACCAGAGGCATGGATTCGGCCAAATCCTGCTGATAAAGGCAGAATCTTGCCTGAATCCTGGATTCAGTGTATCCCAATAAAGTACCCAATTTTTTGCCTCTTTAATCTAATGTACTTATTCCCTGCCCTTGTAAAAATGTTGCTTGGTAACAGAGGAGGTGACATGAAAGGTCCATTAGGGCTTTAGAGATTTGGCATAGCAGATAACAGATAAACTATTTATATTAAAATAGAAGACACGACAAAAGTGCCACTGTGACTGACATGTTCACCCATGTAGCCCTAGCCTTATATTGTACATACGTATCTCAAAACATATATATGAGTAACATAGTAAAAATATTTAAAAGTGACATAGATAAAAACACCCTAATATAACATTTTTGCTGTATCCAATTGGCCACCTTGTGGCCATATTTTTGTATTGCAACAACACATTTCAGTGAAAATGGTGAGAAAGTGATTTCAAATTGTTTTTAAAAATTGCTATGTTTTGCATTTTAGTGGCATTTGCAAATAGCTTTTATATTCATTACTGTCGTCTTCTCTAGTTAGCTTGGGTTTAGTGATTGCAAGCAGTAGGGTTAGGAAGGGCAGGATTTTATTAGCAAGCTTCCACAGATCCCCAACAAAGACATGTTTAGGGGACAAAATAACACACTTTGTAAGTGCTTGATCTCACATTGATGCCAAATATTAATTGCCATGAAGAGATCTGTTCTTATTACCTCAGTGTACCTCTGCATATCACTTAGATGTCTCATGCTCCCCTTTTAGTAAGCAGCTCTACTAGTTTAATGTCTAATCTCCTACTAACAAGAGTGGAGTTTAGAGCTAGAGCTTATTAGAAAAGAAGCTCTATAGATGATTGATAGATAGATAGATAGATAGATAGATAGATAGATAGATAGATAGATAGATAGATAGATGATACATGTATAGATGATAGATAGATAGATAGATGATAGATAGAGAGAGATGAACAGGAAGATAAGAAAGTAAAGAATTATTAAAGAAATATCAGACACAGGGGAAGGGAAAGAAAATTGAAAAAGATAAGAAGACACTTTTAGTTAGCACTTTGTACCTTTCCCAAGTAGGGTAGGGTTTTAAACTAAGCAATTTGTTTTTGTTTGAGCTGTTTGGTTCAAAACTGTCTGGGTTTCAGCTATGTGCATGAGTGGACAGCATACAACCCTTCAAAGTCTTATTTTTATTTCTCCCAGTTGGCTTACTGCCTCTATGACTTATTTCCAATCTAAGGCAAATTAACAGTTCTCTATATTTACATATACATGAAAAGAAATTATTCTGTAAGTGTGGAAGCAAGCGAGGAGCAAGTAAGAAATGAGGTTTTTTTTTTTATTGCCACTTATGGGTTAATGTCTTTCAAACCAAAATAAATTTGTAACTATTTATATTATTTTAACATGTTTCAGCCCAGAAGCACACTGAATGACAAATAATTACTCACTCAATGGAAAAAGCTGAACAGCTTGTATATAGAATAATAAAATCAGAGGCATCAAGAAAGTTTACCTTTTTCCTTCCACCCACACACTGTATATACATGGTGGTGGTTAGGACAAATACTTGTTTAAAGAATATGTTAAGAGAGTGGTTTATTCACCACCCCACCCCTAGAATGTTGACACAGCAGCTTGTAGTTTGAATAAATGGGTTGAAATCTTGTAACAGCCTCAGATGTGTGCTGTCAGTATTCTATGTCCATTGTCTATGACAGTTGTTGCAAACTGTAAGGCTGCCCGCCTTGAGGGTGTTTGGAGAAGTGACAGGCAGCCTGAAGACCAGTGACGCTAATGTCACATTTGCATATGCAGTTTTGTGCCAAATTCCACTTAGCATTGCACAACAGTCAGATTTTTTAAAGCGTAGGGATAGATTCTCAGGCTTCACTTATCTGCAGGCGAAAAAGCCACCCTGTATGGCATTAGCCTTAGTAAATGTTTTTGGGAAAATTCCTACTTTGCTCTGCTAGATACCCCTGAAAGCCCAGCTAGAAGATCAGTAAGGGAAAACTATGTAATAAACATTTATGTGATCTCCCGGCCTTAGCTCGCTCTTTCAGGTCCAGTCTCTCCTCCTTTAACGAGATACAGTATCTGACCCTGATACAATGGTTAGCTAGTACAACAGCATACTAGCCTCCACCATTGATTTATTTGCACTCCTTCAGCCTAAGCGTACTCGGGTGCAAAACCCACGCCCGTGGCTGAATGTGCAAACCAAATTCTTACGCTCCTGTGCGAGGTCTGCGGAACGTATGTGGAGGAAATCCTGTACGCAAGCAGACTTTATCCATTATAAATTCCTATTGGCCTGCCTCAATTCTGCCCTATCGAAGGCTAAACAGGAATACTACAACAATAAATCCAACCCGAAACGCTTGTTTTCAATATTCAATACCCTTCTGCGTCCCTCACAGACTCCATTACCTCAATTTATGCACTCTCCCCAGGACTTTGCTGATTTCTTCATGAACAAAGTGGAGTCCATCCGCAATCAGATTCCCCCCTCTACTAATACAAACCAGCTCCTCATTCCTCAGCCCCCTGCTGCATGTCTTAACTCTTTTGGTCCCTTAACTGTCTCCGAAGTCTCCTGGCTTCTTTTGTTGGCTCCGCTCACCACTTGCTCTCTTGACCCTATGCCTTCTTCTCTGCTCAAACACTGTGCTACTGAACTTACTCCAGCTCTCACTCACATCTTCAACTCTTCTCTGACCTATGGAAGTTTCCCCTCTTCCTTCAAACAGGCCTGTGTCAAGCCTATCCTAAAAAAGGCCACGCTGGACCAGTCCTGTCTCTCTAACTACCGTCCTGTCTCACTTCTACCGCTTGCCTCCAAAATCTTAGAATGTATTGTCTTCTCCCGTATTACTAACTTTCTTAACGCCCATAATTTACTAGACCCGCTGCAATCTGGTTTTCGGCCTGAGCACTCTACTGAGATGGTGCTGTGCAGAGTTACAAATGATCTTCAGGTTGCCAAAGCCAAAGGTCACTTTTCCATACTAATCCTCCTAGATCTTTCAGCTGCATTTGATACGGTTGACCACTCCCTCCTGATGCAAATTCTGCATTCAATTGGTCTCCGTAGTCAGGCTGCATCCTGGATTTCTTCTTACCTCTCTAACCGTTCATTCACTGTCTCCTATGCTAACAACACCTCATCTCCAGTTCCTCTTAATGTGGGGGTACCCCAAGGCTCTGTACTTGGGCCGTTGTCGTTCTCCCTCTACACGTTGTCTTTGGGAGATCTTATCTGTTCATTCGGCTTTAAATATCATCTGTATGCTGATGATATCCAAATGTATTTGTCGACCCCTTCGTTAACAGTTGAAACTAAGAGTCAAATCTCTAACTGCCTCCTGGCTATCTCTAATTGGATGAACCAATGCCACCTCAAATTGAACCTAACAATAACTGAACTAATGATCTTTCCGCCTAAGCCTGGTCCTACCCCCCCTTTTCTATCTCTGTTGATGGCACCCTCATCAACCCTGTCGATTCGGCACGTTGTTTGGGGGTGATATTTGACTCCAGTCTCTCCTTCTCTGACCACATTAACACCACTGTCAAAACCTGTCACTTTTTCTTACGCAATATTGCCAAAATCCGTCCCTTTCTCTCTACTGCAACAGCTAGGCTGCTCATGCATGCTCTCATCCTATCCCGACTTGACTACTGTAACCTGCTACTAACCGGTTTCCCTAACTCCCATCTTTCCCCCCTACAGTCTATATTAAATACTGCTGCCAGAATTCTCCTACTCTCATCCAGGAGAGTTCAGGCCCTTCCCCTGCTAAAGTCCTTATCGTGGCTTCCTATTAAACAAAGAATATCTTACAAACTCTTTCTCTTAACCTTCAAAGCCCTCCATTCCTCTGCTCCTCACTACATCTCTTCCCTTGTGTCTCCATACGTTCCTGGCCGACTCCTTCGTTCCTCGCAGAGCAATCGTTTAGTTGCGCCCCCCACTACTACTGCTGTTTCCCACCTTAAACCTTTCTGCCTTGCTGCCCCTTACATTTGGAATGCCCTCCCTGATTTCCTCCGAAGAGAATCCGCCCCAGTCTTTTTAAAACTAAACTTAAAGACTACCTTTTGGAGCACTCACCCAGCACCTGATCTGGGAATCAGCACTTATATTATAGTGTCACCCACTGTGACCTACAGCACTTATATTTGCATATATGTGTCTGTAAGTTACCCTCCCATATAGATTGTAAGCTCTACGGGGCAGGGACCTCCATCCTCTTGTGTCTTTAACTTATTGCAACTGTATTTATCTTATATTTATCTGTATTTATTGTTATACTTTGTATTTATCTATTATCTTAATAATCCCATTTGTATTAATGTATTCTTCTGTACAGCGCTGCGTACATAAGTAGCGCTTTATAAATACCTTATATATACCTTGTATTTAGCAACTCACTTTATACTCACTTTAATAGGGTGTAATTTGATTTTCCTCTCAGTGTTCCCTATAACCCGCATAAAAATATTTTTTTCTGTACAGTTCTAGCAATAACTGGTTAGATCTAAATTTAGTCTTTGTGAAAGTGCCAGTTAAGATAAAGTATTGTATTATAATTTACCAAAATCCTTTGAATCCTTGAATCCTCTGAATATTTAAGTAAAAGTAAAGGTGATGTTACATTTTTCATGGTACAACTTAAATGCTGTAAATGCTGTCCAATAAATGTAGTTTAAGCAGAATAAAAATGTTCTACAATTTCAAGGGATGATGATGGGATCCAACATTGCCCCCTCAAATGCCAATGTCTTTATACATTTTTTGAGGAGACATTAGTACATTTGAAGTTTAAAGCAAAATTTCCAGGGCAGGCAAAATGTCCATTTATTGATGTATATTAAATCATCAGACATATTTTGCCTGAGTCTGACCTTAATTACAGGCATATAAGAATATAGACAAGTCACTATTTATAGGGTAGCAAACAGTGCCCTCTAATGCAGGTAAAAACATTACATGGAAAATAACACATATTTGAAACCATATAATGGCCACTGAATACTCTTTAATTGTGGACATTAAGTCACTTCATTCATCTATTTCTCATTCTAAGGAGCTAGAGGCTATTTTTCGATATGCTTCTAAATTATGGTATTCATTCGTAGGATTGTATTTTTTTTTTTGCTATTAGCTTTGGAAATTTTGCTGTTTCTGATTTTTTCTACTTTGGCAGGGCTTTCTATCTCCAGAAATGAGTGTCCACAATGTTTTTTTTTCTTCCCCTCTTATGCCAACCTGTTCATGGGTTGGTGGGAGAGGTACCGCATTTATGGATAGGATAACCGCTGCTGTCACCAGATTATATGGTATGGTTGCTACACTGACATCCTGATATTCATTTGGCAGGGGCTTATGGATAACTTGTAGGCATTCGTTACATTTCTAAATGATAATAATCTTGATTTCACATTACAAATATTCAGTTTTTAGATGCTGCATGGGGGACAAGCATGCCCCCAACATCACTGGAACACCCTCTGATGCCAGCGATCCATTCCTCTGGCATCATGGACCCACCTCTTCAACAGGATTTTAACGCTGGCAAATGTGGCTATTCAAATTTGCTTTGCATTGCTCTGTTTCTAGCAATAACACCACTGACTATAGCTATAGGGATCTACATTATATAGTTTTGCTATACTTTCCACACCACAGTGTAACAGTCTGTTAATTAGAAAACCTTAGTGACAGTTGCATAGGCCTTACTCTTTTGCATAACAGGGACTGGGACCAAGGAACTTTCTGTGGTGGGACTGACAGGAAACCTACATACTACAAACATAAGACCAAAGAAAATATGGAACAGAAAAGGGAGAGGATAAATCATAGCTGGGAACAAGCTAGAGAATGCACCATGCCATGAAATAACACTTACTTTTGCTTTTTTACTTACACAGTATGGGTGACACAATGCAATCTTCTCATGCCCATAAGGGCTCTGGCACACGGGGAGATTAGTCGCCCGTGACAAATCTCCCTTGTCACGGGCAACTAATCTCCCCGAACTACCATCCCACCGGCGAAGATGTAAGTCACCGGTGGGATGGCAAACGCTGCGCAGGCGATTTCGGCAAATCGCCAAAAATGCCTCGCGAGCCAACTGACAGGGGAGATTTGTCGCGGGCGACTAATCTCCCCATGTACCAGAGCCCTAAAGGCTACCTCTTAGGACAATAGCACACAGTGGGGGTCATAATCACTGGGTAAATTTGCAGCTGGGCAATAACTCATGGCAACCAGCCAGATGTTTGCTTTCATTGTTCTACCTTCAGCTGGTTGAACAAGACTAATCACTGATTGGTTGATATGTGTTATTGCCCAAGTGCAAATTTGTCCAGTGTTTACAACCAAGCCCCAGTATGTTTTTTTGTATGTGCTAAATCTCCAATGTGGGCAACAAAATGCAGAATACTGTAGATACCTTTGAATCTCTAGGGTTAAAACCCTTGAATCGCATAACTGCTAGAAAATGCCTTTTCCTGCACTGGGCAGAATTTCATATTGTTTAATGCAGGATGTTGAGCACTGGCAACAAAAGTTACCATGTGCCATCACCCATAGTTAGCTGGAAACTTTTATTTACAAATATTTTTAAAAAACAAATGAGTGCAATCACAATCACATTTATTACAGACGGAAAAAATACTATTCTGATCTGGTGAAAAAAGCAGTTTCCCATTTCTGCTGGAGCAATTTCTATTTAATTGATTAGACTTTTGTATAATGCTATAATGAAAGCAAAATTATTTCAAACATGTAATTTATAGACTTAAGTATGTCCCTGAATGTTTGTACAGGCTTACCTGTAATCCAGTGCATGTACCAATATCTAAGACATATGATCGGTATAAAGTACTCAAAACACCTCAATGAACTTTAAAACCAATAAAAATGTTTTACAGGTTTATTTATCTTCATTATCCATTTTCACTGCCAATTTTGTCTTAAAAAACAATTCAAATACAATGCCACTTCTTTATACCCATTTACTGTGCCACTCTTGACAAGCCATTAAATATAATCAGTTTAATTAAATGTCATTCTGATTATAAAGCCACCACAGCCTTCCCTACTGTTCCTATTATGATATAGAACATTCTGCTTACAGCAAAATATTTTAAGAAAGAAATGCAACAGCAAATCACAAGATGGAATGTTTAAATTATATACATTTTAATGTACCACTTTTTTTACAACTCATAACAAGATGTGCTCCTTTAAACAAAATAAATCAAATACTCCATGTTGTGCACAAATCATATATTAAGGTACTCTAGCACAAACACTTGTAGAATTTTATTAAGGTTTTCAATAGTCGCAGAATCAAGGTTTTCTTCATTGTCTTCCATTGTGTGCCATACTTCTGGAAATGGGGAAGGAATAAGGTGTAGAATTGGAACACCTGTAGAAATGTATAACATGGCTCATGTTAACTATAAAAATACTTTGTCCTTTTTACAGAATAGTTTTTTAGATGACACCCTTAAGTAAAATATTTTTTGGGTAAACACAAATCAAAGTAAACACATTTCATGGCTTTAAATATTTACCTGAGACTGACACATCCCTGCCTGGAATAATTTTCCTTGGAAAAGAAACTCCTGACCAATGTACTGGACCTTCCTGGCTGGAACTTTTTTAAAGAAGGACTAACGTTCAATAAAGAATTGGCCTAAAAATGATACAGTAAAAACTGTGCCTCTGAAGATGCCCCCAGTATATCCTTTCTTCTTTTCTCAGCACATGCTCTCTGCCTGAGCTTAGTGACAATTAACATACAGTATATATACATATATATATATATATATATATATATATATATATATATATATATATGCATGTGAAAAATCCCATGTAGAGTTTTTTTTTAACATGTTGACAAATCAATGTTTGACTTTTATTGGTCTCTGACATTGAATGGGAAACATTTTTTCCCACTTCACTATTAAAAATTTCATAGGGGGATGGAATTATAAAAAAAATTCTCCACTCTGGTCCAGAGCAGGCCGCAGCAGGGAGTGGGAAAAGGGGTGAGTTTGCATCCGCCACTGTTGCTGGCTGGTGGGTGGGCAGTCAGGCATGTTGGTGGCAGTGGCGTACCTAGATGTTACTGGACCCAATAGCAAATATAAACAATTAAAGGCCCCAAAACATTGGTAAGTTGACCCAGATATAAGACAAGATATAAGATATCTCATTAATTAACGCCTCTCTGGGTTCTCTAAGTTCCATCCTGAGTCCCCCTGCAACTGCAGGATATGTCTCCTCTGTAGTTACACCCTGGTCATTGGGTTGGAGCCAGTACAAGAGCTACTAGCCTTGGGCACTTCTTAGGCCAGCACTGGTAATTTCCCAAAAGAAACAAAAGACCCGATGTGTGGTTTTCCTTAACATGAATAGGAGACAGCAAGGCAAGTTTTAGCCAATTCTCTGCAAAATACTAGGTAGATTCTCTCATAGTAATAACAGCAGATAATTCAGTGAAAATAAAACCACATTTTAATGGCTCAAAGATTCTTTCAAAACATAATACAAAACAAATTCAGATATATACTATACCAAACAGTGGCAAGGTGCATCCTAGTGCCTCTCCTATTTATTTTGCCTCAGAAAGACTACTATAGTTTATATAAACAATGCTGCTGTGTAGCCATGGGGGCAGCCATTCAAAGGAGAAAAGGCACAGGTTACTTAGCTGATAACAGATAAAGCTCCATTTTATTCTACAGAACTAATGTTAGCTGCTATGTAACCTGTGCCTTTTCTCCTTTGAATGGCTGCCCCCATGGCTACACAGCAGCTTTGTTTAAATAAACTATAGTAGTGTTACTGTAGCAAACACACCAGTTTTACCAGTACAGGGCAACCATATACTGTATTTTAATTACTTTAAAAAACTTTCATTTTTTTGGTGTTGCTGTTCATTTAATGGATTTTGCACATTGCAGGGTTTTTTTGGCTGCTTAGCCATTCTCACCTTAACCTTAATGATTTGTCCATTGCCGTAAGGTCTGAACAAAGCTTGTCCTAAATTTTTCAATTAAAAATGCTAACTTAAACATTAGTTTACCAAGTTATCTTACTTGCGTTTGCACATACTTGACTTTGAACTTATAAAATACATTTTCTTACTAATGATGATTTGCTAAAACATATAAGCATTATATTATCTGGACAAAATTTGACTGACCTCTTTGTAAAAATGGCACATGGTCATCAAGTACTGGTCGCGCACGAAAACCACTTTGAAAATACTGGACCTCAGAAGGATGATTCTTTAGTAAATTAAGCCCATGGAGTCTCCTTTCTAGGAAAATTGTAAATACATATTAATTATAGTGCTAACTATATAGATCTAATAATGAATTATTAATTTCCAAGTAAAGTTTGGCAAATAAGAAAAACATGCAAATTAGTCACAAATCAAGGTTTCATATGCGTCTTCTCCTTTTGTCAAGTATCATTAATATTCCTACAATATTATGATTTATATCTTAAACAAAATGCCACCTTGTGGACAAAACACATAACGTCACATTCTTTAACCAGTTCAACACTAGATATATATAATTCAGGTATGTGATCTATTATCAAGAATGCTTCGGACCTTGGGTTTTCCGAATAAGGTATGTTTTCGTAATTTGTATCTCCATACCTTAAGTCTACTAAAAATCATTTAAATATTAAATAAACCCAATAGGATTGTTTTGTTTTGATTTGGTTGTTTTATTATTCCAGAGAAAAAGAAAATCATTTAAGAAAATAAAATGATTTCCTTAAAGGGATTGTTAATGTTTGAGCTAACTTGTAGTATTATGTAGAGAGTAATATTCTAAGAGAATTTGCAATTGCTCTTCATATTTTATTATTTGTTTTTTTAATTATCTTACTGTTTGTTCAGCAACTCTCCATTTTGGAATTTCAGCAGTTTTCTGGTTGCTAGAGTTCAAATTACCTCAGCAACCAGGATGTGGTTTGAATGAAATACTGGTATATGAATAGAGGACAGGAATAGAAAAAAAAGTCCTAAAAAAATAACAGTAAGAATGTAGCCTCACAGAACAATAGTTTTTTTGGCTGCTGGGGTCAATGACCCCCATTTAAAAGTTGGGAAAGAGTCAGAAGAAAAAGGCAAATCACTCACAAAACTACAAAAAAATAAAAAATAAATAAATAATAAAGACCAAAGTGAACCACCCCTTTAAAACTGACTCTATGAGAGATGGCCTTTCCTTAATTTTGAGCTGTCTGGATAATGATATGGATCCAGTACTTACTATATAGTACAAGTAAGTTGAAAAAAAAAAGTCCTACCAACTGTTAATTGAGACAGAGGAAGGAAGAAATACCCCAACTAAAGCCTCTCAAATGTGCCTTAATTCCTTGCTGAGTCCAAGAAGGCAATCAGATTAGTTCCTGGATAAGCCTTGTAAAAAAGCCCTCAAACCCATCTTGATCTTATGTATCTGCCAGTATAGCCACTTTAAGGAGAGACTTCAATAAATTCACAGCTCTCACTATAAAGGGGCCCATACACGTGAAATGAGTGGATCTTTTCCCTATATGTCCACCTTGAGGTGGGAGATATGAGGGCCAACGATTAGACCACCTTGACAGGATAGAGGCCGTCAGGATGAGGACGACATCAACATGGCAATATGTTCTTCGCCTTGGATTTTTAAACATCTGGACAATTTTTGCCTAGATATTGGTCTAAGGGCCATATACACGGCCTGAAATCTGCCACCTCGCCCCTTGTATGGCCACCGTAAAGTGATACTGACACTAAAAAACTACTCTTCAAAATATCAATGTACATTAAAGGTTACCTGTAGGTCATGTTGATATTTTTCACCAATAGGGCTGCTTTTATAAGAAATTGTTACTTGAAGTTCCTAAACCTGACTGTTTTGCCAACCTGACTGTCCCTTCTCAGCCTGTCAGTTACAGCTTCTAATGCTACTGGACTCCTGCTGCACAAATATCGCAGCCCCCTCACAGAGGAACATGGGGGACCAGATAGGTAATGTAAAGCATCGGGCAAACACTTCTAAGTCAAAATTAAAAATAGCACGCAAAGAAAATGTTGTGATAGAAGTAAAAAAGGGTTAACTTCTGGTGTCAGTATCTCTTTAAGAAACCTTTATTGTATGTATTACAATATAATGTAAAATACACTGGTTTCTATGCGGCCAGGTAATGTGTCAAGGTAATGTTTTAATAAATAATAGTTAGCTTTGGATTGTAATCAGACCTTTGCTTTTTTTTCTAACCTGTGAGGTGACCGTTCAAATCTAATTGCAGATTGGTTGCTATGGGCAACATCACCGGTGATGTTTGTCCAGTGTTAATAAATATGCTCCTTTGAGTTCTGCACGAGCATCAACATTTCTTATTTTTTCCTTTTTTTATAGATATAGCGTGGCCTGACCCCCTAAAGCTGCTGCCCACGGGTGCCTATGTATAAATACGGCCCTGTCTTTTAGATATTTGTCCCACTACCATGACAAAGCCGAACAACAGTGGCATTTATGTAAAACATATTATTGTAGTGCCCCAAAAGCATGGAGGTGGGGGATCTCTCTTACATCATGGGGCAATTTACAGCAGCCCTACGGTTGGCGTTTCAGCTATTGTCAGTTTGTGGTTCATGGGTTTAACTCCAATAAATTCAGCAAAATAAATAGTGAACATTAAAAATGCACAAAGAATAACATTTTGTGAAATGGGGACTTAGTGATAACAACTGCTGCCTTATAGGGTTGGGGGGTCATGATTACAATTCTGAACTGGGCACTATCTGCAAGGAGTTTGTATGCTCTGCCTGTATATGTGTGGGTTTTATCAGGGTTACCTCCCACTCTCAAAAAATAAACACAGACAGGCTAATTGGATCCTGACCAAATTAACCCTAGTATGATAGGGAGAGACTGTAAGCTCCAATGGGGCAGGGACTAATGTGAATAATAAATAAGCTTTGTCAAGAGCTACATAAATATGTTGGCACTGTAAAAATAAAGGATAATAATAGTTTTATATACTATCTATATATATACAGTATATGTCTAAAGAAACATAATAACTAATAGAGTTCTGTGTTTTAGGTGCCTAAAATATATTCTATAACAGGGCTGTCCAATTGGAGGTCTGTGGGGCTGCATGTAGCATTCCAAAGGATTTTTATTGCCCCCAGCCTGCTGAAAGGCTCCTTAGACTTCACTGTATGACATCATCATTTTGATTTAATTTAATCTGGCCCTCATACATGCTATATAAATAGACAACTGGCCTACTACATGTAATAAGTGGGTGGCATTGATCTATAATATAGGCCAGTTTGCTTCTGGAATCTCATTCACTCATTTTTAAAGGAGAACTAAACCCTTAAAATGAATATGGATAGAAATGCCATATTTAATATTATAAACTGACTGCACTGGCTTAAAGTTCCAGCATCTCTATGGTAGTAATGATATAGGTCTTTACAGTTGTCACAGGAGCTCCTCATCTTGGATTCTATTAGAATTGTCCAGGACAGTGCACATGCCCAGTGTGCTCTGAGCAGCTGTTGAGAAGCTAAGATTAAGGGTTGTTGTGAATTATTAAGCAGAAAATGTCTGTCACTGATGCTACAGGGCTAATTATTCAATTCTGATGCAATTGCCCTGGTTTTAGATCTGTCATGTAATGTGAATGAATTACTAATCAGCCTTTTATCGTTACATTTATATGCTATATATACAGTATATTGTGCGTCAGTCCCTAAGCTCAGTAACTGACAGCAGCACAGAGCATGTGCAGTGAATAAGCAGAAAAGATGACGGGGAGCTGCTGGGCATCTTTGGGGGCACAGATCTTCATTGCTAAAGGGCGGTGGTTGGCTTGGGCTGTCCAAAACATAATGTACAACATTTCTGCCCTACTTCTTTAGTTATGCTTTAGTTCTCCTTTAACATGTTATACATTTAAGATCTTTTCCTCTGGATTTATTAGATTCTTAAACATTGGGGAGTGCCCAATATGCACTTGTACTTTTCTTGTCGTTTAAATCAAAATAAATATTTTTTTCTTGTAATGGACTCTATGGGAAATGGTAATTTGTTTAAAAAACTAGGCATGAATTATTTTAGTACAAGATTGAACTTCACAGATGTAAACGGTCATTACATAGCCCCTGGCAGAAGTGCAAAAGCATGCCCCTTCATGCGCTCATTCAGGCAGCACTTCTGTATGGGGAATGGCTGTGTTGAAACAGAGCTCAGAGACCTGCAACAATTCTACAAGAGGCACAGACAGTATGAAAAGTGCAAGAAATGGGCAAAATTGCTTACTGACCAGAAGGTTGTAAATGCTGACTGTACTTCTTTCAGCCTTAACTGATATGTATACTGCCTTTATTCAGTGTTTTTTAGGTGAACATTACAAACCGGAAAACAAATTTGGTAAACTAACAGTTTAGCTTAATTACTGAAAAAATCTAATTAAAAAAAACAAACAAAAAAAAAAAAAACACCTTACCAATAGACTGAAGTCGGTTAAACCATCGAGCAGTATTTTGAAAATAGTTTGGAAAGACTGGATTTGCAGTTCCAATTAGATCAAGCAAAATGAAAAGATCCTACAGAGAAATATATAAACAGTAGATCAGTTTTTTAAAAAAAATTAAACTACACAATATTTGTCTCCCTGGGGTTTCCTTGTATCCCAGGGTCTCCAGCAGAAAGATCTGCCTTCTGCTGTCAGTAACTTGCACCCAAAACCTAACTTATCTTTAAAAATTAAAATGCAAAAAATTATAGTCCTCAGATTTCTTTCAAAGTGGTGGAACAGGAAGCACTGCAGGGGCACGGCAGGGCAAGGGCAATGCCAGAGGCATTAATGGACTAAAACCTGCTGGGCACTGCTGACCAAGGCACACTGCCTGTCTGGCATCAGTAGGACCCCCACTTCGAAAGGGGAAGGGAGTTCTTAACAGGGGAGAGGGACCTTGAGGTGGCGGGCCCTAAACCCTCCAGTCCAGCACTGCTCCCTAGCACCTTGTATTCCCCAGTGCTTCCCAGCTTGCACTGATGCACTGAATAAAGCACAAGCTAGAGATGGTCCACGGGACTCATGTGGCATCCACCTCATGCCCCCTTCTGAATGCTGCACTTAAAGAATACACTATAAGGTGCAATTCTGTTTACTCAATGTAAACTTGATCTTGCACTGTGAACTCTGCACTCTTCACATTCCCCTTCCTTCTCACCGCCCATAATTATGTAGCCTGTACATGGGCATCGGGTCCCCCACTGATACACAAGATTTTGGGTTGGTACAAATCCTGCTTTACTAACATTGTCCACAGAATGACGTCTCCCTGTAGTAAATTTTTTTTTGCTGCACTAACCTGATAGAAAAGAATTTACCAGCAAAAAATTGCCTTTGAAAACATCACTTATATTTAGCAACCATTCGAATAAATGAAGTGAATCACCTATATTCCTAATGTGCAATGAACCAATTAATTTTGGCAGTAAAAAGTAAAAAAGTATGCTGATATTTTTCATTAATCTCCATGGAAACTACTGTATGTGGGTAAAAAGTAGGTCATGTTAGAGATCATTTTTTATTAGAAAGGGCAAATGCTTCAGTGAATTAACAATTTTTAAAACTCCTTCAGTCTTTAGATTTTTCTGCCTGTCATGGCTGGTTTAGTGATGTAAATGCTACAATTTCTGTTCAAATGTGTTGACAATTAGTTGGGTGCAGTAACTACATAATAAATATTCAGAAAATCAAAAACATTATTACACTGTAATATACTGTACATTAAAAGTCATGATTAGAAGAAATAAATCATCGCTGCCTCCCAGGATCCACAACATAACGGAAAACAGGTACCCTGAATAATTTAGCCCAGAGCTGGTGAACTGAAATGTAAATAGTTTTTATTGACTGTCGAAAAACCTTACTTTATATATTTCTGTTTGTTTTGACTTAATTACAAATCGGATTTTCATCACAATACACCTGTGGTAGTTTGTCACACCTAAGTGTAAGATGGCCAACTACCCCCTCATTCATTCTATGTGTCTGTCTAACTCCAATAAGCCTACAACTGTTTTGTACATTGAGACAACCAGGCATAAGACAATCTCTGCACAGTACTATTAACTGATCTGATACTGTATATACCAACCTCTAAGTTACACTATTCTTTCTGCAAAAAACACTATTCTGTATACATGGAATCCTATTGATATGAAAATAAATAAAAACATTTATTAAAAAAAAAAAGTCATGATTAGTAGATTTTAAGTTTATTGAGAGTGACTTTTGTAAGACATCTCACTTTGGAAACCCTAAAGAGCTTGTAATACACTACAGAAAATGTTAAAACTTTGCCTTTTCTATAAGTCAGTATATCAGTACTGATTTACTGACATAGCTGCTATATTGGGTTACCCATAGCTACCACTCATATTTTCTTTCAATTTCTAGCTTGTAGCAGAAATTAACTGATGACTGATTGCTATAGGGAAATGCAATTGTGCAACTAGGACAAGAGCAATACTTGATATTTTACATTTTGAGAAGGGATGTTGGCAGCAAAAATAGGAGTCTTGACAAGTTTTATGGATAAAGGGTTTCCAGATAAGGAGTGCCATACCTGTACCTATGTACACCAGTGCAGTGCATATATTAGAGAGTGTTAAAAGGTAACAGGGATTATTGCTTATGATCCATAACTTTGGCCTATATCTACAATGTCCTGATCTGCAATTTAGAAATGGTGAGTGGTATGCACCAGTTTCATTGGGTTCACTAAAGCCTTACATAATAAATATTCTATAGATCTACATAACCTATACTCTTGTAAAGGCTGCACATTTAACATATTCACCAAGAAGGTTTTGCAGTCACCCCAAACAAGACAGTTTATAATTCAAACACTGAGCTACAGTGTATTGTTACACCATACCAATATACTTACGATTCCATGAAGTTGATTTGTGTTTTCTGCATTTGGTGGATGAGAAATGGTTTCCATCTTTTGAGCCAAATGTTTAGAGCCATACAATGAATCATATGAAGACCATCGCTGAAATGCTTCTTCGCCATCAAAGAAAATTAGCTGAAGTGAAAGATCTAGCTTTGAATTTAGTTTCTTCTGAAATAATAAAAATAAATTAGGCTTTAGAACATGTCAGAAGACCCACTACTTGGTGTAAGAAGGTAGGGATGAAACTGTGCTGTCCTGATCTGACTGATGCCAATGTACTTTGCTAGTGCTTTGGTCTCCTTGATAGTGGTCACTCTACCCTTGGTAGGTGCTCCTGATAAACTTATGGTTATACTTCTAATCTCTGGTATTTACCTTGGCCTGTTCCTAACTCTGTGTAGGCTACCTGCCATCATGACCATTTGTCTTAATATAGGATTTTGAGCTTTTAAATAGTGATGAGCGAATTTTTTCGCCAGGCATGGATTCGCAGTGAATTTCTACATTTCGCCATTGACAAATTGTTTAGCAAAACTTCAGTGAAAATTTGGCGCATGGAAATTTTTCTTTAACCACAATCGCAACCAAAACCCCTAAATACTACTCCCATTTTTCAAAATTTGGCAGGTTATTTAAAGTTTTAACACATTTCTGGGGGTTTTGGGGTATTATGTATTATTAGAGTTTTGCTAAAAAAGGTTCTACAAACAAATAAATAAAGTTGAGGAGACTGCCTCACACAGACAAAAGCAAACAAAAGGAATTCTGGGAACGAATTCCAGACTCTTAAAAAAATCCCATTTACATGGGTTTATCCTATAGGCTACAGCTAAAAAAGGTGAAATTGCCCTTTAAGCTCTCAGTTCCCTCAAGTGACCTGTTTAGCTTATTAGTTACAATTGTATCTAATTTTAAGTGCAAATGTTGCGTGTTAACGTTTCTGGGCTCGCTACCAAAAGCTACTTTTTAATTAAGTTTGGAAAACATTGTTTCTTTTTTAGCAGTCAGTCCATGAGATCAAAGGGAAATTAGGTACTTTTAGAAAGAAACGGGGACTGTGGGCTGAACTGTTAAAAGAGGGACTGTCCCGCAAAAATTGAGTGGTATGCCATTGGCTGTCTGTTTATACTGCCTGTGCCAGTACCAACCTTCCTGCATTGTTTAACCTGCCTTGTATCCTGATTTCACACACCTGTCCAACCTGTGTCCCAGTTCTGGTTCCTCCTTGGTCCTCATTCATAACCCCTTAATAAGGTTTCTAGCAGATCAATTTCTAAAATCTCTGCCCTTTATTAAGTCATGATAAATATTACTACTACAATGCAATTCTCCAGTACATAATCTTGAATGTTTTCACTTAACATACTTTTAAATAACTTGCTTTCTACACGCTAAACATAAAATCCTATAAATGCCAGGCTAAAGTTAATCCATTTTAAAATATTGGAATTACATCAGCTTTCCTGCAATCAGTTGTTACCATGACAGAAGAAATGGCATCTGGCTAAAATACATTTCTCTAAGTACTTGAACTGCACAATATCTGGGGCTCCCACCAGTCCGGTTTCCATGGGCTGTCAAGTACACACTACTCAGTTCCTCATTTTCTGTTTTTGTCTAATAAATTGTGAACAGTAATTGTTTAATACAATTTTAAATAATTTAAATGCCCACCATTTAGTGTTTACTAAAGACCTAATGTACCTATGACTCATTGTAAGTTTGCTTATTGCAATATTAGTCGAGCAAAATAAAATTTACTTACACTGTATAAATTATTATTTTGTATCCTTCAGTCTTGGAACACACAATCACAGAAAGCAAGCAAGCAAGCATCATTTTGTGGGTAAGATTATTAAGGCAAGTTTTGCATTATCCCCAAATCTTGTGTATGTGCCAGAATGGGGGACCTGATGCCTATGCACAGGATACATAAAGACTGTGAAGGGTACATATTGTGAGTAGTGCACTAAAATCTAGGAAGTAATAAATAGCAAGTGAAAGCAATAGACATAGGCAATAGGCATACAGACAGGGCAGAAAATATATGATTAACAGCTATTTGAAATACCTTTATAACAGGTATGGATATTTTAAGAAAAAAAAAGAATCTAGGTTTCAAGTTCAATTTGAAAGTTACTTTTATTATATAGCTTTTTATGTCTGGGTGACAGGTCCCCTTTAAATGATCATTTAGTGAATGTAAAACTTGCTTCCACTGTTGCTCCAGTCTGGGCAGTATAATACAGTGGCTATGGGTAATCAAACCCTTTATTATTATTAAGACTTGCCCTAAACTAGCAATCCATTCTGTTTGCAACAGGAGCTGAGCTTTTTCCTCTTCACTTACACAAGTGGGTCTGTAGCATACTTCTACAATTAACTTGCCTGTCCCATTACAATCTGTAGAAATTTTGACCCATACAGCTCCAGCCTTCTCATTTTCCACAATGCCTTCTTTCTTTATACTATGTTTCGAAGTATACCTAAAGCACAGACATACCTCTTCTCTTTTTCTGTTTCCCATCTCCCAAAACAAGGTGTAGCCATGTATATTTTCTGTTTCATTGTGTGACTCCTTCAGCCAAGTTTTAGCAAATCCATGGACATATTTCTCATGCAGTGCCATTATATCAAGTTCTGCCGGTTTACCAGCATATGACCTTTATTTCAGGGCTACTGATGTGGTTACTGTCATTTAAATGTATAGAATGTTTCACAGGAGTGTGAAGACATATTCAACCATGGATTTTGGTAAATATGGAGCTATAAGTTTTCCAGAAATATCATATTATGAAGCTAATATTAAGTGTTGTTACCAATGCGAGAGAAGACTGCTTCCACTAAGCCTGTAAACAAAGCAAAATGAAGTTGAATATACAGGTATATCATTTAGTCTGTACCTTCAGAGAAGAATCCAAAGCTCTTGCTAACTCCAGCATCATTGCACATGGAACAGCTGCATCTATAGCTCCCACAAATACTCTGCCATCCCATTGAGGACTGAAGTATTTGGAGTCGTAATGACAAGCTAGCACTAAATGTCTCTTAGCAGATGGGTTCAATGTACTGATAATATTGGAGAATGTCACATAACCATAAGGTGTTGGCGCTTCAAATGTGTCTTCCTCTGTGACCCATCCAGCCTGAAGACTTTGTAGTCGTTGTTTGATGTGCTATAAAAAATGAAGCCATTCAGTATAACTAGGGGATTTGATTCACTTTAAATAACCCCTTCATCAAATAATATATCATAAGAAGTATAAAATCTAAATTATTAATTGAAAGCAAGATGTTATAAGAAAGATTACAAGCAAATTAATATTAAAACAGATCAGTAATTGAAGGGGTTGGATAACCTTTCTCAACAAAAGCTTAGGGGCAGATTTATTTTAAATGAGAAGGAAAGGTTTAAACCATGAAAGCTTTATCAGAAAGGTCTATGTAAATATACCATTTCATATACCATATATATTTCTGACACCCCAGACCCCCTCACATTTCCAAAAAGCAGGTTTCCTGAAGGCAGGAGGAGGTTTCAGCATTGTAGAGATCAAATTAATTCAGAGATTGTTTGCATTGCTAAATGTAGTCACATGCCCCACCTAATGGTAGACATGAGAATAGCACCCAGGCAGGAAAACCCTGTAATATGGGACTTGGGTCCTATTAACAGTACACTGAGTAGGAGAAAAAGTAGCTTATCTGAAAGCAGTTTTATTGTGTAGTGCTGGCTTCTACTGAAAGCTCAGACTCAGGCACAAGGTAACAAGGATCTCAAAATTTTTGTATGTATTTATTTTGTTTTTTTTTGCAGGATTTTTTGTTCTTGCTGTTTATATTATGCTGTTTTAATAAATTACTTGGTATTCATTAAAAAAACCATTAAAACCACTAAAATCAGAATGTTGATAAATGGGCCTCTATCTTTTGAGGTTTTGTACTAGCCCAAACTCGCTGCAGCTCATTAGCAGTCAAGCTCTGTGTCTCCAAATATGCACCCAGTAGTTCTCTATCTTCTGTTATTCTGATTCACTGCAAATGCTCTGTGCTGCTGTCAGTTACCTAAGGGACCCCCTCACAATATACGGTTTATATAGAATATAAAAGTGGTTCAACTCACAAAGTACTGCATATATAGAATAGAAAAGTGACAATACAAGGCTGATTAGTAATTAATTAAAATTCTCAATAAATGGCAGCTCAGAAACCCATGCAATTTGCATTAGAATATAATTATCAGCCCTGTAGCATCAGCTTCAATTACATGTGAACCTCATTTTCTTATTTTAAGCTTGGTTTCTCAACAGCTGGCCAGCATGTGCAGTGTCACTGACACTCCAAGGAAAATCCAAGATAGTGATCCTCTGTGCACAATTTTGAAGGCCCCAATCATTAGTTTTATAGGGATTTGAAAACTTTAGGCTTGTGCAGTAAGTTCAGTACAGTATATAAAATATGGCATTTCAACACATTGTTTTTAGGGTTCTGTTTTATTGTGGCCCTATGGAAAAAAAATGACTGGCTGCCAAATCTGGTGAAAAACTGGTGCTGCAATAGCTTTTCTATTAACCTATTTTTAAAGTGACAGTGACCAAAAAAATACATAAACATAAAAAAGTTACTGATAGTTCATGTTGATAATTTTTCACTGATAGGGCTGTTTTTGTTATTATAAGCTATTGATACTTGATATTCCTATACCTGACTACTAATACTGCTGTTTCCCGCCTTAAGCCTTTCTGACTCTTACATTTGGAATGCCCTCCCTGATTTCCTCCAGAGAAAATCCTTTCCTCAGTCTTTTTAAAACTAGACTTAAAGAATACCTCTTGGAGTACTCGCCCAGCACCTGAACTGGGAACTAGCACTTATATTGCAGTGTCACCCACTGTAACCTGCAGCACTTATATTCGCCTATTTGTGTCTGTAAGTTACCCTCCCATATAGATTGGGGCAAGGATCCTCTTGTATCTTTGAATCTTAACTTATTGCAACTGCACCTTGCATTTATTTGTATTTATTGTTATACTTTGTATTTATCTATTATTATCTTATAACCCCCTGTTTGTATTAATGAACCATATTCTACTGTACAGCGCTGTGTACATAAGTAGCGCTTTATAAATAAAGATATACATACATACATACCTGACTGTTTTTCCAACCTGACTGTCCCTTTTCAACCTGTCAGTTATAGATTCTAAAGCTAACAGTCTTTTGTTGCACAAATTTGGCAGGCCCTTATAGAGGAACATGAGGGATTGGATAGTTAAGGAAATAACATCAGGCAAATACTTTTATGGCAACATTATAAATAGCATGCAAAGACAATGTTATGATATAAAAAAGTTTATATCAGGTGTCAGTATCTTTTCAATAATTTTTAAATGCTAAATTTTTTAAGTAATCAGTTTGAATAAGTTTACATTTGAAACAAATTTATAAATCAATATAGGGAAACAAATGTTATTTTGATAAGGGGTGGCAGAGCTGTGTTAAAGGAACCCAAAAACACAATTTTTAATTTACCAACATAAATATCCTTCTAAAGCGTTTTTTCTTTTTGTACATGTATCATTTGTACATTTTTCTGCAACATTTTCACTAATACATAAACATGTACAGCACATTTTTCCTTCAGTGTGTTCAAAATTGGTGGGGTAATGTGTATAGTATATAATACAAGCCACTCACCTACGTGCACCCAATTAGTTTTGATTGATTCATGGGAGGACCTGTATTTTTGGATATATATATATCCAAAAAAGACCAGCAACACCGAGTTATATCCCAAAAACAATCAACAATCAAGGCCCAATGGGGACCAAGACGTAACGTTGGCTGTTCATACATTTTTAATACACAATTGATTGTTTTTGGAATATAACTCGGTGTTGCTGGTCTTTTTTGGATATTTAAATCATTTACCTTGCACCCGAGCTAAGAGCTGAAGCAGAGTGCCACCCTGGGTTCGTTATATATATATATATAAAACACATTTATAGAGAGCACTCACGGCATCCAAGTATAGAAAAAATCTGTTTATTTAATCACCGCATCTACGCGTTTCGACCCCCACAGGATCGTCATCAGGACGCGAAACGCATAGATGCGGTGATTAAATAAACAGATTTTTTCTATACTTGGATGCTGTGAGTGCTCTCTATAAATGTGCTTTCTATTTTTCTGGTCAGCACCCAGCGAGTGTTTTTGATGTGGTGAGTGCCGATTTTTGTGTACTATATATATATATATATTTGTCCGCATTAGTCAATTTGTAGTTTATTTCCCTGAGGAAGATCACTTGTTTAAAAAGGTATGAAGTCCACTTGTTCAGAAAATTGTGAAATATTTCATTGGAAACAAGCCCCAATTTATGGGCAGGCTGCAAAGGTTGGGACCTTGAGTGGCAAAAATCAGGAGGGAGTGGCATGCTGCCCACTGATGGAGCGAGTGGCGTGGGAAGGGGGTGCAAAGGCGGAAGGGCCTGGTTAGAAATTTTATGACAAAAATCAGATATTCCATCAGATGTTTGTGAATGTGAAAAAGTATTTCATGTTCAGCTGAAAGCACAAAGAAACAGGATGTGAATGGCCTGAGGGATTAGAAGCAGGAAGCTACAGAAATATCCAAGGTTGTTCTGTATAAAATACGTGCCGGCCTGAGGGAAAAAATGAGCATTAGCTATTTTAAAATACAATGTAGGAAGATGGTAATAAAAACAGCTAAAGCAGAAATGGAAGTAACTAGTTGTTTGGCACTTTCTGCTTATAAGCAGTTGCAGCTGAATATGGGAGTAATAACAAATACAGCCTAAACATACTGCATGAACTCAGCCGTATCAACAACTTGTTTTCCCAGCCAAAACAAAAATGTGGAGATTCTCCAAGTTCAGAGATACCAAGGCCAGTACTCCTGATTTACCATATGGTCAGATTTAGTCTTAATTAGAAATTAAAGAGGTAGTGACCTTCATAAAGCAAAAAAGTATGAGACTTTCATACTCAGACTTATCATACAACTCTTTGAAAGGTGCCTATATGTTGACCTGGTTGTTTTTTTGTGTGTGAGGCTTTTTGTAAGGTTTTTTTTTTTTTTCGAGCACTGGTCACATTTCTCCTGTTTGCAAAAATGTTTGCTGTATCAAGGGCTAGGGCTTCAAGAAAGGAACACAGTTGGCTCCAAACCCTAGTTGAACCAGTGCAGGGCAATATTATGTTATATTCTAATTACTTTTAAAACACTTTTTTTGAATAATTTGAATACTGATACCTTTTCAAAAATAATGTCAGAGTCCCCTAGAGGACCTGATTTCCAGGGGTTGGGCACATTTTCTCTACATAAAATCCCAACTGGAGTCTGTAAAACCACAAATTAGAAACTGCTGCATTCCTTAGTAAGTATGAAGCCAGCAGCCTGACATGGATGCAAAAGGATGTATGAACAGCCGTTATTACTGCAAATAGGTGCTTTGTTAAGAAAGAAGAGCCTTGCCTTCCCCAGGGTTTTTGAAAGAGTGTCAGTTACATCAGGCATATAAGAGGCTTATTTACAAACATAGGTGCTAAACTGCACAACAACAGCTGAAGAGCAATATGTTATAATGAGCCTTTTACAGAAGAGGACTGGCACACTGGCATATAACACCTGCAACCTTAGGCAACCTGCAACCTTCTGCTTACTCTCTACTAAGTGGTTTTGACATGCTTTTAATGTCTTTTCTGATATGCTTTTCCTCACTGTTGGTAAATGAATAAAAGCAACCTTCAGAAAAGGGCAGATAAAAGATTTATAGTAAGCTACAACATAAACCAATACATATTTAACATGCTTGCACTACTCACTTGGCGAACAGCATAATTTCCTGGGGATCCAGCATATCTTTCGGTCAGCATGGGTTTCAAATCGGTCTGGAACATCTGACCAACATCTGTTTGCGACAAAACTTTTTGGATATCAGAAGTGTGTAACACAACAGGGCGATGGGAATTCTGTATTGATAAAAAAATATAATATATATCACTAGATAAACTGTTGCAGATGCATATCAGTATCTGAGTGCTAAAGGACCCCAAGGAACCAATCAGATAGCTGTTTTTATATTCTAACAACAGATCTGTAAATACAAGTGTTGATTGTTTGCCACTAGAACAAACTTTGCACCTGATACTACATTCCCTATTTGAAGAGTCATTAACACAAGAAGACACAATGATGTTTAATATTACCTATCAGTTACAAATTTAAGTCCCCTCTTTAAAGTTTCATTATTTTCTCTCAGCCATGCTTTTAAAATCAGCAACTATAAGAAATATAGAAAAAAATAACTAATTGATAAAATTCCACTACATATCAGTCAATTTTTGTAAATTTAAATTTAAGGTTTTGGTGAAAAGTAAAATATTTTTATTAAAACATGTCTCTTTAAATGTAAATTCAACATAACTGTACTTTCAAACCTTGTAGGTTTTTCATTGCTAAAGAACACCACCCATCTAGACACCAGAAAAGTAATTACACAATAACTACAATTTTTACTGTTAGAACTCCACATTTACATAAGACTAGGACTCCAACACATACAAACATTTTTCTTTTATCAGTGTTTATTTTGTCTCGTAATTTCTAAACACAAACATCCAAAAGCAAGATAGGTAAAAACAATTTGTTTTGTAGAGGAATTTTCATTCTTCTATAAACACGGTTGTCTGCCCATTGAGTGTGAATATCTTGGTAATAAGCAATAACCTCTGCATTTGTGATTCTCTGTTTCTCTTCACTGCACAATTGATATGCGGTCCATTGCCTTGCCTTTTGATACAAGATGTTTACAGTGGGATTACACATTGATGTCCTGCATTGTTAGATCGCCAGTAGACTGAAACATTAATATTATTTGTTTGTTACCTGATATTTTCCATTTATTTTATAAAGAAGGACAAAAGAAGGCATTTTAATTGAGTTTTACCTTGGCCGAACACACCATCAAGAATAAAGTAGCAAATAACAAAAGATTCTCCGTATAAGTGGTATCCAAGGGGACCCTTAATATATATATATAGATTTTCTTATATAGCAGAGCTTCAGCCATATTGTTTTGATGTTTAAATAGCCTATTGTTTTCTGTACTAGGGTGTTTTAGACTTTTTCTGCAACCACAGTCAGTGGTCAGTTTGTACACAGTCAGTGAGCATTATATATTGTACCTATAGACCACCTATAAGCATATAATGTGTTATGCTTGAAAGTTTATTATTTCTGAATCTTACAACAGTTCCCAACAACCACCTTTAAAATGGCAGTATACCCCTATGTTCAACAGGGGTTCAGTAAAAAGGGACTGTGCTGATTATATTTGTTATTCTTTTCATGACAAAAGTTCTTGGTTTTTGCTACTTTTTAAGCTAAACAGAATAAAAAGAGGCATTTAATATACCTCATATTTGGTCCTTACCAGGTAAATAATTAGATTACAAGTGCACAGATTGTCCACCTGCATAATAAACTACTGCTAACAAAACAAAGGGGTAAGGTAGAGGCATTGTATACTGGTATATATGGTAATTACCTACCTTGCAAGGAGCAAACATGGATTAGCTTTAGTTTCAAGTAATAAACAATAGGCACAAGCCCTGGTCATTGCAAAAGGGGTATACTGCTCCTTTAATAAAAAGGAACCCACATAAATTATGCCTAAGGCATGGCAGCATATAAGCAGTTCAGCTGTGCACACATCATTTTGAGGATTCTGTCTGTAACTAATATCGATACTTGTATGTATTCAGCCTGATCCCAAGCCAGAGTATAGAGCAGCCCTGCAACCCCAGAAAGCATATGTAGACACCCTGCATCCCCAACCAGAATCTGTAGCCAGCCTTGTATTTAGCTATTCTCTTCCCCTAACCAGTGTATATAGTCAACCCGACATACACCCCTCTACTATGCCACAGTTTCTTGTAGATTGTAAGCTCTTTTGGGCAGGGCTCTCTTCACCTTTTGTATTGGTTATTGGTTGCTTTATATGTTACTCTGTATGTCCAATGTATGAAACCCACTTATTGTACAGCACTGCGGAATATGTTAGCGCTTTATAAATAAATGTTAATAATAATAATAGCCAACCTACTTATATTAGCCAGGTAGTGAAGACAGCAAGTGCTCTTAGACAGATTATGTAGCCAGCATCCCCTGAACTATGTGGCCAGCTGCTTTCCACCAACACAAAAACTGAGGCATCAGATCAGTCGCACTGTCTAAAGAACCAAATGAAAAACTGACTTTTAATGCTGCATACCCACAAACAGCACATCCTCTTACAGAAAAAAACAAATACATGTACAAGGCTGGAGTTGCACAAACAATCCAAAATTAAACATTGTGTAAGCTCCAGTGCCAGTAGCACCACTAAAACAAAAGCTGTTTCACAGTGGAAAACTGCAAATGACTTTTTATGTTCCTAAACCATCATTGTGCATCCTAGAACCTAACCCACTAATGTTTTAAATTTAAATATATTAGGAAATGAATAATTAAAAGTTTAGAAAATAACCTTTTCCTGTGGCACTGTCAATTTTTGAATTAACAAAAGAATAAAAGTTCTTGCCTTTTGCACAATAAAAACTGTTTCCACGCCACTGAGTTTCAGCCTGTTTAATGCAATCCTTGTGCTTTTCCACATGATGTTAGAAGTCATTAGACCAGCATGTGAGATAGGATTGAAAAATTGTTCTGGCCTAACAATAACGTATGTGTATTTTGTTATATAAATATGCACTACATGTTAATTTTCATATACATACTATAGAAGCTAAAGAATAGACACAATTTAGAGACAGACAGACAGAAGAACCATTTTGTTTTAGTGAATTGCAGGAATCAGGTATGTCTGTGTAAAAAATACATTTATATTTATGGTTCATTTTTGGAAGTTTAGATAATGTTTATGCACCTTATTTACATATGTCTAACTAAATGAGTTCATGTCCAAAAGAGGGCTATATTTAATTTAAATGTTGGGGGCAAGTTCATCTTTCAACATGATAATCCAGCCCTGAAAATGACTGCATTTTAGCATTAAGACATTGAATACTGCAATCCCAAGCTTTTACAGCCAACATCCCAGCCATGTGTATAATGGTTGCAGAAACTGTATGTACAGTATTTATGTATTGAAAGCTAGGTGAGGACTCTCTCACCAGTACAGTGTGTTACCCAAGTGCCAACTAAAGGCTGGAGAAATTAGAAGTGTAAATTGCCTCACAGGGTCTCCCCCACACAAAAGATAAATGTTGCCCCCCTCCCCCAGCAATTGCACCCTAAATTTCTGTGTCCACTGGTTGCACCCACTATCCCTTGTCCCTCATGTGCCTAAGCTTGGAAGACAGGCAAGAAAAAGTAAGTACAAACAGCAGAGCTCTCCCCGCCCCCCCATGGTTGTAGGGTTAAGCCACTGGTAGAAATTTTTTATAATATAATCACACTGTGGGCATTCAAGTCAAAATACAGGTATGGGATACCTTACCTGGAAACCCATTATTCAGGATTCTCCAAATAACAGGAAGGTCATTTTAAGCAATTAATTCTTAATTTTGAAAAATGATTTCCTTTTTTTCTGTAATAATAAACCAGTCCCTTGTACTTGGTAACTGAATCCTAATGGGTTTATTTAATGTTTAAATGTTTTTAACATAATGTGATTCAAATTACAAAAAGACCCCTTATATGGAAAAGCTCCTTATACAGGTAATTTTCTTCTCTGCCTTCCATCTTGTTTTTACAAATGCACTGGGGGCATAGCACCTGCCTGTCAGTGCATACATGGGGCAGATTTCTGTGTGCAGAAAGTGCAAAAGTGTGCATTTTCACACTCAAATCCTCCCTATTTGCAGGGACGGGCCAAGCCGACTGGGCGTACTAGACAACCTAGTCAGCCACCTCGCCCCTAGAGTGGGTCATTTCCCCACCCCATAATGACAAGCGGTGGGGAAAATGACAAAGGAGCACGGACTAGGGGTAGGCAGGAGAGGCGCCTGGCGCCCCCCAATCGTTGCGCCCTAGGCAGCTGCCTCTTCTGCCTACCCCTAGTTCCAGCCCTCTGCACAAGGGTGGATACCATGCCCTTTAGTGCATTTCTGTCACAGAAAATATACCACGTGACACTGGCCTTTGTGAATCAATAAGTGCAAGTCAATTGCATATTTAGCTGCAGCATGCAAAAGGTGCCCTAGAAGTTATACATCCACAAGGCAGGTATTAATTGCAAAGTTCTGTGGTGTCTGTGCGCCCTGCACATTGCATCTTATTCAATAAACTTTATTTAAAAAGGGGCTCCTTAATATGGCCATACAAGGCCCAATCAAAGCTGCCAATCCCTCCAAACTGAGTTGGCAGCTTATTGGCCTGTTTATGCCCCCCCCCCCCACAAACTCCCAATGCCTGATCAATAGCTTACCTAAAATTGGGCAGATATCAGTTGGACAAGTTTGAAAATCCCGTTGGACAAGAATGGTGTGTTGATGTGGTCCTCGTACTAAGGGCCTCTGTAGACCCCAGGACAACCAAGCAGATCAGCCTGACAGTTCAAATCTGACAGTGTATGCACTTAGACCTTACAGTACTTTCAATATTTTCATTTGCCCCATTTACTCCCGTCATTTCCAACATAGATGTATATTTTGCCTTCAAGGATCATTGTTTGATATGGCAAGATGCAGTTTACAGGAAAAGTTCACTTTGCAGAGCCAAAATATATATATTTGTAAGAACGTTTCATCCTAAATATCAACTATATATTGCACAAACACTCATTCATGACAGTGGACTAAACAATATCATCTGGTAACAGCTGTCTGGCCCACACAGAAGTGCAGTCACTATGAAGTATAGCCTTGCATTTTTTTTCATTTCCCGGGTTTTTATATGAGCACAAGGCTCTGCTCAGCAGCAAGCAGACCTAATGCTTTGCCAGACATGATCCAATATAGCAAAAAAAACAACAAGAAATTGGAGGAAGATGGCCAGAGGGCTATCTCTAACCAAACACATTCTTTAATCCATAATAGTAACTACTCTTATTTGTACTCTCTACTATATATGAGGGAAGTACAGAATGGAAGGAGCTGAAAATACAATGCACAATGCTTCCCAGCTAAGTAATTAGCTTGATCTCACCAACCCCAGGGTTCCTACTGGAAAATGCATCAATGAACCGAACCCCCATTCCCAGGGAAACATCAGCCTTTGTATAAACTGCTTTCCCAAACCTATATTTAAGCCTAAGCACTGCCTGCAGTTAACATGACAGGAATTCTTGTCTCACTGCAGCAAAAGCCGAGGAGAGAAACCACTGTCATCCCTGTACTTTGCACGTATGTGCAGTTTAATCATCACCTTCATCATATCCTACTAAACTGCATGATATGGGCACGATCCTGCACTGAATCAAAGGAATATACCCATAGGTATAGCACCCATTTACTGAATGTAAAGCTGCGCCTACTTTCTCTGTTGTCCAGCGGCTACTGACGCTCTGGCCATTGGTGTGAATGACACAGACTGACAGCAGGTAGAAGGCTCCGCAGATCAGGGCGATCCTATCGCTCTTCTTGCCGCTGTCCATCTCTCAGCCAGCAGCAGCCTCCAAGGTATCCGAGCACTTCCTCTGCCTGCCAGTAATGTTGCTCTGAGTGGGGGGAAGGAGTCAGAGTGAGGCGGGGACAACAAGTGTCTGATCCAATTGTCCCTGCAGGCATATTATTTTGTGAATAGAAATGCCTTCAGATGTGTGTGTGAGTGAGTAATGAGTAATGAAATAGCTGGCACGTAACTCAAGCCTAAACACCAGCTGTATATTTGAATCAATATATTTTAATTTCTCCAGTAGGAACGTTACTCTCTTTTTTATAAAGTGCCCATGACAGGATAAGTCATGATGTAATTGTTTATGAGTAGTGAAGCAAGCCTGTGTATTTCAACACTGCCGTTCAGCCACAGGCGAAACAGATCAGCCTGTACACACTGTCCTGGAGCCGAGCTCCCTAAACCAGGGGTCCCCAACCTTTCTTACTTGTGAGCCACAGTCAAATATAAAAAGACTTGGAGAGCAACACAAACATCATAAAAGTTCATGGAGGTGCCAAATAAGGGCTAAGATTGGCTATTAAGCAGCCTCTGTGTATGCTATCCACTTATGGGAGGCTTTATTTCCTAGTGAATCTTTTTTTATTCAACCAAAACTTGCCCTCAAGTCAGGAATTCAAAAATAACTACCTGGTTTAGGGGCACTGGGAGCAACATCCAAGGGGTTGGGGAGCAGCATGTGGCCCTGAGCCACTGGTTGGGGATCCCTGCCCTAAACAATACAGAGAGCGAGGGTGCTGCCGAGTCGGGGCCCCTGTACATACTTTTAAGTCCCGGAGAGTTTTGAAACGTCAGAGAGGGGGGGGGGGGGGGGGGGGGGAGTGGGGATCTGTAGTGACTCCCATAAAACATCATCTAATGCTCGGGGGGGGGGGAGTGGGGATCTGTAGTGACTCCCATAAAACATCATCTAATGCTCGGGGGGGGGGGGGGGAGTGGGGATCTGTAGTGATTCCCATAAAACATCATCTAATGCTCGGGGGGGGGGGGGAGTGGGGATCTGTAGTGACTCCCATAAAACATCATCTAATGCTCTGCTTATGCTGAGCTGCTGCTGTCAGCCCCACATCCCAACTTCAGGAATCCTCAATAATAACGCTTATTCCTCTGCTCTGCATTATTACTGCTGCTGCAGCCAGGCTTCAGTTCAAAGCCAGAGGGTGCTGGGGGGAAGATATCTAATTACTGACATGCCTTCCAAACTACTGCAATTATGTTTCTGAAAACTTCCCTGCTCCCTATGTGTGTCCCCTGGGTTTTTGGTTAGTTTGCCATTAAAACTCCCAGCTACCTTTGGCATTCTTCATTTTGCAGAGGGTGCAGGGTGACAGTAATTTTCAGAGGGGGCCCTCCGTTCATTCAAGAGCTATGCCTTTCTCAATTAAAAAATTGCTGTTCATTCTGATGCCTAATGGTTATCTGCATGCACATTTGCAGTGTTTGAATAAAAAGCAGCCTTAACAATTCTTGTTTTCTCTGTTTTTCTTTACTATAAGTTTGCACACATTAAGTAATGCAAAGGAGCAGATCTATTAACATTGGAGACAAAGATCACTGGTGATGTTGCCTATAGCAACCAAATCAGAACTTTACTTTTGTTTTCTAACTTGTAGATGACCATTGAAATCTAATTGCTGGTCACCGGTAATGTTTGTGTTCAATATTAATAAATACTCCCCTTGTTTTCAAACTGCTGACCACTACATGCTACCTGCTTACTGGTTGCTATGAGTTACTAGACAAGTATTAATCTTAGGATTATTTACTACATTACCCCAGGGTGTTCGGGCTTTTTATTCAAGTCTTAGAAAATATCAGAATTGGTTTTACCAGCAAATAATGGTACACATTGGAGTGGAACCCATTTTGGAACACATTGAGTGGAAGCCATTGGAGCGCAACCCATTATCTAGTACAGCAGTATAGTGCTGGGCACAAACTTGGCATACATAAAGTACTATGTGCCCATGGTTCCTATTTGTGTTACTGAGAGGTGCAAGTGCATCCTGTACTTTACAGCTGTCAAAGACTAAAGTGGCAAGTACACAATTTACATATACCCACCCACATAATGCCCAGAATAAATTGAGTGCAACTTGCAATCAATAAAGAAGTACAAGCTCTGAACCTGCTTAACATCACAGTTTGTACACAATGAATTGCAGTCTCAGTTGTGCTGGAATATTGAAAAATGACAGGCAAAACATGGCAAATAACTCCTTTTTTCCACTTTAAATGAGGCCCTGTACATGTCAGGACAATGGCACACAGGGTGATTGTAAGTGTTGTTTCCTGTATGCATATTGTAGCTCCATGGGCAGATAGGCCAAAACAAACATTTATTTGTATGGATATTTTGCTGATGTGATGATTGCTGATGATTGCTGATGATGATTTTGCTGATATTTTGCTGACTGTTCCTGCGTGATAATCGCCTGACATGCGAATGCAGCCGCACTTCTGTATGATTACTATACAAGTGTCCCCTTTCCATACAGCTACTTATTGCTGTAAGGACAGCATTGAATCTCCCCATTTGCAATCATTGAGCACCAAATAATTTTTTCTAAACAATTTCCTTTTAATTTTTTACTGTTATTCTGTGTGCAGTAATTCTGACAATTCATGAGGCAAACCTGCTTAAAACGCTTGTTCGAAATAAAGATGTTGTTCATGCAGATCATTTTAGAGCTGATATAATGTTGACATTGTATTGTTTTCTAGGAAACAATGTAGAAACAGATGGAGAGTACTTTGATCTATTTATACTTGGAACCAAGTGTGAGAAATCCTGATAGGCAGGTCATTTTCAGAGCCAAGTTTAAAAAAGTATTTTGTCCATTGGACAGATTTCAGCACATAACTGCACATACACCAGATATTCTAATACCTAATAGGCAGCAAGTGATCTGCCAACAGGTGGATGGCAATTAGGAGTATCTCAGCTGCTTACAAGGGCCCCTATATATAACATATTGTTTTCAGGACACTGACTATATTAAGGTTCCCTGATGGCTAGTTTGGTAACAATAGCAGAGTGCTGCCCACATATAGCTCCATAAGTGCATGTGCAGCATCTTCTCTCAGTGTAATATAATTAACTTTAATGTACCATCTAATAGCATCTATATAAGTTAAAGTTATCACACTTAAACCTACAACTGCAGCTGCATTGCCAGTATGCCATTAGCGGTGCTTTAAAGGAAAACTGTCATGGGAAAACATGTTTTTTTCAAAACCCATCAGTTAATAGAACTTCTCCAAAAGAATCCTGCTTTGAAATGCGTTTTTCAAAAACACAGATTTTGTTTTATATTTAGTTTTGAAATTTCACATGGGGCTAGCCATAATCTTAATTTCCCATGGTGCCACAGCCATGTGACCTGTGCTATAATAAACTTCAGTCACACTTTACTGCTCTGCTGCAAGTTGGAGTTATCTGACCCCCTCCCAGCAGCCGATCAGCAGAACAATGGGAAGGGAGCAAGATAGCAGCTCCTAGTAGATATCAGAATAGCACTCAATAGTAAGATATCCAAGTCCGGCTTGTGACTCTATCAGTTACATGGGAGTAGGAGAAAAAATATGTTACCTGAAAGCAGTTCTAATGTGTAGTGCTGGCTCCTTCTAAAAGCTCTGAGTCACGCACAGTGCATTGAGATGGCTGCCTACACACCAATTTTAAAATGAAAAAAAATAAAATACATTTGTTGGTTCAAGACAGTATCCCTTTAAATTTAATAATGCTATCCAGGCAAAACACTTTACACATCACTTCTGACATGCATGTTTTTTTTTTGTTTTGTTTTAACTTATAGGTTGCATAATGTCAAGAAAAGCTACCTCCTCTTTTTTACATTGCTAGTGACATAGGCAAATGGTAAGGTTGATACAGCAGGTGGGGGCCTCCTCTGACGTAAAGTACAACACAGGACCTGTGTGCTGCCATGGATACAGATAGGAGGCAAAGCTTCCATACAGCTGCTTAAAGACCATCTTTTTGGAATTATAAATGTAAGATACAAAATAACAAAAAATGCTCTAATTAGCACATGGGGAGAACATACAAGCTCCTTACCCTGGCTGGAATTGAACCTAGGACCCCAGCATGGCAACGCAGGAATGATTGCATTACTATGTTGGGTGAAAATGTAAAAAGCTGTGGCAAGTATAAACTTTACATAAAACAAATTATCGTCAGGATCAAATTACAGCAAAATGCAGATGCTCAAAATGTTTTCAAATGGATTTTTAACATATTCATTGTACGAATGTATTGTACCCTTGGGGGTTTCACTGTGACATATTTTATTGATGGTCTTAAGTGGAATTTTAAACATGTGCTGCATGCATCAGACAAGAAGGAACATATTGTTCTGTCTTAGATTATTTAACAAATTGAAATGTTTTAATACAGTTGCTATAATCCTGGTATTATAATTGTCTCTATTAGTTTGTATCGTTGGAATGAGGGTTCTGGCAGATGAGAAATGACATATTTAAATATTATGTAGAAGATAATTGTATTTTATAGTTAGCGATAAACACCATTGCCAAAACAGTGTTTAACAGTATCGATTTTATGAACGGATAACTCTTGCATATAAAGTCGATTTGCATGAAATCTCTATAGTAGAAGGGAGAGAACATTTGGAAAAGAGGTGCAGTATATGTAAATGCAAACAGTTCAAAGATCCATATATTTTTTTTATCACAGAAAACAGCATCATTATATTATCGTTATTTTTCCAAAAATAATTTGCATGGGCAAGGGCCATTTTAATATATGGGCAAAAGGGGAACTTGCCCCGGGTCCACCAGGACAGGGGGACCACCATCAGACTGTTCATCTGATTTAACTTCCTCAGGGATTTTTCTGTTAAAGAGCTGGTATCTTTAGTGGAAGAGTTTTTGTGGTGCCGTGCTCTAGTTTTGTGATTACGGTTTATCTGCTCCCGTGGCTGTTGGTCAATGGCAATTCTTTTCTTCACTTCACTGCCTGCCTTGTTATGTTCAGGTGCACCTGCTTGAAGGTAGTTCTATCACAGATTTCTTGAGGCCTTGATATAGGTTTCACATGCTGTGTCTGGTGCTGGGATAGTTATTAATGAGTTACCAGTTATACAAATCACTCTTGTGGTACCAGTAGAAAAGGCCCTCGTCATACACCTACTTTTTACAATGCAAGCACAACATTTGGTGGCCTGGAGACTTACTGAACTGTAGTAGATGTGGGTTTTTTTCATAGCCCCATCATAGACACTAATCCCAAATGGACAGTGGCCCTAGTTTAAACACCTACTCTTCCTTACATGTGCCACTATAAAATGCCTTAAATATACCCACCCCACATGGCTGCAATGGATAGGTGCCAATAACTACAAGCACATATTTGGTAAAAACAAAAGAGCACCTTATCTCAAAATTGCTTGTCCATGCAGTTCCCTTTTAGGTAATAACCAGATGCTCAAAACAAAAGGAACCATTGGTTGGCCTGTTTTTCTGTTTTTTGCTACTACACTGATTACACCAGAATCTGATTTTCATTGGTCCAGTCACCCATTTGGGTCCTGAAAGTACATATTGGAATCATTTACTTTAAGTTTTATTGGTCATTTGTGTATGATTTAAATTTTCTAATATACTAGGAATATATTGTACGTGTTTAGACAACAATGCATACAGGGTATGCCCACACTTTGCCGCACTACATACAGGAGGGGTGGCACATGCATGGGACACGGGCATCCCTTTATATGCTTCTTCCTTGCATGACCTTTGTGCCTAGGACTGGCCTGTGAGCAATTGCCACAAGGTATCTAGTGACTCTGTAGTTATTTGCAAATAAACAGTATTCCCCATTTGTAGATCCCACTTGTGCAAGGTGGGGGGAGGTATACCAGATCCTGAGGTGATAACAAATCCTGCTCTTTTAACTACCCTGATCCTGCCTCTCACTTTAGAGTGAGCTGTTACAGAACTTATAACTTACTTAATGGAATATTTTTATAGTGTTTATCACTGGTGATGTTGCTTATAGCAACCAATTAGCAATTAGATTTTAATGATCACCTACAAATTAGAAAACAAAAGCAACAATTGAATTGGTTGCTATGGGCAACACCACTGGTGATGTTGACTTACACACTTTATTAAATATGCCCTTTCATTTAACAAACTGAAACTGAAAGTTCAAGTCCTGGAGTCCACTGTAGTCTTTAAATTTCTTACTGTACACTATACATCTCCTCCATAAAACATAAACCATCAATCCCAACACAGGATTTGCTTCCCCAACTGCATATGCAGATAAAAAAGCCTTGACAAACCTTAGACATGTCAAATCTGGCTCAAGTAACAGGAGATTCAAAAGAGATAAATTATATTAACAAAAAAAGAAATGAGGCGTAGGGCACAGTGTTGGGGGGCCCAAAAAAGAAAGAATAAAAAAAGAAAAAGCAGAACAGAAACAGCTAAATTGGAGAACAAAAAATGTGGGGGTGGATAAGGGAAGGTATGGTAAAATTAAAGCAATAACTGGGCAACAATAGAAAGCAAATGAGAAGAGCATAATAGCTAAGAAAATGGGCAAGCTAAGGAAGCAGAAGAGAGATGAAAATAGGTATAAGTATAAAAAATAAAAATGAAAGGTATAGGGGCAACCAGGAGAAGGCAGAAGGTTAAATGTATGTAAGAGCAACGCATAACAATTGCAAAGACAGAGTGGGAAGGCATAAAACAAAAGAGAACAAAAGAAATAAAAAATTATTTCTTAAAAAAAGAGCACAGAATAATAGGATTTTTTTATAAGAATATTAATTGTTCAATCAGCAGGACACATTTGCTAGACTGTACCAAGAGCAGCTTTGATTACAAATGTTAACACTGTCATGTGGCCTCTTACTATGCTTCTTGGGTTGGTGCGTGTGGTTGCTATGGATATCAGATGCTCCTGACATTCATAGCTAATTCGTAATAAAAAACAACTAGAAATATACAAAGCCATATGAAAGAAAGAACAGGGATGAGAAAAAGGGAAACTGCAAAAAATAGCTTGCTAGGTACAAAGGAAAACATCAAAGTGTTACAATGTGTTTTCCACAAGTGTAGATTCAGTAAGATTTAGAAACATCGTCAAACAAGCAATGGAAGCCCTGTAAAATAATATAATTATACTTTTTTTTTTTTTTTTTTAAATGCCCATTGTGTAAATACAAGGAAAAATTTTAAAATTATGTTTAGTTACACATACACTGACATCCTTAAAGAAACAGTAACACAAAAAAATTAAAGTGTATAAAAGTAATTATAGTATAACGCACTGTTGCCCTGCACTGGTACAAGGGGGGTGTTTGCTTTAGAAATACTACTATAGTTTACATGAACAAACATAACATATATAATCCCATTGTATTCTACAGAGTTTATCTGTTATCTGCTATGTAACCTGTGTCTTTTCTCTATTTTTCCAGCTTGAATGGCTGCCCCCATGATTGCACAGCAGGGTAGTTATATAAACTATTGTAGCGTTTCTATAGCAAACACACTAGTTGTACCAGTGTAGGGCAACAGCACATTATATTTGAATTACTTTAAAGGAGAAGGAAAATCATTTTGGCATTTTACTGCCAATAGATTTGCCACATTAGTGCCACCTAGAACACTATATTTAATCTACAGAAAGCATTACCATACCTGAAGCTTTCTCTGTTTGTTTAAAATAGCAGCAGCCATTTTAAGTAGCGTCCTGCTAAGGGAGGGGGGAGTGAGTTTTATGAATTCTTATGGGAGGGGGGAGGAGAATAAGGGAGAGAAGAGAGAACTGATCAGACTCCGGCCCCTGGGAATGAAGGATTTTTCTCAGAGAGGAAGTCAGATACCCAAAAACATACAAAAAAAGGAGACAAGAAATTCTGTGTTTCTTTTGATAGAGGACTCTATCAAAAGCTTTTCTGTGAGTGCTTATGGCTGTATTTACATAGACTATTCTGATAAAGCTTTCTTAGTTTTTACCTTTCCTTCTCTTTTAAAACACTTTCATTTTTTGGTGTTACTGTTTCTTTAATAAAAAGCGTTGCTTGTAAAAACCCTGGCAAATTGCACTTAAAAACTGCACTTTCCTGACTGTTCAAAAACTTGTTTCCCATAGAAACCTCTGATTAGCCTGTATGCTTCTTATTCATGTTTGTTTAGTTCCTCTAATGTTTGGGAATAAGAAGTTTACACAATACCCATAAGTGTTTCTATTTTCAGAACATCCTTATAAAATAAATATTGCCCTGGAGCATGGACTCAAGTTCAACACACATTACTGAGATATATATATTTAAGCAGAAATATCAACATGGCACTTAAGTTTAATGGCTGAATAAGACCACAGCATAGATAAAAATCAGAGCCATACAGACATGTTGAAGGGATATAAGCCTTTCATGTCAGAACTACAGCAAAAATACAACCCACCCAGCGGCAAAGAGCCACTCCTGGTAACTTCAAGAGCCAAAATTCTGATTTTTAAACCATACTAGTCCCACCTATCTGATCCACTACCTGCTGCCTCCTTTTCCAGCCAGTGCAGGGGGTTCTAGCGGCAGTCAGCATGAAACCAGCACCATGTATTATTCATTATTGCCTATGAGATTGGGTCAGGGAGGGTTTTAACATATGCTATATGTCTCCTTAAAAAAAAATACTGGTCCTATAACTAGCATTTATCAGTCACCTGAAATAATTTTCAATATGAGTTAAAATACCCAGTGCCATTTTAATTTTTTTTTTGCAATTTTAATTACACATTAAACTGACATCGTACAAATGACATATTATCAAGTATTAACATTAACAGGTGCATGGAAATAGTAGAATAGCGAATTCTAATGTCTTTACAGCTGTAACTTTCAGCTTTCAGTATTCATCATTACATTACATCAATCAACAGAATTTTGTTGTAAAGTATCTAAAAGAACACGTCACCTTTTACTAAAGCTGGTTATGGATTGCATCAGAACAATAACCCATAGTAACCAATTAGAGATCTGATTTCTGTCTGCAGCAGGCTGGTCAAAAATAATATTTGACTGGTTGCTATGGGTTACTGCAGTGGTGCAAATATAAATATATCAGTATAGCTGATAAAGTGAATCTGTAATTTCCAGAGGAACAATTTACCATTGATATCCCTTTTTTATATTTAGGTAATACTTAGCAATCCTTGTACGGATAATATGGAAATGTGTCTATCAGATGCAATATTGAATTAAACTTTATGCTGCATTTGCATATGAGCATTGATTTTAGTATATTAAACGTTACTAAGCACATGATAACTTTAACTTGTGTGTCCACGTGCTCCAGTTACCAGCCTACAATATGGCAGTCATGATTTCACATAAAGGCGTAGATGGTGGGACTTGGCACCACTGCCAGTCTCCTGATGGGCTGCTTTGGAACTTCAACTTTGACAATCAGATCCATTGTGAATCCAATCACAGAAAAACAGAAATGCACCCACAGCCATTTTCCTCTTTTACATACCTGCAAGTGCTGCAACAATGTGTTTGCAGGCAATTCACCCAACACGTTACCAAAATGTAACTTGAAATTGAGAATATCTTTGTGAATATTACATTACTTAAATAGCACAAATAGTTCCGAAAAAATATGAAAAAAAAATTGAATATGGGTATGGAACCTGTTATCCAGAATGCTTTGGATCTGGGATTTTCCAGGTAAGGTGTCTTTCTGTAATTTGGATCTCAATTATTTGAGTCTATGTTTTGCTCCAGTAAGGTTTAAATATATCTTAGTTGGGAACAAGACAACTAATTATAGAGAAAAGGGAAATTATGTTTAAAAATTAGAATTATTTGCTTATAATAGGCTCTATAGTAGGCAGCCATTCCATAATTCTGAGCTTTCTGGATAATGGGTTCCATACCTGTACCTCAATGTAAAAGCACCACAAAAAAGAATGTATAAAAGAGCTCCCATTGACTTCTGCATGACCTCAACAGCTTTAAGATGGCGTATTTTTACATTCCCTTTTTTTGCGGTTTTGACACATAACATCATGTTTTTGGTGCAAAAAAACCCCCAATCACAGAAAAAAATATGACCATTGGAAAATCTGCCCCATAGACATGGGGCAGTATCGAGCAGTATTGAAGTTTTGTCTGCTAGTCTGCCCTTACTAGCTCACACTGACTACAGTATCTTACACTCCTTACCTCATTTACATGATCCCTTATGCCCAACTTCACAAAGGATTGAATTACCTTAGGTCGAAGACAGACGGACAATTAGTTGCTGCGACTTTTAGTAAAGCACAGTCACAACGACTAATTGTGGTGATTGTGGTGGTAATTTCTGTGCAAAATATTTGCCACAATAACGCGGTACATTTAGCGGTGGCGATTAGTTGCTATGAATGGATTTTAAAAATCACGGCAACTAATTGACCTGTTTGTCTTCACCCTTAGGGCTCAATCTTCTGGCTGCAGCTTCCTGGCTCAGTTTCTCCTTCAGTATCCACCCCCTCTTGAAGTGAAGTGTAAGAAAGAGAAAGTTTTTACATCCCCCACACTACTAATAACCAAAGACTGAAATTGCTGTTGGTCTTTAGGATCACTCCCCTATATAAGCTACAGCAGGGGAAAAGCAGCTTGTGAGACCAATGCTTTGGCCAGAAGACAAAGGGCAACCATACAGGGAGGTGCCAATCCATGAAAAATATGGTCATAGGTAGATAGTTAAAACCATCATTTGGTATTTACCTTGACATGGTATGATGACAAACCCTGTTTTAGAAAAGGGGGACCAGAGACTGTGAATTGATCAATTTCTCTTTTGTACGTTTTCGATCAAATATTATAACTAAAGGTTTTAAAGTAAAAGGTTATTTTTAAATATCCTAGCGGAGGCTACAAAGAGATAGATGCATTGGATGGAAATTCACTTTTTGGAAATGTAGTTATCCAAGGATTTGACCAAATCTGATCTGAATTCCCAAACCAAAGACAGGATTCAGTGCTTGCCTACATATTAAAGGAGTAGAGACCTAGATGACCAATTAGTACACTGAAATATTAATACCAAGGGATCCTGTCCTAAACAAGATTAAATCAGTTACCCATTGCCCATGTTTAAACTACCGGAATTGTTTCTGTATTTGAGATGAAGAAAGGGTCTTGTTTTTTATGACTTGAAAGACAGTGCCAGTTGCCTACATTTGACACATGGTCAGTTTTAAAATAAGAATTAGACTAAAACTAAACAGGACATTGTGTTGACACTAAGTTAATAAAGAGTAATCAATTGCCATTTTAAAGGGGTTGTTAACCTTTAAAGGGAAACAATTAACTCCAGTCGTAAAAATACCAACATTCTGAGGAAGCTACTATAAAATCATATACAATCAATGTAAAGAAATAAAGCTGGTGTAAAAATATGACTTACCTAACTTAATGATAGCTTTGGAAGGACAGCTCAGCTACCAGCAGAAATCATATTGCTTATGTATATTTTAACTTTCCCCCCAGATAGCTCCGTCTGCTTGTCCATCCCCATCATTGAGCACTCCTGCCGTGCCCCCCTGAGTGATTAGTAAGGAACGTGCAGGCAGACCAACATTCTATTAGCAGGTCATGTGTGAGGGCAAACAGAAGGGGTGGCTCTGGCAGATTTGACTGGCTGGTGCAGGACTGCTGACCTATGTGCTATATCTGGCACTCAGACATGTTTTCTTCTGAATGCAGCAGCATTATTCCATTCTGGTTATCCACAACAAATGTAAAAAATAAAAATACAGCAACATTTTCCTCTGATAGTTATTTAAAAGGGGTTGTTCACCTTTAAATAAACTTTTAGCATGACGTAGACATTTTTTGAGACAATTGATATTTTGAGACAATTTGCAATTGGCCTTCATTTTTTGTGGTTTATCAATTATTTAGCTTCTGTTTAGAAGCTCTCTAATTTGTTTTTTCAGCAGCTGTTTGCTAGGATCTTATTTACCTAGCAACCAGGCATTGGTTTGAACAAAAGATAGGAATATGAATGAGTCAGAGGAAAAAGACAAATAATTTAAAAACTATAAAATATATATAATGAAGACCAATTGCAAAGTTGCTAGGCACTGCCCATGATAAATACAGCATTCACAAGCACTTGGGGAGAGAAAATGTGAGGGAAATAGCATGTGATTAGAAAAAGAAGGGGGCTTAGAAGTTTTTGTAGAGGGAGGGTTATGTGAAGGCAACTGGTTGATTTTAATGCACATGCTCAAGATTTTAATGAAGGCTGTGGTGGGGAATAATTATGTCTCATGGGGAATAATTACATAGGAGGGAACACTGTTTAAATGATGGGCACAGCTATAAAAGAAGTGGAGGAAGCACAGACATTGCAAAGGGTATGGGAATAAGCTGCTCATTTTAGCACAAGAAATGTTGAGTCAAAATCTGAATTGTGTACCTATATATCTAGCCATCTATAACTATGTAGGCACATAGTAGGTACATATGTATAGATAAGCACAGTTAGGATGATTTGAAACACTCTGTTTTGAACCTGGTAATAAAGTCTCAAACTGAACCACACTGGCTGCTGTTTTAAATAAGTTTCTAAGTGAATGATGGAAGCTGGTTCCTATGGCAATTGCAACTAATTAATAAAACATTGGGGGGCCATTGTGTCTGACTTAAAATGCATGTGCGCTTTGTGTGTCTGATGCTGCCATTCCAGTGAATTTTTGCTGGAAATAACAAAATGACTTTGCTTTACAGTGGATGAAACCAGAAAGTGTTGGTTGGTGAGGCTTATTATAACAGTGGGTGGGGGTGGTAATTGTGGGTTTAGCTTATTTTTGGCACACCACTTGTAGCGTGCATAGCATCTCTCCACCTTTTTCATCTCAATTCAAGCACTGCAAATAGGTGGTGGATGACTTGTGACATTATATTTTACATGTTTTTTTCTACAGTCCTAAATTTTTACTAGAGATGGATCTGTATTCTCATGGGGCACCACAGATAGCTCTTGTTGGGTACATATGAATAAACTAAATCACAGATAGGCCTGGCTCTTTCATTTCGTCAATTAATGATAAGTGATATACACAGTTTATTTCCATACTTGACATCTGAGGTAAAATGAAGGGGGTGAAGCTTATTACTGTGGTGGCAGAACCAAGAAATGTATTAGCAGAACAAGTGTGCATAGATTTACATTGATTTGGATGTGTTATTTAATGATGCTTGTAGTGGTTTGTTTTTTTTACAGATGCCTGTAGCTAAGTAGGGTAGTTTATGATCATTTGTACTTGTGGAAATGCAAGACAGGGACCTTGCATCCTCTCTCTCTCTCTGTAAGATATGAATTTTATTTTAACTCATTCATTCAATAATTCAGCATTTACAGAGTAAGAGTATACAAACATAGCAGTTTACAAATAAAAAATATCTTACTGAAGCAGAAACAAATTGCTGCAACTGACTGCTTTAGACAGTGAGCTGTGTGGTGAAAGAGGTCCTGTCAGTCTTAATATTGGCAGATAATGTGTAGTGAAAATCATTAAAAAAAGTAATGACTATGTGTGGGAGAAGAGTAAGAGATACTTAAAGGAGGTCATAAGGGTTTGTGTTTTAAGGCTTAGAGGCTCTGGGAATGTTTAGGGGATTCCATAGTATCGGTGTAGTACATGGGGAGACCTGGATGCTGGAGGATGCTGAGCATGACTGCATATTTAATAAGTCTGCTATGCAAAGACAGCAGTTTGCTTGTACAAATACACGCTGAATATTGTATTTACAGATCTGGCAGAGTAAATCTGATCAAAGCATTAGTGCATGTTTGGGTTTACAAAGGATTTGGCAGTAAAACAAATCTCCGTTTTGGTTTAAATTGGTGTCTGCTTCAGAACTTTGCATGTGTATTTTTGCATTAAAGACAGCATTTGAAAAATGTATTCAGGAACACAAGATAGATGTATTGCCTAGTAACAACCTTCCCATTAGTGGTCCGAAATAACTACCAATGACATGACAATGCTATGAATTGAGCAGGGCTCTCTTTACCTACAGGTAAAGGTATAGGTTGCATTTTTGTATGCAATCAGTATACACCCATTTATTGTACAGCTCTGTAGAATATGCTGTTGGCCCTTTTTAAATATGTGTTGATAATAATAATAAAATATAAAGGGGTAGTTCATCTAATATAAGTATGTTATAAAATAGGCAATTCTAAGCACCTTTTTAATTGGTCATTCGTTTTTATGGTTTTTGAATATTTAGAATCTTTCTTCTATTTCCAGCAGCCAAAAAACTATATGGCTAAAATGTTGTTGCTATTGTTACTTTTTATTACTTATTGTTCTATACAGGTCTTGTTTAAACCAGTGCCTGGTTACTAGGAGCAATTTGGACCCTAGCAACCAAATAGTTGCTAAAATTTCAAATTGAAGAGCTGTTAAAAAAAAAAAGATAAATGTTACTAATAAAACAAACAGCACACTAGTTTATTGCATGTATTTAATTATGTTTGTAATCAGTGAAACAAATTATAAAATATTACATTAAAATAAATGTGCATGTACATTTTCTCTTGGATTCTAAAATGAATCATTTATGAGTTAATAGCGAGGGAACATTGGGTCAATTTTCTCAGCCCAAGCCATTAGTCCGCCTTGAACATCTTTCACTACGAATAAATCTACCTCGTTTCCAAATATTTCCTGCAGTATTTTCACGGCTATTTGGGAATCATTTCCGAGTTTGCAAATGGTTATCACTGGAAAAGAGAATGACAAAAGTCACTGAAAGAGAACCTGGAAGTGCTGTATCAAACCTTCCTGATGTAACTGGACACATTTATACAATCCTACCAAACATCATAATTATTGCGGAACTCCCATTATCCCTATTTTAGAAAGTAGCAGGCAGTGGCAAATGGATGGGTGGGGGTTGAAGAAGATCTAAAACAGATGAAGCCAAGTCCATTGCCCACCACAGCAATTATATACTGATTCATGCATTGCCATGTAATATGTTTTAAATTGTCTACATATGGAGACTGAGACCATCATATATGCTAAGGTTCTTCAGTTGTTTCCATAGGTTCATAAAATAAACTTCCTTCCCATATAATCCCCTATCATAAATTGGGCAAAATAGGTAAAGTTTGTAGCAAATTAAAGCACCAGTAAAATAAGGCAACAGAAAGTACAGGAAAGTGATGTTTAGGCCACTGAGAATCAGCCCAATGTATTTGTGATTAACCCTTTATCAAGGGCAGTTGATAAAAGCTTAATAGTTAGAAACAATGTAAATCACTATAAATGTATAACATTTATTCTGCAATTCCGTGCCTCAAATCCCAACTGTTAACTGTATGCTAGACCCTTGAAACCAGGCAGCAGTTTGGAAATTAGAATTCATAGGTAAGGGCCTAAAATAAAGATAAGCAAAATTATATAAGAACAGAAATAACACTGAACATTCACAGCTAATCTGCCTTTTTGGTTGGCAAGATCCTGACAACCTGATATTATATACATCTACCACATGGGAAAAGGCAGAATAGGAATTCTAAATCAAAAACCCTACATGTGCCGCAAGTCAAGTATATACATGAATACTGTAATAAATGTAAGAAAAATACCTTGATTCATTTCCCTTTGCCTTTCTAAACTTCCTTACCCCATTATTACTCATTACACAAAGGCTGCCCAGGTGCAGTAACCCAAAGCAACCTATAAGATGTTTGCCTTTAAAGGAAAACTATACCCCAGAATAAATACTTAGCCAACATATATGTGGTTATATTATTTTAAGTGACTTATTAAGGATCTCACCAAACTGGAATATATATATCAGTAAATATTGCCCTTGTACATCCTTTTCCTTGATCCACCATTTAGTGATGGGCTGTGTGCTCCCTCAGAGATCACATGACCAGAAATAATGTAGCTCTAACTGTAACAGGAAGAAGTGTGGGAGAAAAAGACAAAGCTCTGTCCATTAATTGGCTAATGTGACCCAGCATGTATGTGTGCCTTGGCTTGTTTGTGTGCCCTGTGAATCCTAAAATCCCAGAATAATTTTATAATTCTTAAAACGGCAATTTTCTATTTAGGATTAGCCAATAGCATATACTACTTAAAAAGGATATTTTAATGAAAATGGTTTATTTAGATGAAGAGGATGTTACATATGAGCTTGTTTATTTACTATATTTTTATAGTACATAGTTTTCCTTTAAACAACTGGCCAGTAAGTGCTTTCTGCTGACTGGTTGCATTAAGTTACTAGACTGGTATCATATTTTGCTCCTTTTATTACATAAAATTGGTTAGTGTGGTCTGAATGTTTAGCTAAGTTGGATGCATGTGACCTTAGCTGGAATGAAAAGTCAACCAAATTAAGTGCTAAGAAATGTTATAGTGACCTGTATTACTTACCTGTTTTTTCTACCCTATTTCCTGTATTTATTAATTCAGCGATTTTTGTCCTGAGGAAACTGATCCATTTTTCATTTTTCTGTTCCAGACCTTTTAAAGGTATATCTTAACAACATTTATAGAAAATACAACCTTGTAAAGAATGATATGCAAATAAGCAAGCCAATGATAATACTTTATATCTACATTTACTAAGGCACAAGTTAAAGAGCAACTACCCTAGATATTTGCAGGTATCAACTTTATTTACACAGTCTTATTTGAACGCCTCATTATCACACCTTCTTCCATGTACAGGTATCGGATCCGTTATCATGAAACATCATGAATTATAGGAAGGCCATCTCCCATAGACTACATTTTAATAAAAGAATTCAAATAAAAAAAAATTTATCCCTGTAATTACAAAACAGTACATTGTGTTTATTTCATAAATCAGACCCATAACCATTTGATTGCATTTAGGGTTGCCACTTTTTTTCTGGTGAAGTCCTGACAGGGATGCAGATTATGGGGGTGATTTAGGAACGTTTGAGATTTTTTTTCCAATTACAATACTAATTATGATTCAATAACTCTGTCTGATATTTATTAAGTACAAAAAAAAAAAAAAACCTCAAACTCAAATGTAAAACTTCTAAAGGCTTGCAGGTTTATGTAGAAGTCAATGGGAGTTATCCTAGGCAAAGTCAAGCCATATTTTCAATTCGAGATTTTCGAGCTTTATTCGAGTTTATAATTTCAATATACTCGATATAAACTTGATACTTGATATTTGAGTTTTTTTTATTTGACCTAGTTTTTGATATTACTATTAAGCAAGCATTCAAAGTTTATTCGAATTAGAAAAACACTCTCCAATTCACAAACTCGAAAATTGATAAATAAGCCCATTTGTTGGGCACAACTGTGACCTCAGGGGGCGGGACTATGAAAAGGCAAACTGCCACTGGTTGATTGCCGCATCATTCTATTCAAAGTCTTATCAGAATCTTCTAATTTGGAAACCCAGACAGCCCTTTCAAAAACCGGACACGTTGCAACCCTAATTACATGTGCTAATGCAAGCTGAAGAACTTTGTGTAAAGGATACGAATAGAATGAGGTAGCTGGCAAATATCAACTTCAGGTTGTGGACGAACATCAATGAGGATATGAGGAATGTGGTCATCCAGAAGTCTTTTATATTCCTGGAAATGGAAATGTACTATTAAAAAAAATAACCTTATATAATTAACAAAAAAATGTTTGCATTTTGCACACTTTCTTTTAATTATTGCCTTTTTTCAGTGACAGCCCAAAAACTAATATGAATGTCATATTACAACTACTCTTATCTATCTATATTTTCCACAAAGTTCAAAACTCATGGAGAGAGAGCAGACTTAACAGCTCGTTCAGCTGTTGCACACAAAATGCACCAACTACACTGGGACATAAGTGTTTACAAAAGTTGGCCAGAGCTACTACATGCATTAACATTTGAACCACAAAGCAATGTATGGTTACACATTTGCCATAGTATATAAAGCATAAAAAAGCAAAATTAAAGAGTTCAGCTTGGGGTATAGGGGAAATTTTAAGACACACTTGGAAATAAGGTTATTGGCTACTTCCCATGGAGTATCTGTATTTCCCTGAAAACAGGCAGGCCACAGAGAGAAAATGCAATTTAATCAACTAAAGAGTCATTAACATTGATTTATACAAATACATAAAAACACCTGTATGTAAATACAAATAATAGGACTTTGCATTGATAAATTATTAAATAGAGATTTTGTGATATTTCTATATTACTTAATATCACTGCATAAATAGTGGTGGAATTATATCAAAGGCTTCTAATAATATATATTTTAAATGGAGATCTATAACTGTACTGAGAAACTAGAGCCCTGCACAATAATCAACTCAGGCTATTTTGCCACTGGCAGTTGATAGAGCATGTATATCATCTCGGACCCTTTCCTTTTTAGCTTACTGCTTTACTGAACTCCTAACCAACTGTACAGGTACTCCTATGATAAGTGATGACATGGATACACAGAGCAACCTTTTCTCCTTTCACACATGCACAGGCAGGACAACCAATGTTACCAGGCACAGGTTGAAAGCACATTTCTCTGTTTCTTGTTTCACCACACTTGGTGTTACACTGGACTTGAAAAGTGTTACAAATTAAATCAAAGTGTTACAAACTAAAACGATTTTCCTGTCTAAAGAAAGGTCCCTAGAAAGCACTGGCCTAGCCATACATTTTACATTATTGCCCTGGATGATATATAGCTAATAATTTACATAAGATCAATAAATCCTGTTAAAGCTTATTTGTATGTATGATATAGGCAGGGCTGGATTTTCCATTAGGCACTTTAGGTACTTGAGGGCCTGTGCATAGGGCGGCAGTCTTTAGGGGGTGGCAGTGCAAATAGTATCTTTTTTTTTTTTTTGAGTTTTGTGGACTACCTGGCTTTCGAGATAAAACTGGTGACAGACTGTATCGGGGGGGAAGCGGGGGCTGAGGAGTGGTGGAGCAGCCATTTTGTCTCCTCCTGAGACTCCTGTGCAGCTATTCTCCTAACAAGCTGCCTTTGGATGAAACAGCAGGTGCAATGTGGTGCTCACTCTGCAATCCACTGATCATGTCTGTTGATTGCAGCCAGACTTACTTCAGAGATCTATCGCGGGCGACTAACTCGCACCATGGGACATTATCCTTAGGGGCTGATTTACTAACCCACGAATCCGACCCGAATTGGAAAAGTTCCGACTTGAAAACGAACATTTTGCGACTTTTTCGTATGTTTTGCGATTTTTTCGTATTCTTTACGAATTTTTCGTTACCAATACGATTTTTGCGTAAAAACGCGAGTTTTTCGTATCCATTACGAAAGTTGCGTAAAAAGTTGCGCATTTTTCATAGCGTTAAAACTTACGCGAAAAGTTGCGCATTTTTCGTAGCGTTAAGAATCCGAAAAAATCGCAAAACATACGAAAAAATCGCAAAATACCGATCATTACGAAAAAAACGCAATCGGACTCCATTCGACCCGTTCGTGGGTAAGTAAATCAGCCCCTTAGTCTTTCTATAAGTAAAAAAACAGTCACTAAATGATTTCAGAATACTCTAAGAGGTATTCAAAGTGGATCTGAAAAGTGTCAACAAATAATTTAAGGGAAAGGACTTATCCAATGCTATTCAACATAAGCTTGGCCATAGTAGCTGTTAAATGTAGAAGCTTGTCCCACTAAGATGAACAAGCTTTAAAACTGTTAGTAATCATTCACCTGCTCTCACAGACACCTGGCTTCTACTTTTAGACTATCAGATGTTCAGTATCCTGTTAATATGAATGCATTAAGTGTAATTAAGTGTAAACCATCTGGTAGTTATTCGATATATAATTTATAATTATATTCTGTAATAAAAGCGTAAATTCATTTTTGTGACTTTAGTCCTAGACCACTGGATTTTGCTCAGTTTTATATTCAGCCATATATTTTTGGAGCAGTCCATATACAACTGAATTAAAAAAATAACGTATACTGTGTGGATTACATTATTTATGGTCCTTTACCTCAACTGAAAGCCTTTCATCCCTTGACAGCAAACTCAACATTCTGCACTGAAAGTGGAAGCAGATATAAATATTAAAATATATACGGAAAATTATGACAATAACACAACATATAGGAATTTTTGGAACCTTATCTGAAGCAGATGAGCCACAGAATGCCTCATAATCTTGAAGAATAGCAGTTTCTGCAGAATTACTACAAGCTGCACAATCATTCTGTTTCCCACGAATCTTGATATTTCTGAAACGTCCTTCCAGTGCATCAAACATCAACAAAACACCACTATAGGATGCTGAAAATTTAAGTTAAGGGTACTGCCAGTAAAATGAATGTTTTGCCAGCTTAATTTATGTAGAAGTTACCTTTATTCTATGTTCAGTGTGATTCATAAAAGACTAACAGCAAAGCTCTTGTTTTTACTGGACACCAGAGGGCTGGAAAATTTCTTTCTGCTTTATTACTATTTAAATAGGAACTGTTAATATATAAAAATCCTCTAATTTCAACATTGTATTACAGATATTTGTATATCCCAGATATCATCTGGGATATCTGTATATAAATTCATAAGAAAGACCAGTGGTAATTTTTTTGAGAAACTGATTTAAAACAGATGATAGTAAAGAGCTGTACTCCTACAAACATGGTGATTTTGTATTACTTACTGTTAAATCCTCTCTCTCTTAAGAAGTCTGTGGGATTCAGGGACCATGGGGTATAGCATCCACCACTAGGAGGCAGGACACTGAAGAAGAGGAAGAAGAGACTCCTCCTCCCTGCTGCTATACCCCTCACTACTTCCTGATCACTTCAGTTTTGTAAAACAGAGAGGTGGAAGAAAATGCTTAACTATGTACAAGTAAAGAAAGAAAAACCTTAATGGAGACAAGGGCAGCAGCAGAGACTTTCCAGGTAGGTACCCCTGTGTCAGACAGACTTCTTAAGAGAAAAGGTAACAGTAATACAAAATCACCTTCTCTCTTACAAGTGTCTGTGGGACACAGGGACCATAGGGACATAACAAAGAAGTCCCCCCAAAGATAGGAGGGAGAAAGCAAGGCCAGCACATTTAGTGAACTGCTGCCTGCAGCACCTTCCTTCTGAAATGAGTGTTGGATGCTGCAAACACCTCAAATCTGTAAAACTTGGTGAATGACTTGAGGACCACGTAGCGGCCCTGCACACTTGTTCTGTGGAGGCTTGGTTCCTGAATGCCCAGGAAGTGCTGATACCCCTGGTGGAATTAGCTGTTAATCGCAGGGTTGTAGACTTCCCTTGCGCAATGCAAGCCTTGTGAATAGCCTTTCCTGATCTATCTGGAGATGGTGGCTTCGGAAGCCGGGGAGCCCTTGTTGGGTCCTGATGGAGGATAAGGAGGGCCGTAGAGGATCGTAATTCCTTGGTGCTGCCCCTCTCCTGAGTGGAGAATAAGTAGGCCCAGAATGGATATGCTCTGCCCCCCCCCCGGTTCCTGCCTCCCCTGCTGTGGAGAGCTTACTGTCCTGATTGTCGGCACTGCAATGTCCCTGTGCCCCGTTCGTTGAGATGCTCCCAATGTTGGACAGCAAGTGACAAGATTTCCATGCAGGTGATTCTGATGGCACGTAAAGGATGTTGCATCAAGCAGAAGAGCGTGAGCGAACAAGAAGGCTGAATATCGCATGATCTTCATAGATCAAATCGCAAAGGATTCGGCATGAAAATTGATGCGGACTTGCCAGAGCAGGAGGAACTCCTGTACTGCGGTGCCAGTGGTGAGAAGGAGCACCAGCATAGAAAGACTTCCCAGGCCGCATTTCCTGGGATGGATCAGCAGCAGGACATCAGGTTAACAGGATAACCCCTAGACAGTGGAAGGTGAGGCAGCTAGGTGAGGAGGGCAGAGGACAGGAGCTGTGGTTAAGGGTGGATGGTAGTACCTACCCATTTGCTGGTATGCTGTGCAACATCTGACTTCCCTTGTGTGGGAGCCAGGTATTTAGCAATAGATGGCTCCTGAAAGGAATTGTTCAATACAGCACCAGCGATCCCACAAAGGCGGAAGCCACTATAAGACATAATCCTAAAAGGAGACAAGTCTGTTCTGTCTCTTTGAGGAAACTAAAAAAAACTGTTTTAAAGGAAGTAGTGAGGGGCAAAGCAGCAGGGAGAAGGAGTCTCCTCTTCTTCTTCTTTAGTGTGCCCAAAAAAAAAAAGTTGGGATGCTGTGTCAAATATTAATTAAAACAGTTAATATAAAAGTCCAGACTGTAATTGCTTTTTTTATTATAACTGGATCCTATAGAACAAAGTATATGGTTAAAGGAATACTGTCATGAGAAAACATGTTTTTTTTCAAAATGGATTAGTTAATAGAACTTCTCCAGCAGAATCTGAAATCTGTTTTTCAAAAGCACAAACAGATTTTTTAATATTTAATTTTGATAGTTCACATGGGGGTAGCCATATTCATAATTTCCAAGGGTGCCACAGCCATGTGACCTGTGCTCTAATAAACTTTAGTCGCACTTTACTGCTGAGCTGTAAGTTGAAGTTTTATCACCCCCCTCCCAGCAGCCGATCAGCAGAACAATGGGAAGGGACCAAAATAGCAGCTCCCAGTAGATATCAGAATAGCACTCAATAGTAAGAAATCCTCGTCCGGCTTGGGACTCCTCCATGGGAGTAGGAGAAACAATAGGTTACCTAAAAGCAGTTCTAATGTGTAGCGCTGGCTCCTTCTGAAAGCTCATAATCAGGCACAATGCACTGAGATGGCGTCTACACACCAATATTATAGCTAAAAAAAAAACATTTTTTGGTTCAAGAATAAAAGTATAAATGGCAGAGTGAATTATTTGCTATGTAAACAGTGTAATTTAGAAATAAAAAGTACACCACTTTAAAATCCCTTTAAAGTAGAAATGTAATATAAACACACTGTATCAAACTTACCATTGACTGCATAGTATAGTGTATTGCATAGTATAATTGTATAGTAATGAGCATTGGCTATCCTGAAAGGATACGGACCATTCCAGAAGCAATCTTCAGTACTTCTAAAGCTTGCAAAGAACCAATTATTCCAGGTACTAAAAAGTAAAGAAAACAGCTGTAACGTATTCTTAAATGCTATTATCTTATTTTGTTATAACATAATGATTCTTGATTCACTGTATATAGAATTCTAAAGTTATACAGAACACTTTTTATACTGAATTCACACACTGGGCCAGATTTAATACGATGAGAAAAGCTTATCTCCAGATGCAATTCAATAAGAATAACTTATATCACTGTTTATGACATGAAAACTCTAATAAAGTTTATGGGAAAAACTGATTTAGAAAAAAAATTTTTTTCTCCTTAACTGAATCTCACTCATAAGTTTTTACGTGATAAACCATAAAATAACATTTTCTTATCAAATGGAATGTGGACCATTTTTCTGAACAGATTTTTGTGCTCGGTAATTTTATTGTGTGCATAAATTTACACCACGTGGTCTCAGTTTTAATTTATTTTAGAAGAATCAGAATTACTATGTTATGCAGTACATACACAAGGAAAAAAGGAGAAACAATACAAACCTATGCCAAGAACACCACCATCAGCACAGTTAGTAACGGTTTCGGAAGGAGGCGGCTTTGGAAATAAGCATCTGTAACATGGACCTTGTTGATAATTATACACTGTGAGCTTTAAAATACAAATCAAATAATGTATTAAGCCTTTATAAAATACATGGTTATTGATGTAATGTATATTAATTGAGCCTTGTACTCCCTACAATGTAAAATACTGGGCCTTCATTAAATAGAATGAATTTCCCTGTGCATAAGAAGAAGCAAAGCAAATCATTATCTGAGACATATCTATGCAAGAAAGCGCAAATGAATAACACTTTTACATAATACAGTAAATCAGCATTTTAAATGATCTCCCCAGTAGGTGCTGGAGGGGGTCGCATTATTTGACTGTCTTTATTGTAAATGCTTCCTATGCTGCATTTCAGATGAGGATTTGTTACTGTTGTCAATAGTTTTAAACGGATTATAAATATAAATTTGAAATAATAATGTCACTTCCTTTACCAAGCCTTTCTTTATAATTTATGGCATCCATTTGCTGAATGAATTGTTTGTCCATCTTTAAAATCTACTTATTTCTGTGCATTTTTTGTCTAGCTAATAATTTAAACAAGCAAAATTATGTGAGCTTACTTTACATATATTTCAAATTGCATTCTTGTAAGTGATAACTGTGGTTGGCATTGCATCAGTTGTCTGGCAGGAACATTTGATTAACCAATGGCAGCCAATGGCAGTTATTTATTCATTTTAACATCTGGACGTCCAAATTAAACCCTTTCACAAACTTAGAGACTTTTCCCCTACCCATAACCCTTCTGTGTGTTTTGGAAAGTGAGCAATGATAATATTAGGACTAAGGCCCTCTCATCTGGAAGCAGCATTTATGTTTTGTGGGTGAGACTAGGTTCTTAGAATTAAATAATTACTACAATCATAACTTGGACCCCTTAAACTAATTCTCTGGATTTTTGGTCTCAGGCCATGAATTTGCATTATAAAAGCTCATATATCAGGGTATAACCAGATACAACAGAAAGTAAAATCTGTATGTAGATAGTATATGAATATGAAAATGAACACTATTGTAAAAAATATCTTCAACTAGACACATAATTTACTTCCAGGGAGGAAGTGCAAATTTTCATTGTCTGGTGTTACTAGTCTTACAACAATATAATGTATCTCACCTTCAGGCATCTAAGTACATGAGAAGCAAAAATACAAAATCTTTAAATGCATACCAAAAATATTGTAATCATTCCCTAATTTATAACATACCTGCCCTTCCCACCTGAGAGCACTGGCAGATACAAGTGGTTTTCCAGCCAAAACACAAGCATCATTAACCAAATATCGTGTTGGAACATTATCAGAACAATCCGCAATGATGTCATATGTGACAAAAATGATTAAGAAAAAAAACTAATTTTTAAATTCTTACTTGATGTGTATATCTGCTTTGCCAAATAAACACATTATGTGATTTTACTGAGAATAAATACAACAATCATTTCAGACATGTTGAAAGACAATTAAGCTCACCTAGGGGCAGATTTATCAAAACGTGAGTTTAGAGCTTAATACATCAATACTCATACATGTTCTATACATTCCTATGTGATTTTATCAAAGTAAGAGTTCACGATTTGATAAACACCTTCTTAAAATAATGAACAGAAGTGGGTGACCCTAAGTCACATTCATTGACAATCAATACTATTGGCAGAGACTAACATTTTAGAATTGATAAAACATAATGTAAGTTTTGTGCAAATATTCTCTCTTTCTTCTCTGTTGTTGCTAACACCTCAGAAACCTTCTAATGGATTCTGTATTTACTCCAGAAGCAGGTCAATAATTTGTCATTTAAGGGCCTGACAAGGAGGCCATAAGGAAAAATAAACATCAAAAAACACATGCTGCTTGAGAACCTCCTGTTGGAGAGCTCCACATTAGGCCATTACATTAGACTAAGGAAGAAACAGTTGCACACAAAAGGTTCTACATGGTCTTCAGCTGTCAGTATCTGCAAATTTGTGTACACAATTTGCAAGGAATTTTAGCTTTGTAATTGCACCCCTTTCTCTTTTTGCCATTTATAAATATTTATGTCTTAATATATTCATATGGGTAAGTGCGAGGATTTCTTTGTCTTAATAAATTTTGTGGTCACACTCTCATTCCATCCCTGCTTAATAATAAAATTGTTCAGTGGTAAGCACAACTTTCCCTTTTGCTAAAGTTTATACAGAAGCAGTGGCCAACTCCACGTTGTAAACTCTATCATTCCTGCTTCTGGTGAATATTGTGGGGTCCAAAAAACAGACTACCATTAGTGAGTTTTAACTTTGGAAAGCTAGTTGCACGTAAATGTCTAAGTGCTACATAGTATAATATAACTGAAGACATACCGGACATGCACAGACAAGTACTTACTGTATTTGTGCTACAGTGTGTTTGAAATACAGAAGAGTAAAATGCAGGATTCAACAAGAGCTTATGCCTTTTTGCAGGATGTGGGTATGTTCCAAAGTTTGCTACAGGTCTAGTCACCTACAACAAACCAATCTGGTAGCATTTACTGGTAGCCTGCTTACACTTGGGCAAACTTGGCATCTTTACTACATTCCCCCGTGTGTCATGTGAAATACGATAACAAAAAAGTTATAATTTCAGATTTTGCTAAATTTTGTCTTAGAAGCCTGTAATCAGGCAAATAAAAAAGTATACAGATTTGGTCTTATAAGTCTCTGGATTTATATGCACTAACTGTATAAAATTTTACATTTATGTTCTTCCATTTTAACAACTCTTTGACAGCTAGAAATACATTTTGAATATTTAGGGCAATGTTAACTACTGATCAAACTAGTTAATTACTTTGGTACATTATTTTTGCGGTTTAGGATCCAATACCATGTGCAATCATTGCATTGGATTTGCTTTTATTTAGCCACAAGTGAAGTTGGGAACTAACGTGTGCGGGACTGGACTTGGCCCACAGTTGGCGTTACTTACAATTTATCCCACAGGTGTTATTTGCATTCAGGTCAGGGCTCTTGCAGACCAGTCACATACTCTGTAATGTGCTGGGGGAAACAATGGTGCAAATCAAATAATTCTGCCACTCCTATGTAAGCAAAAAGGTCCTTGTTTTGTGACACAAGTAGGACGCATGGGCAGCAAGAATAACATTGCATGCTCCAGCCCTAGTTTCCTTTCAATGCAAAACAACTTCAGGTCATAATTCCTCCTGCACCAAGCTTTACAGTAGATATTCAGAAGATGTGCGTTCACTGTCCAATGGCAGTGACCTTTGCACCACTCAAACTGACTTTTGGTATTGCACATGGCAATGGTTTTATTTGCCTCTAATCACCCATAAAAACCCAATGTATCCTATTAATAGTTCTTGTGCTGAATTTGTAACTCACCAGTGCATGTTCCGTCGTCATTTTAAACAGAATGAATGGATACTTTATGTATGAATAAATGTGGACAGTGGACAAAAAAACCCAAAACATTTTCCCTTAAAAATAGGTCTTATTTGCAACCATAGTAAATTATAAGATAATTGATCGTACCATGCTTGCCATACAGTATGTTAACAATACAGTGAGTAATGGACTTTTTTTTAAAACTTTTATATATAATCCTACTGAAAAGGATATTGTCGAATAATCTGCAGACCATTTTCAGGGTTTAAACTCATGTGATAAGGAAGATAGATCACCGATGAGTTCAACCTAAAAGTAGAAACAAAAGGAATTCAATCAATGCCAGTTTGCATGCATTTTGTATTAATGCAAGAGCAGGTGAGGATAAAGAAAAAAAGCAGCTTAAAGGGACAGTATGCCCCCTTTTGTAACATTAGTTCTGTGAACAGGGCTTGTACTAACCACACTTTTTGCCCATTGTTTTAAATATGTATATGTACAATGAAACACTAAAGGTGGCCATACACGTGGCGATCCGACGATGTTTCGTGCGACCATCGGTCGCACGAAACATCGTAAGATCCGCCACACACCATTCAGGACTGAATCGGCAGGTAAGGAGGTAGAAACAATAGGATTTCTACCTCCTTCTGCCGATTCAGCTCTGAAGGGAGAATTTTGGTCAGGCGCCTTCTATGGCGCCCGATCAAAATTTTCAAACTTGTCCGATCGGCGAGTCGTCCGATATCGGCAGCTTCCTGCGATATCGGTCAACTCGCCGACATGCCATACACGCACCGATTATCGTACGAAACGAGGTTTCGTACGATAATATCGGTGCGTGTATGGCCACCTTAAGAGGCCAATTTATTAAAGTACGATTGCTCTGAATACAACTAATTTTAATTTTTTCGTACTGCGCGTATTTTCTGCAACTTTTTCGTACTTTGCGACAAAATTGTCGCCCCGAGTAAGAAAGTTTCGGATTCATTCAAGCTTCGGTATCGTGACTTTCCTTGGGCCAGGTTGGAGCTGCAGAGTGCCATTGATTCATATGGGAGGCTTCCAAAATCATGCACAGAAGGATCAAAGTCAGAAAGGTTTTTCCACCGTTCATGATTGCTCAGATACGAAAATGTTGTGACTTTCAGATCGCCAATATGATATTATCATGACTAATACGATTTTTTCGTAAGATTTTCGTGATATTTGCAATCATCAGAAATGATCATATTCAATCTGAATTTTACCCATTTTGGGATTCAAACTCGTTCCCTATTTATGCTCGAACCTACAGGCTTGAATGAGTTTTATAAGTCACACTGGGTCTGTGCCTTATTATTTATGCAGCTTTCATTTATTTTTCCTGAGTGGGCATTTGTTGGAAAATAAAATTCAACAGCATTTAGGTGCTTTTTTATTTATTCATTTTTTAAACAAAAGCCTGCTTGGAAGTTACCAAGCCTGCCTGGAAGTTGGAAGATATCGGCCCCAAAACCCAGCGTGAGTTAGCAAACTCACACAAGGTTTCAATCATGATTGTAAGAGCACTATGAAGAGCAAAATCTGGGTTGGTGCTTTTGTTAGGGCAACATCACATCTGCTATAAACAAGGGATTCTCTTCCTTCTCTTGTCTGTCTTCTGAATCTCGGGGCAGGCACATGCACAGTAGAGTGAAAAAGCCGTCTCTTTTGTTAAAGTTAGACTTTTCACTCTACTGAGCATGCGCAAAGACAGAAGAAGGAAGAGGATCGCTCTCTCTCAGCTACCTGGGGCTGGTACAGTTTTTTCCTAATAGAAGCAACAGCCCAGGGTATAAGGTAAGCAACTACAATCGCTAGGGGGGTTAGAGGGAGGGAGGGGGCTGCCTACGTGCCTCCCATACCCACACCTCATGAATATAGTGCTACTGAACACAGACAGCACTTTATTCATAGAGGTTGAAACATGCAGCATTTTTTCTTTGTCCAGGCCAGGGAGTTTTGTTTGGCACTGGCATATCCTAAAATCTTCTACATACCATGCTGCAGATCATGTTCAATCTTTTCTTTTTATCTTACAAATGTGTATTGTAATTTTAGCCTTCAAGACCTAAAGTTTAGCAGAAGCCATCTTAAAGAATTCAGACTACCATCTACAAACCTCAAAGCCAATAAAGTAAACTACTGGTCTCCCAGATTCCCACGTCCTCTTCAAGGGAATGTTCACCTTTTGCAAGTCCTACTAGAGTGTTAGGACTTCACAAAAGAATAGCTTCATCCACTACATTAATTTTGTTTTAAAAATGGCTTCTTTATGGATTAAAAACAATCACTTACCCAATTCAAGTTTAGCACTAATGCAGAGATCAGCAGTAGGGAGAAAAAGTGCATCAGTCAGCAAGAGAGAGGAGAAAAGAATTACTGCTAATGTATGATTGCTCTTCTTTCCTCTACAAATGATTGGGTTGGCTGACTGCCATGTGCAGAATGCAAGCACTTTATATACTCCCTACTACGGTCTCTGCTTTTGGTAGTGTACGAGGGGAAAGACCCTCTCCTTCTGTGGGAGATGGCATCTTTGAGGATACAGTAAGTGGCAATTAAAAAGCCTCATATATATAAAGAAGCATTTTTGAAAACTGGAATTGGTAAAGTTCTTCTAAGTATTTCCTCTTTGGTAAGACTTTCCAAAAGGTGAACACCTCCTGTAAAGTCTTCTGATACAATCCTCCTGCTCTTAGGAAACCTGCTTATCCTATATTATTGTTTTTATCAAAAGATAATTTACAAAATACTTCTGCTAATGTTCAAAGCCTTTCACTCTTCTGTACCTCACTATATCTGTTTATATATCTACCCTTCTATTCCTCTGTAAGAACTTTCCCACACGCTCTTTGAAACAAAACTCATATTCTACTATATTCTAGTATGATATCCTTTTTTTGACTACTAAATAGTAAGATTTTTTAACTGTCCTGTTTGTACAATACCTTTTCATAAACAGGTAGTGCTATACAAACATATACATGCATAAGAAAAACCTACTGGCATAGAGAAAAACATCATTTGACAGCCAATAATGAGAAGGGGTTGTACACATGCTTTCTGATTCCCAGATTCCACCAGAACCCATACAGTGGTTAAAATTATTTTGCATTTTCATCACTTCTGTGAAAGGCAGATACCTTCCAACAAGTTGTTGTTAGGATGTAAGTTATAGACCACAGATTCCTGCAAACACATACAGTATTACTAATATGCATCCTGCTATATTCAGGTGAACCGTTCACGTAAAACAGTCTATGGAGGCAGTTTGAGCCTAGGTAGCAGCAACACTTCTGCAAAATAATTTTAGAGTAATGCAAATTATTGACTGACTTGAGCAGTTATTATTTAAACTACAGGCTACATTAAATTTGTGCAATATGGCCACACAAGGATGTCCAAACTGACCAAAGTCTATACCATTGCTCTTAAGAGATGTAGGGATTTTGTAAGTCTGTGTTACACTAGATTTTCGGCCAGTCACACAAATTTTAACACACATTTTATCAAAGTTTAACTTTGATGTGATGCGCCAGAGTATGGAATTGAGAGGGGAGGCACATCTGCAGAAACAATGGAATACGTTATACTGGAAATGGTGACTTTATAGTAAATGTTCAGTTTTTGATTAAGGCTATATTTACTGTTTTTTAATTAGCAAGTACGCAACTGAAATTTCAGTTAGGCAAAGGGTTGGAGTGTCAAAGGTATGACCCCTCAAGCTATGAGTGAGCCTGAGGCTATGCTTCTAACGTCTTTTGCTTTTGCACCAATCTGTATATGGCCGCAAAATGATGCATTACTCTACATACTGAGCATTTTTAACATTTTCAAATAAGTTTGCCTAAGGGCAGTCTTTCACAAGTAGATATTTCATCTGACTTAAGAGGTCAGAAACTGTTAGGGTTATCAGTCCATAAAATTTACATTCATGCCTTTGCTCAGGCCTTTTATAGGAAGATGACAGGGAACTGTGGCTCTTTCAATTTTAACATTGGCTGATGTCCCATTTACTTGATGAGAATGTCCTCAACAAATGACAGGCAGTAATCTAATACATGCTGGAAGATCAGTGAAAGCAGGAATGGTTGGGAATAAGACTGGGTTTATCATAAACATTTTGAGCCTTTCACTATGGTGAAAAAATATATTCTACACCATAGGAGTTTTATTTAAAAAATCTGCCTAAAAGTAAACATTTTTAAATACACAGGAAGCTTTAACATTGATTGCTAGCCAACTGTTAGTGAATAACTCCCCCTTCAGGCAAACCACCAGTTCATACATAAGCCACACATAAGATGGTAAAACATACTTCTGTAACGTTTTCACAATAGACACAGATTTTGGCATTCCTAGCCTGTTTTCACCATGCAGAACTTGTCGATGAAGATTACTCATTTCAACCACATCATAATCGAGCAACCCCAAACGACCTGTGCAGAAATAAATTTAATCAGCAGTCATTCATAATTTTATTTGGTAACAAGAAAACATAATTATTTGTTGCCATTTCGAAACTACTATACTAACTGATGAGTTTGGGGAACAGGGGTCCCAGGATACTGGGGCAAATATATTGGGGTTATGTGCCTGGCAACTACACCTATTTTGAGACAATTACAATGAATATCAGGAGGGATTTTGTAGAAAATACAGAGCATAACAGACAAATGAGTAAAAAAAATACCTTATCTTGGCAAGGTAAAATCTCAAACACCAACATAAAGAAACAGTATAACCCCTTATTTAGAATGAGTTTATTGGATTGTGCTGAATATACTTTTGTCCTACTATATTAATCATGAAAAACCTATGGGTTTTTAAAAAGTATTTCTTTGCCTAAACAGGGCACATGGGAAAAGTAAAACTTCTCTAATGTTTGTCCTTGCGAGGCAGATGATGCCTAGATAGTCCCCCAACACAAAACAGTCACAACAAAGGGATTGTATACAGGTATTTATGAGAGTATATACAGTCATGGCCCAAATTGTTGGCACCCCAGAAATATTTATCACAGACAAGTATTGCAGTAACACGTTTTGCTATACACATGTTTATTCTCTTTGTGTGTATTGGAACAAAACAAAAAAAAAAAAAAAAAAAGGGAGGAAAAAAAGCAAATTGGACATAATGTCACACAAAACTCCAAAAATGGGCTGGATAAAATGATTGGCACCCTTAACTGAATTTTTGGTTGCACATGTGTTACTGGAATACTTTTCTGTGAGAAATACTTGATTTTCTGGAAAAATTTTTGGGGTGCCAACAATTTGGGCCATGACTGTATAATATACAATGGATTTGGGGGTATTTATAAGAGTATATATAATAATCTCTTCTTTAGAGAAACAGAAATAAAATAAGACATTAAAAAAGGCAGTTTAATGTGAACATAAGGTACAACACATATAGAACAGTTACATAAAAATATCAGTACATTATTATTTAATCTCTCATTGGAATTAGGCAAGAGTGCATTAGGAATTTAAGTATCAAGACATAAAAAGTATTTCTATTGTATATCATCAATTTTCTAGCACTAACAAAAAACATACCTATTCCAGATGCTGCTAAGTACTGTGCTACAGGACAGCCTAGGCCTCCACATCCTATGACCAACACAGAGACTTTTGAAAGATTTAGTTGACCTAAAGTGGAAAGGCACAACATAAACATTAAGGCCAAAGTGTAGTCAGTATTCACAGTTTAAATCTTCAGGCAAATAGAATGTTTTACAGATACAAATAAAATTTAATCAAACAAAATATATTAAGCTTATATGAAGCTTACTATAAAGTAAGCCTTGGGACACAGACCCACCATCACTGCTGGAATTGACCTGAGACTTTCAGTGCTAGTTAGTTATTTTAAAAGAGATAGCTCATATTCTAGGCAAAGAGAGCCCCCGAAAAGATGTGTAAGATTTAACTTTCAATCAAATTCTAATTCTGACTGCTGCATATAGGAGAAAGATTGCTGGGAGGAAGATACAGAATTTCAAACTGAGAATATTTTGAAAATTTCTTATTTCCATAAGATCATATGTCCCCTTTAAAGGAAAGTCTCAATCACTAGGGGTGCCAAATGTTAGGCACTTATCTGATACCCCAGTCACTGCTCCTGTAAGCAGTAATTTGCACCGACCCGGGATTCTTCTCAGCCTGAGCAATGTGGATTGATCCTGCTTTTTTCAGTTCCCTGGGGCCGACGCATGCATAGTACAAAGAAAACGCTGGCTTTTTTTTTTGGCTTTTCACTCTAAGAGCATGCATGCCCAAGCAAAGAAATAATCAGGAATGGATCACTCCATGGTGCTTAATGTATGTATGTATGTATATCTTTATTTATAAAGCGCTACTTATATACGCAGCGCTGTACAGTAGAATACATTAATTTAATGAAGAGTACTTTAGGCTGGTGCAGTTTTTTGCTAACAGGAGTTAGTAGTAATCCAAATTTAGAAACAACCATTACTACTTCAATAAGGCTTATCCTGGATTTGGGATGTATATCCTACCACATTTTCGACTGGGGCACCAAAGTGACCAAATCTCCCTGCCAGACTCAAAACACAAGCTAGTGCTAGGCAATGAAAAGTGCTTGACAAGTGACATTGCCAATGCTTTCAAACATTTAGCAACCCCACAATTGGCTTACATGGGCTGGTGCGGTGGGGACATATTGCTGGGACATCTGTAGTTATACCCATGCATAAGTTCACAGTAAGGAGTAATTCAAAGTACAAAATAGACTGTATAAAATAATGATTCACCTTGAGTCTGTATAAAAATCATCATCATCATAACATGCATTGTTGTCGGCAACAAAACCGGCTCAGAATTGTGATCCAATATCTCACCCTCCAAAAGTCTTTTCTAAGTTTACTATTTTTAAGCGGCTCAAACTGTCACAATACTGCATACTGCATTTTTTTTCCCTGAACAACTGCATTTGTGAGTTCTTTTATATGAAGACAGGTACTAAGTACCTTCTACTTACCTTGAACACCAAACTCTGGCAAAACAAGTTGCCTGCTGTACCGTAATATGTCTGGGTTAGTAAGAGAGCTCTTGTTGAGTTCTGGCAAAATTTCATCTGCCCCATGTGATTCAGGCAGAGAGTAGGATTTAACCTAAAGAAGCAAATACAATTTGCATGACCAAGTAGAATCAGAAAATGAATTAATTGATGAAATGATTTTAGTAAGTCTAAACCATATCTGCATTCTTGGGATTTCAAGGCTTATTTAAATCCTGAGTTTGTTCCGAGAAAAATGTTTTACTAATTATCGTCAGGAGTAGTTACAGCAATACCAATGACACATTTGTAATACTATATTGGTCAAAAATTCTTACCTGAACCCCCCCCCATTTAGCTGAATAGGAAATATGCTATGCCAAATGCATACAATATATGCCTGCCTGCATTAACATTCAAAACAAGGGTGGAAATTTTTGGTGGGGTCACATCCCGATTCAGATGCCTATGATTGATGGTGTAATCTGTCCAAAATCAAGTGCATTTATTGCACAATTCTAAATACAATAGTCAGACTATACATCTGTAGTGGTGCTGTTATGCTTGCAACAATTCTGCATATTAATATAGTATGTCTTTGGCAGAGCACATCATATTTCCAGTCCAACTGAATGTGTTTCAGGTAAGAATGTTTTGTCATTTGCATTGCTGCAACTAACCCTGATGATTATACATTAGTAAAATCCTTTCCTCTGAACAAACTTGTGAAAAAAACGTTTTTTTTTACCATGGGAGAACAGGGCTCAAAAGGACACTATGCATATTTATTGCTTCTGCAAACCATAGTTTTGTTTGGTCTGTTTAAAATAAGTAAGCTTGCTTTAATCAACCATCGGCCTATTTCATAATGTATAATAGTTTCATAATGTATTATCAAAAGGATGATTTTATAAGTGTATTGACTACAGAGGAAAAATGTTTAGAGCAAAACAAATATACAGATAAACAGCAATTTAGTTGATTAACATTTATATAACTTACAATATCACTGCATGAATGCATGTCAGAATAAAGAGACTAATGGCAAATAAATCACTAAAGCATAATATTGGTACCTCATTGCCCTTTAAATGAGGCAGTTTATCGACGGAAGAACCAGTACATGTAATCTGTGAATCAATTCCATCCATTCCGGACATCAAGTCAGTTACAGGACCAGTCTAGCCAGAAACCAGCAAGTCCTGTCAGTTACTGAAAGAGCCACAGAAATGGATTATAAACCAGGGGAGTGAAAATGTGTGTTCTGTTAATTTCCACAGTCACCTACCCCCCCCCCCCTTTTATTTTAAGAAAGTATTTATGAAGTTACAGTCTGATCTGCTTCAGACAGTGTTACTGTAGCAGCAAGGTCCGAGCCTCAGCCACATGTCTGTGTGTATGAGAGATGCCAGAATGGAGTTGCTTTCAGGGTAGTGATGTCACAGCCATGTGACCAAGATGTGGGATGGAACCATGATGTCATGTAGGGGAGTGTCTAAGCTGATATTTCCTGCTATGTAATGGCACCATGTGACAGCTTTGGGATGGGTGTAACTGTTCCCTGTCCAGAGAAGGGGGGAAGATGTAGAATGCCAGAAAGGTATAGCATGGAACAAAGTAGGGCTTTGCGGGGATCTCATCAGGGAAGTTCAATACAGCTCTGGAAGCACACTGTGATAAGCACAGAGCTCCATGGAATGGTAGTCATTTATTCAGGACTACTAGAGCACTGTGATATGTACAGGACACACAAAAATTAATGCATATTCTTCAACATGCAATCATTTGGCATTTGAGTTGCAGGCTTGAGTGCATCTAAACACATCAGCTATTTGAATCCATTGGGCCCGAATCACTAAAGTCCGAAATAAGGAGTGCTATTTATAGCATGCGTTAAAAATCTTATCACTTCTTATTTTTCGCTCGATTCACTAAAAGGACACTTGTCATAATTAAGAAGCGATGTTCTTGGCGTTATTTATCTTGCAACGACATATTTTCAAGCAACGTGCTGTGTAATATGTTGTGCGCTGCGTAATATATTGCTTGAAAATATGTCGTCGCAAGATAAATAACGCCAAGAACATCGCTTCTTAATTATGACAAGTGTCCTTTTAGTGAATCGAGCGAAAAATAAGAAGTGATAAGATTTTTAACGCATGCTATAAATAGCACTCCTTATTTCGGACTTAAGTGAATCGGGCCCAAAAATTCCTGATTGTACTCATACGTATACAGAGTTTCACTGCATTTTTTAGAAACAACATTCTGCATTTTTTGTGCTTGATGTATGTACACAGAATAAAAGTATCATATACAAATATACTTAGCTGTTTAGAGTGCCATGAATTATATTTGACCACTGTTTACTGCCTTCATGTATTCAATTGATATAGCATATTTATGTGGTCCAAGCTGTCAGATGTGACATCCTATCCATTTAGATAGGATTGTACCCATATCCAAGAGAGGCTTCAGGCCAGTTCTTTTGGGGTTTAAGAAACAAACATTTGGTTGGGACTCCCTCACAACAGAAATAAATACATGAGAAATAAATTACTCATGCTGATAAATATCTCCAAATCTTACCCCAAATGGCCTTCACAGTGGGATTTAGGTGTATCCAGCAGAGCAAATAAGCACATAATCCCACATGCCACCCTAACTGGCCTTCAGACTGCTCCAGATTGCTTATAACAAAGTTACATAAATAAAGAACTGGTGTAAGTTTCCCTTCTATATCTCCTGAGGTATGCAGTAGAACAAATAAGCACTTGCCACAAACTTTAAATGGTCTTCAGGATGACTTTGTCTTAGCTCATATAAAGGTTACAAATATATAGACCAGTGGTGCAACAGTAAGCACAGCAAAGGAAAAAGCCCAGCTTCATTAGACTGCACATCTGGGCTTGGAACTTTACAAAGAATCCCTGGAAAATTAATCAAAGTTGGTGGCACAGGAAGGTACCCATGATTGGTGTGTTTTTAAAACAAGGTCCAACAATTATTAACAATTATATTCAGTGTGTGTGTCTGTGTGTGTGGGTGATAAGTGAATATAACTGTCCTTGTCCGTTAAAAACCTAAGGCCATCCACATATTGAGACTCCCACTAGCAGACACCTATTAATGGGTGGCACTGCACTACCCCAGCAGCATGATTACTGAGCGCCTTCACCTGCAGCATCCTACCAGTTCTGCCCAGATGGGTTCACACTGCACTACTCCAGCAGCCCTGAACAGATCGTGCAGTCTTTGACCCGTACACATTACAATTCTCTCGGCTAGCAGCTCTATCCATACATTGAGCTCCTAAGTGTCCTACCTATATCACAATGCGCTTCTTTGCACTTCTTGCAAATTCTCCTTTCTGTAGTGCTGCACCTTTGTGGCATAATAATTACCATAATTCTGCATTCAACCCCCCCACTTCCTTCTCTTAGTAGGCAGCAGCTAACTTTCTTTAGACGGTCACTTGGGGAAACGACATGGGCAGCCCATAAGAATGATGGAGGATGGTTGACGTATGACATCACTAATAGGAGGGGCCAGGAGGGATGACATAACATGGAGGAGGGTGAATAGGAAAGGCAAAGAGAGAATGGCATACTGTTACTAGCTGTACTGGAGGTGGGATAAGGATTTGTTACCAGTAAGGATATTTTAGAGAGATTTTAGAGAGAGCAGGACGCACTTTAAATGTTCTGATGTTTGTCCTAAAATGGGCACCGTACACACTCCCCTACGTGACAACACGCACTCCCTCCCACCGCTTCCTCGCATGCCTGTGAAATCAGTATCCATAGTATTACTCTTAATTAAGTGTGTGAATAGCGCTTAGTTGGTTATCGGGGTCTGGCAAAGGGGCTGCATGCTAAGAAATAAGTAGCAATTATGAGTGGGCTAGCTCGGCTGCGAAAGACTGCTTTTCTAATGGTCTCTGGTAAGTCTAACTGGGGATCCAAACAAACTGTTTAGCATCTTACTATAAAATAAGGGCAAAAGTTTGTAATTTTAATTTGTGACTCATAAAATATGAGTTTAATAACCTCCCTAAATCTAAATATGCAGAACGTTTCTGGAAATGACTCATCTGTTGAGTGTAAGGTTAACAGATTTATTAAAGGACATGTCAACCCCAAAAATATTTTTTTTGTCTAATAAAAGAAAACATTCTAAGCAACTTTGCAATATGCATTACATATTTGTAATGTGTTTTTAGTTATTTATATATAACTGCTATTAAAAACAGTGCCTGTCTGTCCTTTCTATTCTCTGCCCTGGTGGCTCTGGTGTTTGAAGCAATGTAACAAACACCAGCAGATTTTACAGACCTGACTTGCTGGAGGAGACTGACACTTGCATCATTTTTTAAAAAGTAATAACCAGGAGTTCAGCAAATGCTGCTTTCTATAGCAATTACATTTACACATAACTTTTAAAGCACTAATAATTTTTAATACATTTATATTGGAAAATTGCTTAGAATTAAGTTTTATTAGGCATAAAATTATTTTTGGGGTTGACATCAAAATCAAGAGAAATCAAGAGACATCTTTTAAAGTCCAGCATGCTGTTCACTGGTTTATTCAGTCCATGATGGAATCAATTAGCTGATATGTTTATGTATGCCCAAACCTGTGTTTCAAACACACACAAATAAATGCCTTTGGGTAAGAGAAGCAGAAAAGAGCATCAGTGTGAAGGATAAATTAAAGCAGCGCTGTCCAACTTCTGTGGTACCGAGGGCCAATAATGGAAGCCAGTTTGACCACTCCCCCTTTTTATACCACACCCATGTTATCACAAGAGCTTTTAAGACTATACCCACATTAATGGTGATAGCGCAGCAAAACCCCAAATGGTTGGTGCTCACTGTAGGGATATCATGCTTCATTCATATGTGAAAGAATTATATTAAGCCATGTTAAGACACAACCTTAAATCCCTATGCCTCCTCTTCCTCTGTGGATAGCACAGCAACCCCCAGCACATAATTACACACCTTAGGGACCATATAATGACTATTTTCAAATGCTATCAAACTCCCAGAACAAACCCCTGCCAGGTTCACCTCCCACAGGCAGCATAGGGCAGGCAGAGTATGGCACACACAAGCAGCATAGGGCAGGTAGAGTATGGCACACACAGACAGGGTAGGGCAGGCAGAGTATGGCACACACAGGCAGAGTAGGGCAGGCAGAGTATGGCACACACAGGCAGAGTAGGGCAGGCAGAGTATGGCACACAGGCAGGGTAGGGCAGGCAGAGTATGGCACACACAGGCAGGGTAGGGCAGGCAGAGTATGGCACACACAGGCAACATAGGGCAGGCAGAGTATGGGACACACAGGCAGCATAGAGCAGGCAGAGTATGGCACATAATCTGCCTGTGCTAACCGCTAATCTGCTGATTTTTTCGTGCTAAAAATACGAAAAAGTTGCGTTAGGTACGAAAAAGTCGCTGAAAATACGATTGGACCGTTCGAACGAATGCTCGGAGCATTCGTGGATAAGTTAATGTGCCCCATAGTCTTACTAACTGAGCATGTTCACTTGGTCTGGGTGTCTGTGCAGGAGAGAGGCATTATGGGAACTTTCTTTACACAGCTCAGCGTTTTTTTTTTTTCCTGTTTGGCTTCTGATCATCTCAACAGGTAAAATATGGGGAGACTTAAGGGCACTATTGAGAGAACTGAAGGTATGCCTGCAGCTTGAGATTAACTCTTTATTAGCCTTTCCTTCTCCTTTAAAGGAGAAGGAAAGGCTAAGTCACTTGGGGGTGCCAAAATGTTAGGCACCCCCAAGTGACTTAGATCGCTTACCTTCTACCCTGGGCTGGTGCCCCTGTACGGAGAGAACAGCACCAGCCGGGGTAGCAGCGAGCGCTTCCTCCTTCCTTTTCGCATGCGCCGCCCGACGGATTTCGCCGGCAGAAGAGAAAGGAAGGAGGAAGCGCTTCCTACAGGTACCCTGGGCTGGTGCTTTTTTCTCCTAACAGGGGCACCAGCCCAGGGTACAGGTAAGCGATCTAAGTCACTTGGGGGTGCCTAACATTTTGGCACCCCCAAGTGACTTAGCCTTTCCTTCCCCTTTAAGGGATGAGTAGTTTGTCGGTTAAAAAGTAGTGTGTATAATTGACTATATCATGGGAAACATATTCTGCGATAGGGGTAAATTGGGGCAAAAGAAAAGGGGCAGTTGTTAAAGGAGAAGGAAAGGTAAAAACTAAGTAAGCTTTATCAGAAAGGTCAAATGTAAATGTAAATACAGCCATAAGCACTCACAGAGAAGCTGCACTGAGTTCTCTATCAAAAAAAGCACAGGATATCTTGTCTCCTTTTTTGTAAACATGTTCTTAGGGAATCTGACTTCCTCTCTCAGAAAAATCCTTCATTCCAGGGGCCAGAGTCTGTGCTGTTCCCTCCTCTTTTCCCTTTCCTGTTCCCCACTCCCATAAGAATTCATAAAACTCACTCCTTCCACTCTTAGGAATGTGTGATCTGAGCTATAAGGCTAGACTGCAAGATGGAAGCTATAAACCCCAAACTAAAATGGCTGCTGCAATCTTAAACAAACAGAGAAAACTTCTAGGGCTGTTTACTGCGGTATGATTGTTTTCTGCAGAATAAATATAGCATTCTAGGTTGCACTAATCTTAGTTACCTCTTGTCATTTTTTTTCAGCTTCGGCAAACTGTCGCATTCAGAGATATCAGAGTAGCAGGACGGAAAAACATCAAGACAGCACATCAGCTAATGCATTACTGAATCATCTTATCTTCAAAATAAAGTCAACAGGACCCATAACAGTTTCAGAGTATATGCGAGAAGTGTTGACCAATCCTGTAAAGGTGAGGGTATTTTTTTTTTTTTTTATTTAAAATAATGTACATTTATCATGCCTAAAACTCTTTATTTTTTATGTACAGTTGGGACTGTACAGGTGGCCTGGCTTGGCACCTGTAGTGCAGAAGATACATTGTCAACTGAGATTATGTAGTTATACCACTTTAACAAACAGCTGTTTCAAATAAATATGAAAGGACATCTGTTATGAGTACATCACTTTTGGCTGCTTCAGACTGAAAACTTTCATCCATGACCTTTATTGATGTATAGAGGGTCATACATCAATAGGAATTAGCAGCGCCTAACCTGCCCGTGATCTAATCATTTGACTTCTGTTCTGAAAGGTTGCACCAGTAACATTTGGTAGTTCTCATATGGATGTGTCGGTTAGTGCCATTTCTTGCACCACTGCTCAGAAAATCAGAAAATATGGATTTTGGCCTGTCTGTCTGGTCATGTGTTTTCAACTCTGGGATCAGTTTTAGATCTGTGCAAACCAAAAATGTAACCAACTGCTCCACCTGGGGGCCTATTTATTAAAGTACGACAGGTACGAATTACAAAAATTCATATTTGATCGTACTGTGCGTATTTTCTGCGACTTTTTCGTATAGTCGCGCGATATATGTTTTGTATTTTGCACAACTTTTTCGTACTTTGTGACAAAATTTGTGCGACAAAATCGTATTGTCACGCCGTGTACAAAGGTTTCGGATTCATTCAAGCTTCGGTATCGTGACTTTCCTTGGGTCAGGTTGGAGCTGCAGAGTGCCATTGAGTCCTATGGGAAGCTTCCAAAATCATGTACAGATGGATCAAAGTCGGAAAGGTTTTCCTGCTGTTTACAATCATTTGGATACGAAAATTTTGTGACTTTCGGATCGCCAATACGATATTATCGTGACTAATAATTTTTTTGTAAGCATTTTCGTGATATTTGCGATCATCAGAAATTATCGCATTTAATCCGAATTTTTCCCAATTCGGGATTCAAACTCGTACTTTGATGAATAGACCCCCTGGTGTATTGCTAGATGGGGAAGTGAAGAGGACCATCATGCATCCATATAAATGCTTATTCAAATGGTGCCATTCTTAATATTTTCTAAATCATTCCAAATTGAACACCAGCCCTCAACAATCAGTTTTGTATAAGCTGATACAATTGTTTTTGGGACAGTCTAATTTTATATCGCATGCCAAAGACTGAAAATAAGTTTGTATTGCCTTGGATGTTTATTTCTCAACTACATTTTTTTTATTGTTTTCTGAATTGCAGGGTTATTATATGCACCATGACATGCTTGGAGAACATGGAGATTTTGTGACTTCTCCTGAATTAAGCCAGATATTCGGAGAGGTAATATTTATCTTCTAAAGGGCACTAAATGGTTTAGATTAGGTTAGCAACTGCTCTTGCATGTAATAAGAAAATTACTAGAAAAATAGATCTCTCTTTTTGTGTCAGAAAATTTATGAAAAACTGTATTGTTTATCTGTCAATAATCTGCCTATGAAAGAGACTCTGAGTCTGGGAAGTTGGTTAAAGAGTTATTGACTGTGCATGCCTAAGTGATTGACAGTTGAGAAGGAGCCAGAGAGCATGCGCAGTAGACAACTCTTTGACAGGCTTCCTATCTCAGTGGTGAAGGAAAGCACACTAAAATAAATGGAGTGGAGCTTAATGCTAGATGAGGAAGTTGCTGCTCTGAGTTTTAAGCTTCTGTGTTAGGAAAGACATGAGACTGAATGTAGGAAGTATCCTTGAACAGCAGACCAAATAACAACCACCTGAACTCTTTAAGAAGAATGAGAACCTGGCTCTTAACAGGGTTGTGCACCTTTAAATTAACTCTTGGTATGATGTAGAGAGTGATATTTTGAGATAATTTGCAGTTGATTTGTATTTTTTTTATTATTTGGTTTTGAGTTATTTAGCAGATGTATGGTTGCTAGTGTCTAATTTACCTTAGAAACCAGGCATTTATTTGAATGAGAGACTGGAATATGAATTAAAGGGCTTCAGTGGAAAGATATGTAATTAAAAGTTGCAGTGGCAATAGCCTTAAACATGATTTGGTTTTTAGATGGTCCATGACCACCATATAAAAAAGCTGGAAAGTCACCAGATCTGGCCCTTTTCAACTGCAAACGTTTTTAGACTCTTATAAGGTTCCCTTATCTGAATGGTTTCGTACAAGACAACTCTTACATTTTGCCCAATCGCAATGGTGTTTACAGACCCAATCGGATAAAACTCAGACTTTTTTTGAGAACTGGTGTTTGAAGAACCCCAAACATAGGAAATCAGTCTCTCTGTTATATAGTGCCTTTTTCCCAGATGAAATAGCTGTAGGCCTTCCATATGTTTCAGCATGGCATGCAGACTTACAAAGTAACTTAGCACTGGAAGAATGGGAAGCCATATGGTTAGCAGTTAAAAGTTTCTCACGCAATGTTTCCCTTCTGGAGGCGAACTATAAAGTGCTCCTTAGGTGGTATCTTGTTCCATCCCGCATAGCTAAATTTGTGCCCACAGCCGACCCGAGATGTTTTCGGGGATGCGACCAAACTGGTACAATGTTTCATATATGGTGGTCTTGCCCTAAAGCCCAGAGATTCTGGATAAGGGTATTCACCATGGTTCACTCTATATTTGGGGTCTCAGTCCCTAAACGCCCAGCTATAGCTTTATTGTGTCAAAAACCAGAAGCTCTTACAGTAAAACAATTTCAACTCTTAACAATTATTATGACAGTAGCTAAACGCATAATCGCAAAAGCATGGAAATCAAAACAAATCCCATTTGAGGCTCTTAAAAACCAAGTGGATGGAATCATGGCTATGGAAAAAATGTCCAGCATCCTTTTTGACTCGCATAAACAGTTTATTAAAATTTGGGAACCATGGCTTGTTTATAGACACGGTGAGGCTTACCTTATCCCTCTCCTCTCACTGTAACCCTAACATGGTTATAGACTACAGAAACATAATATATGCCCGGTTTGGTCGCCATCCCTGTGTTTAATCTTATATACATATCCCGTCCCTTGTATATAGTTCTTGTTATTTTGTTCTGGAAAAACACAAAAGAAAGGGACCTAGGGAGATCCATGTAGTGATCTCCCCTAGGCCCTAATGGAATAGTCTTGGGCTATACTTTCAATAATGTACACAATTCTATCCTACCCTAAGGCTTTGTAATCTACGGTCTACAATTCATGTTTGTAAAACTGTGATATTTGGACAGCAGCCTGTTTGTATATTATTACTTTAATTGCAATAAAAAATATTGAAATAAAAAAAAAAAAGCTGGAAAGTTTCAGAAGTAGGTGCAAATAATTATACAAAAACTATACGAAAGAAAAAACGAAGGCCATTTAAAAATACACATAAAGAAATATAACATACAAGTTAACTTAAAGGTAAACACCCTTGCAGAAAGAAAGTGATCTTTATCTTTTCTATGCATATCTGTACTATAGCAATACCAAGTAGAGGTTCTGTGCCCCCTTGGAAAAAAGGTTTAAAGGTATTAAAAGTTTTTTCAGTATACATCCAGATAAGTATATACTATGCCAGCTTTTTATATTTTTAATATATGCAGCTTCTGGGAGTCTGGTGCATAAGTGAATGGATGTCTGCTGGGAAACCAAAATCTCTACAGCTGGTGGAACTTGGCCCTGGCAGAGGTACTCTAACTGATGATCTACTTAGGGTAAGTAAAATACCATGTAGTCTATTAGCTATTTGGTTTTTACAGCTTAATTTAATATTTTGAAGCTTTGCATCATATATAAATGATACATCTTTATATTTCTAATATAGTGTTCAGGCTGATTTTAGCAATATGTATATTTTTTAAAAAAAAATATTTTTAAGTGATACTGGAAGCCCTGTCCTGATTACAAAAAAAAAAAGTATCTTCTATCACTAAGAACGGCTAAATTATCTCTGCCATATCTGGTTCATCTCTGCATGTAAGTCAATGAAATACAAAGTGAGAGTGATTAAATGCTTGACTGTTTTGGGAGAAATTTGTTATACAGGTGACCAAATTTCTTAATTAAAAAAGCATGTTTCCTCTACCCACATGGGCAAAGTTTGTCCAGGTTTTGCAAGTAGGCCACTCAAAACAGCTGATTGTGTGCTAGGGGTCAAAGCATTATGAGCATTTACAGTGTGGGCCTAGCAGGTCTCTCAAACACCCTCGGCTAGCAGACAGTATCTTACAGAAATCAGACCAAGGAGGCTGGATGTTTCCATTCATGAATAGAAATTTCTTTGCTATGCATCATTCCACCTCCTATTCATGCTATATAAGGGCTCTGGCACACAGGGAGATTAGTCGCCCGCGGCAAAACTCCCTGTTCGCGGGCGACTAATCTCCCCGAGTTGCCTTCCCCTGCCATCCCATCGGCGACAATGTAAGTCGCCGGTGGGATGGCAGACACGGCGGGGCGATTTGCGCGAAACTTACATGTTCGCCGGTGGAATGGCAGGGGTAGGCAACTCGGGGAGATTAGTTGCCCGCGAACAGGGAGTTTTGCCGCGGCGACTAATCTCCCCGTGTGCCAGAGCCCTAAGACATGGTGGGAATTTTAACATCTTGCAACACAGTCTCAATAAACAATGCATTTTATAATTAATTGATATCGGTTATTTACATTTTGCACAAAACTTCCAATTAAGTGTGGTTTACATTTTTGTTTCTTTACTTAATTGTAGGATGCAACAGTTGCTTATGAGAGGTTAGCCCTCTTTACTCCTTGCTTGAGTTTTAGAAGTGGCTAGTTTTTATTAATAAAGGTAATGTTTGCAATTTTAGCTGAATCTTACAACCAAAAATAATCAAAACTGATAGCTTAAAGGCCAAGGAAAGCTCTAGTCAAAGTGGGGTGCCAGTTTGTCTAATCCTACACTGGGCTGGCACTTTTGTTCTTTAGGAGCACTGGCCTTGTGTAGTTATCAGCAGGGTGGAATTCTGCCATCTTCCCCTAGCTTCCCAAACATACCTTGCATCATTGTCAGACTGTCTGACTTTTAGACTTTTTAAAACATTATCCCATGGTTAAATTTCCAATAGTCTTGCTTAGCCAGACTATGCACTAATGAACTAGGGCATACCACACTCTAAATGCCAAGGTCAATTGATGAGACAGCAGAGGAGGAGAATATTAGTGCCAGATAGCTTGTTAAAGATGATAACATTTTCCTGCTAAATGTGGAAATGTTACTATCCTTTTGAAGTAATAAATCAAAGTAAAAAAATAAATATTTTTCAGCAAAAATAGTAAATGTATGTACTAATGAAAGAATACAGATAATTAAATTCTCCCCTGTTTTATATTGTTTGTCTTTCAGGTTTTTAGCAACTTTGGTCGCTTGCTAAATTCATGTGATATCTCTGTGCATCTTGTAGAAGTGAGCCCCAAGCTTAGTGATATCCAGGCTCAAAGATTAACTGGAAAAGCAATAGAGGTGGAACTTGATAAAAATTCCCCAGTGTATAAGAAAGGAATAACCAAGACAGGATTTCCAGTGTGCTGGTACCAAGATATACAGGATGTGCCAACTGGTATTGTTTGTTTTCTGTCTGGCTATTTATACATTAAAGCAATGTACTGCCATTTATGGGGATACTTATCAATCCACGAATGCTCCGAATGCGTTTTTTTCGTAATGATCGTTATTTTTGCGTCTATTTCGTCGCCGTCGCGACTTTTTCGTACTTTGCGATAAAATTTTGCGACAAATTCGTATTGTCACGCCGAGTACGAACGTTTCGGATTCATTCAAAGCTTCGGTATCGTGACTTTCCTTGGGCCAGGTTGGAGCAGCAGAGTGCCATTGAGTCCTATGGGAGGCTTCAAAAATCATGCACAGAAGGATCAAAGTCGGAAAGGTTTTCCCACTGTTTACGATCGTTCAATACGAAAAAGTTGCGACAGCGCCGAAAAATTTGCGCAAGATACGAAAAAGTCGCGACAGCGACAAAAAAATTGCGATCTTCAGAAATGATCGTATCCAATACAAATTTTTCCCATTCGGGATTCGAATTCGTGTCTTAATAAATCTGCCCCTTAGTGTAAGATTATGCTTTTATTCATCTGTATTGTGACTGTTTCACTTTTCAAGATCCTGATCTCCCATGAAAGGCATGAATCATATCCACTACTTAAATCATAAAGCAGATTACACATTACATTGGTTCAACCATTAAACTTTAGAATTTGTAGAAAGCAAACAAAAAAACTTTCAGTAAAACTTCAAGACTAGTAAGAACATTACATATAATCTATACAGCTTGTATCCATGTGGTGGCTTCTTGTATGAAAAGTACCTGCAACTTAACACAATGACTTCTCCCGAGCAGTAGTCATTTCATCTGCTGGTCTTTCACAGATAAAAGAGCTGCCAGTTCCACACATCCATTTCTTTAACTTTTTTTGCCAGGAAGAGGGAATTATGGCAGTCCACAAACTTGCCAGGTGCATACTACATTTTTAGCTATATTGTAGCTGATTTCCACAAAGGACATAATTGATAACAGAGCCTATACATGTAAGATGTTATAAAATTATCAGTATTTGTGAGGGTTGACCAGTATCCAAAACCTTGGCTCAGTGGCTTTCATCACCCCCCTGCCCCCCTCTCCAGGGTAGGGTCATAATAGTGGCCAGGAAATTTTCAGTTAAATGTAAAGGGTATTCTGTAAATTTTAAGTCAAGAGAGAGTGCAGCATTATTGGCAATTAAGAGGTTTTCTTTTAAATTCTTTATTTTTGATTTTCAAATGCAAAGGGGGAGGGGTGGGGTACAGAAGGAAAAAGGGAGGGGAGAAGGGAGTAGATAGCAGTCTTTTACAAGGTTGTTTAGCCATAAAGTGAAGGCATGTCTGACAGCAAGTCATAACTGTCTAACACTGGTACATATTCACATTTCCACTTTAACAATTTCAAACATTTTAATAGACATATCAGTGGATTCCATATTATACCTTTACTGTTACCTGTAAGGGGTGAAATTAAGAGGTTTTTAACAAAGCATTTAATTTTGAAAGTGAGAAAAAATACATTGGAAAATAAATACTCAAGATCACTCTGTGTACCATTCCCTTAAATTTGATATGAGATAAGGGAGTCTTTAAAAACTTTGAACTACAAATGGAGTTGTTTTTTTGACGGTTTTTATCCTTGGAATATTACATTTAGCATTTTTGGGATAAGCGCTGATTACTTGCCTTCACAGCTGTGACAGAAGGCACAGGGGAAAGGAAGAAGGGGGGGGGGGGGTATCTGTGTTTTTTTTCTGCTGGCTAAAATATGTTGGTAAAGAAACTTAACATGGGCTGGAAGGTTTAAACTGCAATTAAACTTATTTGTGTCATTTAACTTGTTTTTTTTTTGTTTTTTACTAGGTTTTTCTTTTTACATAGCACATGAATTTTTTGATGCATTGCCAATACATAAATTACAGGTAAATTAACTATATGTGTTTTTTTCAAGGCTACAAAAATTTCAGTTATCAAAGTGTATAATTGTACTATAAGGCTGCTTTAGCAAAATAAATTTTGCCCATATTTTATTTTTGAAAGTTTATTTAAAAATAAAGGAGCAAACACATTTAAATTATTTGTGTTGAAATAAAGTCTCACTATAGCATCAAAATCTGTGAAGAACATATTGCTTAACCCTTCTTAATATGGTAATTTTGTGTATTTTATATTCTCTAGAAAACAAAAGATGGATGGAGAGAAATATTAATTGATATTGATCCTGGGATTCCTGATAAGTTGAGATTTGTGCTTGGCCCCAATGTTTCACTAGTTGCAAACACTTTTGTTCAGGTACCATCTTTACGTTTAAGTTAAAGAAATTCTGTTGTGATTTTTATGGTGTACTTTTTATTTATAAATTACACTGTTTACATAGCAAATAATTTACTCTACCATTTAAAATTTTATTCTTGCACCAACAAATTTATTTTTTTTAGTTGTGATAGCACTCGGCTAATAGTTGTATAGTTGTGATAGCACTCAGAATTGCGGTGCAGCAGTAAAGTGTGATTGAAGTTTATTAGTCCACAAGTTACATGGTTGTGGCACCCTGAGAAATGAAGAACATGGTTAGCCCCATGTGAAGTTTCAAAATTAAATATAAAAAATCCGTTTAAAAAAACAGATTTTAGTGCAGGATTCTGTTGGCAAAGAATTTTGAAAAAAAAACATTTTCCCAGGACAGTATTCCTTTAAGTAATCAAATAGGTCTCTTTAGAATTACGCCTGGTCAAATCATACTCTCATTTCAAATGACAGCATGCCATTGGGCACCTTAAGATCCGCTCGCTTGGCGACATCGACCTACAGGTTGGCGATATTGGGAGAATCCAGGCTAATTTGATTGTTTGGCCCTGCGGCCAAACTATCGAATTATTACGGCGGGTATAGGCAAACGGTCCAACGAGCCGATGTGGTCCTCGATCCGACTACATTTTTTTACCGCCCATTCGAGATCTGACCGATTTCAGGCCAGATATCAGTCGGGCAGGCCCGTCGGCAGTGCCCATACACTGGCCGATCAGCTGCCGAATCGGTCTAAGGGACTGATATCGGCAGCTAGAATCAGCCCGTGTATGGGGACCTTTACTTAAAAGATTACATTCAAAATATGAATTGGAGATTGGCATTACAAAAGGATGGCTTTATGAAGGACTGCTCATGTCAAACAATTTTATTTGCTGTTATGATGGTGTTAGTAGGATGTTGGTATTGTAGTAAATGAGGTATAATTAGATCTGGAGACACTTTGCACGGTGCAAACTTTTACTTTTAAGATCTGACTTAGAGTAGTTGTAGAATTATTTATGCAGTATGTATTAGGGCGGTGATGCTCTTATTACTGCACTCTTGCAATCCAAGGGTCTTGAGTTTTAATGTGAACCAGGCACCTGTAACTATCCAGTGGCAGACTCTTTTTATTTTATTTTATTTTACAATTTGGGCACTCCTCTAAAGCTGACACACTAAAGGTCAATAAAACAAGCGCTGTTTATAGAATGCGTTAAAAAAAATTTCACTTGTTATTTTTTGGGACTTAACGCTCGTTCACTAAAAGTACACGGTGTCATAATTAAGAAGCAATGTTCTTTGCGTTAATTAACTCTCGATGAGCGATTTTAATATTCTCACAGATTAATGCAATATTTTGTGCGTTTAACGCTTCATATGCTTTTGTGAATCATGCGTTAGTACTATTTCTATTCGCTAATTAACGCAATGCGTTGGAAATAACGCTTTTCGATAATGCTTTTTTTGCGCATGCGAAATGACTGATGAATCGGTAATTATTTATCGCATGCTTTTTAACGCAAAAAAGCATGCAATAAGCGTTATCGACCTTTAGTGAATTGGCCCCTAGGTGTTTTTTAGGCCGATGCAGGCACTAGGGAAGCGGATCCACTTCTCTCAGCTGACAGAAAAACACAGGACTGAAAGAAGCGGATCTACGCTCCGTGTGACCTTGCCCTCCCTTAATTCTGTGTCTTATGCTGAACCACTTTTTATTAAGCTATGCATTGCACATAAGACAGTTACAGGTATGGGATCTATTATCTGGTAACCAATTATCCAAAAATGTCCTAAATACAGCAATGCCAAATATTTTACTATTTAAAATAGCAGTTGTTTATTTTTGACTGATTACCAAGCAGTAAAGACCTAGAGTCTCCCAGGTAAGGTTTTTTTTTTCCCACTAAAAAATATACTTGGCATAAACCCAATAAACTTGTTATATCTCTAATATAAATTTACGTAGCTAAGTAACCACTGTTTCATCTACTACACAATTATTCTAATTTTTCAATTATTTGTTTATAATGCACTTTATGGGGGATGGCATTCTCATAATTTGGAGCTTTCTGGATACAGGGTTTGTAAATAAGGGATCCTATACCTGTATTTGCTGTTATCTAGGTTTGCATAAATTTGTGGTAATGCCAAATCAGTATTATTTTTTGCAATGATCAGACTAAGGAGATGTTGCTCTATTATATGGAATCGCCCCTTATCAAAAAAAAAAAATAGTTCCGAAATATTCTGGATAAATATCCCTTTCCTCTTGAAACAGCTATTATCTAACTATTATCTCTACAATGTATTTTCTCTTTTCAAGACTTACCAGCCCCTTTTCAGCCCTAGCCCAACCTAACCCAAAGGTCTTGCAGGTCAAAGTAGCAGTGCAGGTTCTCTGGTGGTTACATCACCAGAGGGATCAGGCTATGGATAAGGGATGTCACGAGTGGGGTGGGGACTTGCTATAATTTTGACCCACAACCACCTAAGAGGTAGTATGTCACTTAAAATGCAAGCTTGATAAGACCAGAAGTTTTCAAAAGAGCTGCTGCCCTGGTCATGGCCCATGTCCATATAAAGGCTTCTTAAGGCTTCTCAATAATGTCCCTACAAAAAATGGCTTATATGGACACCACATAACATGCACTATATCTAAAGATGCAGCACTCATGAAGTGCTGACAACTTGTACGGATTTGCTTTGATCGCAAACTCCAATTCAGTTTATATATACAGTCATATGATAAAAGTTTGGGAACCCCTCTCAACCTGCAAAATAATGTAACCCCTATTTGGCTGTAAAAACAGGCAACACCAGCTAGAATGGCTTTAGAGCATGGGGTACATAGGACTGTACACATCAGATGGCCTTTCACTAAATGGAAATATCCTTGGGGTGTAGTGCAACTACAACTCATTTAGGCTGTGTAAATGAAAGAAGGGGCGCCAAAAGATTCTTTGTGGTAAACCAGAACTTAACTTGTTTATTGTCCAAGACAATGATCCACAGGGTTATAGCAATAATCACACAGAGGAGATATCAGATAATTGCACAAAAGTAAAAAAAAAGTAAAAAAATATGGTGTTCACCGGTTTAGCCCACCTCAGCTGAGGGTGGAGAAGGTAAGGACCACCAACCAGCACAGCCTCCCTGCGGAGAGTAGCCTGGCCAAGTATCTGTATACTCCAGGTGTCCCTTAGCAGCCAAGGATCCCTCACAGCCAACTGTGGATCAGGGATAGATACTGACCTGATACCTGCGTCTTAACCGTGTCCTGCTCTAAGGCAACAATGCCTGTAGGGAAGGGTACTTCCAGCTAATCTCTCCTGGTTGGAGCCAGAAACTGCTCTTTCTAACTAATCTCACTCTCACTTTCCTAGAAAGTGCTCTTATAAATTATCCTGATCCTTTCTACTCTTTATTCACGGGGTCCCTGTTCCCTGACTTCCAGATGCAGCCAAAGAGGAAGCTCCACCCCTTTGCTAAGTACTATATTAGAATGCAAAAGGAGTGGTCTCCCACCAGATACATGGGCCTCTGCCCAGCAACAGGACAAAGAAGGAAGTAGTAGGGCTTAAAGCCTTAGGGATGTATTAACCCTATGGGTCCCTACAATAATTTAATAATAATAATTTACACTTTCAACAAAAAAGATAACAGTGGTATGTCTTTCATTTGGGTGTTTTCTGAACAAAGATTTTTAGTGAAGCAGTATTTAGTTGTATTAAATTAAATCAAATGTGAAAAGCTGGCTGTGCAAAAATTTTGGTACCCTTGTAATTTTGCTAATTTGAATGCATGTAACTGCTCAATACTGATTACTGGCAACACCAAATTGGTTGCATTAGCTCGTTAAGCCTTGAACTACATAGGCAGGTGTGTCCAATCACGAAAAAGGGTATTAATGATGTGGTCAAGTTGTGGAAGAAGAACACCACATTCCAAGAAAAACACCCGCTACCTACTATCAAATTTGGTGGAGGTTCCATCATGCTGTGGGGCTGTGTGGCTAGTTCAGGGACTGGGGCCCTTGTTAAAGTTGAGGGTCGGATGAATTCAACCCAGTTTTGACAAATTCTTCAGGATAATGTTCAAGCATCAGTCACAAATTACACAGGGGTTGGATATTCCAACAAGGCAATGGCCCTAAACACAGTTCAAAATCTACATTTATGCAGAGGGAGAAATACAATATTCTGGAATGGCCGTCAGTCCCCCGACTGGAATATCATTGAAAATCTATGAGATGATTTGAAGCAGGCTGTCCATGCTCGGCAGCCATCAAATTTAACTGAACTGGAGAGATTTTGTATGGATGAATGGTCAAAAATACCTCCATCCAGAACTCCAGGCTGTAGGAGGCGTCTAGAGTCTGTTATATTTGCAAAAGGAGGCTCAACTTAGTATTGATGTAATATCTCTCTTGGGGTGCCTAAATTTATGCACCTGTCTAATTTTTTTCTGATGCATATTGCATATTTTCTGTTAATCCAATAAACTTTGCCACCGCTGAAATGCTACTGTTTCCATGAGGCATGTTATATATTAAAAGGAAGTTGCTACTTTAAAAGCTCAGCCAATGATAAACAAATCTTCAAAGAATTAAGAGGGATTCCCAAACTTTTTCATATGACTGTAGTTTTGTGTAGAAAAACAAAGCAAAAGGTCTTAATAATATTCCTGCTTCTTTAGTGCCAAAATGTATTAGGGATTTATAACATGTTCAGTTGGACAATAAAATTACACTAAAGTAATATTCACATCATGCCAGGTGTGCTCTCACAATTCCCTTATAGTTATCCACTTTTTTTGTTGATATTGTCTAGTGTCTTATTTGATTGTGACAACAAATTTATTTTGTCTCTACAAGGATGATGAACCAAGGGATCATGTTGAGGTGTGTCCTAGTGCTGCTGTAATTATACAGAAGCTTGCAAATCAGATTAACAGCTATGGAGGAGCAGCTCTGATAGCAGATTATGGTCACATGGGAGAAAGAACAGATACTTTCAGGGTATGTTGCTTTATGTTCTATCCACAAATACTATATGGCACCACTTTGAGTACTGTTGTGCTAATTTAGTAGTCCAATGTTAATAAAAGCTTCATGTATTGATGGTGTAAAAAAGTTTGGAGGTAAAAGGAACTTGATATAATGAGGATTATTTTGTATCATGGGCATTAGTATTCTATAGGGTTAGCAAACAAAATACTGCTTTTTACATTTTGTGATTATGTATAATGTTAACTCTGTTTTAAAAGGGCTTTCGTGCGCATAAGCTTCATGATGTATTAAGTAATCCTGGCACAGCAGATCTGACTGCAGATGTTGATTTTAACTTCATGAGAAGAATAGTTGGTGAAGCTGCTTCCTGTCTTGGTCCTGTAACACAACATGAATTTTTGAAAAACATGGGAATTGATATTAGGCTGAAAGTAAGTATGCTATTAAGAAGCATGAATCTGTGTAAATAAAAAAAAAATGAAAAATAATTATTAGAACTATAGCTATAAATAACATTTACTGGGATTTGTGCAGATGGAAGCCAGCATTTTTAAAGGGTAATGCTCACCATTAAAATTTCTAGAGATGGATTCTTTATTCTTATATTAACATATTTTTAAAATATTATATAAATATTGTTATATTCATATTTACCTCCTCACTTCCCTGCCTGTCTCAGAGCATGTGCACTTGAATGGGTGTGATTAAAGTTAATGACCGTCACTTATCCTCCCTCAGTCAGCCATGAGCTCTATACCCATGTCACTCTTTCTCCATGGGCAATCTCTCATCTATTAAGGAGCAGGGGAGCCACATGGTAGTTTTATAGAAGATTATATATTTGTGAATGCTTGTGTAATAATCAAGCATGCAGTGTGACAAGTAGAAGCATTTTGTTGACATTGTTATACAGTATGTTTATATGGTATACTATTAATAATTTGTACCTTTTTGTTTCAGGTCCTTTTGGAAAAGTCCAGTGATGTAGCTGTGCAAAAGCAGCTGATACATGGCTATAATATACTCATGAATGCAGATCAAATGGGTCAGAGATTTAAATTTTTTTCAGTTGTTCCACAAAGTAGGTTAAAAACTACAATGCCACCAGTTGCTGGTTTTAGTAAGTTACTTATGCACTGATCTGTTTGTTTTTAAATAAAATGTTTTATTTATACTATTTATTTAAGTGCCTCTAATTTGTCAAATGTTTTTGCACAGTAGAGCTGGGTGCACATATTTTGCAGAAAATCAAGGTATAAGACCAAAAATGCACTGTGGTAAGCATTTTGTTATTGATTCTGATGTGCCAATCAATAGGGATAGCGGAAAAGTGTTTTATGCTCTGTCTTTACAATTGTGCAAGGTAAGCACAAGGAGTGTGAGGGTATGAGTTCAAACTTACGATCCTCCAGGTCAATGTTCTCCAACCTTTTTTGCACCTCAGACCGGTTTAAGCAAGGCAATTTTTCCAAGGACCAGGGGTGGTGGGTATAACACAGCTCATCATAATACAAAATCAGTAGGAGACCTGAGCTTGTTTCCTTGCAACTAAATGAGCCCAGCCCCCTTGCTCTTCTTACTCCCACCTAAGTGGTGACATCCCCTGATGCTTAGTTTGGAGCTTTAGTACTTTGGTCCTTTTCGCGATCAGTAGAAAGCTCCCTGGGCTTCACATAGTTGTTGTCATGGAGTTGGGATCACAGGTAATTGGGACCAGAGGTGGCCCAGTTCAGCACAGCCTACGGACTGGCACCGGTCCCCGGCCCGTTGGTTGGGGACCCCTGCTCTAGGTGACCTTTTTATGTATCAATGTATTATTTGTCTGTATTTTTTTTTATCCTGTTATTTGTCCTTAACATAATATGAAAGAAACTGTACTCACACCAATAACTGGTACACAAAAGCCTATGTTTGTTGTATGTATTCAGGACTACCAAGTATAAATGTTTTTGGCCCTCATCCCCTTTCTCAGTATACAGAGAGGGGGCATGAGGACCTTGAAATGTTTGTATTTGGTGCTCCGGCATGAACACAAGTGGAGGTTTATGTGCACCATTTATTGGCAAGAGTACTGTTTCTTTCTTTAAAACTTTAGTCATATTTGTGGAGCCACAAATGCTGAAAAATTGGCTTAGACGCATTGCGTATAAAGTTACATAAAAATGTCTGCAAAAACTGCCTAGAAACTTATGTAATTTGCATATCAAGCAAGGAAAATGCAGAAAAGCTTGCCAGGGAAAGGCAGGGGCAAACTCCACTGACCACTAATGAATGAAAAATAAGGTTAATTCCACTGTTTATTATAAAGTAACATCAGCTGTTTAAATTGCTTACACTTGTGTTCATGGGGGATCCCATATAAATATGGGGCCCAAAATTTACTGATGGTGGCCCTGTTTCCTTATATCAAGCATATTCATATACAATATATCTGGTATAGTATCTCTGGACTGGTGGTTGCACCCTTAAAAAAAGAGAGTGCTGGTGCATTGTGGCCTATGGAGTAAAGCGATATCCTGGATCTTTCCAACAATTAGCGTTCAGCATGTACAATAATATAGTATGTAGGATGCCCTCATATTTGTTTCTATAGCTCCCTATGTCTTTCAGCCCCATTATGTACATATTAACAAACTAAGTTCCACAGCAGAACCCACTCTTACATTTATCTCCAGTTCTAACAAAACACCACCCAGTTCTACCCCACCCTTTCCTGCCCATTTTGAGCAGCTCCTGGTCACACAACCCTGTCATACTACCCACATTATCCTGTCACGCTATTGGTCAGTCATCTTTTACAGAAAAATGCACAGGAGCCTTTTCCCTCCCCTTAATATTCACCATAAGAAAAACAAAGACCTGTTTATGGGAAAATCTGTTGAATCTGTAAAAAGCACATGTACATCCAAAGGACCTACGCTTTACGCATTTCGTGGCATCCCGCCACGAAACGCTTAAAGCGTAGGTCCTTTGGATGTACATGTGCTTTTTATAGATGATGGAATATCATATGTTTTATCTGTTGGTTAAAAGGGCTAATTACAGTAAGGGTCTCTGGAGAAGGTAATGGTGCACTTAAATTCTTTTTTCAGCAGTGCACAATGTGGATTCTACATTCTTGTTATAAAAAAGAATGCTCTTTAGGCATCTTTCAACAAAGGTCTCAATGATCAAGGCTTGGGTTGAACATTTAGCCAGTTGTTTTTTGTTATTTCTTAAGATAAACAAGGCACATTAGGAAAACATATACCGTATCTACTCGAGTATAATCCGATCCGAATATAAGCCAAGGTACCTAATTTTACCTTCAATTTATTGACTCGAATATAAGCCTAGGGTGGGAAATGCAGCCGCTACTGCTAAGTTTCAATAATCAAATAAATAATAAAAGGACACTCAGCGTGACCCCCTGTGAACTCTTCATAAATATTTCATGCTGGCAGCTGCAGATTAGGGAAAGGTGTGGATGGAGGACCCTTTGACCCTCCTGCCTTGAAGAGTTACAGCACTGGAAAAGAAAAATGGTACAACAGCAGACAAAAGCAAGTTTGGGAAGGCTAAGGAAGCTGCCATACTAAGTAACAAGTACTTGCCATCCTGCTGTGTGCGCTCCCAACCTGCTGTGTGCGCCCAAAAAATTAGCTAATCTCTTTGTAAATGTAGCGTGTTCTTTATAAAATGCTCACAACAGTGATTGAAAGACTCCTGGTTCCAGACAGTGAACATACTTTCACCAAAATAGTAACTAACTGCCATGCAAATGTCGAACCTGTCAAGTTGAACATAGACAACCAGATCATAATGCAAAGCAATACCATGGTCTCAAGGCGTTGTGCGCACGCAGTACCATGGTCTCAAGGCGTTGTGCGCATCCCCCCCCCCCCGCCTGTCATAGCTGGTACATATTCCCTGGCCTTTAGGTCTATTTATTAAAGAAAACAAAACTTTTAATCAGCAGAGATATGTATTTTTTAATGGTTTAAGACAGTGCTGTCCAACTTGCGGCCCGCGACCCCCCTCTGTGTGGCCGCCCCACCTGTCTGGCAGCTTTGATGGCTTACCTTTGTGTAAACTTTAAATGGTATCAGTACTGAGATTAACTGGCCCCCTGCATGGTTCTCACATCAGATTCAAGCTGTAATCCCCCTGTATAGTTTAAAAATGTAATCCCCTGTACTGTTTACACCTTTTAATCCCTGCATTGTTCACCCCCTGCAGTGTTCACATCTCAGGCTCAGGCTGTACAACAAGCTTGTTCCATCTTCGAATCCTTATACTCGAGTATAAGCCGAGGGTTCGTTTTTCAGCACACTTTTGGTGCTAAAAAAACTTGGCTTATACTCGAGTATATACGGTAAATCTACTACATTACTAGACCTCACTAAATCTCTTCTTAATTGGCTTTTGTTTATCTGTGTACTTATAATCTTAAATTGTTTGCCTGACGAGGACCAAACATGCAGTAGTTTCATTTACCTTGTTTGTGTTTTTAGCTCAATAAGTAACAAAGCAACGACAGTTTTTGTTATAAAAGCAATACTGCCCCTTTGAATAACTACCAGCAGGAACTTGCCATACAATCCTTGGGCCAATAAGAGAAACTTAACATATAGTTTGTTTATTTTGTCATTTTACTGTCAATAGATTCACATTAGTGCCACCTAGAATGCTATATTTATTCTGCAGAAAGCTCTATCATACCTGTGTAAACAGCCTTAGAGCTTTCTCTGCTTGTGTAAGATTGCAACTGCCATTTTAGCTTGGTCTTCATAGCTTCCTGTTTGCAGTTTAGCTATTATAACTCAGATTACAGATTCCAAAGGGAGGGAGTGAGATTTATTAATTCTTATGGGAGGGGGAAGCGGAAGAGAGAGCTGGGCAGACTCTCGCCCCTGGAATGAAGGACTTTTCTGAGAGAGGAAGGCAAATACTCTAACAAAACGTTTACAAAAAAAGGAGACAAGAATCCTGTTTCCTTTGATAGAGGACTCAGTGCAGCGTTTCTGTATGGCTGTATTTACATAGATCTTTCTGATAAAGCTTACTTAGCTTTATCTTTACTTCTCCTTTAAAGGAACAGTAACACCAAAAAATGAAAGTGTATAAAAGTAATGACAATATAATGTACTGTTGCCCTGCATTGCTACAACTGGTGTGTTTGCCTCAGAAAGACTACTATAGTTTATATAAGTAAGCTGCTGTGTAGCCATGGGGGCAGCCATTCAAAGGAGAAAAGGCACAGGTTACTTAGCAGATAACAGATAAACCCCCATTATATGGGGCTTTTCTACTAGTTATCTGCTATGTAACCTGTGCCTTTTCTCCTTTTTTCCAGCTTGAATGGCTGCCCCCGGGGCTACACAGCAGCTTATTTATATAAACTATAGTAGTCTTTCTGAGGCAAACACACCAGTTGTAGCAATGCAGGGCAACAGTACATTATATTGTCATTACTTTTATACACTTTCATTTTTTGGTGTTACTGTTCCTTTAAGGATTCTCCCAAAGGGCAGAGTACAGTATCAGTAACCACGGGCTTGCTGAGCCAGAAGGGGAAGTTAACCCCTTGTGCCAGTAGGTTTATCTTTCTAAAGTTCTAGAACATGGCTGACTGCATTATGCAGTTGCAGATGTAGCACAGCAAAGGCCATAACTGACTTGATGTAACCAATCCTTACGCTATATCCGTGCAGTTAATATATATATTAAGCAATTAAAGCAATGCATTGCTAAGTCCCTACAGAAGGGTTAGAATAGTTTGTTTTATTCATCGTGCTGCTTGACTGACAAGAATCCGTAAACCGTATGGAAACCAACACCGTGCCTTTAGGAAGACAATGCTCCAGTCCCGCTCTTTATAAGCCAACATTTCTACCAAACCACCGCTTACGTGAAGTATTCTAAATACCAGGAAAGGAGCATTGCCTTCCAGCTCACACGGCGTTTGTTGATACATGTACGTTACGTAGGGTATGGGCTACAACGCCTCTCACTAGCTGGCAAACTCATTTCCTGTGCGACTATTAGCGCTTCCTTCTAACCCTTATACACGTGGTATAATGATGTCACTAGTGGGTCCATGTGCGACATAGGAAGCTGTGTGTGACTTAGTTGAGGCCGTGCCACAGGCAGTGGGTACTGTTAACTGCGAATGGACAACATGGAATCGAAGAGCTTTAGCGGCGGTCAGAATAAGGAAGATATCGGAGATGGAGCTGACATAGGAGAAGATCCAGAAAATGGATTTACTCTGGATGAGGTTTTGCGTTTAGGGGGAACTAAGGTACCCTGCTCTAATCCGGAATATCTGTTCCTTTGCCCCGTAGTATGCTTAATTCACACTAACCCATTATAATCCGACTTGTTCAAATAAAGAGTTTTTACTTTGGTTCTTACATGCCTGTGCACAAAGTGGCTGTAGTCAAGCATGAGTTAAACATCAAGCTGATTGTATGTGTCAAAATGAAATCGGCTTTGGGGATGTGTAATAGGGCACTATAGAGCTGCAATCTGTAAATTGCACACGTTCTTCTTTCCTTTCGTACTGCATGTATTGTTATTGCATGAGTTAAACATCAAGCTGATTGTATGTGTCAAAATGAAATCGGCTTTGGGGATGTGTAACAGGGCACTATAGAGCTGCAATCTGTAGCTTGCACACGTTCTTCTTTCCTTTCGTACTGCATGTATTGTTATTGCGGTTAGTATCCAGTGTGTTATGATAGAACTATAGGGGCAAATTTATCAAAATGTGAGTGTAGAACTTAATCCATAAAACTCGCCCCCATTCTGTTCGTTCCTGGAGGATAATGGCGGGTTCTGACTTTCACCCATTGATAAATACACTTCTAAAAATCCCATAGGAAAGAATAGAATGGGGGCAAGTTTTATGGATTAACTTCTACACTCACGTTTTGATAAATTTGCCCATAGTGTTATAGAGCGAACAAATGGCAATGCAATAGATTTACTAAGATATTTCAAGAAGGGTTTACAGTATTGATTTTATTATGAAAGGACCCCATATCTGCAAAACCCTAGATACCAAACATATACATACAGGTAGAAAAATAGATCTCATACCTGTATACACAGTTGTCAATGCTTAATTTTAATCAAATTAATAATACATGACACAATAATTACATTCTGCATCCAAGCTTCTTATTAACCTTGTAGCAGTAGCTCTTATGGTAGATGTAACTTAATTTTCTGCTAATGTTTTGATGTTTTCCAACAACCTCTAAGCTTAGCTTCTTGACAGCAGTCCAGAGCATAATGAGCTGTTACAGGTATGGGACCCGTTATACAGGATGCTTGGGACCTGGGGTTTTCCGGATAAGGGGTCTTTCCTTAATTCATATCTCCTTCCTATCTCCTAATAAAATAATTTAAATAGTAATTAAATCCAAAAGGATTGTTTTGCCTCCAATAAGGATTCATTATATCTTAGTTTGGATCAAGTACAAGCTACTGTTTTATTATTACAGAGAAAAAGGAAATCATTTTAAAAAAAATGTAAATTATTTTATTAAAATGGAGTCTATGGGAGATGACCTTTCTGTAATTCGGAACTTTCTGGATAATGGGTTTCCGGATAAGGGGTCTGATATATGTATAACCAGATCTAAGATGGGAAGCTGCTTTAGACATCTTTGAAGGCATAGATCATTACTGTTATGGGGCTGCTGAACCTCAGAGCTTGTACAATATGTCTAGTATATAAAACACAGTATTTTCATCCTTATTTTTAGTAGACTTTAGTTCTCCTTTAAGGAGACAGTCCCACTTGCAATGGTGGATCAAATTTGGTGCCCTTAGTTAGGATCTATGTCAAAACAAAATGCAGAATTGAAGCACAAATACAATCAATGAGCTTTGTAACAGCTATAAAAAGAAATTAGTTTCTAGATTATAATTAAGGCAGAGTGAACTTGTTGCAAAAACACACGCAGGTAACTTGATTATGGGAGAATTTGTTTTTCAATTGTAGGCCAGGCCAGTAAAAATGTATATTGGGGTATTTCTGAAGCAAAGGTACAGCACTGGTAAAGGTGTATGTCATGTGCTGTTCATAGAAGTACATTCACTTTGTGTATTTAAAATGTTTTGCTATTTTTTAAGCTGCTTTTAAATTGTAAAACAAGTGTAATAGTGAATTGTGCACTTTCATTTTATTAACAAATCTATTACATGTGTGCATTTCTGGAGAAGAGTAATCTTTTTGGTTTCCAAAGTTTGACTTTTATTTTGCTTTTTCATATATATAGCAAGATTTTATCATGCTAGCTGGAGTGAATGAAGAAGAAGAAATTATAGGTGGCGATAAGAAAGGAGAAATTGATGATCTCGAAGAGGGAGAATTGCAAGCATTCATAGAAAAGCTGGGTATAAAGAAATTGTCCACTGATAGCATTGACCAAGAAAGTAGTGCAAAGCAGAAGAAGGAGAAAACAGAGCCTAAAGACAGTACCGTAAATAAAAGTACTCAAATAACAGTTGCTACAAATAGTAATAAAGAATTAAAGAAAAAGAAATCAAACGTGGTGCAGCAAAATGATGCAAATAGGGCAACATCAAAAATAAAAGGGAAAGCAGTGTTTGAATTTTGCGAACGAACAATATTATTAATCAAACCTGGTGGAAAATGGTTTGATCACGAATATACACATGACTTCACATTGCATCCTCAAAATGAGGATGAAGTTAACAAATATAAAAGCTTAGCAGAAAAACTGTATGAACATGATAGAAATTTGTATAAAAACCGAAAGGAATTGCAAAAAGGAGCCAATTCTGCATGGATGAAGACTGTTGTTTCAACAGGGACATTAGGAGATAGGATGGCTGCCATGACAGTCCTTATCCAGGATGCACCTGTTCATACATTGCAATTTGTTGAGAACTTAGTAAACTTGGTTAGGAAAAAAGGTAGCAAACAGCAGAACCTGATGGCCCTTGATACAATTAAGGATTTACTACTATCTGATCTATTACCAGATAATCGCAAACTTCACACATTTCTACAGCACCCATTTGACAAACTTGAGGAAGCCTCCAGTGGCAACAGGGATGCAAGAGATCGGCGCCTCATATTATGGTTTTTTGAGGACCAGCTAAAAAAGCAAGTTGCAGAATTTGTCAAAGTGCTGGAAACCTTGTCTCATGATAACTTGGTTGCCACCAAGGCCAAATCTTTAAATGTAGCCCATGAACTTCTATGTAATAAACCTGAAGAAGAAAAATCACTCTTAGTGCTGATAGTCAACAAACTGGGTGACCCTCAGTACAAGATTGCTACTAAGGCATCATACCTACTTGAAACATTGCTGAGTAAGCATCCTAATATGAAAACAGTGGTATGTCTGGAAATTGAGAGGTTGTTGTATCGCCCAAATATCAGTGAAAAAGCACAGTACTATGGAATTTGTTTCTTAAATCAGATTATCTTCTCTCATGAGGAATCAGACCTCGCCAATCAACTCATTACTGTATATTTTTGCTTTTTCCGTGCATGTGTAAAAAAAAAGGACATAGATTCTAAAATCCTGCGAGCTTTGTTGACAGGAGTCAATAGAGCTTATCCATATGCACAGACAGGAAATGAAAAAGTCAAAGAGCAGCTTGATACCCTTTTTAAAATTTTGCACGTTGTTAATTTTAACACAGCAGTACAGATCCTGATGCTGCTTTTTCAAGTAATGGACTCTCAACAGACTGTGTCAAACAGATACTACGGAGCTTTATATAGGTAAGACATGAAAAAAATTGTCGTGACTTCAGAAATAATCAGCAACCTATGAAATTTAGGCCTAAATTGTGTTTAAGTAGTACTAAGAAGGACTTTTAGGGTAATGTCACAGGAACTAGTTACCTCCAACAACACAACTAGTCTTGTGGTAACCGTATAATAGCACCGTATAATAGCTGCACAGACTGGGACAAGTATCAGGTAAAATAATTTCCCTCCCAGTTGTATAAAGTGACACTTTATAGAGTAGAAGAATATTAAAGCATATTCTAAAATGCCTAATGCATTTAATGCTTCAGTCACACTCAAGGGCATAAACATTTAAGACATTGCTTAGTCAGATGGCATATATACCCCATTCAGCTGGTCATGCCCCCATGTGATTACCCCTGGACCATCAGGCTGAACCCCTCCTGGCCTCCATAAACTCTTATTGCAAGAGAAGCCTTATAGATGGTGATTATTAGCTTGTGGCAAGCAAGGGGGTGAAAGTATTACCTGTTAGTCCCTATAGCAAGAATGCCAGTTGCAGCCACCCATGTCTGTGATGAATGGCATTCACCCCTCACTGCCCACACAAGGCACATTTTGACTAGAACATGCTGGTGTTCATTTATGGGCTGACATTTGCCCTATGTGCAAAGTGATAGGTAGATGCCATTTATGCCATTTGCTACACATGGGGCAGTTTGAGTGGCCTTAGAGTTTTCCCCTTATGCGGTTGGGGCTTTTCTATATACATGTTACAATAGATTGAACCTTTGGTAAAACTGATTTTGCTAATTGTATTTTTGATTTTCCTTTTTGTATTTTCAGAAAACTACTGGATCCTGGTCTCTCACAGGCTTCCAAGCAAGCAATGTTTCTTAACCTTATTTACAAGTCTATGAAAGCTGATGTAGTATTAAGACGTGTAAAGGCATTCCTGAAAAGGTTATTGCAGATTGCATGTTGTCAAAAGCCCTCATTTATATGTGGAACCTTGTATCTCATGTCGGAAATTATAAGAATAAAGCCAGGTCTGAAAATTCTGCTACAGGAAAATGGGGTATGTTTGTGTTCTATTTTATTTTTTTTTTTTATATCTTATGGGAAAAACTGTTTTGCTTCAGATTTCTGTTAATTTTTTCATAATTTCTTTACTACTGTAAACTGAAAAGATAAAATGGCTCACTGGACACTTTTGGTGTAAACAAGCATAAATAAAAGAATGACATGAAGTCCTTAAAGGCACAGTAACACTTAAACCCTATTGTTCTCATTATCTCCCAACCAAAGTGACAGGATCACCACAGTGAACATAAGTCCACTGCAATAATGCCAGCTAGTCTACTGTGAGACTCACACATCTCCTGCCATATAATATAAGTATATAAATAAACTAACAATATAATTCACAGAAGACTAAGGCGTATACCATAGGCAATATTTTTAATATTTCTATTTTTGTTATTTTCAATATGTACTACTGTACCTACATAATGAGGAGCTTAAGGCACGCCTTTGTCAGTGTCATGAAAAATTGATTTGTGTTTTTTTGGTGATGGGTGTTTTTGGCAGGTTTACTGAGTTGGAATGAAAAAGGACTTTAGATATCTAAACACAAGAAATATTTGAAATACTGTAGTTGTGCCTAAATCCTTATTAAATATTTCTACAAATGATTACTACTAAGTAGAGCACAGACACCGTTTAGACCAGCAGCCTTACTGATTTTTTAAGTAAGATAGCTGATACTTTACCGTTGCTGTTTTTCACTGCATGCCTGGTAGCAGGCTCATACATTTTCAATAGTACATTACCGGGTTGGGTTAAAATTGGCTTAAAATATATATGGATAAAAATAAACTCTTAATCAGTACTGTTTAGGTCTAGCTAGATGTAAGAGGGCTAACCAAAGCAGGAAATGTTTTTGCCAGAAAGCAACATGCCCATAAGCTACTCACAAAATAGGAAATACTCCTCCCAGGCTGTTTTTTTTGCAGTTGTTTTTACTCCTTCTAATACTGCTCTTTCTTTGTTTTTTTTCCATTTTCTTTGTTGGGTTTCTTTATAAATAGAGATGATAGTCTCCTCTCATTAGCTTCTCTAATATTTCTCTTCATTTTCTTCATCTTTGCTTCTTCCTGCTGTCTTATTTTTTCTCTTTTGTTTTCTTCCTGGGGCATATGCACCTTTTTCTTTTCTTTTTTTTGACCAGTGCTTTCCTTTTGCTCTCTCACAGTGATGTATATACCTATTTCTGTTTTGCATTCATGCCTCCCTTACATTTCATTCACCACTGTCTTCTGACCAAACTCTTCTCCTCTGTAGCCATCCACATTTTTTGCATTCACCTTTTGCTTTTAATTTATTTCCAATTTTCTATGTTCCTTTTATCTCTCTCCCATGTTCCTTTTCCACCACTCCCCATTTACTGTTTAATTCACCAGCTCCTTCCTTTACTCTACCTCAGGGGAGGATGAACCCCTACAACAGCCCTGGGGGGTGCCCTATCCCCTCCCATGATCCACGCCAGCTCCAACCCTGGCCTGCTCAAGTTTCCCACTGGGCCCCATTTTAAACAGTGACCCTTATGATAATCTGCCACTTCTTCATCTCCACTGCTCTGTCCTTCTTTAATATTGAAGCAGAAATCACCATAACTTGAAATTTGGAGCTTTATAGTGGACAAGCGTTTCACAGCAAATCTATATAACCTGCCTAACTGATTCAGGGAGGGAATTCCATAACTTCACAGCTCTCACAGTAAAAAATTATTTAGACGGAACCTCCTTTGTTCTAATCAGAGTGGGTGCCCTCGTGTTAGTTGGAAGGGCAACTGGTAAACAAGGCATTAGAGAGATTATTATATGATGCCCTTATATATTTATACATAGTTATCATATCACCCCTTTAAGGAGAAGGAAAGTCATTTTGGCATTTTACTGCCAATAGATTCCCACATAAGTGCCACCTAGAATGCAATATTTATTCTGCAGAAAACTTGACCATACCTGAGTAAAGAGCCCTAGAAGCTTTCTCTGTTTGCATAAGACTGCATCTGCCATTTCAGCTTGGTGTTCATAGCTTCCTGCTGTATAGCTCTAGCCCTTATAGCGCAGATTACACATTCCTAAGGGTGGAAGGAGTGAGTTTTATGAATTCTTATGGGATTGGGGAACAGGAAAGGGGAGAGAGGAGAGAACGGCACAGACTCTGGCCCCTGGAATGAAGGATTTTTCTGAGAGAGGAAGTCAGATACCCTAAGAACATGTTTACAAAAAAGTAGACAAGACATCCTTTGCTTATTTTAATAGAGGACTATTTTCTGTACGTATGGCTGTATTTTCATAGACCTTTCTATAAAGCTTACTTAGTTTTTACCTTTCCTTCTCCTTTAAGCGCCTCTTCTCCAGTGCAAACAACCTTAACTTGGCCAGTGTTCTTTTATAACCGAGACTTTCATAACCTTTACCAGCTTAGTTGCCCTACCAGCTTAGTGCTGTACACTCTCTAACTCAATAATGTCCCGTATGAGCACTGAAGACCAAAACTGAATGACATATTCTAGATGGGGCCTTACCAGCGCTCTGTAAAGGAAAGAATAACCCCCTCTTCCCGGGAATCTATACCGCTTTTAATACAGCTCAAAACCTTGTTTTCCCTTGCAGGTGCTGCCTGGCATTGCTTGCTACAGTCAAGTTTATTAGTCCTTGGGGTTGTAGGGTTTGCAAAGGAAAGTGTAGATAACTAATGGTTAATGTAATGCTTTTCTGGCGGTCTTGTGCTCACAGTGAGCTAGTTAATGCTTCAGCACTGTATTTATTGTGAGTTATACGTTATTTATGGGCAGCAGCAGTACTAATCAAAGTTCTCTGCGGCAGTGTCATTGTTAATTTATCAGTGTTCAGTTACTGATCAAATTTCTCTCTGACTAGTAAACCATTTTTAAATGAAGTATTTGTGAAATCATATTGAAATTGGCTAGATTCAGATTTCCTTCTGTTTTCCAAGGAAAATGATGAGGAAGAGTATTTTCATGACCTTTCTGATGATGATGATGATGAGGATGATGCTTGCATTGATGGACAGAAAAATATTAAGAGTGGCCCTGATGGAAAAACATTGGCATCAGAAAATAAACCTACTTCAGCTTCTTGGGTGCATCAGGAAACACTACAGGGTAATCATTCATTTCTATATTTATAAATTCAAAATAAGAAAAAAGAATTAAGAGCTAAGATGGGACACTAAATTGTATGAACTCACATATCGAATGCTCACTTATTTATTAATAATGAAAACTTGTTCAAATAAAAAACCTAAAATTTTTGAGTTTACAAAAAACTCCAATTGAAAATATGGCTTGACTTTGCCTAGGACAACTCCCTTTGACTTCTATATAAACTCGCAAACTTTTAGATGGTGGGTTTTTTGCTCTTAATAAATATCAGACATTCAAATTTTTGAACCATAATTCGTGGATAAAACTTTGATAAATTACACCCTAAGTTATTCCCAGTCACTAAAAGAATTGTGGAGCAACTGCAACTTCACGTGATTATAAACAAATGATGCACTCCCTTTATAGTGGGTACACTATACAGTTGCCCACTGTTAATTGTCTAAAAATGTTCACTCTGACAACAAGAATCCTTACATTTTGCTTTCCATTTATTGTACCTGATCTTGCCACAATTTTTCAAGGAAGTTACACTCTCCTTGCTTTGATTATTATTAAAGGAGAAGGAAAGGCTAGTAAAGAGTTAATCTCAAGCTGCAGGCATACCTTCAGTTGTCTCAATAGTTCCCTTAAGTCCCCCATATTTCACCTGTTCAGAAGATCTGAAGCCAAACAGGAATAAAAAACGCTGAGCTGTGTAAAGAAACTTCTTATAATGCCTCACTCCTGCACAGACATGCAGACCCAAGTGAACTTGCTCAGTTAGTAAGACTATGAGTCAGCTTCCTGCTGATTGGCTCAGATCCACATTCCTAAGGGTGGGAGTGAGGGGAGCAGAAAAGAGCAGAGAACAGAAAGCAGCATGTCTGTGGCACAGGAATTACAGACACAAGAAATCTTTTTTCAGAGAAGTCAGTGCGGCATTTCTGTGAGTGCTTATGGCTGTATTTACATAGACCTTTCTGATAAAGCTTTCTTAGTTTTTACCTTTCTTTCTCCTTTAAAGCCTTATTATTGGGAGACTCATGTCTTTATACATGCTTATTTTTTAGCATAAATGTTATCTTAAAACATCTTAATTTTTTAGGTATAAAGAATTCAAGTAATTATGATCCCTTTAACAGAAACCCTTTATTTTGTGGAGCTGATAACACAAGTCTTTGGGAGCTAAAAAAGGTAAGACAGTATACATTGGTTTAGTGTGTTTTTTTGCATGATCTGACACAGATACACAACTGATTTTATGAAATAGGAGTTTGACTGGCACATTGGTGAATAACAGTCAAAATACACACAAACACATTTCCAGGCATGCATTGATTGAAAAATTGCCCAGGTTATTTTACATTTTGAGATAAATCATACCTTACAGTAGAGGTTGATGTCATTTCAGGCATTTTCAGACTGTGTTTTGAGAATCAGTCTAGCTAAAGTTTATACTTCATGCTGTCACTGTAATTGATTCACAGCAGTTAAACTCATACAGAAGTAGCTGAAATTCATTGAGGTTTCAGCCAGGGAATTCTTACACTTGTAACTGTAATTTCAGTTAGTCATTCCTTCTAAATATCGTTCATCATAATCTGGATGAATTATTACTGTTGCTTTGTGCAGTATACTAATTTTAATAATTTTTGTATGCTGTGCATGCGTAAGTCTAGTGAGGGATACCTAGAAACTACAGGTAAACTGGTGGCACTGCCTTGTTTTAGAAAGGAATGCCATCCCAAAGAAAAATCAATGGCAATCAATGTCACTTGGGATATAATCCACAGGAATACACTGTATCTCATGCCATAAAACTACAGTATGTCATTTTCTGTTTTTCATTCCTTGTTCCTAACTATTTTTTTAATTGTTTTTTTTTAACAGCTCTCAGAACACTTTCATCCATCTGTTGCACTTTTTGCAAAAAACATTTTAGAGGTAAGACTTTTGTTTGAGTAAAATGCTTCAATATTTATATCTCAAAATGTCCCACTTACAATGTTTTCTTACCATTCTAGTGTTCTCCAGCCACTTTGATATTTTTGAAAAAACCTTTCTACCTAAAAGCCCTGTATTGTACCCACAGACTTTGTTTGATTTGGACATCAGTAACTTATTCCAGCTATAAAGTTTCTGCTATTCACAATGATTGCTAATAATTCTTGTATGTGATCCAGTTAACTGGTTTTAGCATTAATATACACTGCTCAAAAAATAAAGGGAACACAAAAATAAGACATCCTAGATCTGAATGAATGAAATATTCTTATTAAATACTTTGTTCTTACATAGTTGAATCTGCTGACAACAAAATCACACAAAAAGGATCAATGAAAATCAAATTTATCAACCCATGGAGGTCTGGATTTGCAGTCACACTCAAAGTGGAAAAAAACACTACAAGCTGATCCAACTTTGATGTAATGTCCTTAAAACAAGTCAAAATGAGGCTCAGTAGTGTGTGTGGCCTCTACGTGCCTGTATGACCTGCCTACAATGCCTGGGCATGCACCTGATGAGGTGGCAGATAGTCTCCTGAGGGATCTCCTCCCAGACCTGGACTAAAGCATCCTGCAACTCCTGGACAGTCTTTGGTGCAATGTGGCATTGGTGGATGGAGCGAGCCATGATGTCCCAGATGTGCTCTGGGGAACTGGTGGGCCAGTCCATTGCGTCAATACCTTCATCTTACAGGAAGTGCTGACAAACTCCAGCCACATGAGGTCTAACATTGTCTTGCATTAGGAGGAACCCATGGCCAACCGCACCAGCATATGGTCTCACAAGGGGTCTGAGGATCTTATCTCGGTACCTAATGGCAGTCATACTACCTCTGGCGAGCACATGGAGGGCTGTGCGGCCACCCAAAGAAATGCCACCCCACACCATTACTGACCCATTACTGGCCTGTCTCCTGGTAGTGCCTCCATGCTCTGGACACTACGCTGACAGACACAGCAAACCTTCTTGCCACAGCATGCATTGATGTGCTATCCTGGATGAGCTGCACTACCTGAGCCATTTGTGTGGGTGCATGCCCAGGCATTGTAGGCAGGTCATACAGGCACGTGGCCACACACTACTGAGCCTCATTTTGACTTGTTTTAAGGACATTACATCAAAGTTGGATCAGCCTGTAGTGTTTTTTCCACTTTAATTTTGAGTGTAACTGCAAATCCAGATCTCCATGGGTTGATAAATTTGATTTTCATTGCTAATTTTTGTGTGATTTTCTTGTCAGCACATTCAGCTATGTAAAGAACGAAGTATTTAATAAGAATATTTCATTTATTCAGATCTAGGATGTCTTATTTTTGTGTCCCCTTTATTTTTTTGAGCAGTGTAGTTTAAGTAACAAAAATGTATGCAGTAATTATATGTATATGTAATTAGTTTACAGCCTCTTAAAAAAATTCTGGTTGTTTTGTTCAAAGGTTAATAGTAAGGCTGCGGCATTCACTTAATTACCTAAGATTCATTCTCCTCCTCTAACTCACTCAGCCCCCTCACTCAGAACTTTACTTTGGCTATTGGCTAGTGGGCATGCTCAGTTCTTCTTAACTCAGGTTCCTACACACACCATCCAGTTTAGCAGCCAATGAAGAGATGGCATCACTGGTTTCCATAGAAACTCTGTTCTAGCTGTGCACTCTGCTAAAGAAACATGTTTATGTGTTGGAGGTAAAATGGCTGCCGGGTGAAAGCTGCTATTTGTTAGAGAAAATTTGATGGTGCTGGTGAACGGAGGGAATATATGCAATACAAATGATGCAGTATAGATGGGGATGATGTGCCCAACTTATATACATGTTAGGAAGATGTAGGGTTTACATGTCCTTTAAAGTAGACTTTTAAGGCAGCTTTGAAACAGTCCTTAAAAAACATCTGCAAATATTTATTTGCCAGGGTAATCCCATCCAATATACAGGGGACCCACTGCAAGATTTCACTTTGATGAGATTCCTTGATCGCTTTGTGTATCGGAATCCAAAAGCACCAAAAGTTACAGGTAAGCATGCAGAGACAAACTGTTATTTAGTACAATTGTACATATGTAGCTTACTAGGTACTGATTTGAAAGTTAGACATTCTAAATTATCTTGTTTTATTAATGATGTTTAATTAAAAGTATTTTAGTATTATACAAACATTTTATATTCGGGTCATGGATCATGTGCCTGTTTTGCCACATTTGTCTGCATTTTTGGGACAGTTATCTCTCTCTGTTACAGTAAAGCATTTCAAGTAGCAATTAGTTGTCATAGCTGGTTTTTGCATATTGTCATATACTATATAATTCTCCCCTTGCATTCTACGCTTGTAATTCTCAAGTAGCAGATCTCAACTGTAAGGGCTCAGGTACACCGGGAGATTAGTCGCCCGGGACAAATCTCCCTTGTTGCGGGCGGCTAATCTCCCCGTGTACCAGAGCCCTAAGAAATACAAGACACCACTGTTCACTACTGCTTTTCCCAGTTGCTTTGCAGATTAATCCTTTTACAGGCTTACAATCCTGCAGTGATACAGACAATGGGTTCTACACAAGATATTGGGCTGCTCTAGTGCGAATGTTTGTTTTGGGGGGGTTTTCTTTGCGTATTTGAGGTGGTGTCAGGTGGACTTTATGAAGTCAAAGACAGGCAGTAGGAACAATTTAAATTGCTTCTCCATCAGATTTTAAAAGCCCTCATGTTCCAATACTCTTATAGATAGCTATCATTTCAGCCATAAAGCACGATGTGGTGCTTTTCTGTAAGGGAAAGTAGTACACAGGGTAATATTGGGTGCTTTGCCTGCCATATTATTGCTTACAAAAATCATACCATCAAGATGCCTGAAAGCACTGTCCATTCCTGGGGAGGATTGCATGAAAACACCTACCTGCATATATGTGGTATTTATCTGGAATGTGACCTTGTTAGTGTTTTCATGCTGTTTTTAAGAGAGATGGCATTTTCAAGAGTTTCAAGAGAAAAATTTAAAGTAGCCCCTTATTTCATGTTATTTTCCCCAAGCCAAATGTATACGTTGTTTGTGGGTTTGTAACAAATACAAGCTTTTTTTATGTGTACACAGAAAACAACAGAGGTTATTTATTGCACCGAAGGAAGAAGCATTATATGAACGAGGAGAAGCTTCCAGGTAATTAATTATTTAAAATGTTTTCATAAGTAGGGGATATTAAATATGTACTTTATTATTGTGTTTTCATATTTGCTGCTGCTTCTCAAAAGTAATTGTGATGGGGCCATATTTCAGATTTTTGTCACAGTTTTTAAATAGCATTTTCATAATGATTTGTTTTTAAAAATTCTAATCTCTTGCCCTTGGTCCCTGCATTGTTTGTCACACTCGAGTGTGTTTCTCTCTAATTGGTGTACCCTTCATCCTGGATTTGGGGTAGTAAAAAAAACCTAATAGGCTGCACATACTTGTTTTATAGTCCTTAAGCATCTGGAGTCTTCAGCTTAATAGCTATAGCTAAACAAGTAGACAATGTCTCCTAAATTAGGTAGGTACATACAATATATGTGTCATTTTATCATTTTAATTGGACAAAATATTTTACTTAGTTAACAGCCCTGCATTCCTGGAAAAAGAAGAAACTGAAATTCCTGTAGATGAAGTATTCTTTCACAGGTAACTTCAATTAAATTCTAAACTTTAGTGAATTGAGTGTGTTTTGTTTTTTTTTTTTAATAATAATAATAAGAGATTCAGATAGAAAATGTTAAGTGTAAATAAGTAATTAATTTATCGCTGTAGTTGACTTTTCTAAACTTTCTTAATTTGTATTGCTAGGTTTATCAATAAAGAGAAAACTGCTGTATGTCTTTAGCAGTAAGCACTTGGAGTGTAGCTTGCTTATGATGTGGGCCTTATAGGTGCTGCAAGATCATCCCTCAAAGGGAACTGCTTTGTTCCATAGATTCTATTAAAACCAACAGCGTTTAACTGAAACCTTTGATCAGTGGTGTAGAACATGTGCTTTTATAGTATGCTCAAGATTAACCCTTGAACTGGGGTAACATCTTTTAGGAAGTCCTGCCAATTTACAAGTTTGAACACTCAAAATGAACCACTGAATTCAAACGCTTCAGGTTCCAATATTCAAGTAACTTTTGAAGCTTATAAAAAAAGTATTCAGCTTTTCCTCTCTTTTTTTTTTTTTTTTTTCTTTCTTCATTCTAACTTTTATCTATTCTCTTTCCTCCCTGTCTTGCAGATACTTCACAAAGTTGTCAAAAGAAAGAAAGAAGATTAAACGAAATGAAGATGAAGAGAGTGTAGAAGATGTCGATGATGATGAGTTTGAAAAAATCATAGGTAAGATTTCTCTTTGGGCCAGTGCTCAAAAATCTGTAGTAAAAAAGTAGCTTCTTAGGGAGAGGCTTTAATACTTAACAAATCTTTTCACAAATATATAGACTTTAAACAAAATAATGAATACTCCAACAAATACTTAAGTTGTGGGACTGCCATTTGGTGATTTTTTAGACACTAGTCTGTGGTGCACTGTCATCAATTACAGTATTTTGTGCTCTCAAAACTAAAAACTCTTCACGGCCTGACCTTTCACATTCAGTAAACTAGGAAACATTCTGTCCAGGGCACATTGTAGGTTGTATCAGATAGGAATGCTGAAATGAATGCAGTCGCATTACTAATAACATGCTGCTAACAAGCTCATTAGGAATCATATAGGAATAGATTGCAAGTAACCATATTGCAAACAATGCAATTTAAAAAACTGTATCATAAACAGTATCCTTATGAGCATCACTAATAGTGCTCTTTGAGTATTATTTACTATGCAGTGTAAGCAGTGAAATATTCTTTTATTAACAATGCAAGATTGTATTGCCTTATTGTTGCAAGAAAATTTGAAAGATGTTCTTAAAATCTAACTTTAGTTGAAGAGAGAGGAATATATACATATATCATGCCACAACACTTGCATAAAATGGCCTCCAGAATAGGTAAAAAATGACTATGATGTCAAACCTTCTGGCAAACTGTTTTCACATGAAGTGGCCATGCCCATGTGTTCACACTTTCTGGGTTCAAGTAGTACATGTCATTCAGATCATGCCAATCCCATTGAGTCTATTGCACTCATATTAAATCAAGTAGAAGAGTGATCCTCCAGAAATGAAGAATGTTCCTTGAATGATGGAAATACAAACATAATAAGACTCTGTTATCTGCTAACATTTACTATCCAGTCACAGCAAACAACTGTATATATACGTGTCAGTTCAGATTTTAATATTTGCATTCCTTTTTTTTTTTTTTCTTTTAGACTCATTTGAAGGCGACAGTTTTTATAGTGGAACCACTGATGTTATTGATTTTGCTAGGTAAGTTTGTTTTATAGCATTAAATAAAGCATTACATTTTACTTTGCACCAGTGCATACATGAGTAGCACTTTATAAGTAAAATGTACATAGATACATTACTTTATGGTATTAGGAAATGTTGCTTTGGCCACAGATTCCTGATATATGTTATATGCCAGAACAGTAAAATAAAAGAATAGTACTCTAGCACATTAAAGGTAAAGCTACATGACCATCATGGGTAGTGAGAACAAGATTTATAAAATTCACTGAGGCACTAAAAGTTGTGTTTATATTATATAGGAGCAGATGTTCCCCCTATTTTTAAATGTAAGAATATTAGAAGTCATTGAGGAGTCCCACAAAAGGCACAAGGTTTATGTTCTTCTATCCTGATATTTTGTAATAGGGGGGTCTAAAAAGTTTTTATAATACACAAGTTTCCGTTGGGGTCGTTTACTTAGAAATGTAAAATGATTAAGGGTAAAAGCCCATTACATTTAGAGAGTGCTTATGTCTGGGGCCTTCCTGTGCTACTCCTTTTGCTGGATAAAAGATCTGGCATAAAGCACTTCTTAAATGATGCGGAAGTTAGGGGATAGAATGGGTGAATAATGCTTATGTTCCTACCCCTTGTGTATAACATTTTGTTAATGCATATATTGCCCTGATATAGTCTTAAGGTGCCCATACACTATAAGATCCGCTCGCTTGGCGAGTGATATGTTTACACTTGCTTCTGTTTATTTCTTAGTAATTTGAAAGCAGATGGTAAAACAGAGAAGAAAAAGTCAGAGGCCGATGACTCCGATTCAGATTGGGATATCGATGGAGAAGATGATGATGAAGAAATATCCTTGGATAGCATGTGTGAAGAAGACTTTGAAGACATAAATGATGATGGCAATGAAAATGGAGGCATTTTTATGGATACCGAAAATGATGACTGTCCAGGTATGTTATTGCATTAAATTGTTATACTTAGAAATAATAAGTGGAAAAAAAATTACCTCCCACAGTACAAGGATCATTTTTTTTTTGTCTTATTGTGTAGGAAAAAAGAAAGCAAAGAAGAAATCTTTAAAACAAGAGGACATGTTTGCTTCTGCAGAAGAGGTAAAACGATTATACAGATTTTAGTTTTTCTGAACGACTTGCAGGATGTAGCTACCTGATACCTATATTGCTAAAAGAGATAGTTAGATAGATAGATAATATAGAAAAGGAATTTTTTTCATCTATCATGACATTGTCTTTGGATGCTATTTATAATTTTGCCATAAAAGTATTTGCCTAATGCTTTTATATTACCTTTCTGATCCCCCATGTTCCTCTATGAGGGGGTGGCCATTTGTGCAGCAGGAATCCGTTAGCATTAGAAGCTGTAACTGAGAGGTTGAGAAGGGACGGTCAGGGTGGCAAAACAGTCAGGTTTAAGAACTTCAAGTAACAATTACTTACAAAAGACATGACCTTTAGGTAACTTTTAATGTACATTCGTATTTTGAAGTGTCAGTATCACTTTAAAGGTGAACCACCCCTTTAAGCTACTACTTCTGACAGAGTATGCTATATGACTGCTCAGCTTAAATTCACTAGGTGTCATTTATCAACAGTGGGCAAATATATACTTGAGCAGTAACCCATAGCAACCGATCAGTGATAAGCCTTTTTTTCAGCCAGCTGCAAGTACAACCATTAAAGCCAAAATTTAATCAGTAGACATGTGTTAATACATGTGTTAAGGTTTAAAATTACTCAATGTTGCTAAATGAACTCTGGTATGTCACACTTACAAATGTATACATTCACTTTGCATTAAAGCCAACAGTGTTACATTACAGTCTACCAGTGTTAGAGCCACACCAAACTCCAGCCTCATTGCTTAATCTTACATAAAGTCCAGATCTAAATGTTTGTGGCATGCATACACCATTTCTCGTACACAAAAACTCTTAAAGGAACAGTAACACCAAAAAAATGAAAGTGTATAAAAGTAACTAAAATATAATGTGCTGCTGCCCTGCACTGGTAAAAGTTGTGTGTTCACTTCAGAAAGTCTACTATAATTTATATAAATAAGCTGCTATGTAGCCATGGAGGCAGCCATTCAAAGGAGAAGGCAAAGGCACATAGAAGATAACAGATAAGTTCTGTTGAGTACAATAGTGTTTTATCTGTTATCTGCAATGTAACCTGTGCCTTTTCTCCTTTTTTCCAGCTTGAATGGCTGCCCCCATGGCTACACAGCAGCTTATTATATAAATTATAGTAGTGTTACTGAAGCAAACACACCAGTTTTACCAGTGCAGGGCAACAGTGCATTATATTTTTATTACTTTAAAGCTCTTTCATTTTTTGGAGTTACTGTTCCTTTAAGTGAAAACACTATGTAAGAATACATCTTGTGCCATAGCCCTAATAGTGGAGCAGTATGCTTTGCCTTTTTAATGTTTTTTGTCTTAAGGATATTTGCTTAATGTTTTCTGCTTTTAAGGATATTTGTTTTCTTGTCCTAATTTTCAGTTTGGGGATATTCTTGATGAAAACACAGGATCCAAATTTGACAATGTTGGATTGAATGCTATGGCAAATAGAGATAATGCAAGTAAGATGTTTTCTTTTACACTTTCTAAATATATATTTACCATCGTGTGCTATGTTTAGTCAAAATTAGCAACCAGTTTCCATTAAATGCCATTTTTGTAAAGCAGTAACCATATCTAAGTATAGGAACTATTATCCAGAATGCTCGGGACCTGGGGTTTTCTGGATAAGGGATCTTTCTGTAATTTGAATCTTCTACTAAAAAATAATTTAAACATTAAATAAACCCAATAGAATTGTACAGGTATGGGATCTGCTATCCGGAAACTTGCTATCAGAAAGCTCAGATTATGGGAAAGCCATCTCTCATAGACTCTACTACAAGCAAATAATGAACATTTTTAAAAATGATTTTTAAATAATAATAATAAAAGAGTTCCTTTTACATGATTCTAAGATATAATTAATCTTTATTGGAGACAATATTGGTTTTTTTTTTTTTTTAAATCTTTAAATGATTTTTAGTACACTTGGTGGGTATGTAGATCCAAATTATGTGAAGATCCCTTATCTGGAAAGGCTCAGGTTTTGGAGCATTCTGGATATTTGGTCCCAAAGGCAAGTTTTTTCTACATAAAACTACTTTTGAAATAATTTTTTCTTTTCCTTTTTTGTTCATATTATTTTTGTTTTGCTTTAATTCATTCCGTTCCAGAGCCTTGACTGGCATACACTTTATGCATACCAATCGTTAAATCTAAATCACTGCATTGAATATATTTCTTTTTCTTCTTTTTCCCATGCCAGGTACCAAGCAGCTCAAGTGGGAAACAGAACGTGACAACTGGGTACACAATAAGGATCTTAAAAATATTCTCAAGAGAAAAAGGACATTCAGTAAACAAAAGCTGCACAAAAAAGTTAAAAAATAAACATCAGCTTATTTTTTGCATCAGATTGTATCTTTCCATGTACATTGTTATAAGTATTGACTGGTTTCTGGTTTTATTTACAAAACACTGCCAATGAACTAATAAAACGGCTCAAAATATTTGTATAAATTGTCAGCAATGAGCTCAATAACATTTTTTTCAATACCATTTTTCATAAACACTATAAAGAACTAGAAAATGTGTAAAAACATGTAGGAGGCAGCTGCACCAATCTGACTAGCAAGACAATAAAAACAAAAAGCAAGAATTTTGTTTGGCCTGCTTCATAAAAATTTATCATGTGGCGTATTAAAAAACTGAACAGCACCAGTGTCACAGTCCATTTAATGCATTCAGCACATTCATATAGTTTTATAAAAATCATAATGTAGGCCAAAGTAGAATTTTATTGTCTTTTTACATTGTAAGCTAGTAGATCTGATGAAAAAAGAGGGATCAGCAGAGTGTTGACCAGTTCCAAAGCTTGTTCTAATCCTGTGTTCAGATTGTCCAAATATGCATCAGTTTTAATTCTCATCTTAAAATAGAAACACCAGTAGCAAAACATTTCTGTAGTATAGATCTTTAGTACTTGGGGGTAAGTTGAGGGTGAATTTGTAAAGATTCTTGACACTTTCAAAACAGGTTTCTGTTTTCATGTCATCTTATGGTGCTTTTTAGATCATCAACTGAGTTAACAACCAAGTTATTACAGAATTACAATTAGAATGGCCACAGACCAATCACACTTTAATCTGTAAGAAAACACTTTCTTTTTTTCTGTAAATGGAAAAAATTTAAATGTATGACTTCATGAGCTTTACTTTCCTTTTTTGCAATGTAAACAATAAAATGTGTAGGTTTTTGTACAGTGATTCCAGGTTTATTTTTTAAAATAGCCTAGTCACTGAAAGCTTGCTTTGTAATATTACTATCCCCTCATTGTTTTGATCTACTTTTTTCCATTTTCCATTTTTTATGTAGAGAAATGGAAACTATAAAAAAAAAAAAATGAAAACCAGAGGATTAAAATTCCAAGAATTGGCCATAGGTTATCACTGAAAGGTGTATGCTCTAACCTGTTCTGTTACACCTTAAAACACAAAGACAAAGTTCAACTAACAGCTCAACGCAGTCTTTAACTGTGGTTTATTAAGGCAGTGTTGTTAGTACATTGCATGTTTCATCCTAGCACTTTGTCAAAGTGTTTCTCAGAAATGAAAATTTAATTTGAGCTTCATCTCATGGAATTAAGGAACTCTTTAGTATTCCTGTGTATCTGCCTGGACAATAGATAAAAGGTAACTGTTTTAGAATAACTGAAAGCTGCATGTAGGTAGGGAGGAAGTAAAAAGTAAGCTGAGTTTTCATAATGTTTAATTGAAAATACAGCCTTTCTGCTTAGAATTTTGCTAGTTACCTGCACCTTCATAAGTACATTTGATAGAAATCAATTTCACACCTGCAGGTTGTGTGATGTGATCTCATCAGTGAAGTATTACAGATCATAACTGTGATTTCTAGTTTTGTCATGTAGAGACAAAAAGATCCAGTGGTTCTTGAAAGTTTGTGAACCCTATGAATGTGACCTAAAACAAGTGATTTTCAAACAAGTCCTAAAAGTAGATGAAGAAAACCTAGTTAAACAAATGAAACAAAATTATTATATTTGGTCATGCATTTTTTTAAAAAAATTATTCATTAACATATCTGTGTGTGGCAAATCATGCTCTCTGTATTTAGGGGGGGACCCCCTTGTGCAGAAATACATTTTAAAGAGTTCAATACTTTCAAGCACCACTGTATATGGGAACATGTTTATTACAAGGTAAAAAAACACCCTGCCACAGTTCACTATAAGGTAGGAAAGTTCACTGCTCTTTATTCACATGTATGTACTTTTTAGGGTCATGTTTACCAAAAGGTGAGCGCTCACTTTCACCCTATATAAATATGCCCTTGGAATACCATTCGCTTAAATAGAGAGCAATTAAATTCTCCTCTGGCATAGTGTGATGACCTCTTTTTACATTTTGATAAATATGCACATGGAATAAGAGAAATTCACACTGTGTGGCATGCTAAAATGGATGCAAATTAGTGTGCATATGGATGCTATTCATTAAATGCTGAGCGGCATCTGCTCTGATGAATAGTGCGCAAGTGTGCCTATTGATGCTAGAGGCCCTGGAACTATCGCCATCCTTAGCCATATTTTACTGTTCCCCAGGGCTGCCATCAGAAATCATGGGGCCCCTCACAACAAAATTTTCTGCCCCCCCTTTTCCCACAATGGCCCCTCCCCCAGTGACCCCTCCCATCAGTTTCCAAGCAGCCTATGCAATAAAATGTCTCTTTAACAAATGGCACACACTACACAAATGAGTTTGATATTTGTTAAATCACGTTTATTACTATTATTATTAATACAGTACAGGCACTTAGAGGAATGCTTCCTCCTGATCCTCCCCCATCATCCACCTGCTTCCTCTGGCTCCCTCCCAGCATCCACATACTTTCTCCTGATCCCTCTGGCTTCCCCCCAGCATCCACATACTTTATCCTGATCCCTCTGGCTCCCCCCCAGCATCCACATACTTTCTCCTGATCCCCCCCACCTGCTTTCTCTGGCTCCCCCACAATGTGCTCTAACTCCCCCCCTCTCCCAGCATCCACCTATTTTCTCCTGATCCCCCCCCCCATTATCCACCTGCTTCCTCTGGCTCCCCCCCCCAGCATCCACCTTCTTTCTCCTGATCCTTCCCCCCAAATCATCCACCTGCGTCCTCTGGCTCCTCCCCCCAGCGTGCTCTGACTCCGCCCCATCGTCCACCTGCTTCACCTCGCGTTCAACTGCATCCACCAACCCCCTGCGTGTCCCCCAGTTTCATCCTGTTCCCTGCTCTGGCTTCCTGCTGCGCCATTAGCTCGCGTCCCTCAGGCTCCAGTCCCCGCCGCATTCTCCAGCTCACCCGCCACTGCATCTTCACTTTTATAAGGTCGCGCCCCGAGCATACTGACGTCACACATACACAATTACCCGCTGACCACCAATGAACCAATGATAGGGCCCGTAATTTTCAAAGGGGGCCCGGGCTAAAAATACTGTATCACGGCCGGGCCCCCTTTAAAGTGAGAAGTGTCCGGGCCCGGGACGACTGGCCCCCCTGTGCCCCCTTGATGGTGGCCCTGCTGTTCCCATAGTGGATTGCATAGACATGTGGTTTACATGCTAATGCAATTATTAACACTGGGTGTATAGGCACCCCCTGGACATGACGCTCTAAATACTCTGAAAGGGTTATATTTAACTTGGCCATGGTTTTTCGAAATTGTGAAATATTGTGATTTAGCGAATCCTGCACAATTGCAGTGGCCGCAGCTTAGTGCGCGATTAAAATTATACTGAAATCCATGGAGAAAGTGCTACATTGTGAGAAAAAGCATGGTGATTTGTGTTCAAAAATTGCACTTTTCACATGGCACTGCAGTTGTAAATGAGACTGGGAAAAGACATCCAACAGCCAGCATGGTGGCCCCAACTCTGCTGCGTTACTCTGCATTTTATTAAAACAAACAAACGGACAGTACTGGTATTCCACTTTGCTGTGGTTCGGGAAGGTTCAGCATTATGCAAATGTGTTCCCTTGTACTTTAATTCCCTTGAAAGAATTCAGTTACACTTTAAAAAGTTTTTTTTTTCTGTTTATTTTAACCAAGCGTCGACTGATTTGTGGCTTAAAAATGTAACTAGTCTAACCTGTTTTAATGTAATATAGTAAGTTAGTTTGAAAAAGACACATGTCCATCAAGTTCAACCTTTTATGTCTATATAAAACCTGCCTAACTGCTAGTTGATCCAGAGGAAGGCAAAAAAAAAACCTTCAGAATACTCTACAGTTTGCCTCAGAGGGTATGAAAAATTCCTTCCCGACTTAAAGATGGCAGTTGGACCATGGATCAACTTGTACAGCTATGGGATCCGTTATCCAGAAAGCCATTATCCAGAAAGTTCCGAATTAAGATAAGGTCATCTGCCATGAACTCCATTCTAAGTGAATAATTTTTTAAAATGGTTTCCTTTTCCTCTGTAATAATACAACAGGATTTTGTATTTGATCCCAACTAAGATATCCTTATTGGAGGCAAAACAATTCTATTGGGTTTACTGCTAAAATATTTTTTTTAAAGCCTTAAGGTATAGAGATCCAAATTACAGAAAGATCCCTTATCCAGAAACCCCCAGGCCCGAGCATTCTGGATAGCAGGTCCCATACCTGTACTAAAAGCTAATTCCCCACCTGCTGTAAAGCCATCCAAACCCTTCTTGAAGCTATATAATGTGTTTTACAATTTAGAACGTAGCACATATGTGCTATATTTTGAGCAGCTACATCAGTTTTATAATGACCCAATTAAGCCACCCTAAGTCATGGGGTCCAGCATGGAACATGTGCGATTTGTTGGCCCCCTGTTTAGGTGCTTTTACAACACACTATAAATGCAGAGTATGTAAATACATACTATTAATGTGGGGTATCTATTTACTCAGGAAAGATGTGAAATTCATATTTGCAGCACTTTGTTTTTGTAGCCAACATGTAGTGGTGATGAAATGCATTAAAATGCACAATAGACATTTGTAGACAGCCCAAATTTAAAGGTTTACAGTATAAAGACAATATATACAGGTATGGGATCCCTTATCCGGAAACCTGTTATCCAGAAAGCTCCGAATTACGGAAAGCCCATCTCCCATAATCTAATAATTCAGAATTTTAAAACGGATTTCCTTTTTCTCTGTAGTAATAACTTAGATTGTAAGCTCTACGAGGCAGGGACCTCCTTCCTATTGTGTCTCATACCACATGGCACTTATTCCCTGTACATTTATATTTATTGTATTTATTTATGATATCACTTGTATTTTGTAAGATTGTACAGCGCTGCATACCCTTGTGGTGCTTTATAAATAAAGTTATACATACACATACATACAATAAAACAGTACCTTGTAATTGATTCCTACTAAGATATAAATAATCCTTATTGGATGCAAAACAATCCTGTTGGGTTTAATTAATGTTTTATTGATTTTTTAGTAGACTTAAGGTATGGAGATGCAAATTACGGAAAGACCCCTTATCCGCAATACCCTTGGTCCCAAGCATTCTGGATAACGGGTCCTATACCTGTACCAATTCTGAATTCTTTTGAATGTGAACTTTAAGGCAATAGCCCCATGTCATTTTATGGGTACCAATGGATGTTATTAAGGGTAGCCTGTTGGATGCATGTTACATCATGTATAATGTAGAAAGAAACATACTGAATTTGTTTCTGGGTTTAAGGGGACTCTGGGAATGAATACCTAAAAAAATGTACAAAATTTCCTATAGGCTAAAGCTCACCCACTGGGTTTTAAAGTGGAAGCCAGGAATAATAGCTGATCAGATTCCCAACTACAAACGGTTTTGCCTTTCTTGAGGCTCATCAGTGTAGTGCAGGGTTTTCTTATCTGCTTAGGTAGAGTCACCGTGTGGTTACACAAACAAATCATTAAGGTTGAGGAGACTGCCTCATACAGATACAAGTAAATAAAAGGAATTCTGGAAATGAATTCCAAACTCCTAAAAAAAAATCTTGCTTCTGCTTTTAAATCCAGTGGGTGAGCTTTAGCCTATAGGGTAAACCCATGTAAATGGGATTTTTTTAGGAGTTTGGAATTCATTCCCAGAATTCCTTTTGTTTACTTGTAGCTGTATGAGGCAGTCTCCTCAACCTTAATGATTTGTTTGGGTTTAAGGGGGGTAAGTATTTACCGGTACTTACACCTTTCCTTGTACAGTAATTACCATTACTTACATCTTTCTACCCCTTCCTCATCATTCTGTCTACTAATGACATTTTAAAGTGAAAAATATAAAAATTACTTTTAAGCCCAATATGAAGTATGCCTTTGAAACAGTAGATGTCACCTTTGTTTTTTAAAAAGAAAATTCCCAAGCGGAAATAAGTGTAATTAGATAAAAATAAAGTAGCATGAATTGAAAAGCAGAGTTATTGTATGTGAGAATAAGGGTCTGTAGAAGAACCAAGGCAGTTTACATTATTAATCTTAAAACTATACATGCAGTACTTCTCCCTACTCTTCCCAGTGTCAGGAGTCAACTTCTGGATTATTTATTTAAAAGGAAACTGAGATGCATTTTATCACCAGAGGTTTCTTCAAAATGAATATTGCATAGTGGTAATGACACAGGCTGTCAAAAGAAATTATGTTACAGCTGTGCTTCTTCTTTGGCATATGAGTTATTTAGTAGATTCAGCTATTAATATGCCTCTCAGCAAAAGTTTCTTTAATCATGAAATGTAATTGGTTGGTGGCGTTAACTTATTTATATATGTAGCAATAAGCAAATCAGAATAAATGTTTCTGTCCTGTTTATTAAATCATCTTGTGTAGAATTTGTATTTAAGTTGCACTACAGATAAAAAAATTATTTGATATAGAGGTACAGGTATAGAACCTGTTATCCAGAATGCTCGGGACCAAGGGTATTCCGAATAAGGGGTCTTTCCGTAATTTGGATCTCCATATCTTAAGTCTACTAAAAAATCAATAAAACATTAATTAAACCCAATAGGATTGTTTTGCATCCAATAAGGATTAATTATATCTTAGTTGGGATCAAGTACAAGGTACTGATTTATTATTATAGAGAAAAAGGAAATCAGTTTTAAAATTCTGAATTATTTGATTAAAATGGAGTCTATGGGAGACGGGCATTCCGTAATTCAGAGCTTTCTGGATAACGGGTTTCCGGATAAGGGATCCCATACCTGTATTTATAATAAGTGCCAATTCTCTAGTTAAATGTACAGAATGAATACAGACTAATATGGGAGGTAAAGAGGATCTTGCTTGATAATGTTTACAGTGTTAAAGGTGAAGGAGGTATAATACACAACGTGTGGTCTTGGGAAAGATTAGAAACCAGCAGTGAGAACTGGCAAGATGAGAACAAGTTACTATAAACACATCATGTTCTGCAAGAAAATCCCCGAAAGGAAAACACTGGCAAACAACTGGCCACCAAATCCAGTATATTTTTGCATGCAGAATTTTGAAAGCTCACTCGGATATTTTGTTGAATGTTTTTTTTTTTCGGTAGCCCAAACATGCAGGACCAAAGTGCTCCAACTCACACTTCTTATGAGAATTTCTTGAGAGCTCTGGCACCAACATTAAAAACAACTATAAGCTAAAAATAGGTACACATCTTGCGCCATTAGTGTTTGACTATTGACTTTTTTGTAGTCACTTTTCTCAGCCCTGTATTCTTCCTTTTACCCCTGAGATATCTTGTTAAATGGTGTTCACAAAATAACTTGTGCTAATGAATAGACTTTTTATACATAAATGAAGCAGCCTGCTTTTTACTTTATGGTGGCAAGCTTAGAAATCATGCACAGAATAAGCAATAATACTTAATTCAGGCTATGCGATTCTTGAAAGTTCATATATGTCAGACTGTACAATCTGCCCTTTTCAATTAACTCACCATACAGTTTTGTAAAGAGCAAGACATTAGTTCAAGACCTTTATGCATCACCATAGATTATTAAGAGATGAATCCTCTCTCAATCTGTTGACTTGTTCTACAAAGCTGGTGTATTGCTAATGGTGAGAATAAAAGCTTACAAATTATCATCAGGGTAAAACAGCATATTCTCTTAGTCTATAAGATGGGGCATCCTTATTCATACAACTCCTATTTATACTAAAAAAAAGCAAGACAGAAAAACTTATAACAGTTGGCTGGGGATTTTTCACATTTTGATTTAAAAGAAATTCTTTATTTTCTATCTAATTTTTCTAAAGTATTACAGTATCTAACAAAAAAGTATATAGTTTACATTAATAATAATTACAGTAATGTAATAGATCACTAGATTGTTTTCTCTGTGCTGGTGCTGCACCGGCATCTCCTTATGCTACTTTATTATTACTTGGTGTTTTGCGGATGCACAGTAAATCTCGAGGGGTATACTCTACTGTGCATGCATGAACCAGAATTAGTATCGGGGATACCTGGGACGCCGGTAGGATGGTAAGCAAAATGGTGGAACAGCACTCAGACAGTTTTTTCCATAGATTCCTGACTCCTTACAGGAGCACCAGCCGGGGGAAAAAACGTAGTGATCTATTTCACAGGGGGGTGCCTAATATTTTTACACCCTTCAGTGAAATAGACTTTACATGTCCTTTAAAGAAATCAAAGTAGTAAATAATCAAAACAGTAAAATTGGTACAAGTACTGGGAATTCCTTCCTTATCTAGTAACTAGCAGAATGTGTATTAAAAAGATAGAAGCATAAAGAAGTACTAAATATTTGGTAAAATCTAATGTTTTAATGTTATTTAGTGTTATAATTAATGCTACAATTTGGTTCCTGCTACCCAGTTACAATGTTTCAATGAGCCTTAGGCTGATGCCACACGCGGCGTAGGGCTGATTTTTTCGGCAAGCGGAAAAACGCTTGCCGAAAATTCAGCCCTACGCCTGCTACTTGTGCCTGCACCCGAATGAATGGAATACGCTCGGGTGCAGGCACATGTAGCCGACATACACATGAAAATGCGAGACTTTGCATTCTCTCGCGTTTTCATGCCCTACGCCACGTGTGGCATCAGCCTAAAGCAAGGAAAAATAAAGTGAAGTAGTAATAATAAAAGCACATGGCGTGCATCTTGCCATCATTGGCTTAATGAAAGGCTAAAAAATGACTAGAAGGAAAGCAACTGTACTTGGTATTTGTTTCATTTCATAGACACATCACATCACTCATGTGTGAGTAAGAAAGAGCGATAGTGAGTCTGCTACAGATCAACAGAAATTGACTCTCTCATATCAAAGTAAAAAGAGATCCCTGCAAAGTGATGTAAATTAATCATAACTAGAAAACATAATATAACTGATTGTTTAAGTATATACCCTGTTCAAGCCAGTATTTAGTAGATGCAACTTTGTTAGCAATTCCAGCCTTCAGTCTGTGTGGATAGGTCTGTAGCAGCACATCTGGCGACTGCAGTTGTTCCCTATTCCTCTTTGCAAGGCTGTTTACGCTCTGTCAAGTTGCATGGAGATCATGAGTGGGTTCAGCAAGAAATTCTCTATTGGACTGAGATCTGGACTCTGACTATACCATTCCAGGACATTAGGGGAATGACACTCAACTTAATCTTTTAAAAAGTAAACATAATATCAAACAACTTTGCGATATATATTAATTAAAAAATATGCAGCCTTTTCATGATTTTTAATGTAATAATATGGATTGTAATAGTTACCTAAGCTTAGGCCCCTGTTCTCCTGTTGATCTGTCGGACTACTTTGAAATTTAAAAAAAAATGTAACATTAGTCAACTGTTCTCAGCCTGCACTGAGCCTGCATCCTCCAAAACCCACAATTCCCTGCACATGTGATGTCAATAAGGAAAGGAACATCACAGTACAATGTATTGTAGGTTATTTGAGTATTATTTGTGTATTATGTAGTTCCTGCATGCTGTCTGTAAGCTGTGGAGAAGTTGTTACAATTTGTAATATCAGTGTTTTAGTCCCTCCTCCCCTGCCAGAGTTTTAAATAATGCAGAAAGAGAAGAAGTGTTTTGTAACTGGATTTTAGCATATAAAAATGGTATTTATTCATCTTATTTTGAATGAACAGATTACAGTAATATGTGTATTTGGGGTTTCTGTATTGTGTGTGGTTCTTTAACAAATTTTGGTTCAGAAGCCAGAGTTCCCTTTAACATAACAATAACATTTTAAAGCCATTTTTTGTGTGTTTTGGTTTTATTCTTGGGGTTATAGAAAATAAATCTTCCATGGCTTAGGATTCTTGTATACTAAATCAGATTTTCCTCCAGAATTTGAGTGTGTTTTGTTGCATTCATTGTACACTCTACAATGACGAGCCTTACAGGGCCTAGTGCAGAGAAGCCCCCCACAGGTGACTGGACAGATAAAGACATTAGGAGGAGCCATAGCTCTAGTTTACATCCTGCTGTGGCCAGAACAGAAGAAGGGTGGCCATAAGTCTGCCATAATTAGAGACTAGCGCTTCCATTTAATGGCACACCATAAACAGTGGAGGCCATTCTAAAAAGGAGACAAAATTTAAAGATTAATATCTCATTCAAGTATCTCTAAGGTTCCTGTGCTTAAATGAGATACACTAGCACCAGGAAGTTTGTGACAGCTAATCTGTATGGTAACATCACAAAATACATTCGAACAGTTGGTATCTTAGTGAAAACCAGGGTGCCACCAGTGGGCTGTAGGTTATTCATGAATACTTAATATCCTATGTTGACACTGGCAAATAAGTATAAATCCAACTTTGGAACAGAATTTCATATCTGGTAAATATGATAATCAAATATTCTAATTGATTTAGATGTACATTTAGGGATGAAATGCATATGGTAATCGTTAAGAAAAAAACAAGATATTTATTCCTTTGTGAAGTGCATCTTTTATCTTGTTCTTCGCCTGAACAATACAGACTGTAACTAAGCAACAAGAATTAGAGGGCATTTTACTCCATTTTACTCTATAAAAACAATATAGGGAATTGGTGATCAACTAAAGACTAAACTAAAGTCTTCTAGACTAAATTCATTTTAAAATGTAGTAATAAAACTAAGCAAACATTTCAGATTGATCATTTTCTAGATTGTCAACAAAAAATTGATTGTGTTTTGAGTACTAAATAATGCTCCAGGTATTAAATTTTCATTCCAAAAAGTGTTTTTGCAGTTGTTAAAGATCAAATAATTTTTAGAAAAGTTTCTCTATTTTTTTTATTTATTTTGTATTCTATTGAATACAATAAGAAGCAAAATATAAAGTATCCATAAAGAATAAAATCATATTAAAAATAACATGAACATATACAGTAAATTGCCATTAGAAATTATAATATTAAAGTATCTGTCATTACCAACAAACATATATCTAAAACTAGATCCAGAATCTAAGATTTTTCTGGATCACTTTGTATCAAGTCCTTTATGAAGTATTGTGGTTATAGAATATGGCATCAATGCTATTTTTTTCTCTAACTTGTAGCTGTTCCAGAAATATTTTCCATTTTGCCCAATATTCTTACGTACTTTGGTGTTTCCAGATCTGAAGTTTATTGCTGCATGAGAACAAAATAATCAAATAATAAATAATAATAATTCTTTAATGGTGGGTTTTAAAGTCGATGGATTTGCATCTATCCATTTCAAATAGTATTATTTACAATAACAAACAAGGCCATGGAAGAAACTCAGAGATGGTAGCCTGTCTGCTCATATTTTATGAATGACTTACAGTCCTGTTATTGTGACAGCCTGCTTTCCACACTGTCAGAATATTGATGCGCATCAGCTCAGAAATAATGCACAGTTTTACAGCTTGTGGCAAAAATGAATACGGTCTATGGAATTTTGCCTAAATACACAAAATGTAAAAGATTGTTATATGCCTTTTTATGCATATCAGCTTAGACTACTCTTGCAGTTTGTAGCCGACACCAAAATCATGAATATTGAAACAATGGACCATTGGCTTCACCCTCAGTTTTTGGATTGTTTGGTAAAGCCCAGCCCTTATTCACAGTGGAATGTAAAAGCTAAAACATGTAGAAGGATCAAGGTAGGTCACATCCAAAAATAGCCAAATTAATTTTTGTGAGGAAAAGTATGGGGTAAAGCATGGCAAAGATCCTTCATACTTATTCCCATTTTGCACCAAACTTCATACCATCAGCAGCTTGCAGCAGGTAACTACACACATGCATTGAATTAACATTATTTTCCACTCACTTGCTACAAATGTCCAATAATAAAACTATTTATTGTGGGTGCATTGTGGAGAAGACTTTCTACATGCCAAAAATTAAATGAGCTCAGGATGATTTTTTTATAATTATCTTATACAATATATGTAAGCATTAAAAGTGGAAACTAAAGTATTAAAATATGACAATGCATAGATATCAGGGGATAAAGTTATAATTTTAAAGTCAACCCTTCTTTTATCTAACTGTAGTACAATTTATGCACAGATTAATAGGAATTAGCTATAACTTTTTACCAGCAATACCAATATGTACCACTAGCAAAAAAGTTACCACTAACTTTATATTTTACACATTAGTTTATGTGCTGGAGTAGTCTGTTCCAGCAGTAAAAATGATTGTCTGAAATGTTAGTATTCTCATGAGATTTGAACTGATGATTAACAATTATGATTGCTATTAGTATCCTGCTTCTAAAAGCTGTTAAATACATTCAGGCAACTTGGCACATCTGTCACCTTTGATCAGGGAAATATTCTTGACAGTCAGGAAAGTGTTGCGAAATTATCAGACTACTGGTGGATTCCCCAGATCAATCTATAATTAATCTGGTCCAATCAATTTGACTTCACAGTGACCCTTGCTTTACTATTCCGATCCCCTGTTTAGTATAGTAGTCAAAATGAAGAAGACAGTCAGGAAAAAAAAACAGAAAAACAATAATTATGAAGAAGAGAAGTCTGACTACAAATTAGAGGTTTATAATATAGCTCAAATTGATGACAGGTAATTTGTTGTTGAACTGTTTTTCTAAAACCTATTCCTACTAGCAATGCAATTGTCGTGGTTTTCTTTTGAAAACACAAGCCATGCTTTTGTAATATGCTTGTCTAGTAGGTTCAACTGTTCAGGGCAAGAGAAAGAACAAATTAAGTAGCAAATTAGAATTTTTTTTAGGGTTTATTGGTTAAGGTAAAAGAGTCTTGTAACTAGACCATTACTATGTTGCTTGGTAACATTTTGTTTCTATGGATACAACATAATTATTACCAGAAAGTGATATGCACATGAGAACTGTGATTTAATTACAACCTAAATATAACCAGATAGTAAATAATATATGTTTGAATACTGTTAAATTAGTATTTTTAAATTTACATTATTAAATTAAATAATGTAACATTCATCGGCATTTGCTAGCTGTGTCCAAATGACTATAAGAACAACATGCTTTCTCCCATAGGACTTAAAGTGCCTTACAGCAATCAAGGCAGTCATAAAAGTGCACCTAGTATGCTGGGACACCAGGAAATTAAGTGACTTGTCCATGATCTCAATAATTTGCCACATGGAATCAAATCTTGATGTCTAGCAGGAGATCCTAAATCAAATCATTAATTATCCAACTTGCCCTCCTTATCATAACTAGTCACTTATAAAGCCTTGGCAAATTTGCACCTGGATAGTATCCCATGGCAACCAGCCAGATTTATTTCTTTCACTGTTCTATCTGCACCTGGCTGAAAAAAAGAAAGCACCGACTGGTTGCCATGGGTTAATGCCCAGGTGCAAATTTACCCAGTGTTTATAAATGAGGCCCTATAAATTTGCTTAAATGTAATCACCAGACAGCATATTCTGATATCAACCTACCCTTTCTTATATACAGACAATAACTTACTCCAACTAAATGTGGCAATTCAGGCAATATTGCTTTGTATCAGGAGCAGGAATTATTCAAATATTATTACGGCTTGCCAAGAGCTGCTTCTATATGTGTGCACATAACCAAGGCAATGGCAGCTTAATTGAGTGAATGTACCAGACCTGTAATCCACATGCCTGATCACCAAGACACATGTCCCACTCATTAAAATAATTTCTGTGCTATATTATCTTCTGCTTGTTATCTTCACAACGACAGAGGAGGGGAAATTGTCTAATTACATCATGCAGACAAATTGGATAAAGATGATGATTTCAGCTGATGGCAAGTCATCACCAGGCTGGTGGATCTAGAAACGCCACTTGGTTTGTGGCATGAATAAACCACTTTCTTTTTACCACTTTAAATGCTCCTGGAGTATTTTTTCTACAATTAAATGGAGTATCCAGACCAGTCAGCCTGAGGTTTCTCTTTATGCCATAAGCACATACTGTATACGTCCACAAAAAGTCTTACTGCATTATCGGGAGGGGGGTGTGTCCTGTTTTTTGCCTTACTGGGTTCACTTTCAGGCTAATCTTCAACTGAGCTGTGAAATTTGCCTACATATAACAGCTTTGTGTATAGCCAGCTTTATTCTAATGTTTATGATGATTCTTTCAGTAATGTAATTGTTGTTATTATAATACAATCTTAATCTAAGGTTATATGACTATAATGATGTTAACAATCTATTCCCAAAGTGATTAATACAGTGAGGCATAAAAGCCTGTGTTGCTATGGACCAATAGCAACCAGAACTACCTCAATCAATAAGGTTTAAACAAGAATTTAAATAATATGGGTTTTCTCAATTTAAAAGATTTAAAAAGATGATCATCTGGATGGTTCCTGCAGCACACCAGATGCAGTTGTCCTACTGTCCAGTCGTTTGTTGAGCTTTAATATATCCTCTAACATGTTAGGAATAAGCAGTCACGAATTTTGGAAATTTTAATTCAAGTTTTATATGATGTGTTTATTCCAATGATATCGTTAATAAGTCCTAATTATTATGAGTAGAATATTACATATTATTTTAAAACAAAGTTTGACTATGGTCATTATATTTTTACCCACAATGCAGTATTGCAGTATTTCCACCAAAATTCCATTGTAATTACTGTATGCCAGTTGCAAATCTCAGCAAAATGATCTATCTATCTATCTATCTATCATCTGTCTGTCTACCTATCCATCTATTCACAGACTCAAATATTTGCTTTGCTTCTGGTGAAAATGCCTTTTTCTCCAATGTAGGGGAGGCTTTTTGCCCCCAGACCACATATTATGTCCTCTGAGGTAATTTTAAAGCATTATGTCCCTTGTAAGCACCTCACATGTAGACTTTCACAGACTTTCCTTGTAGTAGAAGAACTTACCCCCCACCATGAACAGAAACCCCCATCCCTATCCCAGCTAACCCTGTAAGCATTTGACGTCTATGAAGGTTTTCATTCATCCATGTCATTATATATCTATAGTAAGTCAAATCAACTGGACTTGCTGTTTTTTTACTTGAAGATGTTTTGCTAGTTATCTGACTGGCTTTCTCAATTCAGAATGACTTGTGCAAAGATCTTTCTGGTGTTATATACCCTTGAATCTTTCTCCAATCAGCATAATTAGGCCATGTATCATTTATCAAAACCCCTCTGTGTATATACAGACTTTCTAAGATTCACAAGGAAGGGTCCCCTCTCAGACCAATTGTCAGCAGCATTAACTCTGGGACCAATGTGGCAAAATACCTAGCCAAAATCCTAGCTGTTTGGAATACAGAGCATCACATCCAGAAACCAAAGGATTTTACAAATAAAATCCAGGTTAGTATTGGCACAAAAGAAACTATGGTGTCCTATGATGTTTCATCCCTTTTTTTCATGCATACCCATTGCAGAGGAAGGAAATGGCGAGAAAATGATTGCTACAAGACAACACTCTTGGCAACAGAACAGGTCTTAACCCAGATCACTAGAGATGAGTGAATTTTTCCCCAGGCATGGATTTACTGCAAAATTTGCATTTTGTCATTGCCAATTTCTTTTTGTGAATTTTGCCAAAAAAATTCACAGTGACAAAAATTTGCACAGTGAGGAATTTGTTACGGTTGTGTCAGATAAGTCACAGTCATGTTAAATAAGTCGGGGTGGTATTAAATAAATTAGGGTCGCGTAAAAAAAAGTCACACATTGTCAATAAAAGTCGCATGCATCCAAAAAATTTGTGAGTTTCAAAAAAGTCATGTGCGAATGTGCATGGTACAAATTTCCCAAAATTTTCAACACAGTGGACCACACGGGAAGAAGTGCAAGATAACACATTGGCTTATTTGGACTGCTTGGTAAGAGTTAGAGAGGGTGGGAAGCTGGAAATAGAGGTCTTCGGGAAACCAACCCACACAGACCAGTACCTGCTGTTATCAAAACGTTATCGAAAAAGCGGCTGGCGCTATTCCCGATCTCCACCTAAATAAAGTTGAGGATATTAGATTTCTTTTAAAAGCATTCCAAAGTTTATTCTTTATACACAACTATACATAAAAATCCTTACGCATTTCGTGCCATGCAGGGGCACTTAATCATAGCCTTGAGCCTACAACTAAAGTGCTGCACCACTTGCCTCATTTACATTAAACAAACCTTTGTACGGAGCAACGCCAACACTGTTGTTTTCATAAAAATCTTACTTTATTTATCCATTCTTTTTAAAAAAGGCATATTGTGCCTTTTTTAAAAAGAATGGATAAATAAAGTAAGATTTTTATGAAAACAACAGTGTTGGCGTTGCTCCGTACAAAGGTTTGTTTGGCAGTGTAATTCGCCGTCTGGGTTTCGGCTGTACGTTTGAGCACACACTGATGGTCCGGTAAGTGCTCCCGTGATTTCTACAAAATTTGAGACTCATTTACATTAAAACTGACAATGCTTGATAAAGTTGTTTTAATACATTCAAGTTTGAGCGCATAGATGCGCCTAGTGCTCACAAAGCCTTAATATTATTTTTATTATTAAAATAGTAAGGGGTCTTTAGGGGTCATTTACAACTGAATCCATTGTGTGCAAAGTGCAAATGTCTTGTACCCACAATACACTGTTTTTTCCCCCCAATTTCAGCATAATTGTGGCCAATGCATCAAAAAGAGCACAACTGCCCATGCACTCTGATACAAATTGCACTACAAATCTTCAGTGTTGTAACGTATAATAAACTCAAATAAAAATAATTATTGCTATCCTCATAATGTTAGATTAGATCTCAGTGTTGGCCCCATGTAAAGTAAACATAAAAAAACCCCAAAAAACATAGTGGTGCTCATTTAGAAATAGTGGGCAAATTTGCAAACAGGCAATAATCTATGGCAACCAATCCGATATTTGCTTTCATTGTTCTATTTGCAGTTATCTTAAAAAAGTTGATCACTGATTGTTACTATGGGATACTGCCCAGCTACAAATTTGCCAAGTGTTTGCTATGAGCCTTAGTGAGTTATAGTATATTGTATCAACTGTATTATGAAAAGTAATAATGGTACACGATCTTGTAATTATTTAATTTTTATATACTCAGATTTAAACAATGAAATTTGGTAAAAGAAATCTAAAGACCTAATCTGCCAAGAAACTTCAAGAAAAACAATCCGCCCACAGTGCTTAACACACAGGAGACCCCAGATCCCACACAGTTTTATTTTTAATCCTTCAATAAAACAATAAAGCACATTTTTGGAGTGACAACTGGACAGCTAAATCTTTGTGTTATTTCAAACATTTAAATGTTAGCAGTATTATGATCCATCCTTTATTCTTGCAGTAAATGCCTGTTTCTAGCTGCAGAGGATTTTAATTAGCAAAGGTTTAATTTATTTTGTCAAGTGCTAAAATATAATCCCATTTTAGCATCCTGTGCATTGGTGATGTATGATTACTCTTGAGTTGAGTCCCTTTACAAGTGAGAGTGACCTTTCTGCTTATCAACCAGATGCTATAACACACAGAACCAATTCAAGAATAAATACAATTTACATGTTTATTTTCCCATATTTGTTATGTTTTTAGTTCGGGGTATGCCTCATATAATTGTATCCGTGCAAAAGCTCTATTATACCAGTGGTTAATAATATGTTTGTGTCTGTATCAAAGCAGTGTTTACTCTCATGACTTTAATACTTTCCTTTCAGCAGTGAGGTCTCCTTTAAACACTATTCCCTCAGCATTTCCACTTGCTACCTTAAGCGTAGTACCAACAGCCTAGCACATGGAAGCTCAATAGATTTTTTTCAACACTTTTACATTATAACTATATGAAAAAATGTTTTTCATTGCTGATTTTGTACAGCCACAACAAATCAATGTTGCAGGCATGTCCTTTACTCCAATATTGATGCTTCAATACCAGTTTAATAGTGTTGAGCACTATTAAAGATGGCAACTTTTCTCTTCCCCTGTCCCTGAAATTGTGTTGCAGTGTTGGGCATTGTTTTCTACAGGCTTATTATTAAGATGCATGTTGCAGTCAGAACAAATAATATCCCATTTCTTCTTATTAAACTGCTAGTTACATACACTGAAGAGAATTATTGTTCTGCAACTGTGCAACCAGACCTAATCAAATCTGGTATAAAATACTCGTATATCCTACTGCCATTATAGAGTCACAGTCTGCAAGATTGGAGCAAATTCAATCACTTCAAGGATGACTTAGGTAGAGTGTCTGGTAAAAAAATAAAAGAATGTAAAACCAAGTGACTTAGCAAATAGGCCACATGTAGCATTCTGTTAACATATCTATCAAGCTGTAATCTAATTTTGAAAATATCCACGCATTACAGATCAGACAGCTCAGCAGCACAACATCTGAAATACATTCATGTTGCATTATCATAGATAATTAAGATCCTAACGGAAATGCAAGGCAGCATTGAACTTTATCCTTTCAATGTTTCTTTTTCATAACAAGCATATATATAGCTTTCTGTATTAATCATCTTCGTACAAGTAAGGCTTGTAGCTGCTAGAAACCATTCTTTCAACCTTATGTGTAAGTGGATTTAACTGAGCTCTCGCAAATAAACCTCATCTTTCATGAGTTGTGCCTAAACAATTTCATGCTAACACCCTTGCTAGTTCATGTTGTTGTGTTGTTAGAACTCAACCCTTGAATACGGCGGATCTCTGCATTACTGGGAAAAAAACCCATTGCCTATTGCCTTGCTTTGAAAATTGTTATCTAATTCACACAATGAAAGAAATAATATAATCTAATGCAGGCATGGAATTGATGAAAAATGGTCCATATTATCAATTTCTAATGCAGATATGGAAAAGATGATGCAACATGTAAACTCTAAATGAGTAGCATCTTAGATTTATCTCTGTTATTGCATAGAAAATGTAATGGATTGATGCAAAGTTGGCAGAGCATAGAATAGCTGTTACAGTTCATGTCCAGCAACACATTAGGAAAAAGCTACCCCCATTATATTTAAGTGTTATTGATTCTTTATTTCATTACTAATGGGCTATTGCCATGTGTAAAGATAATAGTTTTCAGTTAAATGTTTGATTTTTTTAATCAGCATAATTTATTTTTCTCTATGTCTGTGTGATAATGTGCAAAGTAAGAAATGGGACAAACTTAATCTGGATAAAGCAGAATTAAAAAAAGCCTTTTTCTGCAGAGCACTCTATTTAATATAGATTAGCATGATTAAACCAATGTCCAACTGTTACAATAATGCAAATTATTATTATTTGCTTAGTTGGGGCAGAGAGGTTGTATATTTATTGCTAAAAATATCTTTTGATGAATGCTGGATTGTTTTCAAGCTTGGATGCCCTTTTAGCAGAGACAAACATATGAATGTTACCAGTAGAATGCCCATCTTAAGAAAAATCCATTTGCCATTATTAAACATAAACGTGAATGTTTACATCTTTGAAGTAAACAGAAAACCACATTAAATGTTAAGTAAAAAAGAAACCATGAAAATATTGGAATAGCAAATAATATATTGTGTTGTACAACTCAAACATAAACATTAAATTGACAGTCTTCGTAAAATAAGAGTATTGTAAATATAATAACAAACAAACCTTGGGAAGGAAATTATGGAGAGTATTTTAAAAAGTGATGCTCTGTAGCACAGTCTTCATGAGCAGTCTTCATGGCCTAGTGGCCAATCCACTAGGAGAGTAGAAGAACAAACCTCAGGGAAAAAACACTTATAGACTTTGACTTCCTTGCATTTTTTCTCTGCCCTGTGAACAGAGAGAGATGGGATCTACTTGTTTAATGAAGACTAGCTTTAGCAATGGGAGTAGAAAATCATTACATTCTAATTCCCTTTATGATGGTATTAAAGATGTGGGAGGACTATAACACTCTACATATATTTCTTCACAAAGAAAAGTTCAGATGCCAGTGGTTTTTAACCATAATTTTTTATTAAAAGACAATAAAGTGAGGTACTTCCTCAGTATATTATTGAGCCAAGTAGGTCTTTAGTGGTATTGCAAAGATTGGGCAGTTTATAGAGGTTCATGCACCATTACCACTAGGAAACAGAAGGATGTTATGAAATAGTCTCACTATTTAGAGATACCTTAGTGAAATGTATCTCTTATAGTGTAAGTCTCTTAGGGATAAAAGATAGCTTGAGTCCCTTTTTTAGCTATGGTGCCTACGGTAACTTCACACCACTATTCCCAAAATTTGTGGCCAGTGCAATCCACCACTTAATTTGGTACACACATAGTTTAATTTTTGCATGCACAGCCTATTCCCAGTTCCTTCCTAACCCCCCTGAGAACATCTTCCTTACTTTATCTACTGCCCCATTACACTCATTTCCATCAGGCATGAATAGAAAAAACTCCCAGCAGATAATTGGGCTCTTAAGTTAAAGGTGTTAAATATTGCAGACAAAATGTCACCAGTGATTCCAAAAGGATGTAACAATATTAGTAGTCAAATAACAGACATTCCATACCACTGCTAACAGCTAACATATTGGAGCAGACTTTCCACTGGAAAGGTATTTAATTTTATTAAGAAAGTTTGTATGGTCTGTTTGGGAAAAAAGTCTACTTGCTTGTAGAAGGCCCCATTCCACTGGAAATTCTTTCAACAGGTGTCCGCCACTGGAAAAAGCAGTTTGAACAACTAATATAGTAATAGTAAACATGGAGGCTGAGCAATCCCCCAATCTGTTGACCCCAAAGTTTTCTATTTATTTTTGCTTGCAATTCACAATGTACTTCTTGTATTAAAGAAATCACCAAGTGCGTGGGTAGTATTTTAATGATTTGTTTTGTATGCTGACATAGGCACCCCTGTATTTTTAATAGTCACCTTAAAATTGAAGAAAACAGCTTGTCAGAGTTATTAGGTACATATTTATCAAATTCCACTCTGGTGAGCCCTACTTTTATGTGTTCTTTACACTGTTTATATGTTCTCATGGTTTATAAACCAGTGTTGTATCCTGTTCATCATCCTGTACTATAAAGTTAAACGATACTGAAACTGAAATGATATAGTATACAGTAAGGTATCCACACCTCCTTTTATTATCGTGGCTATACCCACACTGTGCTATAACAGTTGTTAAAATAAGTAGCACTAACAGCACAAACAACAAAACAGAATCGCCATCTTTAGGCACTCAAAGCAATAACCAATTCACTGAATCCTATTCCCTGTAAATGTTGGTGACCCTGGAATGTTGTATACACATTCATTGCTGCCAGTATGTAAATGTAAGTGTTAATATAACTTTAAGGGGCTCTCCAACCTTTCATATTGTGCGCATATGAAAGTTAAAATGTACAGATGAACTGTTACACTTGAAATCCTGGTTTAAATACAGGTTCTAATGCCCTGCTATCCAGCTTGTGTGAAAAAGGTTATTACTTGTGGAACTAAAAGCAGGCCATCACTGCTATGTGAGCAGGCAGATAGTTTATTTATGTATCATATTCCCATTCTGTGCTTCAGTCTCTTCCTCCTGCCCCCTACTCAGTTGCTATTTAACATAAATATAGCTTTCATTATTTCTCCAAGAATAGATTTATTCAGAATTCAATAAAACGCAAAACACATTCTCAAGTTTGTTTATTAAGAAATAAATTAAAAAACTTGTATTACTATGTAGTAATACTACTGCTTGCATTTTATAGTTATTTATATGGAGGCCCATGAGTTGCTGACCCCTAAATATGCTTTACAAATTGTTTCAGGTTACATATTGTTCCACTCCAGACTGAAGTTGAGTATCTTATAGGCTGCAAGGTCAATGAACCTGAAACACAAACACAAATTTTACATTTACCATTTTTCTTGTCACTTGAAAAATGTAAACCAACTAAGATATTGAATCTTTATTGGAGGCAAAACAATCCCATCAGGTTTAATTTATCATTTAGTAGACTTAAAGTACGGAGATCCAAATTATGGGAAGACCTCTTATCCGGAACACCCCAGGTCCCAAACATTCTAGATAAAAGGTCCCATGCCTGTATATTCAAATCAAATGCTATGGGACAGCATTTCAAGACTGCATTATATCGTTTATCAGTTTGAGTAATATATATTCAGAATTGGAACTGTGGCTTAAATATAGGGCAGAGGAAAATTAAATTTGGAGAAATGATTAAAGAACACTGGGCCATTGGCAACACTGAGCTATTTTCTTTCTCGACGTTAATTCATAGAAACTAATCAGTAATTAGCTTGTTACATGGGTACCTGGGATTGTTACCAGTTTAGGCCTTTACTGAGAATAGCAGGCATGACCACAATAGAATGCATTAAACCAGAACTCACTTTATTGCAGGCTTTTCAGAATACAGGACAGGACAGACTGTAGTAAACCAACCAGGAAACTGCTCTATAAGGTTTTACGAGTGTAGGGATCCCCAGATTTGGGCCCTCTAGGTGGGTTCCCATTTAGACAGGCACTAGAGGGTGACCCTGTGGGATTTGGACACCTAAAGGTGGTCCTAGATATTTATGTGCTAAAAGGGAGTTTCCCTGCAGTTCAGACAGCAGCCACTGGGTGGTGTGTTGGGATATAAAAGGGGATGACTCCCATGTTCATCAGGTTTTAGTCCTGGGACCTCCCCAGAGGTTGAAGAGGTGTTCAACAGGCTTGTGCTCTAGTTAGGAGATTTTGGTAATATGTCGCTCTTGGAGTGACAAGCAGGATATTTAGACAGGCAGAAGTAGCCCCACCAGGAGTAAGGCGGGTTAAGACCCCCCAGCACTCATGGCTGGAGTTCAGGGCATGTAGTGATTAGTTAGGTGACCATAAGGGGAGATTCCTAATCAAGGGTACCTGGGCGAGAGTACTGGGGTGAGTCCTTGTGGAGGGTCAGCCTGGCGTGAGTACCGGGGAGGGCCCTAGGAGAGGGTCTTCTGGCGAGAGTACCGTGGGTAGCCCTCTGAGAGAAGTAAAGGAGAAGGTAACCTGACATGTGCATATAATGTACCCTGGAAGTCCTGCCTGCTCTCAATAAAGCAAGTTCATCTGGTTCATCATCATAACCGGTGTCTTGGCTATTCATATACAGAGGATCCTCAACTGCCTGGTAAGCAGCTACCCCAGGGAGGGGCAAGGTACCAGGAGTTGCAGGGAGACCCTGTCCAAGGAGGACATTACAGAGTTTCCCAGGGAGGGGAGTTATAGTTCTACCTATACCTACCCTGGGTGGAGGCATGCCAGTAATATTGTACCTGTTCCCCCATAGTAAGCAGGGGTTCAGGGCTCCTGTAGCGCCAAAAGTAAGCCACTGGAGGCATAAGTAGCAGCACCGCCTAAAGTGGGCTACACGAGTATGAGGCACATGCACATTTCACACAGTGAACCTTCTCTGAAGCCTCTAGGACCCCTGGACCCTCAATGCCCAAGCTTCATTCAGCTGTCTTTTTACAGCCCTTCTTCAAGGCTGCTACCCTAAACCTACACACTCGCAGTCCTTACCTAATGTACAATCATCACTGGGGCACTACCCCAAAATCCTCATGGAGACCCAAGTTGTCCTTACTAGCTAGCATGTCTTGCTCTTGTTCCTAGAACAAGCTAGTACTTTCTACCTCTCTATCTACCCTAGTAAGGTACTTGTGCATTTAAAAATCAAATGCATTTAAAAATCCCAGCTGTCAATCATATTCTGCCTGCAGACAACTACTTAAACTTTCCATTCAGCACTTACATTCCCCCTACTTCCTCACCATCTAATTGTGTAGCCAGTGCATGGGCATCAGGTCCCCCATTCTGGCACATACAAAGATTTTGGGTGATACAAAGCTTGCCTTAATAACAGTGCCCACAAAATGGCAGCTGCCTGCTAGCTGTGATTGTATATTCCCAAGACTGAAGGAAACAAGATTTAAATCATTTATATAGTATGTGAAGTTAATTTTGCTTAACAAACACAGGTTCCCTTTAACTATTTACTTAATAAAACCAATATTTTGTTTCACCCATTTACAAGCTTTGTTAAGGTAACTGCAAGTAGAACAGTTAAATTATATGTCACATAAAACAGCACAAATTTAAAACACTGCTTCATCTAAATAAATAATTTTCATAAATACAGACTTTTCTAGTACAGGTATGGGATCCCTTATCTGGAAAACCGCTATCCAGAAAGCTCCGAATTACGGAAAGCCTGTCTCCCATAGACTCCACTTTAATAAAATAATTCAGAATTTTGAAACTGATTTCCTTTTTCTCTGCAGTAATAAAACAGTACCTTGTAACTGATCCCAACTAAGAAATAATTAATCCTTATTGGATGCAAAACAATCCTACTGGGTTTAATTAATGTTTTATTGATTTTTTTAGTAGACTTAAGGTATGGAGATCCAAATTACGGAAAGACCCCTTATCCGGAATACCCTTGGTCCCGAGCATTCTGGATAACGGGTCCCATACCTGTAGTATATATTGACCCAGATAGCCGTTTTTTGTAAGGAGTGTCTGGGTCAAAGCCTGTCATGATTTCTAAATTAGCCCCCACTGAATGACACCGCAATTAGCCAGTAACGGTCACTATGTCATAGCCATGCCCCCTGATGCGAGAAGCACACCCACTAAACATCATTACCATGCCCACAGACATCACCTCTCCTTCCCTGACAACAACTGTTGTGGTGGCAACCCTAACCTAAATGCTAGGTCACATCAGCCAATCAGTGGTCAAATTTCTGTCTTTTACTTCCATACATCTTCCTGTTACAATTAGAGCTGCATTATTTTTGGTCAGGTGGTCTCTAAAGAAAGCAAATAGACCATTACAAGTGAACTGACACCTCTTCTTATAACAGAAGTTTAAACTTGGATATACTACCGTGCTTAATCATTTGATTAACCTGTAACCCAGAAATATACAAAGGGTTAAAAACAAGACCCCCCCCCATGTACACAACTAGCTGCCACTTGCTCTGGCAAGGTTGTTTTGAATGGGAGTTGTGCGTAACATCTGGAAGTCATTTGATGTGGGCCATCCCTTCTACCCACTATTTTGGGGGGACTTATTGGAGTAGAGGCACATATGCCCTGTATACAAAGGGAATGGCAATGAAAACACTTAGGGGCCCATTTATTATGCTGTGTAAAATGAAATTTGAACTTATTTTACATAAGTTCCGGCAGAAGAAAAAAACTAAATTTTTCCACCATGAAGCCATGTGTGATGAATTTTATCACCTTTTTTTACACAGCATAATAAATCTGCCCCTTATTGATGATGGATCAATTACGCTTAGAGCAGTATTTTATACAGATGGTGTATCAGGGAAGCAGTGTATAATAAATATTTCAAAGAAATGTAGTTCTATTGTAAGAGGTTCATAGTTTATGAGGAAAATGTCACGCACTGTACTAATAATAAAACATAGTGAATGTGTAATATGAAAATGTTTTTTCAAAGTTGGAATGTGCCTCACAAGGCAGATGGTATTTGTGAGTTAATGACAGGAAAAAATGTGTTTGCTAAAAGAAGAAATGTAATTCTTGATATGATAATTAAAAAAGTTGTTTACAGTTTAGTTTCATAACAACTAGTAGTAATAGAGTGATCAATAACTTTTTTTTAACAGATTTGAGAGGTGAGAATTTTTGGGTGGAACTGAGATAAAAGCAAATGATATAAGGGATTTGTGAACAAAACCTTGTATACTCTAAAGTTTCTATTGTTAATAATTTCTCATTTTTGTCTGATTGTTGTTTGTATTTAGATTGAAATTAAATCTCTTTTCATAAACATAAGTACTAAATGTAATCATTAAAAATCTTTTTATAAAAATCATAAAGAAGTATTAAGGAGAGGACATGGCTTTATTTATAGATGGAAGCAATTACATTTATGCTTAATCTAATGCTTAAGTGGGCCACTTCAGTCACTCCAAAGCTTTAATCATGGTTAGCATGCTGAATAAAAGTCATCCCTCAGAATTCTAACAAAGAAGCATTAAACAATGTTAATCACTTTTTATGGTTGTGATGTTCATAAAATAAATTGATTTATAATTTGCATTTGCTGCAAAAGTCTACTATAAACTGGTGGTGTTCCAGTTGAAAGGTGTAGCATCTCCATCAGCTCAACTAGAACCCTGGAAAAGGAGGCTAAAAAGTGCAGAAACTGAACTTTATTATTGTGGGCATCTCCCTGATTAGGCATGGTGCATACTTTCACATTTCTTAATGGTGCTCAGTTCCAATCATAGAAAAAATAGCCAGTGAGGGTGCAATGTGTACAGGTCACCTGAATTAACCGTCTTGTCGGTGCTGGCAAATGATAAATGTAACATAGAGATTTCTATTGTACCTGTTTTCTGAACCTGCAAGAACTCCACAAACACATTCCTGCCCAAGACCACACACCCGGCAAAGTAGCAAAAAAGGTTCTTTATGGTGAGGATAGTGAGGGTGTGGAAAGCCCTGCTGGGTGATGTTGTGATGGCAGATTTTTTAAATGTGGTTTCAATGACGTTCAGGACAAGCGTAATATCCAAGGCTATTGTGCTCCTAATATCTACAGTTAGTTTAGTATGTGTATATATAAAGTATGTGACTGTATTGATAGGTTTATTTAGATATGTGTATATATGTGCACAGGGTGTCATTTGGAGGGGTTACACTTACTAGTGAGACAAGTGAGAAGATGCATTGAACCAAACATTTTGAATGTTTGGTTCATATGTTCCACATCATCAGGAACAGTTAGCTGATGTGAAGACAAAGGGTAAAAAATGTGTTGTGCTCTTTACTGGGGTATTGGTCAACCATCTCTTCTGAACCACTGGCTTTTTATTCCTTCCTGCATTGTGGATTTACAACCAAGTAATATAAATCAGTTTTGGGTGATCACATGTACTCTTTGGTCTAAATGGTTTCTTCAAAATGTTTCTGTATTCTACAATAATTTCATGCACACTGCCAAATAGATTCAAGATTTCATGTAAATTGGGATTAAATCAAAGACAAAAATATATTTTGAGCTATTTCTTAGGTGCTTGACACACCCACCAAGCCTTTTACTTTATTATTATTATCATTTATTTATAAAGCGCCAACATATTCTGTAGCGCTGTACAATATGTTATATCTTTGAAGGTGAAAGGCAGTCCCCGAAAGAAAGAATACACACTATGTTGATGGCTGGTCACAAGTCGATAGCAAAGGTGAAAGGAACATAATGAACACAAAGTTAAAAAAGCAGAACATAAAATAGGTGCAGAAAAGAAAATAAAAAAAACTGAAAACAAAGCAAAAAATTGCATCAATGAAAAAATGGAACCACAAAAAATGTAATTTTTTCCAAGCATAGTCTCTGCTAGAAAATGGGTCATGCAAGTAAAGAGGAAGGGAATCAGCTCTTGGTGTACACTGAAAAATCTGCAAGTTTTGGGCAAATCTTAATAGTGGGGGACAGGACCAGAACTAGGGTTAGGCAGAAGAGTCTCTTGCCTAGAGGGCAACAATGGTGGGGGGTGCCAGACAGCGTCCTGCCTACCCATAGTCCCTGCTTCCTTGTGCAGCATTCCCTGCACCCCCAACCCCCGCAACATTATTGCGCATGTGTGTGTGGTGGTGGTGAGGGTGCAGGAGCGAGGTAGCCTGTTGGGTTGCCTAGGGCAGCTGGTCAGCTAGGCCTGCCACTGGTGGGGAATTTTAAAAACCCAGAAATTAATTGGCACAGTTCAATGGAAACATTTAATGGAAACATGTTTATAAATGTGCTGCATGACTATTTCATGTCACAGAATGTTGAAGACCCAACCAGCAATTATGTTATTTTCGGTACAGCGATCTTTAACAACCAATGACCACCGTTTGGTGTTCGGCTAAAAACACCAAGCGGAAATGGTTGTTATTTGAAATTATTATTAAACCATTACTGTTCCATGTATGTGAGTTAAATTAGATATAAATATGTTAAAAGGAATGAAGAATTAGCTTTTAACTTTTAATTAACACACTCATGGCCAAAGAAAAAACTTTTTTCATCACTTAGCATCACTTCACGCTTTTTTTCATTAATTTTTCATTAATTATCTGCCCCTAAATCTCTACCAGTGTGAACAACCAAATAAAGAAGTCAATGTAAGTTCTCCAGCACTAAAGCATTCAATGTGCATAAGCATATGAAAATGCGCACTCCTGCATTTTCCTGCAATTGAAATGTGTTAGTGCCAGAGATTCACACTGACTTCTATACAAAGGTATTTCCTGAGTTTTTGCTACCTGGAGATTTATCGCAGGCGACTAAATGTATCTGATGCCATCACTCTAAATGTGGCCCTAGTAAATAAATTTATGTAAGCATGCAATATAGAACAGATGCTGGGAAACAAAAACATGATGCTGTGAATTTAACATTACACACGTGCACAGAATACATTTGAATTTTTTAGACAAAAATGTATTCAGCTCTCATCAATATCAATTTCAATTCCAATGTATGTATATTTACTAGGCTAAAGCAAAATAGCATAGGCAGGTCAGGGTTATGATCTATATCTTGTGAGTAACAGAAGATCTGATTCTGAGAGTCTGAGATCTTATTGCTGGCATCTAGCAAGGCTAAAAATACAAAAATATATTTGCACTTAAGAGATCTGATTCTTTTTTTTTTAAAAAAGAAAGTAGTCTAAAGAGATCATTTAATATTTATTTCCAGCTTGCTGGCTGTGAGTGCCGTGCAGTCTGTGAGTGCTTATTCTGAGAAGGGAGGTGAACCTGATTGGATAGTGTCCCTACAGCATGGGGAGGGAATAGAAACAAGAGTTTCAGCTTGTAATATTGACATAAACAGAGAGGAAAGGAAAGGGTGATATGCATTAAAGGCTTATTGCAGACCCTATGACCCCAATTCTTCCTTCAAACCCTCGATGGATAATGTCAGTAAAGAGTTCCACTTCTTGTTTCTGAATTCCTTTCTGTGGATATAATAGGGAGATAAAGGAGCTCATCTACTGGCACAAAGCACGTTGAAAAATGGAACTGAATAATGTGAGGAAGTTTACTGTTCGGAGATTCTTCTCTGTGTATTTGCACAAGAAATCCAGGACAAAGACTTCAAGCTTCAACAGATACGAGGTACAGTACATGCTGCTATTAATAGACAGATTGAGAGTAAGCACATGTGCTTTGCAGAACACACTTGCCATTTGAACAGGATGTGCTGATGGTATGGCACATACTGTATGTGAGCATGGTGCCCATCTGGAGACTCTTCTTGTAAAACTGCAATTTACTCTGGCATTTCCTTATGATGCAATAATGGTTAAGATTTTTTTAAGGGGGCAGAAAGCTGGGGGTAATTATCTATGGCTTTCTTTATAATAAAGTACTGAGCTCTGTCTATCTATCTATCTATCTATCTATCTATCTATCTATCTATCTATCTATCTATCTTTTTCATTTAATGCATACTGTTTAAATTAGAGTTCATCAGTGCAGAGTTCATGCTTGGTGAGTGTAAAGCATAATCTCATTAAATGGTTTAGTATAAAGAGAGATAAACACGGATAGCCCTTGGCCAGGGCAACTCCCCGAATGAAGCTCTTCTTAGCTAAGAAATTACATTGATTACATAGCCCATACTTTGCTGAAATTGGCCGATGCTAAAAATAAATATGCAGTTTCCTAGAGTTCTAGAACAATGAATTGTATAATCACCAAATGCAATATGTTACTAGTTTAAAATCACTTTGGAAGTTTTACCAGTTTTGCTCATAATACTGCATATCCACAGCTGAAATTATACATTGCTGTTAATTTGTAGCAATTTTAGCTCAATCTGAATGCAGAATAATGTAAAAAAAATCAAGTTGCTATGCTGTGATATAAATCCAAGGAAATGCAAAATATAATTCATTTTAGATTACATAACATTTTCTGCTTAGAAGCCATAGGGTTAGCTAATCCCTCTGTAAGATGCAGTAAAATATTAATTAAAAAAATGGAGGTTTTTGTTAGCTTTGGTTGTTAGAGTTTGGAGTGAGCAAAAAGGTGTGTTTCTCACTCTGTCAGAGTTGTTAACATGAAGATAATTGCACAGAAGGTTGTATGGTAGCATTTGATCTTTTGCAGAATCATCAAAATCCTGTGGAAAATATAACACTGGGATCAGGAGCTGTATGCTGTCATTTCAAGTATGATTAAAGAGGATTATAAAATGGATTTAAATATGCTCTGATGCACAATCCTGTGCAAATCGTTCTGAAATAGAGAATACATTAAAGCTTTCACTATTTCACTGATCATCCACATATATGTTTTGACACAGGTGCACAGAATAAACTGAGGAGAAATTTTGTATGCATCTGGGTGAGTTTGCTACTCTGCGCTGGGCTCCTCTGAATAATTTTTTTGCAAGAAGGTAGTAGTAGGAGTAGTTTGCAGAGTAGGTACACCACTGATCCATGCACTTCTGTGGCAATCACATACAAAGGTGTGTGCTACCACTTCAGTGATTGCCAATTAGTAACATAGACTGTCACAATTCCAAGTGACAATCACCTGAAAAGCAATTGCATATGTGTTTGCAAGCAACCGCTGTAGAAGTAACTGTGGAGTAATTTTAGGTGTTTTTTCCCAACCACCCAAGCTCTGGCCCTTAAATGATAGTAAAGCCATTTTAGTTTGGATGGCTAATTTACTGTGCTTTATAGGAGTTCTGCTACACTTGTCTGAATATTTACAGTCCATGTAGCATGTCTGAAAGACGTAGGGGTTAAAACCTGGCTACTTTATACTGTCCCATCTGGTAAAAATTATACTTGATGTAAATGTTACTAATAGGAATAGGAAAGGAGGCACAGAAGGTGACAATAGCAATGCAATTGTCCAGGTGTAGTAACCCATAGCAACCAATAAGATGTCGCCATTAAAACAGGTGACCAATAAATGCCACATGCTGATTGGTCGCTATAGGCAATTAGACATGTAACAAACTTTACAGTTTATTACATAACTTCTTTAGTGTGTAACTAGTGCTCAGTAACAGTTGTGTAGTAGAGACCTAAATATCTGATATTGTGATAAGGACATCTAAAGTTCTGCTTGCAATTTTGAATGCAAGTGCTGATACATTTGAATGTTAAAAATGGTTAATCTGCAAGATACAATGGAGACTTGCAGCTACATGAATAAAATCCATACTTATTCTTTAATTCAAGAAAAAACAATTATTTTAAAGAATTGGTAAATGTAATCAAAAGCATTTTATATATGAAAACATTTGTTCCACACATCTTGCATGTGGGCAACATAAAACTTAAAAATAGCCTCCACAATGTCGTTAGATATGGAATCAACAAGTGTGACTGGGTATTTCCTGCAGATTCTGTTATGGTCATTACAGCCTGCTTGGTAGAAGTATCATATATCATATAGTATCCTTATTATTAGTGTTATTACATTTATTTTTACAGGGCCAGCATTCTCTGCAGTGCTGCACATAGGGGTGGCTTACAATCTATAGGTTTGGCGAGAGTTGATAGACAAGCCACAAATAAAACAAAGGCAGAAGATTAAAGTCGAACTAAAAAAGGGTTGTCCTACAGAAACAATGGCAAGTTTTTACTGATCTGTCTCTAATGTGGGCAAATCAGTTATAAAAAATTAAAAGCACCAGTACAAGTGTTATTCATACTTCAGTTCTAGAAAGAATTCAGTATTTTTATATTTAATAATTTATTACCCTACTCCAGTGACCAGTAAATTGGGTACAACTCTTAGTTAATTAACTAGCACACCCTATGGGATACTACAAATGTTTTCTTATCCAAATAACTATTGGGATAAGGTAGTAATGGCCCCTAGGTATCCACATTGATTTTTATAGCCATCACCACAGCTTCTCTGAGTTGGTGAGATTGAGGGGGAGGCAGGGTGTGAATTTACTAATCAGTTCTGCATTATACCTGTAAAGCTTGCAGTAACAACTAATCATAAATACAACTTTCTACTGCAATCCTTGAAAAATGTATTACATATTAGTATTATGCTATATGTATATCTGTGAATTGCATGGGAACTGGTTTAGCAAGCAGTCATAGGCCTGTGCGCAGCTTGAGAGCTGCTGCTTGTTTTTAAAACTGATTTATGCATTAACTGTAGCCACAGAACTCAGGTATTTTCCATTATTTTTTTACTTTTCATATGTGAAAACACATGGACAGCATCTTCTCATGCATGGCTATGTCCCTACAGGTCATGACACCACAAGAGTGATCTTTTGATTGTTTAATGTTAATGATATCATGTTGCAATGAGGTTGCTGTGATGTCATTATATCTTTGACAATGCATAATAACATCCTCAGTTTAGGGCTCATGTACATCCACAAGTACAGTTGTGGTCCATGCATGTAAAACAACCTTCATTAAAGGTATTTGCATTAAAATGTACCCCTTGTCCCACACAGTCCTTCCTGACTTTAATTCCCAACTGAGCGCTGCTGCTTTTATTGATGCTGATCCAGACCAAGCAGTAGCTCCAGGGTTTCCTTAGTGCCCTGCATCAATCGTCACAGTTCAGTTGCACCAGAACAATAGGCACACCCGTCACTCTCATGGAGAACACTGTAAATGATGCCAGACAGACTGTTCAGTTTAGTTCAGCTTTATTGTCATATACACAAAATACAATGTACATAGTACAATGAAATCCTTACCTGAATGCCTTCTCCACAAACTAAACAATTAACACTTGACACAAGACAATAACAATACGTACAATAATCACAATAAAATCTTATTACCTAAAATTACCTAAAATAAAGCTTGGTACTTACCACGCTTAACATTTTCAGCAGCTATTATTAACCAACCATAAATACAATTGTAAAAATAGCTTAGTACACCTCACATTTCCAGTATCTATATATTAACAGCAATTGTAGTGCTTCCAATTTTAACATTGCAGTATCCGTTGCAATATTGTACCTAAATATATTAAAAACCCATAACTTCCAGTGCTAGTGTAAAATAGTAAACTTCTCATTTGCCATATCTAAAATGCAAAATGTGATATACTGTATAGTGCATTACAATTGTAAATACAATTTACCATATTGCACATAAATGTGTTATAAAGTGCCAATGCAAAAATTTAGTGCCTCAGCAAACTTAGCATTTACAGTATACAATATCTCAAGTGCAAGTGTAAAAACATACTGCCTTAGCACATAGAACTTTTTTGACACAACCTCAATTTTTTTGACGTGAGTGTGACTTTTTTCCTCAAGTAAATTTCCATCACAGCGAAATTTTCTGCAGTTTTGCAAAAAAATCGCCAATGGTGAAATGTGGAATTTTACATCAAACCCATGTCTGCTGAAAAAATGTGCTCATCATTAACTCTGAGTTATTTGTTCCAGAATCTCTCATGTATATTTAAAAATGATCAGATAAGGCCATATAGTCTTGTTTTTTTATAGAACAAAAAACTACCGTACTTGTTTTTAAAACTGATTTATGCATTAACTGTAGCCACAGGATATTTTCTATAATTTTTTTGGAGTAGTGTAAATGTGTGGTTGAAATAAGTGTATCATCAGACCATGGCGGGAGATAGAAATTTCTTGGACTATCTCCCAGCAAAAAAAGTCTTGTGTGAGTGGCCAGAAATAAGGTTCTACAATTAGCACAGAGATATGTCACAAGCAGTTTATGCTCTCACATAAATATCTACCATGTGACACTCATAATATTTTAATGCGTTCATAATTAATTTAGTTGTTATTTGCTATTTATATTTTTAACACTTTACCAATGTTCTTTGTTTATTTTAGTTTGCAGTGTATGTGTATGTGTGTTTAAATATGAATACGTATTAAATACACTAATACTTAACAAATAATGACAATATTGTACCAATACAATACTTTGTAACATAAAAAGTGTGATATAGGAAAAAATATACAAAATAAATTATTCTGCTTTTCTGTAAATAGCTTTCAATTTGAAAGTTTAACTTGTTTTCATAAAGTTTCACAAGTTTTATCCAATTTGTCATCATTTTCTTTCCATGGATGCCTGGCCAAGCAGTTTAGTCCATCATACTAAGGTCATTAAAACTGACCCTTATTAAAATGTCAACCAGTCTTTATACAGCCACCCCCTGGTATCACTCAGTAGCTTAGAGATCTAAAGCTGTAGCATAGGAAGAAATAGCTGCCTACTGTTTTGCCATCTGTGTAAAAGAAATTCACAGTAAATAATTGGTGTACAGCAGGGTTCTGTATTGGGTTGACTTTATTTAATCTGTTCATTAATGACTTGGAGGAGAACATTGAAAGTAATGTATCTGTGTATGCCAGTGATAAAAACTCTACAGAACAACTAAATGCATCAAGGATGTGTCATACTTGCAGGAAATCTTGACAAACTAATAATCTGGACAGTACTTGGGTTTTGGAAATACTTATAGGGGTATTTACACCCTTTAATCCCCCTTGAAGATTTATCTTTTGGTTAGAGCTTATAGAAATATGTGGCATGCACCAGCACATAAGGGCCCATATTTAACATCTGATTTTAGCAGCTGACCATTTAGTACAGGGCTTATAGTCTATAGTGGTCTATAATGCATCTATTAAATAATGTAAAAGTTAAATGGTATAGAAGAGGATGCCCATGTCCTTACCCCCTGCCACAAAACATGGAAATTTTACCTCATTCTTTGCATTTTGCAAATTGACCTGTGTATAAAGGGCTATATAGATTCACAGAAAGCAGGGGCAATTCTTCCATTTTACAAAACATTGGTACAGCCTCATGTAGAACATTCTGGGTGGGTTTAGGAGTTCAGTAATGGTGTCCTAGACAAAATCCAGGGGAGGAGCAAGCAATCTGATAAGACTTACAGAATATTTGAGTAAGAACAAAGGTTGGTCAAATTGAAATTTCTTATACTAGAAAAATAAAGTTTATTTGCTATTCTATGGAATAAGCAAGTGCAGCTATTTTTGTTGTTTTCTTTATATAAACATATATATATATCCATAAAAATAATTGAATAAATTCAGTTTTCCAAGGGTTTCAGTAGAAAATATTCTCCGTGGTTAGCTTTTACTGCAGGTTCTACATAATGGCTGAACTAATCAATAAATATTAAAGATCTCTGCAGTTGCCTGGGGCTTCCCCGCCTTCCCCCAATCCTCCTTAAATTCCCAAAAGGAGTGATGTGTATAGAAATCAATAGGAGAGTCTGAGTGATCAAGCTATTCTATCCCAACAGGAGTAATTAAAAAACATTTTTTTCTAGGGTTCCCTATCCAATCTACCAGTAGTTATGCTTTATTTACTGACATCCTGAGCGCAAGCTAGATGTTTGCCAAGCTAGAGATATAATAGCACGTAACATAATCATTATAGCCTAGAACTTTTTCTCAGCTTGCCGAATAGATATAACTTTGAAGCCACAACCTTATATAACGATGTTAAAAAATACTGCTATAATTTTAATATGACCGAGTGGTACTGGAAAAAGAACATCCTTATCTGCCATAGTAGCTGATGCATTATTATATTCAGATTCAGAATGTACTGATTTTTAAACTGCTATGTAATATAACAGCCAACAATCAGCATGAATGAATGCAGACAAAGGCAAAGATATGCAATAAAATTGCATTACACTCCTCAGGTTGTAAAAAAAAGCAGTGTACTCCTACATAAATGTATGCAGAGCAGATAGTATGCAGTGTACTCCTACATAAATGTATGCAGAGCAGATAGTATGCAGTGTACTCCTACATAAATGTATGCAGAGCAGATAGTATGCAGTGTACTCCTACATAAATGTATGCAGAGCAGATAGTATGCAGTGTACTCCTACATAAATGTATGCAGAGCAGATAGTATGCAGTGTACTCCTACATAAATGTATGCAGAGCAGATAGTATGCAGTGTACTGTGTTTTTAAGGCCTGATGCAGCTTGTTTTCATAATAGATCAACATATGTATAAAAATATAAGAACTTACAGAAACTCCTGCTTTTGCTGAATGTATTTCAAAATGGCAAAAGTACCTCCTGCCAGTCCAGAATCCAATTACCCAGCAGAGTCTTTCATGCTGCACAGTTCTTGTCCTTAAAATGTTGTCCTCTAAGCAGTTTTGTTACACAGCTTTAACCTTGCCTTTCCTAATTAGGCTTCTAGGTGTGTAACCCTCCCTCAGGAATCAGAAACTGGCATAGACTGAGTGGGAGCCCTTTTCAAGACAGGAATAAATGGGGATAACCCATTTCCATTATATTTTATTATTTATAGAAATCTTCCCAAGGGTCACTTTCCTTATTTAAAAGGCACAGGTCACTATACATTAAATGGCCTATAAAAATCTGTCGGTGGTGTAACAAGCTATTTTTAAAAAAAGAAACTGGGTCATCAAACCTGCGGGAGTCTGCTGAAAAACACCCCTCAATCTGCCTTGGAAAACTACCACTGTAACTGTATGAAACATGAAATATTTGATTTAGTTTGATGGAAAATGTAACATAATGAGCTTCTCAAAGCAACAATGTGCTTTGTTTGACAATATTTGTAACTATAGGGGGTCCAGTAACACAATAAAACACTAAAAAGATTTTTTCCTTTAAAATAGTTTACTCACATTACAATTAAATACAATCATAATGTAATCACAATTTAATACAATTTAATATGTGTTAAGATTTGTGAAACTTTTAGAAATACTGGTATAGAATCTGTTATCTGGAATACTCGAGACCTAGGTTTTTCTGGATAAGGGATCTTTCTATAATTATGATCACCATACCTTATTTAGCCCATAGGATAAACCCATGTAAATGGGATTTTCTTGGATTGGGATTTTCTTTGGGATTAGTTACCAGAATTTATTTTGTCCATACCTTATCTTAAAATCATTAAAACATTAAATAAACCAGGATTGTTTGCCACCAACATGGATTCATGCTGCTTTCCTAGGGTCAAATACAAGGTACTGTTTTATTATTGCAGAGAAAAAGGAAATAGATTTATTTGCTCCCCGTAATTCTGAGCTTTCTTGATAACATACCTCATACCTGTATACAGTGTATTTAAGATTGTTGATAAATATTTTTCACATATGAGACGTTTATATTTTATACTTAGTTAAAATGCAGTGTAAATGCATATACAATGTACAGTATATATTGCCACTAGAGTTATAACACTTGGCAGCCTGAGGCTTTCTGTCCCACTGTTCCTAATACAGGTATAGGACCCATTATCCAGAATGCTCGGGACCAAGGGCATTCCGGATAAGGGATCTTTCCGTAATTTGGATCTTCACACCTTAAGTCTACTAAAAAATCAATAAAACATTAATTAAACCCAATAGGAATCTTTTGCATCCAATAAGGATTATTTATATCTTAGTTGGGATCAATTACAAGGTACTGTTTTATTTCTACATAGAAAAAGGAAATCAGTTTTAAAAATCTGAATTATTTGATTAAAATGGAGTCTATGGGAGACGGGCTTTCCGTAATTCGGAGCTTTCTGGATAACGGGTTTCCGGATAAGGGGTCCGATACCTGTAGTACTTTTTCTCTTGTTCATCACTTTCCAATACAACACAACAGAACAGAACAGTGATGTGCCTAAAAGCCAACTGCATTCATTTACAGAGCTTCTCTCTGTCTGATATACAGGGATTTTATGTGATTTCACACAGCAGAAGGGAAATAAGAGAATAATCCTGCTTTCATTTTCACTGAGTAGTATAAATGGTATATTACTTATAAAAATAACATAAGGAAATAAAATACATCCAGTATAATTACTGGTGCTGTTAGCAAGCATTCTTTAGAGCCATTAATGAAAATGCACTAACTGTTAAGCACTTTTCACAAAACAAAGCCTTTGAAATAGAATATTTCAAGGTCTTGCAATTATAATTAATTTTATTGATGTTGCAAAAGTAAACAAAACATACAGAAGCCATTCACTCAGACTTCATCTGTAATTATTTAGTCCAATTGCAGCATTAGGAGCTGGGTCTCCTTTGTAACTTATTTTAGTTTTTGTTGATGATTATGGTAATCCAAGTATTAAAAGTAATGCTTTATGCGTAAAAGGAAAACAAGACATTGCTTTATAATAAGGGCAACCGGTAAAAGTTTCTGGGACTAAGCTCAGACCTGTTTCCAGGCATCAACATTATGTTTTATTCAACAGGGATTTTTTTACACTGCTCTGCAATCCTGATTTATTAACTGTACAGTATCTGATTCAGAGTAATTTCTTTTTTATATGTCCAAATGAAAAAGTAGCATAAATGTGTTGTGCTTTCCATCCTTTGTATTATTTTTGTTTTTTTTTGGCCAGGGGTTTCATAACTAAGTTGCTTAAAGAAAAAAGTGTGATTCCTATATTCCCCACTTGCTCTGTGTAACAAATATACATTATTTATTCATGATAATAAGGCAGCTGGACATAAATAATGTGCATGCATGGAATCTTATGCCTTTCCAGATTTATCCACCCACCCCATTTTATGTTGACTAGTCTCTAATATTTCTACCTTCCAATCTCCCCAACCCAAATATTTATTTTAATTTATTTATGACAAACAGGCTAATATAATTTGAATGCATCTGGATATGTGTCTTCCAACAGAAACACATTAAATAAAAATGTTTTTCTATCTTGCAGTACCTCTTGCCACCACAATAATAATTGATGTTTGAAACTGTATAATTTTGACTACAGCACCTAAAAAAGAAAAATTAAATAATCTAAAGCTCACAAATGCAATATCATCTCAGCAGTACAACACAATATAAGGCATAACTATTATTTATTATCATTTGCATGTATTTATAAAGTGCCATCATAAGGTGTGGAACACAAGGGGGGACATTTATTAAGGCATGAACTCTCCGAGCGTATTTTGCGCGAAAATTTCGTACCTTGCACGACTTTTTTGTACCTTTTGACAAAATTTTTGCGAAAAAAAGTATTGTTGCGCCGAGTATGAAAGTTTCGGATTTATTCAAGCTTCGTTATCGTGACTTTCCTTGGGCCAGGTTGGAGCTGCAAAGTGCCATTAAGTCCTATGGGAGGCTTCCAAAATCATGCACTGAAGGATCAAAGTCAGAAAGGTTTTCCCACTGTTTACAATCGTTCAGTACAAAAATTATCTTGACTTATACGATTCTTTCATAAGCATTTTCGTGATATTTGCGATCTTCAGAAATTATTGTATCCAATCTGAATTTTTCCCATTCGGGAATCGAACTCATGATTTCATGAATGTAGCCCAAGGAGGCGGGTCCTGGTTACTTTGTAATTAGCTACATTGTGGACAAGGTGGTGACCTCTCCAAACCAAGCACCTCTACTTTGTGTAGAGAGTTAGTGGACTTTTGGACATTCACTAAATTACCTCAGTTGGGCCATTTCCCCTTCATGTTTTCTTGTTTGATTTTTATTAATTCATAAGTATTAATTCGTAAGTAGTGCTAAAAATTATACAGTTTAAGGGGCCATTTATTAACAATTGTATTTTTTCACAATTAGTGTTTTTTTTGTGCTAAAACTCAATTTTTTGCTCATCATTTATTATGTATCAAACCAAGAAAACCACAAATGTAAAAATACGTCATCTAAAAGCTGTCGATGTCATGTAGAATCAATGGGAGCTGTCCTAACCAGATTGTAACAATCTTTATTTAACTCATGGTTTTAGAGCTTTTGAGTTTTCTTTCATGTTTAAGGATAATGAAAGGTTAATATAAATTAAAAGCAAGTCTAAAGGCATTCTTTTTAAGTACTTACTGCATATCTAAATTCCCAGATCCCTGCTTGCTTCTCTGAGATATGGTGCTGGCAGCCTACAGCAGTGTGAAGACTACAGTGACATCACTGAAATCTCTCTGTCCTTCCTGTAGGTGCCAGCGGCAACCTTCCTATTCTCTGAGCATGTGTGTAACTTGATCCTGTCTCCTGTTCTGAGCTACACATGCCCACCAGCCAATCAGAAGCGGATCTGGCAGAGGGGAGGGGGGGAAGGAATGAAACACATGTGCAGTATGAAGCAAGGAGGGAAAGGAAGGGAGAATACCTTTTTAGAGATGGCTGCCTGTTCTAGAAAATGTGAAGTAAGTGTGACTGAGTAAATATTTGATTAGGTGAGCCAAAAGTGTGGTGTTTTTACTAAACAATAGGAGGACTATTGGGCAGTATGCTTTTTAAATTTTGACTTGCATTCTCCTTTAAGTCCACAAAGATCCACAGAAAAACATAAAAACCATGAAAAATGTGTTTTTTTGTGTTCTTTTCATTTTCTTTTCACATTTTAATTTACTTGTACTTTTTCAATTCAGATCTTTTAATAAATGACTAGACATTCATGATTTTTGGGGAACTTAGTTTATACATGGTTTCCAAATCTAAAACCACTAAAATCCAAATGTTCATAAATCACAATTCAAGTTTTACATGTTCACAAGAAAGAATGAGCATGAAATCAAGAGTTCAATGTAGGAATCCATAGCGAGCAACTGTTTCTCTGAAAATAACTGTAAAATTGCTTAATCTTTACATATTTGGAAATCCATGGAACCCATGAATGTTTTGTTTGCTGTACCAATCATGTTTCCACCTCTTTATGATATGTTTCATGTTTACAATAATTTCTGGTCTATTCTGTATTGCTCAGAGCAATCAAATTAGTAGTAAAAGTAACACAAAATCACATTCATTTTACTATTTTCATACATACAGGTGATCAAAAAACTGAAGATTAATGTCACTTTTTGTGACTCTAGCAACACATTCTTATAATAATTATATATATATTTGTTCATGATTCAAAGGGATGCAAATCAAATAGTAATCTTTAAGGGAAGTTTGTGAACAAATTTCATGTTGGTTTGAAAAACGTGAAGTCACTGAATAAAATCTGATCTGTTGTTGGCTCCATCCAGTTTTTGTAACCTTGGACCACAGTTAAATAGTAAAAACCACTGTGCAAAGTTTGGGGACCCTGGTTTAATAGTGTCTGAATGGGAGCAATTTACATTTTCTCACTGAAAGTCAATGAGTGACAACTGATTGTCGGTTGGTGGCTCCCCCCACTTTTTCTAACCTGGAACTGCAGTTACCCAGTGACTAATTCTGCAAAGTTTAGGGGCCCTAGGATTATTTTTTAAAGAACAGCAGCAGATAAAATTTAAACCAGTAAAAGTCAATAGGTGAATTGTGATTGGTGGGCATCCCCCCTTTTTCTAACTTTGAATCGAAGTCACTCAGTGACAAACAGTGGGCACCCTGGCATAAATAGTGTGTGAATGACAGCATTTTAAATTTAAACCAATGAAATTTAATAGATGAAATCTGTTTTCTTGTTAGTGGTCCAACCCACTTTTCTTATTTTTGAACTGCAGTCCCCCAGTGACCAACTCTGGTGGGGACACTGGCATTAAACATGAGAAGATTGGCAGTAGTTTAAATTTCCCCACTGAAATCAAATAAAAAATGTGATTGGCTGTTGGTGTCTACGTCCACTTTTCCTAACCTTGAATACGTAGTCACCCAGTGCAAAGTTAGGAAACCGTGGCATAAATAGTGTGAGAAAAGCAGCAGTATAATATAAACAGATGAAATTCAATTGGTGAAATCTGATTGGCTGTTGGTGGCTCCACCCACTTTTTAAAAAGCTAACAATGCAGTCCCCTAGTGACCAACTGTGAAGAGTTTAGGTACCCTGGTATTAATACTGTGAGAATGGCAGTAGGTTGAATTTCCCCATTGAAAGTCAACAGGTAAAATCTGATTGGCTGTTGGTCGCTCTTCCTTCTTTTTCTAACATTGAACCGCAGTTACCTGGTGCCTAACTCTGCAAAGTTTGGGGACCCTGGTGTTATTACTGTGAGAATGGCAGCAGGTTGAATTTCCCCATTGAAAGTCAACAGGTAAGATCTGATTGGCTGTTGGTGGCTCCGCCTTCTTTTTCTAACCTTGAACCACAGTTACCTGGTGCCTAACTCTGCAAAGTTTGGGGACCCTGGTGTTATTACTGTGAGAATGGCAGCAGGTTGAATTTCCCCATTGAAAGTCAACAGGTAAAATCTGATTGGCTGTTGGTGGCTCCGCCTTCTTTTTCTAACCTTGAACCACAGTTACCTGGTGCCTAACTCTGCAAAGTTCGAGGACCTTACTATTAATATTTGAAGAATGGCAGCAGTTTAAATTTAAACCAATGAAAGTCTATAGGTGAAATCTGATTGGCTGGTGTTGGCTCTGCCCACTTTTCTAAACTTGGGCCCCCCAGTGAGATACTGCAAAGTTTGGGAACCCTGGCATTGGACCAGTAAAATTCAATTGCTGAAATCTGATTTCAAACCTAAAACGTCAGTCCCTTATTGACCAAATGGGAAGAGTTCTGGTGTTAATACTGCAGCAGGGATTGGCAGCAGGTTGAATTTCCCCATTGAAAGTCATTAGGTAAAATCTGATTGGCTGTTGGTGGCTTCGCCCACTTTTTATAACCTTAAACCGCAGTTACCTGGTGCATAACTCTACAAAGTTTGGGGTCCCTGAAGTTTTTACTGTGAGAATGGTAGCAGGTTGGATTTCCCCTTCAAAGTAAATTGGTAAAACTTGATTTCCTGTTGTTGGCTCTTCTGACTTTGGATTATCCAACAAATGTTTCATTCGGGGTGACCCCATGATCATGTTATTCAAGTTTGGGGGGTGTAGCTTCTAAGCTGTAAGAGTGACAGCAGTTTGGAAATCTTCCCTGAAAAATGTGGGTGTTCAGAGCGGCGCCACAAAAAGACGGGTGGCGGGATCGCTTACAAAAGCACAAGCAACCTGCTTCGCTATAGGGCGAAATAGTTTGAGGAGGCTGGGTGTTGTACCCCTAAACTGTAGGAGGAGTAGCGTTTAGAAAATCCCCCATTTTCTAAACGCTACTCCTCCTACAGTTTAGAATAAGAAAAAGAAGCAGAAGAAGCTGAAGTCGAAGAACATGTTTTTTCAAACCAATATAATAATGTCATAGAACATGCTCATCTGTATATTTAATACACTCAGCAGGCAGTGTAGGACTAATGTTTAATGAAGGGCCTTGATGAGGAACTTGAGCTTACAAATTTTGGCAAAATGTGGTACTTTTGTAAAATGTATTTACAAGGATTGACACAAGCTGAATTGGAGAGCTGAGTGCAAACAGTGTTTGTAGCTGCTGGTCAGCTCCAGAGTGTAGGTTAGTCTGAGCACTGAAAAAATAGTAGCTACTCAATGCTACAGCATGGGGTAGATCGAGCTTACAGAATAATACGTTAACTGCCTGTTAAACATGGAACTAAAGGTAGACAAGAGAATATTTTCAAGGGAGAATGTTATGAAAAGTGAGAAAAGTAGAGAAGCAACAATATATTTAAAGCCTAATTCGGGAATAGTGGGACAGGAAGCAAAGTTAAAAAAGGCGTGCATATTGTGTTTTGGGTTGCAAAGTTTGGGCACAGGTTTTGCTTTCCTGAACATAGACCTGTGTTCACAAGCACTGTATTTAATATTCTATACATACACATCCCTTTGAATGCTCTCTAGCTTGCTCTGGGACTTCATTCTATCTATCATCTATCATATAATTTGGGACATTATATTTAACTTTTAAAAATACCCTGTTAAAAATTCAGGAATATTTTGTTTTTGTTACAATATTATGTATATATTAGAAACAAGCACAATTATTTTTATCCAACGATTACTAAAGAAAGCGTAGTTGTCAACTTATACAATAAAAATGCAGCTCTTCAATAAATACAGCTATAAATAATGGTCCATGGTGAGAATCCCATATTATATGACTGGCAGGCTTTCCTGGTATTGATTATAAACAGAGGTTGAGGTGTTGGACATAAATTTGTATCGTATCCTTTCCCTAATCCTAATTTAATTAGGGAATGGTTACAATAATTGTGTCAAGTGATTGGAATGACAAAGGGATACAAATCAAAAATCAAAATATGAAATATACAATGAAAAATGTGATCAGAAATATTTTACATAGTGATACAAAATGAAAAATAATGAAAAAAGTAAATTTTAATTATTAATTATTATTAATTATTTCCAGATATTAAGCTGTAAATGTTTTTTGTTTTCTTGACTTCAAGGTCTTTCAGAAAAGGCAAGTTTGCATATTGCTTTGGTTTCTATATTTGAGTTTAGAAATTACCACCATATCAAACAATGTCAAAAGATCCTCTCAGTGCAGTTGTAAATGTAGCCTGATTACTTCTAGTTAGAGTGTTATTGATTGTGCCTAACACTGAAAACTAATATAGATTTTGGTGCCATTTTGCAAAGGTCACTTCAATGATGTTTAGTGTGTTCTATAAAGCTTGCAGAATGGATTTCTTCAATTTTACAGTGTGTCCACTTTAATGTGTTGCAGTTTTTTTTGTCTCTGTCAGCTTTGTTACTAATGCACTTTCTTTTATCCTGTAAAACTTGCTAGAAAAAAAGAAATAATGGGGTAAATGTTGCCAGTTTGGAGTCTCAGATTCATCTGTGTTTTATGGGGAATATTAACAGAGCCGAGTAAAATATCTTGCTCCTATTAAAATGTAAAAGTTTGTGTTAAATTCATGTTGTGTTTATAAAGCATCAATGTGAATTGACCATGTTTCCTGACCATGGGAATCATATATAGTTGTATTGCAGTAACTGGATTAGTTTGGATCAATTACAAGGTATTGTTTTATTAATACAGAGAAAAAGGAAATCAGTCTTAAAATTCTAAATTATTTGATTAAAATGGGAGACGGGCTTTCCATAATTTGGAGCTTTCTGGATAATGGGTTTCCGGATAAGGGATCCCATACCTGTATACATACATTTATTTATATAGCCTATAGCCCTATTTGTAAATACAGAACTATACATTATTAAACATATTTACTAATAAAAGTGCTAAATTGTGCCTTGCCGTTAACAATTGCAACCAGTAAAATCATGAAACTAATTGTTCATTGGTTGTTACTGGTAACTGTATTCTAGCACCTTTATTAGCATGTCAGAGCAAAACAGAACAGACGAGAGCAGTGAAATAAAACAAAATAAACTATACATAATTACACTTGTTGGGTAACTTACATACACAAATGATGTGCTTGTGTTCCATGATGTAGGTTTTGAGTATAATTTTGTAGGGGATGAGGAAGAGTTCCTTACACATGAACTTGAAAAGGGAACACTGGTGACTGGGTGTATAAGAGATTGAAACAACTGTTAAAATCTCCTGCCGTCCATTCTCCAGTGCTCCTGCCGTCCATTCTCCAGGTGCGGCTGGTAGCATGTTGGCTGTACATATGCTTACTGATGAGTCCCAATAAGGGCAACACTGATTTGCAGTTGGGAATCTGATCAGCCTACAGCCCTGGCTGTGCTTAAAGGAACAGTAACACCAAAAAATGAAAGAGCTTTAAAGTAATAAAAATATAATGCACTGTTGCCATGCACTGGTAAAACTGGTGTGTTTGCTACAGTAACACTACTATAATTTATACAATAAGCTGCTGTGTAGCCACGGGGGCAGCCATTCAAGCTGGAAAAAAGGAGAAAAGGCACAGGTTACATAGCAGATAACAGATAAGTTCTGTAAAATACAATGGTGTTTTATCTGTTATCTGCTAAGTGCCTGTGCCTTTTCTCCTTTGAATGGCTGCCTCCATGGCTACATAGCAGCTTATTTATATAAATTATAGTAGACTTTCTGAAGTAAACACACAACTTTTACCAGTGCAGGGCAGCAGCACATTATATTTTAGTTACATTTATACACTTTCATTTTTTGGTGTTACTGTTCCTTTAAAACCCCAGTAGGCGAGGCTCAGTCTATAAGGTATTGTATGTAAATGGTGTGTTAGAGCTAACTCAAATTGCCAACTCCAGAACCAAAATAACTGACTTCAGCACAAATCCTGCATGTTGAGAGACAGGATTTCTGCTCCCCTAATCCTAAAAGTAACCTATTTTAAATGCAATTTTTGTTGCACTACCCATGTTAGAGATAGCAGATTGGACAGAATTATCTCTCAGACAACTGATTAATTAGCTCTCTATTTTGTAATTTTGTTTTAATCGCTTGTAAACACTACATAGCAGCTGCATAAAGTTACATACTATCTCATACTGTATATATAATAAAAGAAACAAACTTTACCCAGGTGTAGTAACACGATGCAACCAAACAGATGTTTGCTTGTAAACAGGCTACCAAGAAATGCTACCTGCTTATTGGTCACTATGATGGATACTGAGGTTATACATCATTCGTGCAGTTATTTCATAGACAGCTATTTGTTTTTTGCCATCAGAATCCAACATATGTGTTTTATATGTCACATATGGTATTTTGAGCGCAGTAGCTGAGTAAATTTCACACCACCACTTGCAGCAATAAATTCCCTTAAAAAAAAAATCTAAAATGTTAAAGTAATAACATTCAGTAACTGTTTTCCTACATTAAAAATTTTACTATGCTCAAAGGACCACTACATTTAAAAAATAACTTGATTAAATACAGTTGTTTAACACTGGAAGTATGTATTAAACATTCAGTTTTATGTAACCTACTTTGCTTATGGACATTTTATTGACTCACGCCTCCTCTTCTTGAAGCTTAGTTTGGGCAGCAATAAGACTGGGATCCCTATCACAGTTATTGTAGCAGCAGTGGGTTTGGTGCAAAGCTCTGTAGGGGTAAAGAGCAAGCCCAAACAGTCCCCTTTCTACTAACATATGCCTGTTTTTAGCCTCTTTAAGCCATTTCATAGTGAAGGCTTTTGGTACAGACCAAGTATCAGAAGATTACTATGACTTTAAAGTTATAGAGGCAAATATATATCAAAATGTGAGTTTAGAGCTCAATAAATAAAAACTCACCCATGTTCTATTCTTTCCTATGGGGTTGACAGTTAGAACTCATCATTTGATAAATACGCTTCTACAAATCCATAGGGATGAACAGAACATGGGTGAGTTTTTATTTATAAAGCTCTTAACTTACATTTTGATAAATCTGCCCTTAAGTATTTGTGTAACATGAAAAAAGCATATATGTACATAACAACTCCTATTAAACTTCTTACCAAAAATCTGTTTTTCTTGCTTGGTGCTGGATGGACTTAATAAAGGTAACCTAAATATTGCTCTTAGTGCACTTAGTGCCTTTTATTACATATGGGGGCTTGTCCACTTTATACAGCCCCTTTATACAGCTTTATGATAAGCTGCCAAAATAGAGAGCGGGTGATTTGTTTGAACAGCATTTACCTGAGTGTACCTGAGAATCTTCCTGTGGGCTCAGGACCTAGTGGACCAGAGTCGAGAAGAATTCCTATCAGCACATACATATTTTCACAATGGGCCTATATAAAAACCATTTGGCACTATCTACATTTATTTGCACCTATAATGGACCTGGTGCGTCAGGTTCTCTAGTGAACCATAGGCGACCCAGTCTGACAGCCAATAACAGTAATACATACAAATATGGACAAAGACATATCAGTGACTTTTGCCAAAAAAGGAGAATAATTAAAGGTGACAATTTTACAGTATATTTTATTGAGCCATGGTACTCCCAGAGAATTCTTGTGGAGAACAGAAAACCATCCTGGTGGCAGTAAGAGTTGGAATGTTCAACAAGAGGTTACCTGTATTTGTTGTTTAATTTAGTTGCTTAGAAGCACTGTACATTATTAATTTTGCATATATCTTTTTTTTTTTTTTACTCAATGCGTTGTTTTTGTAAACATTTTGCAAGGTACATTCAATAAAAAATGTACAGTAGGAATATACAAGAATGTGGAGTTACAGGGTTTACATTAATTTGTTTTTCCAGTAGGGGGGATTTTTGCCCTCTAGCCAGTGCTACTTTTTCTGTATTCATATTGGACTACTTTGGGCTTGCGTACATGTAATAGAGTATATAGGGAGCTAGATTTTATTTTTATAGGGTGTCCACCCAGTGACACCAGATTTGTAGGAATTTGAGCATCTGTCCCTTTTTGTCCAGTATAGTCCTTTCAAGTGATGTGAGGTCATTCATTTCTTTTTTCCATTCTTGCGTAGATGGGGCTCAGTGTCTTTCCAATGGAGGATCAGGATTCTCTTTGCATATATCTTTATTTGCAGTTCTCTCTCCCTATTCATTTTTCTCCAGTTTTCTTTCATTAAATAATCATTATATAATTATACTGTTATTTTGATGTTTCATTTTTTTTTACAAGCATGTAGGTTTTTCTGGGGTGGGGAATAAGTGATGATGTATTTGTCAAGTTACTAATTGCTACTGATTGCTACATTTGTTGCAACTTTGTCATGTAAAGCAATCCCAAACCCCACAGGAGTATTTGGATTCTGAGATAGGCAGTTGATTGTAACAGCCACCTTTGGCTATGGGCCTGGCCTGCAGCTACCTCGAAGGTGCCAGGTCTTACCATGTGGCAAAATGATGGCTGCTGGCACAGGTACATGGGGGCAAAATTGTGGCTGTTGGCATGGGTACGTGGAAGCAATATGGTGGCTGCTGGCAAGCATACATTGGAGCAATATGATGGCTGCTGGCATGGGTACATGGGGGCAATATGATGGCTGCTGGCACAGATACATGGAAGCAATATGGTGGCTCCTTGCACTCGTACATGGGGGCATTTAGGAAAGAGGGGGGTACTTTTATGTGGCTGGATGATGGCACATTTATTAGTTCTAAAAATGTAAAAAAAAAAAGTATAATGGTAAGGTAGAGGTAATGCAGAACTGGTGGGCATCAAAATACCTTGGCCTGGCCCTGGCATGTGTTTGTACATTACTCTGTTAGCCCTACAGGCTATGATTGTTATTATGCAGATTATTACTTTCAGTATTTTATGTCATGAAAAGTGGGGACCTAGACAAAATGTTTTTTTTTTCATTAAATGGGGCATTTACTATTCTTTTTTTTGGTTTGGGTTTTTTCTTTTATTTTGTTGCAGAAAACCTGATGTTGCCACAGAAAAAATAAGCCAGCTAAAACCTGTTGAGATCATGTAGAAGGTAGATGTTCCTTTTACAATTGAAAGATCTCTATTTGCTTTGTGGTTTTAGGGCCGTGGCAGAAGGGAAGATTAGTTGCCGCGCGACAAATCTCCCGTGTCGTGGGTGACTAATCTCCCCGAAATGCCATCCCACCAGCAAAAATGTAAATTGCCAGTGGGATGGCATACGCGGCGCCTCGATTTCCTGAAAGGGTGAAGACATACTGAACTACTAGCAGCACCTACTTTTTCATGGATACTAAATGCTACAAAATACCCTGATATGGCAATACTGAGAATTGCCTCTGCTAAAACACACGTAGAGACTTATCAGTAAATGATCAGCATTGTCTATCTTAGTAGCCACAACAAGTAGCTGCTACTAGTAGCTCTGTGTGTTTTAACCCTTAGAGGTTTTCAGGTTTTTTGACACTGGCTTTTGTGCTACAATATTAAAAGTCACGTTTTTTTGTGTTTTTTTCCGTTACTTTATTTCGTTCGTGCTTCAATTCAGATTTTTTGATAAATGATTGACATTCTTAGAAATGAGTATAGTTGTGGTTTTAAGAAAATATAAAACCACAAAAATCTAAATGTTAATACCCCCCCCAAATGTTGGAAACTTCTATGTCCTTTCAATGCAGCTTCGCATTCATTCAAATTATTTATGTAGGTAAAGTCAGAAATGCCGTATTCTTTCCTTGCTGCATTAGTTTGCCCAGGAGCTCACAGGAACGTGCTTTGCTCCAGGATACACAGGTTAGCAGATGATGTTCACCCATTTGTGATGTAATTTATGTGATACACAACTACAGAAAGAGAAAAGGCAATTTTTTATTGTTTGCATGTTGTCATCCCTCTTTATCATCACAACACTATTTCTGTGACAGCGTTCAGTGCAAACTCAACTTTGTACTATTCGTGAAAATGTTCTTCACCACATTTATCTCAAGCCTTGTCAATTGAAAATATTAAATGCTTAAGGCTATCTTTCAACAGAATACATTGACATTTAAACTCTGTGTGTGATCTGTTGCTTTGGAAGTTTTCCAAGAACTGAAAAAAGAAAAATGATTAGCACCTTAGGGGATATGCAATTACTAGTGATATTTTGCCTCTGAAAGAGCTGGAACAAGATGAGCAAAATGAGGGATAGAAGAAACTTTGACATGAATTCTCTTGCAGCAAAGACAGCAGGTCTTGATCAGCGCCCATTAATTCAGGTTAAAACATTTGACTACAGTGACAGTTATTTTTGGTCAATTATTTAGAAACTTTTTTTGTCTACTATTCTTTGCAAATGACGTGACCTCAGTAGTAAACTGCACAGTAAAGTGAAACTTATATTTTGCAGCTGGCTTTTATTTCATTGCATGTAAAGAAAGCACAAAATATTTAATCAGGATATTCTATGTGCCCTTTAATAAGAAAATATGGTGAAGGAAAATATAAGTTCTGTCTTTAATAGCAGATATAATAGTTATAATAGAAGTAGTAGTTGTATTTCAATAAAAAGATAAAAGTCACACAACTAGTTTTGGCTCACACAAAGTGGCAGATTTAGTTACCTCAGAATTTTTGCTTCAGGAAGCTTCGCCATACAGGCGTTTAAACTGCGCATTTTTGTTGCAGCAAACAAATACAGGTGTGCTTTTGTAAGCGATCTTTTGTTGGCACGAAAATTTTGGTGCACATTTTCGCTAGCGTCACTTGTGTAACACCCGTTTGGCCAGTAAAGGGTCAAACCAGACTAGTATTAGGTAGAGCATGTGTTACATGCGATCCCCCTTTCCCAGGATGGGCCTCCGCTAGGTGGGAGATGACCTTTAGGAGCTATTTTGGAGATGAGGATGGTGTTGAACAACACCTCCCTGATGCTGTATGGTGTAGTGACAGTAATTAGGACGCCAGAAGGTTCTTTGTTGATCAACTATTAAACATTTATTGTTACAGACAGGGTTGATGCAGGGTAATACTCACAATACTGAAGTAGATGTTACAGCAGTTAATAACAGTTGTAGTTATGCATAGCAGAGTAACACCGCAGTGGAGGTAGATAAGGAGATATAGGCAATCCTAAGGATGATCACCTGGTACTGGGCCGGATCCCTACAGCAACGGTGGATCAGGGGAAGATACTGCCTGATACCTATGTCTGACTGCGGTCCCTTCAGTAAGGCAAACAGAGCCTGGGTATTGCTAAACCCTTTTAATTTCTCCTATGGTGGAGCGAATGCTGCTCATGCTAGATAGCCCTGACTATCTCACACTATATAGAGTGTGCTATTACAGGATCTATCCTTCTGCTAACTTCACCTCATTCACGGGGCCCTGTCCCAAAGGGCTACTCTAGGGCAAATGGCTTTTACTGGGGCCAAGTCTGATCCCAGGCTCGATGGAGATGTTACCTGAGAATCAGAAGGCAGCCAAAGAGGAAGCCACCCCTCCTTGCTAGACACTTTATCAGTCTACAAGGGGAGTGGTCATCCTAAGTAAACCAATAAGGCACAATATAGTATGAACTAGATACATGGTGCTTTGCCCAGCAACAGCACTAGGAACTAGGAAGTAGGGATTTAAAGCCATAGGGACTCTAATACCTATGGGTCCCTACACTTGCTTGGCTGGAAAATTTGCTAACGTATTAATGCTAATATCAGTTACTAATTGTCGGGTATATTAATGAGACACGTGTGTGGTTTTTTTTTTGTGATGCTGCTGAACTTGGTGAAAGTGGCCATTTATTTAGCAAAATGACAAGGAACCAAATGGAAGACTGAGATCCTCTACTGTCCTAGGTCAACATTGTCCTGGTCAAGGCACCAGTGATCCTGCTCCACGCTGCACAAGATCTTCTTTCTTAACTGCTAATGTAACCCCTAACACTCTGTGTTCTTCAGATGTTAAAGCCTCCTCTGACCCTGTTGAGGGACCCAGTTCAGCAGCACCTCCTTGTGCAGTCAGTCTTCTTGCAGTACCCCTTAGTCAAAATGATCCTAAACTTTCAGAAAAGGCCCATAGGGGTGCTAGCTTTTCTCTTGCAGAACACACTGCATCAGTGCATAATGTAAAGGACTGGGCCAAGCTGTTCAGTAAGGATTCCCAGCGCACTTTCATGACTTGCAATATAGTCCTATGGCGTTGGATATCAAAATAGAGCCATCAAGACATGTCAGAAACGTTTGGCTGATATTAAAAGGTGGGTGCATGGAATACATTTTTCTTCTAAAATGGTTACCAAGTGTTAACATTGCTGCCCTTCTCTAATGTTTTAGAATATTTATATTAACCCCCTTCATTTTGTAATCATACTATATCTTACTAAGTTTCAACACTTTGACATTTTGTTATAGATAGTCAATGTACTGTGTTGTTGCTATTACATTACATTATGGTTATTACATTAACCATAGCAACTAGATTCAAACCTTGTTTTAACCACAACAGGTAAACTCAATATATGTCAGTGTTTTGTTAAGGATTTTCCCTTACGTTTTGAGACATATTGCTCAAAATGTGAGATTAGACCTTACCACTGAAAAAATTACACACTTTCTATTCTTTTCTATGGGCTTTTTAGAAGCGTATTTGTCAAATGTTGAACTATAAGTTATCCATTGATAAATACACCTTTAAAAAAACCATAGGAATGAACAGAAAGTGGGTGCATTTTTCTGTGCTGAACTCTAATTTCACATTTTGATCAATCTGCCCCCAAGATCTAGACATATTTATTTTTGAAGCATAACATTTCTACATGTTGCTGCATAAAATAGCTTGAATTTCTGTTGCTTACCAACCAACACACAGGAGTCTGAGGAAAACCAACCAGAACAACCAGAACAACATACTGAACCAATGCATGTGGAGGAGGAAGCACTACCAAGTAAAGTTGAAATTAAATGTTTTTATTCATGAAGTGTAAAAAAAATCTTGCAAAGCCCATTTTCAGACTTCTGTGGCTAATGATTTATTTCAACTTCCTGTGAAACAAAGAAAAGTATCATAAATGGGATAAAAAAATGGATTAAAAAACACAAATGTCTCCACAAAGGCTAGCTTAACCATCATACATATTTGTCACAATTATTTAGAATTCTCACATACATAGTTTATGTATAGAATTTTTCAAGTTTCTAAATCCACACAAAATCTTTTGAGGGTTAATGCTGTTGTTGCATGTTGTTTGCATGTTAGGATAAGGCTTTCTATTCAGGCATAGAGGAGGAGCAAGCAACATTGTTTCTACATCCTATAGCAGCAGAATTTTGTGAGCCAGAGGAACCCCAAGATATGGATATGCAACCTGCTGATGAGAAAACTAATGCAATCATTCCTGATGTCACAGATTCTGACTTCCACACTTTCATCAAGGACTGTAGAAAACAAAAAAACAAATTAAATGACACTTTATTCTCATTCACGAGGACCTGCTGGCATTAAATGGAATAATCCATAATACAGCACAAAAAAATTTCATTTGAAAAGACAAAAAATAGATCTTCACATCATTATAGATCAAACCCGGTTTCTTAGGGTAAGAACCCCCGGAGCAGTTGAGTCATCTGCGGAAGATCTCTGCTATCGTGGACAACAAACCTCTCAGAAAAGGCTTTTGACCGGCAACAATAGGAATCACCAGTGGAAGGCCCTTTGCATCGATTTAGTAATCGGAAAAAGAAGCAATGCAAAGGGCTTTCCACTGGTGACTCCTATTGTTGCTGGTCTGAAGCCTATTCGGGGCGGTTTATCACCCACGATAGCAGAGATCTATTGTGACTCAACTGCTCCGTGGGTTCTTACCCTTAAAAAGCAACATCTTTTGCAACAAAAAATAAAGTCCTCATAGCTGGTCACAAAACCTTTAGATGTGTCAACAAAAGTCTTACTCTATGCTTAATGCTCCTTCCTCAGCTGCTTCTAAAGATTATTTTAATGCTCCTTCTAAAAGGGGTGGCCCTCCAGTTAGGGGGGGAGGGTTTAGAAAAAAAATTCCTGATGGTTGCTTTTCCTTTTTTTTTTGGCATACATGTGCTTACAAATGCAATAAAATGTTTTAATGGAAACATCTACAATGTTTTATTTATAATTTAAATACGTATTTTTAAGCTCCAAAATACCACATGCTACATTCTAACACAGTGATCCCCAACCAGTGGCTCGTGAGCAACCTGTTGCTCCCCAACCCCTTGGATGTTGCTCTCAGTGCCCCCAACCAGGTTGTTATTTTTGAATTCCTGACTTGGTGGCAAGTTTTGGTTGAATGAAAACAAGATTTACTACCAAATAAAGCCTCCTGTAAGTGTACATAGAGGCTGCCTAAAAGCCAATCTTAGCCCTTATTTGGCTCCTCCATGAACTGTTATGATGCTTGTGTTGCTCTCCAAGTCTTTTTACATTTGACTGTGGCTCACGAGTAAGAAAGGTTGGGGATCCCTGTTCTAACATAATCAAATAATGAGCATTAATTAGGGGTAATTGAAATGGAAGTTCAGCTCAGTAGTTTTAGCACAAACATATGTTGACTATATATTTGAAATATATCTCTTTTATCATCCTTATGTTTGCATTAGAATACAATGACATATTAGTTGAAACAATTAACACTAACTTCCTTAAAAAAATTTATGGTTAATTAATGAGGGCAAACAGATTTAGAAATGTAGTTATTTAAGTGGAAAAACAGATATTTAGTCAAACTTACAACTGAAAACTGAGCCAATTAGTTGTGCTCTCACATGCCTTCCAGCCTCTGTTGAATCCCCAATTTGTGCAGGAATTTCAGGCATCAGATTATCAGCAATGTCCAGTGGTATGTGATGTCTTAAAGCGGACCTGTCACCCTAAGAAATAAGTCCAAATTATTTTCTATATTGTTAGTTGAGCAAAATAAACTTTACTTACTCTATATAAATAATATAAATCTTGTTTCCTTCCGTCTTGGAATTACTCAATCAAAGCAAGCAGGCAGGTGCCATTTTGTGGACACTGTTATTAAGGCAAGCTTTGTATCATGCCAAAATCTTGTTTATGTGATAGAATGGGGGACCTGATGCCCAGGCCCATGCACTGGCTACACAGTTAGATAAGGAGGAGGGAGGGGAAAGTGAGATGTGCAGTGGCATCTAGGAAGTGCTGAATGGAAAGCTAAAGTTACTGTCTGCCCCGCCTCTATGCCTAAGGCATAGAGGCGGGGCAGGCAATGTATGATTGACAGCTGTGATTTTTAAATGCCTTTATAATGGGTTTGGATGTGTTAATATAAAAATGAATTTGGGTTTCATGTTTAATTTGAACAGGACTTTTATTATACAGATTTTCATGTCTGGGTGACAGGTCCACTTTAAGGCAATATTATGCATGATGCAACATACAATGATCATCTTGGCCACCATTTTTTGGATCGTATAACAAACAGCCACCAGACTTATTCAAGCAGCGAAATCTTGATTTCAGGACACATCGGGGCACATTCATCAAAGTACGAAGGAGAAAAATTTGTACTTTTTCTAACTTCTAGAACTTTGCATATTTTCTACAATATTTTTGTTAATTTCCGTGACTTTTTCGTGCTTAGTGTCAATTTGTGTGTCAAAATCGTAATTTGTCTCAATGACTATGAAAGTTTCGGAATTCATTCACACTTCGGTATCATGACTTTCCTTGGGCCAGGTTGGAGCTGCAGAGTGCCATTGAGCCCTATGGGAGACTTTCCTTGGGCCGGGTTGGAGCTGCAGAGTGCCATTGAGCCCTATGGGAGACTTTCCTTGGGCCGGGTTGGAGCTGCAGAGTGCCATTGAGCCCTATGGGAGACTTTCCTTGGGCCAGGTTGGAGCTGCAGAGTGCCATTGAGCCCTATGGGAGACTTTCCTTGGGCCAGGTTGGAGCTGCAGAGTGCCATTGAGCCCTATGGGAGACTTTCCTTGGGCCAGGTTGGAGCTGCAGAGTGCCATTGAGTCCTATGGGAGGCTTCCAAAAACATGCACTGAAGGTTCAAAGTTTAGAAAGGTTTTCGCGCCGTTTACAGTCATTCGGACACGAAAATTTTGCAGCTTTCGGATCGCACCACAATATTTTCGACCACGGTACGAATACGAATTTTCGCACAACTAACGCACATCAGAAATTTTCGTAGTTGCTCCGAATTTTTTCCAATCGTACTTAGAAACATCCGAAATGAGGACTTTGATAAATCTGCCCTATCATGTTTTGCATTGTGAAACTTTTACATGCACCTCTGCTTGGTTTTGAGGATTTAAGATGGTTGTGAGCATCCATGGCACACACTCTCTTGTCAGCTGCAGTAGGAACAAATTCAGACGCTGAAAAAACCATTAATGTTGTTAAACTGTAAAAATAATAAGCTATTTTTAACAAACTGCAACACGGGTTGGAGCAGTTGCACCATAAGCTGTTTCTTACTTATAGTATATCAAGGTAGGTATTGCATCTACTTGGTTTTTGCTTCAACGTCTTTAGTTGCACCTTTAAAGAAGGTTAGAGCTGCTTGGAGAGTTTTTTGGAGCATTAGTGGGTGCAAGATCTAGTCTATTTAATGTTATTCATGGACAGACTCTATGATTGCATTTCACAAAGTCCCACAAACCTGTGGAAACCGTTTGTTGCAAATAGAGTAGCAGAGATACACTCACTGAACCACGAGCATGGTCACACTGTGCTGGCAGGAATCATCCTGCAGACTTTCTTACAAGAGGTCAAGGTACAAATGACTTAATTACCATTCACCTTTGGTGGCATTGGCCAGACTGGTTACAAGGTCCACAGTCAGGATGGCTGCAAAATTCACATGAGCATTTGCTCATGTTCCTTAAGTTCTATAAGGGACTGTGCTGAATTGTACCCTCTGGAAATCTGAATTGATGAACTTCTAAAGAAAGTTCATGGGGCAGGAGTATGTTGAAGCTTTATTACAGATTAAAATTTTATGTTTAGATGCTTCTCCTGTTCCTGTGAGTGTGTGTGATTTCTCTTTCTGAAGTTGCTTGTTCCCGCATTAAACAGTTATTATATTATGCATTGCTTCTAATTCAAAATTAAGAGTAGCAAGGGGTTGTGTGTAACTACACCACTCTGTGTCAGAGTGATACCAAGGAGCTCTGGTAGGTCATCTCACCCTGAACTTTAGAGTGTTGCACTGTATAGTTAAAACACCTCAATACGCTCCCAATTAATATCTATGGTGATATTTTTTTTAAAAAATTACTTAAAAAATATTTAACCAAACACGTCAATTGGCTAAACAAATGTAGATTTTTATATACTGCTGTGTCATCTTCTGAATGCACAATTATTAAATAAAAATTGGGAAGGATTGTTCTGGGCTTACATAAGCCAGTAGTCAGCAAACTTGATAACGAGTAGCTGAATCAGCAGACAATGTCTGCCTGTGTTGGGGCCTGGGTAAGCATATTCTCTTTTTATCTATAGCTAGCAAATAGAAAAATTACCGTTCTTTCCCTGGCTTTAAGTTAGATTTTACATTAGCTTGGTTAACAGAGATTATTAGCTAGGGATAACAGGTTTGTGATGTTCTGTCATTGATATGAATATATAATTCTGCATTGCATGCAGTGAAGTTGTGACCCAGGCAGAAAATAATGGGAATTGTAAAAAAAATAAAATAACAAAAAATCTGCCATGCAAAGGCACTCAAACTGTAAGCCAGAACTGGCAGACTGCATCAGTCCTATTCTTCTAAAACTGACATATGTGACATTCACTTTTGTAATAGGGTGATAGAAATTTATCCAGATACAGCCAAGTGTGGTTATGCATCTCTCAAGCATCTCTTTCTTTTCAATATCTGTCAACCCCCAGATAGCATAATATAAACCTCTTCATGCACCAGGGTCACGTGGTTAATGCATTTCTTTGGTAGTTTAGTAAGAAAATGCCTTCTGAAAATAGAATGTATTCACATGCCTCATGGTACACACATGAGGCAAAAATGATAGACCTTAATTCTTACTTAAAGAATTAATGGCAGAGACATGCAAATCAGTCTCCTGTGTGTGTCCCCTATGTGAGGACAGGTGTTTCTTGTGGCCTGCTACATGGGAGAAACTGCCTATTCCAAAGGGAGAGGTACTTTGGAGCAGGTAGCGCTACCTGGGAAACTGAAAGAGCTCTGGGGAAGGGACTTTGCCAGGACTGAACTGGGAAAGGGTATTTCCTCCAGGAGTGGAGGTGGAACTGTATCCTCAGAGAGACTGAGCCAGTAGTGTTTAAAACCCCACAGGTTTCCAAACCAGGGTTATTACTGTTTTAATGTTAATGCTATTTTATTTACATCCAGTTATATAAAGTTGATATTTGCTGCAAACTGTGTGTGATTATTTCGTAGTGGAAATCCCTTTGAGGTGTGCTCCTCAGTGTCCACTAGGTGGAGGCACTGCACTAAAATCCCAGTCCCTGTACCTTTTATCTGCATTCAGGAACCAAATCTCCTGCACTAAGCAAGTAATACAGCCCAAAATAAGTGAGTGTGCCAAGAGAGGGTTACATTTATTTCTTTATTTTAATAGCTTCTCCTTACATCCTAACATCTATAGTTCCCTTCATTTCTTCTTTTTGTTCTCATGTAGAATTGGGGAATGACAATAGTATAGGCATACAAGGCAAATGTTTAGGTAAGCATTATGGTGGCCCACTGACACCTGGGCCCACTGAGAGTTTTCCTATCATCCTGGTAGGCAAGTCTGACACTGGTGCAAGATATTGAAACATGGCTTATGTGAGGCTAGTACTCAGCAAAAAAAACATCCAGGTTAGGCTTAAGCTGTCTGCAAGTTTGGATTTCGTCATACAATGCAATGTATGCAGCTTTAAGACAACAAAAGATCAGAATGTATAAAAGGACAAATTATTCATTGCATATAAAATAGAAAACACACATAAAGAATTGTTTGCATGGAGATCTTGACCAACAACTATGCCACTACACTACGATTCTACATTATATTCATTCAGAAATAATGTTAAATTTTTTTTAAATTTGGAACAAAAATGAAAAGGACATGAAAATCTCAAATTTTTTGAGAAAGCCTGTAAAACCATGAATTATATAAAGATTGTTACAGTTTATACAGGACAACTCCCACTGACTTTAACATGACATCAACAGCATATTTTTACATTGGCATTTATTGTGGTTTGAGGCATGATTAATGGTGAAAAGTTCAAATTTTTTACACAAAAAAATTATTTGCAAAAAACATGTATTTCCAGAAAAAAAGTACGTTAGTAAATAAGCTCCATAGTTGCTCTGTTTGCACAGATTATGACCTGGAGGCAAGTGCAAAGCAGGGAACTCCTGCACCCAGCAGCTGTCCAAGGTATTAATGATAGGCTGTATGGCATTGGCAATATTTTTCTGAATAGTATGGAGGCTCAGTGCCTCTGGATTTTCCTCTGCAGAAACCATGAAAGGGTGGATGAGAATTGTTCTTTAATGTGTTAGGGACACAAAATTACTTATCACTGCAATTTAACAAAATAATTTTAACAAAATGTTCCACTTGTCTTTCATTAACTTGGTGATGAAGGACATTTTGCTTCATTTTCGTAAGTGGCTGGCATTTTTCTTGTATGCAGACACTGTTGTAGGAGTTTTGTTCAGACTCTTATTATATGTGTCTGTGAATTACACCAGCATTGAAAACCTAACTTTCATCTCATGGCAGCCTCACTATTAATCATTGCATTGATGTGCTGATGTAGCATCCTTCCTACATCCTTTTGTGTCTCTTACGAACAAGAAAAATACAGCTACACTAAATCATGCAATTGTCTATGTAGCATCCCCTGAGGAAGAATGATTTCATTAAGGAAATCTCACTGCAACTCTGTAGAACTTCAGTACCAAAAAGAAAAAACAAATACGTTTAAATTGTTATCTTTTACACATGTATCATCTCATTCTGCAGTACTTATCTGGGATGGCTACATTGCTACATTGTATATCTTTAGGTTAAATAATAAAGTTTCTCCCTCAAGGCTGCCTAAAGGCATTGGGAAATGCAAGAAGCCTGTGCTAGGCATGCTCCTGTGTCACTATTACCCTATTGCGATGGGGGTTAATAGTTTTTTAAATTAGGTTTAATTGTAGAATAAGTTATTTTGAAATGAACACAAATAAGAAAGAGATATGCAAGAGAGAATAAGAAACCCTTATAATCACAGAACTCATACTGCTTAAATTTTGACCCTGAACTTATGTGAGTAGATTTATCTACCTATAAACATAATAAGAAAACAGGCTCAACGTTCAACAAAATTAAAAAAACCAAAAGGTTTACTTTTAATTATGTTTACTGAATATGGTAATATGTTATTAATTGAACTTTGTCATTCAGTTTATAACATTCATTTATTTTACTGCCTTAGCCCATTGAAATGGCTTTGATTAGTTGGTTACACTGCACTGCTAGCTGACTTTATTGACTTATACAAGACTTTATTGATCATTTTGACCTGGATGGCATGAAAGCCCTAGTGAAAGCAATGCAAAAGCAATACAATATACATACAATAGGAGGGCTCTTCCAGCCAGGGCTAACTCATTTTATCCCTACCAGGACGTTAGTAACTCTAAGCATTTTAGCACTCATAATCCGTTTAAAAGGATAGTAATATCATAATGTACATTTGCTTTGTGAATTTTTTATTGATGTAATCTTAACAGCAAAAATAGTTATTTTGTATAAAATGCATGCATTTGAACAAGAACAGAGGCTGCAACATAGCTGTTTATCACACAACATAAGTTCTAAAACAGATATTATAAATAGCTCATAAGTTATTTTCTAAAAATAGTCTTAAAAAATATACTTAACTTTATGGCCTTCATGACTGCTCCAACATTTTTTCTATAAATGTTGTTTACACATTTTTGTTTTAACAACTTGCGAGTCACACAGTGGCAATATATGCAGGATCAAATGGGACCCTATTGTCTATACCTGACATCACAAACTTTTTTTTACCCCGAGCCACATTCAAATGTAAAAAGAGTTTGGGAGCAACACAAGCATGAAAAATGTACCTGGGGGTATCAAATAAGGGCTATGATTGGTTATTAGGCAGCCAATATGTGGACTGGCAGCCTACAGGAGGTTCTGTTTGGCAGTACACCTGGTTTTTGTGCAAACAAAACTTGCCTTCAAGCCAGAAATTAAAAAATAAGCACACGCTTTGAGGCCACTGGGAGCAACATCCTTAGGGGTTGGTGAGCAACATATTGCTCCTGAGCTCCTGTATCTGCATGGTGGCAGTTAGTGATTGCTTGAACAATAATTCTCAAACCAGTTGGAACTGGTTTGTAACTGTAATATTTGGAGACCCTATAGCAGTAGCATGGACTGGCTTGCACTTCTTAATGCAGCGCTCTGTATCTTGAGCTGCAGTTTTTTTCTGCTTATCTGCTTTAAGTTGGGTGTTAATGTCCACTAATGGGCCCCATAGTGTTTTTAAGGTCTATTTATGAAAAGCAGTTTTTCATCTCATGAATGTATACACCATGCAACACATTCTTTAGCAATTTCAGTGAATACCTTTTTAAAACTATTTTAATGCTGCATGTGTGTGAATATGGCAGGGATCTTAGATTGTCAGCTCCACTGGGACAAGGACTAAAGTGAATGATGTATAATCTATGCGTAAATGTGTCTGTGTTATATAAATAAGAGATAGTAAATAATACACCAAAATGCAGAGATTCCTAGTTGACAACACCTGGAGCATAACCAGAAAGCTGAGAGAGAGCCCCAAAACATTGCTGTGTAGGTAAATACAAAACTGAACATGTTTTTGGGTGCTTAAGTTAGGGGATTGACTGTAGCTACACATTCAAGAACATTTTAAGCAGAAACATAGAAGTAACAGAAAATGTACTACCATTTTCACGTGCAAAATCAATTACAAATTACAGTATGTAGTAATATATTTTTGCTTTAGCAAGACTGGACATTTTTGTCAAATTGCAACATTATAATATTTTAAAGTTTGTGATTTTTATTGACAATTTATAAACATTCCTATTCATAGTCTGTTGAACAGGTAAGTATCCATGGGAACCATTTCTATGATAATGTCATTCATGCCTACAGTTTCCATGGTAACAATCTCCATGGTAAAATTTGTAATAACAATGGATATAGTAACACCCTGTGTGGCAGAGGTTTTTATCTTGTCTGTGCCACATCACAACTTCCATGGCATCAGTTGCCATGGTACCAGCCTCATTAAAACACTCCAGTTGTAACCATCCAACTCCAGATAGCTCCATTGCCAAGGGAACATCCTCGACAGCAACACTTTCTTTGGTTACTGTCAGATATTCCATTTGTCTCTTTTAAGATGAGACAGTCCCTAAAGGATTGTGCTTAATGGAAAATGCAATGCCTTACAGTCTAGGATACTGACAGATAAAATGTTGTGAGGTATTCTTTGTCCATTCCCACAGTTTCCTTGGTTAATTTTATGGCACCAGTTGCTATGTGAACTCTCCATGACAGCCTTTGCTGTCAATTTCACTGACCATGGTCTTTATTGCACATACTACCATAGCAATTGTGTAATGGCAATGGTCTTCATGCCAGTGGTTGCCATGGTTACAGTTTTACGGAACATGTTCACATGGCAAGTTTGGTTTTTGGAAACAGTTTAACAATCTAACAGCAGCTGTCATGGCAACACTTTTGAATGACAGGAGTTGCAGGAAAATACTAGAATATAAATTTCAATAAGCCCTGGATAAGAAATGAAAAAAAGCAGTAGAACTTGGCTGAGAAAGGAAAGTGGTTGCTATTTGAAGGGCACTAAAGAAAAGAAAGCTCTGAAAAGGAGGGCTGGATCAAAGGAAGGTGACTGGACTCACAGTAGGTGCTCACTTGCACTTTGCAGAGAGTACAATAAAGTCAAACTTATTTTACCTAGTGAATGAAACAATCCTGTATAAGGTATTGCATTTAGTGCCCTAATGTGACAAATCTCTAAACATTAGTTTCTGCTCTATTTAAACAGTATTCAAGTTTTTCAGGTACATTTATCATTTTAAAGCAAAATTATTAACCTAACAATTATACAAACAATACGCATAGCATGCTATATTTCTCCTTTATATATATTGCAGAAATATGCAATATTCATGAATGATCTGGACTTGCAATTCAGGGGTAGCAATGGTTTGACCTCCACCAATGCACTTTCCTTTGCAGGATGAAGGAATAGTAAAGGAGATAGACATCAGTCACCATGTGAAAGAGGGCTTTGAGAAAGCTGAGCCATCACAGTTTGAATTGTTGAAAGTTCTTGGCCAAGGTTCCTATGGCAAGGTAAGTTAAGGCATTTTGTAAATAAAATAATTTTCCTGTCTGTGGTATAACACTTGTTACTGTCAGACTGCCAATAATCTTGAACAGCACTGCTCTTTTTCAAAAATAGAGTGCCTTTACTGCACACTATTTAGGGCATTACAGCAACATTTCAGGCCTTGTGTGGCCTTTTAGCAAGCTGGATGCGTCCACAACTTTTTTTTTACTTAACATTTTGCACCGGTTTTGCAAACAAATTCACTGATGGCGAAATGCATAATCTTACTGCGAATCCATGCCTGCTGAAAAAAATGGCTCATCGCCAGGTACAACAAATAAAGTATTGTACAATTACTCCTATTAAAACAACAATGTTATTGTACTTTTTTTGTCCCCATAATTACAATATCGATATTAAAATATATTTTAGTTTTAATGTTTTTAAGGTTTATTCATAAAGATCAGATTTTCATTCCATAAGGATTTAAGTAGGGCTCCACCATGCATCAGTTTTTGTGAGTACCTTTTTTAAACCATTTTAATGTTGAAAGTGTTTTTTATTTCTGGTATAATTGTATCCCCCCAAATATGTACTTATTGGTTAAAAAAGATTGGTCTCATTATGATTATATCTTTGTCCATTCCTTGTGTTTTCTGAATTTATTCATAACTCCCTTAAATAACCTCTCAGCATTGCCATGCCAAACATTACATTTTTCTTGATAGGTTTATAATTGTTAAAGCGTTGGTGTAATACATCAGGCAGTAATAACCTCACTGAATTCAGAGGCCAGTAACACAGGTCCATGCATCTTGCAGCTTTAAATCATATCCACAACTGAATCCAAAAAGGAATTCTTTTGAATTTTGTCTGATCTAAGCACAAAATGTATGTTAAGGACAAAACCTGATGAATAGTGCTACTCAGTCAGTTAATATAGTTACAAAATCAAATTTAAAAAATACTTTGTGTTAAGCAAAATAGAAATCAGGATAGGAATGAATAGAAAGTGGGGGAATTTTTCTGTGCTAAACTCTAATCTCGCATTTTTATAAATTTGCCCCTATGATTCTTATGTCTGCACAATCTGTATAGCATCTTGCAGCAAATGCCAGTGCACTATTTAGCCTTGATTTTCCCTTTATTCTAAGGTTCCCATAGCAGTTTGTGTTTGTGGTTGCCAATGCTGTTAGATGCAGGGTTGGACTGGGCCACCGGGAAAAAAACGGTGGGCCCTGGCAGCCCAGACCCGATCCCTGTCTGTGCTCCCTGATGTATTTTACTTACGCACGCTCAGGGTAGGACGGCGGGGGCATATATATAAATCCAAATGTTGGACTAAAACAGGCATTAAGATCTCATTAAGTTGCCTATTGTATTTGTGCCAAGCTCAAAGGTGCCAAAGCTCTATGTCAATTCCAATGAGCCCTATAGGTGGCAGCAATTCCCAATTTACTAACTCAGGCTGTGCCAATTGACGCTCTAGACTTGCTCCTAAAGAATCACTCACAGGAGACATTACACTCGTACTTGTACTTTCCATGTTGCACTTGCATACATTAGTAATTTAGCACTTTGCATTTATGGTACAAACTACTTCCTTTATTTAAAATTGTGACTCCTCTAAATGGCAGCCTGACTTTGCCCCAGATTTAGCTAAGTTAATGAAACTTAATGAACAAATGCTAGACATTTGTTATCAATTTGCTTATCACATTATCTATTTGCTTATCAATTAAGCAAATGGCATACACTTGACACAATGTTGGCTCCCCTGGCTTTATGCTTCTTGTTCATGAACAGAATATAGACACCTTAGTGCTTATTTATTTAGCACTTAGTGTGAAGACACACGGGGCGATTAGTTAGCATAACTTTTAATTAACCCTGTTGCGGCGAATAGCCGCCCATAGAGAATAATTGCGCCGCACTCATTTTTGTTGCGCAGATAAGTCGCCACGACTTTTTAAAAAGTTGCGATGACTAATTGCCCTGTCTGTCTTCGCCCTTACTGCAAAGGGCAGCACCACCCAGTCCCATCCTTACCACCTGCCTTAGAGCAGGACAGGGAGGGGGATGCCTACGTGCCTCCCCCTGCCTGCCTCTTAAATCAAGCAATGCCTAATGCAAGCAGCACCCAAAATGAAGCACAGAGACCTGCAGCCATTTACACAATGCCCCCCGATTACAGCATGTTTAAATGCATAAATAGGGCACTTTCATTTCTTGGTGTTTCTGCCTCGCCACTCTTTGGCACCTTTACACAATATAGACGTAACACAAAATGAAGGTCAGAAAAGGAAAGGAGAGTGGGTAGGGGTTACCATTAAGATTACATGGCAATGAATCCTTATGGGGAGACTTCTATATACCTAGTCCATAGGGGCATTATTGGCCCTTAAACCTGGAAAGCTTTTTTTAATTAAAAAAAAACAAAAAAACCCAGTCATAGATTAAAAAATATAGTGGAAGAAAGCAATTAGTGCAAGAAAATGGAATACATATGGATACATTACATCTATATCCCAATTCCCCAACCTTACTCTGCCATCACTTTTGACATACTATTATTTTGGTTAGTTCCTAAATGGAGAAAAAGTACCATTTAGCATCAATTAGCATCTAAGTGCGAAAAAATGGTTCCTCCATTGTCAACTGTTACATTTGGCCCAGCTTCTACATTTCTCTAATTTGCCATTTCGTATGGCTTATAAATTTTAATGTACAGCTGAGTTGCCCTGTATATATTTTGCAGCAGGTGGAATTATACAGAAGATTTCTAGAGTTATGAAATAAATGAAGAGGTCATTTTCTTAAAATGAAATGTTTTATGGCAGTGTTCCTCCATGGTGAACACTTTGTATGCTACGAATAGGCAGTAATGAGGGCTATTTTTACAGCAGTCACTTTTTGCAGCTTAGAAAAGGAAAAATATTTTAGTGCTTTAAAACACATTTTAGCAAAAGAACAAAGTTGCCTAGATGCCATAATTATAAGTGGATTGTTGGCATGAGGATTTTGCCTACAATGAACTATAATTGGTATTGTTGATATCATATTACAGGTATCGGACCCCTTATCCGGAAACCCGTTATCCAGAAAGCTCCGAATTACGGAAAGCCCGTCTCCCATAGACTCCATTTTAATCAAATAATTCAGAATTTTAAAACTGATTTCCTTTTTCTATGTAGAAATAAAACAGTACCTTGTAATTGATCCAAACTAAGATAGAAATAATCCTTATTGGATGCAAAACAATCCTATTGGGTTTAATTAATGTTTTATTGATTTTTTAGTAGACTTAAGGTGTGAAGATCCAAATTACGGAAAGATCCCTTATCCGGAATGCCCTTGGTCCCGAGCATTCTGGATAATGGGTCCTATACCTGTATATCATAACATTACACATATAACAGCAGAGTAATTTTATTGCATGTACTAGGCACCCATTTTGTATTTTTTATTTGTTTACCTGATTAAGCATTCTCTGTATTCCAACAGGTTTTTCTTGTTAGAAAGGTTAAAGGGTCTGATTCAGAGCAGCTTTATGCTATGAAGGTTTTAAGGAAAGCTACTCTCAAAGGTGAGTGTTACGCTTAAATAGAACATACAATTTACAGACCAACTGTACCAATAAAAATATATGTATCATTTGTTAAAGAAAGAATTAAGCTAGGGCACACTACATAATAAAAAGTGCAATGGTTGAACTGATAAACTTGATGGATTTTTTTTTAACCAAAATTAACTATGCAATTTGTGAAAAAAAATAAAGATTGGGCTTCATACTATAATGGTTATCTATATTTTGGCAATGGCATCTAAGTACTAATAACATTTAAAATATTAGCTTCCTTGTCTTATGCCACACCTCCCCTAAAATTGAAAGATTTCATGCATTAAAATTGCCTTTTGTGATGCCCCCAAAAATCACTATAACATATATAAATAAAATAAAAAAAACCCAGAGACAGCACTTTCTCTTCAGGCTACCAGAGTACATTTTGGTAAAATTGTAAAGGTTGCCAGTGGGCTTTACTGATTTATAAAATGCTCAATTTGTGACCAGTTTGTGGTGGATAAATAAAAAAAAAGATAAAAAAATTGCCTGCAGTAGCCATAATGAGAGCCATGTCCTCAGAATCTTATTACTTTAAAGTCATTTTTTTCTTCACTTCAGCCATTGTTAAACTTATAGTCTTCTGTAATGCTCTGGTGCACAGAGAAGAATTGGACTGTTAGTTTTTAATAGAGAAAGGTCTGTTTAGTGAGTTGGGCTGACTTAGGCTGAAAATCTTTACAAAAAATAAAAAATGTGAAACCATTCTATTGTTGGGGGATATACTTACATACCCCTATCTCACTTCTACATTCAGAATGGTGTTCCTCGGATGTATTTGAATAAATGAATTATTTGAATTTATTAGTTGTTGTATAACAACAATACACTGGCCCCTTAGTAGCTGAGACAATGTATAAACCTTATTAGTTACCCTTTGCATAAACCATGTAAGGCCTTGCTTGAATGGTGTAATCTTGTACTTTTTGATGTTATTATTATTTTTTAACAACTAAGTGTAAAGCTTTATAAGATCAGTTTAAACTAGCAATTGCTTGGATATATCACATTATATTAACCTTTTGTTTTATGCTGTTCCTGAACAAGTTCATCTATTGTAACTACTGTTATAATATATGGTCGTTTACCATTCATGCATGACATGTTAGACTATTATGTCTGGATAAGGTTATGTAGGGACCCAAAGGGTTAATATGCCCCTATGGCTTTAAACCATACAATTCATTCTTTCTCCTTGTTACTGGGCAAATACCCATGTATCTAGTTTGCTATTAGCATTTTGTTCCTTATTGGTTTATAGGTAGACCTATACCTTTGCACTCTAATATAGTGCTTAGCAAAGGGGTGGATCTTTATCTTTGGCTGCATCTGTTGACTCAGGTGAGCCTGGGATCCACAGGGCCCCAGTAAGCCATCTACCCTAAAGACTACATCTAACTCTAGTGAAGTCGGGGAACAGGGACCCTGTGAACAAGGATTAGCAAGAACAGGATAACATTTGTCACAGCACTTTCCAGGAAAGTGAGATCGTTAGTCTGGATAGAAAGAGCAAGTCAAGTTCTGTCAAGACTACTCTCCACAGTGGTGCCATGCCGTTCTATCCACTGTGCCTTTACCTGCTTAATCCTCTGAGTGAGTACTGCATAACCCTTTGGATCATTTTTCTTGGACAAATAAACAAGTCAAGTTCTGTTTTACCGCAAAAGAACCTTCTGGCGCCCATTCTTTCAATTTCTTTGCACACAGCCTCAGTGAGCTGTAGTTGCACACCCCTTGGATATTTCCACATAGTGAAAGCCCATCTTGAATTTTAGAGTCCTATGAACCCCATGCACTAAAGCCTATCTAGCTGGTATTGCCTGTTTTCACAGCCAAATAGGGGTTACAGTTACTTATTCAAGGGGAATATAAAATGGCGTTTCCAACAAAAATTCAACATAGTTACAGATGCCAGAACATTTTCCGAATTACAGAAAAAATCTTGTAGGTACTATGATACTTTTTATTAACATCATTTGACTGAAACCATATGTTGCTCCAATATATTGCATCTTGCTACCTATGCAGTCTGGATGAATTAGCATTTTAAACAAAATTTAGGCAAAAAGATAATTCAAAAACACAATTCCTTACTGGTTAAAAAATTTGCCAATGGCAAAATGCGGAATTTTCACTGCTAATCCATTCCTGCAATCCTAGTCCAAACCTGCTATAGTGTAGGATGTTTTGTAAAAATAGTCCTAGGAAGTTCACATTATTTTAAACACATCACTGTTCTGATATCTTTACTGCAAAATTTATATTGTACTCATGACTAATTTATTTTTCTAATATGCAGATGTTGCTTCTTTCCTCTAAAAAGTTAATTAGATGTGTTGGTGTTAATCAAGCTCAAGTGTTTTTTGTTCATCTTTGTGTTGATCGGGAATAGAATGAACAGAGATTTTTAGAAAGCCAATTTTGTATTGAAAAAAGAAAACATTCTTCTTGACCCCAAGATGTCAAATGGCTTTTAAACTTGATTATTCTTCTTACATGTTCTTATAACTCTGTGTAAACAAAAATCTCTTCTTCCAGCGGAAAACCTTTTAGTATTAGTTGACCTTGCTGGTGACCCCCTTCTGTTGCTTTTTCTTTCTATCAGAATCTTAATGTATAGCTTATTTTTACATTTAGAAGGTTCATTAACTGTACTGCAGGTGTTTGCCTGCTACTGTATAAAACAGCCCTGTAGGTCGCATATTAACTTTCTCCTAACAATTAACATGATATGACTTTTTGATATCACTATATAACTGCTAGCTGGAAATACCATCTACAACACTGTAAATATTTTATAATTATTTACAAGTAATAATTTGTGATATAACTATTTTTGGGCAATTTTTCACAAATTATTGTGTTTGTTTATTACTACAACCTTGAACAATGTACAACGTAATTGTAATGTAAAATTTTATTTTCCTCTGCCGATTTTAATTTTTAATGCTTTATTAGTTTCAATATTTGGTTTCTAAGCTAATTATTCACCCTGCTTATTTTATAAATACTTCTAACATTATTCGGTGTGACAGTGAATTTCTAGTAAAGGAATACTGTCATGGGAAAACAGGTTTTTTTTTTAAAACGCATTAGTTAATAGAACTTCTCCAGCAGAATCCTGCATTGGCATCGATTTTTCAAAAACACAAACAGATCTTGTTATATTTAATTTTGAAATTTTACATGGGGCTAGCCATATTCTTTATTTCCCAGTATGCCACAACCATGTGACCTTGGGACTTCTCCAGTTACATGGAAGTAGAAGAAACAATAGATTATATAAAAGCAGTTACATAGTTACATACGGTTGAAAAAATACTCCATCAAGTTCATCCCTTCCAAGTAAACCCAGCACACACAAACCTATACTGACCTATCTATACACTCACATACATAAACTATATATACCAACATCAGTACTAACCATAGATATTAGTATAACAAAAGCCTTGGATACTATGCTTGTTCAAGAACTCATCCAGGCCCCTCTTAAAGGCATTAACAGAATCTGCCATTACAACATCACTAGGAAGGGCATTCCCCAACCTCACTGTCCTCATCATGAAAAACCACTTACGCTGCTTCAAATGGAAGTTCCGTTCTTCCAATCTAAAGCAGTGGCCTCTGTTGCGCTGAACATTTTTATGGGAAAAAAAGAACATCCCCCATCTGCCTATAATCCCCTCTAATGTACTTGTACAGAGTAATCCTGTCCCCTTGCAAGCGCCTTTTTTTCAAGTGACAACCCCAACCTCGACAGTCTAACCTCATAGTTTAAATCTTCCATCCTTTTTACCAGTTTAGTTGCATGTCTCTGCACTCTCTCCAGCTCATTAATATCCTTCTTAAGGACTGGAGCCCAAAACTGCACTGCATACTCAAGGTGAGGCCTTACCAGAGACAGTACTTTATTTGCTTTAGTAGCCACAGAATTACACTGCCCCCAGATCCTTCTCCATTAAGGATACCCCCAACAAACTACCATTTAGTAGATAACTTGCATTTATATTATTTCTACCGAAGTGCATAACATTTGCACTTGCCTACATTCAACCTAATTTTCCATTTTGCTGCCCAGTTTTCCAGTTGAATCAAATCACTCTGCAAAGTGGCATCATCATCCTGCATGGAACTTATAGTTTTGCACAATTTAGTACCATCAGCAAAAATAAAAACAGTACTCTCTATGCCCACCTCCAGGTCATTAATGAGCAAGTTAAAAAGCAAAGGACCAAGGACTGACCCCCTGCGGTACTCCACTAACAACACTGGTCCAATTAGAAAATGTTAAATTTACCACCACTTTTTGTAATCTATCCTTCAGCCAGTTTTCTATCCAGGTACAAATATTATGTTGTAGGCCAATATTCCTCAATTTTATAATAAACTTTCTGTGAGGTACTGTATCAAACGCTTTAGCAAAATCTAAGTAGATGACATCAACTGCCATTCCAGCATCCGAGCTTCCTGCTCACCTCCTCATAAAAGGCAATTATATTAGTATGGCAAGATCTGTTACACATAAAATTATGCTGCACAAACTTTTAGTAATTTGCAATGTATTCAAGTATTCTAACTATATCTCTTCCGAAAGCTTTCCCAACACTGATGTCAGATTAACAGGCCTATAGTTTTCAGAATGAGAACGGGATCCCTTTTTAAATAACAGCACCACATTAGCAGTCTTGCCAGTCTCTTTGCATCATGCCAGAGCTTAATGAATCCTAAAAAATTAAGTAAAGAGAGTGACCCATGCATTAGTAGTTATATTAATAAAAAAAAAATGAGTTAAAATGTCTGTTTTTTTCCTGTTGACATCAACCATCTGACCCCCCTGTGATAATAAGGGTCCCACACCTTCATCTTCATTTTTTCACTATTTATATATTTAAAAAATAATTTTGGATTCATTTTACTCCTAGCTGCAATACCCCTTTCCATCTCTTTCCATGCCTGATAGCTTTTTTGTATGCTTTATTTGCTTCCTTGGACCTGAGTTCTAATGTGTGCTGGCTCTTTCTAAAAGCTCAGGATCAGGCACAATGCACTGAGATGGCTGCCTACAAACCAATATTACAACTAAAAAAAAACCTTTTGTTGGTTTAAGAACAACATTTTAAATGCTAGAGTGAATTATTTGCTATGTAAACAGTGTAGTTTAGAAATAAAAAGTATACCATAAAAATCATGACAGAATCCCTTTAGGTATTATACACACATTTATTTATGTATGTATTCTGTTCTTCCCATGCAGTGCGTGATCGTGTTAGGTCAAGGATGGAGAGAGACATCTTAGCAGAGGTCAACCATCCATTCATAGTCAAGCTCCACTATGGTAAACCCAAAAACAAAAATTGTGTTGTGTATGTACAAAATACACATTTATTATTTTAAAGTAGCATATGTAATTATTAAATGTCCCTGGATTTATAAATGTAAAATGCTTGTCTTTTTCTTCCTACAGCCTTTCAGACTGAGGGGAAGTTATACTTAATACTAGATTTTCTACGAGGAGGGGACCTCTTTAGCAGACTTTCCAAAGAAGTAGGTACATGAAGGAAATTTAACAAGAAGAGAATATACTGGGAGACATTTATAATCATTTAGTCTAAGGTGAAAACAAAGCAAATGCAAATATGTGCAATTCTTTTATAGTTATATGCAGTTTTTGGGATCTGAGTCATATTACAGAATCATTCATAAGCACATCAGCTATTCAAAAAATAAGTGGAAATTGACAACATCAGTTTAGCAAACTGCAAAACACTAATTAAAATGTTTTTTTCTTGTCTGAATGATGCCCATGTGCTTCATGCCACTAATGTATATAGCACTGATGAAAACTAAATAGGGTAGCTGCAGGTTTCTGTGTTCCAAAATGGGTGAATGGTGCACAACTATGCCTACTGACCCTGTTAAATTCTGAAGCTATTAACACTACCCTGGAACTGGGATTAAAAGCTTTCCCAAAGCTGGATTTTGTCAATAGGCACACAAGATTTGTGCCAAGTGAAGAGGATACAAATGTCATTGTGAATGCATGCTTGGGAAGCAATGCATCTCCCCACTAGATGCCCAGAACTCAACCTGCGCCGAATTTACAGTGGAATTATGTAAAAAAAATGCTGCATTGTTGCTAACAAAACATAGCATAAACAGAACATGATGCACATTTATAAACAGTTATTGGATCAGTAGTCAGACACCTTTGGACAGTGATAGTCAGATCGCTGGTATACAGTTTTGCAAATGAATCTCTGAGAAAATTAGTTAAATCTAAAGAGTAGTAGTGATAACAACCAAATTTACTACTAATTTTAGGATATCATCCCACACTTGTTTTGGGAAATATTTGAATGGACTAGGTGGCCAAACATTCTAACTGTATCATTTTATTCTTATTAGGTGATGTTTACAGAAGAAGATGTCAAATTCTACTTAGCTGAATTGGCCTTAGCTTTAGATCATCTCCACAGCTTTGGAATTATTTACAGAGATCTAAAACCAGAGAAGTATGTTTTTATGAATACTGGATTAAACCATTCTATAGTGAAAAAAACTTGCAAGAAAAAATGCCCATTGACTCTAATATTTTTTGTGGAAAAACAATTTTTCTGTGGTTTTACAATTTTTTTCAGCAAAGCAAAATATAAGTATTACAAATAAACAAGTAGTACAGATCTTAACATTATTCTGCGCATTAAGGACAGTAAGCAGTATTGCTAAGGTATATTTAGTGTGGGGCTTAAATAGCCTCTGTAAATTAGTTTATCGCTGTTGCTGCCTTTAGTATAGTAACTGTGTATTAAGGTGCCTTTAATGGATGGAGAACATTTTAGAAGGTTTGCTTTTTAGACAAATTGTTTTATAGTACAGTTTTTTTATACCCATAATTCACAGAACTGCAGCATGACTGATTTCCTAATTTGTGTCTTTTTTTCTTGTTTCTTTCAGCATTCTGTTAGATGAAGAAGGCCACATCAAAATCACAGGTAGCAAGCCAATTAAGTACATTGCGACTCCATGCATACTGTACTATTTCTGTTGTGCAAAGAAATGCCAGATTTTTTTTTAATTTGATATTTTTAAATGCAGATTTTGGACTAAGCAAGGAATCTATTGATCATGATAAAAGAGCATATTCCTTTTGTGGAACAATAGAATACATGGCCCCCGAGGTTGTGAATCGGAGAGGTCACACACAGAGTGCTGACTGGTGGTCTTTTGGTGTGCTCATGGTAAATTTTTCTTTTGCTATATGTGCAAATTATTGGTTTCATATTTTATAGCTGTATGTTCTTTTTCAATAATTCATTATTTCTTGTTTCTGTACTCTAAAAACAAAGGCTGAATTTGGATTTACATACAGCTAATAAGTACAAATATATTACAAATATATTATATAACCTTACAGCTCATGCAACATAAAAATAAAATTTATGGGGACATTTTCACACAGAATGTGTAATGTTTAGTAAATACAATTTCTATTTTCTATTGTATTAAATCATATTTTAAACAGTATAATGTATATTAATTATAATCATCAACAACAACAATAATAATAAAATAAACTAGAAAGGGAAGTTTGAGAACAAACTTCATGTTGGGTTGAAAAACGTGAAGTCACTGAATGAAATCTGATCTGTTGTTGGCTCTGTCCCACTTTTTCTAACCTTGGACCACAGTTATATAGCAAAAACCACTGTGCAAAATTTGGGGACCCTGGTTTTAATAGTGTCTGAATGGCAGCAATTTAGATTTCCCCACTGAAAGTCAACGAGTGACACCTGATTGGTGGTTGGTGGCTCTGCCCACGTTTTTTACCCTGGAACTGCAGTTACCCAGTGACTAACTCTACAAAGTTTAGGGACCCTAGGATTAATAGTTAAAGAACGGCAGCAGTTTAAAGTTAAACCAATAAAAGTCAAATGGTAAATTGTGATTGGTGGTTGGTGGGTGTGCCCACTTTTTCTAACCTCGAGTCGAAGTCACTCAGTGACAAACAGTGGGCACCCTGGCATAAATAGTGTGAGAATGGCAGCATTTTAAATTTAAACCAATAAAATTCAATGGATGAAATCTGATTGGCTGTTAGTGGCCCAACCCACTTTTCCTATTTTTTAACTGCAGTCCCCCAGTGACCAACTTTGCAAAGTTTGGTGACTCAGGCATAAAAATTGTGAGAGCATTTTACACTTTAGCATTGAAAGTAAATAGGTGAAATGTGATTGGCTGTTGATGGCTCCGCCTACTTTTTCAAAACTAAAACCGTAGTTACCTGGTGCCTTACTCAGCAAAGTTTTGGGAACCTGGTGTTATTACTGTGAGAATGGCAGCAGGTTGGAGCAGGCCAAGTCAATAGGTAAAACCTGATTGGCTGTTCACAGCTCCGCCCACTTTTGGACATCCAGCAATCATCATATTTTCATTCAGGCTGACCCCATGGCTATTTGATTCAAGTTTGGGGAGTGTAGCCTCAAAGCTGTAAGATTGGCAGCAGTTTCAATTTTCCCATAAAAGTCAATGGATGAAATTTGATTAGCTGTTGTTGGCCCCTCCCACTTTGGGGCCATCCAACAAATGTCGCTGTTTCATTCGGAGTGACCCCACTATTATGTTATTGAAGTTTGGGGGGTGTAGCTACAAAGCTGTAAGTGTGGCAGCAGTTTGAAAATTTCCCCTGTCAAAGTCAATGGGAAAATTTGGGGGGTTCGGAGCGACGCCACAAAAAGACGAGGGGCGGGATCACTTAGAAAAGCACAAGCAACCTGCTCCGATATAGGGCGAAGAAGTGTGGAGAGTTTGAATGTTGTACCCCTAAACTGTAGGAGGAGTAGCGTTTAGAAAATGGGGGGCGCTAAGAAGAAGAAGAAAAAGTCGAAGAACATAATGATAGGTTTCATGACAGCCCCTGTAACTAAAGATCAGACCGTACCATTTTATTGGAGGGGGGGGTCAGGCAGTACCATTTTGTTGGCAGGGGGGGTCAGACCGTACCATTTTAATGGAGGGGGGGGTCGGACCGTACCATTTTATTGGAGGGGGGATCGGACCGTACCATTTTTTTGGAGGGGGGGGAGTAGGGTCGTACCATTTTGTTGGAGGGGGGGTTGGACTGTACCATTTTGTTGGGGGGGCCATACCATTTTGTTGGAGGGGGGTGTCGGACTGTACCATTTTTTTCGGGGGGTTGGACTGTACCATTTTGTTTCAGGGGGGTCACACCATACCACTTTAGGGGGACGAGGGGATGATAATGATACATTTTCATGACCCCCTGTAACTAAAGATCGGATTGTTAGCAGTTCACTGTCATGCACTTTACTTTCCCCTCCACACTCACCCTGGCATCAAACCAATAAAAATGGGGGGCGCTAAGAATAAGATGAAGTGGAAGAAGAAGAAGCAGAAGAATACGATGAAGTCAAAGAACAGTAAGTTGGGTTTTTCAACCCAACATAATGATACGGTTTCATGACAGCCCCTGTAACTAAAGATCAGACTGTACCAATTTTGTGGACGGGGGAAGGGGTTGGACTGTACCATTTTTTGGAGGGGGGGGTCAGGACGTACCATTTTGTTGTAGGGGGGGTCAGACCGTACCATTTTATTGGAGAGGGGGTTGGACTGTACCATTCTGGTGGAGGGGGGTTTGGATCGTACCATTTTATTGGAGGGGGGGTCGGACCGTACCATTTTGTTGGCAGGGGGGTTGGACTGTACCATTTTGTTGGAGGGGGTGTTGGACCATACCATTTTGTTGGCAGGGGGGTTGACTGTACCATTTTAATGGAGGGGGTGGGTCAGGACATACCATTTTTTTGGAGGGGGGGTCGGACCATACCATTTTTATTGGAGGGGGATCGGACCATACCATTTTTGGAGGGGGGGTCAGACTATACCATTTTGTTTGAAGGGGGTCAGACCGTACCACTTTAGGGGGGCGAGGGGATGATAATTGGGAACCCTGGCAACAAACCAATAAAAATCAGTAGGTGAAATCTGATTGGTTGTTGGTGGCTCCGCCCACTTTTCAAAACTAAAACTGCAGTCCCCTAGTGACCAACTGTGAAAAGTTTGGGGACCCTGGTGTTAATTCTGTGAGAATGGCAGCAGGTTGAATTTCCCCATTAAAAGTCAATAGGTAAACACTTTTTCTTACCTTGAATTAGAGTTACCTGGTGCCTAACTCTGCAAAGTTTGGGGACCCCGGTGTTATTACTGTGAGAACGGCAGCAGGTTGGATTTCTGCCAAGTCAATAGGTAAAATCTGATTGGCTGTTCACAGCTCCGCCCACTTTTGGGCATCCAACAATCATCATATTTTCATTCAGGCTGACCCCATGACTGTGTGATACAAGTTTGGGGAGTGTAGCCTCAAAGCTGTAAGATTGGCAGCAGTTTCAATTTTCCCATAAAAGTCAATGGGTAAAATTTGATTGGCTGTTGTTGGCCCCTCCCACTTTGCTGTTTAAAAAAAAAACAAAAAAACTTGAATGCGTAGTCAGCCAGTGACTGACTGGGAACTTGATTGGCTGTTGGTGGCTCCACCCACTTTTCAAAACTAAAACTGCAGTCTCCTAGTGACCAAGTGTAAAAAGTTTGGGGACCCTGATGTTAATACTGTGAGAATCGCAGCAGGTTGGATTTCAGCCAAATCAATAGGTAAAATCTGATTGGCTGTTCACAGCTCCGCCCACTTTTGGGCATCCAGCAATCATCATATTTTCATTCAGGCTGACCCCATGACTATTTGATTCAAGTTTGGGGAGTGTAGCCTCAAAGCTGTAAGATTGGCAGCAGTTTCAATTTCCCCATAAAAGTCAATGGATGAAATTCGATTGGCTGTTGTTAGCCCCTCCCACTTTGGGGCCATCCAACAAATGTCGCTGTTTCATTCGGAGTGACCCCACTATTATGTTATTGAAGTTTGGGGGATGTAGCTACAAAGCTGTAAGTGTGGCACCAGTTTGAAAATCTTCCCTGTCAAAGTCAATGGGAAAATTGGGGGGTCTGGAACGGCGCCACAAAAAGACGAGGGGCGGGATCACTTAGAAAAGCACAAGCAACCTGCTCCGCTATAGGGCGAAGAAGTGTGGGGAGTTTGGATGTTGTACCCCTAAACTGTAGGAGGAGTAGCGTTTAGAAAATGGGGGGGGGGGGGGCGCTAAGAAGAAGAAGAAAAAGCAGAAGAATAAGCTGAAGTTGAAGAACAGTAGGTTGGGTTTTTCAACCCAAAATAATGATAGGTTTCATGACAGCCCCTGTAACTAAAGATCAGACTGTACCATTTTATTGGAGGGGGGGGTCAGGCAGTACCATTTTGTTGGCAGGGGGGTTGGACTGTACCATTTTGTTGGAGGGGGTTCAGGACGTACCATTTTGTTGGAGGGGGGGTCAGGACGTACCATTTTGTTGGAGGGGGGGTTGGACCATACCATTTTTGGGGGGGGGTCGGACCGTACCATTTTTTTGGGGGGGGTGTTGGACTGTACTATTTTGTTGGGGGGGCCATACCATTTTGTTGGAGGGGGGTGTTGGACTGTACCATTTTGTTCGGGGGGTTGGACCGTACCATTTTGTTTCAGGGGGGGTCACACCGTACCACTTTAGGGGGACGAGGGGATGATAATGATACATTTTCATGACCCCCTGTAACTAAAGATCGGATCGTACCATTTTAATGGAGGGGGGGGTCGGACTGTACCATTTTATTGAAGGGGGGGATCGGACCGTACCATTTTATTGGAGGGGGGGGTCGGACCATACCATTTTTTGGGGGGGGTCGGACCGTACCATTTTTTTGGGGGGGGTGTTGGACTGTACTATTTTGTTGGGGGTGCCATACCATTTTGTTGGAGGGGGGGGTGTTGGACTGTACCATTTTGTTCGGGGGGTTGGACCGTACCATTTTGTTTCAGGGGAGGTCACACCGTACCACTTTAGGGGGACGAGGGGATGATAATGATACATTTTCATGACCCCCTGTAACTAAAGATCGGATCGTTAGCAGTTCACTGTCATTCACTTTATTTTCCCCTCCACAGTCACCCTGGCATCAAACCAATAAAAAATGGGGGCGCTAAGTAGAAGAAGAAGCAGAAGAATAAGATGAAGTCGAAGAACAGTATGTTGGGTTTTTCAACCCAACATAATGATACGGTTTCATGACAGCCCCTGTAACTAAAGATCAGACCGTACCATTTTATTGGAGGGGGGGGGGTCAGGCAGTACCATTTTGTTGGCAGGGGGGTTGGACTGTACCATTTTGTTGGAGGGGGGTCAGGACATACCATTTTATTGGAGGGGGATCGGGCCGTACCATTTTATTGGAGGGGGGGTCGGACCGTACCATTTTGTTGGAGGGGGGGTTGGACTGTACCATTTTGTTGGGGGGGCCATACCATTTTGTTGGAGGGGGTGTTGGACTGTACCATTTTGTTCGGGGGGTTGGACCATACCATTTTGTTTCAGGGGGGGTCACACCATACCACTTTAGGGGGACGAGGGGATGATAATGATACATTTTCATGACCCCCTGTAACTAAAGATCGGATCGTTAGCAGTTCACTGTCATTCACTTTATTTTCCCCTCCACCGTCACCCTGGCATCAAACCAATAAAAAATGGGGGCGCTAAGAAGAAGAAGAAGCAGAAGAATAAGATGAAGTCGAAGAACAGTATGTTGGGTTTTTCAACCCAACATAATGATACGGTTTCATGACAGCCCCTGTAACTAAAGATCAGACCGTACCATTTTATTGGAGGGGGGGGGTCAGGCAGTACCATTTTGTTGGCAGGGGGGTTGGACTGTACCATTTTGTTGGAGGGGGGGACGAGGGGATGATAATGATACATTTTCATGACCCCCTGTAACTAAAGATCGGATCGTTAGCAGTTCACTGTCATTCACTTTACTTTCCCCTCCACACTCACCCTGGCATGAAGAATAAGAAGAAGTGGAAGAAGAAGAAGAAGAAGCGGAAGAATAAGATGAAGTCGAAGAACAGTAGGTTGGGTTTTTCAACCCAACATAATGATACGGTTTCATGACAGCCCCTGTAACTAAAGATCAGACTGTACCAATTTTGTGGACGGGGGAAGGGGTTGGACTGTACCATTTTGTTGGAGGAGGGTGTTGGACCGTACCTTTTTATTGGAGGGGGGGGTCAGGACGTACCATTTTGTTGTAGGGGGGGTCGGACCATACCATTTTATTGGAGGGGGGGGGTTGGACCGTACCATTTTATTGGAGGGGGGGATCGGACAGTACCATTTTATTGGAGGGGGGATCTGACAGTACCATATTATTATAGGGGGGGTCGGACTGTACCATTTTGTTGGAGGGGGGGTTGGACTGATAATTGGGAACCCTGGCAACAAACCAATAAAAATCAGTTGTTGGTGGCTCTGCCCACTTTTCAAAACTAAAACTGCAGTCCCCTAGTGACCAACTGTGAAAAGTTTGGGGACCCTGGTGTTAATTCTGTGAGAATGGCAGCAGGTTGAATTTACTCATTAAAAGTCAATAGGTAAACACTTTTTCTTACCTTGAATTAGAGTTACCTGGTGCCTAACTCTGCAAAGTTTGGGGACCCCGGTGTTATTACTGTGAGAACGGCAGCAGGTTGGATTTCTGCCAAGTCAATAGGTAAAATCTGATTGGCTGTTCACAGCTCCGCCCACTTTTGGGCATCCAACAATCATCATATTTTCATTCAGGCTGACCCCATGACTGTGTGATTCAAGTTTGGGGAGTGAAGCCTCAAAGCTGTAAGACTGGCAGCAGTTTCAATTTTCTCATAAAAGTCAATGGGTAAAATTTGATTGGCTGTTGTTGGCCCCTCCCACTTTGCTGTTTAAAAAACAAAAACAAAACAAAACAAAAACTTGAATGCGTAGTCACCCAGTGCAAAGTTTGGGAACTCTGGCATCAACCTAAATCCTCAAAGAATACACCCAATTCAGTAAAATGTATATATATATAGTGTGCTAACGCAGTTTAATTAAACAATTTATAAAAGAGATCAGAGTTAAAGACAAAAATCTTTACCTAAAATAGGTATTGACCTGGGTGTAAATACCCCAGGTCCCTCGCCAAATATTTCAAATGTTAGTACACAAGCAGTGAAGATCACATAAATATACACACACTCACCGATGCCGAAATTTGGTTCGGGTGCTTGGAGCCCCGAACCCGTAGCCCAAGGGAGCAAACTAAAAAAACTCTGAAGAAAGCGGCTCGCAAAGCACCATGGTCAGCCAGAGAATGGATAAAACTCGAACTTTATTTACATTCTTAAAAACCCAGAACGCCTGACGCATTTCGTGCGTGCCCGCACTTAATCATAGGCATGAGTATGCATCATGCCTCTGCATTTTCTGTTGGCTCCCCCCTATTGAGAAGATTGCAAAGCCTCTAAACTTCCTGCTGGCAAGACACGCAACAGAAAAAAACTCAGAACCCTTTTATTAGTAAATAAATAAAGTAAATAAAAATAATCCCTGTATATTACAAAGTGTAATTTTCACTCTGCTACTTTACTAAGAATATCTAATTGGCCTCACACTGCATCTCCTATTAATATGTAGACAGAAACTTGATTTATTGCATTTTAAAAATTTGCTTTTTGGTTTAGTTTAAAGAGGCAAAATAGGGAGCCAGTACTGATTATTTTAGTTCTGGGAAAGCAGGGATGTACAATTCTGTTATCTTAGATAAATAAGTCTTGCGAGCCACAATTTGATGGATTGTTCTGGAAATAATCAAAGAGTGGGTTGTTAGCAGTAAATGACAGTGACTGAGGTTAAAGATAATTGGATGTGGGAGAAAAGAGAAGAGATAGCAGAAAAAATAATAATTTGCATGTCACTGAGATATGGATAATGTTGCAAGGCTGTAATTGAAGCTGATAAAGAAAATAAATGTTTTTGCAAAATGGAATGGGACCAAGGAGAGAAAACCTTCAGCAAGAAATGTGGTAGAAAAAAGAACTCAGAATTTTAACAATATTGAAAAATCTCTGATTTTATTGGAAAATAAGAGGTAGATTGTTGAGGGACAATAGACTACATATGTTAAAATGTTTTTTTCATTAAATACAATGAATCCTTAGACTTTCAAAAAAAAGTGTTGTATTATCAAAGTGTTGTGTGTTATTAACAGTTGTGCCTAACTGTATGAAAAAAATTCTGTGACTAAGACGGAGTAATAGAAAGTATGTGAAAGCTGCTCCCAGCTCACCCCTGTATGCCTCACTGGAGGGGAGGATGCATATTCCTTGGCATCCCTTGAGCTCTAATACTATACACTAGAAGGTAATAGAACAGCAGCACAGTTATCCGGTAAATCTGGTCATTCGATTTTTATTAGCTCTGCATAAAAGGGAGCCAAGGCCTTATGCGGAACAGTTCAGTGTAAAAATGAAACTGGGTAAAATGGATAGACTGTGCAAAATAAAAAATATTGGTAATATAGTTAGTTAGGCAAAAATGTAATCTATAAAGGTTGGAGTGGGCAGATGTCTAACATAATAGCCAGAACTCTACTTCCTGCTTTCAGCTCTCTAACCTCTTAGTTAGTCAGTGACTTTAATGGGGGCAACATGGGACATAACTGTTCAGTTAGTTTGTGAGCATGCAGGTCAGATTCAAAAGCTAACTAGCTGAACTGTTATGTCCCATGTGTCCCCCTCAAGTCTGATTGGTTACTGACTGCTAACAGCTTAGAGAGTTGTAAAGGATGAATGAAGTTCTGGCCATTATGTTAGACATCTGCTCACTCCAGCCTTTATAGATTACATTTTTGCCTAACTAACTATATTGAAAACATTTTGCCCATTTTCATTTTTACACTGAACTAGAAGTGGAAGTGCCTGGAATGCGTAAGGCCTAGACCTTGTCTCCCTTTTATGCAGAGCTATTAAAGATCAACTTCTTACTAGAGAACTCTGCTGCTGTCCTATCACCTTCTCTAATTATGCTGAAGTGCATTGGAATAGGAAAATCATGGATTTTGTATAAATAATGCATTATAATAATAAACCATTACCTGCTTAATAAATAGTCAAAGTAGTACTTTTGTAATTACTTTTTTATACTGGTTTTTTTTTTTTTTTAACAAAAAAAGTGTTCTGAATATAGGGGTAATTGTTAAAATGTTCTTATTAAAACATTTTGCAACTTTTTTAAATCCCAACCTTTTTTCATCCAAACATTTGAATAAATGTGGCATATATCATTTATTGTTTATTAAAACAAGAAGACAGGTTTAACTCTCAAACATATATACAGAACACATCAATAAAATGTTAACTGTAAGCCATGAGTAAAATGACATCAATAGGTACAGGCTGACATACATTTGTACTTTGAAAAGGTAAATTATTTGCAAATAGTAGAAATACTTATGGTAGTTGACATTTACGTTAAATGCATTGCTGTTAGCAAATGATTTATTAGAACTAATGTTGAAACTATAACTACTGGCATTCCATCTATTAGTTCTGTAGCTGTTGCTAAGCAGTCACATTTCAGCGTTCTATTTCTGTGTTACCAAGGAACACAGAATATAGTCTTATCCTATTATTCTGAACGTATTCCAGCTATACTGAACAGAAGTGCTATAATTGTGAGTGACTTGTATATTAAGAATATTTTTTCCTCATTATGCAAACTCTTACAGTGTTCACATTGTCACAGATGTTTTAACACTTATGACTAAATAGCAGATTCAAGCCTTTCTCTAGTGGGAGGCAGCATATTGATCATTCTATCAGCAAACATTGTGCCAAAAGGCAAAATTAACTTAATAACTCAGTGAATCAAATTAAAGAAGCAATGAGGATGCCATATGGTATCTGAGTTCAGCATAGTTTAATGATCCTCGCACAGCAAGCAAGATAAATACTGTATAAGTATCCACACAGTAGTTAAAACATGAAGTAAATATTTCTTTTTTGGGCTACTTAACAGTTCTGTATTATATAACATAACCTCATCAGTATGTTTACCTCATTTCAACAGGTCTTGGTTTTTAAAGAGACATATATCAATTTAACATAACAGCAATAATAGTGAGCTTCTTTAGTATCCCTGTCTATGAAATAAGGAAACTTAATTGTGCTGTTGTGTTCTGTATATTGGTTTGTTACATCTCTCTGCAATAAAGTTACTAGTATAAAATTAAAGCAAAAATAAATATGTGATAATATAATTCATGTTTATTATTCTGTAGTTCGAGATGCTAACTGGATCACTACCTTTTCAAGGAAAAGACAGAAAGGAGACTATGGCACTGATTCTGAAGTAAGTCATTTTTGGGAGTATATGAAACAAGATAAAATCAGGGTATAAAACATCTCAGAAACGTTATCACAGACTGCAGAAGCAGTGCCAGCACGCCAGCACTGTGTCACACACAGGCATCATAGGGCAGGCAGTACATACTGTGACACAATGCTGGCACTGCTTCATACAGGCAGGGTAGGGCAGGCAGAGTATGGCACACACAGGCAGCATAGGGCAGGCAGCTGCCCTATGCTGCCTGTGTATGCCATACTCTGCCTGCCCTATGCTGCCTGTGTGTGCCATACTCTGCCTGCCCTATGCTGCCTGTGGGAGGTGATTGAGGTAATTATCGAATAGAAATAATACTAACGCATAATTCACAGACATATTTGAAACGTTAAAAGCATAAAATGTGGCGATAATTACTGTGAAACTTAACGCCTCCCAGGAGTAGGTGTTACGAAACAAAATTGCAGCTGGTGATTGTCAATGGTGACAAGATGGAGTTTGCAGTCGGATTTTTTCAAGTATGTGATTGTCCTAGAGTGATGCAACCTCCAGTTTTTAGGGAAATTGTAATTTTCAGAAAGGTATTTTTCAAGTAACGGTTGTGTGCGCTAATATAGCATTCTACATTTAAAATGTACACAACGTGACTAATAGGGGCACATTTACTAATCCACAAATGTCCGAAAAGCGTCTGAATGCGTTTTTTTCGTAATGATCAGTATTTTGCGATTTTTTCAGAAATTGTCGCGACTTTTTCGTAGCCATCGCGCCGAGTACGAAAGTTTCGGATTCATTCAAGCTTCGGTATCATGACTTTCCTTGGGCTAGGTTGGAGCTGCAGAGTGCCATTGAGTCCTATGGGAGGCTTCCAAAATCATGCTAAGTCTGAAAGTTTTGCCCGCAGTTTACGAGCGCTCAATACGAAAAAGTCGCAACAAGATACGAGCAAATCGTAACGGCTACGAAAAAGTCGCGACAATTCGCACAAGTTGTAACGACTATGAAAAAGTCGTCACAATTTATGAAAAAGTTGTAACGGCGACGAAAAAATCGCAAAAAATACGAAAAAGTCGCAAAATCTTCGTTTTCCAATCGGAATTTTTCCCATTCGGATTCGTGGGTTAGTAAATCAGCCCCTTAGCATAGAAAATACATTTGTAGGACTTCAGATAGCAAAAAAGAGCTGTAATTCCATACAAAATGATGAGAAATAAATGAAAACCTGCATAATGATATCAGAGTAGCAACATAAGTACCAATTAGGTTATAAGGCAAAAAAAATAAAAACATAACATAAACAAAACATAACTATTATTTTTACCATTATCTATTTACCATTGAACATATTATTAAATAGACTGATACCCCCATAAAGTAGTCACAAGCTGATGAAATGCCCTGATATACTGTTAATATACTTTGCAGTATAAATTGCTGAAACATTACAAAATAACTAAACAGGAAAGACGGTTTTTGTAAAATTTGCTGAATAAGTAATCAAGCTTATAAAGCAGCTGACTCAGGCCCTGTCTTCCTTTTACTTCTATATACTAAAGATAATAACCTGACAGGTTTTAAATAAGAATTCAAAAAGGGCTCTATACTTTATTTTGCCAAACACCTGGGGGCACATTTACTAACCCACGAACAGGCCGAATGCGTCCGATTGTGTTTTTTTCGTAATGATCGGTAACTTTGCGATTTTTTCGGCGTCTTTACGATTTTTGCGTAAAAACGTGAGTTTTTGGCGTCTTTACGATTTTTGCGTAAAAACGCGAGTTTTTCGTAGCCATTACGAAAGTTGCGCAAAGTCGCGATTTTTTCGTAGTGTTAAAACTTGCGCGAAACGTCGCGCCTTTTAAGTTTTAACGCTACGAAAAAGGCGCGACTTTGCGCGCAAGTGTTAACGCTACGAAAAAATCGCGACTTTGCGCAACTTTCATAATGGCTACGAAAAACTTGCGTTTTTACGCAAAAATCGTAAAGACGCCGAAAAACTTGCGTTTTTACGCAAAAATCGTAAAGACGCTGAAAAAATTGCAAAAAATACGAAAAAGTCGCAAAATGTTCGTTTCCAATCGGAATTTTTCCAATTCGGATTCGAAATCGTGTCTTAGTAAATCAGCCCCCTGGTATTTCCTACCAACATCTACTTGAATATATACAAAATAATTTGGTGCTTTTAGCAATTAAAACATAACTTTTAATTCATTATATTGAAAACAAAAGTTCATTGTCATAAAACCGGGACCCACAGAAAAACGGGACCCACAGAAAAGAAGAAATCAATTATTCTTTAAAAAAAATAAATTTAATAAAAGCGGATATTATCTAAACTGTGTTGCCGTCAATTAATATCTTTTTACAAATTCATTCATTATCTGAAGATTCATGACTTAAATCACACAGAGAGATCCGCTATACAGGAGCGTCAAATTTTAATATAATGAATTAAAAGTTATGTTTTAATTGCTAAAAGCACCAAATTATTTTGTATATATTCAGGTTTTAAAGTCCATTATCACTGTACCATTTGCCAACATGTGCTGTGTTGACTTAGGATGGTACCTCCTGGGTCAAGTTCATTTCCTATAAATTAGAGTGCACTCACTTGTGATAATAACTTAACAAAGTGCTTCAAAGTAATTTTCATAATTATTTCCCTATTATATTAGTTTACAGGAGGGGTCATATAAAATGCATGTACTTTTTTACTTGATTTCTTCAGTAAAACACATAAAAAAGCATAAAAATGGTTTCATGATCAGAGAAGACAAGCAGCTTCAGCAATCACATGATTACTACGTGAGAAGATCTTGAATTCTGCATCTTTGGCAAAGTTTGTCTTCAAATTCCATAGTGACTTTTTAGAATACTTATCCATTGTATTACAAATGTTGGTTTGGGAGCAAGTGAGGTGGCTATCCTGTGAAACACACAGAAGCCACTTAAATGACTTATAAGGAAAATAATATATTATACCCAGTGGGGCATGGAACTAAATTAATAATGTCATTAATAATAAAATGTAGTAATTGAAAATTGTGGCTTAGCGTGTAGAGCTCTTTGACTGGAAAATGTAATAAAAGGTGTAAATTTCCCTAATGGATTAATCACCCCTAGCAACCAGCAGGTTGCAGCATCAGCACTCAGCAGGTAGCATTTACCATTCAACTGTTTGCAAATTAACATCTGTTTGGTTTCTATGAGTTACTAGACATGGGTAAACTTTGTGCCTGTTAATACATTATCATGAAACCACTCACATATATTGCTTACATCTATGCAGGCATTCTCTAGAGCAACATATTTCCCCTTTACTGTATTTTATTTCTCCTGTTTTATTTTAATACCTGCTGCTTGTTTTATTTCATTAGAAAGGATTTTACTTGCTTATGCTTGTGACCAAATATGAGCACATCCTAATATAATTTACATTTTTACATTAAATTACATTTTCTGAATCATTTTTCATGAATATTTTGCAGAGCTAAACTGGGAATGCCTCAGTTTTTAAGTTCTGAAGCACAGTGTCTTCTCCGGGCTCTCTTCAAGAGGAATCCTTGTAACAGATTAGGTATGTATAATCAGGTAGGACCAGTAACACCATACAACGAAAGGGTTCTGTATGAATTTCTATACATATATGGAATCTGCTATCCAGAAACCCGTTATCCAGAAAGCTCCAAATTACGGGACAGCCATCTCCCATAGACTACATTTTAATCAAATAATTCAAATGTTTAAAAATGATTTTCTTTTTCTCTGTAATCATAAAACAGTACCTTGTACTTGATCTCAACCAAGATATAATGGGCCTGATTCACTAAAGGGCGATAAAAATTATCGCACGCTTTTTCGCGTTAAAAAACGCAAAATAATTTGAGCGCGATTCACCATAGTATTATCGCGTGCGAAAAATCGCCATTTTCGCATGGGTTATTACTCGCACTAGTTTTACCATTTTGCGTTAATTTCCGCGCTGAAGAGAATACAATCGCATGATTCACTATAACTTTTGCGCGCTAAATATCGCATTCGGCTATGCGAAAATTAACACCTACTACAGGCAGGCGAAAAATTATACAAAAGTACAGTAAATGATTTTTTGCAATAAAATATGGACTTACAGTGTTATTTATTCAAGTATGTGTTTCCCCTAGAGTGACGCAGCCGCCAGTTTGCAGCGAAATGTTCATTTTTAATACAGTAATTTTCTGCAAGTATTGGCGTGTATGGCTAACATGGCGTGCGTTCATTTGCGCGACTATTTCTATTTGGCTACAAGTGATGAAATGTTTCGCCAGGCATGGATTCGCAGCGAATTTTTGGACATGCGTTGAATTTTTTTCGCGGCGGATTTTTCATGCGTTTCTCAAAACATTCCGCCAATGGCAAAATGCATGAAAAAATTTGCCACACAAAAATTCACCGCACATCCAAAAATTTATACAAGCGTCAAAAAATAAAAGTCACAGCAACAATTTTTTTGCCCGCACAACATTTTTGCCATTTCGTGGATCTTTCGAAAGATTTGCTAATTTTTCACTAAAGATAACCAGAACACATTTGCTCATCACTAGCGGCTACTATTTATAAGCATCTACTATTTATATGATACCATTTATATGCTACCATTTATATGTGGCTAATATTTATATACATCATTTATATGCGGCAACAATTTTTATACACTATTTCTATGCTACCATTCATATGCGGCGATTATTCGCGTAATTTAGCGCATGTACCGGCAAATACCGCATTGAAATAGTCTTTTCGCGAGTTAAATAACGCATGCAATATCGCGCGTAAAAAAGCGCGAGTATGCTTATAGTGAATCGTGCGAAAAATCGCCAAAATTAAGACACAGTAAAAATTTTAGCGCACAATAAAAATAGTGCACGTTTTATCGCCCTTTAGTGAATCAGGCCCAATTAATCCTTAGTGGAGGCAAACAATCCTGTTGGCTTTGTTTGATGTGTGAATGGTTTTTTTTTTTAGCAGATTCAAGGTATGGAGATCCAAATTACAGAAAGACCCCAGGTCCCAAACATTCTGGATAACAGGTTGCATACCTGTATAATATACAGTAAACCCCAGGCCCCGAAGCATTCTGGATAACTCGTGCCATACCTGTATAATATACAGTTACCCTGCAGTTGTGAAACGTGTTTCATAAGCACTACGACAATTTAAATGCTTTGTAGCCATTGGGAGCAGCCATTCAAGTAGAAACTGGGCTACACAGCACACGTTCTCATAGCATAACTGATAAGGTGTGAAGAATAAAATGGTTTTACACAGGGATATAAACAGGGACCAAAATCATTGATAGCTCTCTACCAAACTACAAAACATTTGTTACCAAGTAAATGCTTTCACTCCCTTCAAGTGTTTGTTTGTTTTTTTTTGGGGGGGGGGGGGGTATTTATTTTTTGCAATATTGCTGGGTTTTCTGGGTTTTGAAAACTTTTCTTCCCAGCCATCCACATATTAAAATGAGCTGTGGCATCTTGTATTGTGTGCTCCTGCCTGTTTTGGAGCTGATATCATGGCAACTAATGACATGACTTTAAATAATGTCTGTGCAACAGGGCTAAAATCTGGATCTCTGGACATGTTCTGTAATTTTATTATAGATATATTAAACTAATGAGCTTTATTACATTGCTGTAAAACAGGTGCTGGACTTGATGGAGTTGAGGAAATAAAACGCCATTCTTTTTTTAGCACAATAGATTGGAATGTAAGTACGATTGTTAGTAATTTTGTTTTGTTCTTTATTTTTTTCCCTTGTTTTCTACCTTTTGTGACTAAGGGCAATAAAAGATACATCTGGCATTACAATAAAACCTGTAACTGCAATGGATATTTCACAAATACTCTGTATTATTTGTTTCTTAATGTTTTTTTTTTTTTTTGTAACTTAGATTTTATTGAAAGTTTTTATACATCAAGAGCGGGTTACAGGCAATGTATATAGAGCATACAAAAGTAGCAATATGTCGATATGATACAAGTTTTACATGCCGATGTGTCTTTTGCCTGATATTACTTTCAGGCCCCCCTTTCCTTGGTTTCTTAATGTTTTAATATATTTAATGGTTTATTAGTAAGTTCCAAAGCTACATTTTATGTTGTGTCTCAGTCTTATTTCCCTGGTCTGTGAAGCATATTCCAGTATGAGCCAACAATCTGGAGTGTCCTACTGCCAAACAACATAACTGCTGGTTTGAGCCCAATAATAAACATTTTTTTAAAAGACATTATAAAGCACAATAAAGCCCATGGTTCAAATTTATCAAAAATAATAATGCAATTTGTTTACATTTATCATGGGCAAATATTAGAGTAGCTGGGACAAAATTTTTCATTGTTCCCTATGTACTATAAATTTTTCATCCCATAACAGATAGTTGCAAAAATAAGTGTACACTTAAAAAAGAAGAAATTCATAACAGATAAGTACATAAAAGGTTTTTCTCTGTATCCGTTAAGTAAAAATATAGTAGTTTTGTCTTAAGTATGAATTAAGTATGATCTATAGACATATCTACTTTCTTCCTGTCAAAATCTTATAGTCCTTTACCTATGGTTTCACATTGTTTAGCTTATCTTTGGTTATATTTCATTTTTACATTGTACCTAAAGTCTAATGGCAGACTAGTAATGAAACTACTATAATCTTTAATTTGTGATGTTGGTTGGGACATACTTGTGATGTGATGTTGGTTGGGACATACTTGTAACACAAATTGAAGAAATGAACAATATGAAACACATATGAAATGTTAGACTTTGTAGGGGTTTGGATACCCAAAATATATAAAAAGAATAATAATAATAATAACTATGTGTAGGGAAACAAGTTTAATACAGAGTTGAGATTTTTTTGTGTTAGTATTTTTTATGACAATATTTTTGGAATTTTAAAATGTTATCATAAAATTAAAATCTTATATTATTTTGCAAAATTAAATTATCTGTGATTCCAGAATTTGTATAGGAAAGAAATAAAGCCACCCTTTAAACCTGCGGTGGGCCGCCCAGAAGATACTTTCCACTTTGACCCAGAGTTCACATCTCGTACACCAACTGGTAAGTAACAATATGCTGTATATCAGTGCTGCCTAACCAAGGTACCAAGGGCTCAAATTTCTCTGCCCTACATTGTGGAGGGCCGATAATGAAAGACAGTTTTAACCACTTGCCTTTTTCAAACCACACCCATGTTATCACAAGAGCTTTTAAGACGATACCCACATTAATGGTGGTAACGCAGGAAAAACCCAAATGGTTGGTGCTCACTGTAGGGAATCACCCTTCATTCATATGTGAAAGAAGTTTATTATGTCATATTAAAACATACCCTTAAATATATATGCCTCGTCCTCCCCCCCGTGGATAGCACAGCGACCCCCAGCATATAATTACACACCTTAGGGACCATATAATGACTATTTCCAACTATTTCTAACAAGCTCCCTTCTGTGTACGTGCAAATACATAGGGGTGTGTTATAGCAAATAGAGAGAGATCATTGTAGTTTCAAGGATGGCCTTCAAGGATGGCCTGTACCAGACAGGAATGTAACTAATAAGATACATAATATGTATTTCACAATGTGCAAGCCATGCAAGGGCACTATTCAGGAAAAACAAACTATTGTGAGATGTTCAAGCCTTGCTGTTTGCAGTTACAAAATGGAGATATATTTCTAAAATGGAGTGTGATTTGCTAAGCTCTAAGGTATATCAAAGTATATGAATATATGCATATGTGATTACATTAATATGAGGATATGATATTATGTCAAACCTCACAATGCCTCCTTTTATCACGAAGAGATAACATAATCAAGATGAAATCAACAGAGGAATTTTAGGTACCCTCCCTTTTATCACGAAGTGATAACACTTAAAATCTGTCCTTGATACATGAGCAGCACGAGCAGCAATAATGATAATAACAATAACATCAATAACGAATTTGACCCAACCACTAATGTCTAGGAGCCAGCCAGTGAGCCAGTCCCACCAACTTTGATTCTTATGTTGGGTAATGTTGTCAACTAAACCATGAAGTATGTCAAGCTGTTGGTTGATTGCGTGCGTATGATCAGAGAGATAAAAGCAGCACAAACCTTCAAAGTATTTACAACCATGATTATGTTTGAAGAGTAAATAATCAATTGCTGCACGATTTTGTAGTACAGCTTTTCTAACATCTCCTAAGTAAGTTAATAAGTTTGCAATCGCTGTACTGGTTGCGTTAATGCTCTTAACTATGATGCAAGCAAGTTTATTAATTTGCTTGCCCTGATATATGGTCAATCCTGGTACTCCTACCAGTGAGAGCCCTAGCGTTATGATCTCAGACTTAGACATTAGGGGGCTGATTTACTAACCCACGAATCCGACCCGAATTGGAAAAGTTCCGACTTGAAAACGAACATTTTGCGACTTTTTCGTATGTTTTGCGATTTTTTCGGCGTCTTTACGAATTTTTCGTTACCAATACGATTTTTGCGTAAAAACGCGAGTTTTTCGTAGCCTTTACGAAAGTTGCGTAAAATCTTGCGATTTTTCCGTAGCGTTAAAACTTACGCGAAAAGTTGCGCCTTTTTCGTAGCGTTAAAACTTAAAAGGTGCGAAGTTTCGCGTAAGTTTTAACGCTACGAAAAAAGCGCAACTTTTTTGCAATCGCTGTACTGGTTGCGTTAATGCTCTTAACTATGATGCAAGCAAGTTTATTAATTTGCTTGCCCTGATATATGGTCAATCCTGGTACTCCTACCAGTGAGAGCCCTAGCGTTATGATCTCAGACTTAGACATTAGGGGGCTGATTTACTAACCCACGAATCCGACCCGAATTGGAAAAGTTCCGACTTGAAAACGAACATTTTCCGACTTTTTCGTATGTTTTGCGATTTTTTCGGCGTCTTTACGAATTTTTCGTTACCAATACGATTTTTGCGTAAAAACGCGAGTTTTTCGTAGCCTTTACGAAAGTTGCGTAAAATCTTGCGATTTTTCCGTAGCGTTAAAACTTACGTGAAAAGTTGCGCCTTTTTCGTAGCGTTAAAACTTAAAAGGTGCGAAGTTTCGCGTAAGTTTTAACGCTACGAAAAAAGCGCAACTTTTTGCGCAAGTTTTAACGCTACGAAAAATCGCAAGATTTTACGCAACTTTCGTAATGGCTACGAAAAACTCGCGTTTTTACGCAAAAATCGTATTGGTAACGAAAAATTCGTAAAGACGACGAAAAAATCGCAAAAAATACGAAAAAATCGCAAAATACCGATCTTTACGAAAAAAACGCAATCGGACTCATTTCGACCCGTTCGTGGGTTAGTAAATCAGCCCCTAGGTGTAAGTCTGATTCACAGTCTTCAGAAAGGTGTCCATAATCTGTACCCCTTTTAGGGCACTGGGCCTGAGTGGACCGCAGGGTGGGTGGTAGGGGTAGCTAAACTGAGTCTAGTTAGGGCGCATGGTCCACCAGAAATATTAGCTGGAATATAATTAAATGAGGTGTTCCCACAAGAAGAGAACCATCCTCTGGGCATTGGCACATGTTTATCTAGACTAGGTGACAAGATGGTATGATTACATGGCATAGTTGTGGTGATGTTGGCGCATTGAGAGGTCAGCTTACTGCACACTGGGTGCGGGTCCGTACTCTTAGTCAAAAGTGCCTGAATGCACGTGGGGATTTCGCTAACGTTACAAGTCATGTTATAGCATATGTTACTTGCGGTTACATTGTGAGTAACAATGGAAGCAAAATTCTTTTGCATGCTTCAGTAGCATATTGGTCTGCAACATAAGCATATATGGGGACATGTGTTTCAGTATCAGAATCTTGAACTTCAGAGTCATTATTTTTAAGCATGAAAAATGTCAGTAAGCACAGTAGTGGGTCTCAATCAGTTCAGTTGCACTAGTGGTATCCTTTAGGCACATGTAACTAGTGTTCAGAACAACGTGTGCCATGTATTCCCACAAATTATCATCTTGTATGCCTAATGCTCTCTTATCTACTGTTATGTTCCCTTTGGGGTGGTCCGGAGACTGTCCACAAAACCAGGGTAGCTCCTCAGGGTGATATGCACACATGGTGCTGAGGAAAATGATAAAGTAGACAAAACTTCCTAGAACAAGGATTTTACAGACTCGACTGCAATTTCCTGGGGCAAGGACTGGGTAGGGCCAGAAGGGGGGTCGTCGTCCGAGGATGGAATATCCTGTGGAGTAATCCGCACAGGGGCCCTCTTGAGGTGCACTGCGTGTATCCATTGGTTACTGTCAAACGTCAAGATGGCTGTTTTTGTGATGGCGATCACAGTGGTGGGGTTGTTCCACCTTTCTTTGTATGGAGTCTCCACATGAGCACGATGTCTCCTGGTTGATACAGGTGTGTAGGTTCCGGTGAAGGAATAGGAAAAGAGAGAGAAACATCACCGTAGTGACCATTCAAAACTTTTATCAATTCAGTTACATATTGTTCCCGTATCTGATCCAAATCGTTTGGTACAATGACCAAGGAAGTTCATGTCCAGCGGCGTGCCCTCTGCTAATCACGCAAAGGTTTATTGACGCCGATTGAACATGAAGGCGAACAAGGGCCTTGTCTTCTCACTGGTATAGAATGGTAGGCATTCACTAAATTTATGACACTGTAGTATGGTGAGTCTGAAGGTATAGAGGTGAGTAAGGGGTTAATGTCTGTTACAATGGGTGCCATGGGTGTATGAGTTTATTGATAGCCCATAAATCTTGTGTGAAAGACCCATCCGGCTTTAACACCGGGTTGATGGTAGTATTGTATGGTGATATGGTTTGATAACACCTTTTTTTTTTAAAATGCTCTTGTATAAGAGGTCTTGGGACAAGGTATACTGTTTTTTTTTTATAAACGGGTGTGTAGGTCTTTAAGGATGCTTTGTAGGGGGTACAAGACACATCCTACGTCGGTTTTGGAAATAGCCCACACGGCAGGGTTAATTCGATCTAATGGACATATGTCCGGATGCTAATGTAACCCATACTACATTTATTATTACATACTACATTTATATTACATTTTTACCTTGTTATGAGCCAGGGAGTCCTGTTTAATTATTAGGTGTCAAAGGGATCTTGACCCAAAAATGTTTGGATATGTTTGTGCAATACAGAAATATATTGCAAATACATACACTTCTTCCAGATCCTTCTCTGTTGATTAACAGGCACAAGAAATAACCTATTTGAAAATAGGCTTATTAATATGTACTGCACATATAAAATAAAAATGAAGCAAAACTACATTTACAGAGGTAATGCTACACTTGTGATTATTAGTATTGCGTTTGCTAACGTACCACAGCTTTTCAGATATCTGATTAAATCTCAAACTTTAATATGATTAGAGGAATCTGCACATCTGTGGATTTTTTCCTCTGTAATGTGAATGTATTTGATTATATTATGCATTTGTAATTATTTAGTTCACAGGATGTTCTGCTTGAAGATGTCAATAATCTGTAATTAATATGCATTATGATTTTTTATGATACTATTTCTGCTCCATGTATAACTGACAGTATCAGTGTTGCATATTAATTTTTCTCCCCCCTCTTATAGTTGCAAAGTGACTGATTACCACTTAGTAGGATATATGCTCCCCCCTTCCTTGCTGCAGGGTTTAAGGAAATGACACACAGTGATTCTGAGCATTTCTTCCTCTTATGACTTACAAGCTCTGTGGGCATGGGAACAAAAACTATGAAATCACCTCCTATTTACTTGCCTACACGCTTGCATGCATTTGCTTGTCAGGTAATTGTCAATCAGAAACATATCCTCTTGTGCACCTGCACTTGCTTGGCATTGCTATGGGGGTTCAATAATGTTTTGTCCTACACATATTGTGCTGCTTATCGCCTGCGTAACAAAACACTTGGAACAGCCTTTTTATACCATTGCCCATAAAGTGATTTAGTTAAGTACCGTATATACTCGAGTATAAGCCGATCCGAATATAAGCTGAGGTACCTAATTTTACCTAAGAAAACTGGAAAAACCTATTGACTCGAGTATAAGCCTAGGGTGTCACCAGTAGGGCTGGTGCGAGTGAGCCAGCACACAAAGTGTGCTCAAACTTTGGTTTAGTTGATTATCCCAAAAAAAGGTTGCATTGTGGGATAAAAATGGCAACTTACCAATTTTGCACATAACGCTTTTATATCTTTTTCCCCAATTGGTTGCCCTTCAGCTACTGCCAAGCGACTTAAAGTTCCCTCAGTCCCGCTCTCTGCCTAGGCCAGCTTCCCAGAAATATGCGCATAAGATATATAAATAGAGAAACTAATAAGATGCAATGATTGTGGGAACTAAGGGGGCAATGTACCAATCTGCAGATCAATACTACTCATTTGCAACACAGACCAGGACCAGAAAGGAAAGGAAAGGAGGGGAATGAGACGGACTTGTGTCAGTGCACCTGCGCTCTCCCTATGCCAGCTTCCCAGAACCGCCATCCTGCTACCTGTGCGCTCAGACTTTCAAGATAAAATTAATTCAGTGGTTGCACACTAGGCTGTAGTGATGGATAAAAAATTCAGTGTCAGTTAGCTGGACAGGGTAGGGAGGTCAAAATCAAGTATTCTACTCCCCTTTGATGAAATAATAACATTGACCCCTCCCCTATGGTGGCTGATACGAGTCATCAAAGGGAAGTCAGGCTGGGGGTGTTGGGCATGAAGTGGAACTTTGAGCTGGGTTGGGTGCAGGTTGGATGCAATGGATTAGGGTAATGGTTAAATATTTCTGACCTGTTCATAATTAATATCTCCAGTGCGCTCTTCTACGGTGTGCTCATCTCCGGTGCGCTCTTCTGCTCTGCTTGGCGCCGCAGTCGCGCCAGTGACGTCACGCGCCCGTTCAGTTACTCGTGGCCTGATCTTACAAGGTCTAAGATCAGGCCATGAGTAACTGAACGGGCGCGTGACGTCACTGGCGCGACTGCGGCGCCAAGCAGAGCAGAAGAGCGCACCGGAGATGAGCACACCGTAGAAGAGCGCACTGGAGATATTAATTATGAACAGGTAGCAGGATGGCGGTTCTGGGAACTGACATAGGGAGAGCGCGGGCGCACGGACACAAGTCCGTCTGGGGGATCGGCACAAATTATCATACTCGAGCACATTTTTAGTGCTCAAAAACTCGGCTTATATTCGAGTATATACGGTACTTTAACTAATACCCATAAATTCATTAGACATAAGAAGTTCTTCATTAATGAAAAGGAATCAAAGACCCACATGTGGCTTTACTTTAAGGTATAACTATAGACTTATTTAAAGGACATTGGCTTGAGACATTTTATCTACTCTGTATTTCACAATAGGGACAGTGGTGAATGTGAAGTATGAGTTTGGGGAATGCTCTGGGGGAGGTGAAATGTAATGTGCTTTATTGGTGAGCATATTAAGGACAGAATATGTGGAATATAATCATAGTCGAAGATGTCACCTACCCTTCCTTTTAAATGTGGACAATTGTGAAAAAGTTCTGTCTGTTTGTACACAAGGAATTTGCAAAAACAACTGAAAATTATCTTATTCTTTGGAACAAGCTGTAGAAATCTAAGCCCTTAAAGGAGAACTAAAGCTTAACTAAATGAAAAGGCTAGAAATGTCATACATTATGTTTTATGCTTCTGTACCATCCCAAGGGCAACTGTCAGGATCAGCCAGGATTCAAACACCACTTGGGGTGTTCTTGGCGGTATGCATTTGCCTCTGTAGCCACTGGAGGCATTTTGGGCTCTGTCTGATTCTTCTCTTGTCTGTCTCCTACTTTCTGCCTGCTCCCTTTCCTCCGCCCACCTCATTAACCTCATGTGTTTCCCATCTCCTAATCTTCACCCTTTATAAGCCTTTCCCTGACCATTTCCCCTTGCTTGGTCATTAATTAATTGTTTCTTGTGACCCTGCCTCCGTTTTCCTGGTTCCTGTGACTTTTCTTGTTTTTGTGCTGGTTCCAAGCTCCAGTTTTCCCGTGTCCTGTTCCTGCTTTCTACCTTGTTCCTGTTCTCTGGTGCCCTTCCTACTTCTGCATTGATCTCCCGGTTTTGACCTTGGCCTGTCCTCGACTTCGCTTCTTTGCCGCTTGCCCTGACCTTTTGCCTGTTTTGGATTCTGCCTCTGCCTGCCGTTCTTTATTTAGTGTGTATATCCATTGTGTGCACTGTTACGCTTCTAGTTATTAAAGTTCTTCATTATCATCATGGCCTCTGACACCAGTTCTGTGATCTATGGTTACACTCCGGGTTACCCAGTCTTCAGGCTCCCACCTTTATTTGATCAATCCATTAAAAACATGTAGAAGATCATGTAGAAAATCAACCCCCAAGCTTGACGCGTTTCATGGCTTATGCCACTTCATCAGAAGCTACTATAGGAGTCTCCAACCCACCTGTTTCTTAAATACACATAATTATGTATTTTAATATTATTATTTTTAATATTATGTGTATTTAAGAAACAGGTGGGTTGGAGACTCCTATAGTATCTTCTGATGAAGTGGCATAAGCCATGAAACGCGTCAAGCTGGGGGGTTGATTTTCTACATGATCTTCTACATGTTTTTAATGGATTGATCAAATAAAGGATATATTTTTAATGAATTAGCAGCCCTGCGTGCTCCATCTAACATCTACAACCTTTCTGCGACTGATTACGCCTGGATCGGGGGCGTTTCCTTGATGTGTATGCACGGGTTACTGCTATTACCGAACTAAACCGGTGAGTGCTCCCAACATTTGTATACAATGGTTCAGGCTCCCACCTTCCTGGTACTACACGGTGTCTCCTCAGGGAGATCGTGACAGCAACAACAGCCCTTTAGCAGGGATGGTCTGGGCTTTTAAAGATGCCCCCAGTAGCTCCCCATCTTTTTTTCTGCTGATTCCCTGCACATGCTCTGTGCTGCTGTCAGTTACTGAGCTTAGGGACTGACGCACCATATACTGTATATATAGAATATAAATGAAACAGTATAAGGCTGATTTATTTCATTTGGATTTACATAACATGGCAGCTCTGAAACCAGTGCAATTAGCATCAGAATTTCATGATCAGACCTATAGCATCAGTTTGTATGACAGGCCAACCTCATTTTCTTCTTGATAATTTGCAATGACCCCTGCTTACAGCTCACTAAGCATGTACACTGTCCCGGACAGTTCTAACAGAATCCAAGACAGGGTGCCCCTGTGACAACTGTAAAGACCTATATCATTACTACTATACAGATGCTGAAACATTTGGCTGGTGCAGTCAGTTTAGTATTAAAATATGGCATTTCTATCCATAATCATTTTCAGGTTTTAGTTCTCCTTTAAAACAAGGGAATGCCAAATTCCTGAAAATCCTATTTAAGCACTTGCAATTTACATAAATTGTCTACTTTTCAAGATATAAGAAGTTTACACAGCTAATATAATGAAATTGAAACAGTACCACCTCCTGTTGATTTTAGCCAACAAACTTTAGTAGGAATCTAACTAAGTTAGCCAAAAAGAACATCTCATCATGTTGCTCTGTGCAAAAAAGAGTTGTTGGTCATTTCTAAGCATAGCAACATCACAAGACACAAGACATTACTTTGTTGACTAACTACATTTTCTTCTAACTGTAGCCAGTTGGCCAAAATTAACAGCAGGTGGTGCGGCTGTTTCAAATCCAGTATATTAGCAGTGTAAAAAGTATTAATTGTTAATATCTTTAACACTAAAACCAAAATAAATGAAAATAATACAATATTATTTGAAACTGTCTATACTAATGCAGCTGTGGCCTGCTTAATTGCATAAAAAAGGGAAAGTTGTGCTCAACCACTAACTTATAAACCATTAGGCGGGGGTGCAATGAGGTTGTGTGCTTAATTGCATGCAACCCATGTACCACAGCCTTTAGAGCACATTCTGTCTGTTCATATCTAGCCCTGATAAAGGTGAATCAAACATGTACTTCATATACTGTATACAGTATATAGTAGAATCAAGTCTAAAACAACTGGACTTTTCTGAGTTTTTCTTGAAAACGTTTCACCACTCATCCGAGTGGCTTCTTCAGTTCAAATGACTGGTAGGGAATTCCCCGGCAATTAAACCCTTGAGGGTAGTACAGTCACAGGCATCCAATCATAATGGTTCCATTGAACTTGTTCAGTTAGGTGTTGGCTGAAACTGACAGGTGTAAGAAGGTATGATCCAGTCACAATGGTACCAAGATTCTCATTGATGCAGGTGTTAATCCTTCAAAATACATGAGTGGAAGTGTGAACTGTTGTGGGTAATGGGTGTGGGGTTGTGGGTAAACTGCCGGGGTAAGAATGTCAAAGCGGCATTGTATGTTGATGACAAACAGTGTCACAGGCCCCCTCCTCTGTTCAGGGATGGTTTTTCCAGGCTGGCATAAATGGCCTCTTTCACACCTCTTTCAAACCATCTGTCCTCTCGGTCCAAAATATTCATGTTACTGTCCTCAAAAGAATTGTGATTGGATGCCTGTGACTGTACTACCCTTAAGGATTTAAATGCCGGGGAATTCCCTACCAGTCATTTGAACTGAAGAAGCCACTCGTAGGAGTGGTGAAACGTTTTCAAGAAAAACTCAGAAAAGTCTAGTTGTTTTAGACTTAATTCAACTAGATACTGTATATTATGACCTGGATGAATGAGAATCTTCATAGTCATGTACTTCAATTAGATTTCCAAACAGTGCCATCTACAGGCTAAAAACATAATTAACAGAAAAACAATCAAGTTTTATACCATATAAAATTACTTATCTGTTACTTATAATAATCAATATTGTATCCAGTAGGTCGCTATCTCAATTAATACATTTAAAAAAATCAATATCTGACAATGTCACATATATAAAAATGGGTGTACAGTCAAGGGATTAACCCCTTGAGGTACAAACAAACACTGACCAGCTGTAAACATTAGCAAGGGGGAAACGACTAAAGCTGACATTAATGTTCTGGGAAAGGGTTTTTATTTGCTTTAGGGCCTGGCTCAGATTTTTTTCAACTTGATTGGGAGAAACACAGATTTTTTAGGCATCCATCCAAAAGAGCATTTTAGTGTACGTTCCTGGGCAAAATCCCAGGATACGTAGAAAATAATGGGCTCCATTAACTCCTGCATTCCTGTGTGGTGGAAACCACTGCATAGGAATGTATAATGAAATCCAACTGTCTAAGGGTCCTGAGAATTGTGTGATTAAGATTAGTTTAAATATACACATGAACAAATAATACAATGTTCATATTAATCACATTTAACAAACACACATTTTTAAAAGACTCAGGTATATGTTCTGTCATTAAAACATAATAATTTGTTTTTCCAAAATGGGCATTTTTTCAGATTCATGGCCATACAGTCCAAAAACCATTGTACTACTGTAAGCAGTTAAACCCCTTTTCAAAAAACATTTTTACACATAAAGTCAATCTCAAACTTTTTTAGAAGAGGTTTATTAGAATTGAATTAAGAATACAGTAATGATCCAGCTGGTACACTACATATCAAATACATTTCTTAATTCTGCAATTCCCAATACTAAAGTAGTTTTCCTCCAAAGGTCCCAACAATCCACAACTTGGATGCAAGTAATAAATGGTACTGATTTGCATCAAATTTTGTGTGCACAACTGCACTTGCATCCGTAAATGAGTCCTATGGTACTTTGTATTTGCAGGTAGGCTGCTTAAAGGTGTTTATGGTTAGAATGGACAATAGAAGTATGCATTTCTTGTCTTTACCTATTGAAATTATTGTTGTATTTCAGATTCTCCTGGTATTCCTCCAAGTGCCAACACACATAACCTTTTCAGAGGATTTAGCTATGTAGCACCAAATCTTGATTATAACCCGCATGACTCCTACAACTCCTCAGTTCATCCAATAGTGCAGGTATGAACAGAGTTTTTTTTTGAATTTCCATAGTAAAGTTTTATATTCAGTGGCTTATTTAAAAACACAAGTGCAAAGGGCTAAAATAGATGCAGAATTCTGCAGGCCCAGCCCATAGGCTATTTGGGATATGGGAAGATGTGTGTATGTACCCTTATATTGGGCTAAGGGGGTCTCTGACCAAATTTTGAACCTCAAAGGGGAGGTTTGATTCAAGACCGAAATCTGTTGCCTTAGCATGGGATTATTGCTGTACAGGGAAAGATATTATAACTGTCACACAGTCTACCTTGTTAATTATGAAAGTTTGCATATGGGAGTAACCAGCAATTATTGCTGAAAATGGTACAGTTATTATTTGTCACACACAGACACTGGCACCTTTCCCACTGAACTCCCAGTTTCTAGGTATGTAGTTTTGTATGATTGGAGATAGTATGATTGGAGTCCAGCTCCAATCATATTCCTGCAGTTCCTGTCCTATTTCTTTTCCAGCCTTAATCCTCCAATTTTTTCATGGCTTGCTTCCTGATACTAAACTTTCACTGCTTGTCCTGACTTGGGTATGTTTTGGCCACTCTTTTGTCTACTTATTTCACCACTATCACCTGCCCTTGAGGATGCTTGGGATCCTTGTGCAGTAAGACAAGGTGGCCAGACTCAAGGTAAAGTGGAGAGGAGAAGATTCATTGAGAATGGTTTTTAAATGCATTTGGGTAGTCTGTGTGATAGCTATTATATCTTTCCCTGTACAGTTAAAAAGAAGTTGAAGAGTTTAGTTACACTTTAGAAGCTTTTAATTAACATCTTCTCAAAATATACTGCTTTGAAACACGATCATAAAGCATATGACCAATTAACAGTTATATTCTAAATACTGCACTTCTCAGAATCCCAATGGCAGGTGATTAATTGCTGTGAGGGTTGACGGTTTTGGCTTCTGTGACTTACATCTTGAGTAAGCTTGCAAAATAACTATTTTTTTCCAGGACAAAAGTGTATGACATACGCCGTACATTCATGCAAACGAAAATGTACAAACTCTGTGAAATGAAGAACAAAAACTTTTAAAATAGAAAAGTATTTAAAACCAGCATTTAAAAACCAACATTTACAGTTTTAAAAATACCATAGGGATAGAGCAGATAGACAAACTGATGATGACTTTAAATCAAACCTCCTGAAATTGTATTTAATAACTTCAACATTATTTTTGCTCCTAATCTTAAAGAAGAAGGAATGGTAAACACCAAGTAAACTTTATTAGAAAGGTCTATGTAAATACAGCCATAAGCACTCACAGAAAAGCTGCACTGAGTCCTCTATCAAAAGAAACCTAGGATTTCTTTTCTCCTTTTTTGTAAACATGTTCTGGTATCAGACTTCCCCTCGTTTAGGGCTCCTTCAGGTTTGGGGCAAAAGTCTGCTGAGTTTCTCCTCTCTCCCTTCTGCTGCTCCCCCCACCCACAAGGATGCATAATAAATCCCCCCCCCTTAGGAATGTGTGATCTGAGCTATGAAGCTATGAAGACCAAGCTAAAATGGCAGTTGCTATCTTAAACAAACAGAATAATTACATTATACTTGAATAAGTATAGTGTTCTAACTTGCACTATTGTGGCTAATCTATGGCAGTAAAATGCCAAAATGCCTTTCCTTCTCCTTTAAGATGTATTATGACAATATCAATGCATACATATATCTATATATTTATATAGATATACACACATACACAATTTGCATGCAGAATATAATGGAGAGACAAATTTTCTTTGTTTTCCCTTTTTTCTAAATATTAGTTGTATTAATATCCTTGTATTTGCTAAGTATACATAGTTAATAATGACATTGTTGCTCTTTGATTTTTTGTTGATGTAATATATTCCTTAATATATAGAAATATATATTTCTAATATAACTATGTTTTGCAGCAGTTACATGGGAGTAATATTCAGTTCTCTGATGGGTATATGATCAAAGAAGATCTTGGCATTGGCACATACGCTATATGTAAGCGGTGTGTGCATAAAGCCACTAATACAGAGTTTGCTGTTAAGGTAAGTAATTCAAGTTGAAATACTTTTTCACCCCCTTTTCTTTCTAGTTAGTAAAAAGTAATATGGCTATCCCATAACATTTGTTTGGTGACCTTGACCTATCTTTGACTGATATGCCAAATTAGGCATATCCAATATTTTCGGAATAATAACACTCCGGAGCTGAAATTCTGATTTTTAAAGAGCGCTATTGCACTCTCTGCACTAGCAATGCGCACCCCCCTCACCCCCTCTGACAGAAACCGGTTAGCGAGGGGGGTGGCATCAACTTGGCTGCCTCAGGCGGCTAGGACCCCTGAGGTGGTGCTGCCTAGGCAGTCCAATCCTAGCAGGGACAGCTGATTCCTGAACATTAAAGGAAAACTATATAATCAGAACAGGGTCAGGGAAAATACCCGGTGGGCCCCAGCGGCCCGGACCCGGCCCCTGACAGAGCTCCCCCGGCTGAGGTGGTCCCTCCCCTGATGCATCACTTAGGAGCACTCAGGGGAAGAAGTCAGATGGGGCACCTGTGGGAGGTTAGGGAGGTGCGGTGTGGCCCCATATGGGGGACATGGCCAGCAGCCCTGGTGGACCCTGCACCCCCAAGTCCGACCCTGCATCAGAATTAATACTTAGGGGATGATTTATTAATGCTTGAGCAGGTTTAAGGCTTTTTATTTATTTATTTAAACCCTACTATGGAAAAAAACTATCTGAAGCAAGCCAAGGTAATCAGATACAGTAAAAAGTATACATTTTCCCTTTGGCTGTGTGTGTTTCTTCCAGGTACTCTGGTCCGGGTTTTCTCCCACACTCCCACTCATTGGCTTCTGACTAAAATTGACCATAGTGTATGTGAATCTGATAAAGACCTTAGATTGTAAATACCACTGGGACAGGGACTGATATGAATGATGTATGAGCTTTGTTAAGCTCTGTGTAAATGTGTTGGCACTATTTAAGTACCAGGAAATAAATAAAAATAAATACCAATAGTTTATTTTAAGCTAATAATTCGATTTTTTAAATGATTTCATTTTTTCTGTTATAATAAAACATTACATTGTAATTGATCATACCTACATAAATCCTACATATATATATATATACAATTTAATACATATTGTAAGAAAACTCTCTAATCAGTGCACATTCATTTTCTTTTAATCCTCTTTGCATTTAGATCAAAGTAGAAAATATCAGTCTCAATGAGCCTCTGCTGATAAGTACAAGGACTGAGTAATTGGTTTGCTATTTTAAGGTGTAAAAAATGAACTTACTAATTATGACTAAATTTCCATAATACTTAAAGTACTGTAGGTTCAGTGATTCTTCTTGGTATATCAAAATGAGCTTTTTTGTGGAAAAATATGTATGTAATTCATGTGGTTAAATTCATTTTGCATACAATTATGAAAGCATACTATGGCATACATTTACCTGCGTTTTTGCTCTTTGCACCCTCCCATGCTAATAGTAAATTAACCCTTTTTGTGGGATGGGTTCTACCATTAGTGTTTATGGTCACAGAAATCCAAAAAATAGGAAAAAAGCTTCAGCAGGTTTACTGCAAAACATTTATTGTGGGTAGGTGTTACCACTACCCACAATAAATGTTTTGCAGTAAACCTGCTGAAGTTTTTTTTTCTTATTTTTTTGTGGATTTCTACAATTGTATTTGGTTGCAGCACAGAGCAACAACTAGGAGCTAAAGCTTTTTTTTCGCTAAAGCTTTTTTTTCGCTAAAGCTTTTTTTTTATACAAAGTTCACCAATCATTTTTTATTGTTTATGGTCACAGATTCCTGTATGCCAAATTATTTGCACTTGCCCTATGAGTACAGCCATAAGGCCAGATACAGAACCTGGGCTCCACACAAACATGGATTTACTTAATGTAGTTACTCCTAATATCCAAGGATTACATTCACCTACAAAATCTTCTATAGTGCCCTGAAGTCTCCACATATTTCTCCCATTAACATGATCAGAAGCCTCATAGGAAAAAAAAACGCTGATCTCTGTAAAGAAAGTTCCCATAATGCCTCACTCCTGCACCAAGATGCAGACCAGTGTACATGCGTAGTTTGAAACACTATGAGAAAGCTTCCTGCTGATTGGCTCAGATCCACATTCCTAAGGGGGAGAGTGAGTTCTTAACGTTCTTGAGAAAAGGGGGAGCAGATGAGGGGATAGAGGAGAGAGCTGCGTGTCTCTGGCACAGGAGAACAAAGAGACAACAAATCCTGTTTCTTTTGACAGAGAACTCTGAGTGTTTATGGCTGTATTTACATCGACCTTTCTGATAAAGCTTACTTAGTTTTTACCTTTCCTCCTCCTTTAAATATTAATCTAAACCCCCAAATCTACAAGTGGTTTACTGATAATGCGCTGTTAACTCCAGTCCTACAAAAAACAGCTTTTTATTGTGGACCACCATGGGGTTTTCTAACGTCACCCATGGTCTCAACAGCACCTATACTTGTTTTTTTTTTATGCCAAAAATACAGTATTCCAGATACTAAAATTTAACGATATTAACAGCTAATTCATATAATAAAATCTTTCTACAAAGTTCTAGCTATGTCCCCTAATTCATTTTTGAAACAATTTGCATCTCAAATCCTTATCTTAAAGGAGAAGGAAAGGTAAAAACTAAGAAAGCTTTATCAGAAAGGTATATTTAAATACAGCCATAAGCACTTACAGTAATGCTGCACTGAGTCCTCTATCAAAAGAAACACAGGATTTCTTGTCTCTTTTTTTGTAAACATGATGTTCCAGTGTCTGATTTCCTCTCTCAGAAACATCCTTAATTCCTGTGGCCAGAGTCTGCGCAGTTCTCTCACCCCTCTCCTGCTCCCCCCTCCCACCAGAATGCTAAGAACTCCCTCCCTTAGGAATGTGTGATCTCAGCTATAACAGCTAGAGCTGCAGCCAGGAAGCTACTTAAAATGGCAGCTGCTATCTTAAGCAAACGGAGAAAGCTTCTAAAGCTGTTCACTCAGGTATGGTAAAGTTTTCTGCAGAATAAATATATTGTTCTAGGTGGCACTAATGTGGCACATCTATTGGCAGTAAAATGCCAAAATGACTTTCCTTCTCCTTTAATGGTATATGAGCCCGTCACACTATGTAAAATTGATCCATTTTACACTTCAGACAGATTCAGAGGTCATGGTGGAGAAGGCTCAGTAAGCTTTAAACTATTGTTTTGGATGTATGCCTGCAGCTACTTTGGTCATAATAACTGCATTCACCTATTTCAAAGTTTAGGCATGCAGTTTGTTCATAATGGCTTACTTGCCACCCATAAGTGTAGTTGTAGTAAAGCAAAGATGTCAACGTCATTCATTAAGGTATTATATGTATTTGTGCTGGGGAACCCTGGAGGTACCAAATCTACCACCACATTGGTGCCAAGTGCAGCTCCTCCTAGTAGATGCACAAATCTAGAATTATGGGTAGAAAAAATTTGATGTGCGACAACATTTTTTATGCACAGCAAGTTTTTCTGCGGCGAAGTTTCACGAAACAATTTGCCAATGGCGAAATGCAGAAAATTCGCTGCGAATCCATGCCTGCCGAAAAAATTTGCTCATCACTACTTCTGTAACCTTGGTTGAAATACAAAAATGCAAAAGCCACCCATGGGTTTAGTTACTCCTAAAAAAAAGTTCATAGTGAGATGTAAATGTACTTACTTATATCCAGTAGTATTTGAAACAGTGTTCACTACTAAAAAAATATCTGGCTACTTCTTTTCACAATAAACATGAGGGTAAACAAGAGTATTCCTATATTAACATATTTCATTTGTGTTGGAACTTTAAATTGGTACATGGGATAATTTATAATATTTGCGATTTATTTAGATATAATACAATAAAAGAATTCACAGGAACACCTGGAAAGAAATCCTGAAAAAACACACAATCTAAAAATGGTTATGTGATTTTGACAATATGTAGGCAGTAAAAAATTATAAATGTGGTGCTGACATTTTAATGGCAGGTGTAACGCTTTTGTTATCGCTGAATTCAAAATGTTATGATCAGTTGAAATTTTTCTTTCAGTTTGTGAGATTGCCAAAATATTCTTGTTTTTTAAAGTTACTAAATATAAAGACAATGCATTATATTTATTCATGTAGATAATTGACAAAAGCAAGAGAGATCCATCAGAGGAAATTGAAATTCTGCTGAGATATGGACAGCATCCAAACATCATTACGCTGAAGGATGTGAGTAGTTTTGTTCATATATTTTGCAACTATAGTTTATGACCTTATTGTAACCCTAAGAATATGCATGGATTATTTCTTTTGGCTGCCTTAAGCTCAGTTCCTTAAGAAAAGTAAGTATTTGGTGACTGAATTTTCTGCCCTGACATCTAGTCTGCAATTCTGGGATGGGATCTCACGGTAGTCTGTATACACTATACGCCACAAACAGTGCTTGTGGGGGGATATGAATTGTCCATATTGCTCTGGGTTACAATGTGCCCAGTAACTAAGTGGGATCAATGGCTGATTTAACCCTTTAGGGCAGTGCTGTTCAACTTCTATGGTACAGAGGGCCGGAGTTTTTCTGCCCTACATGGTGGAGGGCTGATAATGGAAGTCAGTTTTGACCACTACCATTTTTTAAAACCACATCCACCTCAAACCACACCCATGTTATCACAAGAGCTTTTAAGACCATACCCACATTAATTGTGGTAGCACAGCAAAAACCCAAATGGTTGGTGCTCACTGTAGGGATATCACTCTTTATTCATATGTATAAAAACATAACCTTAAATCCATATGCCTCCTCCTCACCTGTGGATAGTACAGCAACATCCATATAATTACACACCTTAGGGACCATATAATGACTATTTCTAAATGCTAACAAACTCCCAGAACAAACCCCCTGCCAGGTTCATCTCCAATACGACAGACAGAGTACTGCCTGTGTGTGCCATACTCTGCCTGTCATACCTACCCTGCTCTACCCTGCCTGTGTGTGCCATGCTCTGTCTGCCCAATGTTGCCTGTGTGTGCCATACTCTGCCTAGGTGTACCATACTCTACCTGCCCTACCCTGCTTGTGTGTGCCATGCTCTGTCTGCCCTATGCTGCCTGTGTGTGCCATACTCTGCCTGCCCTACCCTGCCTGTGTGTGCCATGCTCTGTCTGCCCTATGCTGCCTGTGTGTGCCATACTCTGCCTGCCCTACCCTGCCTGTGTGTGCCATGCCCTGTCTGCCCTATGCTGCCTGTGTGTGCCATACTCTGCTTGCCCTACCCTGCCTATGTGTACCATACTGTGTCTGCCCTACCCCACCTATGTGTGCCATACTCTGCTTGTGTGTGCCATACTCTGCCTGCCCTATGCTGCCTATGTTTGCCATGCCCTGGCTGTGTGCCATACTCTGCCTGCCCTATGCTGCCTGTGTGTGCCATACTCCCTGCCTGTGTGTGGCATACACACAGGCCATACTACCCTGCCTGTGTGTGGCATACACACAGGCAACATAGGGCAGGCAGTACATACAGTGACACAGTGCTGGCACTGCTCCTACAGTCTGTCTGAGGTATCAACAGGTGAACAATGTGGGGCTTACAGTCTGAGCCTAAGTTGTAAACAATGCAGGGGGCCAGTTAATCTCAGTACTAATACCATTTAAAGCTAACACAAAGGTAAGCAGGCACAGCAGCCAGACAGGTGGGGGGCCACTCAGAGGGGGGCCATGGGCCACCAGTTGGACAGCCCTGCTTTAGGGTATGAAATGTCACATGCAGAAGGTGACTTGTAGTTGAACAATTAGAGGAGAATAAACTGGTGGTCCACACTATCTTGCAGATGTGGTGGGATATGAATTGGCCATATTGCTCTGTGTGTAACAATGTGCCCAATAAGTTTAAAAGTGTGATCAATGGCTGATTTAACCTAGGGTATGTAATGTCACATTAAACACTTAGAGAAGAATAAACTGGTGGTCTACACTAAATTGCAACACAAGAAAAAACTTTATTTTTAGTAACTAGTATAGCTTCTCCAATAGTAATTATTGTCCCACAGTTAACCTCTGTTGGATACAGTCCTACCTTTTTCTTTAGGCCAGGGGCTCTGTACCTTAGAGAGCTGGTGCACAGGGGTCAGCCGTCTGTTGAGGCACTAGTCCCTATTTTATCTAGTTCCCTTTTTCTCTGGGTCCCTGTCTGGCAAAGTACCACCTGGTCATGGGCATCTTCCTTACTCATTCTTGGAGTGTCAACTGCTCAACTAATTTTTTTTAATTATTTCTGTTTGGTAGGGAATTTTTTCTATTAAAATTAAATATAATTAAAAATGTATACCATAGATGGTATATATTTATAATCTATGTAGATATTTTGTAAAAACAATCAACCTCATTTTCTATTAGCATAAAACACTAGGCACAAATACCTTTACAAAATTGTGCACTGAAGTTCAGGAAAAAACCTTCCGACTTATAGCAAAAGCTCATTATTCTGATTTTAAACTTTGAAATTACCCCTATTAGTAAAAGAGGACCAGGCCCTTATCCTAATAGATACAATATTTTTATCAACATGCAGGTCTATGATGATGGAAAATATGTATACTTGGTGATGGAACTAATGATGGGTGGAGAACTCTTGGATAAAATACTTCGACAGAAATGTTTTTCAGAAAGAGAGGCTAGTGCGGTGCTTTGTGTTATAACGAAAACTGCGGAATATCTACACACCCAGGGGGTTTGTCCAACTTTTTACATTTAAAAAAATTGTCTTGACATAGATGTATTAACAGAAAAGAATGCATTGTATTGTATCAACACTGCATGTGGTAATGTATTTGTAAGGCGCTCTGCCGGTTCGGTTCATTCCCTTACCTTAGGTCGCGCCAGCTGGCAGATGCGTGCCTGCATGCACATGATCCGGCAAACGTCGCAGTGTAACTGCGCTTGTGCGTTGATGCCTGGACATGCGCAGTCACGCGCATTGAAGCTTTAGGGGTCTTCTTGGTATAGGTTTTTGTGTATTTCCTTTTCCTCACTTCCTTATTGTTTTGGTGCCAAAACTGCCTATTACCCTTTCTCTCATTCCCTCTTTGCCCAAGCTGGCTTCTGGTTGTATCAGTTCCTGCTTAAAGCTGGCCATACACATGGCGATCTGACGATGTTTTGTGCGACCATCGGTCGCACGAAACATCGTCAGATCCGCCACACACCATTCAGGGCTGAATCGGCAGGTAAGGAGATAGAAACCATAGGATTTCTACCTCCTTCTGCCAATTCAACGCTGAAGGGAGATTTTGGTCAGGCGCCTTCTATGGCGCCCGATCAAAATTTTCAAACTGGTCCGATTGGCGAGTCGGCCGATATCAGCAGCTTCCTGCGATATCGGTCGACTCGCCAACATACCATACACGCACCGATTATCGTACGAAACGAGGTTTTATACGATATTATCGGTGCGTGTATGGCCACCTTTAGTCTATTTTGATTGGCTTCCTGGTTTTTAACTTCGGCCTCTTTCCTGATTACGTTTCTTGCTGCCTGACTGCTTTGCCCATTTCCTGACCACGCATTTGCCTGATCCTTGTCTTTACCTCGAATATGATTATCTGTACTCCGGAGTTTGTAGGGCCCCAGCTAGGACCACAGAAGAAAGTTCCGTGGCCCCAAAAGGGCGTCGGTGAAGGCCGGAATTAGCTGGGTGTCTCTGCTTACAGAAGGAGTCAGATTTTCACTAGCGGTATAATTCATTAACTCCTGCCTAACTAGTATCTTACAGCATCTACTTGTCTGTACTATATGAAAAACTCCATAAAGAAAGCTTTGGCAAGATTGGTCCTGTCTCACTGTGGTTTTAACATAAGAAGAATATAGATAAATAGTGGTCACCAAATGGATAATAATCATCTCTTGCTGGGCTTCATCTTGTCTTTAGCCTCACTTGGATATTGTATGTTCTCACTCACATATAAGACCACCTTAATAAGGATTTATTATACAGAATATGAATACATTTTCTCCTCTAAAGGAGACCTGTCACTTATGAAATAATTTCAAATCTCTTCTACCATGGTAATTAAGCAAAATAAACAAATAAGTCAAACCTTCGTTCTTTTGAAATCCATGAATACAGCAACAGTCAGGCACCATTTTGTGGTTGTCATATTAAGGTATTATATGAATATAGACACCGCAACTGACATGTCACATTTATTAGATGTTTTATTTTTTGCTAGACAAAGTCACTACTTGACTAATAAAAAATATTTGTTTCCGTCTTGTGAATATAAATATTTTTTTAGAACAGCAATTGAACACTGATAAATAAATAAATATATTCAAATTTTAATTAATTCACTTATGTGTATATAGCTTCCTTGTTTACAAATGGAGTAGGTTGCATTTCTGAAAAGTATAGCGTACTTTACATTTTAATTGACATTTTAACACCTTCTATTCTTTACTGTTTTGTTGCTATTGTTATTCCTTGTTCAAAGGTCGTCCACCGTGATTTGAAGCCTAGTAATATTCTTTATATGGACGAGTCTGGAAACCCTGAGTCTATTAGAATTTGTGACTTTGGATTTGCAAAACAGTTACGGGCAGAAAATGGATTATTAATGACTCCTTGTTATACAGCAAATTTTGTGGCTCCAGAGGTAAGTTATTTGTTTGAGTTGTCAAGGTTGCCAAAATAGTCTCCTTGCAAAAGTATTGACATTTTTGGAGCTATTAAAGTTCATGATTCAAGGTGTTTGCTTTTTTATGCGTTTTTGTGTCCGTTGTTGACTCAACTTGACTGGTCTTTTAAATATAACATAGCTTTCACAGAGTATTTCTTTTTTTGCTTGTACCCATTTACTTAGTTAAAGTATTGCCATAATGGTTTCCTCAGTTGAAGAACATACCATAAACTTCATGTACTATAAACGTTATAGTATAACAACTCTAAATGACAACATTGAGGTGTAAGTGTTTAGCTACACTGAAAAGTAAGGGTCAGATTTATCAAAATGTGAATTTAGAGCTTAATACAAAAAAAACTCACCCACGTTCTATTCATTCCTATGGGATTTTTAGAAGTGTATTTATCAATGGGTGAAAGTTAGAACTCACCATTTGATAAATATGCTTCTAAAAATCCCATAGGAATAAACAGAACGTGGGTGAATTTTTTTGTATTAAGCTCTAAACTCACATTTTGATAAATCTGCCCCTTAAAGGTCCAGTTAAAAGTGGAGATAAAAATGTTTTCTCCTGCAGACCAAAATATTTTCTATTAAGTGATGAATTCTATTTATTATTCTTGCACCCTCTCCACAAAATATTCTGAGAATATTCTTAAACCTGCTGAGATCCATTTAAACCAGTGGGGTGATCATTGTTTTATTGAAAATATTTCTATTTTGTTGTTAAGAATTAATAATGTGCTTTCCTATTTAAGTCCACTACGTTTTTGTGTGTGACAATCCATGAAAAAAATAAGAATTTTCTAATTTTGGCAACTCTCTCCCTAGAAGTTGATAGTACCAGTGCCAAATCTACTTTTACTTTTAAGGCATCTGCATCAAACTGCAGGTGCTTAGTCACTGAGCATTTTAGGTAGGAGCCTCCTGACAGTATGTTTTCTATACCTTTCTTTGTAGAGATGTAGCGAACTGTTTGCCGGCGAACTAATTCGCGCGAACATCGGGTGTTCGCAATTCCGCAAGTTCGTGAACTTTCCGCGTATGTTCGCAATTTGGGTTTGCCAGGCGTTTTTCCGCTGCGTTTTTTCTCGGCCTAAAAACGCCGCACAAACCACACATGGCGTTTTTCAGCAAATCCCGTTTCCATGGTGCTTAGGGCGAAAAACGCCGCGTATTTCCGCTAGAATAGCTTGCGTTTTTGCGCAACGCTGTGTCAACAAAGTATTTTTCAGAGAAATTTTTGCCCTTGATCCCCCTTCTGCATGCCACTGTCCAGGTCATGGCACCCTTTAAACAACTTTAAAATCAGTTTTCTGGCCAGGTTTTAAAGTTCGCCTTCCCATTGAAGTCTATGGGGTTCGCGCTTTTTTTTTTTTGAGGTTCGCTACATCCCTATTTCTTTGTGCTGTTGTGTAGTGTACTAGTGCCTCGCTCTTTTTTAGATCATTTATATTATTGTTTACAAAAAATTAAAAGGTTTTGTTATTTTTCACCTAGGTCCTAAAGCGCCAAGGCTATGATGCAGCTTGTGATATATGGAGCTTGGGTATTCTTCTCTATACCATGCTAGCAGGGTATGTACTGCATATTATAAATAAGAAAACAAATGTAGAGTTGTGGGCTGTGTAAAGCATTTGTGCTGAGCAGTACGTTCAGTGGCAAATTAGTTATGTAATTGTGGCAATGTTAATTAAATGTAAAGCATGACTCTTACGGAGGCATTTTCTAATGCTAGAATTTTTCGGTTCATGTTTTTTACACCAAAACCCATGAAAGGAAAAATATGCCATCTAAAACCTGTTAAGATCACGTTGAACTGAAAGGTTTTAGAGGTTTTGTGTTTTTTTGGCGCTGGCTTTTATATGGTAGTACGAAAAAGTTTTGGTTTTTGGGTTTTTTTTTCCTGACTTTTTTTTTTGTTCATGTTTTTTAGTTCACATCTTTTGAGAAATGGCTGCCATTCGAGAAAATGACTTTATTCATGGTTTAATAAAACCATAAAACCACAAAAATCTGAAAGCTAGTAAATGCCCCCCTCAATATTGCATGATTAGTTATATTTAGAGATGAGCGAATCTGTCCCGTTTCGCTTCATCGAAAAAATCAAGAATTTTCCGTTGTTTCGCGAATCTTTTGAAAGATTCGCGAAACAACGGAAAATTCTTGAAACTGAGAAAATGTCGCGTGGCAAAAAAAATTGTCGCCCGCAACTTTTGAAACGCGACTATTCTTGCGACAATTTTTGGACGTGAGGCAGATTTTTTCATCCGTTTCGCGAAATAATCCACCATGGAGAAAAGCGGAAATTCGCCGCGAATCCATGCCTGGTGAAACATTTCGCCCAACACTAGTTTTTTTGCTTCTCCTCAATTAATCCTGTGTTACTAATACAGGCATGGAATCTCTTATCCAAAATGCCTGGTGTCTGGGACCTGAGGTTTTCAAGAAAAGGGCTTTTTTTCGTAATTTGGATCAGTATATCTTAAATCAACTAAAAACTTTCAAGCTTTCTCAAGGAGGGAACTTTAGAGGTACAATCAGATACAACATTACTTTACAGGAAAGAACACCTTTCTCCCCCCATACCTCCTTTGAAGCTATTTGTTTGCATTGCCCTACTATGAAGGATGCCGTTAGCTTTCTCTATAGAAAGAGTACTAACACCCATTCCAGCGAATTCTTTATATACAAACAGGACTGGAGCACAGACCTAGCACTTATGCTGGATGAGGAAGAGTGGCAGGATATCATATCAAATACAAGGCACAGTTCCACCAATATGCTAGCACAAGAACCAATATATAAAGTATTAAGTATGTGGTATCTGGTTTCCAGCTGCAAAGCTAAATGGATGCCAGAACTCAGTCCCAAATGTTTTAGGGTAATACCCCTGGCATAATGGGACACATATTCTGGCACTGTAGATAGATCAAAGAGATTCAGAAACAGAACCCTGTTTTTATGTTTGGTGTGGTCCAGAACAGTGTGAATTCAGGGAAAATCAAGGGAAAAACGCAGCTTGCCTGTATGGGCTGCAAAAAATGCTGTTGATTTTATGAAAGTCTGAAATCCGGGGACGTAAAATCAGGGTTCTATTGTATATCTTTTAATATAATATAACATTTTGCTATATAGGTTTCTACAATGTGTATCATTCTGCTATGCTGAACCATATGTAATAATGGGATGGTACATTCCAATGTAGTAGCCACTGTCTTAACATACTGCTTTTTGTAGATTCACTCCCTTTGCTAATGGACCAGAGGACACACCAGAGGAAATTCTTGCAAGGATAGGCAGTGGAAAATATGCTCTTACAGGGGGAAACTGGGATTCAATATCTGATGCAGCAAAGGTACTATGTTCAGGGCCGGATTTCTCTCCGGTGCGCCCCGAGGCCGCCCCTGTGGGAGTCCCCCATGCGCATGCGCGAACGCGCACCCCGGTGCGCATGCGCGAACGCGCCCCCACTGCGCATGCGCAAAGCGCCAGCTCCCCATTGCGCATGCGCCAGCTCCCCATTGCGCATGCGCAAACGCTCTTTTTAACTCCCATACGGAGCAGTGGGGAGAGGTCCCGACTGCTCCGTATGGGAGCAAAATTAAAAAATGTTCTTGCGGCGGGGCGGCATGCCGCCCCTAAACTTCTGCCGCCCTAGGCCCGGGCCTTTGTGGCCTCTCCACAAATCTGGGCCTGACTATGTTATTGTAATAATTATTAAAAGGAAGAGAAATAGTGCATAGATTATGAATACAGATATAAAAAAATGTAAAATTACATTGTCTTAGAAAGAATAAAAGGTTAAATGTAATAACCTGTTTTTTTTGTTTTTTTTAAAAATAACCCGCATTGTCTTATTATTTTACATTTAAATTCATTTTCAGACATGTATAAAACAATTTCAAAGGGAATTTTTATACCTTTTAGTCTCCTATGTAAATGCATATTCATTAGAGGCTATTTTTGCTGCTTATTTCTCTACTTTATACAATGCCTGATTGCTGGCATCAGTGGCAACAGAGTTTCATTTCTAAATGGGAGACCTAAGCACAATACAGAGGAAATGTTAAACTATTATTAAGCCACAAAAATCTAAAATGAGCACTACCTGCGAATGGAATATCACTGTCTACAGCTTACTGAGATCTGATTTCAAGGTGAACATTTACTTTACATAGTTACATAGGGTTGAAAAAGACCCATCCATCAAGTTCAACCCTTCCAAGTAAACCCAGCACACACAACCTATACTTACCAATCTATACACTCACATACATAAACTATACAACCACTAATACTAACTGTAGATATTAGTATCACAATAGCCTTGGATACTATGCTTGTTCAAGAACTCATCCAGGCCCCTCTTAAAGGCATTAAAGGAACAGTAACACCAAAAAATGAAAGAGCTTTAAAGTAATAAAAATATAATGCACTGTTGCCCTGCACTGGTAAAACTGGTGTGTTTGCTACAGTTACACTGCTATAATTTATATCAGGGGTGTCGAACTCAATCAGAGAAGGGGCCAAAATCTAAAATCCAGCCTAAATCGCGGGCCGAATGGTTTACTGAACAGTCATAAACTGACAACAGTACCCCCCATAGACAGTAGCCCCCACACAAAGTGCCCCCAATTGCCTCATACACAGTACCCCCCCATAGACAGTAGCCCCCACACAAAGTGCCCCCAATTGCCTCATACACAGTACCCCCCATAGACAGTAGCCCCCACACACAGTGCCCCCATACAAAGTACCCCCAATTGCCCCCATAAACAGTGCCGCTAAAAATAAGTACCCCCAATTGCCTCATCATACACAGTACCCCCCATAGACAGTAGCCAGCCCGCACACACAGAGCCCCCACAGAAAGTACCCCCAACAGACCAGTGATGTCGGCGGCTCCTTCTCTCTTATGCCGCGGCAACAGGCACTACTATAAGGTTGCGCCTCGTCGCTGACGTGTGACGTCATATGCACGGGTGCAACCTTATAAAAGGGCCTGTTGCCGCGGCATAAGAGAGAAGGAGCCGCTGGCGCTGACTGGTGCTGGCGAAGACTTGGTATGTTTTTGCGCAGAGTGCGCACTCTGCGTAGGGAGCGGCGGTGCTGGGTGCCCCCCTGGGAGTGCCCTACGCAGAGTGCGTACTCTGCGTATAGGGAGCGGCGGTACTGCACATCGGATGCCGGACTATAGGTCATGCCTCCTGAATCTTGCGTGACTTGTTATCTATGCGCATGCGTAATAGATAGCAAGTACGGCCGGTGAGATCACAAGCCTCCTATGTCACCATCATTGTGATGGAACACAGCGGCGTGCAGTGATGACAGCGCGGTGCGGGCCACATTGCAAGGCCTGGCGGGCCGGATTTGGCCCGCGGGCCTTGTGTTTGACATGTGTGATTTATATAATAAGCTGCTGTGTAGCCATGGGGGCAGCCATTCAAGATGGAAAAAAGGAGAAAAGGCACAGGCTATATAGCAGATAACAGATAAATTCTGTAGAATACAATAGTATTTTATCTGTTATCTGCTATGTGCCTGTGCCTTTTCTCCTTTGAATGGCTGCCCCCATGGCTACATAGCAGCTTATTTATATAAATTATAGTAGACTTCTGAAGTAAACACACAACTTTTACCAGTGCAGGGCAGCAGCACATTATATTTTAGTTACTTTTATACACTTTCATTTTTTGGTGTTACTGTTCCTTTAACAGAATCTGCCATTACCACATCTCTAGGAAGGGCATTCCACAACCTCACTGCCCTCACCTTGAAAAACCACCTACGCTGCTTCAAATGGAAACTCCGTTCTTCTAATCTAAAGGGGGGACCTCTGGTGCGTTAATCGTTTTTATGGTAAAAAAGAACATCCCCTATCTGTCTGTAATCCCCTCTAATGTACTTGTACAGAATAATCCTGTCCCCTCGCAAGCACCTCTTTTCCAGAGAAAACAACCCCAACCTGGACAGTCTCACCTCATAGTTTAAATCTTCCATCCCTTTTATCAGTTTAGTTGCACGTCTCTGCACTCTCTCCAGCTCATTAATATCCTTCTTAAGGACTGGAGCCCAAAACTGCACCACATACTCAAGGTGAGGCCTTACCAGGGACCTATAAAGAGGCAAAATTATGTCTCCATCCCTTGAGTCAATGCCCTTTTTTATACAAGAGAGCACTTTATTAGCTTTAGTAGCCACAGAATGACACTGCCTGGAATTAGACAACTTGTTATCTACAAAAACCCCTAGATCCTTCTCCATTAAGGATGCCCCCAACACACTACCATTCAGTAGATAGTTTGCATTTATATTATTTCTACCAAAGTGCATAACTTTGCCCTTGTCTACACTGAACCTCATTTTCCAGTTTGCTGCCCAGTTTTCCAATGTTGTCAAATCGCTCTGCAAAGCGGCAGCATCCTGCATGGAACTTATAGTTTTGCACAATTTAGCGTCGTCAGCAAAAATATAAACAGTACTGTCTATGCCCACCTCCAGGTCATTAATAAACAAGTTAAAAAGCAAAGGACCAAGGACTGACCCCTGCGGTACTCCACTAACCACACTGGTCCAATTAGAAAATGTTCCATTTATCACCACCCTTTGTACTCTATCCTTCAGCCAGTTCTCTATCCAATTACAAATATTATGTTCTAGGCCAATATTCCTCAATTTGATCATTAATCTTCTGTGAGGTACTGTATCAAACGCTTTAGCAAAATCTAAGTAGATGACATCAACTGCCACTTTAGAAAATATACTGTTGCAAACAGTACTGACAGTACAGAAAAAATATGTCACTTCTCTATCTGTTATTCTGTATTTCCATAACCCTGTCAGGGATAGAATCACATTAGTTTAAAATAGAATATAAATAATTTTACTGATAAAAATTGTATTATATTTTCAAATATAGCTGTCTTCTCTTGACATATCTATAAGTGGAAAGGGAAGCCCGATACAGCAATTGCTGAATAAGGGCGCATGACTGGGGGACAAACTGCCAGACAGGAGTTAATAGCTGGGGCTTAGTTATTTAACATTTGCGGGTGGAGCATAGGGAGTTTGAAGCAGGAGCAGCTAAGGAGGGCATCCATTTTGGAGAGAGAAACCGAATCCCATCCGCCCTCCCATTGTTACCATTTGTGTTATTACTACTGTGGCCTGGGTAATCGGTTAAGTTGACTCAAGAAGGTGAGTATTTTGGGGATACGGTGAGGCAAGAGTTAAGGGAGGATGGCCCGTTGTCACAGCCGGGCAGTGGGTTCCTGGCAATGGAGATAGATTTTGTTGGCAGTGCCGAGTTTATCAAGTCCCACATGTTCAATGGCACATGGTTTTGAAAGTTTCCTCTCTAAGAGCAATGGGTCTCTGGGAGATAATACGTTTTATATATATATATATAATACCTTGGTTGAAGCATGCAATCCTGAGTGCGGTAATAAACATGTAACCATTATGAACATTTTGCAACAGTATATACATAGAATTTCTATTATGATAAGGATTTGTAATTGCTAAATTCACTGCCTTATGGGGTAAGTGGTTAAGGATTACATTTTTAGTATGTATTACTGTAAGTAAAATATTAATAATTTTGCTTTAGGATATAGTTGCTAAGATGCTCCATGTTGATCCACATCAACGGTTGACAGCCACTCAGGTGCTACATCATCCTTGGATAGTTAACAGAGAATATCTCTCACAGAACCAACTCAGTCGACATGACTACAGATTAGTCAAAGTAAGTACTAACATGAATGCCTACCAGTTATAAGCTGTAATACTATTTATATTCATTTACAGTCATTTAAAGTACAGCATGTATTCACCAGAGAGGTGCAGCACCTGCACTTTAGATCAAGGTACAGTAGACTTATCAAGTGCAGCTTATGTTGTTTTAAGGACACTGTATTCTATTGGCTCTTTCTCTTTACAGTTAAAAAGAATGGCACTCATACTGTGATTCAAAAACATATGAAGATTTTATAGTATTGATAGGCTGTTTTGCATTTTTTCCTGACCTTTTCGCAATAATTTCTATGACACAGAGACAAATTAGTCCCTACATTTATTCCTTATAATAAAGTATTACAGTAATGCTAAACTAACATTTTCCCTTTAACCTCTTGCGTATATTTACATCACTATTATCGAACATGTGTTTTCCACAGAGGCAAGAATGTGAGGATTTTAGCACCCTTATTTGGGGAGGGCTAAAGCAGAGTGCAGGACCTATACTTTCCTGTCCTATACAACTAATTTGTCGCTGTAGTCGGCTTTGAAATCAGTATCAGTCTGTGTTTTTATATTCTCCTCACTGCTTGCCTGACTACAGAAACAATGTTGTATAAATCAGCTCTCATTAAGCTAAAACTCCACAAATGCCTTCCATGCTTCTATGATTCTCCTTCTGTCAATCACAGAACATGCAAGTCATAGTGGCAACTGGAGTCATGGCTGAAGGAGAGCTGACTACAGATATAATATTTAGTTGTACAAATAGTCAGGACAAGCAGTCTTGTGATTAGCACAGGCACGTTCTGTCCCATATTGAGAATTCTGCAGCTGTTTGATTTAGTGTTACTGTAAGCTAGCAATGATATGGCTTTGAATGTTTACAACAACTAGATCCCTGTCACCCACACCCATGTTCCTATTAAACAAAGAATAGTGTACAAACTCCTTCTCTTAACCTTCAAAGCCCTCCATTCCTCTGCCCCTCACTACATCTCTTCCCTTGTGTCTCCGTACGTTCCTGGCTGACTCCTTCGTTCCTCGCAGAGCAACCATTTGGTTGCGCCCCCACTACTACTGCTGTTTCCCGCATTAAACCTTTCTGCCTTGCTGCCCCTTACATTTGGAATGCCCTCCCCGATTTCCTCCGGAGAGAATCCTCCCTCAGTCTTTTTAAATCTAAACTTAAAGACTACCTTTTGGAGCACTCACCCAGCACCTGATCTAGGAACTGGCACTTATATTGTAGTGTCACCCCCTGTGACCTACAGCACTTACATTTGCCCATTTGTGTCTGTTAGTTACCCCTCCCATATAGATTGTAAGCTCTACGGGGCAGGGACCTCGTTCATCTTGTTTCTGACTCTTATTGCAACTGTACCTTGTATTTATTTGTATTTATTGTTGTACTTTGTATTTATCCATTATCTTTAACCCCCTGTTTGTATTAATGTATTCTACTGTACAGCGCAGCGTACATAAGTAGCGCTTTATAAATAAAGATATACATACATACATACATACAGAGACCCCTCCAAGCACTAGATATAAAAGTAAGAGAAGGGTGGTCTGGAACAGGATTGAAAGATGTGAGGGTGCCCTGAGTGGTACAGAACAAAGATTGTGGGGTCTTTGTTAGATAAGATATTCATCTAAATATAGAAATCACCAACCAGCAGGTCAACATTTTCCTAAATTTACCATGTCATGCTCTGGATATCTCCATCTCTACAGAGGAAAAACACTGCTTATTAGATGCCTTGGAAATTATTTTATAGATCCCTTCTAGTTTATTAAATAGTAACACCAGTTATGCAATGCACTAAATTCAAGCAGTCTACAAAAGTAAGCCCTATCAGTCAAGCCCCACTTTAAGGTCCAGTCACTGGCCAGTGCTGATATACCAATATATTCCTATAGCTGTATTCATTTCATGAGCTGAAGGGTGAGGACAGCAAATGCACATTAGACACTAATCTTTAAGTGGCTTTCAGGTGTGTATAGGAAAGTAAATGGTCATTCCCCCAAATTCACATCCTAACTATATTAAGTCTGAGCCACCCCACCATAGTTCCCAGCTCCCAAAGGGGGCAGCCCCAGCAATTGGGCAAAATCTGAAAAGGAACCTGTGTACCTGCTCAGAACTGAAGTATTGGTTTCTAAAATAACTGAAAGGCAGAGCGTTTGTATGACTCTTCATTTGTTAAAACATCACCTGGTGTTAAGATTGGTAACCCAAAACCCAGAACAATTGCCAAGGTCACAGTCGCAGCTCACACTTCTGCCTATGACAGCCTCCTTTGGCTTTGGGTGGAGCCCTCCGCTACTCGGGTGCCACTAGGTCTTAAAGTGAGAGGATCAAGACAAATGTTCTGAGCAAACAAGGGAACCAGAATGTAGCATGAGTACTGAGGGAGATTACAAGAATCAGAATCAGGCTGGCCAGATCAAAACCAAAACAGCAGCGCAGTACAAAACCAGGATCCAGAAGAGAAGTCAAACAGGAAAAGGGGTCAGTCCAGACAGAGTTCAGTCAAAGTCAGGATACAGGCAGGGGCCAAAACCAAATAGACAGAATAGAAAGTGCACCCAGGAATTGTGCTAGATAGACCTATAATGGGCATAGAAGGAAATGCGAGGTGAGGATTTATAGGTTGGATAATTGGATATTTGGAACAGGTGTGGGTAAATAGAGACCAACTATAGCCATCATTCCTGCCTGGAAAACTAAGGATATTATTGAAGTGAATGAGGAATCTAGCAGTCTGCTCAAATAGGTGAGAGGTAAGAAACCTACATAGTAAGAAATGGGTTCCTGGTTCAAATCTAGGCAGGATGTTATACCTGAACAGTCATCTTTAAAGTATGTTAACAGCTATATTTATCATTGAGATTTATAATATGCAGATTGAAATAGTTCTGTTTGACATTTGAATCTGTCTGTGTCTACCTTCCATTGTAAGCTCTGGAATTTGGTTCAGATATTCTTCCCATGCTTCTCTATAACTGCTAGGGATGCCTCCAATGGTAAAGCCAAAATTCATTTGGTGAGTTTTGGATTTAATCAAATATAAAATATTATATACCTATATTACTTATTCAGAGGATAACCTCATCTCTATATTTGCTGTTAGATTACAACAATGTACTGTACATTGTTTTAATCTATAATTGTTTCAAGTTGGAATTTTCTGTTTTTCAGGCTGCCATGGAAGCTACATATTTTGCTTTGAACCACAGGCCTTTAGCACCAAAGCTAGAACCAGTGAACTCATCCACCTTAGCCAAGCGAAGAGGCATGAACAGAGTTACCTCCACCCGTCTATAGTTGTATGAGAAGATTGTTACTCCAATGCAGCTTTAGTGCTAAGCTGGACACTTAAAAAGTCCTCATACAAGATTATTTCTCCCAGATAACTGACAATACAAGATTTGTACTATATAGATAATAATTTATAAAAGCAACTTAATCAACTTATTTATAATTGTAACTGTATACTGTATATACTGTTATATAAAGATGAAAACCAAAAATAAAGGAATTCTGCATAGACCAGACTAAAAAGCTAAAGCTGGTTCCCTATACCCTATAACCTAATATTAGTTTATTAATGCTAAATTAACTATTTGGTTATTTTCAGTGCCATGGACACCTATTGCTAAAAAGATAACTATATAAATAATAAAAGACCAGAAATCTTTAACAAGGATTATGTTGTATAGTGCACAGAAAATAGAGGCTTTGATTAATAAACCTAATCTGTTGCCTTACTTTGAGCAATGCAGATTGATGTACATTCCAGGTATTTATTGCTGGTATCCTGCCATTTAATGCAACATTGTGGAAGGGATCACATTTGGAATTGTTGATTTTTGCTTATTTTGTATAATAATATAGAGCATAATATAGAGCAACTTTTATGGCCACCTTAAAGGGGACCTGTCACCTTAAGAAATAATTCCAAATGTAGTTCTATCATGTTAGTTGAGCAAAATAAACTTCACTTACACTATATAAATAATCTAAATCTTGTTTCCTTCAGTCTTGGAATTACACAATTCCAGCAAGCAGGCAGCCACCATTTTGTGGACACTGTTATTTAGAGAAGCTTTGCATCCTGTCAAAATCTTGTTTATGTGATTGAATTGAGGGCCAGATGCTCAAACCCATGCACTGGTTACACAATTAGATGGTAAGGAGAGAGGGGGAGAGTGAGGAGTGCAGTGACATCTAGGAAGTGCTGAATGGAAAGTTAAAGTTATTGTCTGCCCCGCCTCTATGCCTAAGGCAAAAAAAAGTCAAACTCAAACTTTAAAACTAGATGATTCCTTAAATTCTTAGCTAAATAATTTTTCCATGCCTAAAGTTGCCGCCTGGCTGGTTAAAAGAATACTGAAATTGAACTCTGATTTAAAGGAACAGTACCACCAAAAAATGAAAGTGTATCCAAGTAATTAAAATATATTATACTGCTTCCCTGTACTGGTAAACGTTATGGGTTTGCTTCAGAAAGACTATTATAGTTTATATCAGGGATCCCCAACCTTTTATACTCGTAAGCCACATTTAAGTGGAAAAAGTGTTGGGGAGCAACACAAGCATGGAAATGGTTCCTGGAGGTGACAGGAAAAGCTATAATTGGCTACTTAATAGCCCCTATGTGGACAAGCAGCCTACACAACGCTCTGTTTGGCATTATACTTGGCTTTTATACAACCAAAACTTGCCTCCTTACCAGAAATTAAACAATGAGCACCTGTTTTGAGGCCACGGGAAGCGACATCCAAGGGGTTGGGGAGCAACATGTTGCTCACGAGCCACTGGTTGGTGAACACTGGTTTATATGTATAATGCCACTGTGTATCCATGGGGGTAGCTATTCAAACTGAAATATGGCTAAGGGCAAGCTACTTGTAATGGCTAATAAACACCAGACAATACCCTGCCATAGACAATACTGAGAATTACCTCTGCTAAAACACATATAGAGACAATTAATAGTAAATGATCATTACTGTATTGTATTTTCGTAGCCGCAACAAAGCTCGGTGTGTCTTCACCCTAAATGGCATAGGTAACATAGCAGATAATAGATAAGTTCTGTAAAACACCATTGTATTCTACAGAGCTTGTTATCTGCTATCTAACCTGTGCCTTTTCTCCTTATGTCCAGATTGAATGGCTACTCCCATGGATACACAGCAACACACACACAACTTTTACCAGTGCAGGGCAACAGTACATTATATTTTAATTACTTTTGGGGTGCCTGCCCTATGCCCGATGTCTGCCCCAAACACAGCTTTGATAATAAATGCCCTCCCAGCTGGAGTTAATATACATTCACATGTATGTCTTTAATTGAGCAAAACCATTAACTTCTTATAATTTAAATGTAGAAAGAGGGGAATAGCTGGAGATTTACTTATTATTTCACTTATTTCAACTTTGTAAAAGCACATTTAGGGACTGATTTATCATACCCTGATATTATTTACTGGTCTGTAATGCTCAGTGAAAAACATTTAATAATTTATTTTCTGAGCTGAAATAATTGTTTCTAGAGAGTAAAAAAATTGCATGCAGATAGTAAGCATTCAATAGTGTTGAGAACGACAACTTAATTAAACAGAATGCTCAAAGCAGTTCAACACATCCTGACTAATTAACGCAGGTATCCTCTTTGATGGAGGCGTCAATTCATGAAAAACTTTCCCGGTCTGAACAGCAAATTCTACACTGAAATTCTATGCAAATTACATTTTTTTTTAAAAAGAAATGTGACTCCACCAGTGTTGGTGGCTTAATATTTTTTTTAATCATTAAACTTTACAGAGACTGTTCAGCATTCACACCAGTTCCTGCCCAATGGGGCTTACTATCAAATTCAGTTAAATTTCCTGTTTTTAAAATGTGCACAGAGAAAAAAATTTTCTTGCTTGTAATTAACCCTAAAAATCTAAAGCCGACAATTCACCAGCTAAAATTTGTCGAGATCATGTAGAAATCAATGGCAGATGTTACTGCGCTCCCATGGAGGATCTTTATTTGCTTGGAAGCTGAGGTTTTTTTGATTTTTTAACACTTGTTTTTTGTGCAACAATTCGAAAAAGTAGAGGTTTTGGTGCAACAGTTCAAAAAAGTTGCAGTTTTGTGGCTCTTTCATGCATGTACTTTTTCAGTTCAGGCTTTTTAGTAAATGTCAGACATTTGTGGAAATTAGTTTATTCAAATTTTTAAAAATAAAAAAAATGATTAAAGTTTTAGTAAATCTGTATTTTTGTCTCATAGAAAGAAAACAGTTTAAAGGACACATAAAGTCTACATTTTTCTACAGTATATATAAGTTGGTCACATCTCCCCCACCCAAATCACATCAATTGTATCGCTCTGTTCGCTAGCACCATCACATTTTCATAAAACTAATAGCAGCTTTCATCCAGTGGCCATTTTTCCACATGACACATCACCAGTGACACTTACATCTGTAAAGAGCACATGTGCACAAAGACCCTTATTTAGAGTAAATGTCATTGTGAATGCAGGCTTACACAGGCAGAACTTCCTTTGATTAAAAGTTCTGCTTTGATTACCCACTGTAATGGTTAAGCTGACTCTGGCAGGAGAGGAGGTCAGGGGAAAAAAATAGAAGCAAACATCTAAAGCAGATTTTCTATGGGAACCAGCAATGCCACCTCTTCATTTATTGCTAGACTGGAGGGTGTGATAAGTAATCTGACCTGAGAAGAACTGAGCATGCCCAGTAGCCAACAAAGTAAAGTAAATTCCTGAAGGAGGTGGTCGAGTGAGTTAGAGGAGGAGAGCTGAAGCCTTACTATTAACCTACTATTAACAACCAGAGTGGCTTCCAAATGGCCCTGCTATGGTGGTTGCTAAGATAATGGTACCAACCCTCTATTCCAACCCCTGGTCAGCCTCTTTGCTCACTTCCAAACCAGTCACTAACTAGACTACATTGTTTATAATCCCTTGGTACCAAACTTGGCTAAGGGGCTTCCCCTCCTACCCTTGTCATAGCCCTGTTTCCTCCACTGGTCCCCGAGGCCCACTATTTTGTTACCCATTTCTGGTGTATTGGTGTCATTTCTCCTTGAAGTCTTGGCAGTCTCCATGTTTGGCTGAGGTTTATTAGTTAGTGCACAAATAAATAATATGAAAAACTTTTAATTTCAGATTTGTATATACATGTTTATTTATTTATTTTTTAATTTACATCAGATTTCTTAGCTTGTTTATTAACTAAATCCAGAATATAATTGAAAATCTGTTTCAATATTAAAACGGAAATGGCTTCTGTGAAATGTTACTGAAAAGACAGTAAAACAATAATTTGGTTGGCTAGGAAGTTGCACTGGAAGAGTTAACTGGAAGTAAAGACAATATTGCCCCTAAAAAAGAAATTAGTATTTTTCCTAATAAATGGATAACATTTGTAATTGTATACCTTGAATAATCTTTTATCTGTTTTTACAACCCTGCATTTTAATTGTTCTTGAAATCACATTTGTTAATAAATGAAACAACTTGTCTTGTAAAATGTCTGCCTATAAACAATACATACACATGTGTAGAGAAGCCCCACCCCCATTATTATTGATTGACATATTTAGAGCTGGCGCAAAGGAGCCCTGTAATTAAACACCTGCCTTGGCCAGCCATTAAGTAAAGGGATTTTATTGAATGCTGCACCTCAAGATATCTGACATTAACCTCATCACATGCAACTTTATGCCGCCCTTTCCCTTGCAGGTGCAAGTTTTGCCTATTTTCATGTGATTTATAAACCAACACAAACTATTATCTAGCACAACACCATGGGGCTCATTTATAAGCACTTGGCAAATTTGCCCCTGGGCAGTAACCTATGGTAACCAATCAAATGTTTGTTACCACTGCTCAACTGTCAGCTGGTGGAAAAAAATCAGTTGCTGATTGGTTCTATGGGTTACAGCCCATGTTTATAAATAATCCCAATTATCTCTGATTGAGCTGGGCACAATTACACTGAAATTCTAGTAATAAAGTAAAATTTTTGAAAACTGTATATTGGTCAATTATTTTTTAACTTTGCAATGCTTCAGTAAATAATCTGTTTAATAGTTTGAATAAATGTTAGTGTATGATTTTAGGTAGTATTCAATGACTTTCTTGTGCATATGTATTCTTATAGTAGATTTATATCAGCTCTTGTTATCAGGTGCTATTTTAAATACTGTGAGCAGTTCATGGTACTTGTTTAACAAGATAATCACAAGGTAACAACTATCCAGGCCCCTCCTCTGGCAATATTTGTGTTTGAGGTGTTTGTGGTGACCCAAGCAATAGCAGTACAATTAAGTACAAGTAAGGTGCATACTCTCTTTAAGTGGGTGTCTGTGCATAAATATTTAGTAGTATGGGATCTATTATTTAAACATGAAATAAACCAAATAGAATTGTTTTCCTGCCAATATGGAATATGCAAATTAGCTAGGATCAAGTAAAAGGTACTGCTTAATTATTACAGAGAAAAGGGATATAATCTGAAAAAAATGAATTATTTGCTTACAGTGGAGTCTATTGGAGATTGACTACCTCTATTTTTTAGCGCTCTAAATATCAGATTTTCAGATAGTAATTTAAACTGCCTGATTCATTGGGGTTTATTTATCCTTCCTTTTAAAATGGACTGCAGAGAGCTGCATCCCCCTAATGAATACAGTTTCTGTGTTTGTCAGCACTGCATTCATGAGGGACAGGATTATTCAGACACAAAAGTTAGTGACACAGGATGCACTAGTACCCTGTATATACTGCTTACAGGTGGTAAGCCAACACTGTGCTTTGAGCCTTTTTGCATGAAATGCAGAGTGCTGCACCACCCTGCTGCAAGCTAGAAGAGCAAGAGCACTAAGTTGTGTGCTTTTGTACCACTAAATGCTCCTGCATTTGCTGTAGGGGCAGCAATAAATGAGCCCTATTGTATTTATTGTAAAGGTGAGTTTCTCTGCAGCAATACATTTAGTGTCCTGATTTTTCATGACTGAAGGTTTACTCTGAAATTTATTATGTAATAAAAGATACATAGATTGCTACAGGTCCAGTTACCTACAGCAACCAGTCAGAAGGTGGCATTTACTAGTCCTGTGTTTAAAAGCAAACATTTTATTGATTTCTATAGGTTTTTGCTCATGGGCAGACTTTGTACCTTTTATTATGTATGGGGGAAAGGAAATTTGCTCTACTTTGCCAGCTCAAATACAGTGCAGTAAAAGTTTTATTTAACTGGTTATACTGAATATAAATGACTACGATATGTATCTACACTTCTAATGCACATCTGCACAAAAATTCAAATTAGCATTTTATATGCAAAGGATACTGAGAGCACACAGGATGCAGGAGACTGGTCAACAACACGGAGTCTCCCACCTGTATCATGAGAGATATACTTTCTGCATATGGGACTTTATTTGTGACTGTTTATAGAAATACAATTAAAAAAAGCTAGTCAATCATATTTTACTGGTAAGCTTTCTTTCAGAAAATATATACTTCTATTGGATTATATTCCCACAAGAACAAAAACAAAACTGAGCATGCATTTGTAATTAGCTCATAAAAATATCAAACATTAAATAGACACAAATATTAAACTTTCTAAATCTATGAATGTCCATACAGCCGACTGTATAGTGGCACCTGTTTTATATCCTATTTCTACTGTTCTCTGCATTGTGGATATCAGCATTTTCATCATTTTCATGCTAGAGCATATACAAGCATACAGTATTCTAAATCTTATGTGATTTTTACCCTCTTGTGGATATCACTGTGCTTATAGTAAATAGAAAACAAAAGGGATGGCTTTTGTGTCTGTTTCCCTTTTATTTGTTCTCTCCACATAGTTTTGCCTCATTAACTGCCTTTTGTAATTCACAAGTCCACAGTAGCTGCAACCAGAGTAAATTAGAACCCCAGCCTGTTATTTTTTCCACATATCAATGATGGAAATTTGCTAGATAAGAGAGCTATTATGACCTGATAGGTCCTATGCAGCATGTAAAATTAAGCCTTAACAAGGTTCACTTGCCACAAGTAACCTTCATCAGAAAGGTTTACAATGGGTGACTTAGTTGCTTGAATTGCCCCAAGTTTTTATGTATTGGCAATATTCCAGCCGTCACCAACTGATCACATAGCAATGCTGGCAATGTATATCATGAAGTTTTTAAATGCCGGGAAATTTAACTTAAGAAGCTGTTTCGATGAGAAGTGCGGCATTTTGAAGTTTACTCAGCCATTCCAGTTTTCATGTACTACATATATTATAACTTATATTGATGAAAACCTTCATATGCATATTGGTCTCTTTTATTGATAAGGTCCAGGTTGCTATTGGGGCATGTTGCATGTAATTGTGACTTAATGTGATATTTACAATTATAATTCTTCCTGTGTTAAAGGAACAGTAACACCAAAAAATGAAAGTGTTTTAAAGTAATTAAAATATAATGTACAGTTGCCCTGCGCTGGTAAAACTGGTAAGTTTGCAACAGAAACGCTACTATAATTTATATAAATGAGCTGCTATGTCAACACGGGGGCAGCCATTGAAGCTGGGAAAAGGAGAAAAGGCACAGGCACATAGCAGATAACAGATAAGCTTTGTAGAATATCATGGGGTTTTATCTGTTATCTGCTAAGTAACCTGTGCCTATTCTCCTGTAAATGGCTGCCCCCGTGGCTACACAGAAGCTTTATTATATAAACTATAGTAGTCTTTCTAAGAAAAACACACCAGTTGTACCAGTACAGGGCAGCATTACATTATATAGTAATTACTTTTATACACTTTAATTTTTTGGTGTTACTGTCCCTTTAAACTTGGGGCAATATAAGAGGTTGTGGGTGGGATCCCCTTTCTTGCCAACATACATCAAGGACAGGATATAGCTTCCCTTGGAACTCTGTTTGAAAGGCATATAATGGTATGAGCTCATCTTGGCTGTCAGCATTGTAGAAGATTAGTTCTCCTTTTTCATAATCCAAGAAAATACCAATTCGCTGGGGCCGGTTGGTAACGGGCAAACACACACTTGGGGTTGTGAATGCTTCATAAATTCGACCCTCTTTGAGCCCAATTAACCACGCTCCTGCCTCAGGTGTTCGAATCAGTTTACCTTTACGACTAACTGTGCCCTTAACAACACCAATTCTCCATTTTGGTTTGGTCCCAACAATCACTTCCCAGTAATGTTTGCCTGTGGAGAATCCACGTGTTGCAAGAACACAACTGCTATAGTCAAAGCTTTCAGGGCTGCTGCCTCGACGACTGGCGAGTGAACGGCACTGCACTACAGTGTCTCCCTTAGACAACTGCAGAAAGGGATGTGCAGTAAGAGGGTCCAGCTTTAAGATCTCTGGAGCTATGAAAATGAGAAGTAATAGACAGCTGAAATATAGAACATAATGAAAAATCTGAAGTTTTAGCCTTGTAATATATGAACCTCCCAGATACATTGTTTATTATCTTTTTGGACAGCATAAAAGACTGCAGCCCATGTGAAGAGGCACCAAATTAGTAAACTGAACCAAAAAAACAATTAGTACATATATGTATGGCTTTCCCAGTTGCATTAGGTGCAATGTGACCTTCCACATAATATATTGGATAAAATCCAGCCCTAAAGTTGTTTTGTTAGATATCCCCACAGCTAACCTATATTATTAAGCCAGCATAAAGCCTGTGGATCAAATTAGTGTGTCACTATAAAAGTGTCGCCCCGTTCAATATATAGCTGCTGATCAATGGGCACTAGATTTTAATAACTCAAAACCATCACAGGAAGGCTTCCCCAGCTCAGGTTAGAGCTATGCTTCTGTACATAAGAATGGCATACATAAAATTGTTTGAATGTATTAAAGCAATTCTTAAAATTGTCCCTAAGCAATTAAAGAAGTGCCTTAAAGGGGGCTTGAGGCTGAAGATTTGTTGAGGAGAATCTTTAAGAATGGTAAATTGGGTTAATCTGAATCTTAAGAGTGGTTGGTACATTTTGTAGCTTTAGGAGCACAAAATGATAGTGGCACCGCATAGTTACTAATAATTATTTAATATTATTTAATTCTCATGATGTTCCTCACCAGGTAAAATCCTTCTTTGTAGCCTCTTCCATACTGTGAGCTTGATGTCGTCTTGTCGGAACCCAGGCTTGAAAGAGACTGCATTGTAAGATGCATCACTACTACCAGGAGGAGGGACCTGGGAACTTAAGTCGATAAAGATTTATTATGCTTGCAAAAAACACTATCATTACCATTATCCTCATTAAGAAAGTTTACTGTAAAGCCCTTACCTGGAAGTCACAACGGCATAGTTCTGTAATCAAAAGTAAATAAGATAATTTTAAGTGGAATGATATGAAATAGTTTTAGAGCACAGAATAAGTCTTATCAACTAAAGATTAACATTACTTTTCATCACATGAAAATAAGTATTCTTATTTTGCTCTATGGTAGGTTTATCAGGGTGTGACTTAGCATATGGGATTTGCTTATTAATCTGGATTATAAAGTAAAAATTACTGTATACACAGTTGAAGTATGACATGTGAGTTACAAAAAGTTACAAAACACTGGACACACTTGCATGGTTAATGGAAAAATTGCCATCATTTTGCGATGATTCAGGAAAACTGAGACAAAGAAACAAACCGTATATACTCGAGTATAAGCCGATCCCAATATAAGCTGAGGTACCTAATTTTACCTAGGAAAACTGGAAAAACTTATTGACTTGAGTATAAGCCTAGGGTGGGAAATGCAGCAGCTACTGCTAAGTTTCAATAATCAAAATAATTACCAATAAAATTACATGAGGTATCAGTGGGGTATATGTTTTTAAATATTTATTTCAAAGAAAAACAGTAAACTAGCTCTGTAAGTGGAGAAGAGGGTCAACAAAAACAATATGGTATCAACAATAATACCATAAGAGTACTACCCCCTTAGCTCAATCAGCAACCAAGCTAAACCACAAAGAATATAGAATATGCAGTGCAGTGTGTAGTGCAGAATGGGAAATGTGAGGATGGTAGATGAAGATGAATTTTCATCTGGAGGGACCCATGGCACCCGACTCAACTATAGGCCGAGGATGACTTTTTCTTCTTCGTGGCTTTTCAAGACTGATCAAATAGTAGTCATAAAATATTGAAAATTAAAAACGCACTCCAATGCTTACGAAGAATAACTGAAAACAACAGTATCAGCCTCAGTGCAGGTACACGCAGAAGAGTGTAGGTCTGCCTGGAAAATGTGAGCGCACCCATTTTTGGGACAACCTATACTCTGCTCCATTGTATTTGAGTGAACTACTTTTTATCACTCGTTTCCATACATCAGTGGCAATGATTTATATCCCTTACTCGAATGAACTGCAGGTGGTTCTCGTTTCCAAGACTTTCAAGCTCCCTCTCCCTTGCTTGCACCATGTTTAGTATCTCATTTTTGTTCTGAAGCTGTGCTTCAATGGAGCTGTTGATATCTGCAGCCTTCTTGGCTACTGACTGTAGGAAATGAGCCTCTTCTTCTGCAATATATTTTTGCAGCTCTCGGAATTCTTTGCGTATCAGGCGTTGGAAGACATCTGACTCATTCTGTTAGGTGAGAAAACAGATGCAGCATAAACATACATCTTTCACTTTAGTCAATATGGCAGTATGTCTATCATCTATGCCCTGTACCCCAAAAAAAAACTAAACTTAGTCCCAGTACACAGAATGTTGACAAAAAAATATGCTAATGTTCAAATCCATTATGCAACAATTAATTAGCATAATCTATTTGTATTTGATTTAATATGAAAACTGTTTACTCTGCTTTCCATGCACAATAAGTTTGACTAATTCATTTTTTTTGTTCAAGTTCACAAGTCATCAGTTATTAGCTGCAATAATATCTTCAGCACAAAATGGGAAATTTAAAGGGTAGTATATACCATTTTTCAATGAGCTTAATGATTGCGGCTTGAGCTAAACATACATTTTGCCTATTTTTTAAATAAATAAATGTCTATATTTTTTATTTCTTGCACTTAACAAAAAATGAAACTGGTTTCATTTTTATACTTTCTGGTTCTGATAAGCAGAGGAGAAGCTAATAGAATACCGTTCTTATATCAATAACATCTATATTTTAAGAAATATATATATCAAATCTTTAACATCCTTTAGTGCAGATGGGTAGTTTTAAAAAGCAGGGAGACAGGGATTTTTCCATGACAAGCATTTTTTTTGGTGCAGGGAACCAAACACAGGAACTATACCTGGAAGTTAAAGACAACATGGGTTTGAGACTTTTGTTAAATAGTCCATGGTCACAAATATTTAATGAAATCTTATCTCAGCCTCTGTAAAGGACATTCTCCAAGGACGTATGTCTGTCAGTGTGACTAGCTGTATAATCATTGTGTGCAAAGCTGTGTGTAGATGGGTGTGTATTTGTGTCAATAAATAAAAAATACAGAATGATCTCACCCTACTCTCACCCCACTTATCCAGCAGAACAAAAAGAATTGAACTGATTTAAGCATATCTACTTTATTTATTAGTAGGTGGCAGTTACTCGTGTATATATTCATTAAAATGAATGGCTCTAATTATTTGCTAAATTCAAATGTGAATAAAGAGCGTCAGAATTATTATTACCTATTAATATTTGTAAGTTTTGGGCTTGGTTACATGGTCATGGTCACAAACAATTAAGGTAGCCATACACGCACCAATATTATTCATTTCATAAGATAATGGTGAGAGACCCATGGTGAGGTGGCCAATATCGGTAAAATTCTTGGATATCTGTTGTCTTATCGATTTTGCAGGACTGAAAATTTTGATCGAACATCATAACATTATTGCTGTCATCAGATGAGGTTGAAAAATTCCTTTGTTTTTACCTGCATTTGACAATTCAGCTTTTAAGGTTAGTAGAGTGGATAAACAATCTATTCCAAACCGCATGGTCACAAATATCTCTCTTATCCCCTGTGAAGGACACACTCCAAGGACGTCTGTCTGTGTGACTAGCTGTATAATCATTGTGTGCAAAGGTGTGTGTAGGTGGGTGTGTATTTGTGTCAATAAATAAAAAATACAGAATGATCTCACCCTACGCAAGTCGTATCCAGCAGAACAAAAGAATGGAATTCATTTAAGCATATCTACTTTTACTTAATTCATTAAGCATAATTAGTTAGTTACTCATGTATATATACAGTATATATATATATATATATCAGAAACATCTCTTCATATTCTAACACAGGCTAATTAACCCTTCCACTAATCTGAGAGTAAGTTTCTCTTTTTTGCAGTGACTTGGCAACATTGTTGCAGAAAGGAAACATTGTTGGCAGACAGCACTGCAAACTGTAGGTGGTTGACTTTAATAAAGCACCTTTTCCATAATAAATTTAGTCATTTTTTATTCTGGTCAGTTTGCCTTGTATCTGCCCATCTAAATTTCTGTGGTATTCTTCTTCCACTAGCTGAACGTTTGAACCTCATGGGGATACTGGTGAGCACATTAACAACGTGGCATTATCAGTTTTAATTCACAGTATGTATATGTCATTATAAATTCCCTTAAAGGAACAGTAACACCAAAAAATTAAGGTGTATAAAAATAATTTATATATTATGTACTATTGCCCTGCACTGGTAAAAGTTGTGTGTTTGCTTCATAAACACTACTACAGTTTATATAAATACCCTGCTGTGTAGCCATGGGGGCAGCCATTTAAATTGAAAAAAGGAGAAAAGGCACAGGTTACTAAGCAGATAACAGATAAGTAGCATAGATTCCCATTGTATTCTACACAGTTTATCTGTTATCTTCTTATGTAACCTGTGCCTTTTCTCCTTTTTTCAATTTAAATGGCTGCCCCCATGGCTACACAACAGCTATTTCTATTAACTACAGTAGTCTTTCTAAAGCAAACACACAACTTTTACCAGTGCAGGGCAACATTACATTATATTTTAATTATTTTAAAACATTTTTATTTTTTTGTGTTACTGTTCCTTTAACTCTCCCTTAATTCCCTTAACGAGTGTAGGGTAATGTAATAGTAGGCAATGGTAATCAGCAAAAAACAGCAGCAGCCAAAATAACAGACAGACTTTCACTGATAAACAGCAGAGAGGTGTATTTTCTACTTGATGGCAGCAGCAGTCAAAGACAAATGTCAAAAAGGGTACTTTTTAGTCTACTGTATTTCAACTGGCTTACAAGCACCCATAACTGATGCCAATTGCCCCCATTCACTTAAATGGGAAACACTGGAAAGTGTAGGTGTATATCATTTTTGGTGCCAAATCACTCAAATAAAAAAATATGGCTATTTCACATGGCTGACAAAATGTTTCATGTGACGTTTCCGTAAGGGTTGTAGAGGTTTCCCAAAAGATAATATAACAAAACCGTAACTCACTATAATGCGAGTCTTGTTGTTAATGAGTTTGCTGATATGTTCCTCCAAGCTTTTCCTCTCTTTTTGCACCTCTGTAATCAAGGCAGACACCTCCTCCTGTAAAATGGTATGTCAGAGTGTAAGCTTTGAAAAAATATTTAAATGTTCTTATTTAAGGTGTTGTTGCTTACTAACAAAACTAAATTGCAATATCAGCTTCAAACTATGATACTATCGTTAAATCCTGGGAACCCTTACCCTAATTAGTAAAAACAGTAAAAGACTTAATGCAATCTTTAAGACCTAATACTAAGGTAGTAAACCTTTTTTTCCCAATTGTACAGCTATGGCAAATTGTAAGACTCCTTGCTTTTTTTGTCTCTTGCAGGGCTGCTTTAAGGAATAAGTAAACCTTTGTTTTAAAATCTTTAAAATTACTCTGTACAGCCCACAGAATAGCATACTTTTCTCCCTGCATCCAGATTTATGTCATTTCTTTATTACAGCCAGTTCAACTAAAGCTCTTTTACTGAGTTCATTGTCTATCATGAAGCTCCGCCCCCTCTTGTTTTTTGGGCACTCCTCTCCAATTATGATGACATCAAAAAGGTGCCTACTGCGCATGTCTGATTAATTTTAGTTGGAACAGAGGCGGTGAGCATGCCCAGAAGGCACCTCGTTGGAGAGAGAATGAGTACTTACAAAGCAAAAGGGGCAGAACGTCATGCTAGACAAGAAAGTCTGTAAAAGAGCTGCTGTTTAGCTGCTTGCAATAAAAAAATTAATAAATCTGCATGCCGGGAGAAAGGTATGTTTTTCTGGGGGGTTTTAAAATAAAAGGCTTACTTATCCTCTAAGGTACTGGTAGGAAAAGGGCAAAGATCCATCAGTGGGCACCCACAGCCAACTTCATTTTATGGTTTCTCATGAAAACTTATGGACTTTAATTTTTTTAATTTTTAACTGAAAAAAGTTTTTCTCATTGAGTTGAATAAGGAAATGAGTCTTTCTCATCTAACTGAATCATTCCCTAAGCCTTCAGCAGAGGGGGCAAAATTGTCCTTAAAAAAAAACTAAACTTCTTGGTTGGCACAAACAAGATCCCTCCACAAATGGATTTATAAAAATATATTACAGAATGTTGTTCTAAGGACATGTTAGGGCACATAAGCTGTGTTTATGGGAACAATATTCTTTCTATTTTTGCAAATAGTGGGGTACTATTTGTGCCAGCCCAAATCATATTTTTGTGGATAGTACAATGGCAAAATCTTATTCTCTGCAAAATTCATCCCCTTTAAGTCTTGCTCTGATGAGTTTAAATTAAACAGAAATAACATTATTTTGAAGAATGCATTTTACTTTCTAATCTAATAGGAAGATCTATATATATTTACCTTCATTCTGCTGTATACACTGGTGAGTGGTGTGATTTGGTGCTGACGATGCTCACCAATAGTGCCACAGAGGCCACAAATAATTTTCTGATCTTGTTCACAGTACAAACTCAAAGGATTATGGTGACTTTGGCAGGATTCGGCTGCAGTTTGTTCCTCATTCAGCTTCTGCAGAGTCTCAATAAGATGCTTAACAGTCACATTGGGTGGAGAGGAACTACAGTCCACTGCCTGTCGGCACACAGGGCATAGCAGGTGAATTCTGGATTCTGCCATAAGACCCCACAAACACTCCTTGCAGAAGGAATGTCCACACTGTAACATCAAAGGTTCCTTAAACACTTCTAGGCAAATGGGGCATGTCAACTGGTTCTCCAAATGTCTAATGTTACTAGCCATCGCCGCTCCCCAGACCTGTAATGCAACACACAACAAATTTCAGGTTAACAATGGTGAAAGTTAATTGTAAATGTGTCTTCTGCTATCCTTGAACAAAACACTGCTGTACAGCATACTAAAATTGTTTTTAAAAGTTATTTCTAATATTTCAACTTAGAAAAAAGAAGAAGATATAAATAGAAGATAATAAATGTCTTACAATCTTTTAAAGGGGTGGTAAAGCTTTCAGTTAACTTTTTGTTTGTTATTGAATGCTCTATTTCTAGCAACCTAGTCCTCATTATTTATTTTTTATAGATTTTTCACCATTCTCTTCTACATCTTTTCAGCTTTCAAAAAGGGGCCACTGATCCCAAAAGCAAAAAAACTTGTGCCCTGTGAGGCTACTATTTAGACCCTTTACTATTTGTATTCCAGTTTCTCCTTTAAACCTTTTTATAGTTGTTAAAGTAAAGAAGACCCTAGCAACCAGCTGCTGAAATTCCAAACTGGAGAGCTGCTGAACAAAAAGCTAAATAACCAAAAAAGCACAAAAAACTGCTTTAAGGTACCAGTGGGCCCACAGCAGTGTTCCAATAAATTTTCTATAGGACTACCCTCAAGCAGGGGAATTTGAGTACAGCAAGGCAGGAAATATAGAACAAAAGTCTGTGCATACTGAAATAAACATGAAGTCCAGGTATTATACCAGCCTGTACCAACCGTGTGGGAAAGATAAACAAAGTCCAGCTTTTTATTAAAAATATATCCCAACATTTGTTCTAATAGAAAGTAAAATAAATGTTAATGTTGAACTCTTCCAGCTAATTAAAATTAAGGGTCTGCCATTTTTGGGGATGCTTCATTCAAAAATTATAGCAAATGAAAGTCTGATGGTGGACCCCCCAGTCCTGGTGGGCCCTGAGCAATTGTCCTTTTGCCCATGGAATGCCCTTCCTAGTGATGTTGTGATGGCAGATTCTGTTAATGTCTTTAAAGGAGAAGGAAAGGCTAGTAAAGAGTTAATCTCAAGCTGCAGGCATACCTTCAGTTCTCTCAATAGTGCCCTTAAGTCTCCCCATACTTCACCTGTTCAGATGATCAGAAGCTAAACAGGAAAAAAAACGCTGAGCAGGGTAGAGAAGATTCCCATAATGCAACGCTCCTACCCAGACTTGGCGACTTGGGACTGTAGGCGGCACATGTGCATACAGCAGGAGCGCCTGGTTGCCTTGGCGATGCAGCGACCGGAGAACTCTGTGACATGCAGACCCGGCAGGTGCGGGGAGCGGTGGAGGGTTTGTGGCAAAAGCGGGGAGCTGGGGGGGTTTGTGGCAGGAGCGGGGAGCCGGGGAGGTTTATGGCAGGTGCGGGGAGCCGGGGGGGTTTGTGGCAGGTGCGGGGAGCTGGGGGGTTTGTGGCAGGTGCGGGGAGCGGCGGAGGGTTTGTGGCAGGAGTGGGGATCGGAGGGGGGGCTGGCTTGTGCTTTTCAGCAATAGCATCATTTTTATTTTATTACATTTTTATCTTAATTATTACATTTGAAACAGAAAATTTGCCCTCTTTGGGCTATAGGTTGTAGATTCTGATTTTTCTTGCTTTGGAATTCAAATTTATGTGTAAATTTAAATGTATATACATTGATCTTTTAAATGTTTTAGTATTTGTTTAAATTGTGGAGGATTTTTTCAATTTAAGAAAATAACTATTCTAGCAGCTGCAGTAATTAAATAAAGCTAGTATTAATACTGTCAGAACTTGAGCCGTTAGACCTTTATCTAGATTTCCTTTTGTTTGTTGTATATCCAGCAGAGAGAACTGAGAAGTTAATTTAGTTGTCATTTTCAGATTCTCAACTAAAATACCCTCTGTCACAATTGTTTTATTTTTGTACATTTAATAGAAAATGGAGCACATTTGAATTTTGGACACTTCAGACATCATGCTCTATTAGGCAATCTGGAAATTTATTGCTAAAATGTATACAAAAATATAACCGGTGTGAATACGCATTCAGTGTTAATCTCCTTATCTATTCTAACTGGATATGTTTATTAAGTTTGTTTATTGACTTAATAAGAAAGAATTGAGTGGCTTCTCAAAATGTGAGCATTTGGCTGAAATCTTTTCCAAAAACTTGTTTTCTTTATATGCAGATTAACACATTTACTGATAAATGTTGGAGTGGAAAACAATTATTTGCATATTTTTTCCTAAAGCTAAAGCATTTTTTTTGTCACCTGCACGGAGGTAGCATAAACCATTATATCTTACAGCAACACTATAGAAAGTTTTAAATAAATAAGATATTTATCACTTAAAAATTTGTTTTTTGTTGTGCTCTTTTTTGTACAAAGTCTTTTAATGGAAAAGTCATTTGAGACAGAAGCTATGTGAATAGCCCAAAATGGTTTCTTTTCTGTGGTGATATCACTAGAAACTGTTTATGATATTAAAAACTTTACCAAAAGAACTGCTTACTTTGCAAAGCTCACAATACTGCTAGTATTATAGCAGCTAAATCATTGCTCTTAAAACCCTGCCTACACCCAAACTGCATGTAGCTTCAAGACAAACTATATTTTTCCCAATTACTTTTACTAAAACCCTGACCTCCCCATCATGCCACAAACAGAAAAAACTAACAACACAACATACAGGCAACTGCCAAAGAACTATTTTATAGTAATCAATATCTAAGGTTCAAGAAAAATGTATGTATTTGTATCTTTTTCATAGATCAGCTACCTATGCATCTTAATGATACAGCAATGCAAGCAATAGATACTACGAGGCTGAATGTTAGCATGTTTGAGTGCAGCCCGCACACAGCCATTTAAAGGTGAATTTACAGATGGATAAGCAGCATCAAGCTTTCATCAGTAGTTTAAGACATAATACTTGGTCTATTATAGGGCTACTGTACGTTTAAATGAATACAGTGAGCAGCTAAGTACCAAAGTGATTCGATTTAGTGAAATTTAAGTTATTTATGTGTTTCTTCAAAAAGCAGTGTTAGCTTATTTAAATGTATAAATGTGTTTCTTCAAAATGTAGTGTTTAAATTTGCTGTGAGGGCCATTGCCTACAAGATTGGATATAAATGTTTGGGTTTCACCTGCGATTCTTTCAACTTGCTTATATCCAAAGGTGAGACAGCGGTAGGTAAAAAACATAAAAGTATACAGGCTATTCTTGATACATTCTTTTGCCCTTCTAACATCTTTATATTTACTGCTCTAAGGTACATACCTGATGGCTTCTTCTGAGCTGCCAATGTGTTCTCGTGGAAAAAGCTGTGTTCTACTCTGTGCTGTCTCGGCTGCTTTCTTATCTGTCAGTCATGTGACTGCTGTGTTTAGTTTACTTACACTAGAAATACAAAGGACATCAATGGTTCATTTAATTAAAAACAACATGCAACTCATACCCTGACGTTAAGGGCTAACTAAACATAAAATATGTATTTTATAATATTTATCATACCTTCCACATGGAAAAACAATCTAGGACATTCCACTAGCAACAAAGCAGAGATTAGAGGGAAAACATAACCCCACTTTAAGCTAATTCAGTTGAGCTTATGTAAAAAAGGTGCATAAACACCTGAACTTCCAAAAGTAAATATAAATGGTTTTTTTTTGCACAGACATACCTTATTCCACAGATTGAAAGGAAGCATAATGCTCATAGGAACTATTTCCCAACCCAACTTTGTAAAGACTGTAAGCTTTACAGGGCAGGGACCCCCTTTTTTTACTGTGTCTCATATCACATGGCTCTCTGTGTATTTATAATTTTGTATATTGTAAGACTGTATGGCTCTGCGTATTCTTGCAGTACTTTATAAATAAAGTTATACATACATACCTCCTTAGTGTCACAGTTTCGTGCAACCCTTGTTGCTTTTCGAAGTGATGGATTCTATGTGTAAAGACTCTTCCGGTTATTGTGCCTAGACTTAAGGTAGAACTGGGCTCCGCAAACCTCTCTTTTCAAGCTGTCCATATGGCATCCTAATTCATTCAAAGGGTGACTCGACATTGCATAGCAGGACAACACTTTTGCTATGCACTTTATAAAACCCAATAGCTATTTAGACTGCTTGTTGGCTTATCAAATTAATAGAATATATTTTGGAGCGGCACAGATACTCCTATCATTTGAGCCTTATACACACAGCTGACAGTGGGAGACGTGAGGAGCCTTGCTTTAGCGCCCACCATTTTAAATTGCTGCTCACACTCTAACTAATTAAACAGAGGGCAAATGGTCTCGAACAGTTATATTATAAAATAAAAGGAGAATAGTTAAACTTAAAGCCAAAAATGAATGGAAAACGGAAAAGGGAAACAGAATAAAATGAACTCTGACAAACTATATCGATGGTTTTAAAAAGTTAATCTAATATGCCTTTAACACATCAATAATGTCCCATGTCGGAACAGATAATGGCTAATGTAGTAGCCAATCTTATAACATCTACAACTGAACTCACAATTAATAAAGCTATAAATAAGCTACAGTCCAAATTGGAGATGTTAACCAACCAAATTACTGTACATCACATGACAAAGATATTAGGGGAAAGGGTAACAGCGATACAAGATGATTTCCTTCCACTTGAAAATCTCAATAATACAACAAAACAAAAGCAATTCAAGTCAAAGAATTGCAAAACAAATCTGAAAATGTGAGGATAGGTCCTGCAGAAATAACCTGAGCTTTGTGGAAATACCTGAAACATACAAACATTTTGGCAGAATTAATCACCATCTGGTTGGTGAACAGGCTTAGATTATTGAATGAAGTACAGTCTATTAAAATTGAAAGAATACACAGAATATGACCTTTCCAAAGAAAAACCACTCTAGCCTAGAACAGTGATTGCAAAGTTTTTAGACTATTTGGAGAAAGCAAAGATTCTACAAGAATACAAGAAACTGAATCATTTGGAATTAGAAGGTCAGACAATTAAAATTTTCCTCTTGTCAAACAAAAAAAAGGCTTTTACCAAGTTCTGCCAAACATTACACCAGTAAGGAATTACATTTACTATAAATTCCCTAGTTAATTTAAACACTTTATTATGAAATAAATTTTCATTTTATTATGAAACTGGAACTTAAACAACAGCCTCAGTCAACTACGTCTACAAGAAAAGAAAATTTCAGTTCAATTTCAACATGTTCCTCAGGAACCTTCACTAATTCCACTTTTAGGAAACCCAAATAGACAAGAAACAATAATCTAGATCTTATTCTCCATTGAAACTATCTTCTTACAACAGCCATATCCAAAATTCAGAGGAAGAATCTATGTTCTTAATGTTTTTCCTGCCTAATTTAACGTTTTAAATATCCCACTTGATTACATCAGTGATTAAGTGAGTTTCTAGTCATTATAAGTGAGGTTTATCTTTCAGAGATAAATTTTACTCTCTTAGGTTAAGGAAAAAGGAGGTAGTATACATTTAATATTTGTGTTTTGCTTTTTGCTTGCTCTTCACTTGCTTAATGAATTATTTTATAATCAATTATTATCTTACTTATTGTTCACTATTGTTTCTCTTTTATATTCAAACTGCCATGACTATAACTATTCTATTTTTTAACTCTTGTATCTATTTACATTAACCAGTTATGTACTTAATTTGACCACAAATGTACTTCTACATGCACTTCTACTGCTTATATGTGCACATATAAATATACAAAAATAGACAAATGATTTCTTGGAACGAGAATACTATCCCCATTAATATAGTTTTAATTTAGGAGATCCATTTGTCAGATAAATTAAGAAAAAAAGTTGAGGAGACAGTGGGTAGGTGAGGTGATGTATTCTCCAACTATCCAAAAGATTGCAGGATTTGCAATATTATTAAATACAAACTTAGATCTAATTAAGATAATTGGGGTAGATATACCCCAGACGTTCTTTTCTTCTGAGCAACTTGGAATCTTTGTTCAATATACAGTCCAAATGAGAAGAAATCCGATTTCATCATTTCAAATGATTAACAGAAAGAGTAATTACATTACTTAAAAAAAACTAATAGAAGGGGGAGACCTAAATGAGGCCCATAGATGGTATCTAGACAGTATATGCATCTATTAAAACCAACCCATAGAAAACCAAAAATTTGAACTGAATTTTTCGATTCCACTAACCTGACTGGTACATGGAGATTTTTTAACCCCTTTTTGTCATCTAAGGATTTAGGATCTGCTAAATAAGGTAGCAGAATCTAAACTAGGTCAATTTACATAATCAGATCATACCCCTGTTTGGGTTAATGTCAGTAAGTTCTAAAATAGTAAATTCTTGTATCCCTTGGAGGTTCCCCATAAAATTAGCCCCTAGACTTAATTTTCTAATCTATTTCATACATTAAATTATTTTGGTTTCATTGGGAATTGTATTGAACTCTTAAAAAAAACTATCTATTCATTACCCAAAGCTCAGGTCCTGGCAGCAGGAGAGATCTCAAGCCCCTTTTTTTTCTACAAAGAGGTACCGGACAACGGTGCTCCCTTTCACCTCTCTTATTTGACCTCTCTGTTGAACCTTTGCTTAGATTTTTGAACAATTCTACAATATTCCATGGCATACCAATTCAGGGTAAAAAAATAAAGTTCTCTGTGTTTGCTGATGATATGCTTCTAATCATTAAAAAGAAACAAAATCAGTTTTGCAAATACTTAATATTTTACAACATTTTTGGGGTTTGTAATAAACCCAGAAAAGTTATGAATATTTTTGGAAATATCCCAAGACATTCTTAAGGAAGTTAATATAACTTGGACAAAATATAGCATTAAATATTTGGAGTTATACTCCTAGTTGATTTATTTAGAATGTATTATCTCAATGATCCTCCTCTTATTAAAACCATTAAGTCCATGTGCTCCAAATGGATAAATTTCCCTTTTTAATATTGCAGCCTTTTATAAAATGCTTATATTTCACAAATTTATCACCTTCTTCACTTGCCATTCACTTGAATTGAACTCAAAATTGAAACAGCCTAAAAATTTGGGGGGACTTAATATTCCTGATCATTTTATCTTGCTGCTCTTTCGAGATATTTTGTTGATTAGCTATTTTTGCTTATTTTTCAGAGATTGGCAAATAAATATACAAATCTTTCAACTGAGATTTGTCCTCATAAGAAAGTGTTAAATGTATTAAAATGTCTCCATAAACCATGGAAAAAATACAATTTGGACATCAAGCAAAACCCTCTATACAGAGATACTATCATTACATAAAAATTATTGCATAAATGTGATAATGACAATTATTTATATCCCCCTTTCCTACCTATGATTTGGAGCGTACATTCTGATTCATGTGCCAATCCAAGCTGTTATCAGGATTATACTACATTCAGCTTCTAGAAATTCAGGACCAAATGTCAACAGCACACACACATCAATCAATTTAAATTTTTTTTTACTGATGTGAATTCCATGTTGGATGAGAACTGGAAAATGAGCATGATGCATATCTTCAAACTGTCTTGATTTTCGCGCGACAGTACCGATTTTAACAGCTCAGCCCGCAATACCGGATTCTTATTGAAAAGTCCTTTATTTCCCTTTGATCTCCTTCACTAAAGGCCAAAAAAAAGATACAACGTTTCTCAAACTTAATTAGATAAGTAGGCTTTTAAAAGGGAGCCCAGAATACTCAACACCTGCACTTAGATACAATTGTAACTAATAAGATAAACAGGTTTCCTTGGGGAACTGAGACTTGCATCTTAAAGGGCAATTTCACCTTCATTAGCAAAACTATAATAACACATAAACCAAGGCCCCAGAAATGTGTTCAAACTTTACATAACCTGCCAAATGTTGTATAATGGGAGTGGTAGTTAGGAGTATGGTCACAAAAATGGGCGTGGTCAAAATATTTGCTGCGCTTTTGTCCCTCTTTACATTTTTCAAATGTTGGGAGGCATGCTGATGAACAAAATATTAGGACTAAAACACAGCAAAAAAAAAATCAATTTAAAAAATATCATTTTAAAGGATGAAGAATTTAATTACATTCATGTACATACTTAAGGTTGTGCTATACTTTTACAAAGATGGTCCTGGGGGTTTAGCCTTTACAAATGAAGCAATTAGTTATTCATTTTCAATGTTTAACTTCTTTGTTTCTGTGTATTTATAGGACTGCCCCCTCTGATATTTAGGATGCAGTGTGCAAAGTGCAAAAAAAGATTGTAATCACCATTTTTTTTGCACACTGCAGACTGCATTGCGGAAGTTGCCACAGGCCTCTGCACTCTCCCTCCTCCCCAGCTGCAGTCTTACCTATGGTAGGACGCTGATCAGCGGGTGGCAGGCAGTGGGTGTGCAGGAGGTGGTGAGTGGGCAGGACATTCGATATGAGTATTTCTTTAAAACTGGTGTTGGATTTTATCCATTTGATGGCCCATCTAAGCAAAATTGTTATTTATCATTGTCAAAGCTTTCAGGACAACCTAAATAATAATAAGGCTACTAAATGCCAAAATAAGTCTATGAGCACTGTTTTATTTTAAGTTTCCGTTGTTTGCTTTGTAATTCTAATTGCTCAGCTGAGATATGTTCAGTTAGATTAATCAATCAATCAATCAAATCAATCAATCATTCAAATTAAATGAATATGACTATTGATGATTATTGATTAAATTAAATTACTTCAATTATATTAAAATATAATTAGTGCATAAGGCCCAAAGATTTGAGGGGAAATCTAACTTGTTAAACATCTTGTCCCTCAAAATAGAAAAAAAAAAACCCTCTTGTTAGGGCTAAAGTTTATTGCCTATAAAATACTTTTGAACATATGAACATATGTGTTTAACCAGAGTTCAGAATTGTTACAATAAAATTATATTTTGGCAAGTCCGCTGGGTCCAGGATTCTGTACTATGTGTATATTGTACTATTTTGAAGTGCCTGGTTTGAACTATATTGGTTGCCTGCACACACAAAAAAATAGTTTTCTGATACTATTAGTAAGTTATTCAAGTAATTCATGTATATATTTACCATTACTAGAGTGCCATCTTGTGGGTAGTGAGTGGTGATTTTTGTTGATTATTTCTCACAAGCTAAAAAGTATTTATAAATATGTCAGATACGTAGAAAATTGGTTTAATTAACTCTCTGCCCACTGGTTGTGTTAGCAGCCTCATAGCACAATGCATTATATATTGCATTGTTATATGCAATTGCTAATATTAATAACAATTTTTCTTAAAACATTAGGAAAAAAACTATTAGAAAAATGCCTACAATTACTATATGACAAAGGGTTCGTAAAGCTTTTTTTGAAAATGCCTTTTTAAAATAAATGCTGGTCTTCTCTTGACCTGTAAGACCTAAGAGCTCATTTAAGATTGCAAGTAAAGTGTGCAAACTGAAACTGCAGACCCAAGTTGTCTCTTACCCACAGTGCAGTGTTTCTCATAATTCCAGCCTAAATAAGGCCCAGAGGAGAAGATGTGCCTGATGTGATTGTGTCTGATGCGTCAAAATGCATGCAGTTGCTTTTGCACTTTGATGCAAATCAAACACTATTGTGCTGAGAATGCTGTTTAGTTGGGATTATTACATTTTCTGGTGCTTGGTGCTATTATTATGTCTGTGTGTAATTCTTACATGCAAGTATGCTGCATCTATTGATGCAGGCCGCTGTCCTGGAGCTAATGCTACATTTGAGGCATCAATAAGCATACTAGAACACAATTCTAAGCAGAAGGTGGAAAGGTACCAATGGCACTGTGCACAACTATGCAGAAGTTAAGGAAGCAGCTTTGGATGCAAGGAACATTAATAAATGGAGCTGATTTAAACAATAACTGTGGCAATATTGGCACAACCACAATGACAGTTGCAGGTTGTAAAGCAGTTCTTTAGAGGTGGCTTTTGCATGAAGATGGAGCCATGTTAAAAAAAGTTTTTATCTATAATATATCAGAATATTTTGAAGACAAGAAAAACTAAACCCAATGGTGGGTGTTAAGTTGTTATGAACCCCCCAGTTAGTATAATGGCTAATTTTTGACCAGTGTGCATCTCCAACAATTAACAAAGGGTCCAGGGTACTGTGTGATATCTGTCCTTCTTGCCTGAGGGACCAGTTAGTTTGCAACTCTGCAAGTATATGTCCACCATAAGACTTGAAGTATAAACAAACCAGGCTTCCCACAGCTGCCAGAGTCAATAGACATATTTACAAAAGACTTGCCTCTGGACTGGCAGCCTACAGAAGTCTCTGTTTCAAAAATGAGCACCTGCTTTGAGGCAACAGGGAGCAATATCAAAGGGGTTGGGGAGCAACATATTGCTCATGAGCCACTGGTTTGGGGAACACTGCTCTAAAGAATCACATATCAATGTCATTTTGATGCAGTGTACTGGAAATTATGCAATTGCAACTCCAAAAATTACCAGTGCAAATGTGTTTCCACCGAAACACTAGAAGCACTGTCTTATTGTTCCATGTGAAAGAGATAATAGCCTGACCCTCACAGGCACAGGCAGGTTCCAGACTATTATTATCTACGTTAATGGAACAGCAATTACGATAATGCTGTGTTCCACTGCTTAATTCTTTTTATTAGCATTCAGGTATGGTTTTCCACATTATTGAAGGACCCTGTCTCTAGAAAACCCCAGATCCCATGCAAACAAAAAACTTTGTACGGAGCAATACCCACACTGCTGTTTAAAAAATCATTGTTCTTTTATCCAGTCTCTTTAAAAGCATATTGTGCTCATACAGAAAAAGACCATAAGCTTGACGCAATTCGTGGTACCCAGAAAACTTTATTGTGAGGGGCCTCGTGATTTCTGATGGCGGCCCTGCTGGTAGTCCATTGAAGGACATTTTAATTTACAGGTTAGAAAGAGGCAGGCAGTCAAGTAAAACAAGTAAAAAATGAAGACTAATTGCAATTAAAATCGCTTAGCTGAGCCTCTGCACCAGTGCTTCTGTTTAGTGTTGGGCAACATTTTTCACCAGGCATAGATTTGCGGCGAATTTCCGCATTTTGCCATTGGCAGATTTTTTTCGCGAAACAGGCAACAAAATTCCCTGCACAACTGAAAATTGACGCCTGCGTTAAAAAAAAATTGTCACCCGACATTTTCACCGTTTCACGGATTTTCCACCGTTTCACAAATCTTTTGAAAGATTTGCAAATTTTTCGGCGAAGCAAAATGAGACAGATTCGCTTATCACTACTTCTGTTTGCTAAAAACTTCACCAGCCCAGGGTAATACTGAACCACTTTTACAAATGTGCAGAATAGCAAAAATCTGGCTTTTAGCTTCAAAGTTTCAAAGTTCAGCCTTTCGCTCACACTGTGTATGCACACAGCCCACATCTTCCTCAGGGGATCCTTGGGGGAGACAGAGAAAGATGGTAACGTTTTCAGGTAACAGGAGCATCTGCCTGGGGCCTTGGGCAAGAAATTTTAATCAACCCCTGTGATTACCTTTTTCCTTTTCCTTCTACTTTAAAGTTTCTGGTTTTTAAATCTAATTAAAAAATTTTTACACAAATGTGAGCCTGATCCTACATTTTTATTTCGTGGTTCAGTCTTTATGATTTCCTATCTGATAACCTTGCAAAAAAATACTATTTATTATGTTGTGTTGAAAAACCCAACATACTGTTTTCCGACTTCAGCTTATTCTTCCACTTCTTCTTATTCTTAGGGGCTGATTTACTAACCCACGAATCCGACCCGAATTGGAAAAGTTCCGACTTGAAAACGAGCATTTTGCGACTTTTTCGTATGTTTTGCGATTTTTTCGGATTCTGTACGAATTTTTCGTTACCAATACGATTTTTGCGTAAAAACGCGAGTTTTTCGTATCCATTACGAAAGTTGCGTAAAAAGTTGCGCATTTTGCGTAGCGTTAAAACTTACGCGAAAAGTTGCGCATTTTTCGTAGCGTTAAAACTTAACGCTACGAAAAATGCGCAACTTTTCGCGTAAGTTTTAACGCTACGCAAAATGCGCAACTTTTTACGCAACTTTCGTAAAGGATAGGAAAACTCGCGTTTTTACGCAAAAATCGTATTGGTAACGAAAAATTCGTAAAGAATCCGAAAAAATCGCAAAACATACGAAAAAATCGCAAAGTACCGATCATTACGAAAAAAACGCAATCGGACTCCATTCGACCCGTTCGTGGGTAAGTAAATCAGCCCCTTAGCGTCCCCCATTTTCTAAAAGCTACTCCTCCTACAGTTTTAGGGGTACAACACCCAAACTCTCCACACTTCTTCGCCCTATAGTGGAGCTTGTGCTTTTCTAAGCGATCCCGCCCCCCGTCGTTTTGTGGCTCCACTCCGAACACCCCAATTTTTCCATTGACTTTGACAGGGAAGATTTTCAAACTGCTGCCACACTTACAGCTTTGAAGCTACACCCCCCAGACTTGAATAACATAATCATGGGGTCACCCCGAATGAAACAGCCATTCAACAGACATTTTTTGGATGACCCAAAGTGGGAGGGGCCAACAACAGCCAATCAAATTTCACCCATTGACTTTAATGGGGAAATTGAAACTGCTGCCAATCTTACAGCTTTGAGGCTACACTCCCCAAACAGGCTGATCCCACAGTCATGGGGTCAGCCTGAATCAAAATATGATGATTGTTGGATGCCCAAAAGTGAGCGGAGCTGTGAACAACCAATCAGATTTTACCTATTGACTTGGCAGAAATTCAACCTGCTGCTATTCTCACAGTAATAACACCAGGGTCCCCAAACTTTGCAGAGTTATGCACCAGGTAACTGCGGTTTAAGTTTAGAAATGTGGGCAGAACCACTAACCGCCAATCAGATTTTACCTATTGACTTTCAATAGGAAAATCCAACCTGCTGCCATTCTCACAGCATTAACACCAGGGTCCCCAAACTTTTCCCAGTTGGTCACTAGGGAGCTGCAGTTTTAGTTTTGAAAAGTGGGCGGAGCCACCAATAGCCAATCAGATTTCACCTACAGACTTCATATGTGCAGTTTTTAAACTGCTTTCATTCTTTAAATATTAATTCTAAGGTCCCCAAACTTTGCAGACCTAGTCACCAGGTAACTGCAGCTCAGAGTTAGAAAAAGTGGGTGGAGCCAATAACAGCCAATCAGATTGTAACTATTGATTTTCAATGGGGAAATTCAACCTGCTGCCATTCTCACAGAATTAACACCAGGGTCCCCAAACTTTTCACAGTTTGTCACTAGGAGACTGCATTTTTAAGTTTTAAAAAGTGGGCAGAGCCACCAACAGCCAATCAGCTTTCACCTATTGAATTTTATTGGTTTGATGCCAGGGTTCCCAAACTTTGCACAGTCAGTCACTGGGTTAGAAAAAAGCCAATCACATTTATTTCAGTGGGGAAATTTTAACTGCTGCCATTCTCACATGTTCAATGTCAGGGTCCCCAAACTTTGCACAGCTTGTCACTGGGTGACTATGTTCCAAGTCTAGAGAAGTTGGTGGGGCCAACAACAGCCAATAAGATTTCACCTATAGACTTCATATATTTAAATTTAAACTGCTGCCATTCTTTAAATATTAATACTAAGGTCCCCAAACTTTGCAGAGTTAGTCACTAGGTAACTGCAGTTCCAGATTAGAAAAAGGGAGTGGAACCACCAACTGCCAAAAAGATGTCACTCTGACATCTCAAGACACTCTGAAATTTAAATTGCTGCCATTCAGACACTAAAAACCAGGGTCCCCAAACTTTGCACAGTGGCTTTTACTATATAGCTGTGGTCCAAGGAAAAAGTGGGCGCAGCCAACAACAGATCAGATTTCATTTAGTGACTTCATGTTTTTCAACCCAATATGAAGTTTGTTCTCAAACTTCCCTTTCTAGTTTATAATTGCAGTTATGTACATGTAAAATATCTTCATGGTTTTACATGGTTTTGTAATGTGATTGATTTATTTCTTGATGTTTTCTGACATTTTTTATCAGTAGCCTAAATAACTTGTCATCTGTCTGTTGCAATAAGGGTATATGCAGACCTTTCTTGGCTGGGGGCCTTATGCAGACCATTCTTAGCTGGGGACCCAGTGCTAGGGGATCCAAAAGGAAGGTTGCATAAACCTGCAAATATTAGTTATTGCTCAGAAATGCTTGTATGTATGCATATACAAAATATTGCACACTGCCACCTTTGACTAAAACTATCAAAGCCAATGAGGCTTAATTTAATATCGATATAGATGGTATGTCATGGAGATAAGTCGCCCACAATAGTTAAGATTTATTGTGGGCGTCTAATCTCCCTGTTTGCCACTTCCCTTAAGATATAGTGATCCGTCATCTGCAGGTAACAAGCATTCTGGATAATAGATTTCATACAGGGCCAGAACTAGGTAAAAGAGGCATGCGCAGAGTGGTTGTTGTGGTGGTGGTTGTGTGGGGATGGATGGTGCTAGGTACATTGCTCTTCTGTCTGCCTAACCCTAGTCTGGGCCTTGGGAGAAAGACAGGATCTGGTCTCTGGCCCCTGCAAACTTGTCACCGCATGGGGAGGGGGACAGAATCCGAGGCCGCTTTGCACAGGGCACCCTTCCATTTTGCCCTGGTACTGGTCCCATACCTATAATTGCTTTTATAAATTGCATAGGATTTTTTGTAATTTGTTATTTAATAATAGGTATTATCTGGATCTATTAACAATATTAAATATAATATTACCTTTTTGAGTAGTCAGGGGCCACATTCAGAACTACCATCAGGTCTCCCTAAGGACCCTTTAATTTGTTTGCCTGCAAGCAGGAGGTCCTTAGAGACCCCTTGCTAAATAATAAAAATGCTGTTTGCTCCTTGGTCTGAAATGCTTTGCCTCTAAAGCAGTCCCAGCTGTCCCCATGATGAAGGTCTAGACATACAGTACATGGGGCCCCTTAAATTTTGCATTTGGCCCATTATTGCTATAATGTATTTAGTGCAACACATTTTTAAGAACTAGTAGAAAAAGTTTAAAGAAAAGTAAAAATAATACAGGAATATTTAAAATATGTTCTCCTGAAGTGTTTATATCATTATAAACATTATATTTTTAGGCATGTAGTGAAAGAGTAAGTAAAGATCATTTTGTAGGTAGCATGCACTTTGTAAAACTTTTAGAAACTGTCACTACAGCAACTGCGTTTTATTTGTTGGCAATCATGACCTTTGGTTAAGTAATACTTTCTCCTGTGTGTCCTTGCAGAGAGCTGGAACAATAAAGCCATGTGGTTGGTGATATAATTACTTTGAAAAACACTGTGACTTGAACAGGAATTTCATTTGTTTTTAGCACATATAAACAACATACACTATGCCCTAGGTGTTCTAAAATTATAATGAATTTAGTTTATTAAAACCATACAGTTGTAATTTTCAAAAATATGTTTAACATATGAAGGAAAAAAAACATTTTATTTCTAAATGACACTGTTTAAATAGTAAATAATACGCTCTACCATTTAAAATTGTATTCTTGAACCAACAAATGTATTTTTTTAGTTGTAATATTGGTGTGTCTACAGCCATCTCAATGCATTGTGCCTGAGTCTGAGCTTTCAGAAGGAGCCAGTGCTACACATTAGATCTTTGCAGTAACCTATTGTTTCTACTACTCCCATGTAACTGAAGTCCCAAGCCAGACTTGGATTTCTTACAGTTGAGTGCTATTTTGATATCTGGGATCAGCTGCTGGGGGGGGGGGGGAGGGAGGGAGGGAGGGAGGTGATATCACTCCAACTTGCAGCTCAGCAGTAAAGTCAAAATTCAAAATTAAGTATTAAAAAATCTGTTTTCAATGCAGGATTCTGCTGGGGAAGCTCTATTAAGTGATGCATTTTTTAAAAAAAAAAAAAAAAAACATGTTTTCCCATGACAGTATTCCTTTAAAAATATAATATCAGGGAACTATTGTATATGTGAGTTTCTGTCAAATATACATGCACTGTTCACCCTATTTTTGCATCCACTATTGTCAGCTGCAAATCTCTGCATCTGTTGGTCCATTTGGGAGTAGGAGAAACAATAGGTCACCTGAAAGCAGTTATAATGTGTAGCACTGGCTCCTTCTGAAAGCTCAGACTCAGGCACAATTCACTGAGATGGCTGCCTACACACAGTATTACAACTTAAAAAAAAAATACATTTGTTCGGAAATAAAATTTTAAATGGTAGAGTAAATTATTTGCTATGTAAAGAGTGTAATTTAAAGTACATATACTATAAAAATCCTGACAAAATGCATTTAAGTATCATTTTCTCACAAAATGTCCTTAATATATTGTTATGAGTCAGTCAAGAGAATCTAGGGTCTCAAGTGAACGTAAACCAAAATAAAAGCACCCAAACCTGCCACCTGGCACGTACCACTTATTGCAGTACAACCTGGCAATTAGGTTGTTGTCATTATAGTCAATAGGAGGTTTCCTTAAAGGAGAAAGAAAGTCAAAATCTATTAAGCACACTATTAAATATTACTACTATTGCTGTGTAAAAACGCTATATTCCTGGCTTGCCTAATGAAAGATTTACAGAGATACACATACTAGAACTTACATACTTGTTTCAGTGAACGGCGCCGCCATCTTGTCCAGCGTGTCTGTATGGGCTGAAAAGCACAAGCCAGCTCCCCGCTCCTGTCACAAAGATTCTGCAGCTCCCCGCTCCTGCCACAAACCCCCCAAGCTCCACAAACCCCCCAGCTCCTGCCACAAACCCTCCGCCGCTCGCAGCACCTGCCCCCCGCTTCCCCCACCTGCTTGTCACAGAGTTCGGTGACGCTGCGTTGCCATGGCAACTGGACGCTCCTGCCCTGTGCGCATGCGCCGCCTGCAGTAACAAGTCGCCAAGTCTTGAAGGAGCGATGCATTATGGGAATCTTCTCTACCCAGCTCAGCGGTTTTTTTTTTTCTGTTTGGCTTCTGATCTTCTGAACGGGAAGTATGGGGAGACTTAAGGGCACTATTGAGACAATTGAAGGTATGCCTGCAGCTTGGGATTAACTCTTTATTAGCCTTTCCTTCTCCTTTAAAGTGTTGTCCTGGTAGCTAAGCTACTAACCAGTTAATGTTTTATTTTTCTCTATTTTATTTTCCAAAAAATAGGCACTAAAGAGAAACATGAGAAATAAATAAAATCTCTAACTAGAAATTGTAATTGTAAATGTTATGTTAATTACAAAAACAATGGAGACACACTATTTAGTATGTGTGCTTAGCTTTAATTTCTGCATTGTTTGGAAATCCTGTTAAAGTACTTGATTTCAAAGAAAAGGACAAAGCAAAGTCTCAATTATTTATTGTTTAGAGGGGTTTGCATTTCAAAAGAAATCAATGATTTGCCCAGGGAGAAACCAAACACTGTATGATGTTTTGTGCTTTCAGGGCCAGCCAGTAACAAAAACATGCAATACAAAGCGTTAAAAAGCATTTTTGAGATTAATTAAAATATGACTCAGCCAGTTCAAAGGTGACCTTTCAACTGCCCAAACCTGTCATTTGAAGAGCCCTTATACATGGCTATGTATCACTGCATGGCCATGGCTCAGTTTTGTCAGTCTAAATGTACTGTACAGTAGGACAAATTGCAAACATGTTTTTTTTGGTCTATGACCTCCATTCCACTGCCTATATTTTTTCTTAAGTCTTTTTGGAGAATGATAAATAGGGATTATACTCAGTAGAGTAACTAGACTGGTCTGGGCTGAGAAACAAATTTTCAGGGGGCCCAAAACAAACCTTGAGCAACCACAGTTACAACCAACAGAAAAAAACAGGAAAAAGGCAAGAAAAGCTCCAAAGCAGAACTAGCTGTAAAACGTATGTGTTTTATTAGCAAAACACATTTCTGGCATACTTTACAAAAGTCTAAGTAGACCTAAAACATGTTGTGCTAATAAAACACATACAGGTATCGGACCCCTTAACCGGAAACCCATTATCCAGAATGTTTCGAATTACATAAAGGCCATCTCCCATAGACTCCATTTTAATCAAATAATTCACATTTTTAAAAATGGTTTCCTTTTTCTCTGTAATAATAAAACAGTACCTTGTACTTGATCCCAACTGAGGTATAATGAATCCTTATTGGAGGCAAAATAATCCTATTATGTTTAATGTTTAAATACTGTATTTAGCAAACTTAAGGTAGGAGATCCGAATTACAGAAAGACCCCTTATCCAGAAAACCCCAGGTCCTGGGTATTCTGGATAACGGGTCCCGTACCTGTACAAGTTTTGAAGCTAGATCTGCTTTGGAGCTTTTCTTTTTACCTTTTGCAATTTTTCCCTGTTTTCCCAGTAAGGGATCTTTCCGTAATTTTTGCTGAAAGTTATTTAAACATTAAATTAACTTACCAGAATTGTTTTGATGCTAATATGGATTCATGCAGATTAGTTAGGGTCATGAACAAGAAAAAGGAAACCACTTCATACATAAAGTTATTTGCTTAAAATGGACTCTATGGGGCACATTTACTAACCCACGAATCCGAATTGGAAAACGAACATTTTGCGACTTTTTCGTATTTTTTGCGATTTTTTTCGTCGCCTTTACGACTTTTCGGAAATTGTCGCGACTTTTTCGTTACCAATACAATTAGCGCGAAAAAACGCGACTTTTTCGTAGCCATTACGATTCGCTCGTATCTTATCGCAACTTTTTCGTATTGAGCGCTCGTAAGCGGCGGGCAAAACTTTCAGACTTAGCATGATTTTGGAAGCCTCCCATAGGACTCAATGGCACTCTGCAGCTCCAACCTGGCCCAAGAAAAGTCACCATACTGAAGCTTGAATGAATCCGAATCTTTCGTACTCTGCACGAAAGCTGCAAAAAAGTCGCGACTTTTCGCGCAAGTAGTAACGCTACGAAAAAATCGCAACATTTTGCGCAACATTCGGAATGGCTACGAAAAAGTCGCAACAATTTTCCGAAAAATCGCCAAATACCGATCATTACGAAAAAAACGCAATTGGACGCATTCGGCCCGTTCGTGAGTAAGTAAATGTGCCCCTATGGGAGAAGGTCATGCTGTAATTTAGAGCTTTCTGGATAATGTGTTTTTGGATATAAGATCTCATAACTGTACTCTGTCTCTATTAGAGATGTGCAAAATTTTTCAGCAGGCATGGATTTGCAGCGAATTTCTGCATTTTGCCATTGTAGGATTGTTTCATGAAACGGGTGCAAAAATTTGCAGCATGACAAAAAAAGGTCCCGTGTGTAAAAAATTCAATTTTTTTGCCACACAACATTTTTCACTTTTTCTAATTTTTCAATGATTCGCAAATCTTTTCAAAGTTTTGCAAATTTTTCGGCAAAGCAAAACGGGACAGATTCACTAGTGTCTATGTTGGAAGCAAACATTATACTTATTCAACCACTTCCTGTCTGTACTGCATTGTGATGCAAATAGCCCTTGGACCAAACAATCAGATCCAACATCATAACTACAGGGCATCAGGCCTCCCCCCCAAAAGAAAAATTTTTAAGGGGCCCAGCACACACTGCAACCCCTACTCGCTCACTCTTCTGCTCCTCACCCACCTACTCGCACCCCAGTCACTCACTCTCAAGCAGGAAAGCAGCCAGGGATAGAGATCCACTTATTTAGTGACCTTACCAAATGATTATATATTTACATGTATGTACAGCTTTAGACTGTAAACTTTACAGGGCAGGCACCTCTTCCACGTATCTCTTTAACACTTAGGGGCCGATTCATTAAAACACGAGTTTGAATCCCGAATGGGAAAAATTCGGATAGGATACGATAATTTCTGAAGATCGCAAATATCACGAAAATGCTTACGAAAAAATCGTATTAGCAATGATAATATCGTATTGCAATGCGAAAGTCACAAAATTTTCGTACTGAACGATTGTAAACAGCGGCAGAACCTTTCCGAATTTTTCACACAAGCGTATGAAAAAGTCATGCAAGTGCACAAAAAAGTCGTGTGGGGGTACGAAAAAGTTGTGCAAGCGCGAAAAAAACGGCGAAAATACGCTTGGAGCATTCAAATGAACGCTCCAAGCATTCGTGTCTTAATAAATCTCCCCCATAGAACTTAATCTTTAATTTAAATGTATTTGTATTATTATATTGACCCCAGTGCCGCTGCTCCCTATAAGCAGAGTATGCAGTCTGCGTAGGGCACCAACAGACCAAGTCATCGTCGGCGGCTCCTTCTCTCTTATGCGGCAGCGACAGGCCCTTTTATAAGGTTGTGTCCGTGCATATGACATCACACGTCAGCGACGAGGCGCAACCTTATAGAAGTGCCTGTTGCCGCGGCATAAGAGAGAAGGAGCTGCCGATGATGACTTGGTCTGTTGGGGGTACTTTCTATGGGGGCAATTGGGGGCACTGTGTGTGGGGGTTACTGTCTATGGGGGGTACTGTTTATGGGGCAATTGGGGGCAGTGGCACTGTTTATTGGGGCAATTGGGGCACTGTGTATGGGGGCACTTTCTATTGGGGGCACTGTTTATGGGGGCAATTGGGGCACTGTGTATGGGGGAACTTTCTTTCTCTATTTATGTATTTACTTTTATTTGAATATAGTTCTATTTTGGCCCCTATAGTAGGTGTTTTTTTTTATTATTTTATTTTTACTTCCGTAATATTTGGGGGAGGGGGCACAAAAGTAAATTTCTGCTTAGAGCACCCATTTGGCCAGCAGCGGCCCTGATTAACCCTTGTCAATACAATAATAAATACAGACTGCATAGCATTGCCACCTGCCTTTATTTTAACAGCCTAGCTGGTAAAAATGATGCTTTATGCTAATATTAATAGGGGAAAAACTGCTCAAATATAGGAAGCCTGGTATCTTTAACAAAAAGGTGGCAACCCTATGAGCACATAAGTAGTGCTTTATTAATAAAAATATAAACGCATACAGTCATACAATTGGAGTTACAGGACACACACATAAGGACTTCAAACCTATTTGATACGCTTATGAATTCCAAAACTGCTACAATACCACAGATATAACATGCCACAATGAGAAGTGATTGCAAGAACCAATCAGAAACCAGAATTGAGGCCACTGCCTTCTAATTGGAAAGCGCGTGCATGTGAGAAGTCACTGAGGTCACCTTGGCCGCATCGGCCATATTTGATTCTGGCAGAATGAAAGCCGTCTCCTGGACACCTTGTCGGTGTCATAACCTGCGATATACACGGTCTTCAGTAACTAATTTGCACACTGTTATTACGCTGTCATTCACGCAACATTTTTTTTTTTTACTTTACCATAGAGGATTACACATCATATTTGCCAGAACGCTACATGGTGAATCCGGATACAATACACGATTCTCTCCTCCCATTTGCTTTATCCTCATTGGGTGAACGTTGCAGACGTCACTATGACCTTAGCTGTTCCCAGTAGTTCGCGCCTGTGTCCCAGTTATAGGCTTTAGGGATGGTTTGTTGTTCATCGGGAGCGCGCATATCTCTGGCTGGCGTCCTCTAAAGCAGTCAGTCCCTGGTGTGTGTGACCCAGCTGGGAGTAACAGTAAAATGGCAGGCGTGCTGGCTCGAAAAGCTGTCGACTATGTCAAGAGCAAAGACTTTCGAGACTATCTTATGAGGTGATGTGGCCTTGTTTAACTGTGCGGATTGAAAATTATTAATGAAATGCCGTCTTGTTCTTATAAGGAGCGTGACAGTGGGTTATATTGTATGGGGAGGGGGGCAAGGTGCTGGGGTGGAACAGTGATACCATGGCAGCATGGAACAGTGCAACTGCCTGTAGTGCGGGGAGCTTGCGTTACAGCAGTATCTTCTTTGTATTAGTCAGAAATGTCATTTGTTGGGAATGGGGTTGTTTATATTGGCTCTGGGCTTTATTTCTGTATGATGGTAATTATGTAGGTAACAAGTGCAGGGCTTCTGCTAAACGCCTATGTTTGTCGCATAGCAGGGCAGTTCCTATTAAATCCCACCTGATACAAACATGTTTTGCAACTCAATGTCCTCTAGTATTACTGGCAGATAGTGGGCAGGGGTTACAGGAAGCTGACACAAAGCAGAGTCCTAATATTCTAGGGATGCCTAACTTGGGACTTAATATTGGCTATGAACACTCGCTGGCATTCCCTTTAATATAATTAAGTTTCCTTCAACAATAGGTAGTGGTTATTAAAAGTAGAAGTGCAATTTTAAACCAATATCTGGTTTGTAAAGTTAATTACATACTTATTCTGGTTATACAATATTGGTACTCACTGTAAAGGTTTGTTTGAAAATTCTATCCATTTTTCAGTTTACAGCACCACATATTGGCATAAAGTTATTCTGTCTGCATAGTTATGTAATAACACCAAAAGTAGTATACATTTATATGTGTTTTTTGGTATTTATTTAACAAAAACTACCAGATACCAAGAGGTGAATATAATATATATATATATATATATATATATATATATATATATAATATATAGAGAGAGTGTCCGCACTCACAGGTCTTACAGAAAATGTAGAGGTGTTTATTGAAATCAACATCTAACGTTTCGGCTGCATCCACAGCCTTTCTCAAAGTCTTTGAGAAAGGCTGTGGATGCAGCCGAAACGTTAGATGTGCGGACTCTGTCTACAGCTACTCCATCTATTATTTTGGGACTGCACCCAGGCTCCCTTGGACCTACTTATACGTGAGTGCCTGTCTTCTTGCTATATATAAAAATATATACGCCAAATGTATCTTGCTTTGATGCAGTTGGTGTCCATTATTGCGTTGGCACACAAATAATGAAGGATTTCTACAGAAGTTATACATCGCTAAATTGAAAGGCATTGAATAGATGTTCTTATTATTGTGTATGCTCATAAAAATACTGCAACTATTTCATATAGATTAGCAGATGTAACTAATGAACAGCCTTTTAATATATGGCAGTGGTCCTTTGCCATGATGCATTTCATGTGCTTACTGGCTTCATTCCTTATTGTCTTAATGGCAACATCAGGCAGAAAAAATTAACAACCTGACATCAAAATCATTCTCTAAAGTGTACTGGAAATCATACTCAACACATACCAGTAGCCTTTTTTGCTGATTCTGGCCAACTTCCAGAACTGGTCTATGTCCAGCCATGGACAGAGTTCACTAGCAAGTTTCTCTGGATAGACTTGCTTGTATGGCTGCAGGCAGACTGCACCAATAAAGTAATCCTTCCAAGAATTTTCAATGAATATCTTGCAATGTTTAAAGTCGCAAAGTATCCAATTTTGTCTCTGCCTTGGGCAGATTTTGAAATTGGTCCTTACACTCTTATGCACAAAACAAAAATAAAATAGATGATACCATATGTTGCAAAGGGGGCTTTTAGGTTTATTGGATCCATAAAGCATCTCGGTAAACTTGGGAGCACCCCATTCAACATTTAAGGTGTTATTGCAGGTTTTGTTCATTGCTTTCTGGTGTGGAGGAAAGGCCACTGAATATTCTTGGTTATTACCCCACTTTGGTACATTCTTGCAACAACTCCTATAACAGCAACATTTATACTGAGTCCAGATAGAAAATGTATTTCATAACTGTTATTATTATAAACACTTAATTATAATCCACCAACAATGGGAGGAGGGTGAAACTTCTGTTTAGGAAGTGTACTATCAGATGGCTTTTTATTGGAGAGCTAATTACACATGCATATATAGGACTTGGCTAAGCTTTCCTAAATCATAATTTTCTCTTCATTTAATTCTCATTAAAAATAAAGAAATTCTTCATTATTAATCTACATTATTCCTTTGCTATTACAGCCCAGAAAAACAGAAGTGTATATACCGATGTTAATATTTTTAGGGCATATACATAAGAGATGCACATAATACTGACTGACCAATGAATGCTCCTTTCTTTTTATCAATAAACTTTTAAACTTTCTCTTTAGGGCTAAACTAACTAAGTTCTTTAATCTTGGTGTCTAACTGGAGAGGCTAGTCATTAAGTTGTTTGACCTGTTCTAATGTGGATGGTAGAATGTATAACCTGTACTACAAGTTTGTCTCTCTGGGTGGGCCAAGCAAAAGTTATAAGGTGTTTATATACTGTTTGCATTAGAAAATATATTAACATATAGTTACACAGATGGAATGATGGTTAAATAGGGCAGAGTCTGTTTGCAGCTAGATTATTTATTTTTAAATAATGGAGTGTTTTCTAAATGCACTTGTGATATGAGAATGTAAGAATGTCACATGGGTTCCTATTATGCCTGTTTTGCCCTTCACTTTTTTCCAAGGGTGCCCTAATACTAATACCTCCCTCGTAATGGAAGGAATGAATGTGATTATTTTTTATGTATGAATAAAATAGTGTAGTTAAGCCTGTACAAGTTAAAATAGGATTTTTATTATATTAACCTTCTATTTAACACTAAAGTATGTCGAGAATGCTAATTGTGTTTACAGTAGAACCCTGATTTTACATACCCGGATTTAATGTTTTCCTGTAATTGACACTGTTTTTTCGCAGTTCTATACAAGTAAGCGTTATCTTTCTTTCCCCTGGATTTTACATTGTACACTGTACTTGAATTTATGCAGTTTTGACTCCTTCCCCTGGAAAAATAAAAAAAATCTGGGTTCTACTATATTTACATGTGCAATATGAATATTTGAGGTGTCTTAAGGGGAACTCTTGGCATATACTTATATATCAAACATGAGGGGCTAGCCAATACAAGAAGAGAGTAGAATTTTCTGCTAGAGATATATGGGATGGGGGAGGGTGGGCGCAAGGTGCTGTGCTTTATATAGTGTGGGAAGAGTTGTAATTGTTTAATATTTTTTCTGTACCTCTATGCAAAACAAAGTTCCTGTTTAACATAGTCACACATTATAAAGCTTATTTTTTATTGGGCTTATAGGGCAACATACATTGTATTTGTTCCTTAAAGTATTCCCTGTGTGCAATGTAATTTGCAATGCAGAGTGCATAGATTACACATGTGCAAAATATTGTCAGTTATACATTGATGGCAAACGTTTTTTTTTCTGCTGAATTAATTTTTTTTGTACTGTAATAACATTATTTTTTTTCTCTCCTTGCCGCCTTGTTATGAATTGTATGCTGAAAATCTGCAACAAAACTACAGCACGGTAAGAAAAATGTAGATCCCATTCATTCAGACATTTTAACCCTATTAAGCAGTATGTGCTGTTAAGGGAAATTAACCTGATTATAAATAACATAAAGCTTATATTTTACTGGAAGAACATAGTATATTTTGTTCACAAAATATATTTTCTTCAACTTAAGTGGAAGTTTGTGTTTATCTTGGGATAGTTATCCTTTATAGCCAGCAACAGCATAGCTTTTAATGGTGCTTCTGCAGGCTGAGAGAGCTACACAGGTTGACAATACTGAATCTGCTCTCATGCACAACTTTGTGTAGCTCCACAGACAGGCCCAGGGTTGGCCTGCGTGCAGTTACACTGATTGGAATTTGGTCTGAAAAACGAGAAAGTATGCATTTCCTATGCAGGACTGTGTGCTGGGCATAAAGCATACTATATCCATATATACACTGTACAGTATTGTTGTCTTTAAAAATTTCTCCAGCGCAAACCTTCTGTGAAAACACTAATTTGTAGTTCTTTGCTAGGTACCTCCCATTACCTAATAACATATATTTTTTGTTTTCTATATTTGCTTTGTTGAACTATGCACATATATTTACTATTGAAGTAGCCTAGAGCTGGTAAAACGTTAATTTGGCAATATTTAACTTACATGGAGTGCAGTGTGATGCATATGGCTTGATTCATATCATAAAGTTGATTTCTGTAATGGTTAATGTGTAGTTGAAGACCTATGGCACACTGCCTTCCATTTGTTTTGACAGGGCCTCATAAACACTGAATAAATTTGTTCCTTGGCAGTAATGTATAGCAACCAGTGTAGGATTAGTTTTTTTGGAAGCTGTGAAAACAGATTGGTAGAACAATCAAAAAGTAGAGACACTGTGTTTGTCTGGGTGCAGACACACAGAGCGCATTTCGGTGCTGAAACACGTGAGTATGCATTTCTCAAAATTCTCTGTATCTGCACCCAGGTGATGTAAGGCCACACTAGGCTGTTTTCTTGTCCTGTGTATACGCGCAGCCTGAGAAACAGCCCCTCTGATCATAACCACAGTCTCCTGTGTCTGCACCAAGTGTCAGTGAATCGGCCTTGGTACAGACACACACAGCGGATTTCAGTGAGTAAATGCACATTTGTGCACTCCATGCTAAAATCTGCTTCATGTGTCTGCACCCAGGCTAACACAGTGACTGACAGACAAAAGAGTGGATGCCCACAGATTGGCTGATAAATGCAGGTGAACTATGAGCCCACTGTGGCATTAGCCTAAACAGATTTGTGCCTCCATCAAACTGTTATCAGAACTGTGTTCAATGCAAAGTAACATAAAATGAGGGAAACAGTCTAATTACATTGGTTAAACCATTGGTTAACATGTTTTTTACATTATTTCTTAACTACACTGTTGTAATTCTTGGTATTTATTCTTTTATTCTATGTAACATGTTCAGCATTTTTGGGGCCCTGTGGCCAACTGGGGACTTCCTATTGCTGCTATCAATGACATGAATAAATCACCAGACATCATAAGTGGACGCATGACTTTTGGTAAGGTGAAATCATTGGGAAATAGGTTTGGAAACTAAGGGCCTTGAGAGGAAACTTCCGCAATTTCGGGGAAAGTGTAGTATAGTGTAGAGGGCTGTGGCATGATCAAATCTATTATCTATATTATCTGCTAATAAAAAATTTTGTGTGTGGATCACCATGCATGATGCCAGTTTAACCAAGCTGCCAGAATTTAGAACAAAGATGTATATTAACTTATAGTGGTAATGTCTATTTTTATAAATGAAAACTGTGTTCATATGCTGTTAAGCTGGCCATACACATTTGGATTTTAGTCATCTTCTGACGAGCGATCAGATATCGGCTGTACGTTTAAATGCAATGATCTAAAATTAACATTCAGACTGAAATTGTAGGTAAAGCCTTAAAAATAACAAATCGAAGGATATTCTGAAAATTAAAAGGTTGGCAGACACCAATCGTATGAAAGTGACTTCCATTGTAGGCCCCCAAGGATAGACAGATTTTATCATTATGTGACTGAAATTTTTTATCCTGGCTGGTTGACTAAACAACCGATCGTTATGGTATGAAAATTATCCGGATAACAATTCTTAGCCCACACACCGTCTGAAAATCGTTTGTACGATTTTATCGGTAGGTGTATGGCCAGCGTTAAGATTTTTAGCAGTTAATTTTTGGTTCCTATGATTTGTCTGGCTTACTGCTTTATATATCATTAAAGGGGAACTCCACCTAAACGCAACTTACACGTTTGAAAAGTAAACATAATGTAATCCTACGTTGTTTATTATGTAAAACAATGTAATAATATAGTTTGGAACAGCTACCTAAGGGTGAGGTCACACGAAGAGTATATCCAATTCTCTCAGTCCTGAGAGAAGCTTGCCTACGCTCCTCTGTGTGCCTGCATTAAAAACTATGGCAACTGCTGGAGTGGGCACGGTGGAGTGGATCAAAGGTCGGCCTGGAAAATGTCCCCTTTCGCGTTTTTTCAGGCCGACCTTTGATCCACTCCACTCTGTATGCGGTTGTTGTAGTTTTTAATGCAGGCACGCAGAAGAGCATAGGCAAGCATATCCGCTTCTCTCAGCCCAGCTGAGAGAAATGGATATACGCTTTGTGTGACCTCGCCCTAAGCCTAGCCCCCTGTTTTCCTGGCTGACTACTTTTGAGACTCAAAAAATGTAACCGTAGTCAACTGTCCTCAGCCTGCATTCTCCAAATCACACAATTCCCTGCACACGTAATGTCAATAAAGAAAGGAACATTGCACTGCAATGCATTGTGGGTTACGTTGTTCCTGTTCCCGCATGCTGTCTGTAGGCTGTTAAGAAGTTGTTGCAATTTGTTTAAGTCCCTCCTCCCCTGCCAGGATTTCAAATGATGCAGAAAGAAAAGAACTGTTTTGCAGATGGATTTTAGTATATGAAATGGCATTTGTTCATTCTTTTTTGAAGGAACAGATTACAGTGATAGGTGTATTACGAATTTCTGTGTCTTGTGGGGCTCAAATTTTGGTTCGGAAGCCGGAGTTTCCCTTTAAAAACTGGCTATTAATTTTTCTAATTTTTACTGGATTTGTTGTAATAGAAATATGAATAAACACAAGACTTTGCTCATAGAACCAGCTGTACTTTGGTATAGTTGTTTCTTTTATTAACTGTTGTATTTTAGATCAGCTTTTTGTGTTCGAAAAGTTGAAATAACTACTTTTCTCTCTTTCAGCCCTTACCTGTTACTCCTTGATGTTTATGAGGTTTGCATATAAGGTGCAACCCAGAAATTGGCTACTTTTTGCTTGCCATTTTACAAATGAATGTGCTCAACTTATTCAGGGAGGACGACTGATAAAACATAAGTAAGTATTTATACTCTCCAAGCTTTAAATTGCACACAACCTTTTTGATACTGCAGTCTTCTCTGGAGCAGTCAGTGTGTTGGACTAGGGTTATCCTACTTATTTTTTTGGGTAGCCTGGCCCCTACTGTAATGGAACGCACACTTCTTTCTGTTGTAACAACTTTTAAGAGTAAAAATCAGTGGCAAAGCAAGAGTTAGTAAATAAAAGTCCTAAAAATGTTCCTGCCATTTTTTTTCCTTTTTGGCTAAATGTATAACAATGTGCTTTTTCTTCCATGAGTCTCCTTGGCAACTTATTTTTTTAATTCAAAAGAATTGGTGGTGCAACATATGCTGTTATTCTTCCGCCCAAGGCTAGAATCCTGTGACTGCAGTGAAGCCGTCTATGGAATCAATTATATTCCCCTTTTCAAACACAAATGTGCTCCAAGTTCTTAATGGAACTTTAAAAAAGGGGAGTCGATTGTAACTGCATATTCAGACAAGTTTTGTTATATGATATAATATCAGAGTTTATAGTATGTAACATTTGAAATATTATATAGCTTCAAGAAAGTGTTTGATGGCTTTTTAGTTAGTCACAGAATATGGCTTACCATACCCAAGTTTACCCAGGGTCTTGTCTGATTGCCATCTTTGAGTCAGAAAGGATTTTTTCCCTGTTTGAAGCAAATTGCAAATGTTTCTGAAGGGGTTTTTCACTTTCTTCTGGATTAACTAGCAGGTAAGGCAGGTTTCATGAGGACCATGGAGTTAAGCCTATTGATTTTTTTTAAACAAAATTACTATTGTTATGTTGTAGGTACAGGTATTGGACCTGTTATCCAGAATGCTCAGGACCTGGGGCTTTCGGATGAGGGATCTTTCTGTAATTTGGACCTCCATACCGTAATTCTGCAAAAAAATAATTTAAGGGAGAAGGAAAGGTTAATAAAGAGTTAATCTCAGGCTGCAGGCATACCTTCAGTTCTCTCAATATTGCCCTTAAAGGAACAGTAACACCAAAAAATAAAAGTAACTAAAATATAATGTGCTACTGCCCTGCACTGGTAATAGTTGTGTGTTTACTTCAGAAAGTCTACTATAATTTATATAAATAAGCTGCTGTGTAGCCATGGGGGCAGCCATTCAAAGGAGAAAAGGCACAGGCACGTAGCAGATAACGGATAAAACACTATTGTATTCTACAGAACTTATCTGTTATCTGCTATGTAACCTGTGCCTTTTCTCATTTTCCCCCATGGCTACACAGCAGCTTATTATATAAAATATAGTAGTGTTACTGTAGCAAACACACCATTTTTACCAGTGCAGGGCAACAGTGCATTATATTTTTATTACTTTAAAGCTCTTATTTTTTGGCGTTACTGTTCCTTTAAGTCTCCCCATATTTCACCTGTTCAGATGATCAGAAGCCAAACAGGAAGAAAAAACGCTGAGCTGTGTAAAGAAAGTTCCCATAATGCCTCACTCCTGCACCGAGACCAAGCGTACATGCTCAGTTTGTAACACTGAGTCAGCTTCCTGCTGATTGGCTCAGATCCACATTCCTAAGGGGGAGGGTGGAGTGAGTTCTTAGCATTCTTGAGGGAGGGGGGAGCAGGAGAGAGGAGAAAGAAGAGAGCTGCATGTCTCTGGCACAGGAAGTACTGACCCAAGAAATCTTTGGACAGAGAACTCAGTGCAGCGTTTCTGTGAGTGCTTATGGCTGTATTACACCTTTCTGATAAAGCTTACTGAGTTTTTACCTTTCTTTCGCCTTTAAACATTAACTAAACCCAATAGGATTGTTTTGCCTCCATTAAGGATTCATTAAATGTCAGGATCAAGTACAAGGTACTGATTTATTATAACAGAGGAAAAGGGGATTATTTTTAAAATAAGAATTATTTAATTAAAATTGAGTCTATGGGAGATGGCCTTCCTGTAATTTGGAACTTTCTGGATAAGGAATCCTATACCTCTATTTTGTTTTTACTCTCTGTTGGAATATTGGTTTACTCCTGTTGTAAAGTAAAATAATGTTGTGTATGTTGGATACAGCAAGTCTTGCAACCAGTGCAGGGCATTTTGACATATAGGACCTGCTATGGTTACTCAAAACATAGTAACAATAACCCAAGCACAAGTAGTTTGGGAACCTCTGTATAATAGCATCTTCCGAAATCTATAGGATGTTTGAGATTACACTTATCTATCTACCATTAACCCCAAAATGCCTTGTTCTGTGAACATTTGTGTCTAGTATATACTGCTAATGTGGTGTCTACTGTAATGTAGGGCATCATGTTTTATGGTTACTAGAAACATTTTTGTATTAAAAACCTCATATGGTTGTTTTGCTAGCTTAGTTAAGTCAACATTATGTATAAAGTACTGTTACTATAGAGAAAAAACAGAAAAAGAAGGATGCTATGCCATTGCTGTATTTTGGAGCATTCAGAATAATATGTTTCTAGGTTATATATTTTGTGTGTGTGTGAATTTGTACCTGGTTTATAAACATTATATGTACTTTTTTTTTAAACAGATTATCTCAAAAAGAAGCTAAAGATAAATGAACAAAATAAGCCTTCAACCTCTGCATTTTGGAATATATGCCTCATAACACTAGGATCTTGCCAAGCAACTGTTTGCACTTTTATTTTATTATTTGTAGTTCAGATCAATAACCCTTCTCTTAGACATGGAAATTAATGAATTTTATTAAAAACTGTGGTTCAGGAAAAGAAGACTAGCAACATGCTGCCTGTGAAGATGTATTCAACTAGATATATTGTGGTAGAGATAAGAGTTTGGAGTTTAATTTTGGCATCCTTGGAAATAACAGTGAAAAAGTGTTATAAATCAGGGGCATTTATATCTGATATAGATTTTTAACCATGTAATAAAGAAAAAACATTTCTAACAATTTGTGGTGTTGTATTTCTTAAGTGATTTCACTAAAAAAAGACTCCCCCCAAGCCAGTAGTTTTGAGTCATTAATTTCTAAAGTTTTTTTTCTCAATTGTAGTGATGGATCTTAATGTGGTTTCCTGTGTTGGCTGAGGATTGTATGAGTATATTACATTTCTCTACATAAGTATGCCATCCCTTATACACTATAAAGGAGTGTGTATTTGTTTTTTTTTCCTTGTACCTTCTACCATAAACACTGTCAAAATCACAATTGTGTTCCTGTTCACTCTACTTTGCATGTGCACCATGCTTAATATTTGCTAGGCTCCTATCCGGATTATGGCAAACAGGGAAATTTGTAGTCCACAAGAAATCTGTGCTACCCACGGACAACAAATCTCCCAAAATGTAATGTGCATTGGTATCAGTGTGAATCTATTTACAATTGAAAGTGGCTTCAGCTATTTCTCTGCCTGTCAAAAAATATTGGAAAAACTGCCCCATGAGCCATTAGCCTGCATTAGCTTGAACAGTAAATGCTATAAACACGGACACCCTTAGTATGCACTTGTAAATAATGGTACATTAACTTAAAAAAAAACAATGACTTCAGATCATAAATACAATATACAATGTGAGACAAAAGGTACTGGGATCTCAAATACATTAAATACAGTTAGAGGCAGTGGGAACCTTTACCCTAAATACATAATGTACATTAATAGGCAATGGGAACTTAAGTTTCCTAAAGCCTGCTAAAGGTTTCAACACTGTATACGTCAAAATGAAGTCAGAAATTGTTTGCATTGCTAAGAATGCTGGTCAGTTTGAGAATAGCACCCAAGCAGAAGAAATAGGAGACAACCAAGTTGTGGCATGACTTATTCCGAGTAATATTGAGTAACAATAGCTTATCTAAAAACATGTCCAAGAATAAAACTTTAAATGGTCATATGAATTATTTGCTATGTAAATAGTGTCAATTAGTAATAAAAACTACACCATAAAATCATGACAGAAATAACTAAATAGTTGATTGGGCAGTAGTGCCTACTAATCCACCCCCAAAAAGAATATCTTTGTGCCCCCCCCCCCATAGGTATGTGGTATATAGTGATGCGTACAATAAATATGAGGCATTATGGTATTTTATCAACGATAAACTGCTTTGCCAGGTTATACCTAATGTTAGATATATCCTTGAATGTTTCTCCATTTGTAGCTTTGTGTTGCTTATGCTGTGGAGCACAATATATTATTATGCAACAAGAATTCTCCTGGGCAATAATCTCATCAAAGAAGAGGGTCAACAATAGAGATGTAGCGAACTGTTCGCCGGTGAACTAATTCGCGCGAACATCGGGTGTTCGCAAGTCCGCAAATTCGCGAACTTTTCGTGATGTTTGCAATTTGGGTTCGCCGGCACCGAAAAAAACGCAAAACTTACGATAACGGTACGAATGCTCCGAAAAAGTCGCAAAACTTCCGATAACGGTACGAATGCTCCGAAAAAGTCGCAAAACTTACGATAACGTTACGAAAGCTCCGAAAAAGTCGCAAAACTTACGATAACGGTACGAATGCTCCGAAAAAGTCGCAAAACTTACGATAACGGTACGAATGCTCCGAAAAAGTCGCAAAACTTACGATAACGTTACGAAAGATCCGAAAAAGTCGCAAAACTTACGATAACGTTACGAAAGCTCCGAAAAAGTCGCAAAACTTACGATAACGTTACGAAAGCTCCGAAAAAGTCGCAAAACTTACGATAACGGTACGAATGCTCCGAAAAAGTCGCAAATCTTACGATAACGGTACGAATGCTCCGAAAAAGTCGCAAAACTTACGATAACGTTACGAAAGATCCGAAAAAGTCGCAAAACTTACGATAACAGTACGAAAGCTCCGAAAAAGTCGCAAAACTTACGATAACTTTACGAAAGCGCCGGAAAATACGAAAAAGTCGCAAAATTACCGATCATTTCGAAAAACGGCGTGTGTCAATTTTTCAGAGGTTTTTGCCCTTGATCCCCCTCCTGCATGCCACTGTCCAGGTCGTGGCACCCTTTAAACAACTTTAAAATCACTTTTCTGGGCAGAAATGGGTTTTCTAGGTTTTAAAGTTCGCCTTCCCATTGAAGTCTATGGGGTTCGCAAAGTTCGCGAATATTCGCAATTTTCGGCGGAAGTTCGCGAACAGGTTCGCGAACTTTTTTTTTGAGGTTCGCTACATCCCTAGTCAACAATTTATTTTTGTGCAAACATTATTGAGCCTCATGTGCAATGGCAAATCTTAGGCTCCCATCTGCAGTGTTATTTCATATTACCACAATCCTACAATTAGACATGGAACAAAAAAAATGTAACAACCATCCTCACAACTTTGCTTTTGGAGATGACCAAATGTCGCAAAACCTGTACCAAGGGGTTGAGCTTTAATCTGCCATCTGTTTTCCACAAAATCATAGGCCTATCTATGTAGCCAATGAAACTGAGCCATTAATTAATGTGAAATGCACCTAAGGATGGATACCTTCAGTTTTCCTACTGTTTACCCTGCCTATCTACTGTACTACTTGCAAGGGGTTATGTATCAACGTAGCTCAGCACATATTTATTCACGTATGGTTATTTGGGTGTGTTTTTTCCTATTTCGTAACTCAAACTTAAAGTGCCTGTGTGTGTGAATAAATATTTGCAATATTTTTCATGGTATAAGAACTACTCAATTGTAGCAAAGGACAAAAGATGTACTTTAAGGTTGCTGATCTTGATTATGCGGCCCATTTCCTTGAACAGCCGACTAGGTACAGTCCTGCATTCCATAGTATTTGAGAAATATATCACTATTACAGATATCTGTGGCAGCTTTTTTTTGCAGTAAACCATAGCTTATAAACAGGTTACCAGTAAATGCTACCTGCTAATGGTTGCTATAGGTAACAAGACCTGTAACAATCCTTGCATTTTTTTTATTATATAACCCTGGCAGCATCTCTCTGACAGCATTTTGAAAACTGAAAATAAGATTATATTTGGGTATTATGGTACAATATGTTTTGGGCAGAGGTCCCTTTAACCTTTGTGTTAAACCATCAGCTAAGATAAAAGTTAAGCAATTAGAAGGATAGTGCAATCAGCCACAGTTATTTTGTGGGTAACCTAGGTTGGCATTGGTTTTTCTGTCTCTTTTTTTCCTAATAAATTATACAAAATTGCTGAATAATAAAAATATGACTTCATGAAGTTTTGATTTTTCCTCCTTTCTGTAAAAAAATTATAATGGCTGGGCTGGGGGGTCCCCTGTAATCCCGACACACCTAATATAGCATTTATAATTATAATATACATTTTACTGATGTAATTGAAAGCAAGCAAGAATTGGCATCTAACAAGCTGTTTAACAAATAGCAGCCACTGACAAATAAGCAATGTTTATTTATACCACAAAAGGCCAGTAGATGTCACCATATAACTGTGACTGTGTGATATTCATGCACAGAAAGAATCATTAATAACTACTATGAGCCTTATAGTAATAAACAAACTTTTGTAAAAGATTCGAGCAAATCTCAATCCTAATTTCCCTATGTACTACCATGTTTATGAGTCAAAAAAATCATGTGATTTGAAGGATTCAAATTCGGTTCGGCCAGGAAAATGAATTTGAACGAATTTGAATCCTGCTGAAAAAGGCTGAATCCCGGACCGAATCCTGAATTCAGTGTTTCCCTATAAACAAACTAAATATAACAGCTAAATATCCTTATGAATACAGATTAAAGGGCTACTATTCATTATTATTAATTACTATTACTGACTATTAATTATAGTCATTACAAGGAAATACATATGCTGGCATATATAGGTGGATTTTAATAAATGCCTGGGAGCCGTAGCCCCGCGCCCCCAACCAATATCAATGCTTTTATCTACTGTTTTACAAACAGTATGGAGGTATTATGTATATAGTTGACTCTGAATTTACCCTGCCATGTGTTCTGTGTTATTGTACAATAAACCAACATGGTATATATTCAGGTATGGGATCCGTTATCTGGAAACCCGTTATGTAGAAAGTTCCAAATTACAGGAAGGCCATCTCCTATAGAATTCATTATAAGCAAATAATTCTAATTTTTAAAAATGATTTTCTTTTCTCTGTATTAATGAAACAGTAGATAAGATATAATTAATCCTTAATGGTGGCAAAATCCTATTGGGTTTATTTCATGTTTAAATTATTTTTTGTAGACTTAAAGTATGGAGATCCAAATTACAGAATGACCCCGTAACTGGAAAACCCTAGGTCCCGAGCATTTAGGATAACAGGTTGCATACCTGTACTGCCTTTTGTTCTTGGGGCATTATATATTGAATTGGCACTATATTTATGCCAAGTATGAAATCAGCACAGTATTTATCATGCCTTGTGTTCTGAGGATATATGAAACTGGTGCTATATTTATCCTGCAAGGGCTTTTGGGGGTATCTTATTTGAAATTACCTCTGCATTTATTCTGCTGTGTGATCTGGGATATTATACATCAAACTAGCCCTGTGATAGTATGAAGGAATCTGTAAATGTAATGTATTTAACTAACCTCCCCAATCAAAAAAGAATCACCCTCCACCTCTGCTGGCATATATTTTTGGTACAAGTATGAGATCTATTTTTCTGAATCTTGGGACCTGGGGTTTTCTGGATAAAGGATTTTTCCATAATTTAGATCTCCATACCTTAAGTCTATTAAAAATCATTTGAACATTTTTTAAACCTAATAGGATTGTTTTGCCTCCAGTAAGGATTAATAATATATCAGCTGGGATCAAGTACAGTGTACAATGAACTACTATTATTATTAAATGTGAATTATTTGCTTATAATGGAGTCTATAGGAGTTCCCATATTTGGACCTTTTTGGATAAGGGGGTTCTGGATAATGGATCCCATACCTGTATCTTTGTAGAGACGATTAGCACACTTAGGGGTGTTGTTTCTGCTTACACTTTGCCTGGAGTTTCTATTTCTGTCTGTGCATGACTGAATACAGTTAATTTAAACCCTTTGTACAGAAGTTAGACCCTCACTAGATGACTTTGACAGGTGGAGGAGGGCTTTTGCCAGTCTGTGAATAATGACACATTACATAAAGAGGAAACTGCAGGATTTCCACTGCAAGATGAGGCAAAATTATTAAACACTTATTTCTAAACATTTCAAGTCAAATCAGAAAATTAAGATTTAGTTGTCCCTTAGGCCAAAGTCTCATTAAGCATTTTGTAGGCAGGTGGAGAAAAGTGGATCCAGGCAGCGTCGGCCTGAGTGCAGCAATACTGAGGGGAGATAAGCCCGAAACTATCTGCTTTCACATTTTCCAGGCCATTCCCTCATCCATATCACTCAGGCCAAAGGTCATAGGCGGAGGTGATTTTTTTTTTCTTTGCAAAGGCTTAAAGTGAACCTGTCACCCAGGCATAAAAAGCTGTTTAATAAAAGCCCATTTCAAATTAAATATGTACCGAAAACTAATTTTTTTATTAACACATTCATATCCATTATAAAAGCATTTAAAAATCCCAACTGTCAATCATATATTGACTGCCCTGCCTCTATGCCTTAGGCATAGAGGTAGGGCTGGCAGTTCTTTCACTTTCAATTCAGAACTTCTCAGATGTTGCTGCACTCCTTACATTCCCCCTCCCTCCTTACCATGTAATTTTATAACCAATGCATAGGCATGAGCATCAGGTTACATAGTTACATAGGGTTGAAAAAAGACCAGTGTCCATCAAGTTCAACCCATCCAAGTAAACCCAGCACACTTAACCCACACCTACCAATCTATACACTCACCTACATAAACTATATATACAACCAGTAATACTAACTGTAGATATTAGTATCACAATAGCCTTGGATATTCTGCTTGTTCAAGAACTCATCCAGGCCCCTCTTAAAGGCATTAACAGAATCTGCCATTACCACATCTCTAGGAAGGGCATTCCACAACCTCACTTCCCTCACCGTGAAAAACCACCTACGCTGCTTCAAATGGAAGCTCCGTTCCTCTAATCTAAAGGTGTGACCTCTGGTGCGTTGATTGTTTTTATGGGAAAAAAGAACATCCCCTATCTACCTATAATCCCCTCTAATGTACTTGTACAGAGTAATCATGTCCCCTCGCAAGCGCCTCTTTTCCAGAGAAAACAACCCCAACCTCGACAGTCTAACCTCATAGTTTAAATCTTCCATCCCCTTAACCAGTTTAGTTGCACGTCACTGTACTCTCTCCAGCTCATTAATATCCTTCTTAAGGACTGGAGCCCAAAACTGCACTGCATACTCAAGGTGCCTCTCAAGGCCTTACCAGGGACCTATAAAGAGGCAAAATTATGTTCTCATCCCTTGAGTCAATGCCCTTTTTTATACAAGACAGCACTTTATTTGCTTTAGTAGCCACAGAATGACACTGCCTGGAATTAGACAACTTGTTATCTACAAAAACCCCTAGATCCTTCTCCATTAAGGATACCTCCAGCACACTACCATTCAGTAGATAGTTCGCGTTTATATTATTCCTACCAAAATGCATAACTTTGCACTTATCAACACTGAACCTCATTTTCCAGTTTGCTGCCCAGTTTTCTAATTTTGTCAAATCGCTCTGGCACAGAAACAAGATTTTGGCAAGATACAAAGCTTGCCTTATTAAAAGTGTCCACAAAATGGCAACTGTCTTCTTGCTGCAACCGTGAATCCCAAGGCTGAAGAAAATAAGATTAAATTAATTTATATGGTGTAAGTGAAGTTTATTTTGCTTGACAAACACAAATGAAAACAATCTGCAATTATTTCTTAGGCTGACAGGTCCCTTTAAAGAGGACACACACCCATTTTCACTCACATTACACTCTCAACATATTATACAGTGAGAGACAATAGGTACACAGCATTTACACATTTGGTATTTTTGCGATTGTTTTATTTCTTCCTCACATCCCCTAAACTTCTATTATTCTTTCTTAAATTTTTTCTTTTTCCCATTGACCCCACATCTGCCTGTGTATCCAGGCCCGGATTTGTGGTGAGGCCACAAAGGCCTGGACCTAGGGCGGCAACAATTTAGGGGCGGCATGCTGCCCCGCTGCACCGAAATTTGCTGCCATACAGAGCAATGGGGACCTCTCCCCACTGCTCCGTATGCGAGTATAAATGGACACACATGCGCCCTGTGGGCGTTCGTGAATGTGCGAAGAGCATAATGCGCATGCGCGGGGGGTGACCTATGGGGGTGGCCTCGGGTTGCCCGGATTACTGCCATTCCACAATACACTCTGTATATATCCACATTTCTTCTCCCATTTTCCATTTCTTTCTCTTCTGTTTAACACTGGTTTGTACAGTGTTAAACAGAAGAGAATAGAAGTTTTTACTTATATACTCTATCCACGCTAACAAAAAAATAAAAAACTACTAACAAAAAAAAAAATCCCTGCTCCCATACTGACCTGCTAGTGCAAAGGCTTTTTCAAGATGGTGGGGGTGTTGATGGCATTCATTAGGTAGCTGCAGTCACAGGTGTCAAACCATCTTGGGGGTTGGACAGACTGCATGTCTAGCTACTTTAAACATTGCTAACCATAGGTCATATCTGCTACAGCTTCCATGATTCTTAATCTCCTATAAAGTATAGGAGCTATAAAAGGGAGTGGAAGTTGGATTGGGTGGAGGGAGCTTCAAAGTTTATCCTCCATCCAGTCTGATTTCCCACAGCTGTACCTGGACAGCAAACCTGGACAGCAAACAAAGTCTGGATTTGCTGGAGAGAGAGGTTCAAAGTTCACTCACCAGGCAATCTTAATCCCCACAGCTGTGATTTGCTGGAAGGATTTTCATAGTTAACCCTCTAGCCAGCCTGATTCTACTGCAGTAGTACTAGGACTTTAAGGGCAAAAGAAGCAGTACTAAAGCTTTAGCAGAGCTAAGAGGATGTTTGAAATAAGTAGACATGGTAAGGTGGCCATACACAGGCAGATTTCAGCTGTCGATTCGGGTTGGGCACCCTCTATGGGCCTAACTGACTGAGATGTGGCCTAAAATTGACGCAGAAAAAATGGTGACTTTTTTGAGTTTTACTATGCGACAATATTGCGACAATTCCAAATCCGACAATTCTCCATCTAAAACTTGTCATGTAGAAGTCAGTGGCAAATGTACCCTCCCTTCCCTGGAAGATCTTTCTTTGCTTCAAAACTTTAGAGGTTTTTTTGATTTTTGAGGCTGGTTTTTGTGTGACAATCAAAAATTTGAGTTTTCGTGACTTTTCCCTGCACATATTTTTTAGTTCAGACTTTTTTTTTTATAAATGTCAGACATTCTTGGAAATTAGTTTTAGTTAGTTCACCTTTGAGTTAACTATAAGTGTGATGTATAGAGTAATATACTGATACAATTTGCAATTGGTCTCCTTTTGTTATTATTTGTGGGTTTTTAATTATTTTGCAATTTGTTCAGCAAGTCTCCAGTTTGAAATTTTAGCTGTTATCTGGTTTCCATGGTCCAAATTATCTTAGCAACCAGGGACTTGCTAAGGCAGAGTTGCAATGAGAGACTGGAATATGAATAGAAGAGGGTCTGAACAGAAAAAAAAAGTTATAAAAAGTAACAATAATAATAAAACTGGAGATTCACAGAGCAATAGTTTTTTTTTGCTGCCAGGGTCAGTGACCCCCATTGAAAAACTGCAAAGAGTTAAAAGAAGAAGGCAAACAATTCAAAATGTACAAAATAAATAATGTTGATCAATTTAAAAGTTGCTCAAAATTGGCCTTTCTACAACATACAGGTCCTTTTAAAAAAATTAGCATATTGTGATAAAGTTCATTATTTTCTGTAATGTACTGATAAACATTAGACTTTCATATATTTTAGATTCATTACACACAACTGAAGTAGTTCAAGCCTTTTCTTGTTTTAATATTGATGATTGTGGCATACAGCTCATGAAAACCCAAAATTCCTATCTCAAAAAATTAGCATATTTCATCCGACCAATAAAAGAAAAGTGTTTTTAATACAAAAAAAGTCAACCTTCAAATAATTATGTTCAGTTATGCACTCAATACTTGGTCGGGAATCCTTTTGCAGAAATGACTGCTTCAATGTGGCGTGGCATGGAGGCAATCAGCCTGTGGCACTGCTCAGGTGTTATGGAGGCCCAGGATGCTTCAATAGCGGCCTTAAGCTCATCCAGAGTGTTGGGTCTTGTGTCTCTCAACTTTCTCTTCACAATATCCCACAGATTCTCTATGGGGTTCAGGTCAGGAGAGTTGGCAGGCCAATTGAGCACAGTAATACCATGGTCAGTAAACCATTTACCAGTGGTTTTGGCACTGTGAGCAGGTGCCAGGTCGTGCTGAAAAATGAAATCTTCATCTCCATAAAGCTTTTCAGCAGATGGAAGCATGAAGTGCTCCAAAATCTCCTGATAGCTAGCTGCATTGACCCTGCCCTTGATAAAACACAGTGGACCAACACCAGCAGCTGACATGGCACCCCAGACCATCACTGACTGTGGGTGCTTGACACTGGACTTCAGGCATTTTGGCATTTCCCTCTCCCCAGTCTTCCTCCAGACTCTGGCACCTTGATTTCCGAATGACATACTTTGGACCACTGAGCAACAGTCCAGTGCTGCTTCTCTGTAGCCCAGGTCAAGCGCTTCTGCCGCTGTTTCTGGTTCAAAAGTGGCTTGACCTGGGGAATGCGGCACCTGTAGCCCATTTCCTGTACACGCCGGCTCTGGATGTTTCTACTCCAGACTCAGTCCACTGCTTCCGCAGGTCCCCCAAGGTCAGGAATCGGTCCTTCTCCACAATCTTCCTCAGGGCATGGTCACCTCTTCTCGTTGTGCAGCATTTTCTGCCACACTTTTTCCTTCCCACAGACTTCCCACTGAGGTGCCTTGAAACAGCACTCTGGGAACAGCCTATTCGTTCAGAAATTTCTTTCTGTGTCTTATCCTCTTGCTTGAGGGTGTAAATGAAGGCCTTCTGGACAGCAGTCAGGTCGGCAGTCTTACCCATGATTGCGGTTTTGAGTAATGAACCAGGCTGGGAGTTTTTAAAAGCCTCAGGAATCTTTTGCAGGTTTTTAGAGTTAATTAGTTGATTCAGATGATTAGGTTAATAGCTCGTTTTGAGAACCTTTTCATGATATGCTAATTTTTTGAGATAGGAATTTTGGGTTTTTATGAGCTGTATGCCACAATCATCAATATTAAAACAAGAAAAGGCTTGAACTACTTCAGTTGTGTGTAATGAATCTAAAATATATGAAAGTCTAATGTTTATCAGTACATTACAGAAAATAATGAACTTTATCACAAGATGCTAATTTTTTGAAAAGGACCTGTACTAAAAGTGAACCACCCCTTTAACAAAGTAGAGAAGAATGTATCCCTATTGCAAGAAAATATCACAGTAAGATCCTCATATTTTAGGAAGCAGAGAGCATATCAGAAAGAATTATCATGTCAGGGTCAAAATGAATGGGCCTGTCTTTTCTATACTGAAGGCAGATCCTGGTGCAATAATGCAATTCAATGCATAGCAGATGCTGTTAGTGTATTTCCACTGAATACCATCTTACCACAGGTATTATTCTTGGTTTTTTTTGGATTTACTGACTCAATAATCACCTTTGAAGCTCCTTGGCACTAAGACACTACTTGGTCTTAAGCTCACCTGACAAAATGGTATTAAACAAGAAAAATACACAATGAGGAGTATTTATTAGCAACTAATGAGCAATTTGATTTAATCGGTAACCTACAAGTTAGAAAACTAAAGCAGAGATCTCATTGGTTGCTATGGGCAACATTACCAGTAATGTTTGTCTCCAGTGTTTATAAATACTCCCCTGTGTGTACCTGACAAAGTCTATGAGGCTGATTCACTAAAGGCCAAAAAAATAAGTAATATTTATAGCATGCGTTAAAAATATTATCGCTTCTTATTTTTTGAGAATTAACAATCGATTCACTTAAAGGACACTTGTCTGAATTAAGAAGCGATGTTATTGTCGTTATTTATCTGGCGATGACATATTTTTAAGCGATATTTTAAACCTTGCAATATATTTATGCGTTATTTCATAGCACACGATATTAGCGCACGCTATTACGCACGTAACCATTACTTTCTGAAATCTACTGTTCTGAAAATTACCATTTCCCTGAAAACTGGAGGATGCATCACTCTAGGGCCAACACATACTTGAAAAAATCCAACTGCAAACTCCATCTTGTCCCCACAGACAATCACCAGCTGCAAATTTGTTCAGTGATGCCTACTCCTGGGAGGTGTTAAGTTTCATGTTAAGTTTATGCTTTTAACGCTTAGAATATGTCTGTGATTTATGCATTAGTATTATTTCTAATCGATAATCACCTCAATGCGATGGAAATAACGCTTTGTGATAATTCGTTTTTTTGTGCATGCGATATGAGTAGCATGCAAAATGAATGATAAATCGGTAGTTAATTATGGAACACTTTTTAACACAAAAACGTTAAATAATATTTCAGAATTCACAGACATATGCGTGCTACAAAATAACACATAAATATATTGCATGGTTTAAAATATCGCTTAAACATGTGTCATCGCCAGATAAATAATGACAATAACATTGCTTCTTAATTTAGACAAGTGTCCTTTTAGTGAATCGATCGTCAATTCTCAAAAAATAAGAAGTGATAATATTTTTAGTGAATCGGCCCCGTAGAGAGAAAGTTTGTTTAGTGGGACATAACTAACAGAAATGAATCTCGGAAATCATACAGAATTTTGTCTTTGAAAAACAATCAGTTTTTTGCTAAGACCTTTAGCGGAACTGGGCTAAAGATGAAACTGCCTTAATTTTCCAACTTCCTGGTCCTGTGAGCTATTATACAAGGCATAGAAGATGGGGGTAGGAGATATATGTATATGTGTGTATATATATATATACAATTCAATTACAGGTATAGGACCCATTATCCAGAATGCTCGGGACCAAGGGTATTCCGGATAAGGGGTCTTTCCGTAATTTGGATCTCAATACCGTAAATCTACTAAAAAATCAGTAAAACTTTAATAAACCCAATAGGATTGTTTTGCATCCAATAAGGATTAATTATTTCTTTGTTGGGATTAAATACAAGGTACTGTTTTATTAATGCAGAGAAAAAGGAAATGAATGCAAAAATGTTGAATTATTTGATTATAACGGAGTCTATGGGAGACTCCGTTATAGACGGAGCTTTCTGGATAATGGGTTTCTGGATAACGGATCCCATACCTGTATGATGTTTTATTTATATATATTATGTGATATAGATAATCATGATACAGATAATTATGATCCATTGGTTGTTATATCTTGTTGTGGCATATATATGTGATTGTGCAAAGGAATTTCAGTAGATAGGTCCTAAGCATGATTGGGGGCCCCCATTAATAAGGATAACAATTTGTTTAGATCAGCTGGTGCAGCGTATGTACATAAATTTGATAACAATGGTATAGTATGTTGTTTTTAACTTTGTATTGATGTATTTTTAATGTTTATTCGCAATTTTGTGCATGCACTAGAAACTAGGACACTGTTATGTCTAAAGCAGCATAACATGGAGAGATGGAATTGGAATTGGCTGTTTCACTGAATCACTTTGTTGAATTTTAATGGTTATTCTAAATTACATTAATTGTACTAAGGCACATATCTGTACTTATGGGATTTTAATAATTATTTATTGCACAGATCACTGCAGCATGGATTGTTCACTTTATTGCAGTAGTCACTTTATATCATGTTTACACTGATGCCAGTTCCTACTTGCTTGTTCACTATGGATATAAATAGGTCATGGGGTAAAGAAGCATGGTTGCCTTGAGAAAGGTCCCCGATGGGGACCAAACGTAACGTTGGCTGTTCATGAATTAATTTTTTTGTAATAAACTCAGTGTTGCTGGTCTTTTTCTCAGTATCTAAAACTATTTACCTTGCACCCGAGACAAAGACTGAAGCGGAGTGCCACCCTTGGTTTCATATATACACTGTATATACGTTTATATAAGTTTGTCTCTATTTAAACTAACTCAGCTAGGGTTAAAACAAAGTTATTATAGAGTAATAGTTTATAATTTTATAATTAAATATAAGAGAGTTGATTTTTTTTTTAAATTAATAGAATATATGCATACATTTTTAGCATAAATAAATTGTAAAAAAAAAAAAGTTTAAATACATACATGCATAATCTCTTTTGTAATGTTGCTATTGGAATGAAGATAACTTTTAGATTATGATGTAACTGAGAAAAGATAATCAGACTGGATATTTCTGAACGTTACACATAACATAAGATGATGTTGGTGTGGAACAGGAAACAGCAAAGGAATAAGAAGGTTCATTCAGAGCACACATTTTTGCAGCTCAGAAAATCATGAAGTCACGGTAAACTAACCTTGAGAATGACTAAGCAGAATCTTAACAGATGTACATATATAACTTTATAAATATGTTTTTATTATTAACCAGGAAGATACAGTTAAGGAAATGCTAGAGAACTCAAAAAAATGCCTAGAAATCCCATTTGCCCAGTTAAAAAAGAATTTCATTTTTTATTTCCTTGCCATAAAGACAGTGTCTGAAGCTGAAGCTGCCAATCATTTCCCCCTATTTTGACACCACAACATTGGAAAAAAAACCCCTAATATCAGAATGCTTATTTAGCACAGTGTCAATATGATTAATAAATATTTTAAATATTTTGGTGGTAAGACAAGCAATGGGTCTGTTGCATATTAATCAACCACATGTCCTGTCTGATGATATGGTACCCCTCTGTAAAACAATATAGGACTGCAATAGTGATACAAATTAATGACACAATATAGTATCACTGCACAGTGTGAGTAGAGCCACCTCTTGTCACCATCACGCATTACATCCATTGCACTTAGCAACACTGGTATAAGAGCAATATGTTAATAGCTATCATAACTTAGATTCTCAGCAATTTTTAGGATAATAGATTGGATAATATTTTAGGAAAATAGCTAGAATAAAAGCAAACAATATTTGTGAATTAAGATTTAATATAAACTATCAACTTGGTTTTCTCAAGATATACTGTATGACTTTAAATGCATAAAAACTGAAAAAGTATTTTTATTACTATAAGACATATATCATTTACATATTTTATATACACAAAAATACAACTGATTTGGAAAGTACCAATCTAAATTAAGTGTAATCTGCAATTCTCTGAAACCTATGGTCTGTGGTTCTAGTAACTAAATGCTGCAATAGGGGTAGATTAAGTTCTGCAAAGGTTTTAGGCAGGACCCCACCACTTCCTCAGTTCATACCAGTGCCGTCCCTCTGTCCAACCCCCAACACTGGACCCTCTGAAAACCACAGATTTGCCCTTGTGGTATCCTCTGCTGAGCACAAACCTTAAACTCCTTACTTTATAGATCAAATGTTTTTAAGTCCCTGGGTGTGCTCTTTGTACTCCAATACCTTCTGTAGCTCCATTTCCTTGTCTAGTTTGCTTACTACCATATCACTTTGTTCATATTGTGACTGGGATTTCTGTTTGAACTCTGGCCTTGCAGATATTGCTGTTTTATTTCTGCTCCTGACCTTTGCCTATGTATAACTATTCTCTTCTTTATACATCACTGTTATTGTATTTTCCGGTCTAAAATTTCAGCCTCTTCCAGTTTTTTTATGTTTGACACTCAATTGTGGGCATTTGGGATATAGTCTTCAGTCAAGTAACCAAGGGACAGATCCAATGCAAAAGCTGGGTGTTATACAGAGAATGACAAACCAGGCCAGGGTTCTTTGATTACCACCTCAGTATTAGCTGCCTCACATGACACCCTTCCCAGCTGTCTTTACAGCCTAGTATCTTGTGAGCTGCCACTATTGCCTTCCTTACATCGTAAGTTGCTGTCATGTTATGTTTTATTGATGATTTGTTTGTTTGTAGGCTGTAGATTATATAGCTTCAAATAAGTAAAAATAATGAAGCAAAGACACATTAACAGTTGAATGTTACAAATTTATTAAACTCTACTACTATTACTCTATTACTCTAAATAAATAACCCAGTGTATGGCAAAATAGTTAATAACAAGAGAATACACAGCAGAACACCATTAAATTGACCGATTTCTCATAAAGTAATTCACTCCAAAGTTTAAATACAAATAATTGAATACTATTGCACAACTTTCCATTTTTTCCTTAATGTTTATTTTTTTCCTGACTAAACTAAACAAAACAGATCAGTAAACAAAAAGCTACCAAGATAGTTTAATAGTGCACTCAGTTTAATTGTACACTCCCCATATTATATCTATACCTGAGCAAGTCATATTTTAGTAAACCCATTTTTATTTTAAATAATACATATTTTTGATACAAAATACACTGTGTATGTTAAGGAAAACATTAGCTATATATGATGTTTTGAAATATATTGTTTATATTAGAAGAAGACAATTTTTTTGTGGGAGCGGTTAGAGTTCCCCTCATAAAAACTGGTTCTTAACCCATTGTTGTAAGGCCACCGTAAAAACAAAAGAACATTGTCCTAAAATATCAGAAATCTATTTTCCTAAATAACCCTTTTCCCTTTCAAACACATAAAGTTTATATGAGGTACATATATCATGTTTTCCTTTAATCCAAAAATTCAGCTCTACAGCTATGATACGCTATATATACGCTATACGAATTCTTTTATTGCACCAGGGTTTTCATAAACGTTTAAGTCTGTTTCCATGGTTTTAATTTCATCTTGTCCTGCAGGGTCTTGTATCTATAAAGGGAAAATGAGTTGGTTATAGTGAACATCTAGTGATACAATTAAAGGTTCACCACATAACCAGAAAGTCAATTAATAAGATAATTATTGATATAGAATATAGGTACAAAAATTAGAATTGTAATTGCTGTATCCATGGCGGTGCACTTGTGCAATTGCTTGTAAATGAAGCAATGAACATTTGCAATAGATGATGCTGGTGCACCAACAGGGGTGCAGAGAATACTATTCAATGGAAAGGGTTTTTGTTGATTTTTGTTGTCCACCCACTAGTGTAGTCTTACATGGGCAACATAACAACATGTGTGCCATTCCCCTAAGTGTGTTCAGAATAACAAATTCAGTGAAAGGGTATCGGTCTGTTTGTCACAGATTGGGACAGTTATCTAGGAGGATCAATATAAGCATACTGTTATGATTGTACATCTTATATAAAGTCCCTTTATGTCAAGTATCAAGAAACTTTTATTGTCAATACAGCTATTCCCATTATAGCTTATTGAAATTGATAGATAGATAGATAGATAGATGATAGATAGATAGATAGATAGATAGATAGATAAATAGATAGATTTACTTACCTTGTGTTTTACATGCTTTTCTGTTTCTGTGTAGGCAATGAAGTGAATCAGGGTGTAGATCCTGCAAAATGAAAAATAATAATTGAAATAAGCCAATAAACTGTTTGCAAAAACACATATATAGTTATTAGCTGGCATAATATTTATCTAGAGCTCATTTAGGAACGAGTCGGCAACTATAAATTGCACAGTTGCTCACATTTAAATGCTATTCGTAAAGGTACTGTACTTTTATCTAGAGAGGCTCCTCTATACATGCACCTTTTCTGAATTAAGTACAGGCTGCACGGATACAAGGGATCCATGGAATTAATTTCTGCATTAAGGAGGTGTTAGCATGCAATAAATTGCATGTTATGTTTTTTCTTTGAATAAAAAACAATATGTAATACTAAACCACTAAATCATTTTCAATTATTTTAGTTATGAAAAGTTTACATGAGAATTTGTTACTCATTTGCTATCACCTTCTTAGTTTGCCAGACTACAGAAGCAACATATCAGAAATCATCTCTCCTCCTACAATAACGTATAATGTTATTCTCCTTATTGGCAGGTCTCTTGATCATAGACAATATGCCATGCATTGTGGGAATTTGAGTCTTGATTACAGGAGAGCTAATTACTGATACAATATTGCAATGGTAGTAGTCAGGAAAAAGAGTCTGAGGAATTCTAAGTGATAGAGAGAAACTGCTTTTAGTAGCAATTACTTTTACAAATCTCAAAATTATCAAACATTTTATTACCGAATCACAGCAAAAACTTGTATACCTATTTACCTGTGGTATATAAGTCCCAGAAACTGTAGTATAAGCAACATGGCAAATGACAGCAAAAACATTAATCCAACTGGTTCCACCATGAAGAATTCAGTGGTTGAAACAGTCCCATTGTAATAAACTTTTGGGTAATGAATGCTGACAGTGGATCCAATGAGCTGAAGGAAGAATGTTGCAACAATCCACAGCAAATTAATCATGAAGAAAACAAATGTAACCTGGGAAAAAAAACAATAAAAAAGGAAATGTAGTCAGATACACAAGATCTGTTTGGACATGTCATACAGTAAGGGGCAGATTTATTAAAGTGTAAGATTAGAGCTCACCATTAAATTCACCCACTTTCTATTCATTCCTATGTATTTATCAGTTGGTGAAACTTCTTAAAATACATTTCTAAAAATCACACAGAAAAGAATAGAAAGTGGGTGAGTTTTTCTGCCCCTAAGTTTGGTTCTCCGCTAGGCTGATTTTATTGCTGTGTTTACTTTCTGAGGATTATCTTCTTATTGCCAAAGCAGTTGAGAGTGTACTTCATAAATAGTGCAATATGCATTATAAATCCTTATTAGCCTCCAGTAGATGCAGAATCAAATCTAAGGGTAAGGCCCCACAAGGCATATAAGCACAGGCTGACAATCCGCCCGTACACTTGAAAAATCTTCTAATTGGAAGCACTGAATCTGCTTGGGGGCAGGCACACTCTGCCGATATTCGCCAACAAGAGAAAAGTTTTGCGTTTGGTGGTGGATTTTAGCTGAGTGTGCCTGCACCCAGTAGGATTCAGTGCTTCGAATTAGAAGATTTTTCAAGCATACGGGCGGATTGTCAGCCTGTGCTTATATGCCTGTGCTTATATGCCTGTGCTTATATGCCTGTGCTTATATGCAGCTCAATGAACTTTGTACAGGAAGCACTGTCTGAGCTGAAACACCCTGCCTCCTCTGCCTACACTGGCAAAGTAATTCTATACCTAGTCTTCATTTATATTACATCATTACCTACCACTTTACAGAGAATGTTCATCCACAAAAGTCTTTACACCAGAGAAACACATTTAAACACAAGCACATGCAAAATTAAATACATATTGCATTGCTGTAATCTTACTTTGCTTCTCAATGATTTTAGGTCTCTCTCGATTTCATCCTGTTTGTGTTTGTCTTCCTTGAGTGGCTCCAAGTAACTTTTTATAACATCTTCCCAAAACGGAATTTCCTCCTAAAAGTTAACATTACAGAATGTGCTTGCATTATTTAAATGTATTTTATGCTTTATGCTATGTCATGCTATTATTTTCTATAGTTTGCAACTTTAAAACAGAACTTGTTGATTCATGTGTAATGAGCCAGGAAGAGGCCCATTGATCAAATCGGCCCCTAAGATTTGTATGGCCCCCAGATTTCTCAGAGACTCCATAGACACAATAATTGTGATAAAATCTGGCACCCACACAAAAAGTATAATGTATGATGAGGCCATCACACTGAAAGTCAGACAGGACAGATTTTATTTATGTTTAGCCCTAGAAGTCACAACACAATGTGAAATCTATAAAAGTGTAAGTGAAGTAGAACCTGTGCATGGGAATTTCTATGTGTATAAGAAAAGCAGCTTCCATAGTTTCTTAATGTTTCTTTTAATTGTATAAATATAAAGTAAAGCACAAGTTACATTAATACATTTTGATCTAGATTTTAGATAGCTCAACATAAGTTTGGGGGCAATGAAGGGGTAAAAACTACACAAGAGTATATAAACCAGGCTTAATATTGCTGAGAAATAAAGCAGAAATTAGATCCATTATACTTATTTTCATACCATAGGGGGTTTAAAAACATTTTATAACTCTGGAGTTGTTCTAGAGCTACATGGTAGTTGTGACTACTGACACCATCATGCTGCCTCAGACTTTTGAAGTTTAGAAGGCTATCCATTTTTTATTATATATCATCATTACATCTTGTTTTGGGCTATTTGCTGGAAGTGCTGACTGTTGTGTTAACAATCACTCTCTAGTAGTTACAGTGTGCTTACCTCTGGTAGGTCCTCTTTTTGCAGCACATTGTAGCTTGATTTCTCCTGCAGTTGTGTAATCCAACCTGAATGGAAAGAAATCTAGTTGAAAACAATCATGCATTTTTGAAAAACATGAGCTTAGATGACTAGAAACACACAGAGGTAAGAAACATGATGGGCAAGGGGACTCCTGTACAAAACACTTGTAATACTTACCTTCTTCATAGACAAACTCTTCTTGCTTTGTCATCAAACTTTTATTTTCTTGACTGCAAATACAAAAATAAATTATAAATAAAGTAAATATGATCTTATTTTACAGGCACCTCAGAAAAAATGAAAGCACCTGACCAGATATTAATACATATCTACTGCTTTTTATCATTGAGGTACAACAGGACGCGTTAAAGTACTCCCAAACCGAGTAAAGGACAGAATTTTTGGTAAAAAGCGGATTGTATTTGAGTAAACAATACATAAAGCAGTAAGCCAGAATGACTGTTTATTTTCATTCATTTGTAATCATTTTTATGTAATACCAAACATAGCTAAATATCTTTTTTTATCAATGTTATTTCTTACAAAGGAAGAACATAGGTAAGATTCATAAAGCTCTGTAAAATGTTTTTAAAAAAAAGGCATGAATATCACATAAAGAATGTAACAAAATTAATGAATGTAAAGAATGTATCAGTGAATACAATGAATGTAACAAATGGCATAAATATCCTGTAAAATATATATGGAATGTTTGGTATGGCAGGAGGCAGTAGGCAGTCTGGCTGCAGTTGTGTGGAGCAGTTTATCCAGTAGCAGGAGTACAGAAAGAAAGTTGGGCTGATTGGTGTGAACACTAAAAGAGACCTGCAGTATAGCCTGTGTGTTTTTAAGTTATAAATGGCGCATGATGACATCAAAACGTAGCATTTATAATACAGGTATGTTATCCTGTTATCCAGAATCCTCGGGACCTAGTGTTTTCCGGATAAAAGATCTTTTCCTAATTTGGATCTTCATACTTTGTCTGCTAAAAATATACTTAAACATTGATTAAACCCAATAAGATTCTATGGGAGACAGCCTTTACATAATTTGGAGCTTTCTGGATAACAGGCTTCCAGATAACAGATCCCATACCTGCAAAATAATTTACAGCTTTCACCACAGATAAATGCCCAAACTGTAGATTATATAGAGGATAATGTACTTCTATTGTAAAATATAAAGAGTATTAGAAGTTTCCGAGGAGTTCAATGACTTCTAATATCCTCATATTTTACAAATAGGAGTACATTGTTTTTAGAATAGAGCACAAATAACACCACTAAGCACTGATTATAAGTGATGATATCACTAAGCAATGTTTATAAATAATTTTTAAGTTATTCATGGCTTTTGTGTATTATATGCTTAGTATATTATATCCTTATAAACCGTGCATAGTGATGTCATCAGTTGTAATTGTTTGTTAATACCATAATTTGTGTCACATGGCTCACTGAAAGCTGTGTATTACGTAAAAAAAAATTGGAGGTGTGGAACATAAGTTACCTTTGTGCAGCCATCAGTGACGAATCATCACTTTCTTTATTCTCTGTCTTTTCAGAATCTGTACTCTTCTTCTCATGGACTTGTACTTCAACAACGCAACAAAAGCAATTACATGTCTTTTGATATTTAACCTTTTTATTGTCTTCTTTCTTTTCAGTTTTTGGGGCTGCTGACTCTCTTGTACCCCAAGACACTATGTGCATGTTAACGAGAGAGTATATCGTTAACAAAAGGTAGCCGCTAGGAACACAAATAATATAGAGAAGCCCATAGATGAGCAGGGAGAATTCTTTTGGATGCAGCAAAGCTGTGATGATGTATATTAGGCCCATGGATACAAGGAATATGCCTGTGGGTGTCAGGATTGTATTGTTTTCGACTATTCCACCTGCAAATAAACCATACATTTCATTTGTTAATGCAAGCTATTAATATGAACATAAACATAGCAAGGCTATGTAATTATTGTAAAATAATAAAGTTACAAGATTCTGTAATTATATGTTTTTTCAATTTTTAACATTGTTGAATTCTTTTTGGACTGCAGATACTTACTAAGGTATATTAGGCAATAGTGGAAAATTTGTGGCACTTGTTTGTTATGTTAAAGTTCATTCTGGCCTGGGCCAGAATTCCTTACACTGTGTTTGGGATCAGCAGGCAGATCATAAAATTAGATTAATGGTTATACATGTATTAGTTACCGTATGATATTATATGAAAAACCTTTGTCTTATTGATATATGTCTTTAGAGACAGAAAAACTTATTGGCCTAAAGTTTTAATTTGATAGGTTTTGGGGTTATTTTTTGAAGAATTTTGAGGTTAATTGCCTTTTCTTTCAAGCAAACATGGACACACATTTTACAAACATAACTTTTAATTAGCCTTGCTGAACAAACCAGTCATTGTTTTAAAATGAACAAAATTCATCTTTGGTATACTTACCTATAATGCTTAGGAAAGTAGCTGTCATTAAGAATGCATATCCAACACTGAGAAATGCAGCAACTGTTATTTGTGTATTGGGCTTCGTCACAAAACAAATTAAAATATATATAGCCGGTGGCAAAACTGCTAAAAATAAACTTAAGTTTGTACCAAGTCCAAAGACAAAAGAGAATGCCCCTAAAAAGAATGAACAATGCATTATTAGTATAATTTATTAAGCAGCACATGGTCAGTTAATTGTTAGACAAAGTTATGTATTATAAAATCCCAATACTAATGTATTATATGGCAGCTAATTATAGTGCTATAGACACTTTATCAGCTCATATACCATATCAGCTCATATACCTTAGGTACATCAACTATTTCCTGAAGTGACATAACCATGTAGAAAAAACTTTCAGGGAGAGTCCCAGTGAACTTTTATTCCTGGAAATGTCCCTGTGCTTATCTTGCATAGGAGTATGATATATAAAAAGAGTCAAGAAAGGAAAGATCAGAAATGCATGGTTGTAGTGAGCTAAGGCCTAGACATATTGGGAGCATGGGGATAAATGTCTGTATTTTCAAACTGGGAGTAAGGTTTAAATCTTACAAACAGCAATGCTGTAATATTAAAGAAAAAAATCCTAAAGAATTGGGCTTGACAATCAGTCATTTCTCATAAAATTACTTGCCATTATATTTTGGTTGGATATATCTGCTTATAGGGGAAATATACTCCCCTTATTACAATAAGATCAATGAATAGGGCTTGTGCTACACATATTTTTTTCCTAATTTTGTAAAATAAGAAATATATATATTTTTTTATTTCTTGCACATACTGCTTTCGGTTTCTACAAGCAAAAACAAAACCACAGTCCACTGGGAAGCCCTCTGTATAATCATGCCCACCTTTTGCCCCAGCTGCCTTTTAGGCTCTCGGATAAGGAGTGGCTCATTATACAGAGGCTTCCAAAGTGCCTCCTGACACTGCCCTTAGAACTGAGCTCTCGATTTTTTACACAGCGATCAGTGCAGAGCGAATGTGACTTTATTATATTTATCAGACCATACATATTTCCTAATTAAAACAATTGCCAAAAAATATGTTTGGCACAAGCCCTATTTATTGCATTAATGCTAATAAAAGATGCATACTGCCCCTTTAAAATTGATAAATTAAGTATCAAATGCAATAATTGGCCTTTCAAATGTAATTAATTAACAAATAAAATATATTGTCTAGAGTTATACTGGCACAGGCTACTTTGTATGCATAGGTTGTTGTGATGTATAACATAAAGGCATTGTCAGATTGCCATATCATAGAAATAAATTAAAAAAATACCTGCAATCATCAAACAAACTGTTGCAGGACTTAATATTGATGCTCCCATAAATAATGTCTGGTACAGGATATACAGGAGTGAGAGAGATGGATTTTTCTTGGCTGTTTGCACTCCAGTATGTAGTAGGTCCAAGGTATTTGCCATGGTAGAGGGTCCCCATCTTCTTCGTTGATTGTAGAATTCCACAAACTCTTGTGGAGCATTTGTGTAAGCATCTGACGCAGCATTATATTCCACACGCCAGCCTTGCTGTAAGAGCAATGTACAGAGCCATCGATCCTCTCCTTTAAAAAAATACATGAAGGGTTTTCTGAATTGATGCTTATTAGTAGCAAGAAAGCAGTATGTCCTTAATAAATACAGTGGAGTAATTTCAAAGAAGACTTTTACATTTTAAAGTAAAAATCTGTTGTGTGTGAGTGATAGCCTAATTTGGTAACAATTTGGATTAATTTTATATATAACATATACCAAAGAGTCGGCACTCAACCCCAAATATACAAATATGGGTGCAGGGTAAATTAATATATAAACATTCAAGAGGACCAGCTCACAAACACCAGGCTTACAAGAAATTGGATAAACAATTTATATAGGTTAGCTGCTGTTTCTAAACAGGCTAAAGTGCAAGAGCGTACATCAGAACATAAGCTTTATTGTGTATGGGAGTGACAAGTCTGGCACACACACATTGTGATTTTGCAAGCTCATGCCTTAAATCACATCTTACCAAAGATTCTGAAGCCCCCATAAAATATCAAATACTAGAAACCTATAATATCAAAAACTAAAAATGATTGTTTTATTAAAAACAACTACAATTTGTGATAATTTTTAATAATTATGACTATGGATCCCTTCATGGACAGTGGGACCAGCACCTTCACAATATGTGAGGCAGAATACCATTAGTTTGCTAGAATTAATATTATCCATCAAGCCATAAAAGCTTAAGGTCCTCAGATGTTTTTCATCAATTTCACACCCTACTACACAAATGCTAAGGAACCAGGTTCAAGGCATACACACACTTGGCTCTCAAGAGGATTATGGTGATTAACATTAAGTTCCTCTATAAAAGAGGTATAGACATGAAGAAGTACCTTGGTCATATTGAACATAATGTGCAGCTTCTGCGGCTTTTGTACTGTACTTTTTTAGTACATTATCATCCATTAATGCAGATGCTCTGAATAAACTAAAGCATCCTGGACTACAAAGGACACAACCAAAGACATGTTCTGAGGACTTTTGAAGCCAGTGTCCAACAGCGTACTCAAATTTCTGGTACCAAACCATAGGTCCTAATAAGAAAGAAAGACAAAGATTAGACAACTAATGTCTCCGGTCCAATTAAAGTACTTATGTAGTTATCAAAAACCATATGAATTCTATACATAATGCTACCTTTGCTAATGGTTTTATATTTCTTTATTAGACAATTTATTTGCTATAGACCATACATTTTACTGCTATTATTAATTTTTAAGCTGTGTTCCATAGTGCTGTACAATATAAGGATGCCTACAGCAAACATACAGATTACATACAAACACTGATTGAAACAAGACATAAAGGGGCCACTGAAGCTGTGCCTAAAAATGTAATAAATTGTAATAAATTGGTGCCAAAGACAAGTTGACATGAGTATAGGTATAAAAAGAAAGTGATTATCCCTTTGCTGGCTTTGGAGCAAAAAAACATGTTCTCTGTAATATTTTTTTTTTCAAACCACTAAAAACTGCCATATGTTATTTGCATTGTCTTTATATATAGCAGAGGGATGGAGAGAGAAAGAGAGAGATTCTGGCTGTACCCATTCCAGTTGGATGTATTCTTCCACAGGCAGCTCCAACACCAGGATACCTTTTAAGACGATCCACAAGTAACAGTAAGGATGATGGTTGAAAATCAGTGTCTCCATCCAGAGCTAATACATAAGTATTATGTTTCTCTTTCTAGAATTAAAAAGTAATATACATAAAAGTCTTATGGTACATTTGTAATAAAGATACTTTGTGCAGGGACATTATTATGCTGAAACTACACAGGACCTTCCACAAATTTCCAAGCAGGAAATTGTCAGGAATGTAGTTTTAAGCCTGGAATTAGGGGCCCCTAAAAGGGGTGTCTGAATAATTTAGACTGTATAAGAATAGCATACATTTTACATTTGAGATACTAGTTTAAGGGAGCTTCTTACAATCTTGCATGTAAACTACCCAGGGGGAACATTTCTAGAGAATAAAGCACAATTGTACTCTCTGCAGAAAAGGCGATGGCTAATTACTGCCTGATTACAGCTTCTGACCTTGCCTAATGCAAAATACAAACAAAAAGAAACAGAACTCCCCCATCATATCAGGGCCAGTTTTTAATATTGAAAACCCTTACTTAGTTCATTGTTTACACCATCACTCCTGCCTCTCTCACCTGCCATATTTGCTTGCCACTAGTGATGGGTGAAATTTTTCGCCAGGCATGGATTTGCCGCAAATTTCCGCATTGGGGACAAAATTTGCAGTGGAAAAAAACAATGATGAGCTTCACGCACGTAAAAAGAATTATGAGCACGACATTTTTTTGACTCGCAACATTTTCGGCGTGATTTTTTGCCAAACCAAAACGGGACACATTCTCTCATCACTACTTGCCACTTCAGTCTGTTGTCCTATTTTTGTGTCAAACCTTTTCTACGTTATATTAATTGACAGGAAAGTAATCACTTGATAGTTGCTTTGAAAGCTAGATGGATTAAAGCTGAAGCCCATATAGATTACTGCTAGATAAAGGTTGTGAAACAACAAGTAAATGGTAGATAGTAATTTACTTTAGTTAGACAATTTAAATATATAGAGTGCATCTGGAATAATGTTAACATTGGCTTAAAATTGTACCTCGAGTTCCTTATAGACTTGCTCTTTCTCAATGGGGTTCAGGGCTTTCTCAGCTAAATTATCATATTTACGATATAGTTTCCATCCCAGTAGATAGAACATGTACATAATCTGAAAGTAGAAAAATGAACATATAACTGTTCTTTTTGACAGTGGCAAAACTCTGTTCAGAATAATCAATAGGTGTAGAACTATTTGCTAAAAATCTTTGCAAGGTAAAATCTTTTATATTGGAAAGCCTGAAATACATTTCAAAGGAACTAAAATATGTTGTTGCGTAATTTTGCAACTTTAGTGTTAAAAGTCTTTTTATAGAGTCTCAAATGACCCTTACTGTACCTGAGACCATCTCTTCTTATGCCGAATTCTTTGTTTATCCTTCAGATGTACATAAAGGAGATTCCCATGTGGAAGGATGTAGCAAAGTCTTCCACCATAAGGAGTCATCATAATCTTTTGCTGTGTGCAGCCAGAGATATTATTTCCTGAAAACACGTCTGTCCTGTTGCATGCAAAAACCCTAAAGATTCAAAAGAATATGATGCAAATTCTCACAATCCTGAGTTAAACATTATGATTCATGCAACATGAAATAATTATGTTGCCATAAAGCTGTCCTTAACCATTTCTTACCTGTGGACTTCTTCAAATGCAGAGATTAAATATTCCACATACACGTTGACATGTCTTTTCTTTTTGCCAGTTTGGGTGTCTATATCCTCAGTAAACGCATCATCAAAAAAAATATGTGCTTCCAAGTTCAGAGTATCCTTCTTATTTGATTTGTATTTGTCTAATCTGAGGTAAATAAGTGTAAACAAGAATAGAAATAGAATAAGATGAAATCTACAAGCCAAAGATAATAATTGTTTAGAAACATGTAGGGGCAACCTTTAAAAAAAAACCACTTATTTTGATAAATATGGGCCAGGCAACATAAAAGTTTGTTGGAATTTATGAATAAAGAAATTTTGTATAAAGTATATTGTACTGAGTATAAAGTTATTAGAAGTTTATGTAACAATATTTAAGAGAAAATTCACACTTAATTTAGATTAAGTCCTATAATTTGTATATATTTGGTAAAATGATTATTCAATTGATACATTTTTAACATGTATTTTTTGCATTATTCTCACATTACCTGAATAGCGACGTGAGAATTTTTAGCATTTCATCGAAGGTCTCATGCCACATTGTAGCACATAAATACACCATGACCTTGTCAGCTGAACTGTAAGACATAAAAGAGAAAGGAGAGATGCAATAAATGCCATTTAAAAGCTTTACTCTAAGCAACTTTGCACATTTTCATGCCAGAGAGGCCAGTGACCCTTCTTATTAATGTCAGTGAGAAAGTGACCGACAGCAGATAATATTTTTAATGCCTTAAAAGGTGTTGGTGGTCAAAGCACCAGACTGTAGAAATGGCAATATTTATTGTAGACTATACTAACAATGATCCAAATTTGTAACTGTTGTCCTTTTAATTCATATCTTTACTTATACAGGTATGGGATCTGTTATTGGTAAACCTGCTATCCAGAAAGTTCCAAATTACGGGAAGGCCTTATCCCATAGACTCAATTATAAGCAAATAATTCTCATTTTTAAAAATAATTGCATTTTTCTCTGTAATAATAAAACAGTGCCTTATACTTGATCCCAACTAAGGGGCACATTTGTGGCAGCCATGAAGGAGAATGATAAGACAGGTATCCTGGGAAGCCAGAAAAAAATGAGTCCTATCAATATAGCTATGTTTCCATATATAGTATGGATTATAGAATAGAAGTATAGAATAAAGACTACATTTTTTGTTGCAATGCCCTTTTACTAAATTTAACATAAATAATGCAAAATTATTAAAGTATGCGAGATCCTTAAAGTATAGGAAAAGTATATGCAATACATTGCTATTATGAGTTCTTACCTTTGATTTTCTTTACTCTCGAACTTTTCTTTACTCTCTAACTTATATCGTGTATTTAGCAGCATTGACTGATCAATATAAGCAGCTTCGTAAAGGCGCCGAACAAACAGCTGGGTTGTTCTTTCTATCCGCTGCACCTTCAATTTCCAAACATACAATGTGCACAGGACAAACCCCAAGTACCAGGCTATCCCAGATATGAATAACATAACAATATTTGGGGTGTTTAATTCCATTAATGTTTTACACATACTCTGGCCAACCTCCAAAAGTAGATTTTGGACCATACTGTTCTTGTCGCTAAGTTTGAGATTCTGACAAAAAATGGTTATGTTAAAATCCCCTGAGTTTCCAAAGTTCTCTGCAGCTACCCTATACTGATCTATAAAAACAATAAACAAGGCAATGCAAACTGCAGGTGTGGTCATAATTAAAGGCCCAGCAAAACCTCGTTTAACATAATGCATTTTGCATGCAATAACCCCAAACCAGTGGCAGGTTGCAGAAGTCACAGCCTGTATAGCTAGCAGGATCAGCAACAACTGCAGATCTTTAGGAGCAATGGACTTTAGCTGAGTCCAGTCATGCCGTGACAGAGGAACACAACTTCCTACTACAGCTGCTGTCACTGCAATTCTAACAACACTACTGCATATGTAAAGGACATTTCTTGTATCATGTTCTGGTTCTACATGATGAAATGTTGTTTTTTGAAGAAGGAGAAGTAAATTTTCAAACCAGGTTAATGACACTAAAATGGTTGCCACTATGGCAATGCTGACGTATATTTGTAAACTGTAACCTGTCTCCAAAAGGTACCCCATGCAGAACAATATATGGCCGATTATGAGTAAAACAAGAGAAATTATCGGAATTGACATTTTCCAATTTGGAGATCTAGCCCGATTAATAATTTGCACTGCCGAGGGTATTGTGTAAACACTGCTCAGTATCATGAGATTGCTGATAATGTTGAAATGAGGCATGGCCACCACAACGAGCATTGCAGATCCAAGTGCAACAAGGGCTTCAATAATGCAAACCTGTTTAAAGAAAAAATCTCTCATTATTTAGATCTGTTGGTATAATTATAAAACTGCAATAAAGCTATGATTCTGTTAATATTATTACTATGTGTTATATGGGTAAATTCTTGTTTGACAACCTGAAAGTGACAGAATGTAATAGACTGACTTCCTAACTTGCTAAAGGACCACATCGCTGCATTAATCTACATCAGTTAGGGGGAACACAAACATCTTCATCAAGCACTTTAAAGGACATGTAAGCTCTCTTTTTCTATACCATGTTTATAAGTTGGATACATCTCCCCCATCCCAACCACACCATTTGTACTGCATATATCACCTCCATTTGCCAGCACCATCACATTTTCCTAAAACAAATAGCAGCTTTCACCTGGCTGCCATTTTCCCTGTCACACATTTAATGTTCATGCAATGAAGAATGCAGGCTTACACAGGCAGAACTTACTTTAATAAAAAATGCTGCTTGTAATCCTACACTTTAATAGTTAAACTGCAGGGAAGGTTAATAGAACAAACATGTTTCTCCAGCAGAGTGCACATCACAGCACAGAGTGCACATACTGCTTGATAAAACACTTTAAAGCACATGTAAACCATGTATATAAGTTGGACACTATTTGTATTGCATATATCCCCTCCATTCATCAGCATCCTCACATTTTCCTAATACAAATAGCAGCTTTCTTCCTGTGGCCATTTTCCCTTTCACACATCTTCAGTGATATTTACTTCTGCAAACAGCATATGTGTGCTTTAAAGTTCATGCAAGGAAGAATACAGGCTTACACAGGCAGAACTTGATAAAGTTCTCCTTTGATTGTGCCCTGTAATGGTTAAACTGAGCTCATGAGAGGGAGTTAGGAGAAAAACATGTTTCTCCAGCTGCGTGCACAGCTAGAGCAGAGTTTCTATTGAAACCAGCAGTGCCATATCTTTATTGGCAGCTAGGCTGGAGGGTGTGTTTGGTAACCTGAGTTGAAGAACCGAGCATGCTCATATAGCCAAGAGCCAAAGTCAGTTCCTAAGGGAGGGGTTAAGTGGGTTAGAGGAGGAGAAGGCATCCCAAGTGATTAAGGGGATGATGCAGCCTTACTATTAAGGAGGGTTTATATGTCCTGTAATAAAGCTATTTCACAAGCAATGTGTGTGGTTGGTGCTCATCCTAACTGATGTGATTACTTACGTATCATAAGAGTGTGGCTCTATTGATTGGGGTTGATGCACTGAGCTTGCCCAGGCTGTGCAGTGAGTACCTATTCAAACATGTATGCATTGATATGCTCCTTCTCTGTAGACCTTCTGTATGATCCAATCTTTGGCACCGGGGCCAATGATCATATCAGTACGATTTGGCCCAGCACATGATTGGGCAAATCAATAGAGAACCACTTATTTGGCGACACAGTAAGTGTATAACCAGCTTTTTTGTTTATAAGCCACAGACGTAAACACAAACAACTGTGTTGTAAATATGATTGTCTTTAATGAAGTCCTGTAAGCAAGCTTAAATAGTGCCAGTAACTTTTCCAGCAGCAGAGTAAACAATTTTTCAAGCAAATGTTAACACATTGTATTGTGACAACAGTATATTTTAAGTGTGTTTATGCTGGCAGTTGGCTCTTTGATCCTTGTCATGTGTTGCTACGTGAACATTGGGGTTGTAATAAATAGTAAAAAAAACAAATTGTTGAAACTAAATTATGCAAAGATTTGCAGTTTTTATATACTTACCGTAAACACATCACATTTATGGGGACTGGGGGAATGTGTGAAGATCAACTTCCACATGCTCTTTATAAACGTGAGAATGCTTGGTATCACCAGCATAATACCAATAATAAGGGTGCCAAATGGTTTGTTTGAAAGATTCAGTGAGTCTTCATTTGTCATGGCCACCACAAACAAGAGAGATACCTAGATAAAAATGAATTAAAAAATATAAAATAGTTCCACAGAACAGCTGGTATTATTTCTACTATTAGAGAGGTACTAATCACAAGCTAGATCTTTCTCAAGTGTCATAAGAAAGGGCTAAGCCTGAAACATGTACTGAACTTTCACTGCTTCAATTACATTTGCAGTTTGGACTGTGATTGTGCTGACTGAATCATTGTTCATATTTCTACAATAAAATAGATAAAGGAGGTAATCATATACGTGTAAATCTAGCTAACTCTCTCTGGAGCCTTATAATCAGTCCCGGATGTCTGTTTTTTCAGACAGCCCAGTTCCCACTCCTTGAACAACCCTGTTTGTATGCATATATTTCTGATCATTAACTGGGGAGTGCTGGGGACTTAAAGAACTATAAAAATTATTGTGTATCCCATTGCTCCAGAACAAATTCAGATACAGCCTAAAGTTCCGCCACTATAGGCCCAGGCCTTCCCACAAATTTAGTCTTGCTAATGATTTGTTTTTGCAGGAAAAGTGGGGAGATTAGAAAACAAACCATCGCTTATAAATACATTATTTCTTAATTATTTTTTAACTTCATAGACTTTAAGACAATAATTAGTAATTCAGATAAGTAATGCTAAACATACTTAAAGCTGCCAATACACACACAGGTCAGTATAAATGGCTGACTCAGCTCATTTAGAACAAAACGGACCATGAGTGGGGCCTTTCCAATGTAGTACCAGATATTGCAATATGGACAGATATTTACCAGGCAGGTTAAAAAATTATTCTCCCGCCCACCCCATTTAGTTGCAGCATAGTGGTGCAATTTGGGGTATCCTTGTCTCTTTTTTAAAATCTAAGGAAGGGAAAATAAAATGTAAGAGTAGAGGAGTGGCAAAGGAGCAGAAATGAAAAGAAAGCTGGTACGTGATGTACAGTTTATTACAGTTTATAACAAAAGGAAATTTTGCTTTATACCTGCCATAAACCATCTTTAGAAATTTTATGTGCACAAAAACTATTTTAGTTATTGCCAAGTGCTTTTAAAAATACTTCCACCTGATTCGTGATGTAAATGGAAAGTGGAGCTAAATGTAACATTTTTATATAATTGTAAGAAACTGTTTTGGTTATTGTACACATGATGCAACAGTCATCTTTGCCCTCCATGTAATGTTAAAATGTAACAAAATTCTAAATCAGGAGTTGGAGTCAGATTTTGATTGACAGTTCAAATACACTTGTTTGTGCTTCTTTTGCCTAAATGTATTAGAGCTACATGTCTTAATAACGCATTCCAGAACAAAACTTTATGAAGTTTAAAAACTTTAAAAACTTTAGCTAACATATTATTATTATTATTTATATAGCACCATCAATTTACGCAGCACTTTACAGAATAGAGGGGTACAAAAGACAGAACAGTTAACATGTACTGTACATATAAATAATACACAAAAATGGTTTGCAGTTACATTGGATGAGGATTGGAGACACTAGGAGGAGGGCCCTGCTCACAAGAGCTTATATTCTAAAAGCATATAAAAAACATATAAAAAGACTTCTGAAATGTACCTTGAGTAAAACTTTTGTCATCACATTTCAGATGTGCAATTATGTGGAAGGATTAACCAATGACAAACATAGAAAAATAGGATTTCCTTGTGTCCAGAGGTCATTTCTGCTTGATTTCTTTCTGTTATGCTCCAACTACTTAGAATGGCAGCACTTTTCCTGCTTCTGAACACTTATATCTTGTAGTGCATGAAGTTTGTTTGTACTGTAGTTTACACAGTGTAAAATTTGTAGTTGAATAAAACTTTGAATGTTACTAGTTATGCCTTTGTACGCTTTTGCTTTGGAATGGAATATTATGTTTCCCTATGTACAGTATTTGTACACAAATACTGAACATTAGTCACAGATGTTTTTACAGCTGTCTGTGTGCCCACAGTAGACAAATTATATTGCATGCTGCATTGGGGAAGGGGTGGTGTGAATAAAGAGTCATATTTTAGCTGATGTTCTTAGATCTTATGGTGACAAATGTCAGTTAACAAATATATCAAAGAAGTAAATAAATTTTATGGTGTTGGCAGTCACTTTTATGACAGCCAGATCCTTAGAATTAAACATCACTGGCAGGTAGGTGGTTAAATATTCCCTGTGAAGTATAGTGTAATACTTTGCTGATAATAATATTGCATGTATTGGATCTATTATTTGGAATGATTTAGACCTAGGGGTTTCTAGGTAAGGGGTCTCTCTGTCATATAGAGTGCCATAACTCAAGGCTATTTAAAACATTTAAAATAAAAAAAAAAGATTGTTTTGCCACCTACATTCAATTATTCAGCTTTGTTACAGTCAAGTACAAGCTACTGTTTTATTGTTACACAGGAGGAGAAAATCATTGAAAAAGATCACCAAGAGCCATGTAAGGTAAGTAAATCACTAATCAATATCTTCAAGGAATTATCATTTATAGGAAAACAAAATAATGGAACATACTTTACTAAAAAATCCCGATGCGAGAACGAGAAGTCCAGCCAAGGCCCAGACGACCATGCTGAAGATAAGAACACATCGCCCAGTCTTCTCTTCTTCCTCGCACACTGGTGTTACAAGGAAAGGATCCCAACTTTTCTTTAACCTGTTTAAACATTCAGAATGTGATGACTTTTATAATGTCTGACATTATGACTGGATTTTAGTTTTTATATTTTCTTTCGCAGAATAAATCCATTTTGATGGATGATTATTATTAACCCAGTTTATAATTGTAAATCTTGTAAGGTCAAGTTGGGCTTGCAGGGCTGGACTGGGTTAAAATATTAAGACAGAAAATATCATAGGGAAAACCCAATTTTACAGCCACCTAGGGCAACACAAGCTACAGTTACACAATTTATACTTTATTTTTATAAATGTTTGGTAAACTACATTGGAATAAAAAAACTGTAGTAACCTTTAGTGAAGAGCAGAACCGCAGTAAAATTTTTCACATGAAGAAAAAAAAATGCCTGCGAAAAATGCACATTCACTTTAATGCATTTTGCGTGAAAAAAAACACAGCAAACAAAAGCCATGTATTTTGTAGGGAAAAAAAACTGTGAACAAAACCCTCATTTACTTTAATACATTTTGCTAATTTTTCGCTGTTTATTAATTTTTCTGCTAATCCACAAATCTTTCAGCAAAGTGAAATAGGACAGACTTGCTCATCACTGGTAGCATTGCTACTATACCCTTGTTGTACTCAGCAAAAATAAACAGTTATTACCAGAGTCCATCAAGTTCAACCCTTCCAAGTAAACCCAGCACACACACAAACTATACTTACCAATCTATACACTCACATACATAACTATATATACCAACATCAGTACTAACTGTAGATATTAGTATCACAATAGCCTTGGATACTATGCTACTAAGCCCCTCTTAAAGGCATTAACAGGAACAGAACAGTATTTCTGATCATACTTTGTAACTGCGCTCCCACCTAATTAATGTTGTTAAAACTTCACTTATCAGTAACAAAATCTTTATTCAATGATTTATTCTTTAACAAAGCTCTGCTACCTTGACCCCACAATCAAATCAATGTCCACCACTACCTGGGGTTATTGGGCAGGTTGTGGTGATTTTTTATAACTGGCTGACTGCAGTCTTGTCATTAGTACAGTGTAACACCCGAATTGCGTAATAGAAGCTGCTCTGTCTGTATCTTATGCAAGTATCAATTTTGCACCATTGAGACCATTTCACTGGAACATTTCTAAGAGATGTTATATTGTTGATTATCATTGGTAATGTATTTCACACCATTCACCTTAAACCAAACTGCATTCTAACTTCCCCCGTGCAGCTTACAGAAATAAAATAATAATAAACATATAATACCAACAACATAGCAACATAAAATTTGCTTATAATACAAGTTAAATACCCACAGGATGTATTCAGAAGCTGATTTGAAAATGTGTAATATATGTAATTTGTCATCTTCAGGTGAGCAATTCCTTAAATATTTAAAGTGTAATAACCTATTTATATAAAAGGTAATGCCAGCTAAAGTTTGCACCTTTTCTATTAAAATTGTATATATTGTATTGTATTCATTTACAAGGCACATACACATTCATCTAAGGAAAATATTTACATAAATAAGCGCTAGAAATGTATACACATGCCTGAAATATCTCATCTTCAAGATGCCAAGAAATGAGCCTGCTGATTTTGAGAGTTGTATTATTAACCTTGTTGTAAAGATCTGTGATGGATTACAGTCACTTGTTCTATTCTCACAAGAGGCTTAGCAGGGGAGTGTGTCAGTCTCAGTAGTCTCAGTTAATGTTTCAGCACTTACTCTGCCTGAGATTCAAGTAAATTCTACCTTCTAGCTGTTTGGGTTTACTGAGCCCAAAAAAATTGCTCTCCTTTTTTACATCATGCCTCTTTCTAGATTTCTAAATCACTTACTGCAAACTTTGTAGATTATAAAATCATCACAATTCACATAATGTAACCATGTATGTTCTATACTACATGTTTAAGCATAAACATTCATTTAAACATTAAAGCAAAAGCAATGCACCAAATATCCTCTATGGTTATCTTGTTAGTTTCCCTTCCTATTGCAGAAAAAACACAAAATAATATTGTTACACAAACTTAACAAAATTGTAAAATACATTCTCTTGATTGGCTGGAATAAAAAAACTGCATCTACTTTAAAGATTTTAAAACTATTCCATACCTATATCTTTTATTCTGGGATGTTTCAGAGTTTCCATTCATTTTTGCATGTGCAGAATATGCAGTTCATCTGAGAAATGATTTTTCCTCTGCTTCTTTTATTCCAGTAATGTCACTGCTACTGTACGCGCCTCATTTATAGATTATGAAATAAAGGGACCGCCCCTTTCTGGTCAATGTATTTAGACAGCGAGGCCATAAATAAAGGGACCACCCCTTTCTTTATGATCTTGCTGCCTAAATACATTGACCAGTGAAATAAATATATTTGACTTGTATTGTATTTTGTAGGGAAAAAAACTGTGGAAAAAAAACCCTCATTTACTTTAATACATTTTGCAAATTTTTCGCTGTTTCAATTCATTTTTCTGCTAATCCACAAATCTTTCAGCAAAGTGAAATAGGACAGACTTGCTCATCACTGGTAGCCTTGCTACTATACCCTTGTTGTACTCAGCAAAAATAAACACAGTTATTACCTAGGTTATTTAAAGTACATAGTTACATAGGGTTGAAAAAAGACCAGAGTCCATCAAGTTCAACCCTTCCAAGAAAACCCAGCACACACACAAACTATACTTACCAATCTATACCAACACATTCATAACTATATATACAAACATTAATACTAACTGTAGATATTAGTATCACAATAGCCTTGGATATTCTGCTTGTTCAAGAACTCATCCAGGCCCCTCTTAAAGGCATTAACAGAATCAGAACAGAACAGTATTTCTGATCATACTTTGTAACTGCGCTCCCACCTAATAAATGTTGTTAAAACTTCACTTATCAGTAACAAAATCTTTATTCAAAGATTTATTCTTTAACAGAGCTCTGCTACCTTGACCCCACAATCAAATCAATGTCCACCACTACCTGGTGTTATTGGGCAGGTTGTGGTGATTTTTTTTACTGGCTGACTGCAGTCTTGTCATTAGTACAGTGTAACACCCGAATTGCGTAATAGAAGCTGCTCTGTCTGTAGCTTGTGAAAATATAAATTTTGCACCATTGAGACCTTCTCACTGGAACATTTCTAAGAGATGTTATATTGTTGATTATCATTGGTAATGTATTTCACACCATTCACCTTAAACCAAACTGCATTCTAACTTCCCCAGCTTACAGAAATAAAATAATAGTAAACATATAATACCAACAACAGAGCAACATAAAATTTGCTTATAACACAAGTTAAAAACCCACACGATGTGAACAGAATCTGATTTGAAAATGTTTAGATTTTAACATCTTTCTTCCCTTTTTTATTTTGTCCTTTAAAAAGTGTAATATACGTAATTTGTCATCTTCAGGTGAGCAATTCCTTAAATATTTAAAGTGTAATAACCTATTTATATAAAAGGTAATGCCACCTAAAGTTTGCACATGCCTGAAATATCTCATCTTCAAGAAGCCAAGAAATGAGCCTGCTGATTTTGAAAGTTGTATTATTAACCTTGTTTTAAAGATCTGTGCAGGGGAGTGTGTCTGTCTCAATATTCTCTGTTAGGGTTTTTAGCACTTACTCTGCCTGAGATTCAGGTAAATTCTACCTACTAGCTGTATGGGCCTTGGGTTTACTAAGCCCGAAAAAAATTGCTCTTCTTTTTTTTTACATCATGCCTATTTCTATATTTCTAAACCACTTACTGCAAACTTTGTAGATTATAAAATCATCACAATTCACACAATGTGACCATGTATGTTCTATACCACATGTTTAAGCATTAACATTCATTCAAACATTAAAGCTAGAGAAATAAACCAGATATCCTCTATGGTTATCTTGTTAGTTTCCCTTCCTATTGCAGAAAAAACACAAAATAATATAGTTATACAAACTTAACAAAATTGTAAAATACATTCTCTTGATTGGCTGGAATAAAAAAAACTGCACCATTCCATACCTATGTCTTTTATTCTGGGATGTTTCAGAATTTCCATTCATTTTTGCATGTGCAGAATATGCAGTCCATATGAGAAATGATTTTTCCTCTGCTTCTGTTGCAGTAATGTCACTGCTACTGTATGTGCCTCAAGTTATGAACTAAAGGGAACACCCCTTTCTTTATGATCTTGTTGTATAAATACCTTAACCAGTGAAATTGTTGTTGGGATAAATATATTTGACTTGAGAAGCAGGAAGAAGATTAGAATAAATAGGCATAAGGAAATAAGAGAAGAAATAAGTCCCTGAACATTTACAGTACCAATAGATTGAGCACATAATGCATTTCATAAGATACCTAACATGATTCTCAATCACTCCTCAAGGAAATATCAGAAACAAGATACAGATTATCCCAGGCAGTGTCAACTACTTGTGCTAATTGCTCTTTAATAGTCACTGTAGTCAGTAGCAGCGGTACTAGATGGAAACAGCATAGTCCCCCATGCTGGCCATACTTAAAGTTATAAAGAACCCAATCAATCAATAAATAAGAAGCAGCTTTGCCAATATATTTTGTTGATAATTTTATCACGGATTAATCTATCCATAACAATAATAATTTACTACTTATTATGAAAACAATTTTTCCATAACAAGTAGGATGAAAGATTACAGATAATAATAATAATTTTGATTAAATTAACCTATCAATATATCACTTTAAATGAACCGTTAGGCTAATTTGATTAATTAAAAAAAATCCTGCAGGAAACACTACAGAGTTTACAATCTAAGCCCCTATCATATGCATTTTTTTGGACCATGGGAGGAAAATGGATTACCCCAAACATACAAACAGCTAGTGCTTTGGCTTGAATCAAAGCTAGGAACCCATTGATGCAAGGCAGCATGTTATCCACGGCAGAACTTTTGAGATTGCTCATTATTCACTAGTCCAGTGGAGCTTGCAGTCTAATATTCATATTACACACTTAGGGGCTGATTTACTTACCCACGAACGGGTCGAATGGAGTCCGATTGCGTTTTTTTCGTAATGATCGGTACTTTGCGATTTTTTCGGATTCTTTACGAATTTTTCGGATCCAATACGATTTTTGCGTAAAAACGCGAGTTTTCCTATCCATTTCGAAAGTTGCGTAAAAAGTTGCGCATTTTGCGTAGCGTTAAAACTTACGCGAAAAGTTGCGCATTTTTCGTAGCGTTAAGTTTTAACGCTACGAAAAATGCGCAACTTTTCGCGTAAGTTTTAACGCTACGAAAAATGCGCAACTTTTTACGCAACTTTCGTAATGGATACGAAAAACTCGCGTTTTTACGCAAAAATCGTATTGGTAACGAAAAATTCGTACAGAATCCGAAAAAATCGCAAAACATACGAAAAAGTCGCAAAATGTTCGTTTTCAAGTCGGAACTTTTCCAATTCGGGTCGGATTCGTGGGTTAGTAAATCAGCCCCTTACACGCACACACAATAACATGGTATGCAGAAGAGTGGAGAAAAGGTAGCCTTTGGCATGAAGGGGCTCAATTTATCTTGTGCTTCAAATTATTTATGGTGGTTTGAAAAACCAACATACTGTTCTTCAACTTCAGCTTATTCTTTCTGCTTTGTTTTTTCTTTTTTTTTTCTTCTTATTCTTAGTGCCCCCAAGTTTCTAAACACTTCTTGTACTACAGTTTTAGGGGTACAACACCCAAACTCCCCACACTTCTTCGCCCTATAGCGGAGCAGGTTGCTTGTGCTTTTCTAAGCGATCCCGCCCCCTGTCTTTTTGTGGCCCCACTCCGAACCCCCCAATTTTTCAAACTGCTGCCACTCTTACAGCTTTGAAGCTACACTCCTTAAACTTGAATAACATAATCATGGGGTCGCCCTGAATGAAACAGTGACATTTGTTGAATGACCCAAAGTGTGAGGAGGGAAATTTAAACTGCTGCCAATGTTACAAATGTTAAAATTTAAAATGCTGCCATTCTCATATGATTTATGCCAAGGTGGGTGGAGTTGCCAATTAGATTTCACCTATTGAATTTGATTAAATATTAATGCCAGTGTCGCCAAACTTTGCATAGTTCATCCCTGGATGACTACAATTCAAGGTTAGAAAAAGTAGGCACACCCACCAACCGCCAATCACAATTCACCTCTTGACTTGTTACTGGTTTAAATTTAACCTGCTGCCATTCTTTAAATATTTTTCCCCGGTTACTATGGCAGCCTTCACACCTCTGGGTAATTCCCCGCCCTCGCTTAATGATAGGACAGAAATTAATTAATTCAATTAACCACTCTATAAGGTTCCCCCCCCTACCTCAGCCCCTTGTCTTTTTTCTGTCCTCGCTTTAGGATTTTTTTGATACAATATTTTTATTTTGTGGCTCACATGGACCCAATTTTGGGATCCCATACCCGGGGAGTTAGCCTCTCTTCCTGGTAGGGCCATGCACTTGTATTTCCTCTCAGAGGAGGTCAGCTGGCCAACCCCGTTATTAGGCAGCCCGGGGTTCTTCCTTGCAGCTCCGCGTCTGAGTCACTCAGTTGGAGCGATTTTATATGCTTGTGTCTCAGACCAAGCTATTGGGCGGCACTGTTAGTTTCTTAAAGTTTTAAAACTTTTAATCTTTCTCCTCGCCTTACCTGCTCTCTTTTTTTCAGCGCAGCGTCGTTCTGCGGGTCCGGAAGTGCCGAGCCGGGACGCGATGCGTTCCAGCTTGGAATGCATAGTCGCTTCCGGGTCTGACGTCACTTCCGGGTCCGCGGAACGCCGAGAACGGCGCGAACACGGGCTTTTTAAACAGGGGAATTGCCCGTGGCGTCCCCTCTCTGTAGCGCCTTGACTAGACTGCCTCCAGACTCGTGTCCCCTGCTGCTTCCCTTGGAGCACGGAGTGCCTGTGTCTCCCCTGACTTTCTGCGCTTCTGCTAAGGTAGGCTAAGTGATGTTTTGGTAAACGCAAGTTTTTTGTGTTTGCAGGGATAGGTTGCAATTGGTTTTCTTTCTGTTTTAGATGACTTCTAATCTTGATGTGCCTAGTAGCCCAGAAAATGCTGCCAGTGATGTTAGGAGGTGAGCCGCTGTTAGGTAAGGTTTGTGTTGGGTTCTTACAAAAGAGTGCAATATTATTAAAGTTCTATGTATGTTGTTTCAGTGTGCCTACCCCGAAAAAGTCTGCTTCTAAAGAAAAACATAAGAATTGTGTGACCTGTGATAATCCAGCCCAAAAGCATTCAAAGTTGTGTGGAAAATGTACTAGAAGACTAGCAGGAGATGCTGCAGCGGATACTGCTGATGTTATGAGGTGGATTAGAGATGCGGTGGCAGAAGGTGTTAACTTGGCGACAAAGCGTTCGGCACAGACTCAAAGATTTGAAGACTTCAGTGCTAATAGGAATAGGTCACCAGAACCGTATTCTATGGCAGATTCAGAGGAAGAAGAAGGCTTTCAGGAAGAGATTGCTTCATCTTTTGACGAGACACTTATTGAACCGTTAATTAAGGCGGTGAGAACTCAGTTGGAGTTACCAGAGAAATCAGAGCAACAGACATCGTCTTCTAATCCATTTAAATACTTAAAGAAGGAAAGAGCTACTTTTCCCTTGCATGAAGTGATTAAAGAGATTGTGGTTAGAGAATGGGAGAAAACTGATGCTAAGTATCCGATTCCTCCTAGGGTGCAGAGATGTTATCCTTTTCTGAAAGAAGAAGAATTAGTTTGGGATAAGCCACCGAAAGTTGATGCGGCAGTTTCCAGATTATCCAGAAAGACTCTCTTGCCAGTGGATGATGTGGTTTCGTTTCTTAATCCTATGGATAGGAAAATGGAAGCGTCATTGAAGAAGGCACATTTAGCGTTGGGAGCAACGTGTAGGCCGGCTTTAGCACTTACCTCTATTTCCAGAGCTATGCAAATGTGGATGCAAAATGTGGAGACAGCATTAAGAGAAGGTGTAGATAGGAGGAACATCATTGATGCATTAGCGGAATTAAAGTTAGCCACGGATTTTGTTACAGAGGCCTCGGTGGATTTGGTTCGCTCTTCCTCTAGAGCAATGGCTCTTTCGGTGGCAGCAAGAAGAGCCCTGTGGCTGAGAGCATGGGATGCTGATAAAGCGTCCAAGATGAATCTGTGTAATTTGCCTTTTGAAGGTAGAATGCTCTTTGGAGAAAAGCTAGACGACATTATTAAAAGAGTAACGGGAGGTAAAAGTGTTTTTCTGCCTCAAGAGAAGAAACCAGTTAGAGCATCGGGTTCCAATACAGACAGATCTTCCTTTCGGAATAAAACTACATCTGCTGAGCACAGACAGTTTAGACCTTCGAGACAATATAATCAGCCAACTCAATGGAGAGGAGGTCAGAATACGCTATTCAAGAGCTCAAGAAGCAGAGGAGCGGCAGGAAGGCCATTTAGGAAGTTCTGAATGCTGGGCAGTTCAGACTTCAAAGATACCCGGGAGGTTAACACACTTCATAGAAGTCTGGACAAGGTCAATTACAGATCAGTGGGTATTGCAGACATTAAGGCAAGGCTACTCGTTGGAGTTCATGAAGACTCCGAGTCACAATCATTTTGTAATCTCAAACATCCCTTATCGAATAGAACACAGGAAGATTGTGGTCAATTACGTCCAACAGCTTTAGGTGGATGGGGCGATTATACCAGTGCCTCAAAGATTTCGGAGACTAGGAATTTATTCGATTCTCTTTATGTTAAAGAAAAAGTCAGGAGATTTCCGGCCAGTCCTGGACTTAAGGCCAGTGAACACGTTTCTGCACATAAAAAGATTCAAGATGGAATCGATATTTTCAATAGTAGAGATCGTCCAGGAAGGAGACTGGCTCCTGTCTTTAGATTTAAAAGATGCCTATTTCCATGTACCTATAACTCCATCTCATCAAAGATTTTTGAGGTTTGCGATAAGTCAAGATCTGCATTTTCAGTTCACCTGCCTTCCGTTCGGATTAGCAACGTCACCTCGAGTATTTTCGAAGATTCTTCAGACGTTGATAGCAGAAATCAGGAAGTTGGGGATTCAGATATATCATTATCTGGACGATATCCTGTTGATAGCGCAAGATCAGAAGCTTTTGATTCGGCACAGAGATCGGGTTATCCGGATCCTTTCAGAACATGGATGGATTTTGAACGTAGAGAAGAGTCAAATGGTGCCTTCACAGGATCTAATTTATCTGGGAGCCAGATTTATGACGAATCAGAACCTGGTGACTCTTCCAGAAGAAAAGAAAGACAAGTTAAAGTTAGCTCTAAAAGCTTTGAGGAACAGGACTTACAGTACAGCGAGACAAGTGGCCAGTGTACTAGGTCTCCTCAATTCAACTTTTCCGATGTTAAAATGGGCAAGGTGGCATGCCAGGCCTTTGCAGAGAATGTTTCTACAGCAATGGAATCCAACAGTGCAAGACTGGAATCAGAAGATATTCATGGAGGAACATGTCAGGAAAGAATTGAGGTGGTGGTTTCTGGAGGAGAATCTGATGAAGGGTCATTCCTTGACGGAGACAACATGGGTAACTCTAACGACAGATTCAAGTCCTATGGGATGGGGAGCCCATCTAAGAAGACAGTATTGTCAGGGGCTGTGGACGGAGGAAGAACAGAGTCTTCCAGCCAATATATTGGAATTAAGAGCAGTTTGGAAAGCGATTCAGGCTTTCAAAGATCATCTGAGAGGTTCATCATTGTTGGTGAAGATGGACAACAAAGCAGCAATTGCCTACATAAAGAAACAGGGCGGAACGCACAGTCAGAATTTAATGACAGAGTTACACCCAATTCTGAGTTGGGCGGAGAAGTATCTACAGGGGATTTCCGCACTGCATCTACCAGGGAAGGAGAATGTGCTGGCAGATTTTCTAAGTCGAACCTTGATAGGGAAAAACGAGTGGGAACTGAATTCAGAAATATTTGCGGAAATTGTGAGAAAATGGGGTCTTCCAGAGGTGGATCTAATGGCAACCCCAAGCAATCGGAAGGTGAAGAGATTCTTTTCCCAGTTTTATTGTTCCCAAGCACTAGCAGTGGATGCCCTTCAGCAGGATTGGAGTCAGGGACTCCTTTACATCTTTCCTCCAATACCCCTAATACCTCGAGTTCTGAGGAAAATCAAGAAGGACAGGGCCAACGTCATAGCAATTATTCCGAATTGGCCAAGGAGAAGTTGGTATCCTCTTTTGAGGCGGATGACCATTCAGAAACCGTTAGCCCTGAGTTACAGGGAAGATGTGTTGAAACAGGGGCCGGTGAAACATCCCAGTCCACAAATATTTTGCCTCTTTGCTTGGAGGCTGAGAGGAACAGACTGAATAAGGAAGGATTGTCGGAAGCAGTAATTGAAACTATGCTATCGGCCAGAAAGAATTCTACGAATAACACATATACTAGAATTGGAAAGATCTTTTCAGAATGGTGTGCTGCAAAGCAGATAAATGTAGATCATCCCTCTGTGGCTCAGGTCTTAGATTTCTTGCAAGCAGGCCTGGACAAAGGACTAAGTTTAAGAACTTTAAAACTCCAGGTCTCAGCAATCTCAGCGCTAACAGGCATACGCTGGGCAGAAAACCAGAATGTGTCAAAATTTATGACAGGAGTATTACATCTCAAACCTCCAGAGAGGGCACTCTCAGCTACATGGGACTTGCCAGTGGTTTTGCAGGCGCTTACAAAGAAACCTTTTGAACCTATTGAAAGTATTTCAGATATGATGTTATCATTAAAAGCGGTTTTCCTGACAGCCGTCACATCTTCCAGACGAGTCAGTGATCTGCAGGCGCTCTCATCAGAGGCCCCGTTTATGGTTATCCAACCGCATCAGGTCTTACTAAGGCCAGTACCAGGATACCTTCCAAAGGTGGTCTCGGCTCTGCACATGAATCATGAATCAGTGTTGCCAGCTTTTTTCCCTGAACCTACATCGGAGGTAGAAAGGGCTTGGCATACTCTAGATCTTGTCAGGTGTCTCTCAACCTATTTGGCAAGATCCAAAGAATGGAGAAAGTCTGACAGATTGTTTATTATCCCAGAAGGTAATAAGAGAGGCCAGGCAGCCTCAGTATCCACAATAAGCAGATGGATTGTGAGATGCATCCAGATAGCTTACAAGACAGAAGGACACCAAATTCCAAAGGGGGTTAAGGCACATTCCACAAGGGCGTTGAGTGCTTCTTGGGCGTTTCAGGCAGATGTCACACTAGACCAGGTGTGCAAATCGGCTTCGTGGAGCTCAGCTAAAACATTTTTGAAACATTATCATGTTAACCTTGTCTCCTCAAAAGACGTTAATTTTGGGAGAAAAATTTTGGAAGCGGTGCAATGCGCTAAAGAATAAAAATATTAAGCATGATTGTGGTTAATTATTCCCATCCCTTCTAATTGCTAGGGTACAAACCCAGAGGTGTGAAGGCTGCCATAGTAACCGGGGAAAACGGAAAATTTTTACCATACTTACCGTAATTTTCGTTTCCTGGTTACTATGGGCAGCATTCACACCGAACCCTCCCCTGAGTTAGCTCGGACATAAAGACAAGGGGCTGAGGTAGGGGGGGGAACCTTATAGAGTGGTTAATTGAATTAATTAATTTCTGTCCTATCATTAAGCGAGGGCGGGGAATTACCCAGAGGTGTGAATGCTGCCCATAGTAACCAGGAAACGAAAATTACGGTAAGTATGGTAAAAATTTTCCGTTATGCCAGGGTCCCTAAACTTTGCAAAGTTAGTCACTGGGTAACTGCAATTCAAGGTCAGAAAAAGTGGGCAGAGCCACCAACCACCAATGAGATGTCACTTATTGACTTTCAGTGGAGAAATTTAAATTGCTGCCATTCTGACACTATTAAAACCAGGGTTTTCTTACTATGGGGCCGATTCACTAAAGGTTGATAACATATAAATAAGTACCAATTCATCAAAGTCATTTCGCATGTGTTAATCCGCATATCGCATGCGCAAAAAAACACATCATCGCTAAGTGTTATTTCTGATGCATTGCATTAATTAGCGAATAGAAATAGTACTAACGCATGATTCACAAAAGCATATGAAGCATTAAACACGCAAAATATCACATTAATCTGTGTGAATATTAACACCTACTTAGGCAGGCGGTACTTAAAGAAAATTGCAGTTCGTGAGGTTTTGGCAACACAGTATGGACTTTGCAGTGGAATTTTTTCAAGTATGTGTTGGCCCTAGAGTGATGTATCCTCCAGTTTTCAGGGAAATGGTCATTTTCTGAACAGTAGTTTTCAGAAAGTAACTGCTACATGCGTAATAGCATGGTCTAATATGACATGTATGGCTAATATGGCGTGCAATTTTTCACATGTGGCGGAAATTTTCGTGTATGTGTTAAAATATTGCGTAAAATCACTCATCGCGAGATAAATAATGCAAAGAACATCGCTTCTTAATTATGACAAGTGGCTTTTAAGTGAATTGAGCATTATCGCAAAAAATAAGAAGTGATAAAATTTTTAGTACATGCTATAAATAGCGCTCGTTTTATCGACCTTTAGTGAATCGGCCCCTATATGTCTGTGGTCCAAGGTTAATAAAACTGAGTGAAGCCAACAACAGCCAATCAGATTTCATATCAGTGACTTCATATGTTTTTCAAACCAACATGAAGTTTGTTCTCAAACTTCCCTTTCTAGTTCCACTTGGTATTTTATACAGCTTTTTTAACAATTTATTTGATTTTGTGTAAATGTTTTTTGTAACTGTCTAAATGTTTACATCCAGTATAGCAGTGCTGTCCAACTTGTTACATGTAATGGGTAGATTATTTGCTATATAGCATGTTGAAGGGCTGGATTAAATTAAAATGATGATGTTATACAGTGATGTCTATGGCATCTTTTAGCAAAATGATATAAAAATCTTTTGAAAGGTCACATCTCACCCAAGGGCCTCTAATTGGACATTCCTGCTATATAGCATCTGTGACTTTGTTTTATGTAGGTTTATTACAGTAGTGGTACAAGACTTGTACAATAGAAATGGGCTTACTCAACATTATTTAGGTGCCTGGAGGCACATGAACAGTTCCAGTGCTGTATGAGTCAATTTTGACTTGTTGCACCTTAAAATTCATCTTAAACTTATACGTGTCATTAAGCCTACAACATAGATTAGATACAATTAGTTACAATGTGAGTCCCATGTAGTGTTTTTTACTCAAGGGACATCATGCTTCCTAATAGTGACAATATGGCAGAAAATACCTTTACCTTGCAGATCCCAGGAATTGCTATTTTCAGAGCAGCTGAACCATGAAATTCTGTTAAAAATGTGTACAGAAGCATGTTAACACCATTATGCAAAGCAAAATAATTGTAAAAATTGACACGGCTTAAGTCAGTTGTTCTGACAGCAGTTTTTGTCCAATTTGGGGCGAGGTGCACAAGGTGGGCATAGGGTAGCCCTGTCCTTACTGCCTGTCTCAGGCCTCTGCCCTCTGGCATGCCCTTACTAATTTGGATAAAGTGAAAGTTAGGGGGTGTAATTAGTGATGTCTAGATGCCTCCTGTTGCCTGCCTCCCATGAATATAGCCCTGCTGAACTATGGCTGATTGGAAACAAATCCCCAGCAAACAAATCCCCAGCAAAGTATATTCATACTCTTGGTTTTAGAATAAGAATTTGCACAGATAGGTGTCCAGACACATTTGGACAGATAGTGTATATCGTCCTTTAAGTATATCAATGTCTGCTTGCTCACAGAATTTACCAATAGAGGATAACCAAACTTTATGGCTTTGGTAAGGATAACAGCCTGGAAGAAAACCAAATAACTGTACAAAAACATACTTTCCAAGAGCAAATATTTTCAAAAAATGTTAGGTTTATGGTCACAAAGTTGCCAAGCCACCATATCACATTACTGCATTGGGATCTTTTAGGGATATGTTTTTTGCCATTAAAGTTTTTCTTTTATAATCATAAATAAAGTTATTGCACATTTTATCAGGGAATTTCTCAAGTTATCGATTCATTATATATTTAGGGAATTCTACATCATATCAGGTATGAGACTGTGAAAACATTTAGTTACTAGAGTAGCCTCAATAGCTTATATATTCCCCACTGTAACTGTTTTGCTTGCATAGACAGAAGGTGTACCGTCTATTGCACAGTAGGCTTAGAGGGCATTCTATGGGGAAGTGGTAGAGATTGGCATACTGTGCATATACCAGAGAAAATTATGGGTTTTTTTCTGTGACAAAAGTTTGCATTTTTGTGGCACAGTGATTTATGTAACAATTATGGAATTTAGAAAAAGAAGAATAATTGAGGAAGCAACAGTAAGAATTTTTATACCTTTGTAACATAGAGAATACCAAGAGACAGGAAAAGCAAGTAATCTCAGCGATTATATAATCTTCCCCACAACATCTTAATATACGGGATTTAGACTGATGTCACATGGGTACTTTTCTCCACCAGCATATTTTAGATAGCAGAAAAGTGACCAAAATTGTTCTTATAACCTTCCAGTCACTTGAGAAGGAAATGAAGGTTTTAGTTGTGCAGTTGCTGTAGTGATTGGGCTGAAAAGCAATTATATAACCATGGGGAAAAAACAACTTTCATGTTCATAAAAATAGCTAGCCACATATTTTAGGGCTGTGGCATATGATGAGTTTCTTTTGACTACCATAGTGCTCTCAGGGAGCCCTATTACTGTTATAGAAATATATGGGAAAGAATCTGTCTTTGGAAGATGGTGACTGGCCAATTAGAGCTCACCACAGTAAAATTCTCCTGCTCTCTAATTATTTCTATAGGATTTTTAGAGTTCTTTTTATCAATGGGTGAAAGTTGGATTTGATAAATATGCCTCTAAAAGTCCCATAGAAATAGAGAGCGATTGAATTTTACAATGGTGAGTTTTAATTTCACACTTTTAATAAATCTTGCCGCAACCCTGTCTGATAGGACAGTCATGGTGAAAATGCACCATGTGTCATAAGCCAATCAGATAGCTGAGTAAGTAAAGTAAGTTGTTCTATTACCAATTAGGTACCATTTGAGTGAACTTTTTTACCTGGTACAGATTTGCAATGAAATTAGGCATATTGGCAGCTGTGATTTTATGTGAATTTGAGCTATGATGTGTTACTATGTGGTTATTTGCTGGAAAAAAAACATCCTGCATCAAGATTGATCCCCTGCCACATTCCTGTCTCAAGATGGCTCACCTGACATCCCTGCAGCAAGATCTGCACACCCAACATGCGCATTTCATTGCTGTCTGCCACACCAGACCACCCAACAAAAAACACCTTAAATGCAATATAATTTCTCTTTCCCATTGCCTCCAATGCATTTTAGCAAAATTTCACAAACTTCTCAGTGGTTTTGCAAATTTTTTCACAAAACAATAACTAAGAGAAAAAGGGAATTTTACCCATGTATTTCATCTCAGCATCAGCATTTGAAAATGACTTAAACAGAAGGCAAATTTGCATCTGGGTAGTAACGCATAACAACCACTTTTTCAGACAGCTAGAACAATCAAAACACAAAAAAATCAAAGCAAACACTTGATGGGTAACTGCCCAGGTGCATGTTAGCCCATTGTTTATAACCCCCATTGACTTTTTTTTATAGGCCTCTGATTTAAACTGAACACCTTAGTCAGACACTGAAGAGTGTAAACTCTTAGGCAACTCAAGGGCAAACATTTATTAATCCTGGTTAATTACAAATACAAAAGTCAGCAGAACACATGCTCACACAAATACATGTTAAAAATAAAGCCAAATGGCATGCTGCCAAACATGGGACAGCTAAAAGAAGGTAGCCCAGGTAATTATTTTCTTATGTAGTTCCCTATGCCAAACTATAAATCAGTGAATCAAGCTGCTCAGTTTGACATTGGGCCACAAATTAACCCCAAAGGCAGTGAAAACAGAAGCTTCAAACATGCAATGGAGATTAGGGTAAATTGCTTTGCTTTTAAACATGCAATAATGTGTCATTACTCCTTTATCAATTTGTGAGGATAAATCAGGATATGCTTTTCAATGGCAATTTTATGAGACATACAGTTAGCAGGGTTTTAAAACAGTAATTTTTACACCCCACTAAAATTACTCTATTACTGTATAGCCTTACGAGCAACAGCCGAGGTACAGAAAGAGTTCTATAGGCTGCATTTATACAGACAATCTGCCTCTGATCATGTGACCAATGGAGGACAGAGATCAGCACAGCACTCATGCTCTGACACATTGATCCACCAGCCCCAAGCCACTAAAGGTAAGGGATGAGGTGAACAAAAACCCTGTTTTCAGTCTGTAGAGGATAGGAAAAATCCTTTCTGACTTTTCTGTCACAGGTACCTGTACCTAAAATAACAAGCTAAACCCAATTATAACTGGTGCTGATACTCTGAAATAAATTGTGCAGTGTAATGTGAATGACAAAGGTATGTCCAAATGATTTTTAATAGTAACACAATCAATTAAATGTTTGAATGTAAAATCTTTGCACAGATTTTATCAATTGTACATTTACCGCTTTTGCCACTTTTTACCAATTTTGTAACACTTATGTAAATAATGATAATACCAATTCATGCTGGAAAGACCTAAGAAGAGACTGTACTGCTTTAAGCTGTACTATAACCACACTACATCTACTCACCTGCAAAAACTTAACCATGACATTGAAAAGCACAGATTTACAACTTGAAATCATAGAAACATTGGAGTAGGAGGACAATTGGGGGCACAGCCTGTGCTGGACGAGGAGAGGGATGGGTCAGGTACAGCCAAGAAGTACCTGGATACTGGGTTTGTGGGTTACAGGGAGAGAAGATAAACTGTAACCCACGGACCAGTCAAGGTATTAGGGTATAAGGGTGCTCAGTAGACATGTAAACAATTTAAAGACTTGCTAAGGGTCCCTATCATATAGCTTTAACATAAATATATTGCATAAAACAGTTTGTATGTAGAACACTGTTTACTATAAATAAATCATATCCATAAATAATATATTTTTCTAAAAATAAGGCCCATTGGTTAATCCCATACTGCAAAACTGACATTTTTAAGGGGATCTAAACCCCACAAAAATGAATACAGGAAGTGCATAGTTAGGGTTGTTTACTGTTTGATCTATTCAACCAAAACCCTAGTATCAGCAGTCCAAAACTGGTAATATCTCAGAAACCACTAAAAACAGGAAGTTAATGTAGAAATGCAAAAGGAACACTCTAATCAAAATCAGTTTATTTTAGATCCCTTTTAAGTACTAAAGTGTCCATCTGGCTTGCATGAAGCACTATACTCTACTATACTCTACTATACTATAGCACTATACACACAAACCAAAGGCACACATACATGCTAGGTCACATGAGCCAGGGAATGGACAGAGCTGTGTCTTTTGCTCCTACACTTCTTCCTATTAGGGTTTATGTAAAAATTCTTGGTAAAGTAGAATCCATTTTTAGCTAAGCAGACAGGAGGTCCAGATTCTGGACACAGATCTGGCCTCTGAGGAAGTGGCTGTCTAAAGAGACAAAACTAATAGGGCCTGAGTCAGTCCCTGTCCACAAATGATTGTTTCTAATGAATGCCAATAATGCCAAAGATTTTTACAACTTTAGTCCAGAACAGATTTGCAGATATCCAAGAGTTCTACGTGACTGGATAGGAAAGTCCAGTTTCTTTCCCCTATGAGTAACGTAGCATCAGGCCTCGTCCATTAACCAAACCAAAGTAACAAACAAGATTGCAGGTATCTATAAACATTATTGTTGCATACCTTTTGTATTACCCTCACATAAAAAGTTGTAAAAGAATAGGTAATCAGAACTAGACAGTCAATCTGAAATGTCAAAGGCTACTTTAGTTTAGTTTCAGTTTCAAGTTTATTGTCATATACAAATAACAATGAAGCATCATTACTGTAATGAAATTTTTTTGACCCGTGTTCCTCCCAACTTTACTTTAGGCTACCAAAAACAATCCTTTGCATTATGCCTGTTTGGTTTTTTGTACTTGAAATGTAATGGGTATTCTGGGTCTTCTGCTGACTCTGAAGCACTCCCGCACTTTCCTCACTTGACTTAAAGAGGGACAAATAGGGTTAGTGCTTCACCCCATTGATTTATTTAGGCCAGTATTAAAAGGATGGGGCAGAAACTCAGTAGCTTGTGTCTCTTTTTCAGAGAGCTCAGTCAATTAGGCCGCACATCCAGGGGAAAATATTTAAAGATGGGCGCACATTCTACTTTAATTCTGCTTTAATCTTCCTGAAATTTCTGATGTTGTGGGCAGATGGCAGGGCCCACAGGTATCTCTGTGGGTTAGTCCAGCCCTGCCTCATTTTTCACATGTATTGGTTTCTCTCCTTTTTCTTCCCAATAAGGTCACTGGATTCTGTATCTGTGAGTCAGTCTCACATCTAAAATCTTGTACAATGTTTAGTCAATGTAACCCCTGTGCTGCCCTGAGATTGCCTTCCAGATGCCACTTCCCTCATTCTCCACTCTTTACCTTTTTGCGCTCCTAGAGGGTGAGAAAGGGTCACCTTGCTAGTGCAAACCACTAAAGTTACCAGGGTTGAGTAGTGTTAGATTTGTGCCTTTTTGGCAAACTGCAGATGTGTTTTTATATATATATCCTCTTTTAGGCCGTACACCTATACAGACTGAAGCTCTCGATAAGGCTGTGTTGGTATAAGTATGACTACCTACAGTAAAGTATAATAGGAATATCATCATACTGTGGGGTTACTTTACATTAGCAGGAATTGGGAATCTTGTTAAAACAGATAGGAAAATTGGTGGTGCAAAATAATACTGCAATTTAAGGTTTTTGTTCTGGGTCCTTACTATTAATCTCATCCCCAGGGCCAGAACTAGGGGTAGGCAGAAGAGGCAGCTGCCTGGGGTGCAACGATTGGGGGGTGCCAGACAGGAACCTCTCCTGCCTACCCCTAGTTCCTTTGTCATTGCCCCCGCCGCTTGTGAATACATGGTGGGGGCAATGAATTATCGCGTCGCACCCTCCCCCCCCCCGAATGCGCATGCACGCCAAAACACAAGTTGGAGGGGGAAGGGCCGAGGTGAACAACCGGGTTGCCTAGGTCGGCTTGGCCCGCCCCTGCTCATCCCTGCAACCTCCTAGGTTTGCTACCTTTATTTGTATGCCATTGTGTACAACCCCTAGCTAAATAAGCACAACAACTAGAGTAAACAATCCTGGAAAAAAAATAGGCAAAAATCACCGATTGTGTGAAAAACAGATTAGGAAGTAATGTTATAAAAGATGCAAAATTGAGAACAAGAAACCAATCAGCAGGTAGTATGTATTGGTTTACTGTTTAAAAATAAAGGGACTAAAAATGTATATAAAATACAATATTTGAATTTCTTTTCTACTAAATACTGAATAAAGTACTGCACTCACATGGCTTCAAAAAAAGGGCAAGGTATAAAGGAATTGGGTCACAGTGTGCAAAATATTTTGCTTTGGTCCCTCAAGACAAACAAAAGAGAAAGATTTCCACAAGGAACTAATACGTCCACTAAATAAACCTTTGTTTATTTTTCTCATGGGTGCTCCATTTACTTTTGGTTATTTTCTTTCTCTCTCTCTGTTTATATATATAAACACATAGGAACTCATATACACTGCATTTATTACTCTTTTGCACAGACAGGCTCTGCTATGTGCAAATATAGACACATTTCCTTGTGTAGTGATGCTGTGTATTGTAAAAATGTGCTAACATTGCCGATAAGGACATTACGTGTATACATGTAGCATTATTGTTGTTCTTCAGGAAGAAAAATAAAAAAGTTTCACTGATTGACTATTTACATGTTGCCCATAGGTTGCTTTGGTTGCCAGGGAAGTTTCTGTTTAGTGCACAAACTTAACAAGAGGACTGTAACATAAATGCAACTGTCTATGTATCGTCAATTGCCTGATCTTTCAAGTAGTATATAAAATGACAGTATTTCATGTGATTTATTAAATATAAACTATGAGCTCTGGTATCCTAGCCAGAAAATTACAAGCAGATTAGCATGTCATTTTATGCTAAAGAAATATTACATGGAGCCATTGACTGGGGCTCCCATTCAATTATTTGAATACATATATAGACCTATCACCTCTTTACGAAGACAGCAGCATCAGGAAGCACAGCTCAGCCCTGGGAGCAAGTATTACATCAATGCTCTCTACAGTTAATGCATCTCTTGGATGAACATGAGAAGCAGTAAGTGCCAGAATTAACTGATCAAATTGAGGGGGTTGCCCACCTTTCAGTTAGCTTTTAGTATGATATAGAGAGTAATATTCTGCTACAATTTGCAATTGGTCTTTATTTTTTATTATTTGTAGTATTTTAGTTATTTCACTTTTTGTGAAAAAAAACTCCAGTTTGGAGTTTCAACAGCTATCTAGTTGCTAGGAACCAAATTACCTTAACAACCAGGAAAAGGTTTGAATGAGACACTGTTATATAAACAGGAGAGGACTGAAGTTGAAGAATAAGGTATAAAGCGTAATAATTAAATTGTTGCCTCACAGAGCAATAGTTTTTGGCTGCTGGGGTCTCTGATCCCTTTTTTAAAGCCAGAAAGAGTCAGAAGAAGAAAGCAAATAATGATAAAACTATAAATAATAAATAATGAAGGCTTATTGAAAAGTTGCTTAGAATTGGCCATTCTATAAAGTACTAAAAGTGAACCACTCCTTTAAATCGATAGAGGAGAAATTACAGCCAGTCAAGGATCAGCTAAACAAATGATCCAGATGGCGGATAAGTGGGTGGGGGAGGTCGCAAAAATTTAAGTGATTATGTTCTCACAGATGATCAAATAAAGGTGTTACTGAATGGCTTATCCATTAATCCAAGTCATAATGTATCCAAGTTTCAACTATACAAGGATTTATTTTTCTTTTGTGGCAAGCTGTTACTTAAAAAACATTTTGATACAGACATAGAGGAACCTTTGAGCAAAACTAGTAATCCTTTGTTGGTAATTCCGGATGAGTTACCCTTTTGATCTTATGTGTTCAGACACAGATATTACTTTTAAACAGACCCTCAGTGATCTAAATGAATTACTAATTAAAAATCCTGATGCAACCTCTGTTGCCAAACCAAAAAGTACTTTTATGCCTCCAAAAAACACCAGTTTGGCGGTTATGATTTTTGGGGAACTGGTGATGAGGGATTTTCTCATATTACCGTATAGAGGTCCCTCCAGTTTGAGTTATAATGAATATCTGGCCATCAAACAGATTCAAAATTGGGACAATGTGGTGATCAAACCCTCTGATAAGGAAGGGAATGTTGTGCTATGGCCAAAGATTTCATACATTACTAAGGCACTAAAACAACTTGCTGATGAGAGATGTTACAGCAAGTTACATCATAATCTGAGTGTTTTGGGAGGAATATAATACAATCAATGACGATGGCTATCAGACTGGCCTACTGATAAAAACTAAACGTAGGGCTCTAATTAATGTGTATTCCAGAACCTCAATATGCTATATGCTTCCCAAAGTACACAAAATCATTGCCAAACCTCCAGGAAGACCAATCATCTCTGGAAATGGCAACGTTTGTAAAAAAGCCAGTATTTACATTGATAGGAAGCTGCGCCCATTTGTCTGTAACATACCATCCTATGAACGTGATACAGATGACCTGTGTCAAAGATTTCTGAGATCAAACTACCAGTTCAGTTGGAACAATTTTAATTTTCTGTGAAATGGAATTTCTTTACATCAGTATTCAGCACAAGTATGGTTTAAGAGCAGTGGGATACTTTCTGTAAACGGAGAGTGATTAGGATCCTCAATGCATCAATTTCATTATTTCAATCATCCAATTTTGTCTCACACATAATTTCTTTATATTCAATAAGTTCTAGCTTCAACAGAGAGAGGTTTTCATGGTGGCTGCCTTTGCTCCCACAGATGCAAACTTGTCTCTGGGATGGTGGGAGGCTAATTGGTTTTTCACTGAAGAAACAGTACAGTACACAAAATACATAATAACTAGTAATGAGTGAATCTGTCCCGTTTCACTTCGCAGAAAAATTTGCAAAACAACAGGAAAATTTGTGAAATGGCGAAAAACCCACAGAACACGTTTGTCGCATGATTACTTTGTCAACCACGTCTTTTTTTGTTACGTATCTTTTTTTATGCGACTGTGCCTATTTTTGATGCAACTGCAACCTTTTTTTTTGACACACGCAAATTTTTCTGCTGTGAATTTCCGTCAAAGCTTTTTGAAACTATTCACCAATGGCAAAATGCGGAAATTCAATGCGAATCCATGCCTGGTAAAAAAATTCGCTCATCACTAATAATAACCACTAAGTCATTGGAGGAGTTTCTGTCTGTCCTCAATAGCAATGGTCTTAATATCAGGCTAACTTGTTCTCAGTAAAGACAAGATTGATTTTCTTGGATATCATCTCTGCATTTCATCCAAGGGCAATCTGATCACAGTCACATATATAGGAAACCTACTGCCACCAATTCATTCCTTCATTATGGCAGCCACCACCTTATTTCCACAAAAGAACCATCCCCTTTGGTGAATTCATACGCTTGAAATGGAATTGTTCAGATTTTTGTCTCTCTGATGGAGCGATTGTTACAAACGGTGTACAGCGAGAGGCTTATCATAGGGCTGCTAAATCCCACAAAATAATCTACAAACAGTAGATTGTGTGACATTCCTGCAACTTGCTATAGCTTTTAAAATGAGCTGTACATCAGTTGGACAAGAAAATAAGCTTATCAACGGCCAAGGCAAAAAGATAGGTTTATCCGTGGGGAAAGACAATTTAATTGTGGTGTTAAAGGCTTGGTAAAGAGCCATATTAGTCATGAAACATTTCTGTGAATTCCATGATATAGCCCTTATTATCGGTAAAGGAGATTTTATTATATATAGGTATGGGACCTGTTATCCAGAATGCTTGGGACCTAGGGTATTCCGGATAAGGGATCTTTCTGTAATTTGGATCTCCATAACTTAAGCTAAAAATCATTTAAATATTGAATAAACCCAATAGGCTTGTTTTGCCTCCAATAAGGATTAATTACATCTTAGTTGCGATCAAGTAAAAGATTATGTTTTATAATTACAGAGAAAAAAGGAAATCATTTTTAAAAATTAGAATTATTTGCTTATAATGGAGTTGATCTCTCTGTAATTCAGAACTTTCTGGATAACGGGTTTCTGTTACAGCTACCAACGGGCACTAAGACAACTGGGGTGAAATGGTAGTGCTGAATGCTGCTATAAACTCTGTGAACCAGTGCATGGTGTACAACAACTGAAATTGGCACAGATTTGTTTAAGTTATCATTTTACCAGGTTTATAAGGCAGTCCCCATGAAAAGCATGAGCACTAAACCACAATAGGCTTTCAGTCTTTCCTGATTTATAATTCTACATGAAAATATGTATAATATGATAAAAATGAATACACACAATTATAAAAGCTGCATAGCAGGAAGTTTCATTTATTTAAAGAGGAATTGTGAGCTTGAATCTTGCTTTAAACCAGATCAAGTTAGAAAAGCCAGCAATAGGGCAGAAAATAGGATAGAAATAACAGCTGTTGATTCCCAAAAACACAGAAGAGGAGGATGATTATAGTGAAGTTTCCAGTATACTAGAATATACTAGAGATAGTAACAGAATAAAAAAGAACTGGCACTTAGACAAAGGCTTAGCACCATCGGAAGATGCATGGGGGGGTCACTAAGGTGGCTGCCATTGCGGGGAAAAAATGAGGAATGTAGGAGGAAAGGTAAGATGGCAGTGCTGTCCCACTAAACCCTAAATATCAATCTCCCAGTGGGACTTTGTTTTTGTTGTACTTGTTTATAATTGTACCTTTTGTAGTTTTTTCAACCCATTCTCAGCCTGTGTGAATGTCCCTAAAACACTCACTTATGGTAAAGCCCTGTGAGCAGGTTCTAGATCCTTTGCATTTCTTAAATATGACTATGTACTAGTTATATTCTTTATTACGCACTTGCACACGTAGTTGCTAGTGACAAATGAGTAAACTCATTAACCCTTTCACTGCCAGCCGTTTTGGTCAAAGCGGAACTTGTACTGCCAGACAGTTTTTGAACATTTTACTTTAGGGGCCTTTCCTCGGGGGGACTTTTAGTTTAATCAGGAAATCAATATATAATTTTTTTTCAGGACAACCTAAGCTTTCAAAATATGCTAGGGTTTTTGTGTAATTCCAATTCTGTAACAAAATACAGGTATGGGACCTGTTATCCAGAATGCTCGGGGCCAGGGGTTTTCCAGATAAGGGATCTTTCCGTAATTAGGATCTCCATAACTTAAGTCTGCTAAAAGGCAAGAGTCTAAGGGAGATCCCCTTTCCGTAATTCAGAACTTTCTGGATAATTGATTTCTGGATAAGGGTTCTAAATGTCTAAAAAATGAAAATTCCAAAAATCACCTCAAAACTTCCACTATGCAGCATCTTATTTTCTACAGGTCATTAGATAACCATATAAAACACTATAAATTTGAACCCCATGAGCTCTGCTGAACAGTTTGATGCCAACTATACATAGGTTTATCAAAGCACATGGGACTCAGAGACCCCAAAATATACCCTGTGCACACTAATTTAATTGCTTACCTTACCTAATTTGTAAACAAATGGCAGTTTTATGTGGGGTAAAAGCTGCAGAAATGTAGGCTGACCCCTGAAATCCATATATTTTTGGAAAGTACACATTCTGACAAATCCAGTCTTTATGACTTTTTCTGTTGCAATTTGCCACATTTATCTTACAAAATTTCTTACATACAATGATACATCACCTTAAATATGAACGCCAGAGGTCTACTGATCAGATTGATGCCCAATATGCAAAGATTTACCAAAGTATGTGATATACATGGACCCTAAATGAAAATAAGTGCATTTGAATTTTCTCAGCTGCTAATTCAGCATCTGCAAATAATGTTATGCATTATGTGTCTTAAGACCCCGTAAATGTACAGCGATCCCATAAAACCATATATTTTTGGAAAGTACACATTCTGACAAATCCAACATGGGTAAAGAGTCCTTTCTACACCAAAGTACCAATCTGCAGAGCTTTCCTAAAATTAGTGGTTTATATGACATTTCTGAAAATTGCAAAAATGTAAATGTAGTAATTTGCCACATTTATCTCACACAATTTCTTGCAGACAAAGGCAAATCACCCCAAAGTCTGTGGTATAAAATGACCCCAAAATTAAAATAGCGCATATGGATTTCTCGCCTGCCTACTCAGCTTTTGTATACAGAGCCCCCAGACAGCGTATTATGTGCTGTAATAACAGTACAGAGACCCCCATAAAACCATATATTTTTGGAAAGTACACATTCTGATTAATTCAATATAGATAAAGATATTTTTCTACAGCAAAGTACCACATGGCATAGCTATGCTAAAAATCAGATCAGGAACACTAATACAGGGATAAAAATGCAATAAAACCACAAAAAGTGTGCAAATCAATGAAATAACACATGACAGTATAACTAGTAGTCAGAATATCTGATCCAATATTATCAAAATTAACAGTTTTTATGGGAAAAACAAAAGACAAAGGGATAAAATAAATAAGTAAAAAAAAATTGTTTGTGAGTATTTGTGTATACATGTGCGTACATATCTAAAAGTTGTGTGATGGTGTGTGAGTGTGTGTATGAGTGTCTATTAGTGTTCTTAAGTGTGCAAAAAAAACAAAATTCTGCTAAATTGTGTGCTTTATGTATGTATAAATGCATATAAATGTATGTAGGTGTGTGTAAGTGCAAACAATTGACACTCTTCTGAGGCAGGATGGAAGCAGGGATCGCTTATAGGGTCCTCCGTGCAGCAGTCCTGCGTTAAAAATAAAAAGGCATTTCAAATCTAAAAAGGCACTATACGAGGAATTGCACGTGGGAAAATGTACAGTAAGTACCCGGTGGCAAGTAGTGTTACTCATTGTGGATCTTGCCGCATGTATGTGATCCTGGAGCAGCAGTTCCATGCAGCATTTATTTGTGAGAGATGCAGGTGGGTTTTCCTTTTGGAATCTGAGGTGCAGAATCTAAGTAAGGAACTGGCAGCACTGAGGGCAGCTGCAAACATGGGGGAGAACAGGAGGCTCACTGAGCAACCACTGGCAGGGGCCGATGTAGTGGGGGGTGGAGAAGGGAGGTTAATGAGGGAGACAAGTTTGTGACAGTTAAGAGGGGCAGTAGGGGACGGAAGCATAGGGGGGCTGGTTCACAGCTTGTACAAGCCAACAGATTTGCTGCTTTAGGTGAAGATGCTGGGGAAGGCAGCTCTGAGCTGGCATGTATGGAGCAGGCTGACTCTCAGAGCACCCTGGGAGCCGGCACCTCTAATACAGGTGGGGGGAGTAGTGCTAGGAAGGGAAGGCAGGCTATAGTTGTAGGGGATTCAATTATTAGAAAGGTGCATAGGGTAATTTGTCGCAAGGACCCTACATGCCAAACTGTGTGTTGCTTGCCTGGTGCTAGGGTTCGGCATGTGGTGGAATGAGTGGACAAATTGTTGGGAGGGGCTGGGGAAGACCCAGCGGTCTTGGTACACATAGTTACCAATGACAAAGTTAGAGGAGGGGGGGAAGTCCTCAAGAACGATTTTAAAAAACTAGGCAATAAGTTGAGGGCGAGGACTTCCAAGGCAATTTTCTCAGAGATATTACCTGTGCCACGAGCAACGTTAAGAAGGCAGCGGGAGCTTAGGGAGGCTTTGGGTTTCTGGAGAACTGTCTGATTTCTCAATCGGCTGCAGGCTCTTTGCCAGGCTCATTGCACCTCAATGAGGCTAGAGGGTTGGAGGAGATTTTAAACTAGAAGTGGGGAGATTGGGTGCAGCGGGTAATTCTGTGGTAGACAGGATAGATGAGGTAGTGGGCATAGTAAGGGAAAATGGGGGAGGAGACTTGCTTCAGGTTATTAATAATGGCAGGGAGGATCATAAGTTGTTTACGCAACATTCCCACACTGGTCCCAGTGGTTGAATGAGTTGCATGAGGGCAGTTAATATTGGGGGTTACAAATTGTTTCGGAGGGACAGGGGCAATAGAAAAGGAGGAGGAGTGTGATTGTTCGTTAAGCAGGAATTAAAAGCAAATATTAAGGAGGAAGTGATGGGGGTAGCAGAGGAAGCTGAATCCTTATGGATTGAGCTTCTCACAGATAGTAAAGAATCTACCAAATGAATAGTATAGACCCCCTAATGTAAGCGAAGAGAAGGAGGCTCAGCTCCTGTTACAAACAGAAAAGGCACCTAGTTTGGGGCAAGTGATAATAATGGGGGATTTCAATTATCCTGATATTGACTGGAGCCATAGTACTGCAAGGACAGTAAATGGGAACAAGTTTATAAACTTACTGCATGACAACTTTATGTCACAGGTTGTTGAGGAGCCAACCAGGAACCATGCTATATTGGATCTAGTGATCTCTAATGACCCAGAACGTACAGCAAATGTGCAAGTGGTTGAACCCTTGGGTAATAGTGACCATAATGTTATTTCATTTGATGTTTGGTGTAGGAAACAAATTTACACTGGGGCAACAAAGACACTAGGGTTGATTCACTAAGGTGCGTTAAAACGTGCGCCATTTATAGCATGCATCTTATTTTTCATGTCTTAACGCACGATTCACTAAAAGGATACTTGCGTTAATTTAAAAGCAATGCTGTTTGCGTTATTTAAGTGGCTAAGACAATTTTCGTGCGGTATTTGATGCAACGCGCGCTAATTAATGCAGCACGCACTAATTGTCGCCGCGTGCAAAAAAACGCATGCCATATTAGCCATACACGCCATTACTTTCGGAAAACTACTGTTTTGAAAATGACCATTTCCCTGCAAACTGGAGGCTACATCACTCTAGGGCCAACACATACTTGAATAAATCCCACTGCAAAGTCCTTATTGTGTTGCCAAAAGCTCATGAACTGTACTTTTCTATAATTACCCCCTGCTCAAAGTAGGTGTTAATTTTCGCATCGACTAATGCGATATTTAGCGCGTCTAAGTGTTTGTGAATCATGCATTAGTATTATTTCTGCGCTGTAAAATTAACGCATTCGGTTGCACGCTATTTAACACACGCAATATGCGACTTTGCGCATGCGATAATACTTTAACGAATCACACATTTTTTTGCGTCAATTTTAACGCAAAACAACACGTTCGATAACGCTTATCGCACTTTAGTGAATCAACCCTACTGAATTTTAGAAAAGCAAATTTTATATCCTTAAGGGCAGTGCTTCAGGGCATAGATTGGGGCATTATGTTTTCTGATAAAAACACAGAGCAGAAATGGTTGTCATTTAAAATGATATTAAATCATTACGGCTCTAGATTTATTCCATTAATAAGAAAAAGTAGAAGTGTTAAGAATCACCCTATGTGGCTTAACTCTGAGGAAAAGGAAAGCTTTTAAGAAATATAAGTGAGAGGGGACAGTAGCTGTATTTAATGAATATATGGTTACAGCAGATACAGAAAAGGCAGATGTGCTAAACCAGTTCTTTTCTTCTGTGTATACAGTAGAGGAGCCAGAGGGCCAAGTCCCACCCAATAGCTGAACTGTTGCCTCAGCTCCAACTACGCAGTGGTTGACACAGGATATGGCGCTTAAAGGGTTACACAAGATAAATGTGAACAAGGCACCTGGGCCAGAAGGAATACACCCTCGGGTACTGAGAGAGCTAGGGTCAGATTTACAGTGGCCTTTGTTTCTGATATTCTCAGACTCACTTTTATCAGGTATGGTACCTACAGATTGGAAGAAGGCGAATGTCATTCCTATATTTAAAAAGGGAGTAAGATCTCATCCTGGCAATCTGGGCAGCTAAGTGGCAGGTGAGATTTAATGTGGATAAATGTAAGGTCATGCACCTGGGATGTAAAACTATGCAAGCCACTTATACCCTTAATGGGACTGCACTAGGCAAATCCATAAAGGGGAAGGAACTTGGAGTCCTTGTAGATAATAAACTTGGCTGTAGCAAGCAATGCCAGGCAGCAGCTGCAAGGGCAAACAGGGTTTTGAGCTGTATTAAAAGGGGTATAGATTCACGGGAGGAGGGGGTTATTCTTCCCCTTTACAGAGCGCTGGTAAGGCCCCATCTAGAATATGCTGTTCAGTTTTGGTCTCCAGTTCTGAAACGGGACATTATTGAGTTAGAGAGGGTCCAGAAAAGGGCAACTAAGCTGGATAGGGTATGGAAAGACTCAGTTATGAAGAAAGACTGGCCAAGTTGGGTCTGTTTACACTGGAGAAGAGGAGCTTAAGAGGTGACATGATAACTATGTATAAATATATAAAGGGATCATATAATAACCTCTCAAATGCTTTATTTACCAGTAGGACCTTCCAATGGACACAAGGGCACCCACTCCATTTAGAAGAAGGGAGGTTTTTCGGAAAGGATATATATATAACTTTAAGAAGGGGCTGGATGGATTCTTAGCAAGTGAGGGAATACAGGGTTATGGGAGATAGCTCTTAGTACAAGTTGATCCAGGGACTGGTCCGATTGCCATCTTGGAGTCAGGAAGGAATTTTATCCCCTCTGCGGCAAATTAGAGAGGCTTCATTTGGTTTTTTTTGCCTTCCTCTGGATCAACTAGAAGTTAGGCAGGTTATATATTGGCATTAAATCCATCCACCCAGTGGGAACAACGGTGGTCAAAACACCCCTTTCTGCTCATAATGTTATTGAATGATAATCATGGGGCTGTGATAGACAGACCTCCTGGCAAAACTACTCAAGCAAACATTCATACTGTTATAGATACAATTTGTGTGTACTGGTGAAGCTTCCCATACAGCCGCACACACACAGACTTGGTCCTTTAAGTTATGTAGTGAGTGAAGAGTCTGATTTAGTCAATTTACATAATGTTATTTCTCGACAAGTGTTTTGGGCCATTCCGTTTTTATATTCTCAAGAAACAGTACAAATCAAAATGCTATTTGTTTTCTGCTTATTTGTAGATATGGTAGAACTTGGAATATGCATTGTCAGAATGACTGATTGAAAAAAACACCTCTTTTTCCAGTCATTCAGACACAGCTTGTTTAAGAGGGAACAAAATTCTGTCCTGCAACAAAATTATTAACAAAATGCATGTTTTCTCCTGCTTCCTGTAGTTGCTTATTATGTATAATGACATGCTATTGCTACTCAAGGGGTGGCCTGGACCAATAGATTGAATTGATAGCTCTTGGGTACAGTTTAAAGGTTTTGTTTTAATCAAAATGCTATTTGGATGCTGCTTATTTGTAGATATGGTAGAACTTGGAATATGCATTGTCAGAATGACTAATTAAAAAAAAACACCTCTTTTCCAGTCATTCACACACAGCTTGTTTAAGAGGGAACAAAATTCTGTCCTGCAACAAAATTATTAACAAAATGCATGTTTTCTCCTGCTTCCTGTAGTTGCTTATTATGTATAATGACATGCTATTGCTAGTCTGGGGGTGGCCTGGACCAATAGATTGAATTGATAGCTCTTGGGCACAGAGGTTTTGTTTTAATCACTACCGTTTTCAAGAAGGTGTCCTGAAGAAAGCACGTTTTCTGTAATAGTATAACCCAGAGAACTAATTTGAATCAAATAATAAGATATGCATGAACTTAAATGTAAACTCTGTGAGAAATTGCTAAATAATTTTCCTGGTGCAGAATTTTACAAAACAGTGAATCAAAACCTTTGGAATAAAACAGGAGCACAAACATAATATGTGATCGCAGGCGTGCCGGCGTCATCACGTACATGCTGACATCACAAATGTTGCCATGCAACAGAACACTAAGGGGTCCATTTACTAAACAATTTGAGATAAATTTGTATTTAGAACATTAGAATTGTTCTAGAATTTTAGAACATTTCGGAATTTATTGCGAAAATTTTGTTTAAATTCCACAAGTTTTCATTCAATTTCCCTGGCACAGATTTGTTTAACTCATCATTTTACTTGTTTTATAAGGCAGTCACCATGAAAAGCATGAGCACTAAGCCACAATAGGCACTAAGCCACAATCAGTCTTTCTTGATTTATATTTCTACATGAAAATCTGCCAAAGTGAATGCTTCTGCTCATATGATAAAAATAAATACACACAATTATAAAAGCTGCATAGCAGGAAGCTTCACTTATTTAAAGGGGAATTTTGAGCTTGAATCTTGCTTTAAACCAGTTCAAGTTAGAAAAGCCAGGGATAGGGCGGAAAATAGGATAGAAATAACAGCTGTTGATTCCCAAAAACACAGTAGAGGGGAATGATTATAGTGAAGTTTCCAGTATACTAGAATATACTAGAGATAGTAATAGAATAAAAAAGATGATTAATCTGAACAGGCACTTGCTTAAACAAGAAAAAGGCTTAGCACTCTATAAACACCAAAGGAAGATGCATGGGTGGGGGGGTCACTAAGGTGGCTGCTATTGCGGGGAAACAATGATATGTAGGAGGAAAGGGAAGATAATTTAGATACTTATTAAAATTTGAACAAAGGTGTATTTTGATTGGCAAACAAAACAGTATATAATTTAATTAAAGGGACCGAACTCCAAGGGGGAATCAGAGGTACTTATGGCAGTGCTGTCCCACTAAATCCTAAATATCAATCTCCCAGTGGGACTTTGTTTTTGTTGTACTTGTTCATAACTGTACCTTTTGTACTTTTTTTTAACCCATCCTCAGCCTGTGAGAATGTCCCTAAAGCACTCACTGATGGTAAAGCCCTGTGGGCAAGTTTTAGATCCTTTGCATTTCTTAAATATGACTATCTATTAGTTATATTCTTTTTACGCACTTGCACACGTAGTTGTTAGTGACTAATGATCAAGCTCATTAAATGTCAAGATCATAGATTTTAGTCACAAAGTCCAATCAAATTAATCAATGAGGAACTAAGGTCAGCCAAATAAAAACATTGAAGATTAAAATTTATATATGTAAAATATTTAAAAAAAAAATGTTGCAAATTATGTTTTATATGAAAGGGACATGTCATGGAAAACACTTGACTGTAAGCAGCATTCTCCTGAGAGTCAGTGGCAGCAATAGGGCCCTGGAAAAAATGTATTTGGACAGTTGTTTTCATTCCAGCTGTGTCTCAGTAAAACTTACTAATACCTTATAAATATACCATAAATCCTGCCACCCAGTGGGAACAACAGTGGTCAAAACACCTCTTTCTGCTCATAATGTTATTGAATAAAACACTCCCTTTCTGATGCTCATGGGGCAGTGATAGACAGACCTCCTGGAAAAAATATATAAGTAGGAAGAACCTCGCACTACAGCCTTACTACAGGGGCACAATGTGTATATTGAAATATAGGTTAAAGTTTTAAAGACACATGAGATCCTGGCACACCTGCTTGAACTCATAAAATATCAACTTTATTTGTTATAAATTAAAATCTAAATCGCTAAAAATTTGGAAAGAGAAGAAAAGAAAGAATTATTAAAAAATCTAGTAAACACCCTATTGCCTACTTTGAGATTATACTGGGCTGACTCGTAATTTGTACCAACTGTTTGTTTACTTAGATTCATATCTCATGTAAGAAAAATATGTAGCAATCATTACTGTGAACTGGCTGGTTGTAAGAAATGGTGCATACATGACTTGCATGTCAAAGCATAGTGTTAGTTATGCAACATCTCAGAGGGAAAGAATCGTGACTCAGGATGGGCCGCAACTTTGTGATTCCATAAGTATATTTATTTTTCTTTTTTCTTTTTTACAGCGTTTTAAGGTAAGTAATAGTTTAATCTGATTTTTATTTGTACAAAACCATTTTACCATACAGGTGATATAATATATGCCAATAAATTATTTATTAACAATTTTCACATGTTTTGTGATTTTATTATGTTTGTCTAATGCATATCATACCCACAAACTCACCTCAATTATTGTTTATCATGCTTTTTTGGCGACCCTTAACACATGCTATATTTATTACTTCAGCTAAATCGCAAGACAGGTAACTACTGGTGCTCAGTGCCTATTGTTTTGAGCCAACTGCTGTTGGTAATCAGCAGGGTCACTTGCACTCTACTTTTTGTGCAACAGAGCGAGTTACGATAAGTTTAAAATACTCAAGCAAACATTCATGCTGTTACAGATACAACCTGTGTGTACTGGTGAAGCTTCCCTGCATTCCTCCATGCAGTTTGTCAGTAGAAGCTGCACACACATAGGGGCCCATTTATCCGAATACAAAAAAAACTTATTTTTTCGAAGTTTTCTTACTGCACGTATTTTTTGCGACTTTTTCATCAATTTGCGCAACTTTTTTGTACTTTGCAACAAAAAGCACGACAATTTGTGAGACAAAATCGTATTTGTCGCGCCGAGTACAAAAGTTTCCGATTCATTCAAGCTTCGGTATCGTGACTTTCCTTGGGCCAGGTTGGAGCTGCAGAGTGCCATTGAGTCCTATGGTAGGCTTCCAAAAACATGCACAGAAGGATCAAAGTCAGAATATTATCGTGATACGATTTTTTCTTCAGCATTTTCGGGACATTTCCAATCGTCAGAAATTATTGTATCTGAATTTTACCCATTTCGGGATTCGAACTCGTACTTTGATGAATCAGCCCTGTAGACTTGGCCTTTTAATAAGTTAAGCAGTGGGTGAAGAGTCTGATTTAGTCAATTTACATAATGTTATTTCTTGACAAGTGTTTTGGACCATTCTGTTTTTATATTTTCAAGAAACTGTCCACATCAAAATGCTATTTGGATGCTACTTATTTGTAAATATGGTAGCACTTGGGAGTATGCATTGTCAGAATTAGTGATGAGCGAATCTATTCCGTTTCGCTTCGCCGGAAAATTCGCGAATCTTTAAAAAGATCCGCGAAACGGCGAAAAATTTGCGAAACGCCGAAAATGTTGTGCGACAAAAAAAATTTGTCGCCCGCGGCTATTATTTTGTCGCGCGGCTATTGTTTCGTCGCCCACAGCTATTATTTTGTCGCGCGGCTATTGTTTCGTCGCACGCGGCTATTGTTTCGTCACCCGCGGCTATTATTTTGTTGCGCGGCTATTGTTTCGTCGCGCGGCTATTGTTTCGTCGCCCGCGGCTATTATTTTGTCGCACGGCTATTGTTTCGTCGCCCGCGGCTATTATTTTGTCGCGCGGCTATTGTTTCGTCGCACGCGGCTATTATTTCGTCGCGCGGCTATTCTTTTGACGCCCGCGACAATTCTTTTTTTACGTGCGGCAAATTTTTCCGCGGCAAATTTTTTCATCCGTTTCGTGAAACAATCCGCCAATGGCGAAACGCGGAAATTCGCCGCGAATCCATACCTGGCGAAACATTTCGCCCATCACTAGTCAGAATGGCTGACTGAAAAAAACACCTCTTCTCCAGTCATTTCCATGCAACTTGTTTAAGAGGAATCAAAATTCTGTCCTGCAACAAAATTATTAACAAAATGCATGTTTTCTCCTGCTTCCTGTAGTTGCATATTATATATAATGACATGCTATTGCTAGTCTGGGGGTGGCCTGGACCAATAGATTAAATTAGATACCGTATTTTCCGGCGTATAAGATGACTGGGCGTATAAGACGACCCCAGACTTTGGCACGGATTTTTTGGGGTTAAAAAGTCGTCTTATACGCCAGAAAATACGGTAGATGTTAGTGTGCCGAGTATCTTTTCTGTTAAATCACAAGCCCTGTAACTCTCAGCTGATGGGTGCAGTTCATTTAGTGGTGCATTAATCAATGGCTTCTGGTCAGACCTTTACAAACGTTGGTAAATTCTGTTGGCTAGATGAATGCGCAACACTTTCAAGACAATAACACCATTGGGTATCCACGCAGACATTAGTATAATGCAGTTTGTAGGATATCAGTTTGATTACTGTTCTATAGGGGATAAGAAAATGTGGTGCTCTCTGCAAATAGCATGAACTGTAGTGCTCATAGATATTAAAGGAGAACTAAACTCAGTCAGTTAGGTTAGAAATATACCACCTTGAACTTTTTTTCGAGCCCAAGGCCACCCCAGCCCTTTATGGCATGGGCACACAAAGAGTTGGCTCTGCTGGAGAAAAGTGGATGCACTCGTTTCCCCAGCTCCTGGTTTCTGCACTGATGAGTACAGCTTCCGCCTGAGTTCGGGAACACAGAACCTGGATCGACCAGAAAAACGCAAAAGCAGGCATTTTTAGGTCAATCTCTACTACGTACTTGTCTGGAGATACAGGGCCGGATTTAAGCTCTCGACGCCCCGAGGCCGCCCCCGCCCCGAGTGCGCATGCGCAAACGCGCGGCGCCCTCTCCCCCCGAGTGCGCATGCACGATCAATGCGCATGCGCAATCGCACATTTAAACTCCCATACGGAGCAGTGGGGAGAGGTCCCGATTGCTCCGTATGGGAGCCAAATTTAAAAATTCTGTTGCGGCAGGGCGGCATGCCGCCCCTAAACTTGTGCCTAAACTTGTGCCGCCCTAGGCCCGGGCCTTTGTGGCCTTTCCACAAATCCGGGCCTGTGGAGATACCCGGAGCTGCAGAAGAAAGTGTATCCCCGCCCCCCACCACGTCTCCAGTAGCGCGTCTCCTGGCGTAGCGCATCTCCCATTGCTGTGGCAACGAAAATGCGATTGTGCAGGCCGCACCAGGAAGCAAGGTGCAGGTAAGTACCCGGCTTATAAGACGACCCCTGACTTTGGCATGGATTTTTCGGGGTTAAAAAGTTGTCTTATACGCCGGAAAATACAGTAGCTCTTGGCCACAGTTTAAAGGTTTCATTTTAATCACTAACGTTTTAAAGCTAATTTGAGTAAAATAAGATATCCATGAACTTAAATGTAAACTCTGTGGGAAATTGCAAAATAATTTTCCTGGTGGAATCAAAACCTTTGGAATAAAACAGGAGCACAAACATAATATGTGATCGCAGGCATGCCAGCGTGATCATGTATGTGCTGACGTCACAACATTATCAAGCACATCAAGCACATATAAAACACATAGGGGCAATGTGTGGCAAATTTTCTCGCCGTTGTTTACACAGCATAATAAATATGCTCCTAAGCTTCTACCTCACAGGGCAAGACCCAATCATGTGCATCACTGCAAGGAAATAAATCAGCAGGCACAGACTCATAGATTCCTTTGTGTGCAAACTGTTTAACTGTTACTATGGCAACAGTTAAGGCTAAGACTATGCCCTCTATCTATCTATTACCACAAGATACATAATATACATAAAAATGCTAAATTTCAATAAATACTTATATATTAGATTTAAAAATACCATAAAATTGTCCAACAAAATTAAAATGCAGCAAGATTTAAGTCAATATTTAGTCCAGTTTGAAGACCCAGTATTTTTCTCTCTGTCTTACCTTAAGTAAACAGACACCACCTCTTTATGTTGCTGGTATATGTTCCAGACATACAAAAGTGGTGCCCGTTGGATCCCCTTTATGTTGGTCACAATAATGACATAGGACACTGTGGTTAGTTTTCTTAGCTTTATTGTTCCGAATGTGTTTGCAACTCTACACCCAACTGATCCTTTAGTCCTCCCTACATAAAACTTGCTACATGGACAAATCAACAAATAACTGATATAAATGGAGGCACAGTTTGTAAAACACTCTACTAAAGAAATATCACTATGCACCTATTTTTTGTGAAGAACAAATTGACAGGCTCCACATTTTTTACGCTCACATTTATAGGTGCCTCTGATGTTAAAATGATTCTGAATTCTCTTAGGGCTCTGGCACACGGGGGAGATTAGTCGCCCGCGATAAAACTCCCTGTTCGCGGGCGACTAATCTCCCCGAGTTGCCTACCCCTGCCATCCCACCGGCGAACATGTAAGTCGCCGGCGGGATGACAGACGCGGCGGGGCGATTTCCGGAAATCGTCGAAAAAGACTCGCCGCGTCTGATAGATAGAGGGCAAAGTCTTAGCACAGAGGAATCTATGAGTCTGTGCCTGCTGATTTGTTTCCTAGCAGTGATGCGCATGCAATCAGGAAGAAAGAAAGATCAATACACTGCACCACCTACAGCTGTATAAATTTGTAGTCTAGGACCAAATTAAAACGTAACCTTTAATTAACCATTAAAATATATTAAAAAACTAAAATTAAGGGGTACGGCTCGGTGACACACTGAGGTGTCCACAATAGCACTCTATGCCTGGTTTAAGGAGAGCAGGTGGAGAGAAAAGTAAGTGCAGGGTTAACTCTACCTGTGCTGGTATGTATCACACACCCTTTACCAAACCATACCCTCTTCCCCTTTCCCACACCATCAACACTCATGGCGCTTCAACACCTGCCTACCCAGGTAGGTTAAAAAAAGTGCCTGACACACGGTTTACTCGGCAAGCCCGAGATTTTTTAAAGGCATTAAGATCAGGTGGATCATGGGGAAAATTAAAGGACCGCCCCCCCAGTTCAAACAGACCAATCATGCATGCCCCCGGGAACCCACCCCAGGAAGTATCATACCCAGTGCCACACTCCCCACTCTGCATGCGTATACTGAGAAGCATCTCCAGGGAGACGATTAAAACAGGTGCGGCACTACAGGGTTTCCAGCCTCACGTCTCCCCAGCAATGCCTCTCCCAGCACGAGCGCTAAGCCCCTCTAAAGCAAGTGCACCGCTACAAGAGATCTGTTGTCAAATGTGTTTGACAACTCTACACCCAACTGATCTTTTAGTCCTCTCTACATAAAACTTGCTACATGGGCAAATCAACAAATAACTGATATAAATGGAGGCACAGTTTGTAAAACAAAGAAATATCACTATGCACCTATTTTTTGGGAAGAACAAATTGACAGGCTCCACATTTTTTTACGCTCACATTTATAGGTGCCTCTGATGTTAAAATGATTCTGAATTATCTTAGGGTGAAGACACATGGAGCCACTAGTAGCAGCTACTTGTCACGGCTACAAAAATAGACAATGCTGATCATTTACTGATAATTGTCTCTACGTGTGTTTTAGCAGAGGCAATTCTCAGTATTGTCTATGGCAGAGTAGTTTCTGGCGTTTAGTAGCTATGACAAGTAGCTGCTCCTAAGTAGCTCTGTGTGTCTTCCCCCTTATTTCTCCACCAAACTCTTATTTAGCATTTTTATGTATATTATGTATCTTGTGGTAATAAATAGATAGAGGGCAAAGTCTTAGCCTTATTTTTTGCAATAGTAACGGGTAAACAGTTTGCACACAGAGGAATCTAGGAGTCTGTGCCTGTTGATTCGTTTCCTATCAGTGATGCGCATGCAATCAGGAAGAAAGAAAGATCAATACACTGCACCACCCACGGCTGTATCAATTTGTAGACTAGGACCAAATTAAAACTTAACCTTTAATTAAACATTAAAATATATCAAAAAAACTAAAAGTAAGGGGTACGGCTCGGTGACACACTGAGGTGTCCACAATAGTACTCTATGCCTGGTTTAAGGAGAGCAGGTGGGGAGAAAAGTAAGTGCGGGGTTAACTCTACCTGTGCTGGTTTGTATCACACACCCTTTACTAAACCATTTTCTCTTCCCCTCTACCACACCATCAACACTCACGACGCTTCAACACCTGCCTACCCAGGTAGGTTAAAATAAGTGCCTGACGCATGTTTCGCTCGGAAGGCCTGAGATTTTTCAAAGGCCCCCCCAGTTCGAACAGACCAATCATGCATGCCCCCGGGAACCCACCCCAGGAAGCACCATACCCAGTGCCACACTCCCCACCCCCTTTCCACTCTGCATCCGTATAATGAGAAGCATCTCCAGGGAGATGTTTAAAAAAGGTGCGGCACTACAGGGTTTCCAACCTCACATCTCCCTAGCAACGCCTCTTCCCAGCGCGAGCACAAAGCCCCTCTCAAGCAAGCGCACCGCTACAGGAGATCTAGCTTCGCATCTCCATGGCAGCACCTCTCCCCATACAAGTGTTCTGCTCCCAATATACACTTGGGGGTATTTTATAAATACTTTAGATAAATCTGGACACGGCATTACTTCGATATAGGAATTAAAAAGATGGTCTATATGGGATCATGGTATTGAGATAACCATTACTCTATATTTCAATATGAGTATCATAAATTACAGGGAGTACTATAGGAAAATATATCACAATGGGGTAGTGAGGCATGAGGGATTAAAATCAAACAGATATAGTATTTCCTAGGCACACGTTTCAGATAAAAACATTGAGAGTAATGCTCTCATTTAAGCCCCAGATCCACGTGCGTTCATGAGAAAGATCCACTCACTCGCCTTTCTCAACAAAGCTGTTTCTAAATCTCTGCCTCTAATCCCCATGGAAATATGTGATAACCCCATAGCTCTCAATTCCATACTGCGACCATGATGGCATTCGTAAAAGTGTCTACTGACAGGTGGTAGTTTTTATGTGCCTTTACCAAATCAGAGGCATTGTCAATACTAGAAATATGCCCCAGTACTCTCTGTTTAAAAGCCTGATAGGTCTTTCCTATATATAGGAAAGTGACAGGGATGGGCAGTATATTGATTTCCTAACAGATCTTACAGAATTCTATCTCAGTCACAATGCTTTACATTTCATGATAAATTCTACCTACAACAAGGGGGGTGGGGTTGGCGATTGGTGCGGCCCTTGCACCCACATATGCCAATCTCTTTATGGGATGGTGGGAGGCGAACTGGGTGTTTGGAGATCATATATACCATTTTGGTATCGCTATATAGACGATTTGATATTCTTTAGGACAGGCAGTATGGATCTACTTAACAAATTCTTTTCTGCACTTAATGACAATGATCTTAATATACGTCTAACACATGTAGCAAGTCAGCATAGGATTGATTTTTTGGATGTCACTATTTCTGCCAATTCTGACGGATATATCAGTACAGATCTTTTTTGTAAAAGTACAGCCACCAACTTGATTTTAAATTTTGACTGTTACCACCCCATAGCTACAAAAAGAGGAATCCCTATTGGGGAATTTATAAAGTTGCGCCAGAATGGCTCGGATCACAATATATTCAAACAGAGAGAAGGTGAATTGAAAGCTTGGTTGTTGATAGAGGCTATAGCCATAATGTGATCAATAGGGCATATTCCTGTGCACCCTGTACTTATCTGCTACAGACTAAGAACAAAGGTCAATCCACTCCTACAATATGCTTTATTGGAACTTTCAACAATCAATAGCATTCGATACAACAGATACTCAGGCGACACTGGCACGTATTGCAGACTGATCCAGCTCTAGTTCCTGCCATTGGCCAATACCCGAAAAATTGCTGTCGACGTTCACCCAATTTGCGTGACAAATTAGTCAGGGGTCATTTGGGTAGGAACAAGCCATCGACTAACTTGACCCCGAATGGGACACATGCTTGTGGCAAATGTAGGGCCTGCAAATACATGTTTAATCTATGCCAGTTAACAGATAGATTTGGTGCTGTACGTACATAAAATTAAACAACACCTTATATGTAGGACTGAAGGAGTCATTTATATGCTCAGGTGCCCATGTGATAAGATATATATATAGGAAAGACATATCAGGCTTTTAAACAGAGAGTAATGGAACATATTTCTAGTATTGACAATGCCTCTAATTTGGCAAAGGCACATAAAAACTACCACCTGTCAGTAGACACTTTTACGAATGCCATCATGGTCGCAGTATAGAATTGGGAGCTATGGGTTTATCACATATTTCCATGGGGATTAGAGGCGGAGATTTAGAAACAGCTTTGTTGAGAAAGGAGAGTGAGTGGATCTTTCTCATGAACACACGTGGATCTGGGGGCTTAAATGAGAGCCTTACCCTCAATGTTTTTATCTGAAATGCGCCTAGGAAATACTATATCCGTTTGATTTAGATTTAAATCCCTTATGCCTCACTACCCCATTGTGATATATTTCCCTATAGCACTCCCTGTAATTTATGACACTCATATTGAAAATAGAGGAAAGGTTATCTCAATACCATGATCCCATATAGACCATCTTTTTCATTCCAGATTTATCTAAAGTATTTATAAAATACCCCCAAGTGTATATTGGGAGCAGAACACTTGCATAGGGAGAGGCGCTGCCATGGAGACACGAAGCTAGATCTCCTGTAGCGGCGCTCTTGCTTGAGAAGGGCTTAGTGCTCGTGCTGGAAGAGGCGTTGCTAGGGAGACGTGAGGCTGGAAACCCTGTAGTGCTGCACCTGTTTTAAACGTCTCCCTGGAGATGCTTCTCAGTATACGCATGAAGAGTGGAAAGGGGGTGTGGCACTGGGTATGATGCTTCCTGGGGTTGGTTCCCGGTGGCATGCATGATTGGTCTGTTCGAACTAGGGGGGGCGGTCCTTTGTCTATTTAATTTTCCCCATGATCTGCCTGACCTTAATGCCTTAAGGCATTAAAAAAAAATCTCGGGCTTGCCGTGCGAAACATGTGTCTGGCACTTATTTTAACCTAGCTAGGTAGGCAGTTGTTGAAGCGCCATGGGTGTTGATGGTGTGGGAGAGGTAGAAGAGGATATGGTTTGGTAAAGGGTGCGTGGTGGTCCTGTACGATGTTGGTCGTTGGTATAATGTGTGATACAAACCAGCACAGGTAGAGTTAACCCCGCACTTACTTTTCTCCCCACTTGCTCTCCTTAAACCAGGCATATAGTGCTATTGTGTGTCACCGAGCCGTACCCCTTACTTTTAGTTTTTTTTATATATTTTAATGGTTAATCAAAGGTTAAGTTTTAATTTGGTCCTAGTCTACAAATTGATACAGCTGTGGGTGGTGTAGTGTTTTGCTCTTTCTTTCTTCCTGACTGCATTTATGTTTTTGATCATGCACACCCTCATGTACTCATTTTTTGTTTAAGTGTTGGTTGCCCATTTATATCTTTAATTTGGCCGGTGATGCGTGTGATTAGGTCTTAAGCCCTCAGTGTTTTTTTTTATATACACATTTATATTTCCATAAATGTGTTTATTAACAGTGTGCACACAAAGGAATCTATGAGTCTGTGCCTGCTGATTTGTTCGATTAGGTCTTGGGCTGTGAGGGAGATTCTTAGTGTTCTGTTACTTGTTAACATAGTGGTGTTGGTGTGTTGATGACGTCATCACATTGGCGCATACGTCATCACACTGGCACATGCGCAATCATGCTTGTCATCTTATGTTTGTGAGTATATTATGTTGTGACTATACTTTAATATCCAGTGCTCCTGTATATGTTTGACACAAATACTTTCTACATCTGGTGAGTAGGCAATCTCCCCAGAGTGTTTGCACTGCAATTTCACTGACTGGATTGTTTTAACACAAGGCATCTGGTCACTTGCACTGAAATAAGAGATTTAGGGGCTGATTCAAAAAATGCTAAAAAATTATCACTTCTTATATTTTTACAATTAACGATCGATTCACAAAAAGGACACGTCTGAATTAAGAAGCGGTTTTATCGTCGTTATTTATGTTGCGATGATATATTTTTAAGCGATATTTTAAAGCATGCAATATGTTTATGCGTTATTTAATAGCACACAATATTATCGTGCACTATTACCCACCTGTTACGCGTCACATATCATATCCGCCATTATCGCCATTTCTGCTGTGAGTTGCAAGATGGAGGACAATGAAGGATAATGCAGGTGCGCAATTATCACCACCTGAAGCGCTTAAAAGGAACCCGTTTGCCAACCAAATACCGGAGAGGAGAGGCAACAGCGATTCCGGTCACAGAGGTGGCAATAAAAAACTAAAAAAAAAATGAAAGATGAGCAAGGTAGGCGTGGTATGCTGGGGCATGATAGAGGTGACAGTAGATGGAGGCATGAGTGTTTACACAACACTAAAGCAAACACAACGCCAAAAAGGAAAGAAGAGAGTAGAAAACAGCAGCAGAGGCCAGAATACAGAAAAGTCAGAATTGGAAGCATGAAGAAAGAAAGCAATTTCTATATCAGAGATTTGGTCCAAACCACCAAATATGGAAGTCTTAGTTAATTTGAAGGAAAAATTTAAATACCTATTCACCTTAATGAGAGCAGTGAGAGTTCAGGTGTTAGCAGATATGACAGAACAGAAACTAACTTGTGCAAATTCTGATTTTTCTAACAATGACATTGAGGAAGAGAGGCCACACTACATCAACAGCCCAGAAGATTTATCTGATATTGAACTTACAGATAAAGATTATCTTCCTGAGGATCAAAGTGAACTAGTGAAAGTGAGAAAATTGACACACCCTCCTCGCCCAAACAAACCAAGAAAACATTAGTGCCATTGTTTGACAGAATAATTGGCAAATATTCTGCTAAAACTGCTACTGCCCTGAAAACTAAATACTCGAAGGACATATCTGACTATGTGAACAGTATTGGTGTATGTCCAAGAAGCGTGCAGCATTGCAAGAAAAGATACCAAGACATAAAAAGGGTCCTCAAGAAAAAACTTTCTGTTGAATCCAAATATAGGTACACATCATACAGAGATTTCTATTTAACACAAGCTCATCTGCTTTTCTGATGAATCTGCTTTTACTTTTTGCCTTCCTTTCTTTTTCTTCTTTACTGCTTTCTTTAGTCTTATGTAGTTATGTACGTACGTACATATGCATATCTTTATCTGCGCTACTTATGTACCAAAGGCTGTTGAGTACAACAAATTAATACAGTAAATAGGGGGGTCATTACAATAAAATTCCCAAAAAATGTTAATACCCTGTTCTGTCCTTTATGAAGGGGGATAATTCTGGAAGCATTGTTTAATACAGAATATAAGAGAGAGCCATGGGAGTTAGTGAGGCCAGTTAGTAGCAAGGTACAGTAGTTTAGTAGGGTTAGTGTCAGAGCATGCCTTAGTATTTTACTTGTTATAGTTGAAAGAAAGGGATTCATTTGGGCAAGAATGAGTAACAAAAAGTGACAACATTGTTATGGGATTGCTTATTGTAGACAACACAATAAAAGCATTAATATATTTTGTTTAGGTCTGGAACTGGAGGTGGGCCCTCTAAAAAGATTTTCTTCACCGTTTCTGAAGAAAGTTGATGCCTCTTATTCATGCAGACTGTGTGACTGGTGTCACTGGTGTTTTTCAGCAAAGGTAGGTCCAATGACATTAACAGAAGTGCATTTTCACTTGCAGATAAGATCATTATTAATTGAATCAAATTTTTTTCGAAACAGATTCATCATTACCAGCTATCAGAAGCAAAGGCAGACAATCATCACTTTCTGGCATTTCAGGTAATATTGTTTACTAAGTTTGAGGAGATGTGGTTTGTGTCAGGCTTCTTCAACGGCATGAGTGTTGTGTCCATGTATAATGCAGCTGTTTAAATGAGAGAACTGCAGTGGATTGGTCAATCTTTCAACCTTTTTTTTTTTGCCTTGCAGTGTGTATGACTAAAGATTGTACCTTTTTTGCTTATTTTGAATGATGTCCACAAATGCATTTTTGACATGAACTTTGCAATGCTCAAAATAACAGAATAACATTATTCTCCATCATGTTTCATGTTCATGAAGAACATTGAAAAAAATATATCCTTTTTTTAGATAAAGGTCCAAGAGGTGACTCTATTGGAAAGTCAGCAAGACAGCTCCTTAGAGAACCCCAACAATCTCCTGAAATGGAAAACAGAAGGTTTATTGTTGATGATAATGCAAGACCGTGTCCTGAAAATTTAAGTGATTATGCTATATTTTCTGATGATGCCAATGAGGCTGGTAATAATAATAATGCTAACCCCTCAGAATGCCCACAACAAGCACTTCATAAACGTAAGGTCAAATTTACAAATAGTACTGTTACACCAAAAATACTTGAACCAGAAAAAATAATTTCCATAAGTCTCTTATAGATTATCAAAAATCTCTTATGTAAAAAATGCATGTTTTTCACCTTGATCTGTGTATCGCCACAACATTTTACAACAAGAGTCAGGGGCAACAAGCCTCATACGAGGCAGCTCTGTTAAAGATGCATGAGCATGACTTAAAGGTCAAGGAACAGCATATTTCTTTGTTGGAAAAACAAAATGCAATTTTAGATAACATAAGTAATTGTCGAGTAGTGCCAAGACGCTAGGAAAGATTTGTAGGAAAGATAGTGCAGATAGTTCAGCAAGCACTTCATCAAGTACAACTCACCAACCAAAAAAAATAATAATTTCCCATGTTTTGTTGATATGCTGAGGGGCAGATTTGTTTAAAGTGTTTAATTAGAGTTCATCACTGTAAATTTCCTAGAAAAAAGTTATTTTTATATTTTTTACAAACATTTTATTTTTATATTTTTCCTGCCAAAATTTGGTAGAATGCTACAGATACTATATGTTTAGCTTAGTTTCCTTCCTTCTCCTGATTTACTTTAGTGACTAATTTGCTTTGTTTCCTCTCTTTCAGAATCAGCTGTTTATTGTGCCCATGACATGCAGTGCAGCTATAATTTTTTTTATTATCTTTAATGTGTAACCAAGGCTCTGTTACCTCTGTAACTTGCTGAGAACAGTTAAAACTCTTCCGCTCAAAGTCATATGAAAAAATATGCAAATCAGTTGTTACTTCTAAAGTACCTCCAAAACATAGGGTCACTGCTAAATGTTGACTGACTTGTGCCAGTGAGCCATTAAAAGTAGCATTGGCCAAGGAATGCAAATCTGCTAGTAATGTATTAGTAAAGCACTGAGTATATTCTGAGTATATACTGAGTATACTGTATACTGAGTGTACATATTACTAGTTGTTATCTATCAATGAGAATTTTGTTTACCCCCAACAAGTCAAAATCTAACCAGGGATTGAAGAAATGATGGTAACAGTAAAGTTAATATCCCTGGTTATATATAACTTATGGATCATTTCCATGTTAAGTTGCCTAGTCATTTGTAAACTGTGGCAAACTGAAAAATTGAAAAATGTCAACAGGATAATTAAAGGGGAATATCGGCTTCCAAACCATAATTTGTTAATGAGTACCACACAACACAGAAATTCCTACTATACCTATCACTCCAATCTGTTCCTTTAAAAAGAAGCAATAAATACCATTTTTATATGCTGAAATCCAGCTGCAAAACAGTTCTTTTCTTTCTGTACCATTTGAAATCATGGCAAAGGAGGAGGGACTAAAACATTGATGTTACAAATTGTAACAACTTCTCCACAGCTTACGGACAGCATGTAGGACATAACCCACAATGCACTGCACTGTGATGTTCCTTTCCTTATTGATATCATGTGTGCAGAGGATGCAGGCTGAGGGCAGGCTGAGGACAGTTGATTATGGTTACATTTTCCTCAAAGTAATTAGCCAGATCAGCAGGAGGACAGGGTGCTAGGCTTAGATAACTGTTCCAAACCATATTATTACATTAAAAATAATGAAAAGGCTGCATGTTTTTTAATTGATGTATTTTGCAGAGTTGCTTGAAATTGTGTTTACTTTTCAAAAAGCTCAAAGAGGTAGTTCATCTTTAAGTTAACTTTTCGTATGTTATAGAATGTCCAATTCTTAGCAACTTTTTCTTTGGTCTTCATTTTTTATTATGTATAGTTTTTTAATTATTTGCCAAATTTTTTTTCAGCTTTCAAAACTATTGCACTGTGAGGCTACAGTTTTATTGTTATTGTTACTTTTTATTCCTTATCTTTCTATTCATGCCCTCTCCTATTCATATTCCAGTCTCTCGTTCAAACCACTGCCTGGTTACTAGGGTAATTTAGACCATAGCAACCAGATAGGTGCTAAAATTCCAAATTGAAAAAGTGCTGCTCAAAAAGCTAAAAAATTCAATAACCACAAATAATAAATAATCAAGACCAGTTGAAAGTTACCTTAGAATATCACTCTCTATATCTTACTAAAAGTTATTTTTAAGGTGAATAACACCTTTAAAAAGTGAACCTAAATGCTGTGAGCAAAGTACAAAAGAAGCCATCCATTTTTTCACACTTAGACCACAGACCTGCACCTCCTTTTATTTATACAGCACTGATTTTGTTAGATAATGCTGTATTAGTGCAGGGCAGACAGGGGAGGCATGTAGGCGTCACTTTCTCCTGCCCCGTACCCTGCATGTCATTCAGAGGCGCAAGGTACGCATCAACAGGAGACGCAGCCCGCATTGGGGCCCTGTACTTACTGCCTGCCAAGTGTACTTAGCAAGTTACAGAGATAGCAGAGACTAACCAGATAGAGCTTAGCAGATACTAAGCAGAATTATAACTACACTGCATGTCATGGGGAGCAATAAACAGCCAATTCTGAAAGAGAGGAAATAAAGCAAATTAACTAAAGTAAATCAGGATAGGGAAGGAAATCAAGTTATTCTTAGTAATGCTAAGGCAATGTTGAATACATAGTTTCATATCTGATTTCACCTGTCATTATCATGAAAAATTTAACTATACCATATACCTCATGGTAAACAAAGGAAGAATATATTCTATGCTTTCTTTAGTAGGTCATATTATATTCCTGAGAGCAGAAGAGTGGCAGAGTAATCTATAAATCAACATCAGTCAGTAACAACCACCCATCACTGGGAACCCATGGAATGGCGCTTCTTAAATGCAAGTATACCTGCTTTGATCGTATGTAACAGCCATCGTTCTGTGAAAGATAAGGTGCCAACATTAAATATATTAAATATAGATTGTTAATAGACTCATGTATATCAGTATAAATTTGCACATTAAAAAATACTAAGGAATTATTTTGTGGCGTCAGGCTGTGTTATATGTTCTCTTCTAATTATGTCATTTTGTATTCTCACTCCCAGATTTATCCAGGCTCTGTGAAATGATTTGGACAAAAGGGCCATGGATATAGATATAGGTTAGTGTCAGTTAAGCCTGAATATGGTGAGTATGATTCCTCAGTATACACTGTGCTTTTTGTTATAGCCTTTGGTTCGCATGGCTGCTTTGCAGCTGGGATGCAGCAGAGTTGGTTCACATGCCAGTGGGTGGTTGGCCCTGAGTTGTGTATATAGTATCTGGTTTCTATGTGGACTGGCATTCGGCAATGGATGGTTGATTTGGTGCTATGGCTTGTGTGCTAGCTTTCTTTCTCTCTGGTGGTTTTGTGTGCTCTGAAGTTGGCTTGCCCATCAGTAGTGTCACGGTCGGCACCCTAAACCAGAACCGATGCCAAGTTCCCTGGTCTCGGCTTCACCAGTATTGTGACCGCCTTTGGCTTCGGGAGGAGCCCTCAGCTACTCAGATGCCACCTGGACTTAACGAGGGGAACAAGGCGAGGAGTTCTGGCAAGCAAAGGGGCACGACTGTAGTTAAAGTCTGTTAGGCCGAAGATCACTGCTTGGCATGCACTGTAGCAGGCTTGGTTATGGTTTGTTTCGTGTTTACACTGCTGAGAGCTGCTACCATTGAGCTGGGGTAGATGCTTGCAGGTGCTAAACTTTAATATCTAGGGCCACAGTCTGGTGCTTATGGTCAGGTTGGGGGTTGGAGAAAGGGGGGCAGCCTTGGGGTGCCGGGTTATCAAATCCGGCCCTGCTTAGAGATAGGTACATAGCTGTAGCACTAGTAGGTTAATGTATCCAGGTTGTTGTCACTTTCTGTTGAGGATTTTCTGGTCTGCTAGCTGTTGCTAGGGTGGTTATACTAGTGAGCTGGCTTATGCCAGGGTTATGATTGTAGCTGCTAGTGAGTGTCTCTGTCTTGTGGAAGGCCCTTTTGTCTGTGAGGGAACCCTTGTCGCAGGGAATGGACTTTTTTGCTCTGTGACGTTTGATTATTTTAGGGTGAAGACACATGGGGCGATTAGACTTTTAAAAATGTTGGCCGTGGTGACATTCCTGCGATAGGGTGCTGGTAATAAAACCCCTGGTATTGAACACAAAGCAATAAATAAGATGACAACTGGCTAAATGACAGGGACAGTGGTGTGTAGCAAACTTTCCCTCTGCAGTTGTGTAAGGTGTAATCCCCCCCCCCCCCATTAAATAACAATTCCCTCTCCCACAGCAGCAGTAGAGCTGTCTGTCCTACTGGGCAAGGAGATGCCTAGCAACCGTTTGAGGCACTGGTAGCTCATTTCATATCAGTTATGGTGGTAGAATCCATTAGAAAGCGTGATATATGTTCATTTATGCTTTGATTAAGAAACCCGAGGAACATGCAGGGGTAATATTGATGACACGCATAACACTGTGCACTGAAAATGGCAACCTTTTGTTCAAGGTCTCTCCCTTCAGCCATGCTGGCCGCCCCCCCGCCCCCCCAAATTAAGTAAACTCTTTCAACATTCGTGGCTTTTTTCACAATCCTATTCAGCTGCTTATACAACCTGCTACAGCTACCCCACAGACGAGGGACCTCCATCTTTCTTTATTCACAACTCTAGGGGCCTATACAGGAAAAAGGCACACTATTTATACATTTTATTAAACACACCAATAAATACAATTCAATAAATCAAAGCAACACTCATTGGGGCATAACAGAAGGCCTGCTTATTAACAACTTTCACAACTACTAGGAGTCCTTCATGCTCAAAAATAGGATAATAACAACACAAACTGGGGGCGGGGTTGCTGCACCTGTGCTGTAGGTAACAGAGAACAGCCCTAAGGTACAAGACACAATCAAAAGGTGCTGTTTCTGGCCTGCAGGTAAGAGGACAACATCAGCAGGAGCTAAAAAAACTTGTGCAGAGTAAGCACAATCGTTGCAGAGCCTGCAGGGAACTCACCATGCTCGTGGCTTAAATGGGTGCTTCACCTTTTGCTATGTTACAGAATGTTCTATATAATAGTTTCTAATAGTTTCCGACAATGACAGAAATGTGATTGGCTTTTGGCAGCTCACCCACTTTTTCTAACTCTGAGTACGTAGTCACCCAGTGACTGACTTTTCAAGTTTGGGAACCCTGACATCAAACCAATAAAATTCAATAGGTGAAATCTGATTGGTCGCCCCACCCACTTTTTCAAAACTAAAACTGCAGTTCCCTAGTGACCACCTGTGAAAAGTTTGGGGACCCTGGTGTTAATATTGGTAGAATGGCAGCAGATTGAATTTCCCTATTGAAAGTCAATAGGTAAAATCTGATTAGCTGTTGGTGGCTCCGCCCACTTTTTCTAACCTTGAACTGCAGTTACCTGGTGCATAACTTTGCAAAGTTTGGGGACCCTAGGGTTATTACTGTGAGAATGGCAGCAGGTTGGATTTCCGCCAAGTCAATTGGTAAAATCTCATTGGCTGTTCACAGCTCCACCCACTTTTGGGCATCCAACAATCATCGTTCAGGCTGACCCCATGACTATGTGATTCAAGTTTGCCGAGTGTAGCCTCAAAGCTGTAAGATTGGCAGCAGTTTCAATTTCCCTATTAAAGGCAATGGGTGAAAATTGATTGGCTGTTGTTGCCCCCCCCCAGTTTGGGTCATCCAACAAATGTTGCTGTTTCATTCGGGGTGACCCCATGATTATGCTATTCAAGTTTGGGTGGTGAAGCTTCAAAGCTGTAAGTGTGGCAGCAGTTTAAAAATCTTCCTGTCATCGCTTAGAAAAGCACAAGCAACCTGCTCCGCTATAGGGCGAAGAAGGGTGGAGAGTTTGGGTGTTGTACCCCTAAAACTGTAGGAGGAGTAGCATTTAGAAAATGGGGGGAAAGAAGAAGAAGAAGAGGCGGAAGAATAAGCTGAAGTTGAAGAACAGTAGGTTGGGTTTTTCAAACCAACATAATTACACCAATGACACAGTGTTCCCAATAATCATGAACAATGAGTATATGACATTTGAAGTATGTGTATACGTATGAAACCTAGGCGTGTGCTTGTGTAATTATAACAAAAGTCGACACAGTTTGATGCTTTATAAAGAACTCAATGTCGACAGCAGCATATCTTTAGATACAGCACTTACTAAGTGACTTCTGGTAAAACTGCAGTAAAGCGAGAGCAATGATATTTGGCCAACCATGACCACATGGTTGGCCAAATATCATTGCTCTCGCTTTACTGCAGTTTTACCGGAAGTCACTTAGTAAGTGCTAGGCGTGAAACATTGAAAAATGTAAGCTTGAAATCAATAGCTTAAATAGCAAAAACAGCAAAGAAATTGACGCAAGTTGATGCTACAACAGTCCAACATTAAAACCAAGCAAAGTACCAACTTTGCTTGGTTTTAATGTTGGACTGTTGTAGCATCAACTTGCGTCAATTTCTTTGCTGTTTTTGCTATTTAAGCTATTGATTTCAAGCTTACATTTTTACTTTAAATACAGTACTTTGGTGAGCAAACCTTTTTCACTTAGTTCAGGTGTAGTCTTTGTTACATAGGTTGGAATATATAAATTTACAAGTTTTATTTAAGAAATTATGTTAGCTCTATCCCTTTAATTAGATTATATACTGTTTGTTTCAAAATACATCCTTGTTCAAAATTTTATTATCTACATCTCTTCTTTATTCCTATATTCCCCATTTAATCCTGCAATGGCAGCCAAATTCCCCCATCTCCCTATAGTCTTCTCATGGATCTTTATCTTGTTTAACTAAGTGCTAGTTTAGATGAATCATCTTTTTTATCCTATTTGGTTGAACGTGATGGACTTACGTCTTTTTTCAACCTAACTTACTGTGTTACTATGTATGTTACTATTACTATCTGTATTATATACTAGTATACTGGAAACTTCACTATAATCATCCCCCCCTTTTCCTGTTTTTGGGAATTAACAGCTGTGATTCAGGCCTGAAATCCCCTTTAAATAAGTGAAACTTCCTGCTGGGCAGCTTTATCACATGAATAGGAGCATTCTCGTTGGCAGGTTTCCATGTAGCAGAGTAATAAATCAAGATAGACTGGCAGCCTATTGTGGTTGCGTGCTCATACTTTTTCTGGTGACTGCTTCATAACTAGGTAAAATGATGAGGTAAACAAGTCTCTGTTATTGTACACCATGCACTGGTTCATACAGTTTATAGCAGTATTCAGCACTACCATTTCAGCCCTGTTGTCTAAGTGCCCATTCCATTGCAGCCACTTTCCACTGGCCTTTGGTAGCTGTCACAGTACTTCACACCAAATATGTAATAAAACCTGCTTTTTACTGATAATAAGGGCTTAAATCAAAGAACTCTCAGCAATGTTTCACGCCTAGCATGGCCCTTTATTATGCCTTCAATGCCCCAATTAAACTGTCTCACCCCAATACATTGATAAACATATCTTCTTGTCTTGTCCACTGATAAGCCTATTTTCTTGTCCAGTTTTTCTAACATTCATATCTTCTAAATAAGTGAACTGATGTAGGGCTCATTTTTGAATCAAGTCCAAGAATGACATGCAGTCTGCTGTTTTTACTTCTAATGTAGCATTCTAGAATTCCTGTGTAATTGCAGGTGACAGAAGGTAGCCCTCACTACTCCTTGTATGTGATTTACCCCCAAATTACTGGCTTCCATTTGCTCCAAAAAAAAAGCCTGCACCTACTTTCACACTGCACCACACTCTGTGCAAAAAAAAGGGTTAATTGCACACTGCAAAGTGCATTGTAAATGAAGCCTATAGACTTGAGGCTATATTAATAGCAGAATGAGAACTGCAAGTGCTTGTGTGTCAAAATACCTTGTTATAAATTTTATATTCTCCCCCCCGTTTACAAAGTGAGGGATTACTCACAGAACTTCCATGGCTCTCACAAAAACTCATTTCCATGCTATTGAGGTAAGACCATAAGGGGACTTAGACGTTGATAGAATAAATATTTGGAACCACAATAGAAGCCAGAATCCTGTTATCCAAAAAGCTTTGAATTACAGGAAGGCCATCCATTTTAAGCAAATATTTCTTTATTTTTTTCTCTGTAGCAATAAAACAGTACCTTGCACTTGATGGAGATCTAAATTACAGAAAGAGCCCTTATCCAGAAAACCCCAGATCCAAAGCTTTCTGAATAATAGCTCCCATACCTATACTGTGCTCGTCTTCTCTAATGGTGTCACAATGCCTTTATCCTGCTTTCCATGACAGCTATGTTGAAGGAGAAAGATACCAGAATGCTGCCTTATGGGTAAATATCTTAGCCATTTTTGTAATCCCTAAATCTCACAGAAGATGCAGGATATGGTATCTTTATTTTGTTGATGACCCAAGTAAGGCACACTTACCTTATATACTCGAGTATAAGCCGAGTTTTCCAGCACTCAAAATGTGCTAAAAAAGGAATACTTGGCTTATACTCGAGTCAAGTAGGGGGCACACTGCTGGTTTACCTGTGTTCCCGAGCGAATCCGTTGCCCCGAGCATGCACCGCACCCACCCCCCCCCCCCTTGTGTTGCCTGAGCACGACGGCAGTCGCGTGCGTTGGTGGGGTGCCGGAGTGAAGCTGTACTGATGATGTTCAGCTAGTAGCGTTGTTTATGATGCATAATTCTATGTTGTGCATGCATGCTCAGGCAACAGATTCTCCTGTAGCACAGGTAATCCAGCAGTGCCACAACAGGGGGCTCAGTTGTGCTGGCATTCAGTGCGCTCGCTGCAACCCCCCCCCCCGTGTACTTGCCCGTTCACGTGTGTGCGTGCATATGCGACCGCCCGAGTACATGAGGGGGAGTTGCGTCTTGCGCGCCGAATGCCAGAGAGGGGGGGGGGAGATCCACCCAAACCTTGCCCACTCCTTCACAAGCCCTGTCTCTTTTTGTCACCTTCAAAATGTATAGTTGTGTTTCTTGGGGCACCTTTAGCCATGAAGCCCATAATTGGAGTACCCCCTGATGGTGACTCTGTCTGGAAGTCAGTACATCCGTTTGGCTTATGGCCCTAGCACTGCATTGGGACAGCACTTTGATTTATGTTTCTGTGATTGTTTCCCACAGTACTGTATAATTAGCCTTAAAATAATTTGATTAGACTCTCTTATATATCTTACCAATCATTCACCACTGAAAGAAAAATCTGTTCAGTGGATAATAAATCATAGAACAGGGTTTATTATGCTATTATTTCAGTACAGTACATTGTTCTAGTGGTCTGAGCACCACTTGTGTTTTTCAAATGTGCATAGAATACAAATTTCTGTGGGGCACATGAAGCTGTAGAACTAATGAGCTGATCATATATGTGATTGCATATGTGTGACTGGTTTGGTATAGACCATCAGTATGTTAGCAATTTGGTACCGGTGAAACCCTGATGGAAAGCACCCAGGCCAATTCTATTAGCAAGCACTTCCCTCTGCCCATGTAAAATACTGCATTCTGAAGTGCCTCTCTGCAATGCAGGACAGGCACTGGGGGGGAGAAAGTGTTAAGAAGTTCACTGAATTCCACACTGGCTCTTACACCTGTGCTGCTACAGGCAACTGCAGATCACTTGATACAGCCTGATACGGGAACCTGCAGCAATTTCCGGAAATAAAAAATGGAACCGCTGGCTGTGTTTTCTCCAGTCGCTGCCAATATGCTGCAATAACTGTATCACAACTGAGTTATCATAACTGAGTTACTGAGTTATGCATCAGCTGGAAAACTCAAGCTTTAGCAGCTCTATTACATTTTACTGATACATACTCAGTAAGTAAATAAAAGTCAATTTTATGTATAATTGCCAAGAACTTATAGCAACATTACCACAGTGGCAATTCCATGTATAACAATCCAGGAACTCATAGCCACAGTAGCTGCTGCATTTCCCACCCTAGGCTTATACTCGAGTCAGTAAGTTTTTACAGTTTTCTTAGGTAAAATTAGGTACCTCGGCTTATATTCGGATCGGCTTATACTCGAGTAGATACGGTACATATGTTTTGAAACACTCCATGGGAAAGTGCAAAACAGATATCCTGGTGTAAAATGTCTGGTCAAGTGGATCTCTTAATAATGTACAAACAACCACATGCGGTGTGTCAAAAAAAAAATTACTGAAAGTGCAATGTGCCATTCTGGGGAAATTACCTACTCACCAGACATGAGTGGTATATGAGCCAAACCTAATGCATAAAGTCTCCAGAGTTTTTGGAATAAGGAAAGGAATACCTTTTAACAGAGAATAAAACCCAAACTGGTGATACTCACAAATATAACACAGAAGAATCATGATGTACTCAGAGTCCAATACTGATCAAAAATCCCCAGGGGGATCCAAAAAAAGTAATTGATTGGATAAAGCACTGATCGAACTTTTTTCTGTTTTACACTTACATGTCACAAACATCTGTACAATTGTGCTCATCAGAAGGTGCACAGTGTTTTCAGTCACCTCTTTGGTTTATTCCTATTGTTGTGTAATAGGTGTGTCATCTAGTCCAGTGCTGTCCAACTGGTGGCCTGCAGGCCGCATGCGGCCCTCGACCCCCCTCTGTGTGGCCCCCCACCAGTCTGGCTGCTTTGATGGCTTACCTTTGTGTAAACTTTAAATGGTATCAGTACTGAGATTAACTGGCCCCCTGCATTGTTATCACCTCAGATTCAGGCTGTAATCCCTCTGTATTGTTTAAAAATGTAACCCCCTGTACTGTTCACACCTTTTAATCCCTGCATTGTTCCCCCCCTGCAGTGTTCACACCTCAGGTTCAGGCTGTAATCACCCACATTGTTCACATCTTCACACCTGCCTGGCCTAAGCTGCCTGTGTATAGGCAGCATAGGGTAGGCAGAGTATGGCACATAGGCAGCATAGGGCAGGCAGAGTATGGCACACACAGGCAGCATAGGGCAGGCAGAGTATGGCACACACAGGCAGCATAGGGCAGGCAGAGTATGGCACACACAGGCAGCATAGGGCAGGCAGAGTATGGCACACACAGGCAGCATAGGGCAGGCAGAGTATGGCACACACAGGCAGCATAGGGCAGGCAGAGTATGGCACACACAGGCAGCATAGGGCAGGCAGAGTATGGCACACAGAGGCAGCATAGGACAGGCAGAGTACAGCACACACAGGCAGCATAGGACAGGCAGAGTGCTGCCTGTGTGTGCCATACTCTGCCTACCCTATGCTGCCTGTGGGAGGTGAACCTGGCAGGGGTTTATTCTGGGAGCTTGTTAGCAGTTGGAAATAGCCATTAAATGGTCCCTAAGGTGTGTAATTATATGCTGGGGGTTGCTGTGCTATCCACAGTGGAGAAGGCATATGGATTTAAGGGTATGTCTTAATATGACATAATATAATTCTTTAACATATGAATGATAGTTGATATCCCTGCAGTGACCATTGTGATAAAATGGGTGTGGTTTGAAGTGGGTGTGGTTTAAAATGGGGGAGTAGCCAAAACTGGCTTCCATTAGCGGCCCTCCACCATGTTTGCGAGAGAAATTCCGGCCCTCAGCACCGCAGAAGTTGGACAGCACTGATCTAGTCTATAAACTGAGCATAGGAAAGAGGATAAAGGTAAGGCCTTTGTTTTTCTGTTGAATATTGTACAGAAATATAATTGAAAAACCCAACATACTGTTCTTCAGCTTATTCTTCTGCTTTTTCTTCTTCTTATTCTTAGCGCCCCCCATTTTCTAAATGCTACTCCTCCTACCGTTTTAGGGGTACAACACCCAAACTCTCCACACTTCTTCGCCCTATAGCAGAGCAGGTTGCTTGTGCTTTTCTGAGCGATCCCTCCCCCCATCTTTTTGTGGCGCCGCTCCGAACCCCCCAATTGTTCCATTGACTTTGACAGGGAAGAGTTTTAAACTGCTGCCACTCTTACAGCTTTGAAGCTACATCCCCCAAACTTGAATAACATAATCATGGGGTCACCCCGAATGAAACAGCGCCATCTGTTGGATGACCCCAAAGTGGGAGGGGCCAAAAAATGCCAATCAAATTTCACCCATTGACTTTTATGGGGAAATTGAAACTGCTGCCAATCTTACAGCTTTGAGGTTACACTCCCCAAACTGAATGAAAATATGATGATTGTTGGATGCCAAAAAAATGGGCAGAGCCGTGAACAGCCAATCAGATTTTACCTATTGACTTGGCGGAAAACTTGCTGCCATTCTCACAGTAATAACACCAGGGTCCCCAAACTTTGCAGACCTAGGCACCAAGTAACTGCAATTCAAGGTTAGAAAAAGTGCTGAGCCACCAACAGTCAATCAGATTTTACCTATTGACTTTCAATGGGGAAATTCAACCTGCTGCCGTTCTCACAGTATTAACACCAGGGTCCCCAAACTTTTCACAGTTGGTCAATAGGGGACTGCAGGTTTTGTTTTGAAAAAGTGGGCAGGGCCACCAACAGCCAATCATATTTCACCTATTGAATTTTATTAGTTTGATGCCAGGGTTCACTGATCACTGGTTGACTTCGTACTCAAAGTTAGAAAAAGTGCGCAGGGCCGCCAAACGCCAATCACATTTCTTTCATTGTTTTCAGTGGGGAAATTTTAACTGCTGCCATTCTCACACGTTTAATGTCAGGGTCCCCAAACTTTGCATAGTTTGTCACTGGGTGACTACGTTCCAAGTTTAGAAAAGTAGCCTATAGCCTAAACCTATAGACTCCATATGTTTAAATTTAAACTGCTGCCATTCTTTAAATATTAATACTAAGGTCCCCAAACTTTGCAGAGATAGTCACCAGATCACTGCGGTTCAGAATAAGAAAAAGTGGGTGGAGCCACCAACAGCCAATCAGATTTTAACTATTGGTTTTCAATGGGGAAATTCAACCTGCTGCCATTCTCACAGTATTAACAACAGAGTCACTAGGGGACAGCATTTTTAGGTTTTAAAAAGTGGGTGGAGCCACCGACAACCAGTCAGACTTCACCTATTGATTTTTTTGGTTTAAATTTAAAATGCTGCCTTTCTCACACTATTTATATCAGGGTTCCCAAACTTTGTACAGTCAGTCACCCACTGACTATGTATTCAGGGTTAGAACAAGTGGGCGGAGCCACCAACAGCCAATCCATTTCCACCCATTAAATTTCATTGGTTTATATTTAAAGTGATGCCATTTTTTAAGTATTAATTCCAGGGTTGTTAAACTTTCCAAAGTTAGTCACTAGGTATTTGCCGTTCAAAGTTAGAAAAAAGTGGGCGGAGCCACAAACAGTCAATCTCATTTCACCTATTTACTTTCAATGGTGTCAGTCTCACAATTTTTATGCCTGAGTCCCCAAACTTTGCAAAGTTGGTCACTGGGGGACTGAAGTTCAAAAAAAGGAAAAGTGGACTGGGCCACTAACAGCCAATCAGATTTCATCCATTGAATTGTATTAGTTTAATTAATTTAAAATGCTGCCATTCTCACACTATTTATGCTAGGGTGCCCACTGTTTGTCACTGGGTGACTTCGACACAAGGTTAGAAAAAGTGGGCACACCCACCAACCACCAATCACAATTTACTGCAGTTCCAGGTTAGAAAAAGTGGACGGAGCAACCAAACGCCAGTCAGATGACTTTCAGTGGGGAAATTTGATTTGCTGCCCCTATTAAAACCAGTGGGTTTTACTATATAACTGTGGTCCATGGTTAGAAAAAGTGGGCAGAGCCAACAACAGATCAGTGACTTCACGTTTTTCAACCCAACATGAAGTTTGTTCTTAAACTTCCCTTTCTAGTTGAAAAATACTATTTTGCCAAATTTTACTTTTATGTATTATTTACCCCACTTTTTTCATCTTTTCAATAATGTTTATGTAAAGCTAAAAAATAAGTGAACAAAGAATACCTTTTGTCATTCCAATTCAGTTACGCCCAAAAATTATGGTATTATGAACAACCTGACATACATTAAAATTCCTTTTATCATACCATCTCATTTGAAAGGTGCTATGATTAATGTGTTATGTTCTTATGAAAGTGATAGGTGGTAACTATGACTGCTGAAATTCCAAACTACAAAACAGCTAAACAAAAGGTTAAATAATTCAAAAGCCACAAAAAAGAGAAATTGCAAATTTTTAAAATATGACATTGTAGTATAAGTCAATGTAAAGATGAACTGTCCCTTTAAGGAGAACTTTGTTTCGGACAAATACATTCAAATAGTATTCTACAAGTTATACGTATTACACTTTAACATCCACAAGGATACGCAGCGCTGTACAATCTTACAATAAACAAAATTATACAGAGGGAAGCTCCTTTTTATTACATACTATTAGCTATTACATACTATTAATGAAATACAGTGAATTGTGAAGGGACAAGTTGTAATGTGCAATAATTAATTTCCATGACAGCACCAAAATGCAAACAAACATAAGACAGGTATATGGTTATCAATTACCAAAGGGTACTATAAATATAGCATGATGCAGTGCATTACATGTAAATAAATAGTGGTTTCCAAAAAATGTAGGACCCAGGTATATGGGATATATTATAATATCATGGATTTTATAAATGGTAACACCACAGGAGTGATTTACATTTTATTCTGTTGTGTTTACTATGTTGGCTTTACAACATGTGTGACTGAGTTACCCTAAGCTAGTTATTTTAAGAAATACATACATACATAATCTCATAAGATTGCGTATAGGAGAACTATGCCTTTAAACTAAATACTTATCCAAAAGACATATGCTTTATTATACAAGATCGGTAGATAGATAGATAGATAGATAGATAGCAAATATTGCCCTTTTACATCCTTACCTTTAAACCACTAATTTGTATTTTGTTCTGTGTGCTCCCTCAGAGATCCCCTAACAGAAAATAATACAGGCACTAACAGTAACCGGAAGTAGTGTGTGAGTAAAACACACAGCTCTGTCCATTCATTGTCCATACATTGATGTAGCTTAGCATTTATGTGTGCCCTTGGTTTGTGTGTGAGCACATATTGCCTCATATGAGCCAAAGGATGGGGCTTAGTACTTAAAACAGGTGTATTCTTTTTGGGAATATCCATCGATACATTCTATTAGAAATGTGTATTTTTTCATGACAAGACTTTGTTTATATGAAACAGTGTTTTACATATGGAGAGTTTATAGTGATTTATATTTATAAACACCTGCAATGTTTAGATGTATAGTTTCAATTTAATTGTAAAGTTTTTTGGATTTTTACATAGAGAAGAAGACAGCCGACGACTTGGCTGAATACTACCAAACTGTTTTTGACAGCAGTTGTTTTACACATTAATTGGAAAGGTTAAAGCCTCATTCACCTTTGGCTTGTAACACTCCCATTTATTTAGATAACCTTTTGTGAATTTTTTGGCAAGGAAATTATCTATTGTCACATTAGCATGCGAATATATTGATCCAGGTTTTCCTTTAAAATTCTGAACACCCATTTTAACTTTGATTTAGATACTATTTATAACATACGTTACAACTTTTGTGACACTACACTGAATGACTAGTGATGGGGAGTGATGTATGTTTAGCAGGGTTATGCTTGTATGTTTTGTTAGAAAACAATAGTCCATCAATAATTGGGAGAGGTTCTCTCTTTGTTAAAGAAAAATATCTCTCCCTTTTTGACATGATCTAATTCATTAATTATATTTTATAAAACATGTGTGGTTCCACAGTCCATTCCTTAGCTTGTTCCATTGTGAAGTAATGGATTCTGGAACCCATTCAGGTCCCCCCACTATTTAAAGTAGAGGTATTGACTTTAAGTGACTTCACAATGGAACAAGGCGAGGGAGGGGTTGCATGACGAGGGGAGTTAAAAATGTTTTGTTTGAGTCAGAGATAGACTATTGTTGTTTCCTTTCAATCTGTATTGCTGCATAAAAAACATATATTTTATTGTTCAGGTAGTGTTAAGTCCAACTGAATGAAGCAGAAAGAGGGAAATATATTTCTTCTTTAAAGAAAAAGCTTCTATCTAATGCATTAAGTCGTTTCAACATAGCTCACTGCTTCCTTTTCTTATTAAAGTTATGGGATCCCCCTCTTCCATAGAGTCTATTTTAAGCAAATAATTATATTTTTTCTAAGCAATTTTAAAACAGTACCTTGTACCTTGTACCTTGTTGATTTCTCAATCGGCTACAGGCTCTTTGCCAGGGATGGGCTGCACCTCAATGATGATGGGGCAGCTGCTTTGGGGGAAAAGATGGCTAGAGGGTTGGAGGAGATTTTAAACTAGGAGTGGGGGGGGAGGGTGCAGCGGGAAATTCTGTGGTAGACAGGATAGATGAGGTAGTGGGCATAGTAAGGGAAATTGGGGGAGGAGACTTGCTTCGGGATACTGATAATGGCAGGGAGGCCCATAAGTTGTTTACACGTCATTCTCATGCCGGAACCAGTATTAAATGTATGTTTACCAATGCAAGGAGTCTGACTGGTAAAATGGGAGAGCTGGAGGTACTGGCGTTGGAGCGGAAATATGATGTGATTGGTGTTGCTGAAACTTGGTTGAATGAGTCTCATGACTGGGCTGTTAATATTGGGGGGTATACATTGTTTCGGAGGGACAGGGGCAATAGGAAAGGAGGAGGAGTGTGTCTGTTCATTAAGCACGACTTAAAAGCAAATATTAAGGAGGAAGTTATGGGGGGTAACAGAGGGAGCTGAATCCTTATGGGTTGAGCTTCTCACAGATAGTAAAGAATCTACCAAGCTAATTGTAGGGGTATGCTATAGACCCCCTAATGTAAGCGAAGAGGAGGAGGCCCAGCTCCTGTTGCAAATAGAAAAGGCTGCTAGTTTGGGGCAAGTGATAATAATGGGGGATTTTAATTACCCTGATATTGACTGGGGCAATAGTACTGCCAGGACAGTAAATGGGAACAAGTTTATAAACTTGCTGCACGACAACTTTATGTCACAGGTTGTTGAGGAGCCAACCAGGAACAATGCTATACTAGATCTAGTGATCTCTAATAACCCAGAACGTATAGCAAATGTGCAAGTGGTTGAACCCCTGGGTAATAGTGACCATAATGTTATTTCATTTGATGTTTGGTGCAGGAAACAAATTTACACTGGGGCAACAAAGACACTGAATTTTAGGAAGGCAAATTTTAGCTCCTTAAGGGCAGCGCTTCAGGGCATAGATTGGGGCATTATGTTTTCTGATAAAAATACAGAGCAGAAATGGTTGTCATTTAAAATGATATTAAATCATTACTGTTCTCAATTCATTCCATTAATAAGAAAAAGCAGAAGTGTTAAGAATCACCCTATGTGGCTTAACTCTGAGGTAAAGAAGTTAATAGGGAAAAAAAGGAAAGCTTTTAAGAAATATAAGTCAGAGGGGACAGTAGCTGCGTTTAATGAATATAAACACTATAACAAGTGTTGTAAAACAGCAATCCGGAAGGCAAAGATAGAAAATGAGGAGCGCATCGCGGCCGAGGCCAAGACTAACCCCAAAAAGTTTTTTAAGTATATTAATAGTAAAAAGATGCAGGTTGAGGGTGTGGCCCCATTGAGTTATAGTAACAATATGGTTACAGCGGATACAGAAAAGGCAGATGTGCTTAACCAGTTCTTTTCTTCTGTGTATACAGTAGAGGAGCCAGTGGGCCAAGTCTCACCCAATAGCTTCACTGTTGCCTCAGCTCCAACTACACAGTGGTTGGCACAGGATATGGTGCTTAAAGGGTTACACACGATAAATGTAAACAAGGCACCTGGGCCAGATGGAATACACCCTCGGGTACTGAGAGAGCTAGGGGCAGAATTGCAGTGGCCCTTGTTTCTGATATTCTCAGACTCGCTCTCATCAGGTATGGTACCTAGGGATTGGAAGAAGGCGAATGTCACTCCCATATTTAAAAAGGGAGTAAGATCTCAGCCTAGCAATTATAGGCCTGTAAGTTTGACATCCGTGGTGGGCAAGTTATTTGAAGGCTTGTTAAGGGATCACATTCAAAATTATGTAGTGGAGAATGGCATTATGAGCAGTAATCAGCATGGCTTTATGAAGGACAGGTCATGTCAGACCAATTTAATTGCTTTTTATGATGAGGTAAGTAAGAAGCTGGACAGTGGGGATGCAGTAGATATAATCTATTTGGATTTTGCCAAAGCATTTGATACCGTTCCCCACAAACGACTGCTTTCTAAGCTAAGGTCTATTGGTCTTAGTGAAGCCGTTTGCACATGGATAGAAAACTGGCTACAGGATCGGGTACAGAGGGTGGTTGTTAATGGCACATTCTCTACTTGGAGTAAGGTTCTCAGTGGGGTCCCTCAGGGTTCTGTACTGGGTCCACTTTTGTTTAATTTGTTCATAAATGACTTAGGGGAGGGTATTATGAGTAATGTATCAGTGTTTGCAGATGACACAAAACTCTGCAGACCAGTCAATTCTATCCAGGATGTGACATCCCTGCAGCAGGATCTTGACCAACTGGCAATCTGGGCATCTAAGTGGCAGATGAGATTTAATGTGGATAAATGTAAGGTCATGCACCTGGGATGTAAAAATATGCAAGCCCCGTATACCCTTAATGGGACTGCACTAGGCAAATCCATAATGGAGAAGGATCTTGGAGTCCTTGTAGATAATAAACTTGGCTGTAGCAAGCAATGCCAGGCAGCAGCTGCAAGGGCAAACAAGGTTTTGAGCTGTATTAAAAGGGGTATAGATTCACGGGAGGAGGGGGTTATTCTTCCCCTTTACAGAGCGCTGGTAAGGCCCCATCTAGAATATGCTGTTCAGTTTTGGTCTCCAGTGCTCAAACGGGACATTATTGAGTTAGAGAGGGTCCAGAGAAGGGCAACTAAGCTGGTAAAGGGTATGGAAAGCCTCAGTTATGAAGAAAGACTGGCCAAGTTGGGTCTGTTTACACTGGAGAAGAGGCGCTTAAGAGGTGACATGATAACTATGTATAAATATATAAGGGGATCATATAATAACCTCTCTAATGTTTTATTTACCAGTAGGTCCTTCCAACGGACACGAGGGCACCCACTCCATTTAGAAGAAGGGAGGTTCCATTTAAATATTCGGAAAGGATTTTTTACAGTGAGAGCTGTGAAGTTGTGGAATTCCCTCCCCGAATCAGTCGTACTGGCTGATACATTATATAGCTTTAAGAAGGGGCTGGATGGATTCTTAGCAAGTGAGGGAATACACGGTTATGGGAGATAGCTCTTAGTACAAGTTGATCCAGGGACTGGTCCGATTGCCATCTTGGAGTCAGGAAGGAATTTTTTCCCCTCTGAGGCAAATTAGAGAGGTTTCAGATGGGGTTTTTTGCCTTCCTCTGGATCAACTTGTAGTTAGGCAGGTTAGGTATAGGCATTATGGTTGAACTTGATGGACGTATGTCTTTTTTCAACCCAACTTACTATGTTACTATGTTACTAATTAAGCTGCATGAATCCATGATTGGGTTTATTTAATGTTTACATTTTTTTTAAGGTTTAAATTGTATGGAGATCTAAATCACGGAGAGAACCCTTATGTGGAAAACCTCAGGTCCCAATCATTCTGGATGATAGATCCCATACCTTACCTTGCCAGAATAGGAATAACTACTGTGAAGCAGAAACTGGAAAATTTAGCTGCGGTAAGCTGCTGAAATCATTATTGGTTAAAAACATATATTTTTGCTTTTGCATACCGTGTGGTCTAAGTGTACCTGAAGCTGGGTTGCTAATGCCTCTCCCTTGGTATCCCTTACTCCCATTACTCTTCTTATTCATTTAAGGTATGATTGGCACTTGATCAGCCACTAGCCAAGCAGGCCAAGAAACCCCATGGTACATTTTATATATATATATATATATATATATATATATATATATATATATATATATATATATATATATATATGTTTTGTATATATATATATATATATGTTTGTACAAACAGTTCATAAGCTGCACACCAAAAGTAAAAAACGATACCTGGGTGCCAGGACAGAGTAAGTATGTAGAAAAACGTAATAGACCGGCACTCACAGGAAATTTCACATCAAGACATTAAGCGGTTTGTAGAAAAGTGAGGTTCTTTATTGATCCGACGTTTCAGTTCCCACAGGAACTTTCATCAGGGACTGCTGTCCCTGATGAAAGTTCATGTGGGAACTGAAACGTCGGATCAATAAAGAACCTCACTTTTCTACAAACCGCTTAATGTCTTGATGTGAAATTTCCTGTGAGTGCCGGTCTATTCCGTTTTTCTATATATATGTTTGTATATATATGTTTTACACTGAAATTAAAAATTCTAAAAAATATTTCAAAAATGTACTATTGCTCAAACCACCATCTTTCACTTTTATGTAAGAAATTGTTTAAAATAAATTAGATACGTTGCAATATTTTTAGGCAATTTTTAGAAAAGGCATAAAAATTTAATTTAAGTGAGGCTTTGCAGTTTGCAGAAATATTTACCCATGTTGGATTTAACAGAATGTGTACTTTACCAATATATGGGTTTTTAGGTCTTTGTACTGTTACAACGCAGGAAGGGTGCATTGTTTGCTGAAGATGAATTGCTAGCAAAGAAAAATCATAAGCACAATTTTTATTTTAGGGTCCCTATAACCCACACATGCTTATTGGGAATCAAACTGTTTGGCAGATGGAAATAGCAGTGGGTGTAGCTTATAATATGAGTGGGGCTCAACTGTGGCATGCCACGCATAGTGTGGTACACATAGCATTCCTCCATGTTTTTCACCCCAACTCAAGTACTGAGAGTCAGTCATTTTGTCACTGTGTTTTAACAGGTTTTTAAAAATTATTTTTAAGGAATCTTCAGTACATGAATGATTGTGACTTATGTAATCAGTATTGTTGCCAAAGGCAGTCCATCCTGTAAATTCAAAAATACTGTAATTACAAACAATACTGTTACCAGTAGAGCAAACAAAACAAGGCTTTAGCTATGATCTGAAAACGGAAGGTGGCCATACATTGTATGGCAAGTGGGCGGATCTTCTCCTGATATGCCCACCTATAGGTGGCTGATATCGGGGTAATTCGAACATTTGGCCCTAGGGCCAAATGATCAAATTAAAATAAATGGGGGGCATAGCCGCCATTGGTGTGGGGACCGCATCAATGAACCGATGTGGCCCCCGATCCAACGGAAAAATCAAACCTGTCCAATCGAGATCTGCCATATTTCAAGCCATATGTTGGACAGGGAGGTCCATCATTGGTGTCCATACACAGGCAGATAAGCTGCTGAATTGGTCAATTGGACCGAAATCAGCCACCTTTAGAGCCAGCAATAAAAATTACACAAAGTAGGGCTTTTAAACTTTGAATTTGGCACCAAAGTGACGTCAAAGCGTCCGCTGATCTCACAATGTGGTGTTGAACGGCTTCAAAGCCCTATTGTGCATGCGTCCGTCTGGACACCCACTATGCCAGAGTATGTGGCGACATGTACAGATACTGGTAAGCCCAGTGACTGCGCACCTATAGGTAAAAGCTATCGTCCAACACTCGTAACTGTTACTCCCCGCTCAGGAGCACCCACTGGGGGCTCCCAAGGTTTCCCAGGAACATTTTGTGAAACAATTTTACCAAACGAGGGGCATGTGTATCTTTAGCTGGAACCCAAATTTCTCCCCTGGATTAACCCTTTAAGTGCCAGCCGAATTCGTCATTTCGGTTCCCCCCAGTGCCAGACGTTTTTTAAGCATTTTGTACTCATTCACTTTAACAATGTTTTTTGGTAGGAAAACCTCCACGAAACTAGGGAAATTATATATCGTTTTTTTCGTCACTAATTGGGCTTCGACATACATACCAAATTTTATAACTTTTCTGGAGATATGATGTGTATTTTGGGTGAAATATGTAAAAAAAAAATAAAATTATGAAAAATTTCTGTATATTTTGAGGTTTTTTTCCATAGAAAAGTTAATTTTACTCACTTTTTTTTATTGTTTGTAAAAGCCCTGATACTCCCAATTCCAACGATACCAAATATGTGGTGGTACCCCACAGTTCCTGTCCAGAAGTAACCCCCAAACTAAGGCAATACTTAGTACAATATCACACCAGAACAAAGCAGAAAAGCGCTTGTAACAGTTAATGCAGCATAACTTATATGTAAATCTAAAATATCCCCTCATGTTTGGTATCTTTAGAAACTACAGACCTTCAGGTTTCTAGGTGCAATGTAGTTTTCACTCAAAAGCCAAATACCTTTTGTCAGTGCATTGTGAAATTTGGAGCTTTTTATGACATTTTTTTTTTTTTCTAAAACGTAAACTTGGACGCATGATCAAATGTGGATTTGACAAAAAAAAATCTCATAAAAATTTTCTAACAAAGGCATATTTGAAAGACAAACTTCTCCTGAATAAAATGATGCCCCATATGTATGGGTGCACATAAAGACATGGGCACCAAACACTCCAAAGCAGGGGCAATGCACAAGGGCAATTACAGCTAAAAATGTGGGGGCTGCGCTCTATGTGCACTTCCTGCAGTTTTTCAGTGTTAACCCCCCTACCTGTGAAATAACCCCCACAAACCGAAATCAGCCACCTTTAGAGCCAGCAATAAAAATTACACAAAGTAGGGCTTTTAAACTTTGAATTTGGCACCAAAGTGACGTCAAAGCGTCCGCTGATCTCACAATGTGGTGTTGAACGGCTTCAAAGCCCTATTTCTGAAAAGTGCACACCTTCAGCTATTCAGAGACACCACTCTTCTCTTTCTACATGGAAAATTGTGGCCGCAGTCCCTTGCAGAAGTCAGCGCTTTGGTCAGAAATCAAGGAAAAACCAGATAAAAAACCTAGATTTCTCCCCAAAATCTCCATGGCAACTACCAAAAACTTACTAACCATCAATCTGCAAGTTCCCCTGAATAAAACGATACCCCATATGTATGGGTGCACATAAAGACGTGGCCACCAAATGCCCCAAAACAGGGGCAATGCATAAGGGCAATTTCAGTTGAAATTTTGGGGGCTGCGCTCTATGTGCACTACCTGCAGTTTTTCAGTGTTAACCCCCCCTACCTGTGAGATAACCCCCACAATCTATATATTTACGAAAAGTGCAAACCTTCAGCTATTCAGAGACACCACTCTTCTCTTTCTACATGGAAAATTGTGGCCGCAGTCCCTTGCAGAAGTCAGCGCTTTGGTCAGAAATCAAGGAAAAACTAGATACAAACCTAGATTTCTCCCCAAAATCTCCATGGCAACTACCAAAAACTTACTAACCATCAATCTGCAAGTTCCCCTGAATAAAACGATACCCCATATGTATGGGTGCACATAAAGACGTGGCCACCAAATGCCCCAAAACAGGGGCAATGCATAAGGGCAATTTCAGTTGAAATTTTGGGGGCTGCGCTCTATGTGCACTACCTGCAGTTTTTCAGTGTTAACCCCCCCTACCTGTGAGATAACCCCCACAATCTATATATTTACGAAAAGTGCACACCTTCAGCTATTCAGAGACACCACTCTTCTCTTTCTACATGGAAAATTGTGGCCGCAGTCCCTTGCAGAAGTTAGCGCTTTGGTCAGAAATCAAGGAAAAACTAGATACAAACCTAGATTTCTCCCCAAAATCTCCATGGCAACTACCAAAAACTTACTAACCATCAATCTGCAAGTTCCCCTGAATAAAACGATACCCCATATGTATGGGTGCACATAAAGACGTGGCCACCAAATGCCCCAAAACAGGGGCAATGCATAAGGGGAATTTCAGTTGAAATTTTGGGGGCTGCGCTCTATGTGCACTACCTGCAGTTTTTCAGTGATAACCCCCCCCTACCTGTGAGATACCCCCACAATCTATATATTTACGAAAAGTGCACACCTTCAGCTATTCAGAGACACCACTCTTCTCTTTCTACATGGAAAATTGTGGCCGCAGTCCCTTGCAGAAGTCAGCGCTTTGGTCAGAAATCAAGGAAAAACCAGATACAAACCTAGATTTTGGTCAGAAATCAAGGAAAAACCAGATAAAAACCTAGATTTCTCCCCAAAATCTCCATGGCAACTACCAAAAACTTACTAAACCTCAATTTGCAAGTTCCCCTGAATAAAACGATACCCCATATGTATGGGTGCACATAAAGACGTGGCCACCAAATGCCCCCAAACAGGGGCAATGCATAAGGGGGGGCTGTGCTCTATCTGCAGTTATTTAGTCTAAACACCCCCATACCTGTGAAATAACCCCCGCAAACTATATATTTCTGAAAAGTGCACACCTTCAGCTATTCAGAGACGCCACTATCCTCTTTCTACATGGAAAATTGTGGCCGCAGTCCCTTGCAGAAGTTAGCGCTTTGGTCAGAAATCAAGGAAAAACCAGATACAAACCTAGATTTCTCCCCAAAATCTCCATGGCAACTACCAAAAACTTACTAACCATCAATCTGCAAGTTCCCCTGAATAAAACGATACCCCATATGTATGGGTGCACATAAAGACGTGGCCACCAAATGCCCCAAAACAGGGGCAATGCATAAGGGGAATTTCAGTTGAAATTTTGGGGGCTGCGCTCTATGTGCACTACCTGCGGTTTTTCAGTGATAACCCCCCCTACCTGTGAGATACCCCCACAATCTATATATTTACGAAAAGTGCACACCTTCAGCTATTCAGAGACACCACTCTTCTCTTTCTACATGGAAAATTGTGGCCGCAGTCCCTTGCAGAAGTCAGCGCTTTGGTCAGAAATCAAGGAAAAACCAGATACAACCCTAGATTTTGGTCAGAAATCAAGGAAAAACCAGATAAAAACCTAGATTTCTCCCCAAAATCTCCATGGCAACTACCAAAAACTTACTAAACCTCAATTTGCAAGTTCCCCTGAATAAAACGATACCCCATATGTATGGGTGCACATAAAGACGTGGCCACCAAATGCCCCCAAACAGGGGCAATGCATAAGGGGGGGCTGTGCTCTATCTGCAGTTATTTAGTCTAAACACCCCCATACCTGTGAAATAACCCCCGCAAACTATATATTTCTGAAAAGTGCACACCTTCAGCTATTCAGAGACGCCACTCTCCTCTTTCTACATGGAAAATTGTGGCCGCAGTCCCTTGCAGAAGTTAGCGCTTTGGTCAGAAATCAAGGAAAAACCAGATACAAACCTAGATTTTGGTCAGAAATCAAGGAAAAGCCAGATAAAAAACCTAGATTTCTCCCCAAAATCTCCATGGCAACTACCAAAAACTTACTAACCATCAATCTGCAAGTTCCCCTGAATAAAACGATACCTATGTCTGGTTGCACATAAGTACATGGCCGCCAAACCTGAAAATGCATAATATTGGGGCTGCACTCTATGCACCCCTTTTTTTTTGCCTGCACCCGAATGAATGGGATACGCTCGGGTGCAGGCACATGTAGCCGATATACGCATGAAAACGCGTGAGAATGCAAAGTCTCGCGTTTTCATGCGTATATCGGCTACACGTGCCTGCACCCGAGCGTATCCCATTCATTCGGGTGCAGGAACAAGTAGCAGGCGTAGGGCTGAATTTTCGGCAAGCGTTTTTCCACTTGCTGAAAAAATCAGCCCTACGCCTCGTGTGGCATCAGCCTAACCCTTGGCAATAGAAACTACCAGAACAATCTTAGCACCTCTGGACCTTTCTAGAACAACTGAAATCAAATGGAATAAAACCACTAAAAGCAATCAAAGAACAATAGTTGCAATGAAATCGGTAAGAGCCCTGGATCCACCAATGTCACTGCAAAAGCAACCTTTTTGGGGGCACTAAACACACAATAAAGAACAATGCAAAGATAAAACACCGTAAAATCCAATAAAACCACCTAAACCAACAGAAGAACAATAATTGCAATGAAATCGGTGGTCAGAGCCCTGGATCCACCAACGTCACTGCAAATTCAGCACCAAATAGCAATAAAAAAAGTTACAGTACAATAGAATAATTCAAAAACAGAAATCAATTATGAAAATGCCAAAAAAACACTAAAATGCAACCAAATAAATCAGATAATTATAGAGCAAGATCAGAAATAAAGTTTTAGTAAAAAAAAAGACTGCCAAAGAAAGCAAAGACAGAAAGAAAAGAAAAGAAAGAAAGAAAAAAAAAAAAAAAAAAAAAGTGTAAGTGTAAGTGTGTGTGTAAGTGTCTGTGTGTGCTTGGGAAAGTTGTAAATAAGTGTGTATGTGTACAAAAGTGTAATAATGACAAAGATAGAAGAAAAAATGCAAAAAAAAAAAAAAAAAATTTTTTTAGACAGTTGAGATGAGAAATAAGCAAAATAAACAGTGGTAGAGAGTTGTAGTTCAGCTTACCCAAGGCAGGCAGACGATCAGGGGCGATCAGGGGCGATCAATCCAGCAGGAAGGCAGCAGGGGAGCTCCATCTCGTCCGAAGTGCGCAGCAGGAGTGAGGGAGCCGACAGTAGGCGGCGCTATTTAAAGGGACAGCAGTGGACACGTCATCAACGCGTGTCCACTGCTGTCATTGGCTGGCGACGCGATCGGTGCGGCTGGGGGACCCGGATCGGTGAGTATGTTCTTCATTGCTCGTTGCCTAGGGGGATCTGAGGGGTTTACAAGCGCTGCGCTGCTTTAAAAGCGAGCGCAGCGCTTGTAAACCCGACAGTGCCATTGGACGTAGATTCTACGTCCCATGGCACTTTGGTCCCTTGGTACCTGGGACGTAGAATCTACGTCCCTTGGCACTTAAAGGGTTAAACCCCTTTCAATGAATAAGGTATTAAATGTTACCTTCTGTGCGAGAATCCACAGTTTCCTGAACCTCAGATTCTTGATGCCCATCAATAGATACAGGAGGAGGAGAATCAGAAGAGAAGGCATTGTAGATTTAAGGCATTGTAGGTTTAAGGAGGGAGAAAAGAATTTGAAATATTCATATTGGGAGGAAGTTCAAGTTTAACACAGACATGATTGATGATTTCTTTAATCTTAAAAGGCCCAATGAAGCTTGGGGGAAGGAGGACAAAGTCTTATGTTTTTAGTAGATAACCAAATTGAATCTCTAACTTTAAAGGATGGAGCTTGCCTGGGATGTTTATCAGTCACCTTCTTCTGATGGTCAGAAGCTTTCACAAGAGCTTGATGAGCTCTGGACCAAGTTCAAGTTCAGACCAATCCCCAACAATTTGCATAAGGTTCCGCCAGAAATGAGAGACAAACTGATTCCCCTGGTCAAAAACAATAGGGGAAAAAAATAGGGACCCTTTTCAAAGGAATGAAATGGGCCATCTTAGAAAAGCAACCCAAGGCCACCAGAATTGTAGTAAACTCTGCAGATATGGGTAAGTCTACAATAAAGTCTATGGAAATATCAGACCATGGCTGATTTGGAACAGGCAAAGGGTGGAGAAGACCACAGGAAAGAGAACATGGAACCTTCTGTTGGGCACACACAGAACATGCTGCAATAAATTGAGTAACATCTTGTATGAGAGAAGACCACCACAAATATCTAGAAATAAGGTTGAAAGATTTATTAACCCTCCGATGGCCAGTGATCCTAGAGGAATGACTCCATGAAAGAAATTGAGGCACACACTCCTGAGGTACAAAAGTCTTACCAGAAGGACATTCTGGTGGAGCTTCAGAAGCAGCCTGGACTATGGACAATGGAGCCATTAATTGCTGGGGGGAAATAATAGGGTAGAGAGGGACCATGGAAGTCTCTTCTGTACAGAGCACCTTCTTTGGTATTCTTAGACCCAGGTCTATAGGAAATGATTACATTAAATCTGGAAAAGAATAATGCTCATCTAGCTTGCTGGGGATTCAATCTTTTCACAGAATAAATATATTCCAAATTATGATCTGTGAGAATGATAACTAGCTCCAGAGATCCCTCTAACAGATAGCGCCATTCTTCCAAGGCTAGCTTCATGGCCAGTAACTCCCGCTTACCCACATCATAATTTCTTTCAGCAGGGGATAGTTCATAGGAGTAAACGGCCCAGGGATGAAATGGAACTTGAAACTCAGTTCATTGAGATAGAATAGCCCCGACCCCTGAGTCAGAAGAATCAACTTTGAGGATGAATGGACAAGAAGTATCTCCATGAATTAAAACTGGAGTGGAAGAAAAGGCGGCCTTCAATGTTTCAAAAGCCTTCCGTGCCTTGGGAAACCAAGAAGGTTTAGAGTCTTTACCTGTGAGAGCTGCGATAGGAGCCACAATCTGTGAAATCTCCAGTAAAAATTGGCAAAACCAAGAAAAGTTGAATGGCATAGGCCAATCTAAAACTGAAGAAACCTTTGCTGGATCCATTTCAAAACCAGAAGAAGAGATGATATAACCTAAAAAAAGAGATGTGCCAGGAGGAGATTCAGTGTCAAAAACCAGACAGTAAAACCAGAGTAAAAAAAACAAACGGTATAGTAAACGAAACAAGGCTTTAGCTACGATCTCAAAACTTAGAACCAGCTTGGGCAATGAAAACACACAAAGTAGTGCTTTTTAACTTTGAATTTGGCTCCAAAGTGACATCAATGCATCTGCTAGCGTCACAACGTGGCATGGCCGGGCCAAGCCGACCGGGCGCCCTAGGCATCCCGGTCGGCCAACTCCACCCAACTCCCCGCCACCCGAACGGCGCATGCGCGCCAAAGCACAGGAGGCGGTGCAGGGGGGGCGGGCGATTAGATTGGTCATTGCCTCCGCCACTAATGACAAGCGGCGGAGGCAATGACAAAGTAGCACTAGGGGTAGGCAGGAGAGGCTCCTGCCTGGCGCCCCTCAATCGTTGCGCCCTAGGCAGCTGCCTCTTCTGCCTACCCCTAGTTTCGGCCCTGCAACGTGGCACCGATTGGCTTCAAAGCCCTATTGTGCATGCGCGTGTTTGGACGTGCACTGTGCCAGAACTCACACTGACATGCGCAGAAGAGTATGAGCCTGGGTACCGGCCTGCCTACAGGTAAGAGTGTGTGCTGGTTTTCCAACATTCGTAACAAATACATTCTGAGAATTTTTTTATGTGTGTAGATAAACAATTTGAATTTGCTTTTTATTTTTTCCTCTTTGTGGTTACTTAGTGAAAGTTTATTCTGCAGCTTGTTACTGGGGTTTGTAATTTGAATAGCAGACTGAAAGATGAATAGGTGACGTTACCAAAACCAAAAGAATAAAAAAAAGTGTAAGACTATGCCTGTCAACATTATTGCAAAAGTTACTTTGAAGCTAATATTTCACTTTTGTGTCACTCTTATTATACAGGTAAATATTTTCCCCTATTTTTATACAGGTAAATGATTGTCCCCATTTCAAGGGGGAAAAACATTTATCAGATGAGATAACATAAATGAACTATGGCATTTAAGCATAACGTAACTTACACAATAATGTTACATAATACCATAATCATTGTGTGAATTGGAATGGGCAAAAAATACAAAACATTTTTGCTGTCTATAAAAATGTTTTACAGAAAGCATTTAAAATTCATATCCTCATTTAGACAATGGCAATATTTACTTTTAGTGATGAGTGAACCTGTCCCGTTTTGCTTTACTGGAAAATTAAGCGAAACTGCTTAAAATTTGTAAAAGGCATTGAAGTCAATAGGCAAGACTTTTTTTTCTCACTCGAAATGCATTAAGTTAGTGGACATTTTTTCTCACTTCAAATGCATTGAGGTCAATTGCTATTTTTTTTTGGTGTTTTTCTCATGTTTTTCCAGTGAATTTTTTTCAAGCCGTATTTAAGCCACTGATTCGTGAAAAAGTTTGCCAATGGCGAAATGCGAAATTTTGCCATTAATCCATGCCTGCCAAAAAAATTGTCACTAGTCACTATTTAATTTCAGTATCCTATTAAATTACTGTTTCAAAGCCTAACTCATGTTTCTTTATTTATGTAGGCAAGGCTGCAAGGACTGCCATTTAGGGACTGCGTAAGGCCCTAGACTGTGGAGTTAGTATGTTTTAGAAAATATCATAATACAGACTTTTGTATTTTTTTTTTGTATTATAAGGGAGAACAGAACTAATTCTTATTTGCATTCTAAACCTTATAGATTCTAGTGATTGCCTACACGTGCATTTCAGCAATAGCAAACAAAATCTCAATGATTGTATAAAAATGTTGTATTTCCGCTGACTTATTCAAGGCCTGAATTACAATCTGATCAAATTAACCCTGTATGGACCAGCATATGGATGGCCAAATCAGGCAAGGTCCACAGCTTTACTATATAAAAATTATGACCTGGACGAGGAAGTCTTTTTTGTTTTTTTTTATATTTAAGCCTTGACTATTTTTCTATGTGCAATTACTACATTTATTTTACAGTGGGCAGCGCTGGAATTAGGGAGGGATGCCATCCCTCCACTTCTTTTTTTTTTCTGCGAAATAGCATCCCCTCAAGGGGGAATGCAATAGTTTAGAATTCTGGAACTTTTCTATTGTATCACTGGGGCTTTCTTTTGCTCCTCTCCACCTTAGCATTTAGCGTCCTGGTACAGACATACAGACATTGGATAAGCTGGAGAGTGAACTTTGAACTTCCCTTCAGCCTACCCAATTCACATATGGCTGTACTGTGTCTTACACTTTGAAAAAAAAGCCTTATCTAAAGCTGTATAAAGTTGGAAATTGTCAGCACTACAAGTTATTCCTGAAGTAGAAAATGAAGTAGGGGGAACAGAAAAGGGAGCATATAAAAATAAAAAACAGCAGAGAGTTATGGAGAAAATGAATGTAGAGAACACAACAGTAAGGTGGATTTGGTAGCAGATTTGACTGGTGAGAGGATGATATATATTAAATAATGTGGGGTAATATAACATATGTGTTACAACACATAAAATTCAAGCAGTTTTTGCAGAAGCTGAGTTTCTAGCCGAGAAAATTTATATGCACTGTTTTCATTTTGCGGTTCTTTAGTAAATTAATATATAATGGCCATAAAACTGTTCAGATGACACCTAGCATTTATATGTTGGCTGTTCCATTTTTAAATGTAATAAACTGGGTGAGATAAAGGAGACCAAATTCAATAACTTTTAAAAAAAATTAAAAAAACACAGCCTTTTGCATAGCTTTGCAGTTTGGAGTGGAAAAACATCCTTACACATTTTGCATGTATCAGAACATGTACTTTCCAAAAATATATGGTTTTCAGGGTACTGTTAGGGGGTCTTACTATACACAATATCAGGAAAGGGGCTTTTGCAAAAGATTACCAACTGAGAAAATTCATATGCACTATTTTAATTTGGTTCCCTACTGGCCACATACCTTGGTAAATCAATGCATATTGGGCATCAAACTGTTTGGGTACCCCTGGTATTCATAGGATGTTTATTTTTTAAAGTAAGAAATTGTGTGAGATAAATTAAGCAATTTGCAGTGTTTTTAGGCTATTTTCAGAAAAGGCATAAAAATCTTTAATTTCATTGAGTCTTTGGCAGTTAGGTAGTTTGAAGTAGAAAGAAATATTTACCAATGTTGGATTTAAAAAAATGTGTACTATTTAAAATATTTTGAGGTCTTTATACTGTTAAGGGGTCTTATGGCAGACAGGGTGCTGTATTTGCAGAAGCTAAATTGTCAGCCAAAAAAAATCATGTACACAATCATTTTATGGGGGCCTACCGGCCACATATTAGAATCTATGCATATTGAGCATCAAACTGTTCAGTAAATGGAAATAGCAAAATGGCTTTGTTTTAATGTGGACAAAACCATAAAGTATTGGTGGGCAAGTGTTCTTATATAAGTGGGTGTGGGTTATAATGTATGGTATGTTGTGCGTGGCGCCATACACATAGCATTCCTCCACTTTTTTCACCCCAATGAAGCCCTGAGTCATTTTATTACTGTGTGTCAACAGGTTTTGTAAATATATTTTTAGAAATCCTCAGTAAATGAATAACTGTAACTTATGTAATACGTATTTTTGCCAAAGGCAGTCCTTCCTGTAAGTGCAAAAATACCATACATTTTGAGAAAATGTAGAATTTCTTTAAGTGTATGTGTAAAGGCCTGGTGCAGAGAGATCTGTGCATTTCTCTATAATGGAAACTACTTTGTTAGCAGAGTTACAGAAAGAGAGTGTACAGTAATTTTAACAAAGGCAGTGAAGTGTAAGTTTCATCCATAATACTAGGTACTCTATTGTGTTCAAAGATATATTTTATATGACCTAATTTTACTGGATATGATCTATAATCATATAACTTGTATATTTTTTAATTTGGTTTTCCAACTTCTCTCTGTTTATGTAGAGATATGTAATCTAGAGCAATTTGCTTTTGGTCTAGACTAATCCCTGTCTACATTATTCTAAAAGTTACTTTGAAGCTTAACAGCACCTTTTAAAAGACCTAATATTCACTTTTGTGTTCACCCCTTTTTTTATACAGGTAGATGTTTGCACCCATATTTAATAAAAGCCACAAATTTTGCCCAGGAGCAATAACCCATAGCGACTAATGACATGTTTGCTTTTAAACAGGCGACCAGTAAATGCTACCTTTTATAGGTATAGGTATTTGCAATAAGAACTGTAGCAAACATTGCTCCTTAAAATACATATCACTTATTAGGGCTTATTTATCCATTTTTGAGTTTGTTTTTCTAAATCAAATAAACTCGAATATTGAATGTTCACTAATTTATCAATAAGGAAAACTTGTTTGATTAAAAAACTTGAATCAATAACTAAAAAATCTCCAATTTTTTGAGTTTACAAGAACTCGAAAAACTCAAAAAGTTAAAGTTGAGAATATGGCTTGACTTTGCCTAGGACAAATCCCATTAACTTCTATAGAAACATGAAAACTTTTAGATGGCAAATTTTTACATTCCAGTTTTTGGGTTTTTCGCACTAAATAAATACTAGACATATAAGTTTTCGAACTGTAACTCGAATTAGAATTTTTTAAGATAAAAAAACTTGAATTGATAAAAAAATCAAACTCGAACATTGATAAATTATGTTTAAAAAAAATAAAGGCCATTAAGATGTATGAATGCTAAGATGGCCTATGGATCAATAAATGTGTAAGATGTGGGGCTTTTTTTTAAAAAAAAAAAATATATGTTTATTATGAACCTTTTGAACAACAGCACCACCAAAAACATACATTGTCTGTCCAATCAGAAGTTAGGATACAACCCAGAAGTGTCTTCACCATAATAAAGAGACAATAGATTTCCAAGAATTCATGTTCACTATTCATAAGCCCATTTTTGATATTGCTCTGCAGTATTAATATTAATTAATTTAGTCGCCTTTTATGAGGAGGTGAGCAGGAAGCTCGATGCTGGAATGGCAATGGATGTCATCTACTTAGATTTTGCGTTAGATACATCACCGCACAGAAAGTTAATGTTAAAATTGAGGAATATTGGCCTAGAACATAATATTTTGTTTATTAATGACCTTGAGATGGACATACAAAGTACTGCTTCTATTTTTACTAAATACTAAATTGTGCAAAACTATAAGTTCCATGCAGGATGCTGCCACTGCAGAGCAATTTGATTAAAATGGAAAACTGGGCAGCAAAATGGAAAATGAGGTTCAATGTTAACAAGTGCAAAGTTATGCATTTTGTTTGAAATAATATAAATTCAAGTTATACATTAAATGGCAGTGTGCTGGAGGTATCCTTAATGGAGAAGGATCTAGGGGTTTTTGTAGATAACAAGTTGTCTAATTCCAGGCAGTGTCCTTCTGTGGCTACTAAAGCAAATAAAGTGCTGTCTTGTATAAAAAAGGGCATTGACTCAAGGAATGAAAACATAGTTTTGCCTCTTTATAGGTCCCTGGTAAGGCCTCACCTTGAGTATGCAGTGCAGTTTTGGGCTCCAGTCCTTAAGAAGGATATTAATGAGCTGGAGAGAGTGCAGAGACGTGCAACTAAACTAGTAAAGGGGATGGAAGATTTAAACTATGAGGTTAGACTGTCAAGGTTGGGGATGTTTTCTCTGGAAAAAAGGCGCTTGCGAGGGCTTTATATGTTAGTTTAATCAGGGGCACTGTTTTAGTGCTAACTATTCTCCCAGACAGGGGGAGGTGGGACCCATCCATTTTATGATGATTTTTTTTTTGTATCAGGGGCACTGTTTTAGTGCTAACTATTCTCCCAGACAGGGGGAGGTGGGACCCATCCATTTTATGATGATTTTTTTTTTGTATATAACAGTATTGCTCTCATTAAGTCCCTGGATTGGTTTCAGGGGACTAACTCATCTAACAGGCCAAAGAAACATACTTCTGGGCTTTTAGCTCTAGGTAATGCGACTTGTTCATTCAGATACTGCATAATTTTTAGACCAATAGTTGTCTATATGGGTATAGTCCCATACAATATGGGCAAAACCTGTGTTAATAATATGGCATTGGATGATCTACCCATGATTTTAAGTCTAATTGGTGTGATGTACACTTGATGAAAAGCATTTGAATTGTATAAATCTATCCCTTGTGGTTATAAGAAAGTCATATTTGTGATCAGTTGCTTCTTCTTCCCACTGTTCATCATTTAATACTGGAAGCAATGAATTCCATTTAGGTTTTGCCCTGTCATTGGGGGAGGGTAATACTGTAAGAATTAGTTTATATCAGTGCTGTCCAACTGGCGGCCCGCGACCCCCCTCTGTGTGGCCCCCCACCTGTCTGGCTGCTTTGATGGCTTACCTTTGTGTAAGCTTTAAATAGTATCAGTACTGAGATTAACTGGCCCCCTGCATGGTTCTCACCTCTGATTCAGGCTGTAATCCCCCTGTATTGTTTAAACATGTAATCCCCTGTGTTTTTCACACCTATTAGTTTCTGCATTGTTCACACCCTGTAATGTTCACACCTCAGGTTTAGGCTGTAATCATCTACATTGTTCATCTGTTCACACCTCAGACATTGTATGTAATGCCTGGACTATGCTGCCTGTGTATATGGAACACACAGACAGCATAGGGTAGGCAAAGTATGGCACATAGGCAGTATTGGGCAGGGAGGGTATGGAACACACAGGCAGCATAGGGTAAACATAGTATGGCACATAGGCAGCATAGGGCAGGCAGAGTATGGCACATAGCCACTTGTACTCGCTTTTAACCACACCCCTCCCCCGTGACACGCGTCGTCACAGTCGTCAGTCCATCGGAAGATTCGTAGCTTCCGGCGCCGTTGGCTGGCCAATTTAAGGGAGCGCTCAGGCTCTGCACACGGAATGCAAGTGAGGGGGTGGGCGTTGGTACGGACCATGCACAGTTGGTAGTGGCGGCGCGGTATTAGGAGCGCTGATTTGTGAGTAAGCGCCTCTATAGTAATATTGACACACTTGATGTATGGTATATACTTGATGTTAAGAGTGCCGCTGAGGACGCTGTGACCAGATCGCTACACGTAACCCTCGATTTACCTTGCTAAAATGATTAATTGATTTTGCCTGGTTTGCAATATTATCTGGCAGAGAACACAGGATAATTTGAGAGCTTAAGTCAGTGTATTTATCATAAATAATACACAGGGCATCCACACTAAGGAATTTGATTCCCATGAATGACCGAATAAAGGTGATAGTTGGATTATTGATGTATGGTCATTAATAGTCCTTGTTCCCCTGATTGCTGTTCTCTCTCCTTCCCCCTCTCTCCCCTCTACATGTCCACCAATTTTACTATTTTTTACGCTGTCTCTTTGAATTGAGACATGTGTAATGATTGGTTCCACTATGCCCGTGTGTGGACAAGTGGTTTTTAAGTAATATATTGATCATTGATCAAGAAAAAATTTTGTGGCTCTTTAAAAATTTGAAATTTAGTAAAATGTAATTTTTGGCTCTTCCAACCCAAAAGGTTGCAGACCCCTGGCCTATGCTAAACATTATCATTTATTATACTTATTATTATAAAAATACAGTAGATACCCTATTTCACTTAATACAACTAAAACAAGACAACTAAAATACAACTTGAACATGTCCGAACATCTTTATTTAAGGACTCTATAAGAAAACTGTATATGATATAAACAAATACATTTGATATCAGACACAACCAAGTCAAGTCAGGAATAAGGCGCTGATGTTATGAAAAAGTTTCTTACAAATCACCACATAAAAAGAGATCAGGGGGCACCCCCCCTCATTTAAAACACTCCTGTGTGAGAGGCTTAAGGGGGATATTATCATCAAATTAATTATTAGTTCAACTCATAAGGCATCAGCTAATAAAGCTCCAGTGTTAAAAGTTTAGCCAGTCAGTGTCCTGCAAGCGTTTGGTATGCTGCACAGGATGTACAGGCAAAATCAAAATGTTCCCTGATCTGTTCCTAGTATTCCTCTAATGCAGTGACCCCCAACCAGTTTCTTGTGAGCAACATGTTGCTCACACTCCCATTGGGGTTGCTCCAGTTGGCCTCAAAGTAGGTTCCCATTTTTAAATCGCTGACTGGAAGGCAAGTTTTGGAGGCATAAGAACACGTGTTTACTCCAAAAGAGCTTCCTGCAGGCTAGCAGTCCACAGGGGGCTACGAACTAGCCAATCACAACTCTTATTTAGCATCCCCAAGGAGTCTTTTCCAGGGTTAAGATTAAATTATTTAGTTATTATTGGTTACCTAGGGTTTGTGATCATGTTTTGCCTTGTGCTCTGAGTACATTTTCTGTCCTCAGAGTTTTCTGATTTTAAAATCAAGGGGCTTTAGAGGGTAGGTAGCATTTTGGATAACAACAGAAGGGAACAAGGGTCTGCTCAAATGGGTTAGAGTTAGACTATGCTTTTAATCAGCAATGGTAACATCCAGCAACCCACAGTCAAAGTTCAAAGTTCAATGAAACATTAACCTCAACATAGACCTACAGCAACTGTTTTCAGTCCCCCTAGGGCATGACAACCATATTAAATTCAATTTATTTAATTAAGTTTTTTAGTGAAAAAAAAAATGAATCATGAAAAAAAATCAACTCGAATGTTGATAAATCTCCCCCTAAATTGTTAATAAGGTTAAAATGAAAAACAAATCTTTATGGCTTTCACGTTTACTTATAAATAGAAACTGAACTGTATTCAGCCTTTTTGCTGTGAAACCACTATCCTTCAGAAGTAGTCACATAATAACTTTAATGAAATCATCCTGTGTGCAACTAAGGTGTCTGAAGATCTCAAAATAAATACTGTACTTCAGAATGTTTGCTACTGTACCCAGAATTTTTTAGAGGACAAACAACAACATTATGAAGACCAAGGAAGGTCAAGGAGAGATCAATATAAGTCTGTGCTCGGTTAATAAAATAGAATCCTACACTTAAAACATCCCCCAGACCATGGTTAAGTACAATATGTAAAAAACAAATGCACAGATGCTCCATATAACAAAACTCAATGAAGGTGAGCACTCAAGCCATTAGTTACTCCAGAGGAGCTGGAGAGACTAAATGGGAGAAACAATCCATGGGTCAACCATACACTGGACCCTACAAAAAAGATGGGTACAGGTATGGGACCTATTATACAGAATGCTCGGGGCCTGGGGCTTTTCGGATAAGGGATCTTTCCATGATTTGGATTTACATAATTTAAATCTACTAAAAAATTATTTTAACATTAAATAAACCCAATAGGACTGTTTTGCCCCCAGTAAGGATTAAGTATATCTTAGTTGAGATCAAATACAAGTACTGTTTTATTATTACAGAGAAAAAGGAAATCATTTTTAAAAATGTTAATTATTTGCTTATACTGCAGTCTATGGGAGAAAGCCTTCCCGTAATTTGGAGCTTTCTGGATAATGGGTTTCCAGATAACGGATCCCATACCTGTGTTATTAAAAAATGTTAGAAAAAAAGTATTTGCTGTTAAACCCTGGAGGGAAGGTTTACCTTCAAGCAGGACTATGGCCCTAAACGCACACTGAAAGCTACATTAAAAGTGATTAAAAGGATAAGGAAAATTGAATTCAAGACACCTCACAGTAAGTTCAAGGGTTCTTCTCAGTATTGCCTCATTGGGGTGAATACTTATGCAACCAACAAGTTTCTGTTTTTTTGTTTAATAACAGTCACGTAAAACATTTTGCATGTCACAATAAAAAAGTGTTAGATATGCTGTATAAATCAAATTAGAAAAAAAAACCCAACCAAATGCATTTTAATTCCAGGTTGTATTACAACATAGCATGGAAAAGCCCAAAAGCCCAGGGGGGTGAAAATTTAAGCAAGGTGCTGTGTAACGCATGTACTAATACTGGTATAAGGATAAGGTAATCCGGACATGTAAATTCTGTCTTTTGTGCTTGTGCACAGAATCACACTGCCCGAATGTGTTTGTAAGGGAGTTCAAAACAAACCTATACATATATGTCAAGATTTGAACATTGTAAAAAGTCACATGCTCCACTAGAATTTGTTTACATGATGGAAATCATAAATCTCTAATCACACACTGAGGGTAATTAATTCTAATCTGTTTCCTTCTTCTATAGGTACACTAAGAACAAACATATCAGTGACCCCATTTTGCATTCTCTTGTAAAAAGTTTACACGCAGTGGTGTACGTTTGTAACTGTACAAGTTCTGAGCTTTGTAAGGGGTTGGTTACATAGTTGCATTGAGCTCAAGAATGTTTTAAGTAAACAAATGCTAAAAGATATTTATGTTTAGACTTGCAAAACCCATAAAAGCACCAAGCAAGCATAAGGTAGACTTAAGGTGATATATAATTAACTGAGGAAATCATTTTTAATATTTAATGTAACCTAATATAATACTAAGTGGTCTTTGTTCAGATAATACACTTTAGAAATACATTTTAGAACCATCAACTCAACCCACCAATTAATTACCCACCCACTTAATTCAGGAAATTATATTTTCTATATTGTAAAGACAAAAAATTAAAAGAATTTTACAACTATGAGAAGAATCTCTGCACACATGTAGATATATGTGTATACATATGCAAACACAGAGCACTGATGTGCAAAGTCCAGTACTCACAACCTAAGAGACACAATGGGGCACATTTATCAAATTCCGAATTAGTACGATTACAAAAAAATCATATTTTTTCTGATTATAGAACTTTGTGTTTTTTGTACGATATTATCGTTAACTTACGCGACTTTTTTGTGCTTTGTGTCAATTTGTGCAACAAAATTGTATTTGTCACAATGGCTACGAAAGTTTTGTTATTCATTTAAGCTTAGGTATCGTGACTTTCCTTGGGCCAGGTTGGAGCTGCAGAGTGCCATTGAGTCCTATGGGAGGCTTCCAAAATCATGCACTGAAAGGTCAGTCAGAAAGGTTTACGCGCTGTTTACGATCATTCGGATACAAAGATTTCGTAACTTTTGCATCGTACCACAATATGAATTTTCGCGCTATTAATGCACATCAGAAATTATCGTATTTAATCTGAATTTTTGCCAATCCTACTTCTAAACATCCGAAATTCAAACTTTGCTAATCTGCCCCAATAAGTAGTGATGAGTGAATCTGAAACGCATTGAAGTCAATAGGTGACAAATTTTACATGGGCAACATTTTTGTCCTGTGACTTTTTTTTTTTTTTTTTTACTCCAAATGCATTAAAGTCAATGGGTGTTTTTTTGTCTCAGCGACATTGTTGTGTTGGTGCAGTTTTTTGGCATTCATTTAGGTTAACTGCAATATCTGCTATAAATCTTGAGGATTTTTTCACTACTGCCAATGGCCACATTAATGAATAATTTATATAAAATAGGATTTATTAGCAATTTACAAGTATATTATTAAATATACTTATGGCCAATAAAGTAATTTCAGGAATCAATGATTTTCACATTATTTTATTATTCTTCATTAATGCAATAATAATACATTTATAAGTATCATTATTCCCCAGTGCAATCACTAATTTTCACTGTTCATGTTTAAAAACTGACTTTATATTGCTGCCACTATACAGTCTCTGGCTTTGTTTCACATAACGCCACTCTCCAGGTGGCAATAAAAATTGGCTACAATTCTGTCTATATTTGATGACAATTCTGCTGATAATATTGAGTAGAAAGTTGCGAGACAACTTACATAGCATGAATGCGACAGTAGATAATTAAGACAGATTCAAGTATAGGGGTATTCCCAAGATGTATTACAAAAACACTTGATGAAGTACAACTGAAAACAGGGGAGGATCAACAAGGGGGGACAACAAACCGGCAAGTTAAAAGGAAAAAATGGTCTTTGTAAGTAACTTTAATACAGCCAGTTGACAGACCAGTCATATCATATGGAAATACTGGCATTTGTTACAAAATTGCTTACCTGATGTAAAACGCTTTTGTAAGCCACCAATCTTGGTGTATAAGAGGGCAAAGAGTCTTAAGGACCAGTTAATAAAAGCAGATGTTGGTAGCCTACCAACAAAAAAACTAAATTTGGCACATTTCTATTCCTTCATTGTGTACAATGTAATTCAGCAATCAAGGGTACTTCTTTTTTCTATCCACACTAAAACATTTTAAATTAAACAATATTACACCTGTGAGTCTTCCTTTGTGGTGTTAAAATGCCCTTGTGAACTACCACACAGAAGATCTGTGGCAGAATATGTAAGCACAAATCCACAATACATAACAATATTACTAGGTTACTTAGGTAGACATACTGTGAGCCAGTTAAAATTCCAAATTATTGATTCAGTTGATCCACCTAGTAGGGGAGGCAAACACATTTTATTATTGAAGTAATTGGAGATGCATTGGATATTTAAGATAGATACCCTATGGTCCCAAGGGATTAATAGAGACTACAGCCCTGCACGATTTATATAGGTAGATAAACTTGCTATTTTGCTATACATTCTATAGCAAAATAGACTGTGGGGCTGCAACCTGCTACAGGAAATCCGAAAAATACCATACATCAGACTGCCAAGATTTCTTTGGATAAAGTTTTGATGTGCACTTGATTTATTAGCTTTTATCTAATGTGAATGCATCAGTCTATAGATAGAGGAGCTTTACTATTAACATTATCTGCCCTTAGAAAGATCTACAGGGGAACTTTCACAATATGCCTTGCTTCATGCAGGATTTGGAGTCAGTTTACCCTTTGATAAATCTTGTCTCTCTACATGCCGAATTTTGTGTTGCAGTCATCTTCTAGGCAAAAGAAGCTCGCAAAAGAAGCTCCCAAAAGATGTTTTAGATCTACCCAATAAGTTATTTCTGATAGATAAAGCTTATAGTAAATTTTTATTTTTTTGATAGTATTCCTCTAAATCAGTTACACCTACAAGAAAGAAGCGCAAGATCTGCTAATCAAGCCCATACAATATTGTATTACTAATGAACATGCCCACTATAGAACATGAGTCTAATCTAGCAGGTGAGAAGAGAACCAAGACTGACCATCATAGAGGAAAGGTCATTAGTTTTAGCCAGAATAGGGTTAGATATGTAAGATGTGAGACAATTAATAAAGTTACCATAAGCAGTTTTGGCCCTAAGAAAAAAACAGTAGGAGTAGTCTTCCAGCTGTCGTATATCTGTTAATTCATGCTTTGCTATGGCAGCTTTTTGTTATGATGTTTGTTGTCCCGAAATCGTCCCTTCTACTGAAGTCCCCTCTATTTATATGGTATTTTACCCTTTTCCTGCTTTACTCTAACCATGCCTTGTGCCTGCTTAGTGATAGTCTTGCATTATTCACATTGGTTGTCAATAATTAGACCATGTTTGATGATATCTTTCTCCATGACTGATATTTTTTTTCTTTAAAATGATTGTGTGACTTCACATCAAAACATCTATAGAACACCAATTGCCTAATGTAATAAGATGCACCAAGTTTTTCCAGGTGCAGTAACCCATAGCAACCAATAAGATGTTTGCTTTTAAACAGGTGACCAGTAAATACTACCTGCTTATTGCTTGCTATTGTTACTGTACCTGGGCAAATTTTGGGGGTAATATTATAATTACTACTAATTGTCTAGTAAACCATAGTAACCAATTAGCAGGTAGCATTTGCTAGTCAGCTGTTTGAAAGCATTAGTTGCTATAGGTTACTAGATGTGGGCAAATTTAAAACTTTTATTACCTTACCTTACGCCATAATAAGCGAATGGTCTAATAGGCTGAAAACTGAATGTTAATGTTAATTAAAATCACTCTGCCCTTCCCCTGTCAGACAATGCACACCAAGGTAATAAGAGGTGACAAAATATAGCAGACTCCCTGCTCCCTGCACCCTGGTCAGAGTACAACACATAGGGGCTGATTTTTCGTATTTGTTGCGATTTTTTCGGCTTCTTTACGAATTTTTCGTTACCAATACGATTTTTGCGTAAAAACGCGAGTTTTTCGTAGCCATTACGAAAGTTGCGTAAAAAGTTGCGCATTTTTCGTAGCGTTAAAACTTACGCGAAAAGTTGCGCATTTTTTGTAGCGTTAAAACTTAAATGGTGCAAAGTTTCGCGTAAGTTTTAACGGTACGAAAAAAGCGCAACTTTTTGCGCAAGTTTTAACGCTACGAAAAATCGCCAGATTTTACGCAACTTTCGTAATGGCTACGAAAAACTCGCGTTTTTACGCAAAAATCGTATTGGTAACGAAAAATTCGTAAAGAAGCCGAAAAAATACGAAAAAATCGCAAAATACCGATCAATACGAAAAAAACGCAATCGGACTCATTTCGACCCGTTCGTGGGTAAGTAAATCAGCCCCTTAGTAACTGGAGCTTCCTGAATTGCATGTTAACCTGTCCCACAAGTTCAGTTTACGTGCAAGTTCCAATTGCACGTAAAATGCAGATTTCGATAACAGATCGATAACAGAATTTACATTGTGATGATTTTCTTATGATACTATCTTCATATAAACAGGCTACCTTTACTGCTCAATGTTAACAATGTAAAGGGAATTTCCCAAACAGGTGAGCATGTTCATATAAAAGCATGTTAGTAACCCACATTCCAAGAAATGATTTGCATGGCTTTGGTTACATAGCTACAAAGAAAACAAGTACACTTTAAAAATGATGTTGTGCATAATAAGGTTGCCAGGTTTATGTTTACAGATTGGTTCAGAAAAAGTGAAAGCAATTGTTAAGAACACAGTAATAGCAATCTTATTGTGGGTCTGCATGGTTAAATTATTTAGCAACACACTTTTAGAACCACTGCCATATACAAAATGTTACACATTCTTTTAGTGTTCCAAAAATATATATCAGCACGCTTAACAGGCCTGGACTGGAATTCAAAATAAGACCAGGCATTTCAAGTACACAGATGAACAAACAGCCCCCTACCAAATAAAAAAAAAAAAACACATAAAGATACTTGGGTTTAAAGCAATGTAACCTGCAACAGATTTCAGATATCCTATTTAATAATGCAGCTCAGGTAGCTCCTAAGCAGGATTCCTCAAAGCAATGGCAAAGCAGAACCCCCCCCCCCCCCAAAAAAAACGATGAAAGCAAAGCAAGAAGGTACAGTATAGGACCCGTTATACAGAATGCTCGGGACCAAGGGTATTCTGGATAAGGGGTCTTTCTGTAATTTGGATCTCCATACCTTAAGTTTACTAAAAATCAATAAAAACATTAATTAAACCCAATAGGATTGTTTTGCCTTCAATAAGGATTAATTATATCTTAGTTGGGATCAAGTAAAAGGTACTGTTTTATTATTACAGAGAAAAACTTTTAAATTATTTGATTAAAATGGAGTCTATGGGAGACGGGCTTTCCATAATCCAGAGCTTTCTGGATAATGGGTTTCCTGATAAGGAATCCCATACCTGTACATATTTCGTTCTTGCTTGTACCTGTACCAAGGCCTAGGGTTGCTTCCTTTTCCCATTCCAAATGCTGGCATGGGGACAGGCCATTACATGTGTAGAGTTAATGGAGTGCTTATTGGACATTTTTTAATGATCTTACCGGCATGTCTGGTTAATGGAGTGTTCAATGCCCATTTTTCAGTGATCTTACTTGGTTGTCTGGGATTGATTAAGTGTTCATTGGCCATTTCTACAGTGAATATACTGGTAATGCTGAGTTTAATATGCTGATTATCCATTTTCTATAGTGATTATACTGGCACATCTGGGGTTAATATGCTTATTATTTATTATCTGTAGAAATTTCACTGGCACATCTGGGGTATGTTTTGGTAAAATAGGTGTGGTAGGATTATGGTTGAATCTTCACCCAGAGCCCACCAAGGTCTTAAAACGACTCTGGCTCTCTTACTAACAGCTTAACAAAAACAACTTTGATTTCAATACTGAACAAATACAGCAAGCAGCACATGATAAAAAAACAGAAACTAGGACACTGTTCTTACCTGGCTGTAATAGAAAAAGGGAAGGTGTTATTGAAGAATCAGAGAGATTTAAAGACAACTGGAGAAGCTCATGAACAGAAGTCATACAAACAGGTTGTTGAAACGGCAATGACAGATTTTTAAGCAGAATTAATACTAGACACAAAAGAAATCAGTTGTATAAAGAAAACAGAAAGCTTGTGTTGGACAATGATTGGCATAAATCTGAAGAATTGTGGGAAATCTAAAGAAACCTCATATGTCTCAAGAGCCAACTTATTCTTAAAATGTTAGAAATGGCATATTGTATATAATGACCTTAATGTTCAGTAATTAAAATATGAGCATCAAGGTTCAGCAAAGTTGTGCACAGGAGCTCAGAACCTTGGATTTTGGTAAGAGTAAGTTCTAGTGGCACTCACATCCTCAGTGTGCTCTGGGCAGCTGTTCAGAAGATAAGCTTAGGGGTCATTGCAAATAATCAAGCAGAAAATTAGGTTTGCCTGTAAAATAAGCTGATGCTACAGCTACAGTTTCATTAGTAAATTCTGATGCTAATTCTGAGGTGCCATGAAATGAAAATCCCAAAATTACTAATCAGCCTTATATTGTGACATTTTTATTCTACATATCCAGTATATTGTCAAAGCAACCTAACTTGGTTGCACCAGGCCCCCATGCAGAAAAATCTTCTGATGGGACCCGGCATGGTCAGTCCCTCCTCCCCCACCCCCGGCCCTCTCGTCACTGGGCCCCTAAGCTCAGTAACTTACAGCAGCACAGAGCATGTGCAGTGAATCAGTAGAAAAGAAGATTGGGAGCTACTGGGGCATGTTTAGAGGTACACATCTTCCCTGCTAAAGGGCTGTAGTTTCCTTGGGCTGGTAGAGAAGCCCAAAACATCATGGGGCTCATTCACAAAAGGTCGTTAACACTTAACGCATAGTTTTATGCGTTAAAAAGTGTTCTTTAATTAAGTAACAATTCATGAAAGTAATTTCGCATGTGTTACTAGCCATATAGCAAGCACAAAAATCTCAGTTATCACAAAGCGCTATGTCCAGCGCATTGCGATAATTTTCTAATAGAAATAATACGCACGCATAATTTACAGACATATCTTAAGCGTTAAAAGCATAAAATGTCGCAATAATTACTGTGAAACTTAACATGTGCTAGGAGTGGGCATTACTAAAAAACATTGTGGAGTTTGCAGTCGGATTTTTGTTGGATTGTGAAGAAGAGAATCAAGTATGCGATCGTCCTATGTGATGCATCCTCGAGTTTTTAGGGAACCTGTCATTTTCAGAACGGTAGTTTTCAGAAAGTGACGGTTACGAGCATTTCGCAAATTTTTCAGTTTCGCAAATTTTCTTGCCGTTTCGTGAATTTTATGACGAAGCGAAACGGGACAGATTCGCTCATCACTACTGAGCAGTAGCTGCGCTACTTTATCTCATACCTACGATGGAAGGGGTATGACCGTATTCCCCTAGGGACAGGAAATTATGGAGAGGCAGCCTAAGGCACAGATTTAACATGAATCTGAGGGTCCATGTCATGCAACGTGCCTGGAGTAATGTGAAGAGACGGCACCCAGCTTTAGTTGATTTTTCCTTTTAATTACGATAAAGTCACTTGTTTCCTATTTATTTTGCTATTTTTGAGCAAAAATTTTTTAGGTGAATACTCTAACATCAGGATTGGAACAGTTGACTGTTGACAGATGTTAAATGGAGATTACCTGCTGCTAAAAAAATCTCTTAATGGTGTTGCCCACCCCATACCTGCCATCCTTATAGATGCCCCCGGCCCATACCTGCCATACTTATAGATGATGGTTTTTCCTGTAGTTACATGACACACCTCAGCCTGTATAAATTGTTCTGTACAAATGCAAGTGCTGTATTACTCAAACTGAAATTCTTTCATTGCCAGCTGAATGGCTCCAAGTGGATCCGGCTACAGATGGCGCAGCACCTGAAGAGGCGGCAGCACTGGATGCAGCAGGACCATGAGCGGTGCCACCACCATCTCCTGCAGATCTCCAGCTGGAACCTGCAGAAGCTCCCCAGCTGCCAAATGAGAAAGCAGTGACAGCAGCAGCAGCATAGCCACAGCCCAAACCCAAACTGGGAGGCACGGCCACCACACTGACCTACTGTTTGGGCCCATCCAGCAGATCAATCAAATGAGGCAGGAGCTGCAGAAAGTAAAAGACATTGTGCTCCTTTTGAGGGGCAACCCCCCTCCTCCTTTAATATAAATGTTTATGGTTATTAGCACTGTTGTGCTGTTTTGTTATTTTTATATTAAAATAGTTTTTCTGTCTTCGAAATTTGGATTTTTTTTCATTTAACCACTAATCAGATGGTACTTGAAGTTGTTTGGATTATATAACACAACTATAACTATTCTCGATCTCAATCATGTAACATTAAATTACATAGTATTTCAGATTCATTACCTTTACACATAAATATATGGTTTATTGATTTTAATGTGGGATACAAAGCACCCAGATATTATCTGTTCAGATTTATTATTAGTTGTGGCTGTGTTTGTAAGCTATTAGTAATATATAAACTATAGATGGTACTTTTTGGTTAAACAGCAACATAGCGTAGTAGTAGATACCATTACCAGTCAATTAGAAGGTTTCCAGGTCATCTGATACCCCAGGCTGCACTGATGTGTGCGTGTGTGTGTGCAAGTATAAGAACATATAAGATAGACATAACTGGTAAAGAGAGAGACTGTAAGGAAATCATACTCTAAGTAGGATGGTTTGTAAGTAGGATGGTTTGTCTTTTGTATTACAGAAAAAAAAGTCAGCAAAAAACTTTGCAATTGTTTATTTAAATAGCACGTCTGTGCAAAGTCAATCTGGCAGCCTGTCTACCACCTTAAACATTAATCCGTTTTATATTCCACCACCCCCCTAGTCCCTGTATGAATAATTGTGCTTTAGAGGAAATATGAATGGATCTGTCAGGTTCAGTAGTGGCTTCCAGAATATTAACTGATGATATAAAATTGAAATTTTTTGGTGATACTGTATATGCCAGGCCCATTTCTAACCAAAGTGAGTAGTATTTTTCACATTTCATTAACCTAAGGTATTAATGGAATTATCCACTACAAAGTTACTTTACCATTGCTAGGTGAACAATGTGTAAAAAATTGCACCCATCAAAATGTCATATACAGGTGTGGGACCATATCCAAGAATGCTCGGGATTTGGGGTTTTCCTGCATAAGGGTTATTTCCATAATTTGGATCTCCACATCGCTGGATTTCTGTTTAGGGCATCTAGAGGCTACATCCATATAGGGAGCACTGGGGACGGGATGTGCTGAAGTTTTCTGCGCATCCTGTCCCCAGTGCTCCATATATGAGCAAAATTTACATGCATCTTGTATGGTTTTGTTATTACAAAGAAAAAGAAAATATGTTTCAAAATTTTGGATTATTATTTGAACAGAACTCTATGGGAGATGTATTACTTTATTTATCAATCGCTACAAGGATACACAGCATTTATCCTTGCAAAATTACACATAGGGAGGAAAAGTGTTATAATAAATAAGTATAAATACACAGAGAATAAGTGTTATGTGGGATCAGAGCTTACAATCTAAAATGACCTTCCTGTAATCTGTATGTATAATATATATGCATGGAAGTATAAAAGTATAAGTTTAAGTATGGGAGTATTACAGTATAAGAGTGTGGGGGCATGGTACTATACGAGTATGAGAGTACAAGAGCATTGGTGTATGGGAGTATAAGAGTATGGGAGTGTGGTACTATACAAGTATGAGAGTACAAGAGCATTGGTGTATGGGAGTATAAGAGTATGTGAGTGTGTGAATATTAGAGTATAGTAGTATAAGAGTTGTTGAGTATAAAAGTATGGGGTTTTTAAAGTACAAGAGTATTGGAGTATGAGAATATAAGGTGTAGCAGCATATGGGAGCATAAGAGTATGGGCAATGGCATATATAGGGTTATTGGGTATGAGAGTATAAGAGTATGGGAGTCTGAGAATATGAGATTATGAGGCTATGGTGTATTTTTACTTACGTACAAATTTTCTCCTCAGCAAACTCCATCACATTTCACACAGCTACATCAGATGTGATTTCATTACAAATATGTATTTATTAAGGGGGATGTTTCACTTTTACGTTAACTTTTAGTAAGTTATAGAATGGCCAATTCTTAGCAACTTTTCAATTGGGTCATTTTTAATTTCTTATAGTTTTTGAATTATCTGCCTCAGCATCATAACAAGCTGGAGCCATGCCCCCCTGTGAGGGCCCTCAGAGGTGCCCCCCCCCCCACCTGCCTGTGTCCCCACTTCCCTTCTGCAGACCTGGTCTGCTTTCTCTATAGTTATGCCAGTGATTTGCCTTTTTCTGCTGACTCTTTCCAGTTTTCAAAAGGAGGTCGCTGACTATTGCTCTGTGAGACCACAACTTTATTCTTATTGCTACATTTTATTACTTATCTGTCTATTCAGCTCTCCTATTCATGAAGGTATGTATGTATTTATGTATAACTTTATTTATAAAGCGCTAGGAGGATAGGCAGCACAATCTTACAATATTACAATTTTCCCTATGAAGGAATTCAGGGATAGAGTTCCAGAGGTAAGGAGCAGCGATATATAGAAACATATAAGACGAGAGAGAGCAGTGGATGTGGATGTAAAAAGACTGAGGCTCTGACAGTAGCGGTTTTGGCAGTATAATTAATATGGTTAGACAGTGTCGGACTGGCCCACAGGGATACCAGGAAAGTTCCCGGTGGGCCAAGGTGTCAGTGGGCCCTCCTGCTTCTAGCCATTTGGCCTAATTCATGGTCAGTACTTATTTTTCAATGGGAACAAAACAACTAAATATATAGGAGAATAGATTATAGTATGTAAAGATAAAAAAACTAGGAAAATATAGAGTAAGGACTGGATGAAACATAGTTTGGAGAGTGGGACCATGGTCTAAGGTTTTCTGGTGGACCCCTGGCATCCCCGTCTGACACTGTAAATGTATAATTATATATAAAATTTGTTTAATGGCCCAATAATACACATAACAGTACATATCCATATATAGTGCCAATTTCACATGTAATGCCTTTATGATATATAACACTTGATATGCAGTGCCAACTTAATTGTGAAAAGATTAGTACTATTCTAGTACTTCTTGTCTCACTTGACTCTGCCCTTTACAGTTTCTAGTTTGCAGACTTATACACAAACACTCTTCCTCTCATTTAAGAATCTATGGGATGGGAATTTACCACCAGCAGCAGATATACAGCAGGCCTTTGATACAGTCCTTCGAACAGTGGCTCAGTCAGGGGCAGTTCAAAGCCTTGCAATAATCAGCCTGCTGCCCCCCCCCCCCCCCCAGCTCCTCCACAGCACTGACAGGAACACAGTCATCACCACATTAAGACAACTCTCAAGAGTTCAGTGCCCCCACTGTTCTCCAGCACTGACAGGTATGGCAGCCATGCACTAAGATAACAGGCAGAGTTCAGTGTCCTTGCTTCTCTTCGGCACTGACAGGAAAGAAGCCCTGCACTAAAGGCAGCACACAGAGTTGTGTGCTATTCATGCTTAAAGTTTGAAAAAGACAGTTTTGCGCACAGAACACAGGTGTGAGATCTGAGGCTGAGCTACTCTAATGCAATAGGCTGGGTGGTACTACAGGGTGCCAGGGTGACAAAGTTATAAGGCAGGGATGCTTCCCGGGGGCTTTTTCTACAGGGAGTGAGACTCTGAAACGAGGGTAGATCCCCATGGGACGGGGACGGATGGTAAGTCTACCCAAAAGCTAATAAAGAGCAAATTAGAAACAGGAAAAGTTCACATTCTTTGAATGTTCAGGTTGTGTATGATGCAAAACATAAGATTTTAATATGCAATCAGGTTTTCCAGAAAGTTATAATGATTCATACTTTTTTCAATATTCTGCCCCATATTGAAATTTCATTTTTGGAAATATGCTATTAGTTTATTTAGCTTATTTAGTCCAATATCTCCATTTATAGTATTTTACTTTTTAGCTTTAAAGGAGAAAGAAAGGTAAAAACTCAGTAAGCTTTATCAGAAAGGTCTATGTAAATACAGTCATAAGCACTCACACTGACTTCTCTGAAAAAAGATTAGTTGTGTCTGTAATTCCTGTGCCAGAGACACACAGCTTTCTGCTCTCTGCTCTTTCCTGCTCCCCCCTCCCTCAAGAATGCTAAGAACTCACTCCCCCCCCCCTTACGAATATGGATCTGAGCCAATCAGCAGGAAGCTGAGCAAAATTTGGATTGGAAACGAAAATTTCTGAAGATCGGAAATGTCACGAAAATGCTTACGAAAAAATCGTATTAGTCACGATAATATCGTATTGGTGATCCGAAAGTCCCGAAATGTTCGTACCGAACGATTGCAGACAGCAGCAAAACCAATCCGTTTTTTAGCGCTAAAAAAAAGCAAAAGCGCCGAAAAAGTTGCGCGAATGTCGGAAAAGTCACGCAAGGTATGGATAAGTCGCGGAAAATACGATTGGACCGATCGAGCGAACGCTCAGAGCATTCGTGGATAAGTAAATGTGCCCCATAGTCTTACTAACTGAGCATGTTCAGTTTGGTCTGCATGTCTGTGCAGGAGTGAGGCATTATGGGAACTTTCTTTACACAGCTCAGCATTTTTTTTTTTTTTTTTGGCTTCAGATCTTCTGAACAGGTGAAATATGGGGAGACTTAAGGGCACTATTGAGACAATTGAAGGTATGCCTGCAGCTTGACATTAACTCTTTATTAGCCTTTCCTTCTCCTTTAAGGGGCATTAAACACTGCTGTACTGCACAACAACACATTGCTCATATGTTATTGTACTAAAAATCATACCTTATGTTAACATATTAACAATGTTAATGCATCCTAGGAGCTGTACTATAGCTATACTTTAGATATTAAATATATTTCAAGCTCTATAAAAATGTTTAACAACTATACAAGCCCTGCATTTGCCTTACAATGCAAAAGAAACATCCAATGAGATTTCAATTTGATGTGTGAGCAAATGAGTTGTTTGCAATGAACGAGTATTTTTGAAATAAATCGTCTACTATGACTAGTGCAACAATTCAGTAATTGACAGATTACAGCAAGATGCATTACATATTTCTTGGAATTGGAATTATCATTGGTTAATTAATTAATTATAGTGTTTGCTTACCTACATATATATTTCTAATATATTTCTAATACTACACTATTGCTAAAAAATGTTTCACAACTCTACAGTTGCATTGAAAAGCAGAAGAAACATCCAATGAAATTAGCATTTTTATGTGTCCCTGTTATTTGCGCATGAATTTGTATTTTTTTTTGTATAAGTGTTAACTAAACATTTCAAAGATTTAACTATAATGTATGGATGGATAATCCCAGCAAGATACATGACATAGTGCACATATACCCAGATCTCATTGGTGTATTTTCTTGCATATATATAATTTTTGTTGGTTTCATACCAAATATCATAGTATAAAGCTGGCCATACAAACACCGATATTATCATACGAAACGAGGTTTCATACGATATTTGGTGCGTGTATGGTGGATTGATGAGGTGACCACTATCGCGAAAACCTTGGATATTGGTCGTCTCATTGTTTGGGCGAGAGAGAAAATGTTGTAACAGAGATCTCTATATAAGAATTTTATCCAGGTTTTATGTTTCACTACATGTGCAAATACCTGTGAAAGATCTGATTTAATGATGGTTTGTAATGTTAAAGGGCACCTGTCACCCTAAGAAATAGGGATGTTCAAGCCTCCTAGCTCCTATCTCCTCCTGGATGAACCAACTCCACCTCAAACTCAACAAAACTTAACTAAGCTATAACAGAGCTTATGGACTTCCTGCCCAAACTTAGCCCTTCTTCTCCTTTCAGAATTACTATTGATGGCATGACCATTAACCTTGTTAATTCAGCACACTTCATGAGGGTTATTTTTGGCCAGTCACTCTCCTCCTCTAACCACAGGGTCGGACTGGTGGGTGAAGGGCCCACCGGGCTCCCGCCTTAGGGGCCCTGCAGGTGCCCCTGCCGGCCACTTCCTCTACCCCCCCCGCAGGGGCCCCCCTAACCCCCATCACATGGCCTCCACCCGATGTTCTCCCCTGAGCGAGTAAATTTAACTCATCAGAGGAGGAGCGGGTCGGGCAGGGGGAGCCCTGGCAAGGGTCGGGTCAGGATTTTTCCCGGTGTCCCGGCGGCCCAGTCCGACCTTGGCTGAATATTGCATTAGTCTGTGCGAATATCAACACCTACTTGTGGTAGGCGGTACTTAAAGGCCCTGGGTACCTGTAGTGCAGCGCTTCCTCCTTCGCTTTTGGAAGGACTAACAACAGGCGCATGCGCAGTAGAGTGAAAAGCCGACTTCTCTGTTAAAGTTCGGCTTTTCACTCTACTGCGCATGCGTGTGCGACCGAAGATGGAAGGAGGAAGCGCTGCAGGTACCCCGGGCTTGTGCTGTTCTCTCCTAACAGGGGCACCAGCCCGGGGTAGAAGGTAAGCGATTTAAGTCACTTGGGGGTGCCTAACATTTTGGCACCCCCAAGTGACTTTGCCTTTTCTTGTCCTTTAAAGAAAATTGTGGTTCGTGAGCTTTTGGAAACACAACAGCAGTGGGATTTTTTCAAGTATGTGTTGGCCCTAGAGTGATGCATCCTCCAGTTTTCAGGGAAATGGTAATTTTCAGAACAGTAGTTTTCCGAAAGTAATGGTTACGTGCGTAAAATCGTGCGCTAATATAGCATGCGGCGAAATATTTCCTTGCCACAGACTTTCAGCAGAGGGGACAGCCTTACACTCTAGGTACACTAGGCCCTATGTACCCTAATCCCTACCTCTCTGGGGTCCTTAAAGGAAAACTATACCCCCAAACAATGTAGGTCTCTATAAAATGTATTGTATAAACAAGCTCATATGTTAAACCCTGCTTCATCTAAATAAACCATTTTAATAAAAATATACTTTTTAGTAGTATGTGCTGTTGGGTACTCCTAAATAGAAAATAGCCATTTGAAGTATTAAGGGTCACCACCTGGGATCACAGGATTCACAGGGCACACAAATAAGACAAGGCACACATACATGCTAGGCCACATCAGTCAATTAATGTCTTTTGCTTCCACACTTCTTCCTGTTACAGTTAGAGCTGCATTATTTCAGGTCATGTGATCTCTGAGGGAGCACACAGCCCATAACTAAATGGTGGCTCAATGTAAAGGATGTAAAAGGGCAACATTTACTGATATAAATATATTCCAGTTTGGTGAGATTCTCCAACCTAACAATGCCATCTAGTGGCTGTACTTAGAATAACAGTAATTGTAACGGTAATAGAAACATTTTCCCACATCTTGCATTTTAGGACAAATTCAATTCAGTGAGAAAAAGGTTTATCGTGTAAAAACTCATTGACAAAATTCAATATGAGATAAAATTCAATTCAATTTGAGATACAATTCAATTCATAAAAACCTAATTTAAAATTTATCACATGAAAATTATGGGAATTAAAACATGAAACTGAATTTGGAAAAAAAAATTCCTCAAATTGAAATATCACATGATAAACCATGAGATATTTTTTTCTCATTGAATTGAATCTGGTCCCTTTATGAGCTAAGGGGGTCCCTGACTAACAGCTGAACTTTCAAGTCCCTCTTTAACATTAATCTAAGGAGAAAACAATGGTCCTGTAAAACTAAGGCTACATATACACAATGGCTTGTTATATGCTTACTGCTTGTTACTTTTCACCTGCATATAAATAGCAAATGAAAAATATACCCTATTGTTTGTCTATGGGTAGTAAGTGTGGTGATGAAGGACAAATGTTCCATACCTTAAAACGTGTCCATTACCAGTTTTTTACATTACCATGTATACGACAAACAGACAAACAATAGGACGCTTCTTTCAGTTGCCTAATATCTGCATGGCAAACGCCTATGGAGCAGCTGTGTGTACATAGGTAAAGTGGTTGTTACTTTATTTAAAGGACAAGGAAATACATCATCACTGGGCACCCTTTTGTGCTTATAATCACTAATCTCAGACCCTGGACCAGCCCTCCTCTTTTTCTAAAATCACGCTGATCTCACTATTGTAGTAAGCAGCATGGAGGTATTCACTAGTATAGTACCCCAGGCCAGAAGAGAAAAAAAGGATTGCAACGCCGTCTAAAGGTGGCCATACACGGGTTGATTGTAGCTGCTGATATCGGTCCCTTAGACCGATTCGGCAGCTTATGGGCCCGTGTAGGGGCAGCAACGACGGGCATGCCCGACCGATATCTGACCTGAAATCGAGCAGATATTGATCGGGCAGGTTAAACAATTTAGTTGGATCAGGGACCGCTCGTTCATGCGGTTCCCGAACCGGCTGCGACTATTAAAGTCGTTATAATTCGATCATTTGGCCCCAGGTCCAAAGGACTGAATTAGCCTAAATTCGTCCGATATCGCCCACCTGTAGTTGGGGATATCGGGAGAAGATCCGCTTGCTTGGCGACCATATGTGTATGGCCACCTTAAGGATAACAATTATAAGTAAGAGGTGCCCAACAATTATGACTTTCCATCTCCTTTAAGTGGCCTAAGTTTTATACCTTATTTAGTTGTAAACAAAAGTAAATAGGTATTATTAAGTATAAAAAAATCTATGTTTTTGATTGCAGCGTCATTTCTTTCTCTAAGCATTAGTTAGGTAATCTAAACCCAAACAAATTTATTGATGTAACCTTATCCAAAGTGTATTTTTAGTGGTATTTGAGATATTAACAGTTTCAGACTTCTAACAGAAAGATCTGAGCTCAGTTGAGAGTCAGCAACCTCAGTGGTAATTGAAAATAGGAAAGCCACAGAAAATGCATAAAGAGGCAAGGTCACTGACCCATAAAAATCTGTTGAATTAAATACCTGCTATAATGAGTCAGCTTTCTAAAAATGCTAATATCTTACAAACCACTAAAAATAGTTTATGTATCAATGAAAATCACAAAAGTTCTCACAGCTCCATACTCACTGAATTTACATAAATTTATTTTTTGGAGTTTAGAAAGACTGATGGCGCATAGGAGTATTCTTAGCAGGTGTCTTTAGCTTGTGTAAAATTGGTCAAATCTGCCATGCAGCTTCCCAATTAGGCTAATGCCACACTTAGGGGCTGATTTATTTACCCACGAACGGGTCGAATGGAGTCCGATTGCGTTTTTTTCGTAATGATCGGTATTTTGCGATTTTTTCGTATGTTTTGCGATTTTTTCGGATTCTTTACGAATTTTTCGTTACCAATACGATTTTTGCGTAAAAACGCGAGTTTTCCTATCCATTACGAAAGTTGCGTAAAAAGTTGCGCATTTTTCGTAGCGTTAAAACTTACACGAAAAGTTGCGCATTTTTCGCGTAAGTTTTAACGCTACGAAAAATGCGCAACTTTTTACGCAACTTTCGTAATGGATACGAAAAACTCACGTTTTTACGCAAAAATCGTATTGGTAACGAAAAATTCGTACAGAATCCGAAAAAATCGCAAAACATACGAAAAAGTCGCAAAATGTTCGTTTTCAAGTCGGAACTTTTCCAATTCGGGTCGGATTCGTGGGTTAGTAAATCAGCCCCTTAGCGTATGGCGTATATTTTCGGTAAACCGAAAAACACTTGCCGAAAATCTGCACCATACACTCCTACCTGTGCCAGCACCCAAGCGTATTCCATTCATTCGGGTGCAGGCACAGGTAGGAGCGTATGGCACATATTTTCGGCAAGTGTTTTCCGGCTTGGCGAAAATATATGCTATACGCATGGTGTGGCTTTAGCCTTATCCTAATAATAAACACGTCACAGTTCTACTACTGCTTTTAAACTGAAAACTGGCTGAGAAGCACTAGTGCAGCTTTATCACATTTTTCCCATTCAAGTGAATGGGGGCAGAAGTTGTGTTGGTTATCTCTTTGCCATCTAAAAAGCACCAGCAGAGAATATACCTGGTGTGCCAAAGTCCTAAGGGGGTCTGGGTATTACCTAAGTAGTGAGTAAATCATCTCTGGTGCCAAAGCTAAAATCTTTTTTAAAAAATCACCAGTGATTTTATTTGTTTAGACAGAAGTAGTCAGGAAGCAGATAATGAGCCCTAAGTGAAAACAAGTGGATTTCCCAGTTGACAACTCACCTGATTCTATTGGGTTGGGTAACTCATGGTGCATTTGGCATCCCCAATCCATTATGATAAAGTGTTAAAGCCATCTGCTGATATGAGAGATGTTTCTCAGTTGATACCCTTGCACCTGATTATTACCCTTTTATTATCACTTTTTTTGTGCAGCCAAACTCAAACTAACTTCATAAGAATATATGTAGAGGTCATTTACAAACCCACTTGAAAACTAGTTACCATTGTAGATGATTCTGGCCACAAGGGCCACATTCTCAGAAGTACTAAGATTGGTTACAGCATTACAATTTGGGCCATCAAATATTAATTTGTAATTTACTATTCTTTTAATTATGGAAATGATGTGCTTACCTAGCAAGAGTAGCAATATTTCCTAGAATGTAGAATACTGCACAAAGTTTTACTTCTGCTTTAAGCATTTCTCCCAGGGAAGAGACTGTGGAGACTTATTCCTACCTTACCCCAATGTACTCAGCTGACAGTTATGTGGGTGGAGTTCGGCCACAAAATTTATAGCTGCTTAATAACCGAATGCTGGCCACTGCAAACAGTGGGCCAAGCAGTGGGCATGTGAAAGCCATCAAATAACACCAGAGATTAAATGGCCAAGGACTATCACTCGCCATTTGCTGTGACAAAATAATTATATTTTTTTTAACAATCAGAATAAACAGTGCTTAAAATGAAAATTAATTCTGTAGCTGACAGAACTTAAAGAGGACCTGTCACCCTAACCCTTTACTTGCACAGAAGGAATTGAGCAGGCAGCTGGCTCCACAGTTGCTCCACACTCTCATTAGATATTTCAGTGCTCTCTAAAACAATAAGGGAACAGGTGGGGCACATGCAGGCCATACTGCCCCACATGTGCATAACCATGCTATTCTGTCATAGCATTTTTCCCTTAAAAAGTTACTGATTTTGGAAAGTTTTTTATGGATGTTAATGAATGCATCAAAACCAGTGATTATCACCTTAAAATGTCTGCTCCCTGCCAAGTAGCAGGCACAGAGTGGATCAAAACATCTTGTGTATCACTGCCCCAAATTTTGATTAGGTATTTGTCTACAGCTGAATGCATCAAATCTGTATTCTTTGGGCTCTCACAATAGATCTTATGTTTCTATAATGTACTGATATTATGCACATAGTCTGCATATAGTGTGTGCTAGGTATCAGTACCTCAATTTTGCAGGTTTAATTAAACTGTTGGATTGAGGACCACATCAGACCATCAATGCGGTACTGTTCTTGTAATTTAATCAAATGGCCCTAGGGCCAAACAATCCGATTAGCCCGATATCGCCCACCTCAGGTGAGTATACTGGGCAAAAGATCTGCTGGTTTGATGACCTAGCCAAACAAATGAATCTTACAGTGTATGGCCAGCTTTAGCTAGTAAATTCCAAATGCCACTAGTTGATAAAGCAACTAAAACTGAACAAAGGAAGTAATTTGGATAGAAAGATTCAGTGCCACAGATTGCAAACAAATGCACGAAAAAAGTTGAATAACTGGTTTGCTGAATAAGAATGAGTCTTACCTGTTGGTACAGAAATGTAACTGATTGCATAAATACACATAATATAAGCTGTTTTATGTAAGCACAATTATCTTGTGAGAAAATGAGCAGTAGGGAAAAGACCAAGATGTTTATATGTAGCAACAGAAAATGTTTATTTGTACACTGTAACATCAAAGAGAACTAAACTTGCTAACAATAGCTTATTTACTAAAACAGTCTAAAATGCAAAATATAAAGATCTGCATGAAAATGTAAATTGTACACAAATGGGCTCATCTTGTGTCTGGCAGGTAGAGGGCATAACATGGATATGCACTTGCATGCCTTTGTATGCTGTGTGTATCAATGCAGGTACAAATTAGTGTCTGGGTTGGTAGGGTAAGGGCTAAACTACACAAGAGATTTTATAGGTTGGTGTCAGAAATTGAAATGCACTAACTGTTGGATATAGATGCATGAACATAATACATCATTCAACTTTATTTGATCCGACTTACATTACAGAAGAGGAGATCAGATTTTGTAGCATCTCACAAAATCTTATGCTGTTGTGTAACAAAACTTTGGGGGTCAGAGAAAGTCTGACCCACAAAATCTGATTAAAATCTCCAGTGTAATTTAGCCCTCACAGGCATTTTGCTCTACTGTAGGGGAATGCAAAGCAAAACACCCGTGATAAGCCCTTAATCACATAAAATTTGGCTGATTCTTTCTTTGTCAATAACGACATAACCTTACAGTTCACTGGGTGCAAGTCAGTTGCATGTGTATGTGCAACACTTTATAGGAACTCTGGAAGTAACACTTGTAAAAGCAGGGTTCTCTTGTGCCCATCCCAGCTGTACTTTGCACCTTGTTTGTCTATGTGTGCAATTTGTCAAACCAGGCTGAACTGCCACATTGGCATTAGGTGCAAGTGTCAAAAGCATGTAAAGGTGCAAGTAACTTTGTGAATGCAATTTTAACCCTTTAAGTGCCAGCCGAATTCGTCATTTCGGTTCCCCCCAGTGCCAGACGTTTTTTAAGCATTTTGTACTCATTCACTTTAACAATGTTTTTTGGTAGAAAAACCTCCATGAAACTAGGGAAATTATATATCGTTTTTTTCGTCACTAATTGGGCTTCGACATACATACCAAATTTTATAACTTTTCTGGAGATATGATGTGTATTTTGGGTGAAATATGTAAAAAAAAAATAAAATTATGAAAAATTTCTGTATATTTTGAGTTTTTTTTCCATAGAAAAGTTAATTTTACACACTTTTTTTTGTTGTTTGTAAAAGCCCTGATACTCCCAAGTCCAACGATACCAAATATGTGGTGGTACCCCACAGTTCCTGTCCAGAAGTAACCCCCAAACTAAAGCAATACTTTGTACAATATCACACCAGAACAAAGCAGAAAAGCGCTTGTAACAGTTAATGCAGCATAACTTATATGTAAATCTAAAATATCCCCTCATGTTTGGTATCTTTAGAAACTACAGACCTTCAGGTTTCTAGGTGCAATGTAGTTTTCACTCAAAAGCCAAATACCTTTTGTCAGTGCATTGTGAAATTTGGAACTTTTTATGACATTTTTTTTTTTTTTCTAAAACGTAAACTTGGACGCATGATCAAATGTGGATTTGACAAAAAAAAATCTCATAAAAATTTTCTAACAAAGGCATATTTGAAAGACAAACTTCTCCTGAATAAAATGATGCCCCATATGTATGGGTGCACATAAAGACATGGGCACCAAACACTCCAAAGCAGGGGCAATGCACAAGGGCAATTACAGCTAAAAATGTGGGGGCTGCGCTCTATGTGCACTTCCTGCAGTTTTTCAGTGTTAACCCCCCCTACCTGTGAAATAACCCCCACAAACTATATATTTCTGAAAAGTGCACACCTTCAGCTATTCAGAGACACCACTCTTCTCTTTCTACATGGAAAGTCAGCGCTTTGGTCAGAAATCAAGGAAAAACCAGATAAAAAACCTAGATTTCTCCCCAAAATCTCCATGGCAACTACCAAAAACTTACTAAACATCAATCTGCAAGTTCCCCTGAATAAAACGATACCCCATATGTATGGGTGCACATAAAGACGTGGCCACCAAATGCCCCAAAACAGGGGCAATGCATAAGGGCAATTTCAGTTGAAATTTTGGGGGCTGCGCTCTATGTGCACTACCTGCAGTTTTTCAGTGTTAACCCCCCCTAATTGTGAAATAACCCTCACAAACTATATATTTCTGAAAAGTGCACACCTTCAGCTATTCAGAGACGCCACTCTCCTCTTTCTACATGGAAAATTGTGGCCGTAGTTCCTTGCAGAAGTCAGCGCTTTGGTCAGAAATCAAGGAAAAAACAGATACAAACCTAGATTTCTCCCCAAAATCTCTATGGCAACTACCAAAAACTTACTAAACATCAATCTGCAAGTTCCCCTGAATAAAACGATACCCCATATGTATGGGTGCACATAAAGACGTGGCCACCAAATGCCCCAAAACAGAGGCAATGCAAAAGGGCAATTTCAGTAGAAATTTTGGGGGCTGCGCTCTATGTGCACTACCTGCAGTTTTTCAGTGTTAACCCCCCCTAATTGTGAAATAACCCTCACAAACTATATATTTCTGAAAAGTGCACACCTTCAGCTATTCAGAGACACCACTCTTCTCTTTCTACATGGAAAATTGTGGCCGCAGTCCCTTGCAGAAGTCAGCGCTTTGGTCAGAAATCAAGGAAAAACCAGATAAAAAACCTAGATTTCTCCCCAAAATCTCCATGGCAACTACCAAAAACTTACTAAACATCAATCTGCAAGTTCCCTTGAATAAAACGATACCCCATATGTATGGGTGCACATAAAGACGTGGCCACCAAATGCCCCAAAACAGGGGCAATGCATAAGGGCAATTTCAGTTGAAATTTTGGGGGCTGCGCTCTATGTGCACTACCTGCAGTTTTTCAGTGTTAATCCCCCCTAATTGTGAAATAACCCTCACAAACTATATATTTCTGAAAAGTGCACACCTTCAGCTATTCAGAGACACCACTCTCCTCTTTCTACATGGAAAATTGTGGCCGTAGTTCCTTGCAGAAGTCAGCGCTTTGGTCAGAAATCAAGGAAAAAACAGATGCAAACCTAGATTTCTCCCCAAAATCTCTATGGCAACTACCAAAAACTTACTAAACATCAATCTGCAAGTTCCCCTGAATAAAACGATACCCCCTATGTATGGGTGCACATAAAGACGCGGCCACCAAATGCCCCAAAACAGGGGCAATGCAAAAGGGCAATTTCAGTTGAAATTTTGGGGGCTGCGCTCTATGTGCACTTCCTGCAGTTTTTCAGTGTTAACCCCCCATACCTGTAAAAAAACCCCCACAAACTATATATTTCTGAAAAGTGCACACCATTAGCTATTCAGAGACGCCACTCTCCTCTTTCTACATGGAAAATTGCGGCCGCAGTCCCTTGCAGAAGTCAGCGCTTTGGTCAGAAATCAAGGAAAAAACAGATACAAACCTAGATTTCTCCCCAAAATCTCCATGGCAACTACCAAAAACTTACTAAACATCAATCTGCAAGTTCCCCTGAATAAAACGATACCCCCTATGTATTGGTGCACATAAAGACGTGGCCACCAAATGCCCCAAAACAGGGGCAATGCAAAAGGGCAATTTCAGTTGAAATTTTGGGGGCTGCGCTCTATGTGCACTTCCTGCAGTTTTTCAGTGTTAACCCCCCATACCTGTAAAAAAACCCCCACAAACTATATATTTCTGAAAAGTGCACACCATTAGCTATTCAGAGACGCCACTCTCCTCTTTCTACATGGAAAATTGCGGCCGCAGTCCCTTGCAGAAGTCAGCGCTTTGGTCAGAAATCAAGGAAAAAACAGATACAAACCTAGATTTCTCCCCAAAATCTCTATGGCAACTACCAAAAACTTACTAAACATCAATCTGCAAGTTCCCCTGAATAAAACGATACCCCCTATGTATGGGTGCACATAAAGACGTGGCCACCAAATGCCCCAAAACAGGGGCAATGCAAAAGGGCAATTTCAGTTGAAATTTTGGGGGCTGCGCTCTATGTGCACTTCCTGCAGTTTTTCAGTGTTAACCCCCCATACCTGTAAAAAAACCCCCACAAACTATATATTTCTGAAAAGTGCACACCATTAGCTATTCAGAGACGCCACTCTCCTCTTTCTACATGGAAAATTGCGGCCGCAGTCCCTTGCAGAAGTCAGCGCTTTGGTCAGAAATCAAGGAAAAAACAGATACAAACCTAGATTTCTCCCCAAAATCTCCATGGCAACTACCAAAAACTTACTAAACATCAATCTGCAAGTTCCCCTGAATAAAACGATACCCCCTATGTATGGGTGCACATAAAGACGTGGCCACCAAATGCCCCAAAACAGGGGCAATGCAAAAGGGCAATTTCAGTTGAAATTTTGGGGGCTGCGCTCTATGTGCACTTCCTGCAGTTTTTCAGTGTTAACCCCCCATACCTGTAAAAAAACCCCCACAAACTATATATTTCTGAAAAGTGCACACCATTAGCTATTCAGAGACGCCACTCTCCTCTTTCTACATGGAAAATTGCGGCCGCAGTCCCTTGCAGAAGTCAGCGCTTTGGTCAGAAATCAAGGAAAAAACAGATACAAACCTAGATTTCTCCCCAAAATCTCCATGGCAACTACCAAAAACTTACTAAACATCAATCTGCAAGTTCCCCTGAATAAAACGATACCCCCTATGTATGGGTGCACATAAAGACGTGGCCACCAAATGCCCCAAAACAGGGGCAATGCAAAAGGGCAATTTCAGTTGAAATTTTGGGGGCTGCGCTCTATGTGCACTTCCTGCAGTTTTTCAGTGTTAACCCCCCATACCTGTAAAAAAACCCCCACAAACTATATATTTCTGAAAAGTGCACACCATTAGCTATTCAGAGACGCCACTCTCCTCTTTCTACATGGAAAATTGCGGCCGCAGTCCCTTGCAGAAGTCAGCGCTTTGGTCAGAAATCAAGGAAAAAACAGATACAAACCTAGATTTCTCCCCAAAATCTCTATGGCAACTACCAAAAACTTACTAAACATCAATCTGCAAGTTCCCCTGAATAAAACGATACCCCCTATGTATGGGTGCACATAAAGACGTGGCCACCAAATGCCCCAAAACAGGGGCAATGCAAAAGGGCAATTTCACTGAGCTCTATGTGCACTTCCTGCAGTTTTTCAGTGTTAACCCCCCATACCTGTAAAATAACCCCCACAAACTATATATTTCTGAAAAGTGCACACCATCAGCTATTCAGAGACGCCACTCTCCTCTTTCTACATGGAAAATTGCGGCCGCAGTCCCTTGCAGAAGTCGGTGCTTTGGTCAGAAATCAAGGAAAAAACAGATACAAACCTAGATTTCTCCCCAAAATCTCTATAGCAACTACCAAAAACTTACTAAACATCAATCTGCAAGTTCCCCTGAATAAAACGATACCCCATATGTATGGGTGCACATAAAGACGTGGCCACCAAATGCCCCAAAACAGGGGCAATGCATAATAATGGGGCTGCAATTTATGTGCACATCTCAAAGTTTTTCAGACAAAATTGCCCCTTAACTGTAAAAAAACCCATATAAACTATACATTGATTAAAAATAGACAACTTCAGCTATTTAGAGACACCATTCTTGGTCTGAAAAAAAATATAAAGTTAGATTTCTCCCCAAAATCTCAACGGCAACTATCAAAAAACTTGCTCAGTATCAATTAGCAAGTTACCCTGAATAAAATTACACCCCATATGTCTGGTTGCACATAAGTACATGGCCGCCAAACCTGAAAATGCACTCTATGCACCCCTTGCAGTTTTTTACTTTACCCCCCCCCCAAATAAACCCCTAAATTGTACTTTACTCACCTATTTCTGTTTTGTGGAGCATCTTTGATTTGAGTTCCATCTTTCCTGTGGTGTTATGATACCAGTTTTTTGCTTCTTCCTACACTACTTTAGAAATGACAAAATCTGCACCACATTTAGAAGGATATTTGCCAAAAAATCCATAGTAATTTGGCCCATAAATGATGCAAATGTCCTTAGAAGTTGCACTAAAGGTTAGGAATTTAGGTGCCAACAATAAAGCTTGGGGCATTAGCATCAGAGATAAAATTATGTGCACCATTACGTGCCGTGCAGCAGTCACCAGTGGCACACCAGTATTACGCAAAGTTTTTATATTTAGAGAGCCACTGCAACTTGTGTAACCTAACCAGAACATACAGTAGATATTCAATTTGTACTACAAGCACAAAAAACCATAATGTATCTGTCATCCTGTGCTCAAGAACCTTTGCAAAAAACTCAAGGCCTACACTTACAGTAGTTAAATGCTGCCCAGAAATGCAAAGTAATATACAAAACTATGCACAGATAACTGCGCTGACAGGCAAGCTTTTGAGGTGCCAGTAAAAGGACTTGTGGCATCAGCTTTAGAGATAAAAACATCTCATTGATTCATCACACACCACAAGTTTTATCATGCGCCCTGTCAGTCACCCAGCACCTCAGTTCGCTATACCAACAGCACAATATAAGTCCTACCCCATAACCAAAGAAACACTGCAACTAGCCTGAATAACCATAGCTCAAACACAAAAATCTGAATGCCCAAGAACAAGTCTAAACAACCACAAGCTACAAGCACACTTTGTTTTTCTGACAACCTGTGCAAAAAACAAAATCACACACCATAAATCCCTACTTTACTAAAAAAAAAACAACACTTTTGCCAATATGACACACCTTACCAAACTTTTCATCACATATATCTATAACCTAGTTATAAGTAAAGTACGGACCTGCCAGAATAGATAAACTCAATAAATAAAAAACAGCGTCACTTTGCCAGCACAGCTAAGTTTGGAGTCCTGAAACCTTGTGCATAAAAACCTAGAACATGCCAAGTTCACTATTCTGATATGCTAAATCCTTATTCCACCAACAAACCCAGAGAACCATAACCTACCTATAAAAACACAAAATTCAAGTCCTCTCATAGTGTACCACAGTATGGTACACTTCAAAACATGGGTGGAAACACAAAGCAGGCTTGCTAGGACACTTGGGACAATAATACCGGACATCTCGCCTAACACCCTTGGAACGGCAAACCTTACATTTTCTCTGGGCATATGTTTTTTTAGGTGTTGGTGGAATTTGTGCTATAAAATGCTTACCCACCATTCGGGCAACATTGTCATTACCTGGCATGTCAGGAACCTCCTCTACATCACCAAACAACAAGGAAGGGAGCAACTGCAGCAAATAATTGTAATAAGACAATCTGGGGCCTGGTACTGCCGCCTTGTAAACGACATAAGAATTATAAAGGGCCATTTGGATCATATAAATTGCTGCTTTTTTGTACCAGGCCCTGGTTTTTCGGGTGGCATTATAATAATGTTGTATTTGGTCGGATTTATCAACACCACCCATATGCTTACTATATTCTTTACTACACAGTGGCTTTGTTTTTGAGGGCCTACCGCCACTTCTGTGTTGGACAATCATGGTCTCATCGTGGATAGTAGTAAGCATAAAAACAACTTTGGTGTCTGAATATTTTATGGCCAAGAGCTCATTGCTTCTTAGAGCATGTACTTCTCCACGCTTCAGTTTCTTATCCAGCAATTCCCTGGGCAGTCCTTTGCGGTTACGGTTGACTGTGCCGCAGGCTGGGGTGTCCAAAGAATTTAGGGCTCTAAATAAAGGGATGCTTGTGTAAAAGTTATCCACGTATAAGTGGTAACCTCGGCCCAGCAGTGGAGTTATGAGCTCCCAAACAATTTTACCACTGGTAGTCAAGTCAGTGGGACAACCGGGGGGGTCCAAATTAGTGTCCTTTCCCTCATACAGCATGAAATAACTAGTGTAGCCCGTGCTGCTTTCACAGAGTTTGTAAAATTTCATCCCATAGCGAGAACGCTTACTTGGGATATATTGGCGAAATTTTAGGCGCCCTTTGAAGAGCAAAAGGGACTCATCAACACAGACATTTTGGGAGGGGGTGTAAACCTCTGCGAAGCGCTGAGACAGGCTATCTATAAGGGGCCTCAATTTATAAAGCCTGTCATAACCGGGCTCATTAGGGGCAACAGCCGTTGTGTTGTCGTTAAAGTGAAGAAACCGCAATAAAATTTGATAACGGTTTCTTGGCATAACGGCTGAAAAAAGAGGGATGGAAAGGACTGTATTGGTATCCCAGTAGGAAGCTAAAGAATTACGTTCTACGAGTCCCATTGCCAATGTAAGAGCCAGGAATCTTTTTATTTCGTTTATATTTGTGGGATACCATGCCTGGGCTCTTGAAAAACCCGGTAAAGGGTTGCTGGCAAGATACTGCTCAGCATACAAATTTGTGTAACGGACCATGTCCTGTAGGATGGCCTCTGTAATATAGAGATTAAAAAAATCTATAATTTCAAAATTAGTGGTGTCCACACTGATGCCAGGGACTGCAGTGAAAGGGGGAATTTCAGGGACATAATTACAGGGAGGCCCCCACGCAGGCTCTCCAACTGCTGCATCAGTGCTACCCTCACCCTCTTCTACTTCCATGGGTACATCTTGGGCACTACCACCAGGCTCTGCCTCTTCAGCAGTAAGCGTGCCACCACTACTAACCTCTGCGCTAACCGTGTCACTATCGTCTATCTCTGATTCCTCAGTAGAGTGGTCAGATGGCACATACTCAGACCCAGAATCGCTAAATTCTTCTGAGCTGGAGTCCATGCAATACCTAGCAGCTTCCTCGGTGCTGTAAAACCGTTTGGCCATTGTGCCAGAAATATACCGACAACTGCAAATCTAGCAATCAGCAGGCAAAGTGAAAACAAGCAAGCAAAAAAAAAAAAAAAAAAAAAAAGCAGCAAGCAAGACAGCACTTGTAATAGGAGAAGCTAGAAAAAAAAAACCTCACTGTAACCTTTTGATAAACTCAAGCCAGCAAGGGATGACCAGGAGTTAACCTTTGGCAATAGAAACTACTAGAACAATCTGAACTTAGCACCTCTGGATCTTTCTAGAACAACTGAAACCAAATGGAATAAAACCACTAAAAGCAATCAAAGAACAATAATTACAATGAAATCGGTGGTCAGAGCCCTGGATCCACCAATGTCACTGCAAAAGCAACCTTTTAGGGGCACTAAATACACAATAAAGAACAATGCAAAGATAAAACACCATAAAATCAGTAAATTCAAATAAAACCACCCAAACCAACAAAAGAACAATAATTGCAATGAAATCGGTGGTCAGAGCCCTGGATCCACCAATGTCACTGCAAAAGCAACCTTTTAGGGGCACTAAATACACAATAAAGAACAATGCAAAGATAAAACACCATAAAATCAGTAAATTCAAATAAAACCACCCAAACCTACAAAAGAACAATAATTGCAATGAAATCGGTGGTCAGAGCCCTGGATCCACCAATGTCACTGCAAAAGCAACCTTTTAGGGGCACTAAATACACAATAAAGAACAATGCAAAGATAAAACACCATAAAATCAGTAAATTCAAATAAAACCACCCAAACCTACAAAAGAACAATAATTGCAATGAAATCGGTGGTCAGAGCCCTGGATCCACCAACGTCACTGCAAAAGCAACCTTTTAGGGGCACTAAATACACAATAAAGAACAATGCAAAGATAAAACACCATAAAATCAGTAAATTCAAATAAAACCACTCAAACCAACAGAAGAACAATTATTGCAATGAAATCAGTGGCCAGAGCCCTGGATCCACCAACGTCACTGCAAAAGCAACCTTTTAGGGGCACTAAATACACAATAAAGAACAATGCAAAGATAAAACACCATAAAATCAGTAAATTCAAATAAAACCACTCAAACCAACAGAAGAACAATTATTGCAATGAAATCAGTGGCCAGAGCCCTGGATCCACCAACGTCACTGCAAATTTAGCACCCAATAGCAATAAAAAAGTTACAGTGCAATAGAATAATTCAAAAACAGAAATCAATTATGAAAATGCCAAAAAAACACTAAAATGCAACCAAATAAATCAGATAATTATAGAGCAAGATCAGAAATAAAGTTTTAGTAAAAAAAAAGACTGCCAAAGAAAGCAAAGAAAGAAAGAAAAGAAAAGAAAGAAAGATTTTTTTTTTCTTTTTTTTTTTCTAAGTGTAAGTGTGTGTGTAAGTGTCTGTGTGTGCTTGGGAAAGTTGTAAATAAGTGTGTATGTGTGTAAAAGTGTAATAATGACAAAGATAGAAGAAGAAATGGAAAAAAAAAAATAAAAAAATTTTTTAGACAGTTGAGATAGAAATAAGCAAAATAAACAGTGGTTAGAGAGTTGTAGTTCAGCTCACACAATGCAGGCAGGCAATCAGGGCGACCAATCCAGCAGGAAGGCAGCAGGAAGGCAGCAGGGGGCTCCAGCAGTCACATGTGCTCAGCAGGAGTGAAGAGGCGACGCGGGGGCGGCGACATTTAAAGGGACAGCAGTGGACACGTCATCAATGCGTGTCCACTGCTGTCATTGGCTGAGGGACCGGATCGGTGCGGCTGGGCGACCGGATCCGTAAGTATGTCCTTATTCGCTCGTTGCCTAGGGGGTTGTGAAGGCTTTACAAGCGCTGCGCTGCTTTAAAAGCGAGCGCAGCGCTTGTAAACCCGACAGTGCCATTGGACGTAGATTCTACGTCCCATGGCACTTTGGTCCCTTGGTACCTGGGACGTAGAATCTACGTCCCTTGGCACTTAAAGGGTTAATTTAGCCCACACATTTGCATTTGTAAACAAACCCCAGAGTCTTTAGGGCAGGGGTACTCGGGGAGATGAATCTCCCCGCAATGCCATGCCACCAGCTAGAATGTAAATCACCGGTGGGATGGCATACGCGGAGCTGCGATTTGCCGAAGTCGCGAAGTTGCCTTGAGAGGAAACTTTGGGCGACTTCGGCAAAACAACCTGTGTCTCAAATGCACAAAAAAAATGCTTATGAGTAACAGCCTTAAAGGGGTGGCATTTGAAAGAGTTTGATTATCTCCAGCAACCCACATTTACATAAATTTAGCTGATATCACATTGAACAACTGCCCCACCCAAAATAATTTTTCTTGAAAAAGAACCAGTTTGCTAAATGTTCTCCACTCCGTACTTTCACAAGCATGTAGTTTAAGGTGAACAATGGGTAAAATCAATCACAGCATTCATTTGTTAGGCAGTCACAGTGACTATTATCACTGACCTGTTACTTCAGGCCAGTCTATCACTTCTTTAAAGAAGGAAACAGCCCTGGGTCCTTTCTGCAAACTGTGCTGACAATATTTTTTTCCCTGTATTTTTTTCAGGTATTACCTGTGCTACCCCGGGTGGGGCACATAAAACATACCTTCCAACTGTCCCGATTTTCGCGGTACAGTCCCGATTTTGATAGCTCAGGCCACAGTCCCAGATTCTTACTGAAACGTCCCTCATTTCCCTTTGATATCCTGCACTGAACCTGCACTGAACTCTAAAAAAGATACAAAGTTTCTCAAACTTAATTAAACAAGTAGCTTTTGGCAGTGAGCCAGAAACTCAACAAGCTACACATACTCTCAGATAAAACACATAAAACAAGACCCCAAAACCCCCATAACTGCCTTCAAACTTTAAATAACCTGCCAAATTTTGTAAAATGGGAGTGGTATTTAGGGGGTGTGGTCGCAATAATGGACATGGCTAAAAAAATTCCGCCATGCTACGTATGCCATTTCCTTTCGTCCCTCTGCATTTTTCAAATGTTGGGAGGTATGTAATAAAGCCTCTTTAGTCATTTCCTGGCATTTCTATGTTGCAGGGCAGCACTGATTGCATTTAAAACAGACTGTAATCAGGTCAGCCCTGCTAGCTGTATTTTTTTTTTTTAATTTTTCCCTTGAATTTTCAACTGATCTGGTCACCCAGTCCCAACCTGTTGTTCTGCAGTTCCTTTTACATTACATTACATTAACATTTATTTATAAAGCGCCAACATATTCCGCAGCGCTGTACAATATGTGGGTTACATACATTGGACATACAGAGTAACATATAAAGCAATCAGTAACCGATACTTTTACTCTCCTCCCCACCAGTATCCCCATATAGGCACTGGTGGCTGTACCTCACACTTTACATTTCCCTCTCCAACAACAACCCCATTCTCACAGCCCCTATGGCTGCATAAACCAATCCAGCCTTTCTATATTTGTTGGTTGATGTTTATTTCCCTATTAACAATATTGGCATCAAGCAACATTTTACTGTCCAGGCCTATTCAGTACAGGGCAGATGAGTACCCTGAGCACCCTGATCTTTATTAACTCACTGCAAGCTCTATAGGGCAGGGACCTTCTTCCTTCTATGTATCTTTATCAATGCTCGTCTTAACTTTGCAACTGTGTTTATCTACTGCGTTTATCAATTACCTTTGGTGTACTACGTATGTACGGCCATTGTGACCCACTGTGACATCGCTAAAACTGTGGTATTTTCCTGTGACAAATACCATAGCAACAAAATATTAAAGAAAATGCTTTCTTACTTTGCCAGTATTTAAAATGGCGACTTGCACTAAAAGCCACCGAATCACATGAAATGACAGTGAGATTCTGACAGGCCGAGAGCACAGCAGCAGTCAGGCTGTACGACTCTAATCAGGCGGCCCAAGGCGGACGTCCTGTTCAGGGAGGGTTGGTTGGGAGGGCACAAACAGGGGAAAGTAATACATCCTGCTTTCTAGAGTTCCTGCCTATCCGAATATCTGATCTGGAACTGTGGTATATGGAAAGGAGTAGCTGTCATAACGGAGTTGATTAATATAAGGTGATTATTTGAACAGCGTGTGTCCTAGTAAAGCAGCAGTTCGAAGAGCAGCATGGATAAGTTGCGAAGAGTCCTGAGCGGCCATGAGGATGAAGAGCAGGGGCTGACCACTCAGGTACTATGCTCAGGAACTAGCTATGCTGGTGCCATACTCAGTGTACCACACAGCTGCAGTAAAACTCACTTCTAGGTTTGAATTTTTTTAAATGTGCTCTGTTGCCTAGTGTACGTTTGGTTAGGAAGAACCCCACAGATATCATACTTGAATGAATTATAACTGGAGGTGATATTGTTACATATACTGTAAATTCTCTAACTTACATACCTAAGTGCTTTTTTTAAAGAATGTATTACTTTTACATTATGCCTCATATTCTGAGTATCATTTTTTGCCTACATTTTCTGTAAGTAATTAACACTAATCAGAATATTTTAGGTGCTGGGATAACTACCCTATACACCCTTTGAAAGGGAAATCTGCTGACAACTGAAAACTTGATGCAATCATGGCTCCTACTGCAGATAGATGCATTGGACATTATATAGTGAACGAAGTACCACCTTTTGGATAACATATGGATATCAATGAGAAATTCCATGAATGTATAAAAGCACAAGGCTGAAGGCCAAGTGCTTTTATACAGGTTATGGAACTTTGAGGTCACTTCTAATATCCTCATATTTTACAAAAGAGGGTACTTTATTATAAAACACACATTTCAGTAAGTCATGTGACAGAAATGACATCACTAAGCACTGATTATAATTGATGACATCACTAAGCACTATCACACTGGATTTGTGTTGAAAAAGTTTCCAGAGGGGATTTATTATCTCACATGGCATGTAGGCAGTGTTTCTGGCCACTGGCGCAGGACCCCTTTTCAAAAGGCATGTTTCTGAAAAGGTATTTACCCTCAGACTGCATGCACCATAAGGAATGGACATTCAGTATTTTATTATCATAGAATGTCAACTACTATGTCCCCCCAACAATCGCATTCACACAAGAGCCCATTCCAGTGCATGGTTAATAAATAGGAATGTTACTAAATGCACTTTGGAACGAGACACAGTTCATACAGACAACTTGTTTACAAAATGCCCAGGATGTTTGCTGTTCCAAATTTGAATCTTCATTGATCAAAGATACTGATTTTTCTTTAAAACAAATTCTGTTTATCAGTCCCAGTTAATTTCGCAGTAACATTTTTTCAGTTCAGGGTTTATGACAGGCATCAGTTTTTTTATTTGTAGGGGCTGTTTATGCCTGTAAACATGACCACATTTCAGATCTATAAAAATTGTTTGTTTTTAACATAATAGAAGTCTCAGGTGCAGACACAAGAGAGCCCATTTCACCTCTAGGAAGGTAGTGTGCAACAAACTGGTGTAACTGGACATCATTCATATGCGTACGTTATGTGGCAGAGGCCTCCAGCCACAAAGCAGCCTGTCCTTGCCACCTGTTTTATGGTAGGCCTGCGCCTCTGCATATTGCACTGCACTTTTTTTTTTTTTAATGTTTTAAAACATTTGCTAGCTACTCACCGTATCCCACTACTGTATAAAGATGCAAAGTAAGATAAGTCAGGAAAGTGGACCTTCAAGTTCTACTTTGTATATCCATCTCTTTCTTGTTTTTATAGAATTAATTGTATTGGCTGCTATTGCATTTATAATTTGTATTTTTTGCACTAGTGGTAAGGATGTTTTTTAATCACTGTGTATTTTAGATGTACTTTCACTGATAATGAAAGCACTCAAGATGTCATATTTCCATTTAACACCCCTGAACACCAATTGCCAGATAAGAAATTAATGCTTTATGTATAAATTCTAGTGAATCGTTGCAGATTAATAATTTTTTAATAATAATTTTTTAATAATTTTTTTTCAGATTTATGTCAGTACTGATATAAATACAGATCTACATTATTATTACTGTTATTGTACTCTCTGGTAGTTATTTAGGTACATATTCATACTTCCTGTAAAAAAAAAAGTTTGGGCACATAAAACACCACCTTCACCCCAATAATTAAATAACTTAGGCACCTTGTGCAGACCTGTTAACTATGGGCCTCATCAAGTCATCAGTAACCTCATGTGGCCCATTGCCAGTGGGAATTTTCTTCCCATCCAGTGAACATTTGAATGATCACAGTTTTGACATCAACCAAGCAGCTGGTCTGTTTTACCCAACAGGCTGTCAGCTGAGTCAATAGTGCCTGAGATGGCATCCAGTCAGTGTCTGACCTTGTTTGGGCCTCTTTTATATCTTTGAAATATTTGTTGACTCAGTGTAATAGAATATCCTGAGGCTTTATATCTGTGTCTAGGCCAGGGATCCATAATTTTTGCTAGATTTGGGTTCAGACACTCCGTATGGTTTTGATAATGACAGAACCCTAAAAGTCATGCCACTTTAAAGCTCAAATGTGCATATGAAAATTAGGGCTCAGATTTAGCTAAATCTTTTTGGATGATTCTGTACTTGGCCAAATCCAGTCCAGCAGTTGTACAAGAAGATCTGAAAGAAAGTAAAGCTTGGCCATACATATACTGATAATATAAATTTGTGCTATTTCAGGGCCGTATATGGCTGCCTTTAGGGAGAATTTTTCTGCTGATGCTCCCCTTTCCCTGAGATGAGGTATCAGCACATGAAATTATCACAGTGGACAGGCTTATGGCGATTTAAAGGGGACATATAGGATAAATTGGAAAACCCTAATTTTGTAGGCAATTATGAATAATATAAGGTGCTGGTTTCACTTTGTGCTAAAAATTAATCCTATCTGTAAAAATGGCCCCTTTATTGGAGCTCCCTATAGACCCTATCACTTCTCTGTCCGAGTTTGAAATGGAGAGTGGGCGTGCCCTAACGGTCCCTGCCAGAAGCACAGTAGGAGGGGGAGAGCCAATCACAGCCCTGCAATCACACAAGCAAAGACATGCTTCAGTTCCCTATCAGGTCAGCCTAGCTGCTGATTGGTTCCTATCTTATAGTGCAGTGTACGGAGGGCCGCCGGCTCCCCAGCTCATCCAGAGAATTCAGCCAGCAGGAAGTGGGCGGGGCTAGTGGGGTTTTGGTGGAATTTCTCAATAAATCAGTCTGAAATACAACTTTTTTAAGCACATTCCTTCTATATCTAGAGGGGTATAATTCTCTGTAATATTTTTTTTTTCTTCCCAGTGTTATTGGCTCTTTAATGCATACAAAGACAAAAACAAAACCAGCAAGGAGCCGTTAATGTGGTTAAATTTAATATTTGTTAATCCAGTTAAAAAAAGATATTATTGTGGTGTATATACAACATCCTTTCTGTTGTTGCTGTCAATATAACTGATCAAGCCAACACAGTCTTATAACCCCTGTGGTCTTCTTTATGATACTTATGGCATTCCCTGTCAACTGATAATTCCTGTTCTTTTGAATTTGAAATGTGTTTTCCTATGCACACGCTGAAGAGCAGTGTCAGATGGAGATTGATCAGGAACTCCAAAATGTGAATTGTACCAAAGCTCTTAGGCATGGATGTACCCTTATTTTATTTAGTAAAAAAAGCTGTACATACTGCTCTTGCCCTTAAAATTAGAGTGTTGAAAAGTAGCAGTAATTTCACTAAAGTGGGGAAGGCCGCTGTTAAATTTACCCACGTACCTATGTAGGCAGTGCTATTCTGAGACAGTTTGCACTTAGTCTTCATTTTTTTTTGTTTTTTGTAATTACTTAAAGGGGATGTTTATCTTCAGACAATAGTCCAAATTTGAGCAGCCCCTGTCAGAAAAAAACATTTTTTGAAAATGATCTTTATTATTTAAAATAATAAGGATCAGGGCTGTTAAAACTCTCACCGATTTGCTCTCTGCTATCTCTGTAGGGGATTTTTTGGATTTATGATTTATCAGGCTGCCAAATAAAAAAAATTCACACTGAACTGGTTCTGTCCATGCATTCCCTCTCCTTCATTTGCATTTCATCGATCCGATTGGCTGAATCTTGCCAGCCAATGGTATCAAATATATGCAAATGAAGTAGGAGAGGGAAGGCATGCGCAGAATCAGTTCAGTTCTGTTTGGGCAAAAGGCAAGTTAGTGTATGTGATCCCTTCCAAAAAGAGAGGAGAGTTTTAGCAGTGCAGATCCTGTTCTGTAGCTTCAAAACCAAACATTTTAAATAATAAAGATGAATTACAAAAATTCATCTGACAGGGGCTCTTCAAATTGAGACGATTGTCTGAAGGTGAACATCCCCTTTAAATTTTTGCTTAGGAGTTCTCCAGTTTGGAATTTTATCAGGTGTCTGGTTTTGGGGTTGAGTTTACCCTATCACTCAGTCAGTGGTTCAGCTGAATAGGAGAGGGCCTTAAAGGAACAGTAACATCAAAAAATTAAAGTGTTTTAAAGTAATTAAAATATAATGTGCTGTTGCTCTGCAAAAAACTGGTGTTTTTGCGACAGAAAAGCTACTATATAAATAAGCTGCTGTGTAGCCATGGGGGCAGCCATTCAAGCTGGAAAAAAGGAGAAAAGGCACAGGTTACATAGCAGATAACTAGTAGATAAGCCCTATATAATGAGGGTTTGTCTGTTATCTGCTAAGTAACCTGTGCCTTTTCTCCTTTGAATGGCTGCCCCCATGGCTACACAGCAGCTTACTTATATAAACTATAGTAGTCTTTCTGAGGCAAACACACCAGTTGTAGCAATGCAGGGCAACAGTGCATTATATTGTAATTACTTTTATACACTTTCATTTTTTGGTGTTACTGTTCCTTTAAGAAAGATAAGAAATAAAGTGCAACAGTAAAATTGTAGCTTCACAAAGCGATTGTTTTTTTGGCTTTATAATCAGCAAACCCAGTTTAAAGGCTGGAAATTGGCAAAAGCAGAAGGCAGAATATTAAAAACCTTTAAGTTAAATAGTGATTAGAAAAGTTGCTAAGAATGGGACATTCTATAACAGTTACATGAATCTAGAACATACTAAAAAGATTCCTTTAATCTAATTGGATACTGACATGCTGCTGATAATGGAGTGTTTTTTTTTCTTTACAAATTGTGCTAAATGCTGATGCGTTAGCATGTATTGTAACACATTTGGCATTTAGCACAACTAAGGAATTTTAGTTATTGTGCAAAAATCCATCAGTCAGTCAGTTAGTAAAGCTAAAGTTTCAACAATGAGTTTGTGTGTCTTATTCAGTGGAACATTGTAGGATGTATAATATTACTTGTAAAACAGGTTTGGGACCTGTTTTCCTGAATACTTGGAACCTGGAGTTTTCCGGATAAGGGGTCTTTCCATAATTTGGATTTTCATACTTAGTCAACTAAAAAATAATGTAATATTTTAAACCCAATAGGATTGTTTTGTCTCTAATAAGGATTAATTATATCTTAGCTGGGATCAAGTACAAGGTATGGTTTTATTATTAGAGAGAAAAAGGAAAATGTTTGTAAAAATTGTAATTAATTAAAAGGGAGTCTATGGGTGATGCCCTTTCGCATAATTCGGAGCTTTCTGGATAACAGGTTTCTGGATAATGGATCCCATACCCATACTAAAAAACATATACTATTTGCTATTTTATTTGTGGAAATTGATTCTCTGTAGTGAATTTATTTTTATTGCTTTGATATGCTTACCGAAGTATATATAAACGGCTACAGAAAAGGTAAAGTACAGATTCTTTATTTGGGAATTGTTGTGCAACCATTTATTTTCCATTTTAAATCAGGTTTGCACCTAATCCATGCTTTAAATAAACAAACCCTAATGCTGCTTTGAAAGGTTCACTGCAATTCCAAAGCCTATGAGATCTAGGCCACTTTGGAATATATTCCTATAAACCCATTTGCAATGGCATGGAATTGTAAGAAGAAGAAATCTAACAGAAGATGAGAACAACTGGCCAATCTTAGTTACACAGTCCATATAAATGCTGCTAACCTTCGGAATGCAGTAAAGAATTGTTGTACCGCCTTGTGATTTGTCCTATTCTGACACTATATACCAGTGTTTTTCAACCTTTTTTGGGCAAAGGCACACTTGTTTCATGAAAAAAATCACGAGGCACACCACCATTAGAAAATGTTAAAAAATTTAACTCTGTGCCCAGCAGCAGTGCCCCCCTAGTACATTGGTGCCAAGAGCAGTGCCCCCCTAGTACATTGGTGCCCAGCAGCAGTGCCCCCTAGTACATTGGTGCCAAGAGCAGTGCCCCCCTAGTACATTGGTGCCCAGCATCAGTGCCCCCCTAGTACATTGGTGCCAAGAGCAGTGCCCCCCTAGTACATTGGTGCCCTGCCTACGGCACACCAGGCAACATCTCGCGGCACACTAGTGTGCCGCGGAACAGTGGTTGAAAAACGCTGCTATATACAAATACGCTTTTCATCTGAAGCCTGGATTCAGTGCATTCCTTCTCCGAAGTGATTTTTTGTATTGTGTTCTGTATATCATGACCGATTCATTGCCATATTAATCTATGTGCAGTTTTTTTTTTTGTTTTGCATGCGCTACAAGTGTGCTTGTAGTTTATGTGCTTAGTAAAACATGTTTGTTCTTTCCAAAGGTTTTGGATTCTTCATCCCTAAGTTTTGGCACACGAGTAAAGTGGTTTGCAATATGCTTTGTTTGCGGAATAGCATGCTCTATTCTTGTGAGTATATTCCTACACCTCTCTGAAACTGCTTGTACTGTATCTTTCATGTTATGTCCATTCCCAGAGCTCAAATTAACGATAAGGTATATATTTAATGAAAGCATAACGCTAAATGCATTTTTTTCTGCAATATTTTACTATATCTGTCACATTGATAGATATTAACATACATTATTAAAGTGCCAACATATTTCACAGCGCTGTACAATTAAAGGATGTATACATTGAACATACAAATTATATACGAAAAACCACAATTGATACATGAAGTAAAGTGGGCCCCGCCGAAAATGCTAACACTCTAAAAATGCAAAGTCTTTTATGGGTAACAGTTATGGATTTTGAAAAAAAAAATTAGTTATATAAATAAGAGAAGTAGAATTGAACAACTAGTATTTTTTTCTTTAATACAGGGCACTGCATTTCTCTTTATACCGGCAGCTGGTAAAAAACTTTTTGCAGTATTCTACACTCTAGGAAATGTTGCTGCTCTTGCTAGGTAAGCACATCTTTATCATTGCCATGATTAAAAGCACAGTAAATCACAAATAAATTAATTTTGATGGCACAAATTGTAATACTGTAACCAAGCTTATAATTTTGAGTGCTTGTGGACAGAAGCATTTACAACAGTCATTAATTTTCTAGTATATTTGTAAATTACCTCTATATGTAATTAATTGGTTGTTTCGATGGACAATTAGCTGGAGAGTTAAGCTGCCTAAAAAAGAGATAACAAAATGGTAAGAATCAGGTGCAAGGGTAGCAACCGAGAAACTTCTCTCATATCTGCAGAGGGTTTTAGCACTTTATCATCATCATTCCTCATTTATATGGCCACTAGGTTATAAGTAATATTACAGTATAATTAAAGGACTTTTGTGCAAAAGTAATTTATATACCCACCCCTGCTACCTGCAGTTGTTCACTGCCTCTAATCTGCACAGGGGGCCAGAGAGGAGGTAGCAGAGGTATGTGCCTAGGGTCGTAGCGCTCCTGCCTCATGCTGTTGTGCTCTAGACATATGCCTCTTCTGCCTACCCCTAGTTCTGGCTCTGAAACTTTATATGGCCAAAAATATCCAGGCAACTCATTCTAAATCAGACTACTCTGGAAGCACAAAACTATTTATTAGAAGCATGGGCTTTTTTTGAGTTTTTTTGAGTCTGACGTCATGTATAATAGGTTGCAAACTCATTATCCAGAAAGCTCCAAAATCTATCTCTTTGTTTCTTTTTAGTAAATAATTCTTATTTTACTTTTAATGGTTTTCCTTTCTAATCTGTATGCAAACTAAGCAGCACAAATCCATATTGGTGATAAAGTAATCCTATTCTTTTTGTATTTTTTTTCATGTTTTAAATATTTTGTAGTAGACAAGCGGATCTACTAATAGCAGATTATGGTGTAGAGTATGCATCTTTGTACCAAAATCTGATCTGTGATTGCTCACAGGCTAATTCCTTGTCATGCATGTAAGCAGCACTCTCATCTGTCAGTTCTCTTGGATCTGTACTTATGTATTGTGTTCTTTGGGGAATAAGGGGCTGCAAAGTTTATGGATGGTTTAAATTCCCCTTAAGATTTTCTTGAGGGTAATGTTAATCAGTATACACAGAAATATTTATTTGTGTTGTGCTTGAAGCAGTACCTGCTGTTTGAAGCCTAAATCTAGTTCAAGCACAGCTGTAAAATATTAATTAAAATATTAAACATTTTTTCTTCAGCACTTGTTTTCTTATGGGACCAGTAAAGCAACTGAAAAAGATGTTTGCACCAACAAGACTGATCGCCACTTTAGTCATGCTGGTTTGTATATCCTGTACTCTCCCCCCATTCAAAGTTTTGCATAAGCCTTAGATCCTTATCTGTTGGAATGACCCCCACCCCCTGTCTTGCCATACATGTGCTGAATGTTGTACAGTATGGGCAAAATGTGCCAAACATATATATATATAAATATGAGCATGCATGGCTTTCCATGTAGAGCACACTTTGAATTGACCCTTCTCTACTGGCCACAAGGTTAAAGGACTTGAAGGAATAGCAGAAATGTTGCTGTATCTACATACTAAACTAAACTACAATTAAGTAATCCACAAAGGGGTACCTTTTTTCGCCATTTAAAGCACCCTAGTGCTGGGCAGCTCAAGGCTTGAGGTTTAGCGTGCTTCAAATACACATTTAAGAAGCTGGGGTCATTTTATTATAATTAAAGAAAGATTTGGGGTTTACTGTTATTGTAAATAGAACAATTATGCATCTGTCCTCCATAGCAAGTTTGCTTTTCAAAGCTAATGCTGGCGTAAGCCACCACTACTGACTGCATCATCAGCACATGACTAGGAAGGTAAGCATAAGGAATAATTGTAGCCAGCTGCGATTCCACATAGCTACTACCACATAGCATCACCAATATTGCTAAGGAACTGCTTCCAGCAGTAAATTAATGTCACTTGGTCTTATAAGGCAGGCAAGTTCAGTGTACAAAAAAAAATGGCGGCCTGTGCCTGATTTTTGCACATTGTCTGACTGTTTGCTCATAAATGGCTGCTTATATGTCTCTTTTAACATTAATGTTTGTCAGCTGTCTAAACTGTTTTAAATTATAATTTGGTTTTCCCTTACAGCTTTGTCTTATCTGTACATTGTGTGCTGTATTTTGGGTGAGTAAAACATTTTTTAATGATTCAAAATGTGTAGCTCTAATAACAGTCTCTGGCCCATTGGAACAAAATGATTCTTTGGAGTAATCTCTCCATGTAATTGTTATGCTTCATATTCACATTGATAATAAAATTTGTATGTGGCTTTCTCTCCCCTTAATAGCATTTTATCAATATACATGCATTACCGAAAATAAATAGCTTGGGAACTCACAAATTCCACAAAAACTTTATTTAGACAACTTTCAGATGCAGGGAATCACCTTCTCAGTCCTCCTAAGCATGTCATCACACATAGTTTGGGCGCTGCCTACTTCAAGTGCTGTCTCTATGCCTCTTCAGTCATATATATTTCTTTTCATTGGACCGCATCAGTGCTTGAAGCAGGCAGTGCCAAAACTGTGTGACAAGGGACGTGCCTAGGATAACTCAGAGAGGGTGTTAGCAATCCCCTGCATCGGAAAGATCATTGAAAAAGATTATTGCAATTCATTGGATATTTGTCAATATTTCCTAAGCCATTTATTTTTGGTAATGCATGTATATTGGAAAAACACTTGTTTAGTAGAGAGAAAGCCACATACAAATGTTATTATCTAGGTAAACCACCCCTTTAATATGAGACAGTGGGGAAGAAGTGTTTGCTTTTATACAGCACCCATTCTGCTCATTGGGTTACTATAAAGAGTGTCATTTTTAAACTTATTCTTTTATCCCCATAGTTAAGATTGTTTGATTACAAGCCAGATTTAGGGGCACATTTACTAACCCACGAACGGGCCGAATGCGTCCGATTGCGTTTTTTTCGTAATGATCGGTAATTTTGCGATTTTTTCGGCGTCTTTACGATTTTTGCGTAAAAACGCGAGTTTTTCGGCGTCTTTACGTTTTTTGCGTAAAAACGCGAGTTTTTCGGCGTCTTTACGATTTTTGCGTAAAAACGCGAGTTTTTCGGCGTCTTTACGATTTTTGCGTAAAAACGCGAGTTTTTCGGCGTCTTTACGTTTTTGCGTAAAAACGCGAGTTTTTCATAGCCATTACGAAAGTTGCGCAAAGTCGCGATGTTTTCGTAGCGTTAGAACTTGCGCGAAACGTCGCGCCTTTTAAGTTTTACCGCTACGAAAAAGGAGCGACTTTGCGCGCAAGTGTTAACGCTACGAAAAAATCGCGGCTTTGCGCAACTTTCGTAATGGCTACGAAAAACTTGCGTTTTTACGCAAAAATCATAAAGACGCCGAAAAAAACGCAAAAAATACGAAAAAGTCGCAAAATGTTCGTTTCCAATCGGAATTTTTCCAATTCGGATTCGAAATCGTGTCTTAGTAAATCAGCCCCTTAGTGAGGTCACATAGCTTTCTCCCTCCCCTTGAGCTGTTTCTTCTGTGGCAGACTACACGATATAAAAAATGCAAGTGAGTTAAGAAGTGCTACTGCATTTGCCCCTACCATTCTGTTCCATTTGCATATCATTAATACAGTTGGCTGCTGCGAGTCAGCCAATTGGAACAACGATATACAAAGGGAGCTGAAAAAGGATGCTAGAAGAGAACAACTTTCTGTATGCTTAATATACACAGATGAGGAGAGCACCAATAGCAGAATTCCTGCTTATAAAAGGCTTTATTTTTGACTACAAACAGGACATGTTTCGGGCTCCTTCGAACCCCTTTTTACACTTTAAAAAGGGGTTCGAAGGAGCCCGAAACATGTCCTGTTTGTAGTTGAAAATAAAGCCTTTTATAAGCAGGAATTCTGTGCTTGGCGCTCTCTTCATCTGTAATATTGTGCTATTTGGCTTGCTGTTAGCCTTTTGGAAGATTGATGCATCTGGTCTGGCTGAGCGCTCAAACCGATTCTGAACTTTCTGTGTGTGTGATGTCTGCTTTACCGGTATGTATCTTGTAACGGATTATTTTAAGGAATGCTTTTAGTGACCCAAGCTATTTTTATTCCAACACTTGTCCAAAGGTGAACTTCCCCTTTAAATCCAAAGTTAGGTAAACCTAAACTGATTATGCTTTTTTGTTTTTCTTTTAGTGGCAGAAGAATGGCCTGGCAATCATATTTTGTATTTTACAGTTCATTGCAATGACATGGTAAGTCCTTAAAGGGGAACTATGTGCTTTCAAAAAATATGTTTTTGCCTATTTGCTAAGACTCTTTGACTTGTCAATTTTTAGGATATAAATTATATTATTAAATATTTCCGCTTTACATCTTTTACCTTGAGCCAACACATTGTAATGTTCCACAAACATTGATAGCAATGAGCAAGACAAGAAAGGAGAGGTATCCTACAAAAAGACATGCTTCTGTCCATTCACTGGCTGATGTAACCAGCCCTTGGTTTGTGTGTAAGCAGATCTTACAAGTTGGGAGAAGGATTTACAAGTAAAATACTTAAATTTCTAGTGGCTCATTTGGATATAATTCATTGTCACATTTTAGAAAATATATTTTTCACAAGTCTTTATCTGAAAAAGTGATTTAAATGTGGGAAGTTATACAGCATACATGTTTATGAAGATCTGCAATGTTACAGGGTATAGATTTGCTATTAAGCAAAAAGTGGAGGTTTAGATTTCATGCTCATTGTCATTATTTAACCGTTCTTGCAACCAAAGGCTCTCTATGCAGTAATATTAGTAGTATATTATAATGATTGTTTCACGGAAAGGATAGTTAATCTTGTGGGGCTGGGTATATATTAAAGCTGGACATAACACTGGCTGATCCTGTACAACAGTGCTGTCCAACTTCTGCAGTGCCGAGGGCTGGAATTTCTCATACATGGTGGAGGGCTGCTAATGGAAGGCAGTTTTGACCACTCCCCTTTTTAAACCACACCTATTTTATCACAATGGTGGTGGTGCAGTAAAAACCCAAATGCTTGGTCCTCACCGAGGGGATATCAACCATAATTTATATGTGAAAGAATTATATTATGTCATATTAAGACATACCCTTAAATCCATATGCCTCCCCCTCCCCTGTGGATAGTGCAACAACCCCAGCACATAATTACACACCTTAGGGACTTAATGGCTATTTCCAACTGCTAACAAACTCCCAGAATAAACCCCTGCCAGGTTCACCTCCCACAGGAAGCATAGGGCAGGCAGAGTATGGCACACACAGGCAGCACTCTGCCTGCCCTATGCTGCCTGTGTGTGTATTTTTAAACAATACAGGGGGATTACAGCCTGAATCTGAGGTGAGAACCATGCAGGGGGCCAGTTAATCTCAGTACTGATACCATTTAAAGGAGAAGGAAAAGCTAAGTCACTTGGGGGTGCCAGGATGTTAGGCACCCCCAGGTGACTTAAATCTCTTACCTTTTACCCCGGGCTGGTGCCCCTGTTAGGAGAGAACAGCACCAGCCCGGGGTAGCTGCGAGCGCTTCCTTCTTCCTGTTAACAAGAAAGTCGGCTTTTCACTCTACTGCGTGTGCGCCGGCCCAGGGACTTTGCCTGCAGAAGAAAGAGGAAGGAGGAAGCACTCGCTCAAGGTACCCAGAGCTGGTGCAGTTTTCTTCGAACAGGGGCACCAGCCCGGGGTACAAGGTAAGCGATTAAAGTCACTTGGGGGTGCCAAACATTTTGGCACCCCCAAGTAACTTAGCCTTTCCTTCTCCTTTAAAGCTTACTCAAAAGTAAGCCATCAAAGCAGCCAGACAGGTGGGGGGTCGCGGGCCGCAGTTGGACAGCACTGCTGTTCAATGATCGGCTTGCAGCTGGACAGATTCCGTAAAAGTGACCATCAAATGTGACCATCAACATGATCAAATCTGGCTAGCTTCACAAACCTTGTGAGTTAAACTGGCCAAATATCCTTGCATTTGGCAATCACACCAAAAAATCTAATCTTTCTATGGCAGTCTCAACAAACATGGACTCTTGATGGAGAATAAAATTAGTAGTTGTTATGAATTATAGGATTAATTGTAGCAAGCTTAGTTAATCTGCAACATCAGATGTGGAATTGACTTTAGCCATACACAGACCAACAATGCACAGTATCTATTCAGTCTAACCTGTGGATCACATGAATACTTTATGAAGGGTCATATATAGCATTAATGCATTTTTGTTGATCCGCTAGTTTAGGCCAACAGTCTGAACTGATGGAAGATTTAAACTATGAGGTTAGACTGTCGAGGTTGAGGTTGTTTTCTCTGGAAAAGAGGCGCTTGCGAGGGGACATGATTACTCTGTACAAGTACATTAGAGCGGATTATAGGCAGATGGGGGATGTTCTTTTTTCCCATAAAAACAATCAACGCACCAGAGGTCACCCCTTTAGATTAGAGGAACGGAGCTTCCATTTGAAGCAGCGTAGGTAGTTTTTCACGGTGAGGGTAGTGAGGTTGTGGAATGCCCTTCCTAGAGATGTGGTAATGGCAGATTCTGTTTATGCCTTTAAGAGGGGCCTAGATGAGTTCTTGAACAATCAGAATATCCAAGGCTATTGTGATACTAATATCTACAGTTAGTACTAGTGGTTGTATTTATAGTTTATGTATGTGAGTGTATAGATTAGTAGGTGTGGGTTAGGTGTGCTGGGTTTACTTGGATGGGTTGAACTTGATGGACACTGGTCTTTTTTTAACCCTATGTAACTATGTAATACTAACTATGTAATGCTGAGCCAGGGACTTATCTAGTTGGCAAATTTGAGTTTTTCAAACTATGATCCGGACTAGACCGTTCCATATAACTTTTATCATTGTAATCTATAAACTAGTTAACATGTTTTTGAACTTGATTAACATATGGTTACCTCATCTTTTATATAAATGTATATAATGCCACTGGGACCTTTCCTTCCCTGTATGAGATGCATATTTTAAAAACACTACCGCTCCTTGTACAGGTATGGGACCTGTTATCCAGAATGCTCGGGACTTGGGGGTTTCCGGATAAGGGATCTTTCTGTAATTTGGATCTCCATAACTTCTGCTAAAAATCATTTTAATACTGAATAAACCCAGTAGGCTTGTTTTTCCTCCAATAAGGTTTAATTATACCTTAGTTGGGATCAGGTAAAATGTTCTGTTTTAATATTACAGAGAAAAAGGAAATCATTTTTAAAAATTAGAATTATTTGCTTATAATGGAATCTATGGGAGATGGCCTTTCCGTAATTCAGAACTTTCTGGATAAGGGGTTTCCGGATAAGGGATCCCATACCTTTATTTCTTTCACCTGTATTCAGTATCACTGATTTAATTAATTTGAAGGGGGTAATAAATGTACAGCCATAATTTTGGTCACTTTAATTTTTATTCTACAGCATTAGCTTGAAATGTATTCTTTTGTTCATTAAGACCAGCTTAACTTGCACAAAGCTACATTGCCAGACTCTTGAAGCGATTTTCCTTTGTATCACAATTTAATTTTTTTTTTCTCCCCCAGGTATAGCCTTTCATATATACCCTTTGCAAGGTAAGTTATATGTAAATGTAACAATTCAAAAACGTTATTAATCAAGTTTGTCCTAGTTATGTAATCTAGTGCTGCCAGTTATACATTTGTTGTCATTATTCATATTACCCAAGCTCCAGTGTCAGATTGGCCTGGTCCCAGAAAAGTAATTGTTAAATTAACCATTTCTTATTAAACGAAAAAGAAAAAAGTATAAATCCCAAGAACTTAAGTCGATATAGGCATGCACTACACTATTATAAACTCATATACCACTCTAGGTTTGTAAAAAAATATATAAATTTATATAAATTATTTTTTTGCTAATCTAGAGTGGTATGAGTTTATAATTGTGTTTAGTTTAACTATATTTTATTGCCAACGTAAACCTGTACAACCTATATTTATATGTAAGCGCTCCCTTTCACAGTGGGCCCTAGGAAGCACTGACTAGATCAGTTAAAACACTCTTGTTTACGTTCTGTAGGCTACTTTACTGGGTAATGCTGCCTAAGTCCCTTTAAACCAGTTTTTTTATTGTCTCTTTATTATTGTTTGTATTAATTTGTTTTTTCCCATTGTTCCTTACAGGGACGCTGTTATAAAATGTTTTACGGGCTGCCTGAATTAGGTAGAGACCAAGATCATTTCTGCAAAAATTCAGGGACTGATCATTCTGTTGTTGATATCTGGTGAATTTACTTTTTTTTTTTTTTTTGCGCATTAAATGACAAAAATGTTACTAAATATTTGTATTGTACATAAGCTTAACAGTTTTGTACCTGCACCATTGTATTTTCCTAATCAGAGCTTCTTAAAGGTCAACAAGAATGATTTTTATTATTTTTTATAAGAAATGAGTACATATTTAATATGTGCAGTAATTAAGGTATTTGCACTGTAACACAGGAATTTTTTTTTTTTTAACAAACGCCATCACTCCGCGAATATAAATCTTATATTTGTTCTTCTTTGCCATGTAAATATATATATAATCTAAAATATATATAGATGTGTGTGCTTTTTGTGGTATATTAAAATATACTATAAAGAATGAAAAGTCCCGATTATTCTAATAAAAGAAAAATGGAGAAAGAGCACAAAGATCAGAAAAGGGAGGCTAATAGTGCTTAGAGTCAAGAGAGCGGTTTGAGAAGGCATGAATATCAGGTGAGGAGCAAGTACAAGGAAGAAATTGTACAGAGCTGGGTGTAGGAGTAATATGATCTGACATCCGGGATGATGGTGGGGGAGTTGCAAGACAGGAGCAGGAGAGAGCAAATCCCTTTTAGAATGTAAGCTCTTGCGAGCAGGGCCCTTCCTCTAGTGTCTCCGATCCTCATCCAATGTAACTGCAAACCATTTTTGTGTATTGTTTATATGTACATGTTAACTGTTCTGTCTTTTGTACCCCTCTATTCTGTAAAGCGCTGCATAAATTGATGGTGCTATATAAATAATAATTTATCAGTCAGTAGGAGTGGGGAGAGGAATCACACCTTAGGAAAAAGTGTATAAAAGAAGACTAATCATGGATGTTTAAGGAAACTTGTGAGGACAAGGACACTGGAAGACGTGAGATAAGGGGAAGGGCACAGGGATTGGGAAATGAGTGAGTGGGGGGGGGGGGGTAGAGGCCATATTATGTAGAGCTGCCCGTTTTTCACAAAAGTTTTGCCTCTTACCAGGATTGTGTTGATTAAATAATACCATTTTTTCCACAAAAGTATTGTCTCCATCCAAGCTGTCAATCAAAAATTGTGCTTAACATAATGTAGGTGGCTTTACTTTAGTTATTGCTGTACAATAGATAATACTCCTTTAATTCAGATGTGGTAATTATGTACTAATCTATTTAAAAGTCTGGCACAACGATGAGATGGCACAACGATGAGACAGGTCAACAAAAGTGAACATTAATAAATATGTTCATACAAACATTTATTTAAACATGCTCAAGTAAATGATCATAAAATTCTCTATTTAGTAACTGTTATAAAATAGCTATAAATAAAACATACTCATACACTATTCACTAGATTAGTATCCCAATACATGCAGGGGCAGTAACAGCACAAAACAGAAACATATGAACTTATTGTTACAATGAAAATTCAATTAAGAAATTAAACAAACTTGCAAATTGATTTGGCCTAAATATTTATCTAAAGGGGATCTCCACCCAAATTTCAGAAAAGCAATCTTTAGCACCTGCAAATCATTTCAGCATGTGGGTTAGGACAAAGGTTTTCAGCTAGATACAAAGAACAGAAATTATTGTTGTTTAAAATAATATTAAACCATTACTGTTCAAAACGTATTTCCTTAGAAAACAAAAATAAGTGCATGAAGGACCACCCTATGTGACTTCACTGAGATGTAAAGAATTTAATAGGAATGAAAAGAAAAGCATTAAAAGGTCTTAAAGAAGTATCGCTCCCCTCAGACTTGTAATTTTAAGTGTTGCAAAACAGCAAACAGCACAAAATACTAAGTGAGGAAGATATGCATGGCTTATCTCAAACAAGTTGTCAGTGGCTGACACAGGATATGGTACTTGTAAAATAGTAAATGAGGAACTGTTTGCTTCTTGTGCAAATTATAATTCCTCAATTTTTTGAATGTAAATTTTTATATAGTGCTAACTATGTGTTCAGCAATGTATGCAGAATAAACAATAGAACAAACAGGGTGTCAATACAATATTAAAATAAAAAAATAGTAGCGTCTCATTAAAGATTAAGATCCAAGTGTCAAAGAGAAAAGAGGTCCCTACCCTATAGAGCTTGCAATCAAAGCGGGAGGGTAACTTACAGACACAAATAGGAGGATATTAAGTGCTGCAGGTTACAGTGGTTGGCACTAGTGCCAGTTCCCTATGTGAGTGTTCCAAGAAGTGGTCTTTAAAGAAACAATAATACCAAAATATGAAAATTATATAAATGACATTATTATGAACTCTCTACACTAAATTAAAAACATGGTGCCTGGTTTCCACTACGCAGCTTTACGTCCAAACTGGCTGCTGCACTAATTTTTTGTAGTCATCGGTGGGTTTCTTTAGCTTCTTGAAATAGTCATCCATTTTCTTCTGGAGTTTGCCCAGAATCTGCAGGGAAAATAGAAGAGAGAATATTTTAGTTGCTGCTGTCAAATTCATGTGTGGAATAAATAGCTAGAAGTTCTATATTAGAGGGAAACCAATGTTTACAGGGTACATCACCTTTTCCTGCATAGGGAAACCAATGGGATTCTGGGAGCAGTCACAGCCCATTCAGCATCTAGTCTATAGCATCTTATCTCCTACAGCTTATAAGGTAACCAGATAAAACACCCTGAATATGAATGACAGGGGTCCACTAAATAGTCTGATGCCCAATATGCATAGGTTTACCTACCGTAATTATGTGGCATGTAGGGGCCCCAAAATGAAAATAACCCTATATGCTCTGTCATTTCAGCCCCTACAAAATCAACTCATCTATACAATTTTTGGGGTAAAGCTACAAAAAATTAAGTTCACCCCAGCAAACCATATATTTTTGTAAAGTACACATTCCTCTTAATCCAGAATGGGAATCTACACACGTCTTTCTGCTCCAAAGTACCAACCTGCAATTAGCGGTTTCTATTACTTTTCTTTAAAAACCCTAAAAATCACCATAAATATGAACGCCAGAGGTCTACTGAATGGTTTGATGCCCAATATACATAGATATAAGTATGCAGCATGTATGGACCCCAAATGAAAAATAGTGCATATGAATTTTGTTGCCTGTCAACTTACCCTGACCACATATTGCGTGTCGTAAGAAACTGCAGATGCTGGGGTGACATGACAACCCTTTTAGCTCGTTGCCCAGAGGGCTGCCATCGCTCCTGACTATCTACTTCTATCTGCCCAAGAATGCACAGGGAACAGGGCAGTTAAAAAGGTTCATGAAACAAAACAGTTGACTGTAAATAAGCATTGACTGCTTGTAGCCTGAGCACAAGTGTCCAATATGAGAATAATATGAGATCAATATAAGATTAATACGAAACAGGGAGGGAAGCAGGGAACTCACGACCTGATTGTGTTGGTTATTTTCATTCTTGCCCAGAGCCAGCTGGAGAAGGTCAACAGCTGAATAAGGGAACCAGATCGACTGAGTCATTGCAGAGAGAGGAGCCTGGGAAAAATAGAAATGTTGCATGATATTTCCTAATATTATCCTTTGTACACTGCCAGCCTGCTCCAGTGGGACTTCCAGTCCAATCTGGATGAAACCCATGGAAACAAAGAAAGCATAATCTCCATACAGATAGTGCCCAGGGTGGAAATGTACTCAGCCCCCCAGAGTTACATGGCAGCCATGCTAACCCAGCAATGTCCCATAGCTTAGCTGAATGAGGAATGTCTCTGGGGCTCAAGCATGAATCCATATTTGGTGGCACAGAACACAAACGCACCATGCAAATATTCAGTGATGGCTTCTGTCTCAGGGTCTTCATGTAACAGGGAGGCACTTACCTGTATTCCAAAATACTGGTGGCCTTTGCCTAGAAGTGTGTCTACATATTCTAACACCAGCTCTGCAGCCTCTTCCAATAGGTCAAAGCCAGAGCAGTTCTGCTGCATCCATAGCCTGTAATGGGACACGCATTTGGAGAACATTACTGCCGGAGAAACAACCTCTAGAGTTATAGTATGGAGGAAGTGATTGACAGGGACTGGGAGGCCTGGGCCAGTGCCAGAGGCTGCTACCCCGCAGTATAAAGCAATAGGATACATACCTTGTAACGGTTTATTAACCAGTTTGGCAGTGGGACTCAGCAGTTTGAGACAGCAGTTTATTTATGATACAGTGATGATACAGTGTGTTCTTTGACTCGTATTTATGCATAATAGGAGATCATTAACCGCCATACTTCATCTGTAGCACTAATAAGTCATTAGTTTTGAGTAGCCAGACAGTTTTACCTATCCTAGATTCACCAGAATCTGTTCTTTCCAAGAATTTATAATTTTCTAAGGTAAACATATTGTAAGTGGAATATTTGGCCTTGGAATTTATAGTTAGTACTGCTGGGAGTATTTGACCTATACAAGTAAAAAATCTCCCTAAAACTATAAATGTAAGAACACAATATTATAAATAAATATGCATATGTTACAACAGCGCTATCTGCTGGTCACTTTCCGAACATGAAGTAGTCGAGGGAGTTGTCAGGAGAGAGAAAGAGGGCTGATCATCTGATGTTCTTCTGGTTAGGAAAACGTGAGAAAAGTTATCTGAGGTTTCTAATGTTTTTCCTAAACAGAAGAGCATCAGATCATCCCTCTTTCTTTCTCCTGACAACTTCCTCGACTAGTTAAGTGACCAGCAGGTGGTGCTGTTGTAACAAAATGCATTCCTATTAACAGTACTTTAACCCTTAATATCTTGGAATTAAAAATACAGAATGTAATAGCACTCTCATCAATTTTACATCAAATTATTTTCAAGGTTTACTTATCCTTTAAGCATTATGTCAGTAGCTGGAAGGCTCAGCCTGCAGGCAAGTTATGGGAAGGTTTGAGAGGAATGTCGGTGCAGTCCAAACCATGCATCAGTATTCAGGATGGACTTCCCCATGTCTCCTAAATGCACCAGTACCAAATATTTATAGTTTTAGGGAGATTTTTTACTTGTATAAGTCAAATACTCCCAACAATACTAACTTTCCAAAGCCCTTCTCCAGAAAATGGCATACTATAAATTCCAAGGCCAAATATTCCACTTACATTATGTTTATCCTAGAAAATTATAAATTCTTGTAAAGAACAGATTATTGTGAATCTAGAATAGGTAGAACTATCTGTCTACTCCAAACTACCAAGTTGCAATGCTTTCCTAAAGTTATTGGTTTTTATAAAAATGCGTGACATTTTTGAAAAATCACTTTAAAGAATCGAGTCTATAGCATCTTATGTCCCACAGTTTAAAAGGTAACCAGATAAAACTTCCTAAATATGAATGGCAGGGGTCCACTAAACAGTTTGATGTCAAATATGCATAGGTTTACCTAAGTATGTGTCATGTAGGGGCCCCAAAATGAAAATACCCCTAAATGTTCTACAGCAGTGCTGTCCAACTGGCGGCCCATGACCCCCCCCCCCCCCTCTGTGTGGCCCCCAACCTGTCTGGCTGCTTTGATGTCTTACCTTTGTGTAAGATTTAAATGGTATCAGTATTGAGATTAACTGGCCCCCTGCATGGTTCACACCTCAGATTCAGGCTGTAATTCCCCTGTATTGTTTAAACATATAATTCTCTGTACTGTTCACACCTTTTAATCCCTGTGTTGTTCCCCCATTGTATTGTTCACACCTCAGGCTGTAATCACCCACATTGTTCACTTCTTCACACCTCAGACTGTAGGAGCAGTGCCAGCATTGTGTCACTGTATGTACTGTGTATGGCACACACAGGCATCTTAGGGCAGACAAAGTATGGCACACACAGGCAGCTAAGGGCAGGTAGAGTATGCCACATACAGGCAGCATAGGGCAGGCAGAGTATGGCACACACAGGCAGCATACTTTGCCTGCCCTTAGCTGCCCGTGTGTGCCATGCTCTGTCTGTTGTATGCAGCCTGTAGGAGGTGAACCTGGCAGAGGTTTGTTCTGGGAGTTTGTTAGTAGTTGGAAATAGCCATTAAATGGTCCCTAAGGTGTGCTGTGCTATCCACAGAGGAGGAGGCGGCGTATGCATTCAAGGGTGTGTCTTAATATGACATAATATAATTCTTTCACATAAGAATGATGGTTGATATCCCAGCAGTGTGCATTAACCATTTGGGTTTTTGCTGCGCTACCACCATTAATGTGGGGATGGTCTTTTGATAACATGGGTGTGGTTTGAAGTGGAATGGTCAAAACTGGCTTTCATTAGCGACCCTCCACTATATATGCTAGAGAATTTCCGGCCCTCTGCACCACAGAAGTTGGACAGCACTGCTCTACAGTATTGGGAGGGGCTGGGCATGACCCAGCTGTCTTGGTACATATTGGTACTAATGACAAAATGAATGGTAGGACCATAACCCTTTCACTGCCAGCCGTTTTGGACAAAGCAGAACTTCTACTGCCAGACAGTTTTTGAACATTTTGCATTGTTTCACTTTAGGGGCCTTTCCTTGGGGGGACTTTTAGTTTACCCAGGAAAACAATATATTGTTTTTTTCAGGACAACCTAAGCTTTTAAAATATGGTGGAATGTTTGTGTAATTCCAATTCTGTAACAAGATATAGGCTTCTAAATGTCTAAAAAATGAAAAAAAAAAAAAATATTTTCCATAATATAAACACATACACCAGAAACAAAAATTATTTTATGCACGAAAATAAAACTGATTTGGAAAGTCCCGTGTCTCCTGAATGTCCAATACCAAATATATATAGTTTTATGGAGATTTCTCACTTGTATAGGTTAAAAACTCCCTGCAGTACATTACCAAATTTCCAAAGCACTGCTCCAGAAAGCTGAATACTTTAGATTTCAAGACCAAAAATTCCACTGACAGAAGGTTTATCCCAGAAAATTATAAATTTTTAGAAAGAACAGGTTATGGGGAATCCAGAATAGGTAGAACTGCCTGTCTACTCCAAACTACCAAGTTGCAATGCTTTCCTAAAGTTATTGGTTTTTATCAAAATTTGTGAAATGTTTTAAAAATCGCTTCAAAGCTTCCAGTTTATAGTATCTTATCTCCTACAGGTCATAAAGTAACCAGATAAATATGAATGCCAGGGGTCCACTGAACAGTTTGATGCCCAATATGTGTAGGTTTACCTAAGTATGTGGCATGTAAGGGCACCAATGTGAACAAACCCCATATGATCTATCATTTCTGTAATTTCAGCTTCTGCAAAATCAACACATTTACATCATTATATGTGGGATAACGCTAGTAAAAAGTACCTTTTCCCCAGAAAGTCATATATTTTTGGAAAGTACACATCCCCCCGAATCTAAAATGGGTACCCATGTCTTTCTACTCCGCAAGCCGCAAAGCTTTCCTAAAGTTGGCAATTTTGATGACATTTCCAAAAATCCCCTCTAAGCTTCCACTTTGCAGCATCCTATCTCCCATATAGCATTAGGTACCAAGATAAAACACCCTAAATATGAACCCCAGAGGTCTACTAAACAGTTTTATGCCCACTGTACACAGGTTTATCAAAGCACGTGGCACTTAGAGACCCCCCAAATATACCTTGTGCACTAATTTTATGGCTTACCTTTACCTAATTCATAAATACATGGCAGTTTTATGAGGGGTAGCAGCTGCAGAAATGTAGCATGACCCCTAAAAACCATATATTTTTGGAAAAGTACACATTCTGACAAATCCAACATGGGTAAAGAAGACTTTCTACACCAAAGTACCAATCTGGAAAGCTTTCCACTCAAGCCAAATTCCATAGCCAGGGCCAATGGCTACTCAAGCCAAAGGCAATAACCGTGCCCAGTGGCCATGCGAGCCAGAGGCCATAAGCGGGGTCAATGGCCACTCAAGCCAAAGGCCATAAGAGGGGTCAATGGTCACTCAAGCCAAAGGCCATAAGAGGGGTCAATGGGCACTCAAGCCAAAGGCCAAAACCGAGGCTATTGGCCACACAAGCCAAAGGCCATAATCGAAGCCAACAGCCACACAAGCAAAAGGCCATAACCGAGGCCAACGGCCATGCAAGCAAAAGGCTATAACCGAGGCCCACGGCCATACAAACCAAAGGCCATAACCAGGGCCAATGGTCACACAAGCTAAAGGCCAAAACCAAGACCCGTGGCCAAGAAAGCCAAAGGCGGCAACAACAAGGACCAGTGGACAAGAAAGCAAAATGCCATATCAAGGACAAAGGCCATAACAAGGACCAGCAGCCATACAAGCCAAGGACCATAGCAAAAAAGTTAGCTGCCAAGCGAGCCAAAGGGTTAGCTTGTACTATAATACACACTATGAGTGTCCGTTAACCATTGGGTAGTTAGTAGAGGAAATGAATACCCCTAGTATGCCCCGATGGCATAAACATTAGAAAGTGGATAGGCTTAGGGGCACATTTACTAACCCACGAACGGGCCGAATGCGTCCGATTGCGTTTTTTTCGTAATGATCGGTATTTTGCGATTTTTTCAGAAAATTGTCGCGACTTTTTCGTTACTAATACGATTTGTGCGAAAAAACGCGAGTTTTTCGTAGCCATTCCGAAAGTTGCGCAAAATCTGGCGATTTTTTCGTAGCGTTAAAACTTGCGCGAAAAGTTGCGCCTTAAAAGGTGCGATGTTTCGCGCAAGTTTTAACGCTACGAAAAAATCTCAACTTTTTGCGCAAGTTTTAACACTACGAAAAATCGCCAGATTTTGCGCAACTTTCGGAATGGCTACGAAAAACTCGCGTTTTTCGCGCAAATCGTATTGGTAACGAAAAAGTCTCGACAATTTCCGAAAAGTCGTAAAGACGCCGAAAAAAATCGCAAAAAATACGAAAAAGTCGCAAAATGTTCGTTTTCAAATCGGAATTTTTCCAATTCGGTTCAGATTCGTGTCTTAGTAAATGTGCCCCTTAGTGTAGAGAGAATTCCTTTCTGAGAAATGTTTACTTGAGACTGATTGTATCTACTACCTTGCCATTGTCTGTAATCTGAGAAACTATTTATTGTATACATATGTGGCCTGTTATCAGATGAAGTTTCAGCAATTAAGCAGTTAACTGTTGTTTTTAAGAACCACCATTGTTATTGGGAACTGTGAAAATGAGAGTGTGAAACTTTTAGAACCCTCTTTTCCTGGCCATCTCCTATCAACATGAAAAATTGATGGGTTATTCTCCTGCTGCTTACCAGCTTAGACAGAAGAAATGGTTAATTGTCAAACCTATATATACAATAATCCCACCCCTTCTTTGCTTGCATCAGTCTTTTTTTTCTATCCCAGCCCAGATAGCAGGAGGAGATTGTGCCCTCAAAAGTATTCTTAATTTTTGTGCACGAGGAATTCTTTTTGGGCTCACATAATATAACTGGGCTCACATAATATACACAGTTCTTCTTGGGATTCTCTCTGCCTGTAGCCCCTGTCTGTTGTGGCAATGGTGTTGCCTATAAGGGGACCCTGTGCAGCCAGGCTTTTCTTTACCACACATGCAGATCCTGTAGCGCTATGTGCTTTCTGGTTCAGCACGGTGACATCATTCTCCACCGATTTCCACTGATTCTTTTAAAAGCTTTACCTCAATCCATTTTCTGCCACTGATACTGCTTGAGCAAACTATGAATCTGGCTGCCTCTAAAAGAGTCACTCCCAAGACTGGTATGTAAGTATCTTTTGCCTTTTGTGCACTATGAAGGAATCTCCAGTAGTTAGGTAGCTTATACATACCCTTGCCCTTTCAGTGCTTCTGTTCTACTAAAGAGCCCAGCTGAAAGAGGGATAAGCAAAATATAGAGAGATGCTGCAAAGCATGTCACAAGGCTGCTATGAAGGATAAAATAATTTGTTTTACTGAATATCGTTCTAAAGAAGTTGATCCTTCATCTTTAAGGGAAGTTTCTCATGACGCAGCTGTTCCCTCTACTTTTGCAGATTTTCCTGATCAGCAGTCCTTACTGTCTTGGATTAAGAGCGCAGTCCCAAATTCTTAATTAAACAGTACTCTCAGATCTTTCTATGCTGAATAAAGATTCTTATGAACAGGAAGTTTCTGAGGAGGAGGTGGCTAATGATGAGATCTCAGTATTTTACCAGAAGCATTTAAATCCACTTATTAAAGCTATTAGACACACTCCCAGTCTGTAGGGGTTCCTCCTTTTTCTTTGTTAAAAAGAAGGCTTTCTATCCACTTCATTAGGAACAAGATTTAATCCATGCAGAGTGGCCTTAGGTTTCTAAGAGAAATTCAGTTGAAAGAAGGATTGAAAAATTATATCCATATTCGGATGAGATGCGTGACATTTGGGATACACCCTATTCAGTAGATGATCTGGTGGCAAGGTTGTCAAGAAAGACAGTATTACCGATGACATCTCTGCCTTAAAGCACTCGATGGACCACAGCATGGAGACTGAAGTTGAAGAAAAGTTATATGTCTGCTGGTGCAGCTTATAAACCTGCTGTGGCACTTATGTCAGTCATCTCTCTAGAGCAAGCTGTGGGGTATAAAGTTCTCAGAGTCAACATTTTGGAGGGCCAGGAAGATTTTAGATTACTATCTGACTTCTGTCTTCAGGCCTCTGGATCTGGGTCATTTATCAACTCATTTACAGTTTTTGAGTTGCAGCTCAGAGAGCCCTTTGGGTGAGATTGTGGTTTGCTGACACTGCCTCTAAGAATTCTCTTTGTAAGATGCCTTCTAAAGGAAAGACATTGTTTGGGAAGTCTTTGGACGATATTATTTACAAATCTTTGGGGGGAAAGAGCACCCTTCTGCCTCGGAATAGGCAGTTTTGTGACTGAGTCTAGAAACATCCGATCTGGAAGAGATTTCAGATACTCAACTTTGTGTTCAGGACAGAGCTCTTTCAAGTCCAGACCCCAAGATCGCCCCAACCCCTCTCCTATGGCTCAATCCTCCCATAGGGGCAAGATTGTTGAATTTTCGGGAGGTTTGGGACAAACGAAAATTCAACAATCTTGCCCCTATGGGAGGATTGAGCCATAGGAGAGGGGTTGGGGCAATCTCGGAGCTTTTTGGCGCCGTGCGTGCCGAGTACCTTTACAGGACCCTGCTCAGAGAGACTACTCCAATTATGGAATGGGCTCAAGTCCACCTTCAGGATCTCACTACTCAGCAGATTCCAGGATACCAGAATGTGGGGGCCAATTATCTAAGTTGCCATCAAATGGCCAAGGGAGAATGGGAGCTAGATCAGAGAAAATTTGCATGGATAACATCTATCTGGGGCTACCCAGAGGTGGATCTGATGGCCACAGACCAGAATTTGAAGCTTCCAATATTTTTCTCCAGAGCTCCATGTCCAAAAGCTGCAGCAGTGGATGCCTTCTCCCACAACTGGGAGGCACTGTTTTCCTCTGCTAAAACACACATAAAGACAATTATCAGTAAATGATCAGCATTGTCTATTTTAGTAACCGTGACAAATAGCTGCTACTAGTAGCTCTGTGAGTCTTCAGAACAATGGGAAGGTATCATACTAGCATTCAATAGTAAGAAATCCAAGTCCGGCTTGGGACTCCAGTTACACTGGAGTAGGAGAAACAATAGGTCACCTGAAAGCTGTTCTAATGTGTATCAGGCACAATTCACTGAGATGGCTGCCTACACACCAATACTACAGTGAAAGAAAAATACATTTGTTAGTTCAAGAATAAAATTTTGAATGGTAGAGTGAATTATTTGCTATGTAAACAGTGTAATTTAGAAATAAAAAGTACACCATAAAAATCATGATAGTTTCTCTGTATCTTGCCTAAAATTGTCACTAATTTTTACATTATTGAACTTATTGTGTTACCATCTTTTGAGTTTCCCAAACCTTCTCAGAAGAAAGATTTGATGCCAGATATCAAGAGATGTTTGTAGATTTATGTCAAAGGGACAGAGAGTTTTATGAAGTCTAGCATGCTATTTGTAATTCCAACTGGAAAGAAAAAAGGAGAGCAAGCTTCCAAATCTACTCTTCTAGAATCTAGTTCTTGGATAGTCAATACTATATCAAAAGCTTATCAGAAGCAGGGCAATTTTCGACTTAGAGAGTTAAGGCATATTCTGCTTGTGGCATAATGGCCTCTTAAGCAGCAGAGACAGGAGTGCTGTCTGGGGCAGTCTGAAAAGCAGCAAATTGGGTTATCCCTAATACATTTATTAAACATTATAGATTACATATTATGTTGATTCACTAAAGTGCGATAAGCGTTATTGCATGCTTTTTTGTGTTAAAATTGACACAAAAAAACACGCGATTCGCTAAAAAATAATAACAGCATGCATTAAGTCACATATCACGTGCGTTAAATAGCGCGCAACCGAATGCGAAATAATACTAACGCATGATTCACAAACACTTAGACGCGCTAAATATTGCATTAGCCTATGCGAAAATTAAAACCTACTTAGGGCAGGCGGTAATTATAGAAAAGTACAGTTTATGAGCTTTTGGCAACACAGTATGGACTTTGCAGTGTGATTTATTCAAGTATGTGTTGGCCCTAGAGTGATGTAGCCTCCAGTTTGCAGGAAAATGGTCATTTTCAGAAATATGATGAAAATTATAAACATAATGGTGTGTATGGCGTGCGCGCGATAAGTACCGCACGTGCGTTAATTATCGCGCGCGACAAGTAGCGCGCTGCGTTAATTAGCGTGCGGTGCGTCTAATACCGCACAAATAGTCTTTGCGACTTAACGCAAACAGCAACGCGTCTAAATTAACGCAAGTATCCTTTTAGTGAATTCGTGCATTAAGATGCGAAAAACAAGACGTGCTAAAAATTTTAACGCATGCTATGCGCGCGTTTAAAGCACCTTGGTAAATCAACCCTTATGTCTTTATCTCAGGTCCAGTTTGGGCAGTCGGTTCTTTTTTCTGCTTGTTCTGTAAATAAACATTAGGCATGACTTTTTTTCCCTCCCCTTCTTTTGTTTGCTTGGGTATGACCCATCAATTTTTCATATTGACAGGGGATGGCCAGGAAAAGAGAAAATTAATATCATACTTGCTGGAATATTCTTTTCCTGGCCATCTTTCCCATCAATATGCCAGTTAAAAAATGAACCATTTTTTTCTGTCCATGCTGGGAAGCAGCATGGACAGTAACTCATCAGTTTTACATGAATATGGCAGGAAAAAAAAAATTCTGTTAAGTATAGTATATTTTCTTTTTCCACCACTACAGCAAGCCCCTTACAAGAGAGAATAATATATTTTCCTAAAAGTAAGTGCCATTGAATATACCCACATTAAAACGCTGAAATATTTAAAGGAAATCTAAACCTAAATGAATTGATTTAAACCCAAATGAAATGATTTAAACTTACTTTAGAATAAGTGCTTCTCAGAGTACGGTACTTTAGATTAATTTTACATTTACATTAATTTTCAATTTGTAGCAGTTTGTGAGATATAAGTAGTTTTAGAGCTAATAGCAAGGCTCTTGATTCAACATTGAGCAACATTAAAGTCCCAGCAAAATCATGATTGGAGTGATGAGGTAAGAAGTAGGCACAGTAGCCGAAGGTGGGATCTAGGTCCACGTGGTGCTTTTTAGCGATGCTGGGTAATGTGGTGCATATATGGGGGCAATGAGGACAATATAAAACACTTTGTGGGGCATTTTGGGCTGTGCAATGCAGTTTCAGAACCGGAAGCACAATGTTGTGAAACACATTTTGAGGATATTTTGGATCATGTGTTGCAATTTGGAGGCATTGTGGAATCTGGTTAAAAGTGCATTGTGGGCCATAATATTCCCTTTGGGGATGCTATTTAGAAAGTAATGCATACTTCAGGCTCTGGGCTATATCTTGCACACTGTGGGCTATTCAGACACACAAATAGGGCACATTAGAATAAAAAAGGAAATGACTTGGTAATTTATTACACCTTAACTGCTTATGATTAAAACTGAGTTTTTGAATTGTAGGTGGCAGGTCTTTATCTTGGCACGTTGAACCTGATCTACAGGTTAGATGACACCAAATAACCCTCTAAACTCCACCTAACAAATAATTATAAATAGTCCTCCTAATTATGACTTGCTTTATCGCTACATTCAGCAGATGGGTAATCATATGCTACAACTTGTAATTAGAATGAATATTCCAATTCCAAAACAATCTTATGCAAATGTATATATGAGTAAATCTGGTAGAAAATGCTAAAGCTTGTCTTCATAAAAAAGAGCAAATTGTTTTCTAATTAATAGCTGTTTAAGGATATTGTTTCCTAAACACAAATTGGATTTACTGGAAATATTGTTCTAAGAACAGCATTTGACTGGTGACTGGTTTTTAAAAGTACAGCTCTGGTGTAAATTATTTAAACCTGTATGTGTTAACATGCTAATTGTAGGTCAAGTAGTAACATAAATACTGAATTAGACTGCCCTTTAATTGCTGAGGGGCCAACAAAGGCTGAGTTTTGTGCTTTGTATTCAATATATGTTTGAAAAGGGCTGTGCTTGGTTATTCCTTAGATCTTCTGCATATTTTGCCAATATGAGAAAAAAATCATATTGTACCCCACCGCCCCACTGAGAGAAATGTGCAGATATCTACATCCATTTTTCGGCTGTCATAGGCAGTCATTTCCTCATCCACTTTTACTGGTATTGATATACACTGATGTACCCTATGTGAGTGATGTGGCTTATAGCAACTCCTCTTTTGGGAGGTTTATCTGTTCTTGTAAATCTCCCGTCTTGCTTAGAATAGGGTGCTCCAACAACACCACTCTCAGCTGACATCACTGTGGTAAGTTTCCTGTTGTTCTTCAAAAATTATGTTTCTGGGATGGCTATACCTAATTATATGATCTGCATATCACAACATATATTTTAATAGTTTCTCCACTTTCTAGTTACATGAAATACATGGAACGGAAGGTTCAAATTCAAAACAAATACTTCATAAACCACACCATATGAAGGCAATTTCTGGGTGTATACATATGCAGTATAGTATTGCTGTGACTTTGCAAGCTGACGAGGCATAATTATTGCTGTGATATTTATTTCCTGGCACGCAACTACAGTATAAATTCCTATGCATCACAGCATATGTTTGCATGCGTCTGATCGAACATAGAGCGCCATTATCTCTAAGCCCCGCCTTCCCGCGATTAGCTTCCAGCACAGTTACGGTACGGGGCGGAGTTTTCCTAATAGTCCAAGCTAAAAAGGTGGGAAGGGAAGCTGAGCACCATCTGTTGTTTCGCTGTTCGACAAGACTCGCAGTGAGACTTGCCTTGGTTTTATCGAAGGGATTTTATACCAGCGAACAGGAAGAGCCAGAAAAACCGGGAGTAAGGCATCAATCAGACAGGCAGCATTAGAGCAGCAGACTGAGAGCAATTAGTTTTTAGCTGGAAGCAGTTTTCTCACCATGGTTTTATGATCGGCTTGGACACACACAGTCGGGTAGAGAACCCAACATGCCTCTTCCCCCTATCCAGCACCAGCAGCACACGCTGCCAGCCCGGCTCCCAGTGAGGAACAGCAGCTGCAGAGGAGCGGCTCAGCCACAGTCTCCGGAGCCATGGAGGGCATCTGTGGGCACAGAGGAACTGTCCAACTCTTGGCCGTCGGCCACACTTAATCGGCTGCTGGAGAGAAGGTGCAGAGTACATCATTCAGAAGGCTCCTTACAGCCAGCGCGCCGGGTACTGGAGCAGGTCCCCTCGGCTATAACCCGCTCCTATGATAGCGTTATTCACCCGCGGAGCAGCATCGCGCAAAAGAAAGGACTTCCTTGCTCTGGGAAAGAAAAGCCAGTAACGAATCCAGCCAGGCACCCACAGCTGAACAGCGCCTCTCTGAATTGCTCCGATGTTCGCTTCACTCTGTGCCTCACACCCGAAGCCCTTCTGGTCCTGCAGAAAAAGAACCTAGAGAAACAGCAGCAGCGCAAACTGCGACTCGATCCCAGACCGATATTTGCCAGTCGCTCCAGGAGTCGAGGAGATTTGGTACCGCGATGCACCTCACAGAAACCTCTCCCAGATGTCAGGGAGATCCTCAAGATTTCCTTGCTGAACGAACATCACCGCTATGACGATGTAGAATATGAGGAGGACGATGGGTGGATTGGAGGGGGGGGTGGTGTTTCCGGGTACCCCCTAGATGAGGGTTTGGTGAGAAGGTGCACAGAGTGGCTTCAGGGGGTGGAGATGGCAACAGCCAGGGACAGAAACTTAAACGATAAACTACAGGCTTTGCCTCACCTCAATACATATTGACTGCTCCAGTGAGACTGTTGTGATTCATTTGCTATAATAGGTGCAAACATACAGAAACCCAGAGCAGCCAGTAAGCAATTAGATTAGATTGCTTAGCTTAAAGATATACTAACTAAACAGAATTCCTAATTGGTTGCCTATGGGTCTCTACCCATGGAAACATTTATGCCTGTATAAACTAAGCTAATAGTTACACAGTTTAGCTGCTGGCCCTTACCATGCTACTAGTATGCAAGGCCCAGCATCCACTGTTATTTCTATAGACCAAGATTCTTCTATCAACTTCACAAATTAATTTTACTTTAAAAAGTGGAGTGGAACCATGTGACAAATGAAACAAAACATAGTCACAGTCAGTTCTCATATGAAGATTTTTATACACATGTAAAATACAGAAGGCTAACATTATGGTACCAGACCTGACGAAGTGATTGTTCTGTCATTTACTAACAGCAAGTTAATATTGAGCAATCCCAGAATTGGGTCATGTTTGTTTATGTGTCCTCTGATATTTTCTCTACAACTTTGGAAACTACTTGACCCTTACAAAAACAAGTAGAGAAAATATTAGAGGGGTATATTTTACCTTAGATCCTAGAAAAATTGCCTACTCCATGCTGCAAACAAAACTTTACTACTTTGGAAACTACTTGACCCTTACAAAAACAATTAAAGTTTTGTTTGCAGCATGGGGTGGGCAATTTTTCTAGGATCTAAGGTAAATATACCCCTCTTTTTGACATGAGATCATTCAGTCAGACCTATGTAAAAAAAGTTTATGGACAGTATTTGGTTGCGCGTGACCTGTGTGCGTACTTGACCGCCGCATGGGAAGGGGGGGTGGTGGTGCCCTTACTCCTTCACAGTGTGACAGTGCCCTTACTCCTTCACTCGAGTACAAGCCGAGGATTCCTTTTTAGGACATTTTTTGTGCTGGAAAACTCTGCTTATACTCGAGTATATACGGTATGTTTGATGTCTGTGTTTAAAAAAGATATATATTATTTCTATATGCTATATTTTTATATGTTTTATACATAAGCCCAACTGAGCTCAGAAAGGGGGTATATTTTTCCTTTAATTTTGTAGTGACGATAATATTCTTCAAATGTTTACTGAAACATTGCCAAGTGAGTGTAAAAGCTTTTTGGAACTATTAAAAGGGCAAATTATCCATAATATGAAATGAAAACACAATGGTTGAGTGGTTATAACTCGTGCCTTGCAGCCCTTAATCTTGATTTCAGTTCAAACCTGGTGCGTTTGTATGTTTTACTTTACTTAAAGAGAAAATATTCTCCCTTTTTGACACGATTTTGTAGAAAAAGGAATAACAATCTCTTTACATAGCTGCAAAATATCACAGCATTATACATTTATCTATAACTGCCATGCCTACTAAGATGCAGTGTGCTTGTGTATTGTACATTGTCATTTCAAGTTCACTGCAAGTTGATATACAGCATCTAGCTGTATGATGATGGGGGTAAAAAGTTTTCATGATTATTTAGCAGGTTCACTTGATCTAGACTTATCACTACCAGATAGATTTGCTATTATTTTGTAACAAAAAACAACTGAAAAATGTGCATGAAGATACAGTTTAGACGCATTACAGGACATTACAGTAAAAAATCTTATAAAGTCCTTAAAGTAATTATGCTGATATGTTGTCATAACAAGTCCAGTCTTTACTTGACGATAACAAGACATTTAGTAATGACAGACAAGTGCTTTAGGTAGTAATGAGCACCCAGTCATGCACAATATTCATTTTGCTTTCATCACTACTCTGTGCTGTTGTTTCGGTTGCTTCTTTGGAATATCCAGCAGGTCATGGCACAGTTCACCTTTAACTTTTAGCATGATATAGACCAGGGCTGTCCAGCTGGAGGCCTGTGGGCTGGATGTGGCTCTCCAAAGGCTCCATAGACTTCACTTTATGGCATAATGTAATTCACCTCTCAAACATGATTTATTGTTAATTGTTGAGGGTTTTGAATTATTTAGCTTTTGTTCAGCAGCTCACCATTTTGAAATTTGAGCAACTATCTGGTTGATGGGGTTAAATTTATCATAGCAACAAGACTGGGATTTGAATGAGGGACAGGAATATGAATATGAGAGGGCCTGAGGGGGATGCTGGGGTCAGTGATCTCCATTTGAAAGCTTTAAAGAAGCAGAAGACAGTAAAAATATTAAAGTTTTTTTCAACCCAGATTAATTATATAACTACTGACAAATTAAAACGTTGCTAATAATAAACAATTCCATAACATATTAAAAGTTAACTTATTGGTGAACTACCCTTTAAGGCTGTTCCATTTAAGCTTTTAGGTCACCTTGCAAGTTACATGTTGGTCAACAAACGTGCACCTTGAACCTACCTTTGTGGAAAATAAGCCTTAAAGGGGTTGTTCACCATTTTTGTGGTTTTTTGTTATTCTGCTTTTTGCTTAGCAGCTCTCCAGGCTGGAATTTCAGCAGCTATCTGGTAGCTAGGGTCTTGTTTACCTTAGCAACCAGGCAGTGGTTTGCATGAGAGACAGGAATATGAATGGGAAATGAAATGAATATACAGATAAGGAATATATCTTTATATCGTGTGGCTGCTGGGGTCAGTGACTCCATTTGAAACCTGGAAAGATGTACAACAGGAAGGCAAATAATTAAAAAAATGTAAAAAAAAAAAAAACCATGACAATCTGAAAAAAAATCTAAAAGCTTTCAAGATTGTGTTTATGTCAATTACAGGTGTCTTTTTTACAACTGGAAAATCTGTCTTTGCTTCCTGATTTTAGAGGTTTTTTTTACTGCTGCTTTTGTGCAACGATATCAAAAAGTCATGGTTTTCGCATTTTTTCTGTGTCTTTTTTCATTTATGCTTTTTCAGATAAGATCTTTTAATAAATCACTAGATATTTGTCCCCCTAAATGTTGCACAAATTCAAGCCTTTTTGTTTAAAGCCACATCCACTTGTGTGTATGGTATTTGAATATTTAAGTAAATATTGTAACATTTCCTTTGCTGTATTGTGGGAAGACACAGCATATCATCTTTAAGAAATTCCTGTTGTGTCCTTGCCCTCCTGCTGTTGGTTAATTCTTTTCATTACAGGGAAATTGGCATCACAATTATTTAAACTTGCAGATGTGGATATGATTTTAAAAAGTAAAATAAACTTGCTTCTTACTGTGGAATAGGTGTGAGATATTCATTGACTAAGCAAATACCAAACTATTGTAAAATGTATAACTGTCTCATTGCAATTAAAAAACTGCTTGCTATAATCATTAAAGTTTTGACCATTCATTGCCAGGGGAGCTTTACTGTGTATGCTTTACATAAAATACAGCACTGTGATTGGTTCATCCAGTATAGTGGTATTCTGGTGATCATTACTGCATATCTGTAATATTTTGTTGTAGGGATACTAATTTTCTTTGACACTTTGATAATGAAAAAGTTAGGGGCTGATTTATCAACACTTTACAAATTTGTACCTGGGCAATAACCTTATGGTGATCAATCACATTTTTTCATTCATAGTTCTACCTTCAGTTATCTGAGCTTGGAACTTTTGGATTAATATATATATGTAACACCACACACACAGGTCTTTAGTGAAAAGCAAAAAATACATTTATAAAACCAACGTTTAAACTGAAACGTCGGTTCAATAAACGTATTTTTTGCTTTTCACTAAAGACCTGTGAGTGCGGTGTTACATGCTGTTCTATAATTTCCTGACCCAAAACTAAATGATGGTGCGGTCTCCCTTTTATTTGTGTTGTCAAGCTTTGTTTTATATGTTCTGTTTCTGCTTCCAGGTTACTAGCCTGAGAACTGCAGTACAGAAGATGTAACTAACTGAATAGCTTCAAGGAATTAAAAATAAAATCCATTTGCAAAAAGTCTTAAGAATTCTGCTGTCTGCATTGTGCTTAAGGGGAGAATGGTTGGATTTGTGTTTTGCAATAGAATATTGGCTATATGAAACAGGTTTAAAATGTAACTTTTTTTATATCAACATTTAATATCTGAAATGTATATAAAGTTGTTAATTTGTTACTTGTCCTATTTTACTTCCTTCAGCTAACTCTTTACTTGAAGATTAAAATTATTGCTAATTTAAATTATTGCAATTTTCATTTACATATATTTATGCAAAACCTTTTATTTCATCTAAAAGGTAAACAAGTAAAATTGGTGATGCTAATATTCTGAGACTAATTCTGGAGTAATTTATTCAAAAAGCTTAGATTTGACCGGTGATCTTTTATACAAACTGTTTTCATATTCCTTATACTTTTATATATGTATCTGTGATTTTACAGTATTTATAATCTTGCATGTTATTTACCTTAAAAATTGTTCTGTTGTGTTTTCATGAGTGTCTATGCATATCCATGTTTTTTTGGGGGGGAGGGGGAAATACATTTTGTTCTCAGAAAACGTGCATTTCTGTTGTATTTGCATTGTAGAATTCACTGTTTTAGACTTTTAGAGCCAAGAAGTGTTTGGGCTTAAATATGCCTATAAAAGTGCCAGTATGGAATCTTTTATCCGGAAACTTGATTTACAAAAAGCCCTAACTTACGGAAATTCCATTTTCTTTAAAGTCAATTTTAAGCGAATAATTCAAATTTTTAAGTGATTTCCTTTTTCTCTATTATAATAAAACAGTGCTGCCTTGTACAGTCACTAAACTGCATACATCCATATTGGTGGAAAATACCATACATGTACCACATGTCAAATGTTTGAGTAACATGTCAAATGTTTGATTATGTCCCAGTTGTATTGCTGTGCATTTGTTATCACTTCTACAGAGGGAAGCAATTTTTATATGTTCCTATGTAAAGCCAACCTGTTCAATAGTAATGGAGCCTTATTAACTGTCTCCAAAATACATGCCAATCAAAAATACAGGCATATTTAAATAAAAATATAATGCTTTTTACAAATCATACAGAAATGGTATGTTTCTTTTCCTGTTGTTACTAGGCATTTAAAACCAAACAACAGCAAATCTGACATTCTCACTATGCACTGATAAGGAACAATATTGCTATTATTGTGTTATAAATGTATCCACGGGAAAAAATATTTCTTAATTTTTGTTTCTCTTTTGTTTGGTTACAGTTGTCAGACTAGCTACAAAGTGTACATAAAGTCAGCACTTAAGAACTCATCTTCTTTAAATACCAGAGAATTCTTTTGTCATGTGCTCAGAAGCTTTCCTCACGTAAGCACATGTATAGCAGCCAGTCACTCTGACTAATTCCTTTAAGTACAGCAATGTAAAAACGAACGACAATACTTGCCAATTATTTACTGTTTCAACATACAGATATTTGATTTTCATTTCAGCAATATTGATAGAGAAAGGTAATATAATATTACAAATATGATGCACTGTTTACATTTTGCAGTCCATTGTCTAAATTAAATAAACATAATTGCAAACTTTGCATGTGGAAAAAGTGCACCCCTACATTTATTATTAGCTTAAATTAGCCCCTCCAAAGATATTTTGTAGGGGGGCCCGGCACATAGTAGTTACGCCACTGATTTGAGTCTATCATTAGAAAGAGGCTGCATTAATTAGGTTTACATTGAAAGTGCCACAGGAAGAATCCTTTGCTGTCCTGATGGAAATTTAGAAAAAGAAAAAGTGTGCCCATGAACACCTAGGCAAAGACCAGGACTTCAAAAGCAATGTGCTCTGGAGAGATGAGAGAAGCATAGAGTTATTTGGCCAAAGTACCAGGAGACATGTTTGGCAAATAACAGCATTTCATCAGAACCTGAGGGTGTTGGTCATGTTATGTATTGGGGCTACTTTGTTGCATCAGGGCCTGGACAGCTCACCATTGTAAAATATACTTTAAATTCTTAATTGTACTTGGGATAATGTGAGACCATCTGTCAAACAAATGGTCTCTGGGGAGGTTTCAAACAGGCAGTGAATGCAAGAAACCACTTAAACATCATACAGCTGAAAAAGTCTGCATGGATTAGTGGGATCATTTTTTTCCCAGTTAAGTCGGAGAGGGCTTTTGCCATGGAAGAAAATGGCATATGTCTTACATTTATTGTTGAATGAATGTTTGCAAAGTCAAATGTTCCTTGTTTTGTTCCATTACATCACCTTTCTCTTTATATACTGTTTGAATGAAGATCAAATATTAATATATCCACATATGTCTGTATAAATTAGTTTGCAATTTTAAGTGGTCAAGCCCTATTTAACTTACAAAATACCATATTGATTGAAAGTGAAATCTTCATGGAATATTGCAGATAAGCAATGAACACACATAGCAATAAATGGAAGCAATAAAGAGGTTATACATTTTAATTTCATGTTATTGTTTGAAGCCTTTGTAGTTTCTGAATATTGTATTGTTGTGTTATTATAAACTGAAGCAGTATTTACTGGTCACCTGTTAAAAAGCAAACACCTTATTGGTTGTTATGAGGTACTACACCTGGGCAAGCATGTGCCTTTTGTTATATGGGTGTTAGTCTCTAGGCCCATTACACATGTAGTGGTCTACTTTTTTAAGAAAGAAGGTTCGAATAGGAGGAGGTCAGGGTCAGACTCGGGTGTGCACCTTATACATACTTTTACTACTATTCCGGGAGGGCACTGAGGAAGCAACAGGTGAGCACAGGCATGGTTTGGGTCTGGGTCAGTGAGGCCGACAAGGGCTGGGGTCCACTGGGTCCAGTCCAACCCTGCAGGAGGTGGTTCTACACAGTGAAGGGGAATGGTGTGGTGTTATAAGTCTAACGCTGGTCACATATACCAAAAATTGCTCTGGCTATCTGGCTAATTTTGACAGTGCTGCCTGACCATCTGAGCATGTATGGTATGAAATGGGGCTGTTTCAACAAATGATCCTGGTGGATCAAGTATTATATGTCCTGATGGACAAAATTTCCCATCAGTTGACTGATCATTAGGACCTGAAAACATGGAACAACAAAAAAGTAACCATGCACATGTTTATCCGCTTGTCCAGGTGGGCCTGTGTATGCCTTTGTAAGTAGGAGAATGGCAAATACAGAAATGCATTGTGTTTATTTTAATGCAATGCTCATTAATCGATGTGGCTTAACAATTAAGTAGAGCGTTTAAGCTCAGTAGTGCTGCTCTAACACCCATTAGAATAAATAGGGTTCAACTAATCAAAGAGAACAACATGGGGAAATTGTATTGCCATATTTCAAAACATTCTTGATAACTTATATAACATTTTCTTGCACAAATATTCCATACCTTCATGCTAAATTACATTCAATATCATGCATTACTATAACTTTTATCAAATTGTGATGCTTGCAGTCTTATTGAGGAAAAACGGTGATTATACATATATCCTATATATGCTATCAAGTCTAAAACAAGAAGAGGAGCACAGTGTAAATGAAGTTGATGGCAGCTGAGAGACAATATGACTGACAATTTAGCCGGGTAAATTATAAATTCCTGCAGCTGGCATACTTAGGTAGAAATGTCAAATAATGAGTGAAATAAATATTTTGTAGTCTAACATTCAGAATTTGACAAATAGCAAATAATTCTTGGCTGGACATCAGCATTACCACCATTAAACAGACTATTGGTCTCCCTCCCAATTTTTAGCTGCATTATGTATATAATGTACAAACAAAAAGAATTAGGATTTGCAGTGGTTGGTTTAATTAAATTGTAACTGCCTTGTCAGCCTCCTGCTGCTGCATTTAGCAAGAATATATTTGCATTTAGGACAGTGTTTTGCAATCATACTGTTCTTATGTATTTTTATATACATTTTCTCTAATTATATTGGATGTATTACTTTGGAGAAATAAGGTGGGATTAAGAATTTTTATTTTAAATATGTGGACTATGTAGGACAACACAGTTTTAGACTTTTTACCTATTCACTTATTATTGCATTTTGCAAATCATAATATGTATTTAGAAAAAAAACATTAGCCACATATAATAATTAACTAGAATAAACAAATTCAAATTAACCTGCTCATCTTCCATGGCCACTGGAGAATTTGTCTTTCGGAAAAAGTTGCTTGTTACGAAAAAAAAAAATGAGATACTGTGCTGTTTCAATCAGGTACTATATGCAGTTAGCCACATTTGCCTAATAGACATGACCAAGTCTGCAGCCTGTATGGGGCCCACCGACTGCCCTGCCTGACCAATTTCTGACAAAATCGGGCAGATATTAATTAGGCCAGTTTAATCTTGCTATCTGACAAGGATCAGTGTGGTGATGCAGTCCACATCCAATGGGCCTATAAGCCCCTCTGTATGATCCAATCCTTAGTACCCAGGTCAAAAATCAGATTAGTCCGATTTGACCCAGCATGTGGGTGGACAAATTGGTCTCAGATCCACTTGTTTGATGACCTCGCCAAATGCACCTAAGCAATCTGTAACATTTGTCAAACACCTGTTTTAAACATTTAGTTGGTTGCTGTGGGTTACTGGGCTTATCATGACAAAATGGGGCAGGGTGGTGACATCAGTGGGTGAATGGGTGATGGCAGGGGCTGTTGATTTAAAGGGATTTAGAATTGGGTGTATTTTTTACCCCTGTTTCCTAAAACCCAGACATACCCTAATAAACCAGGCAACACTAGGAAAAAATTGTCTCTTCCATTTAAAGTTCACCTATTACCCCCATATTGTTTCCGCCACCAGATGTGTGGGCTAATAAATATCACACACTCCGGTTGGGTAAAAAAATAGTTTTTCTTGAAAAGAATAGCCCCTGCCAGTGTTAGGCTACTCACACTGGGAGGAAGCTCCCATTGAGGGCAGTCATGTTTTTTGGCACGCATGCGCATTATGAGCAGTTCACCCCCACTAGCTTATTATGTGCATAACTTAGTAGCGCTGGATACGGCCCACCCTCCTACGTCACACACATATGCATAATGAACGAGTTGTGGCACTCTCTCATTATGCACATGCGTTTGTCACAACATGGCTGCCTGCGCCAGGAAGCCCCTCCTGGTGCAGGTAGCCTAGCACCGGCTGGGGCTATTTTGTTCAAGAAAAACTATTGTTTCTCCCAGCTGGAGTGCAGGCTCCATTAGCCTGCACCTACGGTGAGGGAAACAGTATGGGGGTGATAGTTGCCCTTTAAAATCAGATCAGCCACAAGAGTTCTTGAGATATGAACATTAGGAGACAGCTTGGGCTGCATGGATCTTCACAGCCCCATACTTGAAATCTCTTTTTTAACAGAATGCTTGTGGAGTTATTCTCCTATTTTTATAATCTTAAATTGAGAAATACAAATAAATGACCCCTACAGTAAAATGTACAAATGGCACACTATCAAGACATATTATCGTGACTGATAATGTACATTGTATTAGCTGAAAAGCATATTGGGAAAATTCTGTATTTCTGCATTGTTTCCATGTAACAATTCCGTCTGACACGTGTAAGCTAATATAAAAAGTAAATATGCATATAATAGACATACAGGCAAAGTTCTGCTATATTAACCATTCAATAAATAAGAAATTTGGAGCACAGGTTACTAAGCCCTTGTGTCCATTCAGAGCATTATCAAATGCCTCTTAGGAATAATAGCAGTATTTGTTTTGGGTACATAGTAAGTCCATACTGCATACAGTTTTAGCACTTACAATAGGGCCTAACTGCCTACACAGGGACATTTGATTTTTACCATTTTCTTTGCCTTCTGAAGCCAACCCACTTTATGTTTGCTGACATATTATTATACAATGCAAACAAGTGAGGAAAAGTAATTGGCAGAATTTGCTGATTATTAAATATGCCTCATAGTCTAAGCCTTATAAATCTGCAATTACAATTTTTAATTTCAAATAATAATGTAACTGTTGTTTACCAAACATAGGTAGCAGCAACTATCTGTAGTAATACAAATACATTATTCAATCAGACCAATTTCATTCAGTTGGACTGGCCCAACAGGGTACTGGGAAAAAATGCGGGTGGGTGGGCCCGTGTGCCCTTGATTCACTTTTTCCCCACAAAGATGGTATTTAGACCCTTATATCTTGTTATAGAAGTGGAATTACACAAACTTTATAAAGCCCAGGTTGTCCTGAAAAAAAAATGATGCATGGTTTTTTTAAGCAAACTAAAATTACTCTTTCAGGAAATGTCCCTAACAAATGAATTGACTAGCAAATGAAATGCAAAATCCTTCTGGTAAAATCCTTATTTCAAGGCTCATGTAGATATTAGGCTTGGTTTAATGGCAGACAAACAGATTTAAGAGAGCTAAAGGCAAATTCATAAAAAAGTGGACAAAGTTACATCTAAAGGCAGAAAATCCGACAAATCATTCTCCAGTATTATTTTGTCTCAATATCACCACTTTTGTGAATTCCCCCTGTATAAATGCAATTTGAAGTATTTTGTAAGAGTAAACATGCACATATAAACACACCACATTAAAAGTCATTTACAGATGTCCTGAACACAAGTACAAGGTTACTAGGCTAGGCCATGCTGGTTGCACCTCGTTCCTGATTAAAGCTAGTTAAAAGTACTGGCTGGTGTAAGGAAGATCTGTCCATACCACCTTCACTCATTACCCACCAGTGCTCCCTAACTTGCACATCTGAGTGACGCTCATGTTATGGGATATGCCGATACATGTCTCCCTCAGCCCACTCATGAATACACCACTATGCAATGGGAAAAAAAATATGGTGGCTTGTGTCTGGTTTTTTTTTTTAACTTTGTGCCGTTCCTCAATTGATCCCTATTTACTCCCACACAAACCTCAGTCTTTTTTCTTTTATTTGTTGGGTGCTTTGCATTTCAGCTACAGTTTGTCCGTAGTAAATATTATTGATTAGAGTAAAATAAAAAAGTATAACAACAATCTGTTTCACTAAGACCCATGTACTCTATACCCTTAAGTGCTGGTTAAGAAGTGCAAACACTGAAAGGAGGTAACTATTGTTAGGTTTTTCCTTATTGTGAAAGCAAATTGCCTGTATGAAAATTACTTCCTCCTGTATCTATGAATACATGATGGAAAAACCGGCTTCTACCTGTCTATGGAACACCTGATATTTAGTATCGAAGTATAAAATACACAGTGGTTTAGCTAGAGCATTTTCTAACATATAGTTAAAGTCATTGACATTATATTACTACATGTTTGCATGTCATGTTCAGCACTAAGCAGCAAAATACAAAGGAAATATTTCCCCACAAAATATTAGTTCATATACTTCAACATATAAACATTTTGTAGAATATTTTCACTTTCAGGGAATACCACAAGCTGTGAAATGTTTGCATTCATTGTTCTGACATTGACTGGATAAAAAATGCCAGTCACTGATTGGTAGCTATGGGTTAGTGCCCAGGTGCAAATTTTCCCTGCATTGATAAATGAGCCCTTGGTTTATTCATTGTTATTTGATTTTTGGACACAACTCCTTGTGCAGCTGCCATTACTGTGGAACTATGGGACTAATGACTATTTGCATCCAAAATTGCACTTTGTGCACTGCATTTGCAGTCATAAATTACCCTGTAAGTTTGATTGGCCACCAGGCCATGCATTTTCCACCATGCTGCCCAATCTTTGTTCATCCAGTTGGAGTTACATAAATGATTTGAGGTACTGGGACCAATATTGAACATTTACTGGGAGTTAAGGTAAAAACCCTTAAAATTTGTATTATGGGTTATAGATTATTCTAAATACCTGCCAATAACTTTGTTGTAAACATAATGTTACATGATACCTGAACATTATGAGCAATTACATATTTCCAAACCACTGGAAAAATATAATCCTTATAAATATTTGTCTTATGATTTATTTCACGGTAATGTGTAATGCTTATACCTAGACAATATAGTTATGCATCACGGAAATGGCCAGTTAATCCCTTCTTGTTAATCATATACTTTAGGTCTGACACATTTCCCTTTCTTGTTAACTGAACATGGGTTACAAATTGCTAGGTGTGCCCAAGTTTTACCAAGTGTTTGTTTTTTTTTCTTAGAAAAATGATACATGAGGAATGACACAGCAGGTTTCCTTTTGTACAAATTATTTGTGTTACTGATCAATATAAATGTACTCATTTTGGTCATTTGGTTATTTTTGTTATTTTAAAAACACATTTTTTTATGTTTATTTTCATAGACGTAATTATAGGTTGCTTAGAGATTCTTTGTTGATGGTATTTTTTCCCTGTTCAAAAGAACAATATAACCACAAAGTAGCCTTATTACAGGAAGCTGTTGTAAACTCCTATAGTTGTATTGTCATCATACAATCCCTAAACACTGTGATGATTTATAACTTCAGCACATACATAATGTTGACCTTGAGCTTGGCATTGTACTATTTCAGCTTTTGCTGGTGACAATAAATAGTGCAAACCTATAGATTCTACACAGTATGTTTCCACTGTGCAGGGTAATGTGAATAAATTAGTGAAGTTGGCAGCAAACTGGCAAATTATATTCAACATTGATGAATGTAAGTTTAATGTACACCAGAGGCTGGCACTCTGGTCTCCAAACATACTCTCATTCTCTGCTGGAGTGTCTGTACCCATGTCGCCATGCCCATGCCCCTGGGCATGGGGTGCAGTTCCACAGGGGATACCTTGGCCTGCTCCTAGAAACCAGGAACCAAGAATGAAAATGAATCATGGTTAAGATAGTAATAATGCTAATGAAATGCAGTCAGTATTGTATTCATGGAAAAAAGCACAGGTCTTCAAGCTCTATTATTGATTCACTTTGAATGATATAGATTTCAAAACAGATTTGTTGTATGTATTGTGAACCAGTTTTGTTATGTTTCAGCAGAGGAATTTATTTACACTTATGCTCAGGCTTGAAATACCATGTTAGCGCATTAATGAAGACTGAGATGGGGAATGTGAGTGGAGGACTGCTGGTGCTCAAATTTATATTGTACATCAACAACAAACACTCAACAAAAGAATCTTCAAAGGCACAAAAACCACCTGAACCAGTTTGGGGACTTAATTTGTAGCTTTTACCTAAAGGTAGCCATAGAGGTCAAAATGTTGTTATTCTCTGGTGACTGATAGTACCAATCCTTTTAACCTTATGATTACAGCCATTGATAAAAAAAAAATCTCTGTGACATTTCAGTTTGAGTACTGTTTCTGTGCATTTACTAGACTAAAAATTAAACTGATGTTATAGTAACCATATACCAATATTTCTCTTTAATCAGTTGAAACAGTCAGTGTACACTGAAATGGTTAACTGGAATTATTTTGTTGGCCTGTTGCTACCTAACAGTGAGCTCACAGAGTGCTTGGGAGGGGAAAGAACAGTGTGTGTGTTGTGACTACAAAGAATCGGAAGCTATTTGTTGCTTTTAGCTGCATAACGTGGTTATCTGTGTTTTGTATATAGACAACATACAACTCTTTCACCTCAAGGTAAGAAAAACAAGGTATTTACCCTATAAATATGAATATAACTTGATCTGTTTTGCTTTAAAGTAAGTGACCTGCAGGTCTGTGATTATAGAAGGAAGTTTTTGCACAATTTACAATCTTAAGCAAATAACTATGCATGTTTTGTAATGATAATCATTTCAATGATTTATTTAATAGAAAAAGCTACCCAAATAATGTATAAATAAGTTAAGGGAAAAAAAATTTACACTACCTAAACAATAATATTTCAATCAAATTTTACTTTGCAGTGATGTTTTGTTTAAGGCTGGCAAACTTTGATGAAAAAAAAACAAGAATTATAAAAGCAGAATCTAAACATAGCTTAAAATAAGGGCAGCAATTTTTCCCCAATTGTAAATCTGCCACTTAGATTATCATTTTATTCTTTTATCAAGCGTTACCTAAATCATTGTGTTAGTGACCTGTATATGAGTAAACAAAAACCAGGCCACATGCAGAAGCTTAATAAGGGGCTATAGGGATGTAATAAGCTGCTTGGATAGCAGTGGGTTGCATTATTCTGCTGTGTTACAACAGGTGAAACAGGCAACACAGTAATTTCTAATTAATTTATTTTTAACATGGCAGATATTAGGACTGGCCTGCTCCATGCTTGCTTTCAGTAATATAAGAAGTAGAAAGCAGAAGCAGGAAAATTAATCTTATAAAGGCAAATGGCAAGTCTGTAGTAATTTTAGACCACATTTTTTACTTATGCTCAGGACCACTCACTCTTTTAAGTATGGGCTCAACAACACAGACATGTTTTTCCACTTTTACTTACAACAAAAAGGTATGACAAATTTGAGTTGTTTGTGTTAGACATGAAACACCATATTGGCTACGTGATCGCATAGTGTATAAAGATATGCCTTACAAATTGTATCCCTAGGGCAGTGCAGGTGACAAGAAGACAAGCAGTGAGATTAGAAGAAAGAAGGTTTTACTGTCAACATACAGGTGGGATAGATTTATACACTGTAATGAGAATAAGTGTAAAGGAGCAGTATATCCCCTTGTTCCTCCTGGTCTTCCACAGGGCTTGTGCTGAACATCCCCTTGTTCCACCTGGACTCTTTTTACAGGGCTGGAACTGAACATGTGTTTTGCCTGCCATATAACCATTGTTACTTCTTGAACTAAACAGGCAAAACAAATATTATACTGTATGTGGTTTCATTTACCAGATTAATGTAACTAGCATTTACAGACATCATTATGTTTAGGCAATTCTCCTCTGGCTAAAATACACCAATGTATAATGCAATTGTGCTCTATTGGCGGTAAGGTTCCAGCAAGAACTGAAGGAGGCTATAGCAAAAGAATATATGTAGAAGAGACCTTTTTTCTGTGTTTGCAGACAGATTTTTGGTCAGGACAGGAACCCTTCAACTCTCTCTCCACATGAATGGTCTGCAAAGTATCAAAGGATCTTCAGGTGGGCCCTGCCTTGGCCCCATTAGCCCTTTATTATTTCCTCCATAAGCCTTTATTACCTCTAAACCATTTGCCACTGTCTTCATCTAATTGTTGTGAAAGTGGGCCTTGGATGTCTGGTTCTCTGGTGAGCCCTAGGATGCTTAGTCTGACACTGGTTCTTTAATACAATTTTATATCCCTTCTGGGGCAACACTCTTCACAACGGCGGAAGAGTGTAACAATGTAGGATTGTTATTATTTAAATGGCATTTTCTACCTCACCATGTAACTGCTGTAATCAAGAAATGTTGTTTCTTTTTTAAAATTCACTATATTGAAGGCTGGTAATTTCAAGTATTTCTATTTATGATTGTGTTTTTATAGTTTTTTTTACTCTTCCTTTAAAAAAGGCTTGGCTAGATACACAGCTTATTGGGCGTGTGGTCTAGTGTTTCCCTGAACATTAGGAAATTCTCATTAAAGTTGGGGCCTTGAAATGCCTTTCTTAAGGGACCATAAATAAAATAGCTGCAGGCAAGCAATAAAACCAATGAAACAATGTCATGCTTTCCAGTCTTTTAATGCAGCATTGTTCACTAACTGCTTTAACTGCACGGTGTCATGCTCACCACTGAGGTTCACTGTACCTAAACAGAAAAATAACATTGTATAGAGTTACATTTAGGTAAGCAATTATCTGTTGCCCAATAATATATATGAAGCATGCTATGTTGCTACGTAGTTAAAAGATATTTGTTGTACCAGTATGCATCACTCATTGCATACCAGCATTCATGGTGCAATAAATATATTTACTGCCTGGGCACTTGTCTTCTTTTATGTATAAAGCAATTTACTGTTGGCCACACACACAGATTGAAAAACAAATATGTAGAGGTAGGTAAATAAAGAACACAATCAAACCTATTTTCTATGTACACATGCAGAAGAATAATTTTACTTCATCTACTTAAGCATCAGTTTACAGTGCGGATTATAACAATATATGGAAAATATTCTGAATGCATTCAGTGCAGTTTGTGTTACTTAAGACCTCTGGGCTTCTTTATCAGTTTTCGAGTTTGTGAATGTTAGTGAATGAGTTTTTTTCTACTTTGAATAAATTTGCATTTTAAAAAAACTTCAATGTTTGCTTATTTATTAAAAAACTCAAATACAAAATACAAAAAACTCGAATGCCTCAAATTTGTGAGTTTACAAACTCGAAAAAATTAAAAAAAATCTTGAATTGAAAAAAAAAAGGCTTGATTTTGCCTATGACAACTTCCATTGACTGCTATATAAACTCCCAAGCTTTTAGATGTCAGTCAGATATCTCTCCTACCCAAAAACTGCATAATTTGTACTGCATATATCTCCTCCCTTCATCAATGCGACTATATTCATAAAACAAATAACAGCTTTCACCCGGAGGCCATTTTCGCTCTGACATTTACTGTACATTTCCCTCAGTGACATTGACATCTGAAAATTGCACATGTACTGTAAAGTTCATACAATCAATAATGCAGGCTTACACAGGCAGAACATAATTTGATAACAAGTTCTGCTTGGATTGAGCACTGTGATGATTAAAGGAGAAGGAAAGTTACATCCACTAGGGGGGGCAAAATATTAGGCACCCCTCAGTGCTTGTAATCGCTTACCAAAACTCCTGGAGCTCCTGTTAGCAGAAAACTGCACTGGCTGGGGTGTATGTGAGTGAGTGTTTCTCTTTTCTCCTTCTGTCTTTGTGCATGCGCAGTAGAGTGAAAAGCTGAACATCAACAAAAAAAAGCTGCCTTTTTTTTTTTTTGCTCAACTGTGCATGCACGGGCCCCAGGATCACTGCGAAAGGAGAAAGAAGGAAAAGGATTGCTCACCTACATTTACAATGGGCCAGTGCAGTTTTCTCCTAACACGAGCACCGGCCAGGGGTTTCAGGTAAGCGATTGTAAACACTGTGGTGTGTCTAACATTTTGCCACCCCCCCAGTGATTGTAACTTTCCCTCTCCTTTAACCAGATAGACTGGGGCATGGGATGCATTCCTTTTAGCTTTTACAAATATTTTAATTAACAGGAAGTACTAATATGCTGTCATATTTTTATTGCAGGGTGCAGCATATACATTGGAATGTGTTATGGCAACAAATCTCTTATATAAAACCAGCAGTTTACCTTCAGTTTTGGACCATTATAAACTGCCACATATGAAGAACAAGGTATTTTAGTTTATTAAAATCCTCAATACATTATAAAGACTACATTATAAGGATTTGCTGTACACGCCTATTAAAGGGCCACCAGCTGTCCACACCAGTCATCCATTCCTGTGGAATAAAATCAGTCAAATGCTGAGTTTGTGCCCCCAGTAAAATCTACCATAAAAATAGACAAAAGCTTTTGATATATTTTGTGTATTTTCTTTTCTCTAACTAGGGGATTTCATATTTAGTAACAATTTTTTATAATAATAATTACGCATAATTTTGCAGTGTGTGCAGCAGGGTTAATAAGCCATCAACACCAATAAAAAGATTAAGCTGCACAAAGTGGTTTTTAAAAAACAGCAACAGAAATGTATATTAAAAGTGCTGGTAAATTTTTGAACCTTCCAAAAAGGGTTGCCAATGTTATCCATTGTTTCTCATGTTTGCACAACATTGGTCATCATAGGATCACACTCTTGGAAAGCTTTATTTAAAGGGGTCTTCACCCAAAAATCTGTTTTTGTATAATTGTGTACCCTTTTCATAAAAAGAAAATCGAATTCTAAGCAACTGTTCCAATATACATTCGTTAGGGATTTTAATTGTTTTAAAGTTACTTAAAAATGTAAATGCAAAGTTGCTTAGAATTAGATTTTCTTTTATTATGCATACACCACTTTTTGGGTTTAATTTCAGTTTAACGATATAGATGCAAAAATATTTTCAAAGGAACAGGATATGTTTAATCAGTGCCAAATAAATATTGCACTGTGCCTCAAATCCTATGCAGATCCACTGCAACCTCGTAGGGTGAAGACACATAGAGCTGCTAGTAGCTGCTACTTTTTCATGGCTACTCAACTCCAGAAAATACCTTTCCATAGACTATAATGTGAATTGCCTCTGCAAAAACACACGTAGAGACAATTATCAGTAAATGATCAGCATTGTCTATTTTACTAGCCATGAAAAGTAGCTGCTATTAGTAGCTCCATGTTTCTTCACCCTTAGGGGCTGATTTACTAATCCATGAATTCGAATGGAAAAAATTCGGATTGGAAAACGAACATTTTGCGACTTTTTCGTATTTTTTTGCGACTTTTTCGTAGCCGTTACGACTTGCGTGAATTGTCGCGACTTTTTCGTAGCCGTTACAAATTTCGTGAATTGTTGCGACTTTTTCATAGCCATTATGACTTTCGTGAATTGTTGCGACTTTTTCATAGCCATTACGACTTTCGCGAATTGTCGCGACTTTTTTGTATTGAGTGATCGAAAAAGTCGCAAAATACCGATCATTACGAAAAAAACGCATTCGGACGCTTTTCGGACGTTCGTGGATTAGTAAATGTGCCCCTTAGAGTTACTGTGTGGCCTTTGACTTCTTCTTGAAACCACTCATTAAATAATTTGGTAATCTGTAATCTAGTTGTGGAAAAGTTTAAAAACAATGTTATCAAAGTTTACTATATTACTTTTAGCTCTGCGCAGGGGTTAAGGGTATACCAGGATCTGTATCTATTATGCGCTTTAGATACAATTTAGTTTCCACAAATCAGTCCTACCAGGAATATACATTGGACACTGTACAACTTTTTTTTGAGGATGCTAAAATTTTATTTTCTGATTGTTTCTGAGTACTTACTTTTGTGGAGTTAAGCAACTATGCTGTGTTCTGTTAATAAATCCACTGTTTTTTTGTGACCGGTGCTCCTGTAATTCAGGTACAGGTATAGCATCCCTTATCGAAAAACCTGCTATCCAGAAAGTTTTGAACTACCGAAGGCCATCTCCCACAGACTCCATGTTACATAGTTACATAGTTACATAGTTACATAGGGTTGAAAAAAGACCATTGTCCATCAAGTTCAACCCATCCGAGTAAACCCAGCACACAACCTATACTAACCAATCTATACACTCACATACATAAACTATATATATACAACCAGTAATACTAACTGTAGATATTAGTATCACAATAGCCTTGGATATTCTGCTTGTTCAAAAACTCATCCAGGCCCCTCTTAAAGGCATTAACAGAGTCTGCCATTACCACATCACTAGGAAGGGCATTCCACAGCCTCACTGCCCTCACCGTGAAAAACCACCTACGCTGCTTCAAATGGAAGCTCTGTTCCTCTAATCTATAGGGGTGACCTCTGGTGCGCTGATTGTTTTTATGGGAAAAAAGAACATCCCCCAACTGCCTATAATCCCCTCTAATGTACTTGTACAGAGTAATCATGTCCCCTCGCAAGCGCCTCTTTTCCAGAGAAAACAACCCCAACCTCGACAGTCTAACCTCATAGCTTAAATCTTCCATCCCCTTTACCAGTTTAGTTGCACGTCTCTGCACTCTCTCCAGCTCATTAATATCCTTCTTAAGGACTGGAGCCCAAAACTGCACTGCATACTCAAGGTGAGGCCTTACCAGGGACCTATAAAGCGGCAAAAATATGTTCTCATCCCTTGAGTCAATGCCCTTTTTTATACAAGACAGCACTTTATTTGCTGTAGTAGCCACAGAATGACACTGCCTGGAATTAGACAACTTGTGATCTACAAAAACCCCTAGATCCTTCTCCATTAAGGATGCCCCCAACACACTACCATTCAGTAGATAGTTTGCGTTTATATTATTCCTACCAAAGTGCATAACTTTGCACTTGTCAACATTGAACCTCATTTTCCAGTTTGCTGCCCAGTTTTCCAATTTTGTCAAATCGCTCTGCAAAGCGGCAGCATCCTGCATGGAACTTATAGTTTTGCACAATTTAGTGTCATCAGCAAAAATAGAAACAGTACTCTCTATGCCCACCTCCAGGTCATTAATAAACAAGTTAAAAAGCAAAGGACCAAGGACTGACCCCTGCGGTACTCCACTAACCACACTGGCCCAATTAGAAAATGTTCCATTTACCACCACTCTTTGTACTCTATCCTTCAGCCAGTTTTCTATCCAATTACAAATATTATGTTCTAGGCCAATATTCCTCAATTTGATCATTAACCTTCTGTGCGGTACTGTATCAAACGCTTTAGCAAAATCTAAGTAGATGACATCAACTGCCATTCCAGCATCAAGGTTCCTGCTCACCTCCTCATAAAAGGCAACTAAATTAGTCTGGCAAGATCTGTTACGCATAAAACCATGCTGGCACAAACTAATAGTATTGTGAACTGCAATGTATTCAACTATCCTATCCCTTATTACCCCTTCCAGAAGCTTTCCTACTACTGATGTCAGACTAACAGGCCTATAGTTTTCAGGCTGAGAACGAGATCCCTTTTTAAATAACGGCACCACATTAGCAATCCGCCAGTCTCTCGGCACCATGCCAAACCTCAACGAATCCTGAAAAATTATGTGAAGAGGCTTGGCAATCACAGCGCTCAGCTCATTTAATACCCTGGGATGAATCCCATCCGGTCCTGGACCTTTGTTTACCTTTACATGTTCAAGTCTCTTTTGAATTTCCTCCTGAGTGACCCATGCGCCAGTAGCTAAATTACTAGCACTGGGTATATTAAAAGGGAAGCCTTCATTATCTGGCTCCTCAGATGTATAGACAGATGAAAAATAAGAGTTCAAAATTTCAGCTTTTTCCCCGTTCTCATCAACCAACGTACCTCCCCGTGATAATAAAGTTCCCACCCCTTCTTGCTTCATTTTTTTACTATTCACATAATTAAAAAATAATTTTGGATTCTTTTTACTCCTAGCTGCAATATCCCTTTCCATCTCTATTTTAGCTTGCCTGATAGCTTTTTTGCATGCTTTATTTGCTTCCTTGTACCTGATGAAAGTTTCCGCTGTCCCAGCTAACTTGAATGCTTTAAAAGCACGTTTTTTATTACCAACCTCGACCTTAACTCTTTTATTCAGCCATAAGGGTTTTGCTTTGCGATGCCTCTCCTTGCTTACAAGGGGAATATACTGTTGTGTATACCTGCAAAGCAATGTTTTAAAGATGTTCCATTTTCCTTCTGTGTCTAACCCCATGAAAAGCCTTTCCCAGTTGACACATTGCAGAGATGCCCTTAAACTGGCAAAGTCTGCACGTCTAAAATTGAGCGTTTTAGTTACTCCCTTATAGAGCTGTCTCTGTAGCATTATCTCAAAGGAGACCATGTTGTGATCACTGTTCCCCAAATGCTCACCCACACAAATGTTAGAGATAAGTTCAGTATTATTAGATATTACCAGGTCCAAAATAGACTCATTCCGAGTAGGTTCTTGAACCACCTGAAATAAAAAGTTGTCATTTAGCATATTTACAAACCTACTAGCTTTTTCTGACTTAGCCACCCCATTACTCCAGTCAATGTCCGGATAATTAAAGTCCCCCATAATAACAACTTGACCCAATTTTGAAGCCTCCTCCATTTGCAAAAGTAGCTGGGCCTCATCCCCCTCATCTATACGGGGTGGTTTATAGCATACACCAATGATCATTTTCTTTGTGACCTTCAGCCCTACTGAAATTTCTACCCAAAGAGATTCAACGTTTTCATTGGTAATGTCTTTATTACATGGCTTTAAATCTGACTTTACATAAAGACAAACCCCTCCACCCTTTTTAATCCCTCTGTCCCTCCTAAAAAGCGTATACCCATTTAAATTCACTGCCCAGTCGCATTTTTCATCCCACCAGGTCTCAGTGATACCAATTAAGTCATAATTTTCAATACATGCAATAGCCTGCAGCTCCCCTATTTTTCCCGACAAGCTACGCGCATTAGCCAGCATGCAGCGGAGATTACTACTTCTTCCTCTACAGTTTACATTAGCTAAAGGACAGTTAGAGCTAAGGTGAAAATTAGTCTGTTTCCCTTGTAACAATGGAAGCTCCTTATCTGATAAACTATATGCCCCCCTCACTCCTCCCCCACAACCCTTTACTGGTCCCACTGCCCCATCTACACTAGCTCTCCCATAAGAATCTAGCTTACCAACCCCCCCCTTGTCTAGTTTAAACACTCCTCCAGCCTCTTAACCATTCTCTCCCCTAGCACAGTAGACCCCCTTCCATTGAGGTGCAATCCGTCAGGGCTGTATAGATTGTACCCCAAAGAAAAGTCAGCCCAGTGCTCTAGGAACCCAAACCCTTCCTTCCTACACCAAGACTTTAGCCACGCATTTAGCTCCCTAAGCTCCCGCTGTCTCCCTAAACTAGCACGCGGCACCGGCAAAATTTCCGAAAAAATTACATTGGAGGACCTTTGCTTAATTTTAGAGCCTAGATCCCTGAACTCACTCTTTAAGGTCCCCCACCTACCGTTCATTTTGTCGTTAGTACCGATATGTACCAAGACAGCCGGGTCATGCCCAGCCCCTCCCAATAATGTGTCGACCCGATCAACCACATGCCGAACCCTGGCACCAGGAAGACAGCAAACTGTCCGGTTGAAGCGATCCGCTCGACAGATTACCCTGTCCACTTTCCTAATGATCGAATCCCCTATAACCACCATCTGTTTAGGCCTAGCTCTGCTCTCCTCCCCACCACTACTAGAGAAACTGGTCTCCCGGCTGTTAGAGAGATCAGCCTCATCTAGAACCGCCAGTCCAGAGTTCACACTCCCATCTTCTTCACACAATCTGGCAAATCTGTTGGGATGCGCAAACCCTGGAGCAGCCTCCCTTTTTCTTTTCCCCACACTCGATTTTCTAACTGTCACCCAGCTTACTGCCCTATCATCCTTTCCTTGCTCCCCTCCCCCCATACTATCTGACCCCGCTAGTTCTTGTTCAGTTAGCAAGAGACTTCTTTCAAGATTGTCAATAGAACGCAGTGTTGCAACTTGTTCCTCTAGTGCTCTAACGCGAGCCTCTAAAGTGGCAACTCGCTCACATCCACAACAGAGGTATGCACTTTGGAACTGTTGTTCCACAACTGCATACATGCGGCAGGCTGTGCACTGTGTCATACCTTCAATGTTGCTGCCACTCATTCTCCCAGTTACAGAAACAGTTAAACAAAAATTGGTGAAAAAAGGCTATTAAATAAACAAAAAATTTTTTTTTTTTTTTTACCTTGTTTTAACTCCCTTAGTTTGTAACTCCTGTGATTATAACTCCACTTATAGAGCCCCCACTTAAAGAGCAATCACTTATAGAACACCTACCACCAGAGCAAGCTCCACTGGAGTGCCAGTGGTTCTATTTCAACAGTCTGTTAAGGTCAACTAATCAAACCCCACCCCCTCAAACTGAGGGTAATTACAAAGGAATGTAACTCTGGCAAACCTGCTGTAAGCCTTATAGTTAACCAAACTTTGTAAATTGGCACCAAAAAGAGCAAATACTTTTGAAAAAATTTAAACCCAACAGTTAGAAAACACAGTGATTCTGAATAAAGTTAATAAAAAATACTTATCCCTTTTTTTTGTTGAATTGAAAAAGCAGTTGATTCAGTCAGCCACCAGCCTGTTAGTAATCAAATTACTTACATTTTAAAAAACAATTTTCAATTTTTTTTTTCACTATAATAATATAATGAATCCTTATTGGAGGCAAAACAATCCTATTGGGTTTAATGTTTAAATTATTTTTTGCATACTTATGGTATGTAGATCCCATACCTGTACTGACTGTCAGGCTTCATTTGTTACTTATTAGTTGCCTTGTCTTTCTTTGAAAACTCCCAAAGTGTGATTAGTCATATTTCTTTTATAGATGACCTAAAGTATTATTAATAGTTAACCGGAGCGCATCTTAATCTGACTCACCGGTGTGACTTCATTTGTATCTGTGATTTCATTTCCACACAATGTATAAAACACAGACACAAACACACACAAATATCTCTAAGGGCTCTGGCACACGGGGAGATTAGTCGCCCGCGGCAAAACTCCCTATTCGCGGGCGACTAATCTCCCCGAGTTGCCTTCCCCTGCCATCCCAACGGCGAACATGTAAGTCGCCGGTGGGATGGCAGACGCGGCGGGGCGATTTGGGGAAATCACAGAAAAAGACTTGCGAGGCTTTTTCGGCGATTTGCGCGAAATTGCGCTGCCGCGTCTGCCATCCCGCCGGCGACTTACATGTTCGCCGGTGGGATGGCAGGGGAAGGCAACTCGGGGAGATTAGTCGCCCGCGAACAGGGAGTTTTGCCGCGGGCGACTAATCTCCCCGTGTGCCAGAGCCCTAAATGGTGCTGCACAATAAACAAAAGTTTATTACAGTCCCAATTATTGTCTCTAAAGCAAGCGTGGCCTTTAGTTTTTTTTTTTTTACTGTTGGTATATGAGGCTAGCCAATCCCAAACACATATTGGGGCATATTTATTATGCTGTGAAAATTTGCCATGTAAAAAAGAAACAGGGTAATTTTTTTACACCGTTTTTTCAGCGAATTAGTTTTACACAGCATAGTAAATACGCCCCATTGTGTCAGACTGTGTAATGCATAGTCTATTGGGTATTGGAGTTAAAGCTGTCTCTCTCCACGCTTTCCTTCCACCCTCAGTTCTTTTGTGGGAACTCTTTTTTTCCACATTCAGCAATAGCTGTTGTTGATGATTTTTTATTACAGGTGGCACAATATTTATTCTCTGACAGGGCGATGTACATCTTTTCTGTTTAATGTTTGAAACACACTGGTTTATTTGGCACATTTGAGGTAATGTAATAATAGGTGCAATATTGTACACAGGTGCAGTAGTGGCCAATCAACTTTTGCGTGGATTTGTGATATATAAATATTGCAACTTCAAGAATATAGAGGTATCGGACCCCTTATCCGGAAACCCATTATCCACAAAGTTCCAAATTGCGGAAAGCTTATTTTCCCATAGACTTCATTTTAATCAAATAATTCATTTTTAAAAATGGTTTCCTTTTTCTCTGTAATAATAAAACAGTAACTTGTACTTGATCCCAAATAAGATATAATTAATCCATATTAGAGCCAAAACAATACTATTGGGTTTAAATACTATTTAAATAATTTTCTTAGTAAACTTAAGGTAGGAGGTCCAAATTACGGAAAGACCCCCTTATCCAGAAAACCCCAGGTCCCAAGCATTCTGGATAATGGGTCCCATACCTGTATATTGCCTTCAAGTATGTGACTATAGGTACCTAGACCTAGAGCAAACATTGCACCTTTTATTACGTTTTTGGGGGTATCTAAGGCTAATGCCACACGAGGCGTAGGGCGGATACTTTCGGCAAGTGGAAAAACGCTTGCTGAAAATTCCGCCCTACGCCTCCTACATGTGCCTGCAATGGAATGAATTAGATACGCTCGGGTGCAGGCACATGTAGCCGATATATGCATAAAAACACAAGACTTTGCATTCTCTCGCGTTTTTATGCGTATATCGGCTACATGTGCCTGCACCCAAGCGTATCTCATTCATTTACCATTTTATCTGAACGGCTGTGAAACTTGGCAAAAATGTTGCTGAAATAATGCATTTGAATATATGAAAATATCAATAAATATACTTAAATTAATATAGTAAATTCTCTGGATTTACATATATTAGTATATATTAGTTTGCAGGAAGATTTTTATATGCTGATTTGAATCACAGACTTTTGAGTGGCAAACATCCATTTTAGCTTGTATTTCATTAGCATTCAGATGCCTTGACTGGATCTCATTTGGCCATCCATCAAAAGCACACACTAAGAATAAGTAGTTGATATGTTGCTATGGTAAAGGGAAAACAGACTTTCCCTCCATCAGTGAATTGCATACTAATCTTTTAGCAACAAGGAAATCATCACCCTCTTTACCTTGTAAACACAGATTTTCTGTTCAAAAGTGTAATGGTAACCATAGTTTAAAAAATCGTTAAAATAAAAAGAAAAACTTTCCAAGTCTGTCATTTTCATTTCAAAAAGGCAGCATGACAAGCTGTAATCCAGTAAAGTACATGGCTTCTTGCCTGCCTGCTATCTCTGTGGCAACCGAGGAGTAAGCACAACTATTCACTAAATAAAGAATTACCCAAGAAAAGGGCTTTACATTAGGTGCATAGATACAAAATTAATCTGTGGATAGGATGAGCAGCTGGAGGAAAACACACATCCTTGTCACATGAAGTTGTTTAATAGGATGAAATATATCTTCTGACCAATTCACATTGACAAAATGCAGCCTGTTTATTCACTTTTTACGAAGCACTAGAGTCACTATAAAATGTAGCCATTTGTCTTGACCTTTGTGCAAGGTTTATATCATGTTTCCAGACTGAAAAGGAAGATCTTAATCACTGTAATACAACAAAAGTTCCTTTAAACTTTACTCTATGGTGGGTAAACTTGCCACCAGGTATTTATGTATACTTTATAAGAAATGAGTTCATTTATCTAATTAAAAAAACTGCCTTTACACTAAAAAACTAAATAGGTCAGTGGTCCCTAGATAAAATCCAGGAGCTCCCAGGCCCTATTCAGACACACAAATGTTGCCATTGTACATGGGCATGTCTAAAGCAGAGTGCTAAAGCTCAATGGGGCAAGCACAGGTGGCATAGAATTGTTGGCATGAAAACTGGTTTTAAAAAACTGACTGTTCAAAACTGGCTTTAAGCAAATTTGTTTATAAAGACCTATTTTTGCTCCCAAATGTGTCACTTGGCTATGCTAAATATTCATTACAGAGTTTTATAACTATGAGGAAATGTACATATCGTTAAGGGGACAACAAATGTATAAAAACATTGGGGATGTCATGTTTTTGGGCCATTTCAGTGCCAACCTTTTACCCCTGGCCAGCACACCTTTTCTTTAAATCATGGTACCTGGGAAAGTACTGCACTTTTGTTTTTCCTGCTCCCATGTGTCCTTTTCATCTTCCTGTGCTAGCCACATGCACAGTATAGACATTCTTGGGAACTTTAAGGGATTGTTCACCTTTGAGTTAACTTTTAGTATAGTTTAGAGAGTAATATTTTCAGATAATTACCCTACTAACCAGGGATTGGTTTGTGTGAGAGACTGGATTAAGTACAGGAGAGGGACAGAATAGGAAGATTAAAAAGTAACAGGTCAATAACAATAAAATGCTAGCCTCACAGAGTCAGTGACCCCCATTTGAAAGATGGGAAGAGTAAGAAGAAGATGGCAAATAATTAAAATAAACTATAAAAAAAATAATGAGGACCATATAATTGCCCGTTCTAGAACATAATAAAAGTTAACTTAAAGGAGAAGGAAAGGTAAAAACTAAGTACGCTCTATCAGAAAGGTCTTTGTAAATACAGCCATAAGCATTCACAGAGAAACTGCACTGAGCCCTCTATCAAAAGAAACACAGGATTTCTTGTCGTCTTTTGTGTATACATGTACTTTGGTATCTGACTTTCTCTCTCAGAAAAATCCTGAGAGAGGAAGTCTGCACAGCTCTCTCCTCTCTCCCTTCTCCTGCTCCCCTCCCATCAGAATGTGTGACCTATGCTACCATCAGCTAAAGCTGCAGCAGGATCTACAGTGACCAAGCTAAAATGGAAGCTGCTATCTTAAACAAACGGAGGGAGCTTCTAGGGCTGTTTACTCAGGTATAGTAAACCTTTCTGCTTAATAAATATAGTGTCCTAGGTGGCACTGATGACAAGTTGTGTTGCACTTTTTTTGGAAATGCATTTTTAAATAATTAACAGAATTAGCATCCAGTTCACTTGATGCTAGACAATAACAGCCATGGATGTAAATTGCTAAAGGAACCATCAGGGCTGTGTTTAGGCTGGGTCCACCCATGCACCGGACCTAAATGTGCCCCCCACATCACTTTGGGTGATGTCACTTCCAATAGATATCATACCAGCCCCACTCCCGGCCCCAGCTCCACTCCGAGATTTGCCCAGGTATCATCTGGTGGCAGCAGGGGGTGTGTTTGATTCTTTATCTTTTTTAAATGTATTGATTATATAGGCACTCGTGGGCCACCCCCTAAAACTGCCACCCTAGGCACAGGCCTTCGGGTGCCTATAAATAAATACAGCCCTGAGAACCACAGAATATTTGGCAAGTCCAGGCTGCCGGTAATTCTATGTGCACAATTTTGCATAAGTTATCAGAAATGGCTGAACAGGTGTGCCGCAAGTTCCAAAGGTCTTCCAAAGCAGAGGAACTTCTCTGAACAGTATCAATGCATGCTTAGTTTTGAAGAAGAATTTGTAAGTAAGCTCATTAGAGTACTGTTGGAACAGATTAACAGCAATTATTTTTGCTTTATTATTGCATCCTATCTATTTATAATAGTAAAACACTCGAGTGTGGTATGCCTATAAGCAAAAAAGTCTTCAAAAAATGGCTAAGACTACTACTTCCAATGAATGTTTTTTTTTTTTTATAGAAAAGTTTCTGAGCACATTGAGAAATGATGTGCCCATGTACAACCCCATTAGCCTTGGAGGCTAAAAGGCTTTTTTAAAAAAAAAATTAGATTTAGGTACAGGTATAGGACCTGTTATCCAGAATGCTCAGGACCTGGGGTTTTCCAGGTAATACCTTTCTGCCACCCTAGGCCCAAGCCTTTGTGGCCTCTCCACAAATTCGGGCCTGTCAGTCAAGAGGCAAAGATCTGTTTGGTTCCTATGGACAAAAGCAATTTAGCAACTATCTTGCTTAACTCAACTTCTAAGGGTTAAAAGGATTTTAAATGGAGGTAATATTGAAAGCTGCTGTAGAAATGAGGAGCCTCTGCAGTTAGACTCATGCAATATGTTGCATGTAACAAAATGAACATTGTTTCACAGAAATAATATAAATGAAGATGAAATGAAATTTATAAATGTTACTAAGATATAGTTTTGTTCTTTAGAATAAAGAGCTACAGAAGAAGGAAACCAAAGAAAGAAAACCAAGACGTGCTAGAAAAACATTTGTTTATGATGAAGATGACGAAGAAAAGACTAAAAAGGAAGTTTTAGAAAAGGTAACACCATATAGGCAATAGTGACATGAGAGAAAAGACATCCATTCCTGCTTATTCAGTCTTTATAGTAGTAGGTATAAATGATTATAGATCTCATTTACAACACAAGCACAAAGTACCATATGCAAGCACTTAAACACTCGCACAGATACATGCAACTGATACTTGAGCACCAGGGCACTGGATTAGCCTTCTTTGATGCAAGGTGCAAAGTACAGGGCCCACAAACACATGGGTCCTCTGCAATATACACCTGCCTTTACATTCATGGTTCCCTTAGAATATTGTGCCTCAACACAAAACTGACCTGGGGCATATGAATCACATGCATCATTTGCACTGGTTCACCAAAAGCAATGCTATATTTCTGCACAAAATGACTACTAAAACTTGCTGCATGACATGTGTGTAATGTACCAACACAAGTGCAACTTAGAATGGACACTGGTAAATTTTATTCAGGTTGCACTGCATGATAAGTGCTGTATTTTCCAAATTAACTGATTATTCCTACTTTTCGATGAATTTAGAGATTTTCTCCTTAAATTAGCTCCTTCAAGGAATAGCTTTCTATCTGCACATATAGTCACTATTTATTCACAAAGCAGGCCACCCCTATAAAGTGAACCTCCCCTAATATAAGCATATACCTGCATCAAATTTCAGAGGACACGTCTGAAGGACTCTAGAATACACTTAAATGAATAATAATAGTAATAATACTGCAACCCTTAATGCTCTTACTGTTCATTACCCTTACCTACACAGTGCATCTCATAGCAGTACAGGCTTTTTTAAGTGTTGCATTTCATAATATTTTTTTCTATAACTGTTGCCATTACTGCAGGCAGGGCTGCTATCACAAATGTGTACAAGTTATTTATATAGGTCCCCCACCCATAAACACCAATGCATATTACCAACATTTTGTCCCCTTTTGTGTGCTACACAAACAATCAGCTAGCAGGTAGATTGGTTTTGCTAGGACAAAGGCTGAAATTGATGGATGTGTGTGTATTTTTTTTCAAAAACAGTTACTATGATACAAACTTACAAATCATTTTACTAAAAATCACGGGTGTATCTATGGAGGAAACATATCCTTTATTTGCTTGAAGGGCCTGGAAACTATAAGGAGCCAAGTTGGACTTCAGTTGGACTGAATGATAAGCAGCTGCATTATATGTTTATGAATATTTTCCTGTTCTCAAAGTTTAGGAGCTCAGTTATGTTGCTGTCAATCCACTGCTGGAATATTCATGTAGGTAACAGGTCATGTAATTCTGAAAATAGATGCCAATATAGTACAGATAAATAGTTATGTTGTGCTCCTGGCATTATGGTAGACGTTAATCCATAAAATATGGTATCAAAACTCTGTTTACAGCGTGAAATTAGATAAACACTTGTATTATACTTAACATTAGGCTAAGCCGTACCATGCACTGTTACTTCATCTCTCTTTTATTCCTCTGGGCTGGTTAGCCTAAATTTTATCTATAGATTACACTGGGCATTATATTACTTGTCTTTTATAAATACCAGTAAATGATCTTTGCTAAAATTAAACAAAATACTGCCGCAGATAAAGGAACAAATATGCACAGATAATTGGCATGCAGTGCTTAGCAGCTACGTGGGAGGCATTTAATTCAGACAGAACTAGTTTGAACAAGCTTTCAAATACTAATACTTTTCATTAGCTAAGGAGGGCTTTGTAATAAGCCAGACAATAATCAGCAGGCCTTTCAACTTCATAGGTTTAATATAGCAATACATTTGGGTTTTGAAAGAAATGGTTGTTTAATAATTTGTCCTTTTAAAATAACAAATCTTTAAGAATCAAATTGTTTCATTGTAAACTCAAAAGTTCACGTGAGGATAAATCACTGTGCTGACTGAAAGGAACAGTAACACCAAAAAATGAAAGAGCTTTCAAGTAATAAAAATATAATGCACTGTTGCCCTGCACTGGTAAAACTGGTGTGTTTGCTACAGTAACACTACTATAATTTATATAATAAGCTGCTGTGTAGCCACGGGGCAGCCATTCAAGCTGCAAAAAAGGAGAAAAGGCACAGGTTACATAGCAGATAACAGACAAGTTCTGTAGAATACAATAGTGTTTTATCTGTTAATGTGCCTGTGTCTTTTCTCCTTTGAATGGCTGCCTCCATGGCTACATAGCAGCTTATTTATATAAATTATAGTAGACTTTCTGAAGTAAACACACAACTTTTACCAGTGCAGGGCAGCAGCACATTATATTTTAGTTACTTTTATACACTTTCATTTTTTGGTGTTACTGTTCCTTTAAGGTGGCTGCCAAACAAGTGGATCTTTCCACCGATATGCCCACACAAGGTGGTCGATATCAGAGTAATCCAACTGTTTGGCCCTTGGGACAAATGATCGCATTACAAGGATGGGGAATAGGGGGAGTGAGAGAGCTGGGAGAGAGTGGACACAGCAGGGAGCGGGGAAGCTGGGAGAAAGGGGACGGAGCAGAGAGTAGGAGGACACAGCAGGGAGCGGGAGGAAGCAGTGGGGAGCGGAGGAGCAGGGAGCAGGACGTAGTTTGACCCCGCAGCGAGGAGCAGGCCGCAAGAGTGGGTCATAGTTTGAGGACACGGGGGGGGGGGGATGGGTGTGGGGGACTTGGGTTTGAGGTCTATACTCCGACAGCCCAACAGTCTGAGGGATGATGAACTGGCCCCCTGTTTAAAAAGTTTGCCACTTTTCTGAATCAAAATCTGGACAAAGGGGATAGGTCTGGGTTGTTTTTCTGCTACATACTAGTTATAAATCCTAAGAATTATGGTCAGCCATAAACTGAACTGCTTCCACAATTGCCACGTATACTTCATTTTGATTGTAAATGCTTCCTTGTTGACATTTTTCTTTCTAGACTTTATAAATATATTAAGCAGTGCAGTGTTTTGGTAGGCATTCTCAAAGGCCTGTACTTATTACACTGAGAGGTGTAGCCTTAAGGCAAAGGTAAATTCTCTGCAGTCACATTTTGTTGTATACAGGAGTATAATGACAGAACATCAAGCACAAACATTTTATATTTTACGATTTAGTCCTCATTTATTACAAGAAACACACTTGTTATAAAATAATATCCTTATGAGACATCACTATTGAATTTACAGTATATCTCTAGGACAAACAATTAGAATCTTTGGAATCTTCTTGTCCACCTGCTGAAATGAAGTCAACTGAGGTTTCAAACTTTTTTTTTTACATTTTAGCGCCATCTAGAGACCTACGAAGGATTGTACAGGTTAAGAAACAGTTTGTCCTTGAAGTACTTCAACCTGCTGAGAAAAAAAGTTCAGAAACAGCACAGTGAAATGCAGAAATGTAATCAAGTACCTATAAAACAGCAGAATATGGGTTACTTAAAAAAAGTAAGTAGTGTATGTGCTTCTCCCTCCCCAATGCATATTGTGTCTCTCAGCACAAAAAGACTGTCAGCTACATTTGTAATCTAAATTAATTTCCCTTTCTTTTGATTTGTTTTTCACTTTCCTTTTGGGGAATTAAACATTTGCTTAATGCTGCAGACTAATACATGCAAGATGCACACATTTATAAAGAAATATGTTTTATACAGGTCATACAACTCCAAGGTGACTTCTAATGTCCTCATACATTACAACAGGGGGTACATTATTTATTATAATATGCTAGTTAACGTGATTCATGTGACATAAATTACTAATCACTAAGCTTTGTTTATGAGGATATAATTTACAGGATATTCATTGCTCCTGTGTATTAAATATAATACATAAATATTTATGATATTTTTTTATTATGTTTGTTTATATATATATATAAACACAGACATGGAGAAATAGCATATTTCAAAATGTTTATGTATTGTTATTTGAATTAGTGGTTAATATATTTAGAAGAATAAAATACAAAAAGTGCAGCAAGAGGATACTGGAAAACAAAGGCTTTCCAGTGAATTTGGATGTGCAAAGACATGTTTGCATTGCATTCTTGTGTTGCTTCTTTTATACAAGGAACCATTGAGTGTCAGCAATAGGCACTGACCAATGGCAGAGACACTTATAAGTACTTTCTAGTATTATTTTATGGTTAATATTGAGGGAGCGTTGTTGCAATAACCTTATAAATTACATGAAATGGTGGTACAAGCGCTAGCTATCATTGCTATATACGTAAGGGCAGTGGCACACGGGGAGATTAGTTGCTCGTGATAAATCTTCACTATTGCGGGTGATATGCCGTCCCACTGGCAAGTTTTAAATCCCATGTGGGATGACATATGCATCGCTTTGGCCGCCCGGCGACAGAATCGGTGCATATAACTTCCCACGGTGATTTACATTCTTGCCAGTGGGATGGCATTTAAAGGAGATTAGTCGCCCGCGGTAGTGAAAATTTATCACGAGCAACTAATCTTCACATGTGCCACTGCCGTAAAGGGAAAGCATCACTATTTCAAAACAAATCTATTACACTTTATATGATATCTTCCACAGATAGTCTTTATTGTTTTTCTTACATCTGTTTTTCAGCGTAACATTTTTTCCAGCTGTAGCCAGCACACAGATTTCGCTGTGTGACAGATTTCACATTCACTAACTGGATGATTCCAGAGATATTTAGCACCCATCAGACTTGTGATAACTTGTGCATTTGAATGGCGTGTATGTTCTGGGTGCAGCAGAAGGGATACATGCTTCGCACTGCCATGATACAGGCAATGCAGCACAATAGAGTATATATGTAATAATAATCATAATAATAGTCGCGTTGGAAGGCACACATAAATCAGTAACTGAAATGATGAGGAACTAATGCAGTCCGTTAGCCAATTGTGCTATTTCGTTTCTAATGCCTGCGTACATAAGCCAATGTCTTACATGATCAGCCAGTCATGTTTTTTCATTGCTGCTCCTATGATCTCCATCAGCAACTGGCAAGTTGTAGTATTATTCTTAAAACATACTGCAATTTAACATACTTTTAGGATGATATTTTAATGGAAAACTATACCCCAAAATGAATACTTAACCAGCAGATAGGTTACTTGACATAATATAAACTATTAAAGAATCTCTCCAAACTGGAATATATATATCATTAAATATTGTCATTTTACATCCTTTCCCTTGATCCACCATTTAGTGATGGGCTGTGTGCTCCCTCAGAGATCACATAACCAGTAATAATGCAGCTCTAACTGTAACAGGAAGAAGTGTGAAAGCAAAAGACAGAACTCTGTCCATTAATTGGCTGATGTGGCCTAGCATGTATGTGTGCCTTGGCTTGTGTGTGTGCACTGTGAATCCTATGATCCCAGGAGGCGGCCCTTAATTCTTAAAATGGCAATTTTCTATTTAGAATTACCCAACAGCACATACTACTAAAAAGTATATTTTTATGAAAATGGATTAGATGAAGCAAGGTTTTACATATGAGCTTGTGTATGGGTATATTTTTATAGTAGAGTATAGTAGAGTATTTTAGAGTATAGTTTACCTTTAAATGTAGGAACTAGTGATGAGTGAATTTTTTCGCCAGGCATAGATTTGTAGCGAATTTCCACATTTCAAAATTGGCAAATTGTTTTGCGAAACTTCCATGAAAATTTGCTGTGGAAAAATTTGTCGCGCATCAAAAAAAGTTGCGATTGAGTCCAAAAATGGGCATGGTCGCATCAACATTGCCTGTGGTCACGTCAAAAAAGATGCGAGCGACAAAAAAACATGGGCGTTTTGTGACCTTTTTCGCCATTTTGCGATTTTCTTGACATTTCGAGAATTTTACGGGGAAGCGAAATGTGACAGATTCACTCATCACTAGTAGGAACCATTACAAGTATTTTACAGTGTGTGTTACCTTTAGTATGCTTGATGTATATTTACTATCTATAGATATATTATTATATAGATATCAGTTCAGCATTGCAATAGTAACCTGGTTACATGACTAACATAACATAGCAAGGGCTGCATTATGTGGAGCCAAAGGTTCTCCCAAACAACAGCTGTTAATTGAGTACATAGAGATTAACTAGCATTCTATTAACATTTGCATAAAGTTCAGTCTGTGTCTGAGTTCAAATACACAAGTCCTGCCTAGATTAAAGACAGATTCACACCTTTCACTAACTGCATCCTGAAACTTCTTTTGGTTAAAACCAACTTCCTTTCAAGAATTTCCTCTTGCAAAGAATTCCATCTGTGTGTGTGTATATAGTGTGTATATATAGTGTGCTTGAAGTGGAAATGCACATGTCCTACTAAAGAGAGCCCTATTAGCTCCCCAAGCCAACCAGAATAAATCTACTGTATTAAAGCTCCTGAAATGTTCAAATACTCATTATTGCAATATATCTGCAATAATCTACATGTACCTTTAGTTACAAATGACAATACTGACTGAATAAAAGTGGATTTGCATGTTAATGTGGAAATTATTTGCTCTGGAAACACAGATACAGTAGTAACAAAAGGATACAAACAATTTGTATATTATTTGCCTTGTTTACTGGCAGGTTTAGCCAACACTTTTGTTATGGCAATAGAGTTTTCAACAAAAAGGATATGGATGATATTTAAATCCTACTTATTTTTATACAATGCAGTTTTATGCTCCAATATGTGACAACAATCAGTCTTGGTTCTTATATCCACATTTTCATTTTTTCCCTTTTTCCCCCCTATTCTGTAATGTTTGTTTTCTCTGAAGCTCTAAGGATTTCATGCTGTTGCTAATAAATATATAATAATACCCTTCTTGTAAATTGTTCAAACTGCCAAATTATATGTTTAATCCTATCTATTTCAATTATCCATTACGCAACAAAGTGGAATAACTGTATTCAGAAAAGCCAGGAAATTCAGCTACATATGAACAATTTGACCACTAAATGTATTATCTTTCAGTACATCTGATAATTGACCTCTGTCCTATAGTACATTTGCAAAACTTTCAAAATTAATTTCTATTTCTTTATCCTGTGCATCATTTAAATAAAATTATGACATTACATACAAAGATAAATACCTAGATTCAGGGATCTGCTTCTAAGAATGCAAGATTTGACTGCTCTCTTACTATTTACTATTTAGGAAGGGAAATTATTATGGATCAGACACGAAGTACGGATAACTCCATTCTGTAAATAATTATATCTTTAAACAAATCATATTTCTTTCCTGCTAACAACCATAAGTCAGAAACCCTGTTGTCTACAGTTCTACAATCTATGGCACAATGGGCACATTAGGCTATCACATGAGATATCCTCTATTGCAAGGCCACCAAACTTGCTGCTTTTAAGAATTTGGGTTCCTTAGTTCGCAGCTTCAGGAACCAGTGTGTCTAAAGTCACTGATACATGTAGTAGTATGTTGTTGGTTGGCCACAGGGGCAATCCAAGGCATGATGTGCTGTTCTGGGCCAATAGCCATGGGAGTGGATAAAGCATAATCAGAAAATAAAAAGGAGCCCTTATTAAGAGATGTTACAACTGAAAATTAAACTAAAGAATGGTTATTTTGTAGAGCTCTTCTAGTTGATTAAAATGAGGGATCTGGCTTTTGGTGAATGGAGGGACAAGGGAAAATGCCCCTTTTGCCCATTTATTAAAATAGTCGTGCCTGTTGGAAGCAAACATGTTTAATTCCTTTAAGGACTAAAAAGTGCAAAGTTGACTGGAAGTCCATTGCCAATTTTACCAAAAATCAGTAGAGACTTTAGCAATTTTTAACCAGACATATTTGAACTGGTGTGGGTTATGTTATATTACTGTATAAATTATTTATTTTATTTGGCAGGCTCCTCCTTACTTATGAAACATTTGTCTTTTTACCACTAGGTGTCACTATTTCTCAGTATAAGCAAAAACGAACAAAATCCCTAAAAACATTTTAGCAATTATTAAGCAAAAAACATATGAGTAATTTTTTTTAAAAAAAAGAGGGGTTGCAAAAGGGGCTGCTGAGATACTTTTGTTGTGGATTGTTTTTGATTGCCAGTATGCACATAAGGTGTAATTTAAAAACAGGCCAAACTTTCTTTTGTATGTGATAGTAGCCCAAGCTCTTCTTGTATAACCTAATCTTGTGTTCATGCTGGTATTTATGAATGCATTTTTAAAATTATTTGTAAAGCCACCAAGGCACACACTATAATTAAATAAATATATATATCAAGTATAACCGCACACCCCCAGTCCAACACTGACAGTAAATAAAAAGAGATTACAATCTAAAGGGGTTAATTGCTATAAATAAATTAATGACTGTGCTTACATATTTTCACTCTTTTTGTTTGGTTTGTTGTAATAATGCTCATCATCTTCCACCAAATCCCTCCCCATAATTCTGTTATGTAAAAATATCCTATAGGTACTAAATAAGTTCATAGTTTGACTCGCAGTTGAAATTAAAGGGTGAAAAAGCAGAGTTGCAGGGAACAGGTTAATGCTGAATGTAGTGTCCCATATCTTTGTTCTACAGACACAGACAATATTATAAAAACAAAACTAATTCTGCAAAACCCATCTTACTTTTCTGTTCTATTTAATTACAAAATCACTTTCTCTTTAGTGTATTTAAAACATTATATTTAAAAATTATGAGACTTAAACTTCATGAAGATTTAGGACAAATTGTCATATGCTTTCTCCTGTTCTTCCTTGCCACATCACTATTGGCTATTTCCTTTGTCTATAGTAAGTTCTGTTGCTACAGAACACATATAGTTCAGTGTTGGGACAAACATGTTGTTTTGCCCCCCTATGGCTGTTCTCCTAGCTGTCCTTCTCTAGCCCTGAGGCAAAGTTAACGCTAGTTAAATGGCAGTGCAACTACCTCTGTTCCCAACAAGCAAACAATGTAAAAGATCAGTGGGAAAAGACAGCATGATACTAGGTTTTATTGAAAGATATATTAACAGCAGGAAGAGAGGGGTTGTGATTCGACTTTATAGATTACCGGTAAAAAGACAAAAAAAATAACAAAAACAACTCAGTTGCTTTACAATAAAACCACCAAATGAGTGTATTTGTGCTTAAGGCAATAACATTAATAGGTAGTATATTTCGTTTGACAATTATTTTTCTACTGTGTATCTCTTGAAGAAATAGACAAACTATCCAAATACATGTTTAATTACTCCAGCAATTATGCATTCTTGTGACAGATACTCTCTACATGTTTGGTTGACTGTAGGGTGTCAGAAATCACCATAATCTGTACATAAATACAGGTATACTATTTTTTTTAGAATGACCAGAACCTTGAATTTTCTGCATTAGGAAACTTTCTTTAGTTTGGAGAACATGTAGAACGCCAGTGTGATGGCATATGCGGGCCAATCGCGGAAGTTTCCTCTCAAGGCATCTTCTGCGATTTCAGGGAAATCACGGCGCTGCGTATGCCATCCCACCGGCGATTTACATTTTCATCGGTGGGATGGCATTTCGAGGAGATTAGTCGCCCGCGAACAGGGAGATTTGTCGCGGGCGACTAATCTCCCCGTGTGCCAGAGCCCTAAAAAGTGTCTAGATAGCATATCCCATAGTTGTATATCCTGCCTAAAACACTAATATTAACAGACATTGAAAAGCGCGCTTTTCAGCTACATGATTCTCCTGTATGTATGATCAGTAAGAAGAGGCAAGAATCCCATATAATTGCACTTGAATCTGCTCCAGCTGGTTGCAAACGTTTTTCAAACATCCCAAAAATTGAAGATACATTTATGGGCTTATTTATCAATTTTCGAGTTTGTTTCTCTAAATTGATTAAACTCACATATCGAATGGTCTCTTACTTATTGTGGTACAAATAAAAAAACTAGAATACAACTTTGCCTAGAACAACTCCCGTTGCCTTCTATAGAAACTTGTAAGCTTTTAGATATTACTTTTTATATATCATGTTTTTGGTTTTTTTGTACTTAATAAATACCAGACATTTGAGTTACTGAACCAAAACTTGAATCCAACTGTTTTAGCTTAGCAAAAGTCAAATCTACAAAACCGTTAATAAATCTCCCCCTTACTGTATATTTAAGTCACATAAGTGACGGCTAAGGCCCACTCTCTGTAGGTATACATCTATTTCACAGTGCATGTGTATATGCAGAAACAGCTCTGTTCTGTTGTTCATACTAAATAGTGGCACCAAAATTAGCATCACCACTCTCCTTTAGCAACTTCTACTCTTGTGTTCATTTGAGTTCTCTGTCCTCCTGCTACACGTAGCTTGTGCTTTTTTACGTATACTCTTGCTATGCTTTATGTATATGGCCATAGATACTAGATATGCAATACACAATAAAGCAGTGTAATATATACCTGTATTTTTCACTCTCTGACTCTACAAAAAGAGTGACATATATACGATCCTACTCCCTAATATATCTTTCTTGTACACTACACATGTTGTACAAAGCATTTATTGTTTTTAGCTAAAGCTTCTTTTTTAAATCACTCAGACTAAAATATAAATCATCTTAGACTAAAATAGTGAAGTCCTACGTACACTTTTACAGGGTTCCAAGCAGGAAGGGGGGCACCAGATTTCTAAACAAATGACAGTACCTGTTGTTTCCTTAACTTAAGCTGAATGTACTATCAAAGCGCTGAGGAGGAGAAAACAGCAGGCGGCCCGAAGAATGCCTGCTGAGTCCTAATTAGTATCCACTGTTTTTAATGGCTTCCTGTGGTTGAATGTTTACCTCTCATTTGTTACAGAACTCTTTTCTCAGTTACTGACAAATATACTGTTTTCTCATTGCATTCAGGGTATCCCAGTACTCCGGATCCCTTACTGCAAACTCTCTAGTGATGATCAGTATCTGGAAAACATCTCCAAATCCAAGAATTATTTGGTATGTGAATCATTTTGTTGTTGTGGTAATTGTTAGAGTTTAACAGTGTTCACAGCATGTGCCTTGGACACCCACTTTAAATACACTCCTTTCCTTGGGTGTAACATTTATAAACAAAAATATGGTTTTATGTATGAAAGCATATCCTAAATACAGTCACACATGAACTGTGTTATAAATGTTTTCATACAGATTGGTGACTAATATAACACTGAACCAATTGCATGACAAACTAAGATTAGTGAACTAATGATCATACATAACCCCTTATGAACCATATTAAAAATGAATAGCAATACTACTAAATGCCAGTAGGATGGCTAGTCTATCTTGATATAAGCTAGCTGTATCAATTCCAGGTTTTATTTCTTATGTATTGCCAATTCTTGTGTGTCAAACAATGCTGGCTCCCACTCACCCACTGGGCCCCTGAAAAGCAGAATTCAAATCCAATGCACCCAGCTCTTATACATTGCTAGCTTCATGAGATAAGGTCACAATGGCCAATTTATTCAACTGTGGTCATAACTTCATTGAACAGTGTGCAAATTCCATCTCTACGTCTGTTACAGTATAATATCTCGCTGTGGTTTGGCCAGTTTTTACCAGTTTTCCATCATTTCAGTGTTAATTCATTTTAAATTATTTAGATCATAAACCTGGAAAATGAATTGGCAAAAGCTGGAATCCTCAAAAGCAAAAGGGATCACGAACATTTCCATCAACTGATACATCCTAGCATGGACAATTTGAAAGAGGCACTCCAGGATATCAAATCAAAAGGTTTGCTATTTGGAACTATAAAAAGTTTGTGACTGACAACCTAACAAGCTTAAGGGTGCCTTTTAGTTTTTCTCTACACAGTTGCTGTCACATTGTAACTGCAGAATGGTATGCAAAGTGTCTTTTGCCATAGAGAGAGGGTCGTTAGCTACATATAAGAATAAATCATTAATTGCAGATAGTCCAAATAGTATATACTAGAATTTTAAATTTCAGCTTGGCGAAGGGAGAGGCAGGATAGAATACAAATAACCAATGATGACCAGTTGGAGACCTGTTTAAAGGCATTTTTATGGTGTACTTTTTATTTTTAATTTACACTGTTTACATAGCAAATAATTCACTCTAACATTTAAAATGTTATTCTTGAACCAACAAAATGTATTTGTGTGCAGGCAGCCATATCAGTGCATTGTGAGCTTTCTAAAAGAGCCACCACTACATGTTACAACCTATTGGTTTTCCTCCTCCATGTAACTGGAGGAGTTATGAGCCAGACTTGTCATTCTGATATCTACCATTTTTAGCAATACAGGTGTCAGGGAGCTGCTATCTTGCTACCTTCCCATTGCTCTGCTGATCGGTTTCTGGGAGGGGGGTGATATAACTAACTTGCAGTGCAGCAGTAAAGTGTGACTAAAGTTTATCAGAGCACAGGACACATGGCTGTGGCACCTTGGGAAATGAAGAATATGGCTAGCCCCATGTAAAATTTCCAAATTAAATATTAAAAAATCTGTTACTTTCAAGCTGAACTTTTCCTTTACGCCTATTGCACACATAGTGTTTCCCCTAGAAATGCTTTTGTTTTGGCCCTAATCTACCCAATGTGCACAGCGACAGGCACATCCAGGGCCGCCATCAGGGGGGCACAGGGGGACAGTCCTGGGCCTGGACGATTCTCGCTTTAAAGGGGGCCTAGCCATGATACAGTGTTTTAGCTCGGGGCCCCTTTAAAGAATTACGGCCCTGTCATTGGTGGTCAGCAGGTAAATTGTTTGGCACAACCATATAAAAGTGAGGATGCAGCGGGGAGCCAGAGGATGCAGCAGGGAGCCAGAGGGTGCAGCTGGGAGTTGGAGGAAGCAGGGGGAGCCGGAGGAATCAGGAAGATGCTGGGGGGGAGCCAGAGGAAGCAGGAGGATGCTGGGGGGGGAAACATTTTGTTGTGAGGGGCCCCGTGATTTCTCATGGCAGCCCTGGGCACATCTCATTCATTCCAGTCACTATGTCTGTGGGATGGATATGGGATGGATGGACTATTTCTCTGCTGGCAAAGAAAACGCTGTGTGTCATGAGCCTAAAGCAAAATTTAACAGCTTTCACACTGGGATAATTGCAGTTCTCACTGTTACAGCTTCCTCTGGGCCCTGTGGCTTTTAGATTTAAACAACTGAACAACAAAAAAGGAGACTAAGCAGGAAGATGCACTTTACCTCCAAGCACCAAATATGACAGGGTTTTAAAAATCAAAATCAAAAACATGTGTATCAATTTGACCAATAATCACTGTTCATAACTTTCCCACCTCTTTCCCTGCTCTCTATTTCTGCTTTTGGCATTTCAAATTTGCATCTGAATGGCATCTAGTTCATATAACAGTTTACATTTCCAAAAACATTGTTTTTGGATAAAAACCCTTGTTTTAGTGAGGTGAATAGAGTGTAAAACCAATTGGCATGCACAGGATTTGATAATTCTGATGAATGATACCTTATGGTGAAAGGCAGGCACTCAATGTGCAGCTTCATTATGAAAGCACAAAACAAGTAATAATACATTATATTTTTACAAGTCCCAAGTTGTTGTAGGGAAAGGTGTGCTCACCACTAAACTATTTTAACCACTAAAATGAGATTGTGGGTAAGGCTGCTTTAGCTCTGCAATAACAATTACATTACCCTAATTTGTTAGAGAAACTTTTTCCACTATGCTCTTCTTTTTTCAATGCTCATTGACTGCTGTGGCTATGTTGCCAGTGTCTTCCAAACACGGTGCCTGGGAAGCTCATTAGATAGAAAGGTAAAGGGCCCCAATCCCATTGGTTGATGTGGAAGGCAAGGGTTGGGTAATAATAATGCCTGCATTATTTCTTTCTTTTTTTTTTTCAAAACAGACCAAGTTTTTTTTTAGTAAAACAGAACTCATGGCAAAATTGTAGTGCAGATAAGCAAAAGAACAATTCAGTGCTGACAAACACAAATTTTGCTGCAAAACTGTACTAGGCAAGAAAATTAATTCATCCATTAACACATTTTGCCCATAAAGCAAATTGTTTAATATTGTTTAGTGGTGACAATTTTTCCTCTGTCATTTTGCTCCCTTATACAGGAGCAAAGGCCACTCCATCAACTTCCGTTAGGTGATCCCTGTGGAGTCCAATACAAGCGACAGCCATTTGGGAGTTTTAACTCTGGAAAGCAAGTTAATTATGTTGTGAGTTTATGAAAACAAACAATCCCTGTTTTGTTTAAAGGGGAGTTTTTTAGTTTAGTAGCAGCTTTCAAAAGATACTGACACCAAAAATGTAACTTTTTTTACATATATCATAATATTGTCTTTGCATGCTATTTATAATTTTACCATAAAAGTATTTTCCCAACCCTTTTACATAACCTATCTGATCTCCCATGTTCCTCTATAAGGGGGCTGCCATATTTGTGCAACAGTAGTCGGTTAGTATTAGAAACAGGTTGAGAATGGACAGTCTGGTTGGCAAAACAGTCAAGTTTAGGAACTTCAAGTAACAATTACTTAAAGAGGGGCACCTGGGCCCTCCATTTACTGCTATGAGTTTCTTTCAGATAACTTGGACAATATCCTATACCTTGTTCATAATGCCTTTTTATCATCCATCTTCCATTTTCTTTATTTCTTTTCTTGATAATAAAATTTCTCATCTATTTTCTTCATTGTAGTGACCTCAACAAAGTCGTTTGCTTCATTTCATATAAGAAAGCCAAGCATTGCGCTGGAAACAAGAACCAAAGGACAAACAATAAAAGTAAGTATTTTATGGAGCTATTTCCAGGAAAGGAACATAACTGGCAGTGCCAGGTGAGTTCCTGTCTTTTAAAACTCAGGATATTTCATTTAAAAATGAATGACATTATCCTTATGTCAAAATATGCTGATTTAATTGAGACTATTCAACACATTTCAGACTATCAAATATTTTTAGAAGTGTTGTTTTTGATTATTAAAGCTTCATTTCAGATTTGCCATAATGGCTGCATTTCTTTCTGCGCTCCTCTACAGTGGAACACAGGAGAATGCTACAACAGGCAGAAAAAAAATGCTCATTGGTACCAACCATTAAGGGCACATTTAACAAAACTTGCTAAATCTTGATTCTTTTTGGAACATCTCACAAATAAAAAATGTCACAGAATGATTCTTACCTGTCTTTTTCATTTTTGAGTATTTATCATTTGTTGCTTTTTACACACGTTCATTCTCATGAATGAGTCCTGGCCACTTTGTGAAATAATTTGCTGTTGCTATACTTGCACAGGCAATATGGTACATCCATGGAAAAATTACAAATATGCTATGGATTGTGGATTCATGCATATTTATTTGCAAACAGGGTCACTTATACACCCTGTAGGACACTTTATCCCTTTTAAACCAAGCACACAGAAATAAATAACTTGCCCTTTTAAAAAGCTAGGGATGCCAACAAGGACTTTTTATAAGGAACACCACCATGATAATTTATTGCTGCGCAGGTTTGAAAGCAGCCATTTACACAGCAATGGCTTGTTCATACCACACACTTGTTTTGGGACTGTTTAAAGGGATATGTTGGAACCCCTATGGGCACATTTACTAATCCACGAACGTACGAAAAGTGTCCGAATGCGTTTTTTTCGTAATAATCGGTATTTTGCGACTTTTTCGCAAATTGTCGCGAATTTTTCGAGCGATCAATACGAAAAAGTCGCAACAATTCGCGAAAGTCGTAATGGCTATGAAAAAGTCGCGACAATTCACGAAAGTCATAATGCCTATGAAAAAGTCACGACAATTCACGAAAGTCATAATGGCAATGAAAAAGTCGCGACAATTCCCGAAATTTGTAATGGCTATGAAAAAGTCGCGAAAATTCGCGCAAGTCGTAACGGTTACGAAAAAGTCGCGACAATTTACGAAAAAGTCGTAACGGCGACGAAAAAAATCGCAAAAAATACGAAAAAGTCGCAAAATGTTTGTTTTTCAATACGAATTTTTCTCATTCGGATTCGTGGATTAGTAAATCAGCCCCCTAGTGTGGATAACTTAGAATTACCATCAGAATTGGATGAGACTTCCTTGGGTTAATGCTGGCTACATGTTTCATTGTTTATAATGGGGCAAACAAGGAGGCAAAACGTACATGATGTGGCATGTGCATGCACTTGCTTGCCTATGTCCAGAACGCCGGGTACATTGACACTAGAGATTGGGAGGGGGTCCTTTTTTTGCTTTGAAACTTTAGAGATTTCAGATTTTTTACACTTTTTTTTTTGTGCTACAATTCGAAAAAGTAGCAGTTCATGTAACAAGTCAAAAATTTCGAATTTACATCACTTTTCTGCAACTTTTCCTGTGCGTACTTTTTCATTTCAGGTTTTTAAGTAAATGCCACACCATTGTGGAAATGAGTTAATTGAAATTTTAAAATAAAAAAAAAATTAGAAATGTTAGAATTTTTGTAAATCTGCCCCTCCTCATGTCAAATTCACCATTTCACCATTATAGCTCTATCTTTTTGAAATTCATTTTGTTAGAGTTAGTAACTCCAAAAAACATACTAGGTTCATATTGGTATACATTGTACTCAAGATTTGTATGGATACATTTGAGGCTTCTTTTTTACTAAAGTGGCAATTTGGAATGACAATGTAACTTCACTGTGTACAAAACCACTGTATTCATGAAATAGATTAAGACTTTTGTGAATTTGACATTATTATGGCTCATACACACAGGGATTTTTCATGCATTCCCCTGTGGTGAATCTTTCATGCGTTCCAATGCAGATGAAATGCAGCCCTATATTTCCTATCTGATCATATTTTCAGTGCTGCAGAAAAGCACTAAAGCAGGTAAGAAAGCAACTTAAAGCATCGACCAGTGTTCTGCAATTCTGCCACTTTCAGTTTAGTTCGCTTTTGTGATATCACCTCAGCTCTTGCATTATTTAGCCCATCTCTGCAAATCATTCATTAATGGTAAAGGGTTGCTTGCCCTGACTGCTTTTGTTGTAAAAGCAAGCGTTGCTATTTTGACTGCACTGAGGGGCCCAGGAAGCAGGGATAATTACTGATGGTACTTGGGGTACCCCAATTACAATGGTTATAAGGGGGTGCAGACCTTATTACTTGCAAGAGATTCTCTTTTAGAAAAATGAGTTTAGAAGGTCCATGAAAAGATCTTATGGAAAATGGGACTTCCAAACGGCCAGTGCAGCATGCAAGCAGGGAGATATGATGTGGTGAGGAGAGGGAGCAGCAGAACTAGGTTTGCGTCTAGTTCTTGCAAGAGTTGAGGCATACCGGCGTTATTTTCTTATAACTGCAGTTAAGTCCTCCTGCCCACCCTTAAGTAAGTACAGAGTTGCGGTAGTTTTGTGTTTCCAGTTCAGACATTACTGATCCGTCACAACTGGCGGGGAATGTTTGCCAGTGGTGGGGTTTAGGCCTGGGTGTATTTATGGTGAGCCAGGCGACAGGCAGAGAAGATGCTTCTGGTGGGCATAGGTCCCACAAGGAGATGATAACCAGTTGCCTGTTTACACTTGGTTGGCATGACAGGTAGCCTGCACAGAATACGGTATAATTAATTATAATTATAATAAATTATAATAAGGTATAATAATTGTGGTAAGTACTCATGGTGTGGTTAGTAGAGTTATGTGTTAAATTGCATTTTCTTGGTATTTGTACTATAAATTTCTTATTAAAGCTGTGGCCTTTCAATCCCAAACCTGGTGTCCTTGTTTAATTGTATATGATCTTAATTTACAATAACATAGCAGGAAAAGGTAAGAGAGGTATTATGGCTTGAGGTAGAAGGTGATACCCATTTTAAGCCGTCCCCCTTGATGATTCCAATTAATAAAATATAAGATGCCGAAAGGATACATAAAATACAGCAAAATAGATTACTTGACATGCAGTCATCAGTAAGTCATAAAAAGATACTGGGAAGCTGTTCCCGTCAGAGAAATATTTTATGCTTGGTTAGTGTTTTCTGTTGAATTCCTGGAATTGTATAATTCTTTAGGACTTCAGCTTCATAAAAATTGTCCAACTTTTCCCAGACATATAACCTAGGAGTCTGAATCTTTCACACCTCTATGAAATGTGCACATCTATCTTTCAACCTGACAGTCTTAATGGTATTTCTTAAGCAAGTTGGTGCAACTTTGTAGGTGGTGTTTTCAAGAGCACAGTTTCCATCCAAACCTTTAATTAGCTAGTTTGTTTGTTGTCATATTTTTCACTATATCTAATAATGGAGATAGAGCTCTGATTTAAATAGTGCACCTGTATATGTTGCCTTAGTGCAGTGTACTCTCCTCACACATTTCAATATCTGACAAACACTAGATTATCTGACATGATAAATGTAAGGAGAAAGGTTAGTATTAAATCTTCCTAATCTACTATTTTTGCTTTATTATCATATTTATTGTAGGGTATAAGTTATTAAACAAGTTTAAAATTTCCATCTAAACAAGTTTCATATTTTTTACTTTTAAAGTGTGTACCTGTTTATTCATAACTTACAAATAATCAGTTTCTTAGCAACAAATGTCCTGTTTAATAATACCCTACGCACCCCCCCGTGTGTGCAAGCTCATGTGCGCATGCACGTCTTCTCACTGCATATCTATAGCGAGTGCAAACATTTTCAGTGAATTTCAGTAACTCTATAGTTACACCACTGTGTCCCTGAATAGGGGGATCCGGTCAACCTATTTAAAGACATCCTCTCTGGTGTGATTGTTCAATTAAGCTTATTCAAAGCCCTACACATGGACACCATGTCAGCAATTGGGTAAAAATAAAATACCAAATTGGTTGTCCACCTGTATCTTAAGCCTTAGCTGCTGCTTGGTCATATAGTACTCCTAAAATAAGACATAGTCCCTCATCCTCATGTCTGACTGTCACATACATTGTATTCAGCCAAATTCAAATAATGTACTTGCATAAGCCAGAAGCAAATGTTCTTTAGCATATCCCCCAATATAATTGAGACACAACTGAATCACATCCCCCAATAGGAAAGGGGTATGGGCTAACTGGGACCAGACTGGATGGATCCTGCCCTGACTGTTATTTTTTAAATTTTTTAGGTGGTATGGCTAAGCAAAAAATAATTTTATAAATATTAGTTCTCCCTTTTCTACATCAATGATATTTTTCCATTAGTTTTTTACGTGCCTTAATTTAGAAAAATTACTACACCACAAAGCCATTATGCTTTTGGCTTTCTTTTGGGGTTTCATAATTGCCAATGCTGACATGGTTCTTAATTTTGTAAAAAAAAAGTTTCAAATCAATTATCCGGAAACCCATTATCCAGAAAGCTCTAATATACAGCAGTGCCATTGCCCATAGTCATATTGTATTAAAACATCTGATTCTCCATCTTTGACATGCTGTTTTTCTGTAATAATAAGCAGTGTCCTATACTTACATAAATCCATACTGATGATAAAACAATCCCCCTCATTTTTTAAGGTTTAAATGTATTACAAGTCATGGTTCTCCATATTATGTAAAGACCCCTTATCTGTAAAATCAAGGTCCTAAGCATTTTGGATAAAATATCCCATACCTATACAGAAAGAGACTGATGTGTTATATGATTTTGGTTTGTGAGTGCCTTCCTATATATTTTGATGACTTTAATAATTGGTTTCAAAGCTGGCAGGTTTAGTGGACATATCACCAAACTGTGAGAAGACCTTTGCTGGCCTTTCATCTAACCCACATGTGCTTGTATTCCACATGAGCTCATATTTACTTTGCCTGGTCAATGACAAATACTGTATTCCTTAACTTTACCCTTGTTAATATTGGGCTGACTAAGTCAAGATATATGGTTCACATATATGTGACAAAACAATCAAATGGATAAGTGCTCCTTTCAACATCTAAAAGGAATCAAATAGCACTTAAAGGAATATAATAATAATTTTAACCAATTAAAGATTTCCTGACAAATAAAGGTTTTATTTATGGCAATCACATTATGAATGGTATGAAGCTGTAGCTGTATTTATTTTATGAATTAATACATATAGTATACTTTCTGACCTTGGTAAATCTTCTAGAAACTGAAATTCACCTTCACCCTCTTATACAAAAGTTCCACTATACAATATTTAGTTTAGAAAATATTTTGCCACCTCCAGGTTGAATATATAAACTACACTGGGTTGGATTTTTTATGTTTAATGAAGACATTATTAAGATGTTAATCACCTCTTATTTTTTACAAATAATGGGTAAGGTCACACAAGCAGTTGTGGCCCTTTTTTTTTTTTATAAATTCTTGTAGCTCTCCGGCTAATGAAACCTTGCTTTTGAGACCTCTTAAACATTTACATTACCATAAGTACTCATATCACTGATAACTACTAAAATGCAGTAGTACACTGTTGGTACAGCTTTTCAGGTATGCCTTGTCAATAGGGTCTTCTCATTGTACATATAGATCTAGGAAGAAGCAATGGGCATGAATGTGGCTGTACAAACACAGGCTTTTCATACCAGGCATAAGTTGAAACCACCAGCAAGTAATTCTCTGTCTTAGCCCTCCATTCTGAAGTTGCTCTTGTCAGGTGCTGTGGCAAGGTGTATTTTGGTCACTTTTTTGCTTTAAAAAATATTTAATTTTATTTGACATTCACAGTGGTAAGGTGTAAATTTGGGTATTCATTAAAACTTGTATTGCTATTTCTCTAATTTTTAGAAGATATCAAAAGCCTTATTCCACTGTTATAATGGTAATTTCTCATGCAAAATAATAGAGAGGCACTTTCATAGGCTAAACTATGAAACAGTGATAGAAAGGATAAAAAAGATTTCTGTACATGTTTTTCTGAATGTAGGATTTTATAATTGTAGTTTGCCTGTTACAAAATTAAATGATTTGCCTTTTTGTATGTTTTTTTTTACATATGTTTGTCAATTTTACATCATATTCTTACATAAATTTTTTGGTCAGTATAATTTCTTTTGTCTTTATGTTACTTTCCTTAGTGTTATAATGTTCATTTCCTTAGCATTATCATTTTGATCTTGCAAGAAAGCTGGGAAAGTCAGAATATACTTTTTTTTTACATGCATATTTGTTACACATGCAAAATACCCCAATGTTGCTCTCTTCACCTCTTGTATTGGTTATTGATTGCTTTATATGTTACTCTGTATGTCCAATGTATGAAACCCACTTATTGTACAGCGATGCGGAATATGTTGGCACTTTATAAATAAATGTTATTAATAATAATAATAATAATAATAATGTTAACTTTTTTTTGGCAAGCCAGTTAATATTTATACAAGTTCAAAATAATTATTGCTCATTACCTCTTTAAGAACCTCTTTAGAAACAGTTTTTATATACATATTTATAGACAATATAAAAAAGGCTCTTTGTTTACAGTTTTTCTTTGCACAAATTTAATGTAGTAATTAATGACCCCATGTTCCATAAAGCTAAGCATAAGGCTAAGAACAGTGCATTCTCTATGATACAACAGCCATCCTGATGGAGGCACTGTTGAGCCAAAACACTAACTAAAACCTATTCTGAGGAGCATTAAACCAATTTACTATGGTATACGGATGTTTGCTCTCATTCTTTTATAAAATACAAAAATTAATTTAACATATCCTCAACCCTTCTTTTTGCAGTTTCCAAAATATAATTGATTTATTCAAGTGAGCTACATTATCCCTCTAGATTGGCCAATAATGTTTGCAAATTTAGCCTTAGTTTGCAAAACTGATTCTGAATTGATTAATTCTGAAATGATTTTATTCTAATCAATACTTATGGAATGAAATAATCAGCTCTGTGGAAGACTGCATTGTTCTTATATGGATGGCCAATTTAGACTGGCTCCCTTACTCTAGTGACTAGAAAATCAGGCAAATATCTGTCAAGCAGGTTTAAAAATCCCATCGGGCAGGGACGGTCTGATCGGTGGCTATCTTTCTGTCTATCTATGGCATATATAGAAAACAGTGTTAATAGTTGGTTTAAAATAAATTGCATATTTATAAAAAGGTGCATGGTTTCCTTAAAAATCAATAATGATCATTTATCATAACCATTACTAATAGTTTAGCTAATAAACATATTTATAAAATATTTATTTTCTAAGTCTAACATATAAAAATACACCATTATTTTATAACTCTCTAGATCCCAGTTAACCTAGTGAAATCAATAGGACAATAGACAGCATTTCAGGGTTAAAAAGTTGTGTGAATATATATCCACCTGCACTCCACTCAACCTGTCATTATGTCACTGCCTTTGCCTTTTTTAAAACAAATTAAATACATTTTAAAATACATCATCCCTTTTATCTAGAGAAAAAGGCTAGTTAGTGGACTAAGGGTACCACACTAATTTAAGAAGTAAAAAATAAGCTTCTTTCTGTCACATGATGCCACCCCCTGATGTGAAGCTTGCATTAATGTCATATATTTGGGTATGGAGGATTTTCTTCTATGAGCCAGTTATTCAACTGCTGAAACAAACTGAAATCTATACACAGAACAAAATATCCAGGAACATAGCAAAAAAATTCTTTCAAAACCAAACTAAACTGACTCTTTTATCAGAAAGCAGAATGAAGTATGTCTGAAATGGTTAAAAAGATGCTCAGGTAATGCTAATTATGGCAACATGGGAGTGCTACACCTAACGCCCAGTAATAGTGTTCACTTCGTTGCTGCCACACTTTGACTTCAGTGTGTAAAAATCTCCCCTCACTGAGATATTTAGTAAAAGCTCAGAGTTAAAACAAACATATGCTTTCTACAGTGGAACACATCGCAAGTATTTTACACACATGTTATCAGCGTGATGAGATCCATTTGGAGGATATCTGTCAGCAACTAATTAGGCATTCAGCAAAATAATTACTAACTCGCAAGCTTTTCACTCCATTGCACAGATACTTGTGGACTTCACATGTTCTGCTACTGTGTTCAAACCTCATTTTTTTTTTACTTAGTTTAGGATGACACAACTGCATTAAATAATATTTATCAATAAGTTCTAACATGTTTCTTTTCAGTAAAATTCTTTATGCTGGACTGTATGAGTTGTTTTATGGGGAGATTTATCAATTTTGATTTCTTATCTCAATCCGAGTTTTTTTTGCCCTAAAAAAACTAAAATTGGAGTTATGGTTCAAAAACTCGAATGTCTGGTATTTATTAAGTGCAAAAACCCTGAAAACCTGAATGTAAAAATTCTCCAAATAAAGGTTTGCGAGTTTCTATAGAAGTCAATGGGAGTTGTCCTAGGCAAAGTTTTTAAGTTTGTAAATGTGAAAGTATTTGAGTTATTTTCATTCTTACAAATTTACCACATTAATAAATAAGCAAGGGTTCTATATGTGAGTTTAACTGATTAAGAAAGACAAACTTAAATTCACAAACTCGAAAACTGATAAATAAGTCCATGAATGCATTTCTATCTATCTATCTATCTATCTATCTATCTATCTATCTATCTATCTATCTATCTATCATCTATCTATCTATCTATCTATCATCTATCTATCTATCATCAATCTATCTATTTATCTATGTCTGTCTATCATTTAACTATATAAAATACCAACTATATAAAACACCAAATACAATGCCTTGTAATTTGTTTGGAGAAAGAAGGGCAACAAAACCAAGATAGTCTACCACTACCCTTTGCTCACTACATGCTACAGATGGGTGGAACTTAACTTGAGCAAATCAATTGTGTAGCCCTTGAGAGCACACTGGAAGTTTAGTGTGGGAAGAAGTTAAAGAAGTTAAAAACGGAGTTAAAGAAGTTAAAGAAGTTAAAAACGGAGAAAACCGCACCAGCCCGGGGCACCTGGGGCGATGCGCTTCCTCCTTCCTGCTCCGTTCAGCCTTGACTGTGAGTCAGGTGCATGCGTAGTAGAGTGAAAAGCCAACTTCTCTGTTAAAGTTCGGCTTTTCACTCTACTGCGCATGCGCGCACGGCGAAGGAGGAAGTGCTGCAGGTACCCCGGGTTGGTGCTGTTTTCTCCGTACAGGGGCACCAGCCCGGGGTACGGGGTAAGCGATTCAAGTCACTTGGGGGTGCCTAACATTTTGGCACCCCCAAGTTACTTAGCATTTCCTTCTCCTTTAAATAACCATGTTTTTACTCATTAGCACTGTTCTTGTTTTAAGAGTTCTGTAATCTTTTTTTCATACAGAGTTCATTACCAATGACAGGACAACATCCAAATAAAGATAAAAAAATTAACAAAGAAACAAATGAAATTCTTCCAAAAGTAAGTACTGGAAGTTGACACATTCTGTATAACATAGTTTGCAGTATAGTCATGCTTACTGGTTAAAATTTAACTTGATAGCTTATCACTAAAATATTGTTTCTCCTAGATGCCAGGGTACTATATGAGTAGATAATAGCCATTCCTACTATTACTATTGTTACGGGTGTCTGTATTAGCAGTTATATGATTTAGCAGTGATTATTTTAGTTATTTTTAAATATTCATGAACTGTAACTGACAGCTCTATGGGCTTATGTTAAAATAATTTATATAATTAGTCACTATATTTTAGATGGATATTATTTGTTACTAGCAAAATGTGAATAACAATGTAATTAAGGGAAAGATTAGTGAAGAGCGAATCCGTCCTGTTTTGCAAAGCGTAACGGTGAAAGATTCACGAAATGTGGCTGCCACAGGACTTTTTTGACACACGCAGCTTTTTTTTTTACGTTACCACAACTTTTTTACATGACTGACTTTTTCCCCCCTCTGCAAATTTTTGTTGCACCATAGTATTGCAGTTTTATCGAAAAAATTTGCCAATGGAGAAATGTGAAGTTTTACTGCGAATCCAAACCTGGAGAAAAATTTCGCTCATCACTAGGAAAGATTAAACATTTATGAAAAAATTGTTGTCAGTTTGCAGTATATAGTCCATTGGTTCAGAATAAAGTGTTACTTTAAAATAATAGGCAAATGACAAATTTCTGATGCAAATTGCCATGTATTTTACCCACACTGAATTTTCCCCATAATTATAAAATAAAAGTGACTGTATGCTAAGCTTTGTCTGTTGAAACTTGAAATACAATGCATTTAGTGAAGCACACACAAGTTGTGCAAAACATTTTTCTGAGTAAGGATGGGTTGCATCACAGCACTGGTGAGATAGAGAGGCACTTGATCCTCTGGCCAAAGGGCTGGATGATATGGATTGCAAGCTTTATTGACCCTCAGGCTTTGCACCCCTGGAAAGCCTTAAAGAGATACGGACACCAGAAATTAAACCTTTTTCACATATACTGTATCATAACATTGTCTTTGCATGATATTTATCATTTTGGCATAAAAGTATTGACTCAATGCTTTTACATGACCTGACATGTCTGATCCCCCATGTTCCTTTATGAGGGGGTCGGCCATATTTGTGCAGTAGTAGTCCCTTCACATTAGAAGCTGTAATTGACAGGCTGAGAAGGGACAGTCAGGTTGGCAAAACAGGTACAGGAACTTCAAGTAACAATTACTAGCAAAAGCAGGCCTGTCAGCGAAAAATGATCAACATATTCTATAGGTAACTTTTTACGTACATTCATATTTTGAAGAGTAGTTTTTTACTGTCAGTATCACTTTAAGAGGACTGGAGGCTTCAGAATCCATGAGCACAGCACATGTGCACTTTTAGTGGGCACTGCTCTTTTAACAACTGGTGCTGCACACAGCCACTCCTTTTTATGGATTTGATCCTATTTTTTTTAATGTATTTTTAAGATTATTACCTGACACTCTTTAATTGGGTCAGTAAAATAGACTCTTATGGGTAGGCACAGATTGGGGTGGGGCCATTAGGCCCCTTTTTTTCCCTGAAACCCACTCCTGCTGAGGGCATATTTGTATTGAAACATCTTTGGACGTCATTTGCTTCCTGTTTTCTTGGATGCCTTTTGATTTGATCTGGATAAAAAGATCGCCTAGCCTTTCAGTGAAGGTGGATCGGAAGAAAACATTATTTTAACATTATTTTGTACCTTTTGGTTGAGTAACACAAGTTTGAGGCTCTGCCTTTTTGAAGGGGAGCCTATTGGCATTCTATTTTTTGCGCATGTGTGTTTTTACTGCATTTGCACTTTTCTGGGTGCTTGGGCTTTAGTAAAGAGATAAAAGTAAAAACACTGGACTGGCATTAATTCCAGGGTTTCCCCATGACAGTGTGTGAATTTTAGTGTGAATTGTAGCTTGAGCAAGATTGAACATAAGCTTTAAAGTGTCCATAATGATACATTAGAACATGCTGGTAAAATATAGATTTTCAGACCACAGGAGATTTAATAGGCAAAAAAGGTTTGTGTTAATTTTATTATACCAAAAATTATTTAATTAGTGGCACTACCACAATGATATTCCCCCTATTCAAGGGGATATGCTCCTACCTTATAAATCCAATAAAGGAAGATTGTAGTACAAGAAGGTTTTAATGGGCACTGCACCTCACTGCAATATACTTATTAGGCAAAACACTGGGATAAAAAAAAATTCTATAATGTAAAACAAGGCACCTGTCTAAAGTTTAAAATGGAAACCTTACACATACACATAGATCTTTCCTATAGCATGTGTAATGGAAACTTTCCTAGGATGTGAATTTGAAATTGGAATGCTTTGTGTCATATTGAAAGAACTCAATATTTCAGAAATAAAAAATTATCTCTTAAAATTTGCCAAACTTTATGAAATGTATTGAAAGTGTGATGCTTGGTCATACTTGAAGGATTCAGGTAAATTCTGGGAAGAGAAATCCAGTGGTATTTAATCAAGAAATAATCGTTGCAATGAGCAGCAGTGAGAAGGAGGCAGCAGTGTATGAAGAGCCGCATTATCAAATAAACCTGTATGTGGAATTGGAAACAACACTCCAAGGACCATTCCATTTCAGGCCGTATTGTGGAGATTGAGATGACAAGAGCCCTCAGCCACACCTTTCAATACTTACAGGGGGATGCCTCTGTTATGTTCACATTGTTTTTAAAGGGGGAAATATAATGTTTAAGAAGGACATTTGCGCGTCTGTCAATACCCAATTTGGTAATTTTATTAGTCCCCTGTAATTAATCTACCTTTTACTAACGCTCTCATTTTTTTTTCCAATTTGGATTTTTAGTGCCTTCCCTTTCCTTGAAGATCCTTTTTCTGTCTTGAAACTCTAGAGGTCTCAGATTTTTGACACTGTTCTTTGTGCGACAATTCAAAATAGTTGTGGTTTTCATGCAACAGGTCAAATAATTATGGATCTTTGCAACTTTTCTACAACTTTACTTGTGCAAACCTTTTTCCAGACTTTTAGTAAATGTTAAATATTTTGTTTTAGTAAATGTGGCCCTAAAAATGAGTCCTCATAGAATTAATCTTTAACTGATTCTCCTTAAAAAAGAGAAATTAGGAAGATATAATGCCATGAACATTCCTTATCTCTTGATTTTTGTTTATAAGAAAAAGTGTGTTTAATATTATTCTTTTCTTCTGAGGCATTCACACAGATGAGGACCATTTAGGTAAAAAAAAACTCCAATATTGCCAACTTATTAATGTGAAAGTCAACAGATAATAATGATGTCTGGTTTTTTTTCCAGCACAAAAGACTGCATTTTTTCACACCAAAACAAACTGCTGGAAAAACTTAATTTTGCCACAAAACTGTATCAGGAGTAGCAAGCAGTATGCCAGCTCCCACTCATATTAACAAAGAAAAAATAATGATACTTATACATAATCTGACCTTATTAGTTGCTTTAAAGGAAAAGTCAACCCAAAATATATTTTTTTGCCTAATAAAAGAAAACTAAATGCAAAACTGATGCAACTAGTGCAGTGATGCAATCCAAACTACTATAATTAAAAGCATCAAAGCATGTTTTAAAAGCAATAAAAAGGTGAGCTTTTTTACTTAACAGCTCCCTAAACCAGCAAAACTGCACCTTGACAGCAAAGAAAGTAACAGTACCCAAGAACACCTTGGCAAACAAAGAACATTTCTCTCTTCGGAAACTCTGGCTTTTTTTCAGCAGCTCAGCATGGGGTCTAGGGAGGACTCATTAATTGCCTTATCCTGTACGGGTCTTCTCACTCTTTCCACACCTGCATAGAACTATCATGCTACAAGTTTATGGAGCACAAGGAGGCAGGTTTGACGCCATGAGACTGGTCACAGCAAACAGCTGCAACCCAGCAAGCTCACAAGATAGTAAAATGTAAAATAGCGATGGAAGCAATGAAAAGCTTTGAAGTTGTTTTGTTGTTGGTTGTTTTTGAAACATGGACTTGACCATTTTGTTATTTGTTTATATTAACCCGATAGACCTGCAAAGCACATTTTTATTTGTGCCCAGCAACAATCATTGAATGGCAAAATGTCCAGAAAATAATCTGCTTTCACCAAAAAAAAAACACAATTACCTAACAGTTCCATGTTAGTCAGAAAATACTTTTTATGAAATAGCCCCACTGCTACTGCTAAAGGAGCGAGTTTCCCCACTGGATCAAAGGTATAATTTAAAATTGCATTCACATGACTTGCATAGTTCCAATGGTTATATTTGAGCATATCATATTTCCATCTAGTCCTCCAATACAATTATCCATGGGTTTGACTTCTCCTGTGGGACTTAACTATTTGATTGTGACCAGTTGCCACCTACCTGCATTTATAATGAGATCTTTTCAAGATTTTGGCTGCCCCTCAAGAGGTTGTTTTTGATGTCAATGTATAAGATATCAACACACTCTTTTTCCTTATAGGCTAGATATAGATGGTGCCTTTTTATGTTTTTTTTGTCAGAATATCAATGACTGGCCCCAGTGTGACCCTACATATATGTCATGTACTATATTTGTGCCATATGGGTAAATGTGGCTCAGTGGACATTGCTAAGCTATAAGCCAATATATTATGCTCCTGTAGAGTCTACTCTTTAGAACAAACCATTTACATATTATATTTCTTTATTTTTAGAGAGACTAGATTTACTGTGGATGAAGTAACCACTCAGACTGTTTCCAGTTTGTTATTATTCTTTCGGTTTCTATATTGGCAATATCAGAATTTACATCAGTCCCTAGTAAAATAGAGTTTACAATTTAAGGTCCCTATTACACACAATAGTCTGTCTATGTTATCAGAAACCAGTTAACCTGCCTGTGTGTTTTTGGAGTGTGGGAGAAAACAAAAGTACACAGAGAAAACATATACAACCATTGGTGAACATATACACTGCTTGCAGACAGTGCCTTGGCTTTTTTTAAACCTAGGACCCCAATGCTAAAAGGCAGCAGTGCTACCCTCTGAGCCACAGAACAACCACTGATTGGTCACTATGGGTGTCCAGGTTAATTTTCATTCAGTACACTAATTATATCATATTACATATGACTAAAAAACTGTAACCACTGTTGGTTACAATGCAGAATGGTGGAATACTGGGTTGGCTTTAGCAACAATACATTTTTGGAGTTCTTCCTTATAAAAAAGCTGGATGCTAGTGTTTGAGGAAAAATTTGTACTCATTCAAGAAGCACTTGCATCCAGAATGATGCTCTGCTCTGCAAATTAAAAATCTTGCATGAGGTGCAGACTGCAGCACTGGCAGGTACAAGGCAGCTCTGTCCTTACAATGTACCATAAGGTCAGTGGTAATGATGAAAATCCAGCAGCACTCCAGTTATGTTGAAAAAAAGTGACTTTCGCTCAAGTGCACAAGGCACTTGAGTAAAAGTCACTTTTTTTCAACATAACCAGAATTCTGCTGTTTTTTCATCATTGGTACTGTTTTACCAGGGCAGAGGGTTCAGCGTGCACCTGGGGCTACAATTAGCCGTTTTGTCCACCGTGTAGCACACATCACACATTTCATTGATAAGGTTAGTGGTAAGTACAGAGCTCCTTTAGGAAGCAGGATGGTCGATGCTTATGTACCTCCCTCCACTAGCCCATCATTAATACACTGCTGCTAAATACAGGTAGCACTGTATTCATGCAGAAAAAGCAGGAATGGAGGGCAAGAACCTGGCACTGTGTTGTCCACAGTGTACAAAATGGAGAAAACATGGCATATATATGGCAGATTGAACTGCGATAACTGAGCACTCTGTACTAAAGATAAAAGGCATGCAAAATAAGTTTGCTTCCTGCAATCATAAATATTTTTAATATTTATATGGGTGTTCCATTCTAACTATACTGTATGTGGAGGCATGAATCAGGCTCAACTGCATATTACTAAAGTAAAAGGAAAATATATGGCTGGAGGGGTGGAAGAAAGTTAAGAAGTTAAATGTTAGTGGCTTCTTAATATCAGGAATAAATAAACATAAGGTCACGTTTTGTAATAAAATTGTAATGCAAAGAAATAATAGATATCAGTCAAGTAAGCATTCATCTGATGTGTTGGCTTACAGGTGGCTGCAGTGTGGGAAAGGAAGTAGGCTGGCCTTGCTGTTGGTGTGCTGGTGGTCCTGTATTCCAGCTGTCTCAGAATTGCCCCAAACAGGCTGCTTTGTTTTCTGCTGGTTACTGATGACATTGACCTTTACCTCCCTATGCAACAGTGTTCCCTTTTCAACACAAGCTTAAAGGGGTTCTGTAATGATTTTTATGGTGTACTTTTTTACTATTTTTACACTGTGTACATTGCAAACAATTCACTCTACCATTTAAATTTTTATTCTTGAATGAACAAATGTAAGTTGCAATATTGGTGTGTAGGCAGCCATCTCAGTGCATTGTGCCTGAGTCTGAGCTTTCAGAAGGCACCAGCTCTACACATTATAACTGCTTTCAGTTAACCTATCATTTCTCCTACTCCTATGTAACTGGAGGAGTCCCAAGCCAGATTGGATTTTTTACTATTGAGTGCTATGCTCATAGAAAGCATTTTTAGCAATGCTTGTGACAGGGAGCTGCTATCTTGCTACCTTCCCATTGTATCATTCCAACTTGCAGCTCAGCAGTAAAGTGCGACTGAAGTTTATCAGAGCACAAGTCACATGGCGTTGGCACCCTTGGAAATGAAGAATATAACTAGCCCAAGTAAAATGTCAAAATGAAATATAAATCTGAGCTGGTTGCTTTTTTAAAAAAATAGATTTCAATGCAGAATTCTACTGGAAAACTGTCATGAGAAAACATGTTTTTTCCAAATGCATTAGTTAACAGAGCTTTAAAAATAATATTTAATAATATTTAATATTGATATTAATATGTAAAATTGATATTTAATATTGATATTAATATTGATATTAATATAAGGAAACATATTCGACCCATAAGCATGGCAGTGGGATTTTTCCTGTGACTGCCAAGTTTCTTTGGTTTTGGTTTGCGTCAATTATAGTAGACGAGAAATTTGCAGTTAATATAGGTAACTTGTGTCTCACTAAAGCTGCAAGTGAGCCTCACAAATGACCCTAGACATTCAGTTGGACAAAAGAGACTGGGGCAGTGATAAGGAGGATATTTATGTTACAGAGAATTAATGCCTGGGTATTGGAGGTATATAAGTGCTAGGAGTATGGTTAGAGAAGGGAAATTAGCATAGGAATAGTACGACATAAAGTAAAATTAGTGTGCCAGTGTAAAGTTCATGCCCTGCATCTTGGAAACTTGAAAAATTTGGTTTGGGTAGATATAAGGGATGCAGTTATCAGTTAGTACCTACCTGTATTATCAGCACTTTTAAATTCTGCCTTCAACATCTTCCCCAATGAAAAATTATATTACCTATAAAGTAAAACATAAAGCTGTTGTGGTCTTGACAAAATTAGAAGTGTTGCTGAAAAATGAATCAGTAAGTCACACAAGTTACTATGGAGCTTCAGTTAAGTAAGAAGCAGGCTGCTCAGAAATAAGCAAAAAGGGTGTAAGATAAATGATTTGGGACAAAAATGATTATTTCAGCTATACTTTCTATCCACCCTGTTTGGCAAGCCCAGACTGGATCTTTAGATTCTGCTAATGCCAGAGGGACAACTGTAAGATGCCACAGACACTATTTTTTATTACTATTTTATTTATCCTCTTGAACTACTTTATTGTTCCTTCAAAATATAAATGGACGGTACCCAGTTGCAGAGAGTAAATGGCATTACTAAGGCCTCAACAGGACATGCATACAAGGACTGTAAATTTTCATGTATCTCTTGCCTGAAACTGAATTATCATTATATAAAAAGAACCAGTCTGCTGTAAGTAAAAAATCGTTCCTGTGATTTTTATTTGGGTAACACAGATTTGTAGATTCTGTGTTGCAATGTCTTTCCAAATTGGATGGTGTTTTATAGTCCTGTTTACTAAGGCTAAGAGATCCAAACCCCATAATAATGAGGTTTTAGAACGCTTTCTCTTACAGGAGGGTTTTATAACCATTAGTGGTAAATTTAGTCAAGTGTGAATGAAGGCTTGCAAAAGTAGCCTCATTCACATATACATGCTATCAATATTGGCCTAATCACTTGGTTGGTTCCTGTCAGTTCATTTAACTATAAATGAATGTGTAAAAACGTTATATAGGTACACATTTTTACTCTAAAAAGGATGATATTGTGTCCAAAATAGTTTAACCATTTTGGTATCATTGATTGCGGAATATAAAAGTGCCAGTGTTGGAAATATTACATTTTTTGGAGTTAAAGGTTATGCTAAGTCTGTGTCAATCAAATTCAGGTATATCTAGAAGTTTCTAAATACATGGGGTGTATCCTTTATTTTGAGCCTCATCCCTATATGTACTAAATGTACATTTAGCAACAAGAAAAAGTTACTGTACTGCTATCCTGCCATCAGCATAAACTTACAATAGCTAACTCAGAGTCTTGAAAAGACAATTATGTTCTCTAGTCTCTACAACTATATATGGAAATGTTGCAGCAATCTACCACCCTTTATTTAACCGATTTAATTGTTATTAAAACAATCAGAAGAATTCTGGAGCATTCTGGGCAATAAATTCTAATATGATCCCATGGGGCCGATTCACTAAAGGTCGATAAAGCTTATCGCATGCTTTTTTGCATTAAAATGCATGCAATAATTAAATCCCGATTCATTAAAGTTATTTTGCATGCATTAAGAAGCAAAAAAATCGCAATGCCTTATTTACCTCGCATTGTGTTAATTAGTGAATAGAAATAATACTAACGCATGATTCACAAACACAAAAGAAACATAAAACACACTAAATATCGCATTAGTCTGTGCGAAGATTAACACTTACAGGCGGTACGTAAAGAAAATTGTGGTTCGTGAGCTTTTGGCAACACAACATGGACTTTGCAGTGGGATTTTTTCAAGTATATGTTGGCCCTAGAGTGATGCATCCTCCAATTTTCAGGAAAAAAATAATTTTCAGAACAGTAGTTTCCTGAAAGTAATGGTTATGATGCGTAAAATTGTGCGCTAATATAGCACTCAGCGAAATATATCAAGCGCAGCAGGAAATAACATGCGGCGGAAAATAGCGCAAGAAAAAAAAGCGCGAGTTAAATAACGCAAACAACATCGCTTCTTAATTATGACGCATGTCCTTTTAGTGAATCGAGCGCTACCTCGCAAAAAATAAGAAGCGATAAAATTTTTACCTCATGCTAAAAATAGCACTCGTTTTATCGACCCATATCTGTTATCTGAATTTAGAGCTGAAGAAAAATTTCCCAAATATAGTTTGGTCTTTAAAACAACATTACTTTATCTGGCATTTAAATAACGCTGATACATTTACCTTGTGCTTTAGGGCACACAGGGATATTTGTCACCTGCAATAAATCTGTGCTATCACAGGTGACAAATCTCTCGAATTGAGAGATGGGATTGAACTCAGTAGCCACCGTGCTGCATCTTCTCACTAAATATATTCAAATACAGAATATTGAAAAATCTCAATAATTGGAGCAGACATTGTGCAGCCCTGACCACTGTGCACACAAACAATCCCTGTCATTTACAAATGTTATGTGACTGCTGTCTTATTTGGTTCCCAGTCTGTGAGGCATATTGTTATTAGAATACAATTCTGTATATACATATGGTAGTACCATTTTGTTGGCATTAATCTGAAGGTTATAAATATGGAGTAACACATTTCATTGCATGAGCATCTACAGTAATTGTTAATAGCATATAAAAAAGCAACTCTATAGTAAATTATTTTAACACATAAAATTGTGTGATAGGTTGGGTTTATTTTTTGTCTTTGTTATTAAGGTATAGCTTAATGTGTACATGTCATTCATTTTTATGTATAATTGCATGTATATGTTGCTGTAGCAATTTCCACTCACAATATAAAAGTCAATGTACTTATGACCACTAGGAATTCTGATGGCAACTAAGAATGCCAAATTCATAAATCTACACATTTCTGTACAATAAAAATTATGAACAGGTACAACATAATGTTTTGTACCTGTGTAGATACTTTCAAAAGCATTAGGGGGCCCAGTTTCTTGAAATACGGTCAGAACTTGTGCTTAATAGCTGGAGAGGAATACGAAGTGGCAAGAATCACACTGTAATTATATTTGTGCAGGGAAAAATACTTATCTCATCGAGTAGGTAAATGTATGGGGTTGATGGTTTGGAATGAACAGTGAGTATTGTAGTGAAAATGAGAGCAGGGTAAGAAAATTGTGTCTCATACAAGGTCTTGGTAAAAGTATGACCTATACAAATTTCAGCACACAGAGAGAAAAAAAAGTATGTTCCATTTATACTTTACTGATATTAATAAACATTCAGTAATATTTCTTGAAACATTTTACAAATATAATATACATTTTTTCATATTTTATCTAAAAACGTATAAGGTATAATACTTCAATGTATTTAATTAAGTTTACATTTTAATATACCTTGTCCAACGTTTATATTCTTCAGATATAAAATACCTGCTGTTTCATAACAGTACAGCAATGATGTTTGTAGAATTAGTATATGAGTGGAAAATGTTATGTCTAATGAAGTGTAAGTTATTGTCTGTTATTGATTATTTTGTGCACAAAAAGGTATCTAGATTTGTTTATTTATACCCTTTGTTATGTTTGCTTCTCCTAGTTACTGCTGACTGAATTACAAAAAAGACCTGAAGTGGAGCATGAGGTAAGTTCCTATAGCAAATCTTCAGGGTTTAGTGGATTGGAAGGGGGGATGTGAGTTTATTTGAGCTCCTGTAATTATTCCGTCTGGGGAAAGAGTGAGGTGTCAAAGTATCAAAGTGAAATTCAAGAGAGTCTCAAGGAGACAGGACTTGAAGGAGAGAAAAGGGAAGTGAAATTACTCAGCTCTTTGTCATGGTAATAGTAATGAAGTTGAGCAGCAAGGGTCCAGACAATAGACCTAGTTACTGTACTATAAACTACTTCCTGCCACTAAAGTTCCCATGGCACCTTAAGGCTGAGCAGGGAACTACAAAGCAAGGATATTTGGGCTTTATATCAATATCTCACAATATTGGTCTCTGAGAGTTTTGTTATAAAACAGAAAGAACTGAAACTGGGAAGAATTGTGGAAAGAAAAATGAAAACAATCTGATCTTCCTATCTGAAAAAGATAGGAAAATATAGTGCATAATTTAACAAACAAAATTAAATAATGGAGGCATATTTGCAATTATTTTTGCCACATATGGGCTACAGCGCTCAGTGAACTAGATTATAATTTTACTAGCATTTAAAATATTGATCACTGTACTTATACTGGATTGGCGTGATATCAGTCAGTAAACCAGGGGGCTCAAACTCAATTTACCTGGGGGCCGCAGGAGACAAAGTCAGGATGAGGCTGGGCCGCATAAGGGATTTCACAAAAAATTGGCTTTCAAGGGATAATGCAAGGCACGGCGGGCGGGAGCTGCTGATTGCGGAAATGACGTACGTCTTCCCATAATAACTGTTATGATGGCATAACGTAATTTCCGCAATCAGCAGCTCCCGCCCGCCGTGCCTTGCATTATCCCTTGAATCGCAATAAAAATCGCGATCCATTCATTGCTTTTGAGAAGGCGTTGGTGCGGGCCACAAATCAGAGAAAGCATCAGAAATATTATTGTATGGCCCACAGATATGTTTATACATATTGATCATATACTCCCCGTAGAGCATCTTTTTCAGTGTAAACAATCTGAGCTGTTAAAATTCATCCAAATCATAGTCTTGGGACTTCCTCCCTGCAATTGAAAGCTTTACTTAATTATTAATTATAATAATAGCAATTAGGGAGGCTGAGACATTTTAGAGGGCTTATTTTCTAATAGAATATTATAAGAAGAGTTTTTGTAATAAGTTTCTTTATTTTCCTTTTTGCCTCTGTTTTAGAAAGCATCCCAAACATTTTGCAGAAATGTTAGCCCCTCAGATTCACACATCTATAAAGAACATGTCCATCAGATGTATTCTTTGTCTCTCAGCAACATGGCCTACACCAGAAGGTGAGCACTGCACAATAAATATCCTGTAATGAGCATAAATTGCAAAAATGATATGATATGATATGAGATTTGCTGTGGCTTAGTACAACATGCTCACAGTTAATTACATGCCTGATAGGTGTACTGCATTATCTGTGTGCACCTGGCATTAGTAATCCAGAGCTGGCACTAATAAATATTTCCATGTAAAAACTTTAATAAATCTGTGCAGTTAGTCAATTTGTAAGCCTGCTGATATAACTGCCTGGAACCAATACAACAGAAGAAGAACTGTACCTGGTCAATAAGGTCAAATTACAACTATGCTACATGCTTAAAAGGGGAAGTCCGGCTTTGGAACCAAAATTTGTTAAAGAGCCTCTCACAACACAGAGACCCCTAATATACCTATCACTGTAATCTGTTTCTACAAAAAGTATGAATACATACAATGTTTATATGCTAAAATCCAGCCGCAGATCCAGAAGTTCATTCTTCTGCATCATTTGAAATCTTGGCAGGGAAGGAGGGACTAAAACCTTGATGTTACAAATTACAACAACTTATCCACAGCTTATTATTAGCATGCTCCTGATGTTCCTTTCCTTGTGGGATATGTAGGATGCAGGCTGAAGGCAGGCTGAGGACAGTCGACTACTGTTACATTTTTTTTGATTCTCAAAGTAGTCAGCCACAGCAGCAGGGGAACAGGGGGCTAGGCTTAGATAACTGTTCCAAATCATATTGTTATATTAAAAATCATAAAAAGGCTGCATATTTTTTAATTGATATATATTGCTAATTGCTGTTGAATTATATCTATGTTTCAAAAAGCTTACATTGTGTTGTTCCCTTTAAGAAAAGTTAAACTTGTCCAGAAATTGGAGTGTTTCTTGGATTAGAATACCACTTATTCATAAACATATATCATTTCATATGAAATTTGATCTACAAATACCTTTTGGCTCTCATATGAAGCTCTATAGCATATGCAGATGATTTTTCATATGATGTATCAATGCATCAAAGTAAAAGCTGGATGTGTATTTAGTTCATACCAAACTGTGAAATTCCGGTCCCGTAAAAGGCCACATAAAACATTTCTATAATTTGTCTGCCCTGTATTTGTTAGCTGGCAGATGCAATAGACTGAATAACTCCTACAGTGTTTGATTTGTTATACATTAAAATGTAAAAAAGTGTTGCTAGTGTTTGTTGTGCATTAAAATGTAAGTGTTGCTATGAGCAGTGGAGTTACTGTTAGATATTACATTTTTCAGCTGACAGCACCAATCCTGAAAAAAACCTCAATTCCCAAAAACAAAGTTTTTCATATATTGCGATTATTATTGTAATTAAAAAAAAGGTTAGGGAATCTGGTTATTCTAAGGATCACTAGCATTCACATTATGATTCTCAGAAAATATTCTTAATAAAATTACTGTTCTTGCATTTAGAGCTGTAAATACACAACAGGTGTTTAAAAGGTTACACCTGTCCAGCTTTAATGCCATATTTATGGCAAAGAACAATATGCTGTGTTTTTTACTTCCAGTTTCCCCAGAATCATTGTGGGTTTCTGCTAGGTTTCATGCACCAAAACTTATGTGCAATGCATCAGTGTGTTTGCACAGTTTGGTAAACCACACACAAGTTGCTGTGCATACGATTTCTCCTGTGTTGGTGCATGTCTTAATAAACAGTATTAGCATCTATCACTGGCCAGTTGAAGCTACTGAGACAACTCACTTAGGGAACCCTGGAGTTGAATCTGTGTCCAAGCTGGTAGTATTTCCAGTGTTCCCTACCGTCCATGTATGCTATTCTATTAGAATACTATTATAGAACACTTTTCTTTAAAAAGGCAGATGAGCAACAGTGGTGCTTACTTCAAGTTGCTAGTAGCATTCATGGGTGCAAGCAGATTTGTGAAACACACTGATGCACACAGAGATTATTAATTTATTTGAGCAATAATGAGTATTGGAAAGGGGAATATATTAAGTGAAATTTAAAAGATGACAGTATTTTATAACAAATCTATTTTTATGTAAGTTAAAATTAAAAACCAACGGGGACTTTAAATGTAATAATTGTTCCCCACCCTGCTTCATATTTGCAAGATTTGCTTGTCCTGCATATGTTTTATCACAATATTATAGCACAAATCTGTGTGGATGCTTAGAAGAAACATTCAAGTATGTGCTGTGTTCTGCTAGGAGAAAGTCCTTTGGCATACAAGTGACTAATTCACGTACCTTTATATACATATGAATCAAAAATCTGTTGTTGTTTTAATGTAAGGGAACAACACAAACTTTTGTTGCTCCAGGGTGTCTCTTATCACCAAAGTGAAAGCCATCAGAAAGAACAGACGGGGAAATCGCAACGGCTGGTGAAGTGTGCCATGGACAGTGTCATGTAAATGCAGATTTGTGTTCTCAATCATGTAGCTCAGAATAAGAACAATAGAGATGTAGGAATAGGAAGTTCATTTTGTTATGTTTTAGCAGCTTTCATCTCAAAGGGAAGGGACCCCTGTGTAATGCTCCTTTTATTCTGTATGGAGACTGGACTGATGTAGAAATAAACATTCAGCAGTGGAGTGTCTGGATAAAACCTGCCCAAGGGGGATAGAATTGGAAGTCATAAAACGTGATGTTCTTGGATCACTAACACACCTGTTGTCACAGGACCTACTATCCAAAATGCTTGGGACCTGGGATTTTCAAAATAAGAGGTGCTTCTGTAATTTGGATCTCTATACTTTGTCTACTTAAAAATCATTTAAACATTAAATAAGTCCAATAGGATTGTGTTGCCTCCAACAGGTACAGTTTTATTATTATAGAGAAAAAGGGAAATCATTTTTAAATATTTGAATTATTGGATTAAAAAAAGCAGTCTATGGGAAATGGATTTCCTGTAAATTGGAGCTTTCTAGATAATAGGTGACTTGGTGAGTTTAAAATCTAGTACAGGTATGGGACCTGCTATTCAGAATGCTCGGGTCCTGGGGTTTTCCAGATATGGGATATTTCTGTAATTTGGATCGCCATACATGATGTCTACTAAAAAAACATATAAACATTAATTTAACACAATAGGATTAATTAAACATTAATTAAACACAATAGGATAGTTTTATTAATTATATGTTAGTGTGAATCAAGTACAAGGTACTGTTTTATTATTACAGAGAAAAAGGAAACCAATTTAAAAAAATGAGTTGTTGTATGGGAGATCACCTTCCTGTAATTCTGAGCTTTCTGGATAACGGATTTCTGGATAATGGATCTCATACATGTAATGCCCTTATGCCTTGCTGAATGACATACCTCAGGCCGCAATGTCTGCCATCTTGGTTTGACATCATTTTTTTTTTTTTTTTTTAAAACATGTAAAATATGTAATAATAATCAGTGACTTTTTTGTTTGTCAAGGTAACAGCTATATAGGCAGATATGATATTTAATAGTTTACTTTAGTAATTTAGAGATGGAGTGCAATAGGTAGACTTGTTTACACCAAACTTAATTGTTTTATCATCTAAAGCTACTATTAAAGCACAAGACCTGCTGGATGATTAGCTAACAAGGTGCATATCAGACTGCACTGAGCGGTGGTTGGCAAATGATCTGACAGTTTACATTTTGGCAAGTCATCTAAAAAAAGCAATATCCTTCACAGCAATGAGAATAGAATTTAGAAACATATAATTCATAAAGGTATCCCATCGCCAAAAAAAACGTAAAAGGGGGCCATCGTGGAAATGAAAATGGAGTAAGAACTTCACCACAAGGAAAGAAACTTTCGAAATTCAAGTTACTGTTCACTATCCACTTCTCAGCAATATGTTTGTGTTGGACTTGGTTATTTAAGGCTAATGGCAGACGAGGCGTCTGGCGTATATTTTCGGCAAGCGGAAAAGCGTTTGCCGAAATTACCGCCATCCACTTCCTACCTGTGCCTGCACCGGAATGAATGAGATATGCTCCAGTGCAGGCACATGTAGCCGAAATATGCAGAAAAACGCCACTAGTTCTAATACATTGTCTAGGCAAAAGGGAGCACACAGCTATGTATTTGACTGACTAAAGTTACATAAAAAGAAAATATTACATTTTGATTTTTGAAATAGTTCCCCCTTACGTTGTTATGTACATACAAACTAAACTATAAACTTTACTAAACTACTGGGATCTAAATAGTCAAGTTGGCCAATTGTATTGTGATCACTCAGTATTATTGTTTTTTTAAATGCAGTTCTGTTTGTTACATTTTCCACAAGTGCCACCACATGATCTGGTAACCTTATAGGTTCTGCATACTGTGGTTCTGTGATCACTTTTATTTGTTGACCCAATCATGGCAGCATAAGAAGCAGTGTATAGCATACATTTCTGATTTCTCTTGCAGCAACAACACACAAACATACATGGCTTTAGCTGTGGATTGTAACTAATATGGGGTAGGGGCCTCCTCCCTCCTGTATCTCTTAGCACATGGCACTTATCTCTGTAACTCTGAATATTTTTATTTATTGCAATATTTTTCATCCCTGCTTGTACTTTTACCATATTTTAAAAATGTACAGAGCCGTGTATGTTAGTAGTGATATACAAATAAAGTTAAACATACAAGGTTCCTTTAAAAGGCCCCAATCAGGAGCAGAAATTTTGGTCAAATTTATGGAATAAAGCATTTATATATATATATATATATATATATATATATATGTGTGTGTGTATATATACATGAATTCATCTATAAACTATTAAAGTTGTCTCACATTTACACCATACACTTGCTGAATAATGTTTTTATATTAATTTTACTAAAAGGAGCAATATATACTGACTCAAAATACAGCCACTGTTTTCTGCACTATTTTTCTCTCTCTTAATTTGCTTTTCTCGGGTTGGTGCTAACCTGGACAGACTGCTGGAAAAAAGTGGGCTATTTGCTGACTTTGAAGATGAGAACAACATCCATGATCTGGTCAGTCATCATTCTCTAACTTGTTTAAATAGTGTATCTTGATCACAGCTTCTGGTATGTGATTTATAGGCAGTTAGTAACTGCTGTATTATATTTTTCATACTTGGTCAGGAAAGTAAATATAAATAAATTTGTAGCTCACACAATGCTGGAACTGCTCATTATAATGGCTAATTCAGTATTTATTGAAGTGAAATACTGACTTGTGCCATGGTATCTGCATTGCGTTTTGGGTGGCAGATAATTGCTTATATTTAAGACACTTAGGGGCACATTTACTAATCCACGAATCCGAATCACGAATGGGAAAAAATCGTATTGGAAACGAAAATTTCGTAAGATCGCAAATATCACGAAAATGCTTATGAAAAAATCGTATTAGTCACGATAATATCGTATTGGCGATCCGAAAGTCACTAAATTTTTGTACCGAACAATTGTAAACAGCAGTAAAACCTTTCCGATTTTTTCGTGCAAACGTCCGAAAAAGTTGTGCGCTGTACGAAAAAGTCGTGCGGACGCCCAAAAAAATCGGCAAAAATAAGCTCAGAGCGTTCGCATGAATGCTCGAGCGTTCGTGCTTTTGTAAATGTGCCCCTTAGCATTTTCACTCCTTTAATAGTGGGATTAACCCTGCAAATATGAAACATATCTGCAAGTTAAATGAACATCATAGGGGTTATGGCATAGGTGTATTTCTCTCAGAGAACTGTACCAATTCCATGTTCCTGAGCAACACTACATTAATGCCAAAGGAGTGTGCCATAGGGTAGTTATTTCCTGTTCGTGAGAATGGGAAGTGCTTGCCAATAGATATACATTTTAATCACTTTGTACCTCCCTGAGAGGACTATAGCATTCAGACAGCCATGCTATAATGGCCATAGTTTTCCATATAGTTCAGCTACTAATGAGAAGCCTTGTACAAAGGAGTAGTGATTTTCTTGCCTGTTGTATAACAGCATAAAAGTTACTTAAGGTTATATTAAATAGAGCTTAATTACATGCTATTTTGGCTATGAAACAGTAATGAAAAGATATGTGTAAGTAACATGTAAACATGTGAAAATAATGTATGCAATTCACAGCAATAATTGTATTCTTTCTGCTAATTTTTTATAATTGAATCCTGCGATAACCATGTCTATATCTTATGTCATTATGTCTCATGTCTATATAGAAGATTTAAACTCAGTTTAAGATAGGTATATAGCAGATAATTTATTTATCTTGCCTATCTGGGCTCAGATAAAAACACCAAGAATATAGTAAATCAGCAGCTACATCATCTGCCATTGAACACTCTTTGATGGATTTTCCAGGGCACACTGGCTCATCTACTGGCCTGCCCCTGGTTTTTCCTGAAGGAGGGTATTCACTCCAAAGTTTTGTGAACCTTCCTTTTTCCAAAATAAAAATGGCTATAAGCATTGTACCTTCCTCAGGCATTAGGGTACAGAGGGTGGCCAAGTCTTTACCACCTGCCATAGAGCAGCTGTTCCAGGGCAGGGATCTATTGCAGCCTTTACCCTCTGCCACTCCTTAACTTGCTCCTCTAAATTACAAACAAGCTGGGGGGTGGCTGGGAGGATGCTTTTATGCCTCCCCTTAGACCCCTCACCAATGCATCCCTGTATACCACAGTCAGCAATCTGCCACAATTCTTAAAGACCAGAAAGAAGCATGCAAACTGCAAATAAAGTGCCTTTTTTACACACTGCATTCTGTTGTAAATTATTTCTATCGTTTACAATAAATATTAATCCTAGCTCTGTTGTTATTAATTTTAATGCAGCTCAAAAACATGTGCCAAGATGAGATTAAACATGTCGCTGTGATTGAAAAAAGAGTCAAAATTAGCAAGTCATCTGATGGTCAACACAAGAAAATCCTTAAATGTAAAAAAAATGGAGGAAGCAGTAAAGCTTCTTCTCTGGATAAAACAGAGGTTAAACATAACAATTACAGGTCAGTGTTTAAATAATGAAAACATAGGGTTTTGCATAGCCTGCATAGCAATTGACCATAAAAATTAACAATAAGTGATAATTTTAAAGATTATTAAAAAGCTACACTATAGCAAAGAAATGCAAAAAATAAGTGCAAATGTTCCCTCTGTGTTTACACTGGCCTGTTGGCTTGTTTAGGGCAGTGTAACACTGTTTATTTCCCCAGACTCAGTTTTTAAATTTGACTAATTTCCTATAAACAACGGGTTATACTAAGAAATCCAAGGCACTGATTGTATATTCTTTATTTTGATTTTATTATATTGGACAGTTTAGCAGTGTAAATGAGCATATTCCTCCTATTAATTTAGTTTTGATCATTCTCTGGAGCATAAGGAAAAGGCACCTCTTTCCATGGAGGAAGCAAGAGCAAATTATCCTTCACTGGTAAGTTACTGAGGGCCATTCACATCTCACACTATACGGGAACATTTTGTAGTAAAAAACCTTAGATGGTTGTTGACATGTGTATTAGTTGCTGAAAGAGTTAATTCAGAGAACACTGTCTGCACTCTGGTACCCAATCCCAAAATGCACTGCTTACATACCATACAAACGGAACAGCAAGATCAATATTTGTTGTACTAAGTCACTAGAACATAACTCTTCCTATGACTCTTTAAAAGATAGTTTATCAAATGGTATCTTTGCATATATGTGTATGTGGGTAGGGGCATAGTTACCAGATAGACACTCGATGGCCTGTGCCTAGGGCAGCAGCTTTAGAGAATTTATTATGGGTGCACTGTGGGGTCTGCTGTATACATAGTTATGCCACTGGATATGAGATCCCTCACCTGTATTTCATAAATCTGTCTCTTAAATTCCCCATACACGGGCCGATAGTAGCTGCCGATATCGGCAGCTAATCGGCCCGTGTATGGGCACTTCCGACGGGTCTGCCCGACCAATATCTGGCCTAAAATCGGGCAGATCTCGATCGGGCAGGTTAGAAAATCTAGTCGGATCGGGGACTGCATCGGCTCCTTGATGCGGTTCCCGGACCGACTTCACCTATACCCCTGGGGCCAAACGATCGAATTACCCTGGATTCTCCCGATATCGCCCACCCGTAGGCGTATTTTTTGCGATTTTTTCGGCGCCTTTACGACTTTTCGGAAATTATCGCGACTTTTTCGTTACCAATACGATTTGCGCAAAAAAACGCGAGTTTATGGTAGCCATTCGGAAAGTTGCGATTTTTTCGTAGCGTTAAAACTTAAAAGGCGCGACGCTTTGCGCAAGTTTTAACACTACGAAAAAATCGCAACTTTTTGTGCAAGTTTTAACGCTACAAAAAAATCGCAACTTTCGGAATGGCTACGAAAAACCCGCGTTTTTCCGCAAAAATCATATTGGTAACGAAAAAGTCGCGATAATTTTCCGAAAAAATCGCAAAATACCGATCATTACGAAAAAAACGCAATCGGACGCATTCGGCCCATTCGTGAGTAAGTAAATGGGCCCCTTAGGGTGAAAAAGCAAACTGGAGTAAAGAATAACATTTATTTCTTTAAAATAATTTGCTCTGTGCTAATGAACCCTTGCATTTGGTATAGGAGATTTCCATCACAAATACTTCAGGTCTTACAGGTCCTGATTTGTGATGGGCGAAATGTTTCGCTCAGGCATGGATTTGCAGCGAATTTCTGCGTTTGCCGCACGTCCAAAAATTGCTTGCGTCAAAACAATAGTTGTGTGTCAAAATAAATAGTCGCGGGTGTTAAAAGAATAGTCACGCAGCAAAAGAATAGTCGCGCATCACAATAAATAGTTGTGGGCGTAAAAAAAAATAGTCGTGGGTCAAAATAAATAGTCACCCATCACTAGGCAGGAGGATTTTTCTCATACTCAAAACCTGTAATATTGTCTTTTTTAGGAAGCAAAAACAGTCAAGTTCTGGACAAACTACATCAACTCTTAAACTCTTAACTCAGACACCAGAAGGAATTATTGATTAGTTTCACAATTTGTTTTGGGGGTATTAAGGCAGGATACACCTTGGATGAATCACAATCTGGTATGAACTATATTAGAGTTACTATTATATTTTAAATCATTTTCCAGTTTTAAATACATATATTTCTAATTAATTTGTTTTATGGACTGCTGATAGTTGAATGTACAATTTAACCTATTACTTATATTATCCAGTTCTGATATTAAATATTTTAAAACTGCTGTGGAGTTTGTGGAGTTTTTTTTGTTTTGTTTTTTAAATCTTTAAAAAAAAAACCAAGCAGTGACTGATGTATGGTGTACCATAAGGCTAAGGCCTGTGGGTGTAGTGACAAAAAAATGTGTTTATATTGCGCACAGTTCATTTAGATTACAATAGTCCAGGTAATCTGTGGTCATCAAAACACCTGTTCCCCCTGACAGTTCCCCATGTTCAATAGAAATATGCTGTGTATGCGTGATGCTGCTGGTGGCTAGAATCATTCTCAGAGCAGGAAATTGCTCCCCCTCCCCTAGACATTTGCCTTATCTGCCTACCCTTAAGGTGGCCATACACGGGCCGATTGTAGTTGCCGATATCGCTCGTTGCTGCTGTGTAGGGGCAGCAACGAGGGGCATTGTTGATGCGGTCCCCGAACCGACTGTGCCCATTAGCGCCATTATAATTTGCCTACATTCGCCCGATATCACCCACATAGGTGGCCAAGTGAGCGGATCTTAAAGTGTATGGCCACCTTTAGTTTCTGCCCAAATCATTCTAGAAAGTGTAAATCCGCTTCCTTATAAATCAAACTGGAACCTCTGGCTTAAATCATGAGAGAGAGAAAGGAAGGAGATTTAACTTTAACCAAAGTTACAGATACTAAAGCTGGCCATACATGTGCAGATAAAAGCTACTTCCTCAGAAATAAGCCAATGCTAAAAAGATTTGCTCTGCTTGCAAACATGGCCAGCAAGTAGATATGGACAATGAAAGAAACATGCTAGTACATGTAGTAAATGTAGTTTTAATGTAATTTTTTATTTAATTTAAAGTTGTAAATTGCCAACATTTGCATATACAAGAAAACAATGCCTTTCACAATGTAATATTCTTTATTGGACAGTTATAACATTGGCAATTTTAATTGAGAAAAATGAATTTTTAGGGCTCAGTAAAGGTGGCATTTTTTAATGCAAAAAAAAACTCTTTTCCCTTAAGAATTTATTTATTTTTCTCTTACCCCATATGTAATAAAATTCTTGCCCAATAGCAGTATCCCATAGCAACCAATAAGATGTTTGCTTTTAAACAGGTGACCATCAAATACTGTATGCACTTATAGGGCTAACATTTTTTCAAAGAAAAAGGACTAATTGCTAACATTGTTCCAGCTCATGGTGCCAGATTTACACATTTTTAAGTTTGAAAAAAAAAACCTCGGGCAACTTTTTTTTTCCACTACTGCATTTTTTATTGACTTCTATAGGAACCTGTTAGCTATTGTGTTAAGTTTTTTCTGGAATTATCTGAAAAAGTCAAATCTCAAATAATGATAAATTTAAGTCCCAGGTGCTAGTAGAAAGGTTAGTAGTCTTATTACACAGTACAACTGACTCAGCCAGTTTTATTCTTTGTTCTGACTTCCACTCCTATGGCTGGTAGGAATGATGGCCACACAAGAGGGTCACACTGGATACAGCTGGCTCCATGGCCTGGGAAATGTGCTTCACTCTTCATGAGTGTATTTCCCAGGGCACAGCGCCATTTTGGCCTTGTTTATATAGATACAGTACTGAACCAATGTAGTAACCAGTAACAACCAATCAGAAATTAAATTTGATTGTGTGATTGGATCTTGCTATGAGGTAACCCCTTATAAGAGAGCATAAGGAAAAAACCCATATTCACTAATGTCATGTCCACATGCCTTAGGTTTTTTCTCTTATCTCATTTTCACCTTCTCACCTGTTATTTATTTTCACTTCTGTTTCCCACCTTTGCACCAGCCTCTGCTTTCACCTAATAATTTACATTTGCATTTCCTCTCTGAGTGCTTCCTTAGCAACCATCATTTCCACTGTTTGCCCCAAACATGCGTCACCTTTACTGTTTACACAATAACAACTATAGATTTCCTTTAAAATTCTATATCTTTTAAACCAACTTGCAAAACAGATTCAGATACACCGAGACAATAAAGAAAGTGTGAAAGTCATTTTTAATGCACATGAATAAGAAGTCGCTGTCAGCAGAAATGGGCATTTGGGTCACTGTATTTCCCACGAAGCCGACTACTAAACTCTTATGTGCCATTTTCTTTTGTTCCATTCTCAGTGAGCTAAGCTCAGGACTAGTGATGAGCGAATCTGTTCCGTTTCGCTTCGCCGAAAAGTTTGCGAATCTTTCAAAAGATCCGCGAAACGGCGAAAAATTTGCGAAACGGCGAAAATGTCGTGCGACAAAAAAAATTTGTCGCCCACGGCTATTATTTTGTCGCGCGGCTATTGTTTTGTCGCCCGCGGCTATTCTTTTGTCGCCCACGGCTATTCTTTTGTCGCGCGGCTATTGTTTCGTCGCCCGCGGCTATTGTTTTGTCACGCGGCTATTGTTTTGTCGCGCGGCTATTGTTTCGTCGGCCGCGGCTATTGTTTCGTCGCCCGCGGCTATTGTTTCGTCGCATGGCTATTGTTTTGTCACCCGCGGCTATTGTTTCGTCGCCCGCGGCTATTGTTTCGTCGCACGGCTATTGTTTCGTCGCGCGGCTATTGTTTCGGCACCTGCGGCTATTATTTTGACGTCCGCGACAATTTTTTGACGCGCAGCGAATTTTTTTTTCGGGGATGAATTTTTTCATCCATTTCGCGAAACAATCCGCCAATGGCGAAACGCAGAAATTCGCCGCAAATCCATGTCTGGCAAAATATTTCGCCCATCACTACTCAGGACAACTTGCCATAGCTTCCCATATTGCCTAGATCAGTGATTTGGAGTTATAGTTATATTGACTCTAAAAAACAATATGAATGTAAATAAAAAGTTGTCTTGGGTGATCAGATAGGTAATATAAAAGCACTGGGCAAATACTTTTATGGTGAAATTCTAAAGCTCATGCAAGGACAATGTTATAAGTTTATTTTAGTGTCAGTATCTCTTTAAGGGGTGGTTCACCTTTAAAATATTTGAGTTTATGTTTTAGTTTCAGTATCTCTTAAAGGGGTGATTCACCTTTAAGTTAGGTTTTAGTATGTTATAGAATTCCCAGTTCTTACCAACTTTTTAACTGGTCTTCATGTTTTATTTATCGTTTTTTATAATTATTTGCTTTCCTCTTCTATTTCCACTGAAAACAAAAAAATACTTATTACTCTTTGAAGCTACAATGTCGTTGTTATTGTTATTTATCTTTTATTCAGACCCACTCCTATTCATGTTCCAGTTTCTGCTGCTAAAATGCCAAAGGATTGCTGAATATAGCTAAATAAAAACACAAGTATAAAATAATTTAGACCAACTGCTAATTGTTTTAGAATAGCACTCTACAATATACTAAAAGTTAATGTAAAGATTAACAAGCCCTTTAAGGACCTGCATGTAATGGCATTGACAAAACACTTCCACAATCCACTAACCTAAATGTAGTCAAACAGATGCTGAATTTTATTATTACAAACACAAATAAACATGGCCTATTGGCTCAAGGGGACCTTGCACTTTAATATTACATAGAATATCACACCAGGCATAATGGGGCCCATTCTAAGGGTGGTATAACTTTCCAATCCACTGCACAACTGCACACCATGAATGTGTTTCAGATGAGTAAGTGGGCTTTCATAGAAACAGGCCGAGATAAATCAGTCCAATAGTATTGAATAGACACTATTTAGATTGTGTACTTCATACTTTTCTTATTTGGATTAAAGGATTTACAGCCTGATGTAACTTCACTTGATATTGGTTCACTCAGCCTTAGTTTAGCTTTAGGTTTAGGGCAGACCATAGATAGAACATCTTCTAGTAGGAAAAGGCTAAGCATTGCTTCTGTTGCTCTGCTCTCTCTGAAGCTGCTGCTGCTTCCTTACTGGCACATCTGAATTACAGATATTAGTTACCAAGATATTAGTTACCACTGAACACTGGTAAAATGTTCTTACAGCTATGGTCTTGGAAAGCCCAGACCAACTGATTGTTATGTGGTACTTACATAGCACATTCATTATCAAGTTCTGCCATGAAGTCAAGGTGCCTCAAGCAACACTTTTCCAGTTGTGTCAAAGAACTGCCCTGGGAACTGGGAGTTTCATTACTTTTTAATTCAGCCCTTTTAGTGATGCAGCTCCCCATTACCCTACTCCGAATGCAAAAACAGCGCAGTAGTGTTCCTGTTAACTGTAGATGACCAATATTTGGCAACAGTTTCCCAAATAAATATCCTATGTGAGGAATTCTTAACCTATGGGTCAGGACCCCAAAATAGGCCCCTATGGTGTTAATTGAAGGGTTCCATGGGCACCCCTAATATTTAAAATGTTGTTCTACAATAAAAATTTTGAAACTAAAACAACGCATAACTGGTTTGGACACAATATGGTCCTAGAGCTGATTTCCACAAATTACTTTAGGTCCACTAAGAAAAAGATTAAGAAACATTGCCCTGAAACTGAAGTATGTGGACTGGAATTACCTGCATTTTCCTGTTACTAAATATATGTAATTTATTTTGCAATATATGCAATAATATTTTACAGTTAATAGGGCCTTGATAAACTGTCTAATCTTATTCACTTTACTAATGGATCCTATTAAGGGTTTAAAAACCTGCGGTGATGTAAATATTGGCTCTTTGACTACTGTGGTCTGAAAGCTCTGTTATAAAGTTAGCTAAATCTATAGCAGTAAAACAAAGAAATTCTGCTGCACTTTTGAGGGACAGGAAAGTGACTTAACTGCTGGTACATTCATTAAGTGCATGTGCCCCAACATGGCTGCCTGTACAAGGAGCTCCCTCTTGCTGTGCTGGACACTTTTTTTTTTTTTTTTCAAAAATCACTATTGTTTCTAGTATCCAGAGAGCAGACTCTATTAGCATGTACCTCTGGTGAGTAAAACCATTATTAGCAAGACCAACAGAAGAAGGGCTTCCTGGATGAATGCTAAGATGTACATTTCTGGCACTTCTTCCCCTATCTTTGTAAATTACCCCATAACTGGTACCAAGGAACCCATTATATATATAGTATGCTGATCAAAGTTAGTTTTGGAGTTAAACATGTAATGACATCACATCAAGATTAAGTAGACAAGCTGAAGTGATCAACCATTCGAATCAATGATAAGCAAATTCTATTAGATGGAAAGTGGCATATCCAGAAGTGTTGGCACATGGGTTGATCCAGTTATTTTTTGTTTCCTATCCATTCCTAGCTTGGTAAGCAAGAGACAAAAAGCTTGGAATTGCCTTTAATTAATTTCCACGGGTATTTTCTGCACTTACTGGCCAGGAGATTATTGGGTGATTGCATTTACTCACTGGTCATGTAATTATTGCTCAAAAATATGGTAGTTAGCTTTTTTTGGAGCAATAATCGCCTGACCTGCTATTGATCTTATAACTGCAGGTGATTCCCACCAAAGTGAAAGATTAAAAGCATTTTGTGAACCACCAATCTCGACATGGCTAGGGTGACAAAATGTTCTGATTTATATTTCTTATATATTGATTATTATTAATATTATTATCTCCTTGATTAAAAAAATCACAGCAATTTTAAGTGATAATCCAATGGCCTAAAAGTGCACGATTCCTACAGAAATGAATGGAGAAGGATTCTGTTACACAGAAAGCAATTGCAGTTATGAAAAAGGAAAACAGAGTAAAAATGCTGGACTGGTACTAGGAAGGAAATGCAGCCTCTAGGTATAATTAGAGAGTATTTTCTAAATGGAGAAGTGGTCCTTAATTCATTGTTATTCGTAAACACTGTAGACACTTGGCTAAAAGGTGTAGATACAGACTTAGAGTTGGTCTGCATTTAAAAGGGGATGCATTAGGCTTGTAATGTTTGGATTCCTGTGAGGCAGACATCCCCTCATTTTGCATGTTCTCTGTTGTTGAAATGGTCTGCCAGAAAAGTGTTAAAACTGCTGAAGATGGTGTATTAGGAGTCTGCAATGGATGCCTCTCTGGACCCAATATAAACCACTATGCAACTGCTCTGCATTTCTAATTTGTGTTTCTTTCCTAAGTATTGCCTTACATCCTTTGCCATTCTAAACCCATATACTGAGAGACCCAAGCAACCAGGAAGCAGTTTAAATACAAAGCTACAGAACAAAAAATGTGAAAAATTCAAAAACCATGAAAAACGAGCAACAAACATAGTGCATCAGAATGCCATTGTCTTGCCATAATCGTTTTGAGAATAGCTTCCCCACTGTTCACCTAATTTGGATAAATGAAAATAATATAGCATACATATCTATATATGTAGTGGGCACTCAATCATTCTTTTCCACAAATATAGTTTCTTTTTTCTTATAGGTTTAGAGTTATAATGGTTTAATAGTGTACATCCTTATCCCATCATTTTAACTCCTGCAAACCACTTAACCATGCTATTTGCCAGTACTGCACTGTGGGTTGCTGGAATCAGCCACTTAGAGTAGGTGATATCTGGCATTTTAACGAATTATTACAAATATTGATGGTTCTCCCTCAATATAACACTATATAGTTCTGTTTGCTTCAAAACTCATATGCTAATGTAGCCCCATATTGTATTACTGTAATACTGAATACACTGCAAAAATGGATAGGAAATAATGAACCTCAGGGAAGGCAAAAAGCTGCTTCTGGTAAGTTTAAGAGAGCACTATTGCGGGCCCCCTCTAGACCCAGTCTAACGCTAAATTTGTAACCACAGAGTGGGAGAGAGGGGGCCTCAGGCGACAGCAGCCCCAGAATCGCCGCTGAAAGTATGACAATATTAGAAATCACCATATTAGGGGTAATTTACAAAATCCCCTGCTGCAAGTGCTAATACATTAAAGGAACAGTAACACTAAAAAATGAAAGAGCTTTAAAGTAATAAAAATATAATGCACTGTTGCCCTGCACTGGTAAAACTGGTGTGTTTGCTACAGTAACACTACTATAATTTATATAATAAGCTGCTGTGTAGCCACGGGGGCAGCCATTCAAGCTGGAAAAAAGGAGAAAAGGCACAGGTTACATAGCAGATAACAGATAAGTTCTGTAGAATACAATAGTGTTTTATCTGTTATCTGCTATGTGCCTGTGCCTTTTCTCCTGTGAATGGCTGCCTCCATGGCTACATAGCAGCTTATTTATATAAATTATAGTAGACTTTCTGAAGTAAACACACAACTTTTACCAGTGCAGGGCAGCAGCACATTATATTTTAGTTAGTTTTATACACTTTAATTTTTTGGTGTTACTGTCCCTTTAAGGAAAGTAGGAACCCCCTTAAAGCTCTTTACAGAGCACTTGCAGCAGGGGATTTGAGTTAGGTCTACCTTGCACCTCAATAAAATCCTGCTGGCACTGCCTACTTGCACATCTCAATTAAGGGCATGAGTTGTGGAACAACTTACAAAATATTGTGCCGGGTACAGAAAATATTCAGTGTAACTGCTTATTACCGTGAAATAGGTCCTTTAGTTACATACTGTATCCAAAGGGTGCATCTGTAAGTAGAGATGTAGCGAACTGTTCGCCGGCGAACTAATTCACGCGAACATCAGGTGTTTGCGAACGCGCAAGTTCGCGAACTTTCCGCGTATGTTCGCAATTTGGGTTCGCCGCGTTTTTTCTCAGCCTAAAAAAACGCCGCACAACCACACATGGCATTTTTCAGCCTAGTACTGGTGTAAGCAAATCCCGTTTCCATGGTGCCAATAGCGCGAAATAGCAAAAACCGCTGCGTATTTCCGCTAGGTCTGCCCGTTTTTACGCAACGCTTTTTCAACAAAGTATTTTTTAGAGAAATTTTTGCCCTTGATCCCCCTCCTGCATGCCACTGTCCAGGTCGTGGCACCCTTTAAACAAATTTAAAATCAGTTTTCCGGCCAGAAATGGCTTTTCTAGGTTTTAAAGTTCACCTTCCCATTGAAGTCTATGGGGTTCACAAAGTTCGCGAATATTCGCGCTTTTTGGCGTAAGTTCGCGAACGCGTTCGCGAACTTTTTTTTTTAGGTTCGCTACATCTCTATCTGTAAGTGCCCCCAGGGCTTTGTGGAAGTGCTGATTAGTTCTAATGGTATGTTTTCTTATAAGCAGACACACAGACTTGATTTAGTTGCATGTGGGTTCAGACAGTGACCTGCTGATATGACATGTAACATAACTACTGAACAGGGCAGTGTAGCATTTAATCAATTGTCCCTTTAGCCTACATATTAACATGGAAGTAGGTGTATATTTATACTGCAGTATGAGGGTTTGTTTAACATTTCATAAACGAACCATCATACTGCAGTATAAATATACAACAAAAGCATTAGAGATACAAACACATACACTAGCAGTTAACCATCTAATCATAAGACTAATATGATACACAGGTTAATTAACCTTTTACTGAACAATGCGACTATTACAATGTAAATGTAATAATTATCCTACAATCCTCCATGTATTGCTAAAGTTCATCTCCCAAAAGCATGTGATAGCTAAAGGCTGACAGGGGCTGAAGGAAGCTATAGTTAAACTACTGCTAGTTGCAAAATGGCATACCTGTGTAAAAGCATAAGGTCCGGATCAGAAGTTCCCTAAACCTAACACAGATACTTTTTGTTTTCCAGAATCGCCAGTTGTGTATTTTAATTAATGTACACCTGAATATGATATTGTAAATTACCAGTATCCACCAATCTCCCTTTAATCTACTTTGGGGGGGGGGGGGGGCATTATGCCAGCTGAATTTCAAATACTACAATGCACAAGTGATCTCTCCTAGTATGAAAAGTATGTGCTTCTTATAGTACTTTTAAAAGCTGTGGAAAGAAGTAGCCAGTTCGTGGCAATGCAGATAAATCAACTGAAATTTTATTTAGCATTACCCAGAATGCTGTACCCCAGATCAACAGTCTCCATTTCATACTAGTTATGAATATTATGATTACTGAACATGGTTTACATTTCCTTCCTCCTATACGGATGGAAGCAGTTTCACTTATAGGTTTTTCCACTACATTGCTTTTTATCTTCCTCTGTGTAAAGAGGCTAGGAATGTTTAAAGAGATCCCACTGAACTGTTTCCTGCCCATTGTCACCTTTCGCCTTCTAACCACAGATTCTCACATTAATGTCCCACCCCCACAGCACATAAGGCACATACCTTCCTTCACACACTTATTATGAGACATTGAGGATTAAGAGAATTTTACTGCAGGATTAGTTTAAATAACGAAGGCAGAAATAAAGAAGGCAGATTACAAACAATAAAGACATGTAAATAAATAACAATAAGTCAGCCCAAGTTTGTTTGGTCTGCATTTTTGGTGGCAAAATGAACGCATGTGTGTAGCAATAGCTGTCACGATTTATGTGAGCAAAACAGCAAGTTTCATCATAGTTTTTGTCAATTTTTTTTTTTTTTGCAGCTGCTTTTGGTCATCTCCATATTCTGCTGCAAATCATGCAGGTTTTTGTTTATTAGAAATGTATCAGCGTATAATTAAATGTAATTATGGGCAAACAAAATACTTATCATATACTGCATTTACTAATAATGTATTTATAAGTATTTAGTCATGCTAAAAGAATAGTCACCTGTATCACTATACAGTTTTATTGTGTAATTTCATATAATGCCACAGAATACATTTTGATGTTAGACTTTAGTAAACAATAAGAAACAGCATACACAGCGTCCTAGTGAATATGTGCGCAGCAGCTTCAGAAGTGCTTGCAGTTTAGTAAAATGGTGCAATTTATTATCACCTTCTATTGGTGAAGAAACCCATGTAAATATGATAGGCAAAGGTATGATGTAATTCAGTCTCCATTCATTTAAATGCACTTTTTGACAATAAAAAACATGTTACCCATCATTTTAATATGCAACAATAGTAATTTAAGCCTCAAAACCTTATTTTTATGCAACATCTGCCATTGTATAGTTTGAGCAACCTATCTAGGCCAGCTAAAATATAGAATGATAAAGTGACCAGGTGTCAGTTCCTACTGGCTGTAAGTTAATTGAAGGCAGGTTATAGGGGGTGACACACCACTTCCTCACTGCAGCGCTTTGATATAGGTGTAAACATTTGGGTATTTACATAAAGTACCTCTGACTTGCAATGAAGTTCCCAGGATTATCATAGGGCTCAGCGCTGGGTTCCCTTTGCTCCAATCAGAGCTTCCCTCACCAAGATCAAAGAGAAATCTGGCCAATGAGCTGCCTTGCCGCACTAAGGGTAAAGGCACCATGGCTCGTCCAGGCCTATTTATGGGAGAGAGAAAGATCACTCTCCTAATCAAGGACTCTTATTCCTCCAATGCCATTTGGATTTACTACCTGCCGATCATTCACACCTTGGGTTTTGTTCCGATTACAATAAGAGAAATCAGAGGAAGAGCTGCTGTTAGTTTCCCCCCAGTGTGTGCGCTTGGAAGCCCCTCTCTTGAGGAATGAGTGTAAGTGCCACCGAGAGCTGCGCAAAGAATGTGCAGTACCGGGTCGATCACCTTCTCAGCGCTGTGGAGAATGAGCTCCAGGCTGGCAGCGAGAAGGGGGACCCCACCGAGAAGGAGCTGAAGGTGAGCCTGGAGGAGCGGGACCTGTGGATGAGGTTCAAGGAGCTCACCAATGAGATGATCGTCACCAAGAATGGAAGGTAAGATCAGGGTCTCTCCACTTATTCTACCCACTGTAGATATCCATTTCTAAGTATGGCCACTTCTTTCAGACATCAAGGCTTCTCTAATTTGTTATAGCATATTTCTTATCCTTTGTTAAATATATCAATCAGGAGATTCATCGCATCCCTACTACTGTTGCACTTTTATAGGCGTATTTATTATATTAACACTGTTTGTGAAGAAAATAAGATTAGTTTGTAACTGCTTATTAAGTAGGAAAGCTAGTCAGCCTTATTTTATAGCTGACTTGAAAGACAAGTATTTTTTACTTTTATTCATTCCTGAAACATAATATTCCTGCTCACTTTTTAAAATGTAACAGAAATGAGTATGAATTAAGTTTTGTGACTTGATTGGTTAGATTAGATGTCCAGGAATTGCTCTAGGGCAGACTGAAGTGTTATTGCCATTAACTGCCTTACTATGTTAATAATGGCAGTTCAGTTAAGATATCCCATCAGTATAGTCCTTACCCTTATCTACATGGCTTATATCTACAGTCATTATATTCAATGAATAGAAAGCTAGATTAGATACCTGTATCTCTATACCCTTTCACTCTCTGTATTTCAATACAGACAGGTATATTGTGGCCCAGAATACAAATACATTTACTTTTACAACTTCTTTACTTCTGAATTGTCAGCTTTTACCAGGTACAGACAACTAGGCCACACAGAAATATTAATGTAATTGAACACAAAATGGAAGCTATAGCATATAGTGCATTTATTAATAAAATAAAAAAAAAATATATATATATATATATATATAGTGGAGAACAAGTACAATAACATTTTGGTTCTCTGGTAACATTTTTCTGTTTTCAGGCAGCCATTTGTTCTTCATTATTCCTAGGGGACAGTTTTAAATATTTACCCTTTTTATAGGCAGAGAGTACATTTCTTCTATACTGTTTGCCTTGGCAGAGCAGTCTGCTAGAACTATTGTTGTAGTCTCTCATTTACAAGGTAAAAAATTTTTAACTTCCAGTGAAATGTAAAAAATAAAAACATAAATATTCAGTTAATATTTGTTTTGGACATATAATGATAATAATATACCCTGTAGTATAATTTATTGTTACAAAGAAGGTTGACTTTCCCTTTAAACACCTGAGTATTTTTGGTTTTTCAATGGTGGGAATAGTGGTGATTAACAAGGAATTCCTAAAGCAGAGAATTCTATAAAAACTGGATGTGTTTGGCTGTTAAATAAAACTCCTGCACGTAGTAAAGGGGCCCTGAGAAAATGTGATGTCAACAGGAATTCACAATCTGATTTGTCACTCCATAAAGGTGTAGAAAAGGTCAGTACTTAAACAAACCCCATTGCTGCAGTAGCAAAGTAATTAAAGCTACTTTATAGCAGATGAGTTGTTTGACCTCGAATTAAAGACAAAAGAAGCCACTGAGCTCAAAGGAAATAAATAAGGGGAAGTTAGTTCATTTCCTCTCTAACGCCGCCTTTTAAATCACTTTATTTGTCTCTTGATAATAAGACAGAGATTTATCACCCTCCCAGGAAAAAAAAACAAACTTATCTGGAGAAAATGGTGTTATATGTTGCTGGTGTACATATCAAGATCTAGGGGCAGATTTATCAAAATGTGATTAATAGATCTTAATACATAAAACTCACCCATGTTCTAGTCATTCCTATGGGATTTTTTGAAGTGTATTTATGAATGGGTGAAAGTTAGAACTCACCATCTGATAAATACACTTCTGAAAATCCCATAGGAATGAATAGAAAGTGGGTGAGTTTTATGTATTAAGATCTAAACTCACTCTTGATAAATCTGCCTTGCAAGACTAGCATATATTCTACAAACATAACCAACCCAATTTGCTTTCTGTTTATTAGGCGAATGTTTCCAGTTCTAAAGGTGAGCGTGTCGGGCCTGGATCCCAATGCCATGTACACATTTCTGCTGGATTTTGTGGCAGCTGACAACCACCGCTGGAAGTACGTGAATGGAGAATGGGTTCCAGGTGGCAAACCTGAGCCCCAGGCCCCCAGTTGTGTTTACATTCACCCAGACTCCCCCAACTTTGGAGCCCACTGGATGAAAGATCCTGTTTCTTTCAGCAAAGTCAAACTTACAAACAAAATGAATGGTGGAGGCCAGGTAAGGAAAATACAATGTATTCAGAGTCTGTTTATTTTTCACAGCTGGGAGCCTGCCTTCGCCTTTTGTTGCAGCACAAAGGGAACCAGACACTGAAGTGGCTAATAAAGACCCCTGAGTGCGAGATGGAAATGTGGCTTCCTATATCATATACAGTATAGCTAAACAAGGAACTGATATTTATGCACATGTGGTAGCAAGTTTTATTTCCATTACATGACGAATAGATGCATACCTCAAATTCTCCGTTATATCAGTATTTTTGTAGTTTTTTTCTGGCATTTAGCATTTCTTTGGTACCTTCTATAGAGAAGGGAGAATAAAATGCAAAGAAGAATCTTGCACTTAAAATCTATTGATCATAGGAAACAGTATGGCAGCCCCCACTCATATAAACACATGGAAATATGTAAATACAATTTATTATGAAATCTTATTGTGTGCATGTGGCATTACATTTCGGCTTATTTGTAGATTTTTATTTATGTATATTAGTGGAAGCTTTCATATTATGTAGACATGATCCATTGTGGAACAGCACCATCTAGTGGTTAAAATGCCATTCTGTGGTCTTTGGGGGAATACCATAGACAAGCCAAGCTATGTAGCAGCTTTGTTTGAAGAATGCATGGGAGTGTTCTGTGCACAAATAACCCTGAGTGCTTATTATGCAGACACCATGCCCTTTAGGCATACTGACATATTTTTCAGTTCTTTCGCTGCAGAAGCTTAGTATTTTCTAAAATTAAATACACAGTGTGAAGTAATACATGAAGCAGCAAGCATCTTTCATAAAAATTGCTTTCATTTTACGTTATTCAGTAGAAATAAAATATTTTTTCTCTCTCCATCTCTTACAGATTATGCTAAACTCGTTGCACAAATATGAACCTCGAATCCACATAGTGAGAGTTGGAGGCACCCAGAGAATGATCACCAGTCACTCATTTCCTGAGACACAGTTCATAGCAGTGACAGCATACCAGAATGAAGAGGTAAGCAGTTAAGGATTCGGGTTTATAATACATACAAATAATAGACATCTTAAACAGTTGATTTTTGCTTGTCAATTTTCTGGTTAGACAGTACCAACAAAGAGTGTAGTGAGAGCAGAGGGAGCCAACATAAGGGTTGCCCAGGATGACATTGCAGTGGCTTAACTAGAAATATAAAATATAAAATCATTTTAGGACCCCTCCTAAATTTTGGTAAAAATACATTTTGAGATATCCAGTGGTACTTCCTATGTTTGCTTTGCCACTGCAATGTGTGCCCCAAACATGTATATACTAAATCTGTCCCTAGAAATCAAGACTCCGTGTCTCACATATTTTTATACTCCAGTACCAATGCCAGCTGTAGTATCAGTAACGTTCCACCTTACCCACCTGCAGTCTGTGTAATTGTGTCATAAGACCATGAGGCATGCCTACATATCATGTCATTGCTGCAGTTAATGTGTACTTTATTCCTTTCTTTTTCAGATTACAGCACTTAAAATCAAACACAACCCCTTTGCCAAAGCATTTCTGGATGCAAAAGAAAGGTACGATAATATCTACAGTGTAATTTCTGGGAACTTTTTGCTCAAGGTGCAGCAGATAGATTTGCTTCTATGGCAAATGTGGATTTGCAATGCAAGGTCTAAACCCACAACGTAGCAGAAGCCTCTGTTTCAATTTCAAGCAACAATATTATATTTTTAAACCAAAAATACACAATGCTTTTTAACCATTAACATTTTTATTCAAGACTAATGTTTCTCTCTATTATCTACAGAAATGATTATAAAGACATCTTGGATGAGGGTATTGATAGTCAACACTCAAATTTCTCTCAGCGTAAGTATATTGTATGTGTGTAGTAGCAATATATGCAAATATAATGGTAATTAGTTAATAAAGTTAAGAAATTGAAATGATTGTATCATGCTTTGTCTTTCCCTTAAGTAGGTACTTGGCTGATTCCCAACGGTGGATCTTTATGTTCGCCCAATCCACACACACAGTTCGGGGCGCCGATTTCTCTATCGTCTCCTCATGGCTGCGAGCGATACTCATCTCTAAGAAACCACCGCTCGGCTCCCTACCCAAGTCCATATGTTCACAGAAACAATTCCCCAAGTGAGTATCAACATCAGGAAGTTATCAGGGTCAAATATGTGTTGACCATTAGCTAGCACTCATTAGCTAGTTTTAAGCTTGTCTTTGCTGTCATGGTTAGGAGCAACCTGGTATATCTAGTGCTAGCGCAGTCTGCATGCCTGATCCTAAAAACTTTATTTTTGATATCCATTAACTGCATGTAAGTGCAGAATTGCTAGTAGCTGCTCGTGTATTGCTTCTTGAGCTAATAGGCTCAGAAAGATGCCAAACAGGTGAAAACTAAAAAAAATTCCCAAAATTTAGATGGGGTTTGGTCAATTCCCAACTCTTTTTGCAGGATTTGAATTCAGATAAATCTGTAGTGTTGACCTACACCCAGGTGACCAGTAAGTGCTGGTGATTGGTTGCTATGGGTTACTTCACAAATGTGTTTTATTATATAAACCTCTAAATTCCTAATCTAATCCTAATCAAAGTTGCAGAATTTGATCACAAGTAGTGGTGCTGAAATATTGAATTTGTTATGAAACTAAGGATCTTTATTCCTTTCCTAATTTGAACTGTTTCTTTTTCATTTTAGACAATTTAGCAGATAATTCTTCAGCCTGTCTTTCAATGCTCCAGTCCCATGATAACTGGTCCACACTTCAAATGCCGGCACACACTGGGGTGTTGCCAATGAGTCACAGCGCGGGAACACCTCCTACCTCAAGGTATATAAATCTTAGCATTAAATTATGACAAAGGGAAAGAATTTACTAAGGTTAAACATGGGGAACAGAGGGCATTAGTTCAATTGCCAGTTGATTCCAATAAGAATAAAATACGTAGGCAAATGTCTGTGTTTGGTTTAATACAAGGATGTGCATTAAAATGGGGTTTTTTAAACTTGGCATCAGGGATCAACATGCTTGAAACTTTAGCAACAGTAGATATGTCAGTTATGTATTTGACAACTGTGCTCATTCTTAGATATAATGAAATGTGCAATATTTGTGGAGAGAGTTTTCAAAAATAGGCATTTAAGTTTATTAAATCTGTGGCTAACTAATGTTGTGGATGACAGCTGCCCAGCCAATGATTCTGGGAGATTTTGTTCCTATCAGCTGGTGGTGAAAAAATTTGATATTCCTATTGCAGTATAGGCAGACAGGACTGTACATGTAGAATATACTTGTTTTTCTCAATATGTGATGAACCATACTCCTTTTACCATTAAAATTAACACCGATCATTTCCATTGCAGTCAGTACCCTTCCTTGTGGTCTGTGAGTAACAGCACCCTCACACCAGTGTCTCAGTCTGGAGGAATAACTAATGGAATAAGCTCCCAGTACTTACGCGGCTCTACGCCTCATTACTCATCTCTTTCACATGCTGTTCCCTCACCAGCCACAGGATCTCCATTGTATGAACATGGATCACAAACAGAAATAGCAGAAAACCAGTATGACGTCACAGCACATTCCAGGCTTTCATCAACATGGACAACAGTTGCACCGCCGTCAATCTAAAGCAAAGACTTTAAGGACTTAATATAAAAATCAGTGTTTCCTGGGCTTGAGCTGCTGGGGGTCCCTGGCCCATAAAAGCAAATTACCAAAACAACTTGAAGATGTTCTTGCAATAATTAAGTTGGCTTTTACCTGTTTCAAAAGGCTTCACTGGTCCAACCAGGTGTGAGTGGTCTGCACTGCAGCTCACTATCTTGAGAAGCAAAGCACAAACAAAAGTAGGATTCACTTAGGTGATAAAACCAACAATCGTTATTACCTTAGAATATGTTATGTTGCCTATGTATGTTCTACATCAGTTTTCTGAATGTGCTGGCAAAGGGTAATTTACCCAGGAGGCTCTTTTGAAGGGAATTTAAAGATGCAGGAAAACGGAAACTGTATTAATAAGAGAATCCATTCTGCTTATTTCTTTTACAATCCCTATTTACTTCTATCTGGGACTGCTGCTACAGGCTACATGGTTTTTTATTATAGACATATTTTTAATATGCCTTATTAAGTGAAAATAATTTAAAATGCTTAAATAATTTAAAATGTGGTACTGTCTAGAGTCTAGAGACTCTAGACTATGAAAAAATATTTGCAGCAGAATTTGTTTGCATCTACTGTGTCAGACAAGTTATTATCTGCTGCCTAAATAACTGCAAACTGCACCCAGCTAAATTGATTTTAAATATTGTTTCTAAAACACAAAGAGAAAGTATCCTAATTCATTGTGTAACTGGTATTGCTGTATTTATTTTTTCCATGTGACTTCCATGTGATGTTTTTGTGGTAAATGTATATGTGCTGTAAATATGTTATTGTATGCTGTAAGACAATCAGATAAAAAAATACTGTGGAACAGAAAGATGGAGTCCATTTTCATAAATATTTCAGGATGTTTTCATAGAGAGATTACATTATGCAGAGTCCATATAATGTACAGATATAAGAAAACTCTCTTGTTCCCACTAATGTGCAGTGTTATAAGGTATCAACCTTAATATATATATATGTATATAGGGGGAGGTTCATGTTCATTTTTTGGCAATAAAGTGCAGTGTCATAAGGTATTCACCAGAAACTATACTTATTTACGTAGCCTTCCATAGGGGTTGCTGACCTAAGGCTTACATATTGGTGCATGGTAGAGGCATACAAAACCAAATGGTTGGGTGAGCAGGATAATGTACTGTATTCATTGAATTAAATGGCTCTGATCAGTGATCAGTATAAATATGCTATAATACATATATCAAATTTTGATATTGTTCCCCATTAAAAGGATACTATCTCATCTGGCTTTTGTATAGACCCATGGCTCCCAATATAATGCCCAAGTCCCTAATACAGTAATACACATTTAGTTTTTATTGAATGGTTAAGGGAAAAGCACAGGTAGTTATGTAGGACAATATCTGACATGCAGCCTTTTAGAAACACAGAAATGAGCTGGCCCACGTTTGCAAACAGAAATAACAGCTCCTACAATATTCTCATATATTTGGATCATGGAAAAAAAAAATTCTGATTTGTAAGGTGCCCATTAAGACATTAGCTAGCTTACAGTACAAACGTTAAAACGAAAAAGAAACTCATTTAAAACTCAAAAATTATTAGTTTAAGTAGAACTCTTTGGGGAAAGGCATTGCTTTCTGCATATTAGTTTCCATATCTGAAATTCTAGTGCCAACAAAGAGTTCAAATGTAATTTATATCTGTTTTAGAAGCCTGACATTTATTTGTTATATTGTGCCAAAAACAGAACTTTAGAAAATACCATAGAAAAACAAGGATATTTATAGAGGGTAATTCAAAAAAGTGTAGAAGCCTTATAATTTATACTAGCTACATATAAAAAAAACACTCAATTTGTAGCAGGCCAACTAACCAGGAATTTTAATTTACACTGCCATGATTCAGACAGCACGTCTCCGCCAAATGCTTTCTTTACATGGGCCTATTCATCATTTTACTTTGAACAGTGCTTTGAATACTGGTTACTTTGGTCTCTAATGTATTTTGGCCATTAAGCCAATGCAATGAAAGTTTTTTGTTTGCTGGCAGAGGTATGGGACCTGTTATATTTGGATCTCCATACCTTAAGTCTACTAAAAATAATCTAAATTTATATGTTTTTAGCCAATACGTTTCTCCTATAGACCGAACAAGAGCCTGAGAAAGTACAATGATGGCACTTGAGCATGAGCACCATAAAGACTACATTCTATGGCATATTATGGGCAAACAGGGTGTGTTCTAATTAAATGGCCACACAACTGGTTATATTACAGAATTATTACAACATCAGAAAAATGTGATTTTAAATTAGATTTTAATCTCCACTGGCAGGTTATAATGTGAAAGATGTATTATCTTTGTATGGTGCTGTAGAATATGTTGCACCATATAAAAGATGATAATTATAATAAAGAGGTTATAAATCAAAAATAAATATATACTTTATTTAGAATTTTCACTGATAGGTATTTAAAGTTCTGTTATCACACACTATCTATCTGTCCTTTGTTATTTCCTGCACTGCTGGTTCTGAGTACCCTAAAACAATGTAACAGTAGTCGGATATCCTACAGTCAAGACTTCAGTTCCCAGAAAGCACGGCTGCAAAACTGAATCTAAGGGGCTGATTTACTAACCCACGAATCCGACCCGAATTGGAAAAGTTCCGACTTGAAAACGAACATTTTGCGACTTTTTCGTATGTTTTGCGATTTTTTCGGATTCTGTACGAATTTTTCGTTACCAATACGATTTTTGCGTAAAAACGCGAGTTTTTCGTATCCATTACGAAAGTTGCGTAAAAAGTTGCGCATTTTGCGTAGCGTTAAAACTTACGCGAAAAGTTGCGCATTTTTCGTAGCGTTAAAACTTACGCGAAAAGTTGCGCATTTTTCGTAGCGTTAAAACTTAACGCTACGAAAAATGCGCAACTTTTCGCATAAGTTTTAACGCTACGCAAAATGCGCAACTTTTTACGCAACTTTCGTAATGGATAGGAAAACTCGCGTTTTTACGCAAAAATCGTATTGGTAACGAAAAATTCGTACGGAAAAATCGTATTGGATCCGAAAAATTCGTAAAGAATCCGAAAAAATCGCAAAACATACGAAAAAATCGCAAAGTACCGATCATTACGAAAAAAACGCAATCGGACTCCATTCGACCCGTTCGTGGGTAAGTAAATCAGCCCCTAACTATAGGCAGGCTTTAAGTACCAGGCTTCTCAGTGCCTCACTAACTTGCACATTGTGAATGACACAAAAGCTAAATGGATTCCAGAGAACTCCCATGTGTGTACCCACTTTGGGTGGATTGCAAATATGAATGTTGCAGAAGGCATAAGCAGAAAAAAAAATTAGCCCCATTTTTTAATTAGTCTTCAAACATTTATTTATTGATATATTTAAAAGAATCTGGCATTCTGTCACTTGGGACATGTAGAGAACATTGCAACAAGGATATTTTGCAAGGACTTTAGCAAACATTGTTGTAACTACAAACATTACTACATTACTACAAACATTGTTGTGTCCTCTCAGAATACTTCATCAAATTGGTTTACTGTATATTATCTTCATTGATTTATTTAGGTCAGAATCTGAACTGGAGCAGTCTAGGGCAGGAGAATGCTGTTGTGTTGACAGACATTTATGCTACTCTCTAAGAAGGCCAATCATTGTCAGTCAAGAAATATATATGGGCAGATTTATTAAAATTTGTGTTTGTGTAATTTTTATGTTTTTTTAAATTATGACAACTCACTTTTTAAAAAAGCACAAATGTCTCATTTATTAAAAACTGTGACAGAAAAAAAAAAATGGACACAAAAAAATGGAAAGATCTTCTAGTTGTATAAAGGACTCCTGCCACTGACTTCTACCTTGACAGCTTTTAGGTGGCGTATTTTCTCTTTTGGATTTGTCGCATAAAAAAAAAACCCCAAGTCAAGTTTTTTTCTGCAACAAAATCATATTTGGAAGCAAAAAATACAAATCGTGAAAAAAAATACAACCTTTAGTAAATGCCCTCCATAGTTTTTTTCTTTTTAAGTGCTTGAAAGTGCCAGGTCATTTTTTGTGGGCAACCAGCATTGCCACATTTAAAGAGGTATTTCAGCTTTAAATTAAGTTTTAGAATGATGTAGACATTGGTATTCTAAAACAATTAGCAAATTGTCTTCATTTTTTATTATTGTGGTTTTTCCAGATTTTTTTTTCAGCTAATACCTGGTTACTAGGGTCTTATTTACCCTAGCAACCAGTGAGAGGTGTAAATAAGATCCTGGGAATCTAAAACGGAGACTGAATAGAAAGCTAAGCAATAAAGAGTAACAGTAACAATAAAATTGTAGCCTCACAGAATAATACTGTTTTGGCTGCCGGGGTCAGTGACTTCTATTTGAAAGCTAGAAAGAGGCAGAAGAGAAAGAAATATACTTGGAAAACTATAAAAATACATAATAAACCTATTGCAGAGTTGTTAGGAATATTCCATTCTACTTTATACTAAAAGTTAAAAACCTATAGCTCAGAAATGAAAAATTTAAGCTGCTTGTATTCTACAGCATGTGAAAGGTCAGGTCAATAAAAGGACAGCATTATTTTTCAGTTTATAAAATCATTAATGTTTCATGTAATTTTGCTATTTTTATATAGATAATGCTGTAAGTGTGATTCATCAAAAAAATAGAGAATTTGTGTACATCGCATACTGAGGCCTGGCAAAAAAATAATTGAGACTATTAGAAGATCATAAATATCTTTTATGTTACAAACATTTCTGTAAGAACATTTGGTCCAGATGAGTCAAACAAAACACTTGACAATGTGCTTACTCAGCTTTTAACCAGAAAGGGCAAGTTAAACCTCTGAGCAGCTTTGTCAAACAAATGATTCATTCAGGTTTGAAAGGACACTTGTGCTCAGTCTACAACATCCGCTTTCTTTTCTCAGAAAGATGCAGAACTATAGCAGCATTAGGTATGAAAGAATATATATAGATATACCTGAACTGAGAGAAGCCAGAGACTGTGATGAGACAGAAATTAAAAATAAATCCTCTCCCTCACAGACTCTTGTGTTTCTAGAATACCCTTAAATATATTTCCATAGTAATCAGACAAATATTTGTATGTTCTACTTCTACCTACAACTTAGGGATAAAAAACACTGGAGATTTTGATCATATTTTGTGGGTCAGATTTTATCAGCACAAGATTTTGTGGGGTCCTACAAAATCTGATACCCACAGCTGTAATGGAAGCCTGTTGCCATCTTTTGTTCCTGGTTCTATACCCAGCAGTCAATGTTTTTTTTTTAAAAAAAAAAAGTCTTTCTGACACAATCAGTTTTTATCTTGTCGGAGGCAGACGCAGCAGCAACAGCATGTGTCATGTCAGATGGCATATATTCCATATTATAAACTTTATTAAGGAGTCACTGTTTTATACCTACAGTACATAAAGAATATGTAATAAATCATTGTTAGGTACAATATATACGCACATGTAGCACATTCTGCATTCGTCTTTGCTAGATGTTTCCTGGATGAAATGCATTAAGCAGGCATCTACTTGTTTTTTTACTGGCATCTTAGTTCTCTTTTCCACTTCACCAGCAGCCACCAACTTGGATAAAAAGGGTTCACAGTGAATTATTCCATACCTAATGGGTTGCGGATGGTGTATATGGAGTTGGTTATATTGGAAGGAGACTTCTGAGTGTGACATGTTGCGAACATGTTTGCTGACATTTGTGCAGTAGCTGAAAACTATGGGGCACATTTACTAACCCACGAACGGGCCGAATGTGTCCGATTGCGTTTTTTTCGTAATGATCGGTAATTTTGCGATTTTTTTCGGCGTCTTTACGACTTTTTCGTATTTTTTGCGATTTTTTCGGCGTCTTTATGATTTTTGCGTAAAAACGCGAGTTTTTCGTAGCCATTACGAAAGTTGCGCAAAGTCGTGATTTTTTCGTAGCGTTAAAACTTGCGCGAAACGTTGCGCCTTTTAAGTTTTAACGCTACGAAAAAGGCGCGACTTTGCGCGCAAGTGTTAACGCTACGAAAAAATCGCGACTTTGCGCAACTTTCGTAATGGCTACGAAAAACTCGCGTTTTTACGCAAAAATCGTAAAGACGCCGAAAAACTCGCGTTTTTACGCAAAAATCGTAAAGAAAAAATCGCAAAAAATACGAAAATGTCGCAAAATGTTCGTTTCCAATCGGAATTTTTCCAATTCGGATTCGAAATTGTGTCTTAGTAAATCAGCCCCTATATGTTGGTTTCACAGCTTATCTCTAATTATATTATTTGGGCTTTGGTTGGCTTATTATCTCCTTAGGCTAGCATATTTCATTGTGCCAATACTATTCATGGACGCTGTGGTTTTAAGGATGAATTTATTTAAAAACGAAGAGCTATGTGCCATTGCTAAGGGGTCCTATGTACAATATACAAGCTTCTATTTTCAACATGTTTATTTTTTCTTCTGTATGGCAAACTGTGTATGTCAAATATTGTTTAAAACAAGGATATGTTTGGTATCTAGTAAGTGCGGTGATTGGTATCAGAATTGTCAAAATCATTTGTTGGGGGGGAGCAGCCTTGAATGATCTGTTGGATATCATTATTATAAATGTTTTCTTGTTCACAGATATTAGTATTATAAAAAATATATTCTTAGAAAATAGAATCTTGCCTTGTTTTCAGCAAATGCTCCAAAACACTCGTCGCCCAGTGACCCTTACCAAAGCTAGATTAGTAGAATCTCTGCTTGATATGCCATAAAATCCACTAACTTTTAACTCTCTCTTCAATTTTGCTAGATACCAGGCCATAGAGGGGGTATGACTTTTATTTGGAAGGACCAGAGAAATTAAAAATGAGCTTTTAGTTTTCACCAAGACCTTACATCATGCACACTTGTATCCATATTCTTCTGGCCTTGTACATTTAAAAATCCTATAAGCAAATGTTATTTAAGCTAACATGACTTTTGTTTTTCATGGCTTTCATACAATAAAATAACTATTTAGAAAATGATAAAGTACATACACTATGAGACATTTAGGCGTGCCTGCACAAGGCACAAGGTAATTACAACAGCAATTCTATGAAAAGGCTAAACTAGTGGTTGTCAGGATTTTTTAATATAGGTTCCCCTTAACATCTAAGCTGCTCTCCAGTGTTTAGCCAGCTGTATAATGACAATATATTTTTAAAGTGGGCAGTGAAAGATTCAAATTGAAATATACATTTTTGGAACTTTTTGGTAAAAAAAAAAGATACATATAGACAAGGTCAACCTATTTGCAGCATAGATGTAACTATTAGTAATTGAAAGTATATTGTGATCTTTAGTGTTGGACTGGGACCTCAGGGGCCCACCAAAAAACCTTACACCATAGGCCCACTCTGCAAACTATTTTTTCTCCTTTTCTTGCCCAATATCTTTATTCTCCTAGTCTTATTTATTTACATGATAGCATCTATTCTTCCATCTGTTTCTCCTCTTTGTTCTCATTTAGGAATAGGGAATGACCATGAAACTGTCCAAATGGTCAGGAGCTGGAGGGACCACCGGGAGTTTTCCTGGTATCCTGGTGGGCCAGTCCGACACTGGTGATCTTATCCTGGTAAGGAAGGTAGTTGGAATTATACTTTGAAAGTTTTTTTTACTAATATTCCATTATAAAACAAACTCCCTTATTTTAAATACAAACAAAAAAACATTTAAAATCCCCTGGAAAAATAAAACCCTCTAGGTTAAATGTATATACCATCAAATGTAAAGGTGCTTGTTTTTGCCCTAAAACAATGTTAAGTCACCTTTTCATTTCTTTGTTTACTGATACATATGGGTCTGTTGTGAGTATGTGTCCTTTTGTTTCTCATCCTGTAGGTGGTGCCGGTGTGAGGCAGTCCTACCCTTGTAATAGCCCTTCTTCTTTCTCACCAGCTTATGATAGATGCAGGCTACTGCAAGAAGAAGAAAACCAGGAAATAGCAGAGTATTAACTGCATGTTTTCTTTGCTAGCATATTTTAGCCAAAAACACGTGCCATGCAGTTTTTCCATTGAAGTCAATAGGAGGTGGCTAGTGTTTCCACCCGTCCAGCCTGACCAGTAAAAATGATGTTTGATACTGCTGTTATTAATAGGGAAGAGAGCTAACATTATATATTTTTTTAATGTGGCAGATTTGAGCACCCTGTGTGCCATAGCCCTTATAGAAGCACCTGCTGTAGGAAGAGAAAATCATTCTTACCTACCTAGGAGTTGGCCTAGGAGGCAAGTTTTGGTTGCCAAACAGAGCCTTCTGTAGGCTGCCTGTCCCCATAGGGGCTATTAAATAGCTATCATTTTAGGATGCACCTCCCCTTCTTGGATATCCAAGACAAAGTTCCTCATTAAAATGTAACTTTTATTCAATATAGATAAAATGCACACTATGGGGCAGATTTCGAATGTTCAAATCCCGAATGGGAAAAATTCGGATTGGATCTGAAAATTTCTGAAGATCACAAATATCCCGAAAATGCCCACGAAAAAATCGTATTAGTCCGTATTAGTGCTATATAACTAATTCCTTTATAATGTAATTTCCTTTACATTCATGCATGTTTAATTCAGTCTGAAAAAGGTGTGATTTGTCTAAAATCCCTTTGTTCACATATTACAAGCCTGTAGTTGACATATTGGCATTGCATCTGTCCAACCTGCTTTAATGAATAGCAAGTGCAGGTGTGGATTTATATTTAATAATTTAACAATTAATATTCTTGGAATGATTGTGTACATATACAGGTATGGGATCCCTTATCCGGAAACCCGTTATCCAGAAAGTTCCAAATTATGGAAAGCCCATATCCCATAGACCCCATTATAAGCAAATAATTCAAATTTATAAAAATGATTTTCTTTTTCTCTGTAGTAATAAAACAGATTCTTGAACTTGATCTTAGCTAAGATATAATTAATCCTTATTGGAGGCAAAACAAGCTTATTGGGCTTATTCACTATTTAAATGATTTTTAGCAGACGTAATTTATGGAGATCCAAATAACGGAAAGATCCCTTATACAGAAAACCCCAGGTCCCAAGCATTCTGGATAACAGGTTCCATACCTGTATATTGCTTTTTTTATGTACCATATTCAACATGACAAGCATATATAAAAATCAATTTACAGTTACTATACAGTAGAAATACCAAAAAGTATCTACACTGTACAAAAGAAGAAAAACACATAAGGGTCTGAGACACCCCGAAGTTTTGGATTAAAAGATCTTTATCAAGAGGATTGGGCATTGACTTAAAGCTTGGCTAAAGCTTAAGCTACTGTCAGACAGCACTGATCAGTCACCTCTGCTTCCTCCTGTGTCTACACTGACAGGCATCGCTTTGGCCTGTCACACGGAGCAGATTTCTGCATGAAATTGCATATTTTAGTTTTTCGGCATAAAATTCTGCCCTGTATGCTTGCTTATGGCTGATACACTGAAACTTTGTATCCTTGTCACACACTAAGGGGCATATTTATCAATGGGTGAAGGTTAGAGTTCACCATTTGATAAATACACTTCTAAATCCCATAGGAATGAGTAGAGAGTGGGTGAATTTTTCTGTGGTGAGCTCTGATTTTACACTTTCATAAATCTGCCCCTAAGTCAACGAAAAAATCATTTATACTTTAAATAAGCCCAATAGGATTGTTTTGCCTTCAAAAAGGATTAATTAAGTAATTAGTCTTAGTCGTATCAAGTACATCAAGTGCAAGGTACTGTTTCATTACTACAAAGAAAAAGGATTTTTTTTTAAATTTTGAATTATTTGATTAAAATGGAGTCTATAGGAGATGGGCTTTCTGCAATTCAGAACTTTCTGGTTAGTGGATTTCCAGATAAAGGATCCCATAACCATACAAGATCTGTACAGGCAGTACAGGGATCTATCCTCTGGGTAGTTTTTGTTTTGTTGTAAATGTTTTTAGCTTTAAGGCACGGCACTCCAAATTACAGAAAACTCATGTATAAAGAAAACCCCATATCCCATTCCTGTAATAGGGTATAGGTTTATTATGTTCACCACTAACTGAATAGAAGATATTTAGACATCTTTAGTCTGTAATCAGGAAACACGTGAGTAGGCATGTACAAAACTAGTGGCAAAATAAACACGGTGTGTTGGAAATCTCTTGTTGTACCTAATTGGTGCCTACAGTTACTAATGGATTCCTGTGGCTGTGTATTTACCTATCATTTGTTCTGCACTGTGTCTCTGTGCTACTTCAACAAATACTCCCTGCAGTTTATGCGTCATATCAGTAGCACAAGGAGACTGTAGGTAGTTGGTTCTGGGCTACCATAACCTCAACATTAAAGGGCAAGTGTATTTTATTCATAAGTAGGGCTTACTATCACGTTATCTTAATCTAATTCTTTATGTATTCATTTAAATGATTTGGCTTGGGATATTTTGCACATGAAATACAGGTATGGGATCTCTAATCCAAAAAAAACAGTTATCCAACATACAGGATTTTTGGGAAGGCCATGACATTTTTTGGAATAATTTCTTTTTCTCCATTATAATAAAACAGCACTTGATTCCAACTAAGACATAATCAATCAGCATTGCTGGCAAAAACATCTTACTGGATATATTTAATGTTATTTTGTAGAAGATTTAAGTCAGGGATCCCCAACCTTTTATACCCCTGAGCCACATTTCAATGGAAAAAGTGTTGGGGAGCAACACAAGCATGACAAAAGCTACATAGGGGTGCTATAATTGGCTACTTGATTGCCCCTATGTGGACTGGAAGCCTACAGAAGGCTGTGTTTAGCATTATACTTGTTTTTTATGCAACCAAAACTTGCCTCCTTACCAGAAATTCAAAAATTAGCACCTACTTTGAGGCCACTGGGAGCAACATGTTGCTCACGAGCTACTGGTTGGGGATCACTGATTTAAGGTATGGTGATCTAAGTTATCATCCCTTATCCATAAAGCCCCAGATCATGAGCAGTCTGGATAATAGGTCCCATTCCTAAACAATTTATATCATTCATCTGTGCCTCAAGTATCATATTATACCATATTTTTTAGAAGGTTGCTGATTTTTGGGGAGTCTGTTATTTATCCAAGCTAATATCATGGGCATGCAATGGCAGCACCACTGGCTACCTACAGTGATAAGTTCCAATCACCAAATGTACAGAAGTTGATATAGCAAGCAAATAGAATGGGATTGCAGGAGAATGTTAAGCTGCAATTCAGTTTTTTTGTTGTTGTAAACTTTGAAATTAAATGAAGGTCTTGTAAAAACTAGACTGTATTTGTCCTATGCAAAAAAAATTATGACAACCATGAAATTATCCAAAATATAGGTATATCAGTTATGACAAAGTAGACCATGTCACGATGTATGTGACGAATGCTTTCTGTCACATGGTCAATTTTTTCTTTCAGTATAAGAAGAGCAGTATGGACTTTTAACACTACAGTGCCATGTACTTTTCACTTTGCTCATCTCTAAACCATGGTTGTTTTTCATGGATCATTCTGTCAGGTCATGTGAAATGACTGAAAGGTTCATTTGCTGTTTAAATTCTTTCCAGGAGTACTTAGTTTCCTGGAAAAGTTTCAAAAAGCCTCATGATTATTGGTAATGCTAAAGAACTTTGCAATGTCAACATTTCGTGTAACTTCTATCACGTAGTCAGACTGGCAAACCTTTAATGAAATTTACAAAAATGGAATACATTGCAGGAATAATATCTCTGTGAACACACATTTTGGGTCAATGTTTGGCATATTTACCAAGCAGTCTATTACATTTTGATAAATAGACACATTGTGCACATCTAAAAGAGACAGACATACACAGCAGCATAAAAAAGAAACCTTCTCAGTATAAATATATGTATGTATGTATAACTTTATTTATAGAGGACAAGAGGACAAGTGATATAATAAATAAATACAATAAATATATATATATATATATATATAAGTGCCATGTGGTATGAGACACAGTAGGAAGAAGGTCCCTGCCCCGTAGAGCTTACAATCTAAGTGGTTGGGTAACATACAGACAGGGGCGCTTCTGCCATTAGGCGAGTTGAGAAACTCGCCTCAGGCGGCAGAAGCGCCCCAGTTACCAGGGGCGGCAAAAAGCCGCTCCTTGTAACTTTAAGAGCCGAATTTCCGGTTTTTAAACCGGAAATTCGGCTCTTCTAGTGCAGAGAGCACAATTGCGCTCTCTGCACTAGCGATCTCACCGGACCCGCTCCTGCGCTCAGAAGGTAAGCGCTGGGGAGCGCGGGGGGGGGGGCGGCATCCAGGAGCCGCCTCAGGCGGCGATATGTCCAGAATCGCCCCTACATACAGGCATAAACTGGAAGGTGAGAGTGCACCAGGTATGGGCATTTGCTGGGCAAAATAATGTCTTAGTGCTCCAGAAGGTAACAGCTGAGCTTTATCTTAAAGAGAGTGGGTGAGTGTTCCCTACGGAGGGATTCAGGGATAGAGTTCCAGGGGTAAGGAGCAGCGAGATAGAAAGGTTTAAGACGAGAAAGCGCAGTGAGTGTGGATGGTGTAAACAGAGACGGAGGCTCTGAGAGGAGCGGAGGAGACGACCAGGAACATACAAATATATTTATAATATATTCTGTTTCAAGTATTATGGTGCAAAATTATTAATAAAATACCACAGGGTTTAAAATTATTTGTAAATGTAATTACAGTCTGTCTGACTGTTTACATTCTCTATACTACTGGCTCCTAAAATAAAGTAGCAGAAGTAGCAAAAAAACCCCCAGTTTTTGCGTGAAACCTCACAGAGCCATATTCATGGCCTAAACAGGTAAATTACTTTCATTAAGTGATATCACCACCCTCCCTTTCCCCCCAGTAACCAATCAGCAGAACAAACAGAAGGGAGCAAGATAGCAGCTCACAGTAGATATCAGAATATCACTCAAGAGTAAGAAATCCAAGTCCGGCTTGGGACTCCTCCACTTACATTGGAGTAGGAGAAACAAAAGGTTACCTGAAAGCAGTTCTAATGTTCTATTTGTGTCTGTTAGTTACCCCTCCCATTTAGATTGTAAGCTCTACGGGGCAGGGACCGCCATCATCTTGTGTTTCTGACTCTTATTGCAACTGCACCTTGTATTTATTGTATTTATTGTTGTACTTTGTATTTATCCATTATCTTTTGTATTTATCCATTATCTTTAACCCCCTGTCTGTATTAATGAATTCTACTGTACAGCGCTGCGTACATAAGTAGCGCTTTATAAATAAAGATATACATACATTATACATTATAACACTGGCTCCTTCTTCTTCTTTACAGCTAAAAAAATACATTTGTTGGTTCAAGAAAAAAACATTTTAAATGGTAAAGTGAATTATTTGCTATGTAAACAGTGTAATTTAAAAAAATAAAAGGTATCACATAAAAATCATGACAGAATCCCTTTAAACTTCAATGGTTATTATAGGGAACATATCATAGCAAAGTTGTTTCCTCAACAGGAGGTGCAGGCTGATTGCATAATACTATTTTGGACAAAAAAAAACATGCTATGTGTTATGCCACTGGCCACTTTAGGGCTCTAGGAAAGTTCCAAAAGGAGATTCTCTCGTTATGGGGGCCATTTATAACGCTGAGATTTTTTTTCTGATTCGTATTTTTTTAACACTAAAAGCAACAGAAAAAAAAGCAGACATGGGGAGTTTGTAATAACTTTAAATGATGATAATGATGGGCCCAATTTTAAGTCATCAGATTGCTTAGTTTGCAAATATTACAGAACAGACTTTGGAAAGATATTGTACAATCTTTTTTTGTAAATACAGATACAAAAGAAGGTAGATAACACATTAGGATACTTGCCCTTTTGTTTAAAATAGTAAATTTAACACTTGTCCTTGAACCCCAGGTTCCAAACATTCTGGATAATAGATCCCATACCTGTACTGCAAAAAAATCTAGTACATTAATAACTTTTTATGTTTTGCTTTTATTGTATCATGCTTTTTATAAACATGTAAGGATTGTTTCTGTAGTAACTGGCATTTTAGGGAGTGAATATCCCTCTTGGATAAAGGCAGAGGCTTAAATTTGAGTCTTACAGAACAGAATCATTTGCTCATGATTTCATGGGTTTCAAAGTAGAAAACCTGCAGAGAATGACACCAAACTGCAAGAAGGCATTTGTAGGCTGATTTATCCTTTTATCTTACCTTCTGACTTGTTATTGCTGACCACATGCACTGTGTTTGCCTTGCCTGTGTAAAGACAAATAAAGTATATATTAGCCTTTCTTACTTAATATACAGATGGATGTCTGGTTGAAGGTAGCCAATACAGTGACTGACAAACTGTTGGGTGAGGGTCATATTAGCATGCCAATATCTGGTCGATTTTGAACCAGCTATTAGTAACTGGGGTTTCAAGAGTCCCACATACATGGACTATTCTTGACTCATTCATGTATTTATGTATAACTTTATTTTAATAGCATTACGAGCATAGGCCGTGCTGTACAATTTTACAATATATAAAAGTGAAAACAGGGAGGGCAAGCATTGTAATAAATAAGTACAAATAGAAATAGATAGAGTGACATGTAGTAAGGGACACAGTAGGAAGGAGGTCCCTGCCTTGCAGAGCTAATAGCGGCCTTGAGTCTTTCTATGGTCACCTTAACTCCAAGATTGTTTTTTCATTAATTTAATTACATTTATTATTCTTTAATAAGGTGGCATGAATTCACTAAACCACTGGTTAAATCATTGGACTGATAGGTGAAAGCTATAGCTATAGTCTAGCAACAACTGAATTTTCCTATATTGGATATACTGTATGGTGCAGACCATAGATTGTTAGTGGTAGGAACAGCACTAGGACGCCAAAGATTTACAAGTTGCTACTATCACAGTACCCAAGGAACCATAACATTGCATAGATTTCAGCAGCCCTGCACTGTCAGACATTACCTTATACTCCTGCAATTATATTACCTTATGCAGCCCCCTTACCCACCTCTATTGTCAGCAATAAACAACATGACTCTCCCAGTGTCCCATAATGCATCACACAACTATGTGATCTATCTCTCATCAACAGAGTGCTATAGTTATTTGTGTTTTTTAATTGTTTCTTACTATGGTCAAATGTTAATGGTAGGTTCTAACTGACCTAGGTGAAGAACTCATCTGAGCCTGGGACTCATTTAATAATATAGGTGCTTAAATGCACTATTGCAGTTCTTTTCAAAATAATAAAAACGAATCAGTTGCAAATGGCCACTGCACTGCTGCACTTCATGGTTGAGTTACACTATATTCTCGTGAACCACTAAGGTTAGTTTGGTTAGCTTTTGCTACTACATTTTGCAACAGCATGGGACCCATGATGCCAAGAGAGCTCAGCCCTATGGAAAGGGTGTGTTGAAAGATTTGAGTAGATCAGTGGCGGAGCAGGGGCACAGCCCAGTCCAAAGAAATAGTAAATCGACTCCTGCATAAAACCATTTTGATTTATCTCTGAACAAACCTATTAAATATCTCCTCCATTATAGATGTCAAAACTGCAGATCTGTCATTGCCAGACTGACTTTGTATATGCCTTTGGATATCTGAAATAATCCAAAATTCTTTTAAAAGATTTGCGAAACGGCGTAAAAATTCGCAAAATGGCAGAAAGGACGTGTGTCAAAAAATTGTTGCTTGGTCTTGGTGCCCAGCATAATCCATATAGATTGTAAGCTCTTTTGGGCAGGGCTCTCATCACCTCTTATTTCGGTTATTGATTGCTTTATATGTTACTCTGTATGTCCAATGTATGCAACCCGCTTATTGTACAGCGATGCGGAATATGTTGGCGCTTTATAAATAAATGTTAAAAATAAATGTTAATAATAAAGTAGCCCATGCTTAGAAGAATAGGAGCACTGGAACAGGGTCGGAGTTGAGCACTAGGACGTGGCTAAAAACTTTGGCTCCCCCAAGTGATTAAAGATGTTTGTCCTCTAATGACAGACTTTATGCATCACAACAGTATTAGTCCGAATGGTTTCCTTAAATATAAAAGTAAGCTGGGTGGGATGCAAGGTCAGCTGTGCACACACATCAATAAATTAATGGCAGAAGGCCCAACAAAGTGAGAAGTGGTTGATTGGCAAAGAGTTGCCTCATTAGATAATAGTTGTTCTCACATAAGAGAGAAGTCACAGCAGATGGGATAAATACAGGAAAGAGCCACAGTGTCTTTTACAAACCCGGTCATAAAACTTCAACAATACAGATATCTGTAATACTAGTATAAGGTCTGCCCAAATTACACCTAAATGATCTGAACACATTTATGTCTAAAAGAATGATTGGTCAAACTGACCTAGGATTGCACTGAAGTAGCAGAATGCAAAATCATGATATGCGCTTCTATTTATGAGGATTGATTCTAAATGAAAAATATAGATGTCATAAACAGAATTTATTTGTGATAAATAGGAAATATATTAGCATTTTACAATGTAATGTTATTAGACAGTTACTACATTGTGGATTTTATTTGTACATAGTGCATTTACTGTATATAGTTTTTAGTATGATGTATAGAGTAATATTCTGAGACAATTTGCATTTGTTGTTTTTGTTGTATTTTTTATTTGTAGTTTTTTAGTTATTTAGTTTTCCGTTCAGGAGCTCTGCAATCTGGAGTTTCAGCAGCTATTTAGTTGCTATGGTATTTTTTGCAGAAATCAATTTTTGCATTGAATATATTTCTTTCTCTTAACAGCATTTATTACATTCCCCAATGAGTATTTTACTCAATGGTAAATATCATTAAAAGGCTATAGAATCATGATGGCTATAATTCCTGAGGTCACCACACAAGCGGATGTGTTTGTTGGCCTGGACAACAAAGATTTTCAAATCTGCCTGATATACTGTAGGCTGGACAGGTGCTCCCAAGGGCCCCATGCTTGGGTGATACCTCTCACCTTTGTCTAGACTAGAAAGATTGAGTTTTTCGACATTTTTCCGTCGTCCCATCCAAGCAATTTATCATATCAAACTTGTAAAAGATAAGCAATAAAAATCTTGCCACCTAAAACTATGGCTACATGCCATAGAAGTCATTGGGAAGTGTAGCTTTTTCAGAAAGACACTGCACACTTGCACAAATTACATTGTTTTTAACATTACTTTTTAAGCCTCTGTGTGTTCACAAACCATATATTAACCTATGAGCAAAATATTGCTTATTGCTTATAATTTTTATGTTCACACCTTTTATTACATTGCTCCCTTAAAATCCCCAATGTTGAACTGGCAACCAAACACCTTTACATCACACATATACTGTTTTAGCACAATGACCAATTAATAGATGATAGTTTCTATAGCAAACCTACGCTTACATACCAGCATACAAGTCTACATAGAGCTGAAATTTGAAATACATGTAGCATTTTGCCTTAACTTCTGCTGCACAAAACTGTGTGCATTAGAGCATTAACAACATCTATTGCATCTATTGCATTTTACTCAGTGCCTGAGAACGTGGAAGGAAACCAGAGAACTCAAGGAAACCCATACAGACGCAGCAGAACACAAAAATACCTTTCATATAAGCTGAAACTGAACTGAGCATAAGGCAGAAATACGAAGCACTGAGTCAGATAAATTATTTTAACGTAATTTGTATTCAGATGGACAATATGTGAGTTATTTCACTCATCTCATAATAAAGAGACGGAGAAGCAAGTGTAAAACTTTTTATTGCATCCATTAAAGAGAATTGTGCATAACTTGTTGCCGTCATACAGCACGGATTGTTCTCAGGGAGCTAAGGACAGCATGGAAAAAAAATCTTGTAAAAGAAATATACACTATGCCCATTTAGCTATTTAGTGGAAACATTTCAGCATTTGTTTTACAAGCAGCCAGCAAAGTACATCGATCTATTTATATGAATTACTATCAGGGTTATCACTGAGAAAATTTCACATGTAGGTGCTTACCCAAGAAACTGAAATATATATGACTGCAAGGAATGCCCTTTGCTTTGCTGTTTTGTTTTCTCCTGACTTTGAAGCCCTTACAGTAATCCGTCTCTCTGCATTTAGATAGTTCAACATTTGGGAAAAAGAGCCACTTACTATAAGAAAAAAGAATAAAAGGCATTGGGATTTATGATTATGATTTAAAGTCCCCCAAATACTCTACAAACATTCAATACATAATATTTTTTGGCCATGGGACAAAATTATATTCAGTTGTAGAAAACTGCATGAAAACTATATTTTTTATAATGGTAACAAAGGAAAAAGGTCAGAAAATAATTTTTCTGATTGTTAGTAAATAGAAAACTAGCCTTCTCTTGTTATTGGAACTTGGCTTGTGTTGTTATTGGATTTAGAATTATTTGCATCTCTATCAAAACAAAGCTCAAAGAAAGAGTACAACTGCAACCACTTTTTTTCTATAAAAAATATGAAATACTTTTGACCTGTTGTAGGGGATATAGTCGAAATAAAGGAAGAAATTAAGACTTAGTAGTCTCTTTAGAAAGCCGGGCTATAAGATATTGATGTGACCCAGGAAACATGGGTGCTATTTACACTGACTAAAAATATTGGTGTGTATGTACAAACTAGTGATGGTATTTGAAGGATTCTGTAGCAGATAGTTTGGTAGGCCATTGAGGTAGAGATACAAAGGGGGCAGTGGGTACTTCACTCTATACTACAGGAATCCCCAACCTTTAATACCCGTAAGCCACATTCCAATGGAAAAAGAGTTGGGGAGCAACACAAGCATGAAAAATGTACCTGGGGTGCCAAATAAGGTCTGTGATTGGCTATTTGGTAGCCACTATGTGGACTGGCAGCCTACAGGAGACTCTGTTTGGCAGTACACCTGGGTTTTATGCCCCCAAAGCTTGCCTCCAAGTCAGGAATTCAAATATAAGCAGCTGCTTTGGGGCCTCTAGGAGCAACATGTTGGGGATCCATGCTAAACAACATCATCACACTTTTATTTATTGTGTATTTGTTTGTTTTTGGGTGTAGTTTTATGAATCCTCATTTGCATGATTATCATTGTAACCATATATTAAAAAAGGCTGCATTACTACAAAGGGTTTTTCCAAACATTTTACAAATCAATTGGAAAGAATGTCATTTGACTGCTTAACAAAGTATATTGAGTTCAAGAAAGTCAAGCAGGTTCTGACAAAGTCAAACACTTATCCACTTTGATAAATGTGTCAGTTAATGAAACACTAACCTAATTGTCAAACTGCAGGCTGATCATATGTATACCTTAAATGTTAATCCAATATATACTCTAAATTTAATTTAAAATAACTAGTACAGGTATAGGACCTGTTATCCAGAATGCTCAGGACCTAGGACTTTCCAGATAAAGGGTCTTTATATAATTTGGATCTTCATACCTTAAGGGGGAGATTTATTAAGACATGAATGCTCCGAGATTATATTCGCCGATTTTTTCGCGCTTGCGCGAAAAATTTGGAAAGGTTCTGCCGCTATTTACAATCGTTTGGTACGAAAATGTTGTGACTTTCAGATCGCCATTTCGATATTATCGGGACTAATACGATTTTTCCGTAAGCATTTTCATGATATTTGCGATCTTCAGAAATTATCGTACCCAATCCGAATTTTTCCCATTCGGGATTCAAACTCGTGTTTTAATGAATCGGCCCCTAAGTCTACTAAAAAAGCAATTAAACATTAATTTAACCCAATAGTATTGCCACCACTAAGAATGAAATATATCCAGGACCAAGCTGGGATCAAGTACAAAGTAGTGTTTTATTATTACAGAGAAAAAGGGAATCATTTTTAAGGTTTTGAATTATTTGATTAAAATTAAGTCTATAGGAGATGGCCTTCTGGTAATTCTGAGCTTTCTGGGTAAGGGGTTTCCAGAGAACAGACCCCATACTTGTATAAATTAAATATGTTTTTCTCTAGAGCTTTGTAATCAATTTAAATAGGAAATGGTGTAGTAGTCTTATACATTTCTACACATTAACTGATTAAACATTGATCTGGTTAGTGATGAAGGCACAGCATCATTTTACTTGCCCCCACTCTCCCATTCTTGGTTTGAAAAGAGCAAGTGGGTCAGCAGCCTCTTTTGTCATGCTTGCTTAATATTTGCCAAGCTAGAATTATCAGCTTTTTTTAATCAACTGTGCTTCATATTATTACAAACTATCTCACCTTCTTGGAGTATTTACTGATGTCAGCGAACATCAGTTTCAAGACTGGATGGACAGTGCTGTATTACTGATGCTTATTGAGAGAGGTAGAAGGTCTGACCACAGGGCCTTGTTTGCTCATTTTTTCTCTAGACTCTTCCTGTTTATTCTAGAAGATTGGTCTCAAACAGTACCATGTGCCAAACCTTTGCTGTGAAGAGTTAATTTGCTTTACCAAACAGATGGTACATTGCAACTATGGGTCTTTGTCATATCAGACTTTTTACTATAAATTGATTGGGGTGGTATGGTGGTAATTTACCAACCAGGGTATCCTAAAGTTAATCTGGACACAATGTACCACATGCCTACAATGCACATCTTGTTAGAATGCAGAGAAAGTGATCCTCCTGGATTAGCTCTACAGTACTGCTTGTTGGGCTCTGTTTAACCAGCATGATGTCTGACTGAGCCGTGCAAGTATATCCTTAACGCTTACCTGTGACATCTTCTCTGCTTGCTTTTGAACATGTGTTGTATACTGCTTGTGGACACCCACTTGGCACCTTTTTAACACTAACCTACCTCTTAAATAAAACTCCCTATATTGAGCTTTTATCTGACACTTTATGACCACATGACCACATTGATGCTATTTGGTGCTATTGTGGCTCTTAGCTTTTACAACAGGTTTTTTTTTTAAAATAGATTTTTAATTGTTTTTCAAACACCTGTACATAAGTCTGTGTGCGCAGATGTTTCCACATCCAGTTACCCACCATGTGATTAGCTATAATACTGTCAGTGGTGTGACTACCATACAGCAGACCCTGCAGTTGTGAGGGGGGGCAGATTTGGGGCAGGCCGAGACAAAGAAGAATATTTTTTGTGGGGTGTGGGTAGAGCATTTAAATGAAAAATAAAAAATAAAAAAATTCCCATATAAAACTTTATTTTGTTCAGTGTCCAATGTCATTGAGCCACTATCCTAACTGAAGAAGTTTAGTAGTAAAATTACATATTGAGCAGTGATACTGGTTTCTATGCACATTTACTAGACTAGACGTGCCAGTTTATTACATTTTTTACTCAAAACTTCACAGCTGCTTCTCCAGCAGGGCCATCATTTATGATTGTTATGGAGTGCACTCAGAGCTGTCACCCTGACAGCTAAGATTGACAGGGGAACTGCAGATGTCATGCACACTCCTGGAAGTGACGTCACGCGCATGTGCAAAATCGCAGCTGAATCCAAAAAATTCTCCCCAAAATTCACCGCAGGACTTTGTGACACTTCGGCAAAATCAAGAAAATGCTGCTGGGGGATGGGAGAATGGGTAACTCCTAAAGAAATAGTTGGGGTTGACAGCTCTGTACCCTGTAACACTTATGGCAGGGATCCCCAACCTTTTATACTCGTGAGCCACATTCAATAGTAAAAAGAGCTGTGGAGCAACATGAGCATTAAAAAAAGTTCATTGGGTGCCAAATATGGGCTGTGATTAGTTAATTGGTAGGTAGCCCCTATATCCCAATATGGACTGGCAGCCTACAGGAAGTTCTGTTTGGCAATACACATAGTTTTTATGCAAATAAAACTTGAGAGCAACATCCAAGGGGTTGGTGAGCAACGTGTTGCTCATGACTCACAGGTTGGGGATCGCTGACTTATGGATTATATATATATAATTTTTTTTTTAAAAAAACAGGCCCCTAGTTAATGACAGAGCAAATGATTGATATCACTGGCATGTAATATGGACCATTGGATAGAAACCATAACCCTTCTTAAGGTAGGTAAGTTATCACTCGGGCTAATTTATTGAAGTACGACGGGTACGAAATACCAAAAATTTGTATTTGTTCGTACTGTGCGTATTTTTTGCAACTTTTTCGTATATCTGCATGACTTTTGCGTACTTTGTGTGACTTTTTCGTACTTTGAGACAAAATTTGTATTGTCGCGCCGAGTAGGAAAGTTTTGGATTCATTCAAGCTTCGGTATTGTGACTTTCCTTGGGTCAGGTTGGAGCTGCAGAGTGCCATTGATTCCTATGGGAGGCTTCCAAAATCATGTACAGAAGGATCAAAGTCAGAAAGGTTTCCCGCCATTTTCGATCGTTCGGATACAAAAATGTTGTGACTTTCGGATCGCCAATATGATATTGTCGTGACTAATACGATTTTTTCGTAAGCATTTTCGTGATATTTGCGATCATCAGAAATTATCGTATTTAATCCGAATTTTTCCCATTTCGGGATTCGGACTCGTACTTTGATGATCAGCGCCATAATGTATGAACCAACCCTAAAATGGGATTCAACTGCCGGCAATATTCTATACTGCTGTACAGGTATGGGACCTGTTATCCAGAATGCATGGGACCAGGGGTTTTCCGGATAAGGGATCTTTCTGTAATTTGGATCTCCATAATGTAAGACTACTAAAAATCATTTAAATATTGAATAAACCCAATAGGGCTGTTCTGCCCCCAATAAGGATTAATTATATCTTAGTTGGGATCAAGTACAAGGTACTGTTTTATTATTACAGAGAATAAGGAAATCATTTTTAAAAATTAGAATTACTTGCTTATAATGGAGTCTATGAGAGAAGGCCTTTCCGTAATTCAGAACTTTCTGGATAACAGGTTTCTGGATAAGGAATCTCATACCTGTACTACAATTTCTGATTTTAAACACAGTTGTTAATGCAAAGTGGTGGCTTTATCACAGGTGGAATTTTGAAAACCTAATTACATTTGTGCAATTTTTTTTTTTTTCACAAACATTGACCCCATGCAAATATATTCCCAGTGTCTATTGCATGCAACAAGTTTTACATTTTTAACTGTATTTCATTCACTTCCATTCAGAGTTTTTTCCTCCTATAAGCATCCATAAGAATTTTTTGCAGCTGGTCATCACACTGAAATGTTTATAACAGCCATCTTAGGGGCAGATTTCTTAAAATGTCAGATTGGAGCTCAACACAGAAAAATGTACCCCCTTTCTATTCATTCCTATGGGAATTTTGTCAAAGTTAAAATTGACCATTTGATAAATACTCTAACCCTAAAAATATCATAGGGATGAGAAGAAGATTGGTGATTTTTTTCTGCAATGATCTCTAACATTTTAACCAATCTGCCCCTTAGTCTAGCATATACGATTCACTGGAGACAAAAGTGGATAAAAGTTGATGATTCTTTCTAATTATTTAAAAATATTTAAAAACACCAAAGACAACAAAAAAGAAAATGTGCTGTTCATCTACAACAAAAAAGGTACAAATTAGTGATGAGCGAATCTGTCCTGTTTCGCTTTGCTGAAAAATTCGCAAATCTTTCAAAAGATTTGCTAAACGGCGAAAATGTTGCTCGTCAAGAAAAAAGTCGCACTATTCTCTTGACGCCGCCGACTAATTTTTTTTGACGTGCAACTATTCTTTTGATGCGCGACTATTTACTTTGACACCCACGACTATTTTCTTTTTTGACGCTGCCAACAATTTTTGGACGCGTGGCAAATCCATGCCTGGCGAAACATTTTGCACATCACTAGTACAAATAATTAAATCCTGTTCTTTAGTGCAGGGTGGTTGTTGTAGCCTTTAATATTAAGACATATTTCTTCTCACAATGGTCATGAAGTTAAAGAATCTAATTTTCAATCAGTTACATGTAAAAAGAAACTTTTTTATGCCACTTCATGCAGTAAAAACCCAGATACCTATTTACTCAGACAAATGTGCACTATCGCAGAAAGCCATAGGGATTTTTTTAGCATGCCTGAAGATTGATCAACACTAATTGCTAATAGGTTGCTACGGCTTACTGCATTGGAAACATTTTCTCAGTGTTTGTAAATGAGTCTGAATCGTTTCAGTTACACTAACAAATATTCTAATGTATGCCAAAAGGTAGAAATGAATAAATTGTATTTATTTTTACATTTCAGGTGTCGTTTGGTGGCCTATATGTATAATAACAAAATTCTACAGGGTGGTTGATCTAGCAGTCAGGCAGGTTCACTTACAGTGTATGTTATATGACAAACAAACACTAATTATTAGCTGGACAGACTTTAGGACAAAATTAAATGAAAGGTTGTTAAAATCAGAAGATTGTTTGACTTTTCTCCCAAATGAAAATACAGCTGTATTTACATCCAAGAGCCTTCCATACACTGTAGGGAGAGATGACTTGGAGCTTAATTCTACAACACAGCTTGCACACTTCAGATGAGTAAATACAGTCCAGTACACTGTGACATTCAGACTTGCATACACAGAGGCAGTATCCATGCTTTAAACTTTAGCACTTGCTACAGCTATTTAAATGCAAAGTAGAAAAAACCATAAAAAAACTACTTTTACTGATCATAATAAAGATTCTTTTTATCTGGATGCAGATTTCATTACAAGGAAAACATATGAATAAGAATACAAAATCCCCAAAACCTCAAAAAGCTTGAATGAAATATGGATTTTAAAATCTAATTAGTATAGCTCCCATTGACTTCTACATGACCTTGCCAGCTTTTTTATCTATCTATGCAAGTTTTTCATGATTTTTATACTTGATAAATTATGAAAAATGTATAAAAAAAATAAATAATCTAAATACACAATTTAGATTCAGGAAAGCGAAAAAAAAATCTGAACATTAATGTTTGATGGTATTTGACAAAGTTTTTAAAAAAAATAAAATAAATTTAGGCTAATGTTATAAGTATGTTTTCTCCACCCACAGAAAAATGCAGGTGGAGTAAACATCCCGCGAGATCCCTGTTATGCAGAACTGACAGGACCCGTCTTGAGTTTGTTCACTTGCAGGACTTTGACCAGAAAATGTTCACTTTAATATTTCTTGGACAAAATCTGCACAATGAGGGAAGTGACAGGCATGCAGAATTTGACATAACCCTTAGGAGAGCATTTACTAAAGTTCGTATTTTATTTTTCACGATTCATGTTTTTTGTGCAAAAAGTATGACTTTCTGAGATTTATTATGCAGCAAAATTCTGTTTCCGAAAACACTCCAGCTAAAGGTCCCCATACACGATGAGATTCGCTCACTTGGCGAGATCGCCAAGAGAGCAAATCTTTACCTGATATCCCCACCTACGGGTGGGCGATATCGGGGAGCACGTAGGCTATAATTCGATCTTTGACCCTGGGGCCAAACAATCGAATTATATTGGCGGCAATGGGGGCAGTTGGTTCGGTTTAACAAGCTGATGCAGTCCCCGATCCGACTGAATTTTCTAACCTGCCCAATCGATATCTGGCCAATTTCAGGCCAGATATCGGTCGGGCATGCCCGTCGTTCCTGCCCCTACATGGGCCAATAAGCTGCCGAATCGGTCCAAGGGACTGATATCGGCAGCTACTATTGGCCCGTGTATGGGGACCTTAAAACCTTTCAAGTTCATGTAGAAGTCAATGGCAGATGTCCATTTTACAACTGGAAGATCTTCGTAAATCTGCCCCTTTAAAGAGTCCATTATCAGGAAGCTTATCTTACATAGATAAGGTTGGGGATCACGTGTGGTCAAACTCAAACTCTTTAATGCTAAGAATATGCAAAACTCACCCAGTCATGGGCGGTTAGTAGACTTTAAGGTTTAACTGATTTGAAGTCACCGGAGTGCTTCTAAACCCCATCTCTATCTCTTTTAAATTTATGTCTTGTTATCACTGTTGGCTTTAGTATAGATGGGATTATGAAGGGCTTTGTTTGCCCTTTAACCCTTGCAGAGGATTGAAGTAAGAGGTCCCTTATAGGGCAAGAGGTTACCAAGGAGAGAACTGATATTGTGCATCATAAAAACTTGTGTACTATGTGGAGAGTAGTAGCGATGAGCAAATATTTCCGACCAGGCATAGACTTGCGTTGAATTTCCAGATCTGCAAATTTTTCTGTGAAAGTGACAACAAAAAATTCAAAGAGAAAAATGCCCATTGGCTTTAATGTATTTGGAGTGAGAAAAAGTTGTGCTTGTGTAAAAATTGTTGCGGATGTAAGAAAGTCAAGAAAGTTAGAAAGTAAGAAAGCAGCCGTGACAAAAGCATCTGACAAATTTTTCACTGTTTCGCAAATTTTTAACAGGTCAAGCGAAATGGGACAGATTTGCTCATCACTAGAGAAGAGTGAAAGGATATGGGAATTTTCACAGCTTTATTAATATTAGTTGTAACAGCATACTTGGAAACCCTGTCAGCTTCACCATTCATTTTACAGAAATATATCGTTTTCTAGTGCTTGAGAAAGTCTATAACGTGAGGTCTCTTAGCCAGATAATTAAGTAGCAGTTGTGTAAAGGACTGCAGCTCTAAATGTGGGTGACAGTTATATCATGGTCTGCAAAGTTAATTGCATGGATAACTTCTTTCAAGTCAAATTTGTGTGAATAATTTGCCAACATCGATTTATATTACGAGCAATCACATGGCATTTTGGGTGTTTTGTCACCCTACCCCATGTTTCATCGCCCTAAAGTTAAACCTGTAAACCAAGGGGGTTGTCTGAGTGGAAAGCATGCAGCTTGCTGGTCTCCCTGTGTATGCAGGACAGAATGCTGCTCCTGGAGGAAAGCCTTGCCTGAGAAAGTGCTGTCTTTGAATATGACTTGAAATCTGGAGGTGTGGGCTGTGTCTGATGAACTGTGAATAACAGGGTGCTTACCTTGCGGTGTTCCAGCTTATGAGAAGGCCTAGGGTACATAGAAGGGCTACAATCTCACATGAGAGGAAACTGAATTTGGGGTGCAAGCCGGTTCCAAGACAGCTTGACAGTTTGCGTCATTTGTCTTGTGCAGGGATATAGTTATTGCAGTACAGGGTTATACAAGGGTTGATTGTTTTCATGTTATACTGTGCTATGTTTATGCCACCCCACAAGCTGGATATTATGCCTTTTGCAATAAAGAATATTTTTTACACCTTTAATAAATATTCTGCATTCTTTTCATTTTAACAGTCTGTGTCTTATCTGTTTATTGGGTTATTTGTGTATAAGGGGTGGAGAGTTTGTTACTTAGAATGAGCAGAGCAAGTAATAATGCTGCCTCTGTTTAGGTTTTTCTAGATATTTGGGGAAGCACAGGCATTTTCATTTATAATCCAAATATTTTGGTGAATGAACCGTGAGCTGTTTGTTGATTACTAAACACCTAATCACATAGTACATATGCTACTTAATTAAGCTCATGTGAAAGGGGCCTAGAATGAATGCACCCAGTGAATTACAGTGCATAACAATACCTGCATCCTAAGCATCACCAAATAAAAACCTTAAAGGGGATCTCCACCCAAACACAGCTTGGGTGCATAATTAAAATAAAAGTAAATGGAATTTTCACCTTTTCAGTATTCATTAATTAAAATATTGCAATGTTTTTAATATTATATGTAATTGCAATTAAAAAGAGTATCTGGTAGTTTAAATGGATAGTCTAATATGATTTAATTGCTAAGAAAAGGACATTCTATAACATTCTACAAGTAAACTTACCTCTGAGAACTGCCTCTTTACATTAATTTTTTTGTTCTTACACTTGTATCATAAGCTGCGAAATAAAAAAACTGGAGAACTGACTTCTGCTACATTGTTTCAAGAGTCAGAACCAGAGAACATACAGTTATCGAAAAATGTTTGAAATTGCAGTTTAATTGTCCTATTTGCAATATTTATGAACTGAAAGGTTGCTAAGAATTGCATCCTCTTTCATTATGCAAAAACTAACATTAATGACTTTATAGGAAAATAAATAAATCCTTGTATACATATATATTTAAGTTATGTATATTATTTTCTATTATTAATATCATGAATTAAATACTTGTGGTTACTAAATAAAACCATAAAGTAATTATTTGTGTAAGTACTATAATAATATAGTCTTATGCAGTATAATTAGTTTGTGAAATAAAATAATCCAGTTAATTGTAGTTGCTGTTACTTTACTGCAAGTGATTCTGGGCTAACAGACCCAGAATTTGCTGGTAATACTTGGAGCATAGAGGAAACATAGAAAACTACACTAGTGGTCGAGTGCAACTTTCACTATTTAGATTATATTCATGGGCAAATGAGTGCTTTAACTTTCCATTCAGTGCTTGTGTATACAACTATGCGTTTGGATTTGCAGGGTGAAACCAATTGCTACTGCACTGCAATTAGCAAAATGAATCTCAGCCCAATAAGCAAAATGAATACTTCACTGTGATTTTACTGTGGATTTAATGTTCTCCTACTCAGGTGCAAGAGTCGCACTGAGTCCCAGGTAAAGTCATGGGTCTAAGTTTTTCCCAACAATTCACTAATCCAATAAAAAATGAAAAGACTTCACAACCTTGAACTAATGTCATGCTCCTGTGTAAAAGAGGGCGGCATTGTGCAGAAAGAGAATTGCACCATTTCCTGCTCATTGTCACCTTCTCTCCTTCCACCCTGAGCTTCTCATGGAAAGCTAATTAGGTGCTAGCACTGTGGGCGCACAGGCAAAGCAGACTCCCTCTGGGGATGGACATGGGATGAAATGAGGAAATATCAGGCCATTAAAAGAAAGAAATGTAATCTTTTCTTTTTCAGTCCATTTTTAAAGAAAAAAAAATAAACATTCATACACAAATGAAATTAAAAAATTAAGAAAGTAATAGAAACAACTAGGTCTCCCACTTTATTATAGAACTGAAAATAACATCTTTATATTTATGAAGGAGAAGAGGAATGTCAGATGGCATTTTTTGGGGAATATACAGTATATATACAGTATGTCATATGTAAGAAATCTGATATATTATTTGTATAATAAATAAATGGTCTCTGCAGTGCTGTCTCAACAAATGGGGCCCAAAAAGTGTAGTGCAGAAAATGTTTTAGTTGACTCCCTCTTTAAAATTTGACACTCATATCAGACATAATGAGCAGTAAATAACCCAGACACACTTCAGTCAATTTACTGGCATATCCAATGTTCATTTTCCATTTTCTTCAAAGATCTTACTGGCATGTCTGGGGTTAAAGAAATGCTCATTATTCTTACATGCATGTCTCAAATTAATGCATTCCTCAGAATTCATTTTATGCTTAATCCTTCAGGCAAATCTACACTGTTTTGCAAATGTGACTTTTTAGAATAACAAAAACAACATAACATGATCCAGAAATTTTGTAGAAAAAAAAGTCTTGAAACAAAGAAAACCAAATCCAAATTTAGGGCTAATGAGAATGGTGCAATAAAAACACACTTTATTTGCTTAATGAGTTCTAAAATACAAAATTCTGCATTTCACCATTGGGCGAGTGAGGAATAAGTTGCGTCAAAAAAGTTGCAGTTTCCTAGAGCAAAAATAAATGATTATGTATTTATGATTCACAAGTTCGTGGAAGTCCTGCTGTAATGTTTGGGGGCAAAGCTTCCCCCTGCAAATAAAATATTCTGGCAATGGGTGCGTCTCAAACACCCAGACCGGCTCTTTCTCTTACTTACTTGTGATGGGGTGGTGGGTGGCGAGTGGTAAGCAGCTGTGGGGAGCTGGAAGCATACAGCATCTCCAGGCCACTCTCTCCCCATGGCCCCATATGGTAACAGGGTTTGCTGTATGCTAGTTAAGCCACTGAACACACACACACACATATATATATATTTGTAAAAAGAACCAATAATAGCAATTCATTGCAACGGCACCTATGTTATTTTGTGTGGTAACTCCAAATTTGACAGAATTTCAAATAAATTTTCACCTACCATAAAACATAAAACATGTTATAAGTTGTAAAACTTCCTTATAGATGAACTGCACAAACCAACAATACAGGGAAATCAGAGGGTGTAATAACAGTAACATGTTTAAAGCAAATGCTTAAACAGATCCCAAGGTACAAGTTTTTAAACCCATATGAGCCCTCACACAATATATGCCCCCTGCCACCCCATTGTGCATTTCGCTAGACAGCTTCTTCATGTCAAATTCACGTCAAAGCACACAAAATCCTGTCTCTAGCTAGAATCAGATCTCATATTCCAACTCACGAGATTTACGACACCTGTGCCAACAAATCCATCCTCCCCAATTCTCTGAATCAATTTTCTGCTTTGAATTTACTGTCTTATCTGGGGTAGTTCAATATTCATTATACACTTTCCACTGTGGTCTTGGTCGCTTGTTTAGGGATAATGCAATACTCTGAATTCAATTTTATGGAATGTAACTGGAATGTTCATATTATTCTCTGTTTGTTATGCCTAAACTGAGTGTCAAACTGTAAACAGTGGACTAAAACATTATTTTTGTGCTTCCCTGTTCTGATTTCATATTGCCCTGCACTAACTTGCCTCCTTCTTTTCCTTTGGTGCAAGAAAATTCTTTTTCCTTCCCTTTGCAAAGATATTCAGAGCATCCCTTTAGAATACTGGGAAACAGCTAAGAAGCAAAGAATTTCTGAAAAGCCACATTATAAACTCCTGTAACTTGCCCTGTACACAGTCACACTCCCAGTGAGCAGGATCTTGGGGAAAGTGGCAAAGCTCTGGCTCTTTTGCATATTCTGTAGATTGGTTTGACACCTTTGCTTGTAAAATAGGGATGAGAATTATTTCCTGCTGATTTCCTAATAAAATCTCCTGCATGTGTGACACCAGCCACATCTAGTAACCTGGGGGTTTCAGGCACAGAGATTTGAAATTTTAATTCTCCTAGGTGTTAATTCCTAATGAAGGCTATTAAAGTGAAAGCAGGTTATGGAAGCCCTGGACCCACCTCTTCCTTATGGCACCTGTGTTCTTCCATGTAGGTGCAAACATTTAGATATTTACATAGACTCTTGCTTAATCTGATGGGCAATTAACTTTAGAATGGGCTAATACCTGCAGTTACTTCACACCAATCAGGGAAGAGAATAACCCAGATCAAAAGAAACCTTCCACCAATCATGTTATGTCTTGAAGGACAAGAGGAGTCTTTAGTGATTATCCCAGCGCTTTTGAGCAGAACTTCAGCAGTGACTTCCCAAACCCTGTTGAGCAGAGATCTTGCACTGGGGACTCGTGCAGAAGAGGCATCAGCAATACAATGAGCACAGGCACAGCTGAGAGTTGTGGGAAAAACCTGCCTTGTAGAATGGATCATCTTCTCACAGCTGTAGAGAATGAACTGCAAGTTGGAAGTGAGAAGGGGGACCCCACGGAAAGGGAACTTAAAGTCAATTTAGAAGACACAGACCTTTGGATAAGGTTTAAGGAACTTACCAATGAAATGATAGTTACCAAGAATGGAAGGTAAGAGAATATGGACCTTTCCTAATAAAACTGCCTGCCTGTATTATCTCTGATAATATTGACAACGTTATACAGAAATTTGGCCTTTAAATTTCCTTCTTCTTCCTGTTATTTTTGTATTTAAATATATATATGCTTGCTTCAGTATTTATTGAAACCAGTCCTTAATGTAGAATAGAACTATTTATGTGCAATTTTCCTTCTATACATATTTATTTATACATACTAATAAAGGTTTGTTTAGATTTTCCTGCAATGGTGCAAATAGGGGTAGATAGTAATTGTACAGGCCTACCTACATTTTGACTCCCAGCTAATACCTAAAATAGTCCTTGGGCCAGTAACAAGTTAAAACTTTTGTTGACATTGAAATTATCTGTGCAGACCAGCACCTGTAAATAGAATATTTATTTATTAAATTATTTGTTGAGTTTTAATTTATTTTAGAAATCTTTTCATCCTTTGATAGCCACAGTAGCCACAGTAGCTAAAGCAACTGGACTTTATGGAAAGTCCAGTTGCTTTAGCTCTAATTCTACTAGATATTAATAGTTAATATAGGTACCGGATCTCTTATCTGGAAATCTCTTATCCAGAAAACTCTGAATTACAGGAAGGCAATCTCCCACAGAGTCCATCTTAGGAAAATCTAATTTAAAAAAAAAAAAAATTGTGTAATAATAAAACAGTACCTTGTACTTGATCCTAACTAACATATAAATAATCTTTATTAGAGGCAAAACAATCCTATTGGGTTTATTTAATGTAAAAAAAAATAACTTTTAGAAGGCATGGTGATCCAAATTACAGAAATACCCCATATTTAGAAAACCCCAGTTCCTTACATTCTAGCTAACAAATCCCAACTTCAAATTGATTATTATTTAAAAATAGGGTACTGGATGGATCTTTACTAATATCCATAAAATATGTATTCAGTTACTTTATTATTAAGCACTAGTACTATTATCCCATAAACTCCCACTTTAACGACTGAAATACACCACAAAAATGGTAACACCCTGCTATCAAAAAAAGGCACCATGTGTGTATGTATAAATGTCACTGGTTGTGTTAAGGCAGCTTTATTTTTTATTTATACTACAGATATAGGATCTATTGTCCAGAATGCTTGGGAACTGGGGTTTTCCAGATAAGGGATCTCTCTGTAATTTGGATCTCGATGCTTTAAGTCTGTTAAAAAATGTTTAAACCTAATAAAACCCAATCAGATTATTTTGCCACCAATAGGGACTGATGTGGCTTAGTTGGGATCAAGTGCAAACTTCTGTTTTATTATAAGGGAGAAAAAGAAGAAAATTGAAAAAAAAATGAATTATTTGCTTATACAGGTATAGGACCCATTATCCAGAATGCTCGGGACCAAGGGTATTCCGGATAAGGGGTCTTTCCGTAATTTGGATCTCCATACCTTAAGTCTACCAAAAAATCAATAAACCATTAATTAAACCCAATAGGATTGTTTTGCATCCAATAAGGATTATTTATATCTTAGTTGGGATCAATTACAAGATACTGGTTTATTACTACAGAGAAAAAGGAAAGTAGTTTAAAAATTCTGAATTAGTTGATTAAAATGGAGTCTATGGGAGACAGGCTTTCCGTAATTCGGAGCTTTCTGGATAATGGGTTTCCGGATAAGGGATCCTATACCTGTACAGGTATGGGATTCCTGATCCGGAAACCCGTTATCCAGAAAGCTCTGAATTACGGAAAGCCCGTCTTCCATAGACTCCATTTTAATCAAATAATTCCGAATACCCTTGGTCCCGTGCATTCTGGATAAGGGGCCCTATACCTGTAATGGTGTTTCTGTAATTCAGAGCTTTTAGGATTAGGATTTTATCCATTTACCACAGGTATAGGATCCGTTATCTGGAAACCTGTTATTCAGAAAGTTTTGAATTACAGGAAGGCCATTTCTCATAGACTTTATTTTAATCACTTAATTTCCAATCACACAAATTCCCATCTCAGATACAAGTTTAACCAAATGTCACAGCACATATGCACAGGGCTAAATACTATCAGCCATGTTATAAAATATATGTATTAATGCAGTCTATGTTTATTAAAACGTTGTCGTATTTTGTAGCTCTCACTTTGCAAACCAGACAATCAAAATGAATGAAGGAGCCCCAGGTTTAATGCCTGCTGTGTAGAATGTAGAACAGGGCATCTGTCCCTTAAACACAGTGATATTTGTAAGCATGTGGGTTATAGTTTATAAACAGGCCTCATATGCTGCCCCTCCACAATGACTCAGGACACAAGATAGGCAAATTACTCATTTCGCATATAATGCCCTGCTGTAAATTGCAGCCCTCAATGCCCTCCTATGTTTTAGGCTTTATTTGAATGCACATTTGTACAGTATTTTAAATTCCAGTTTATTTTTAGTACCAAGAACCACATGTATGATTATAATATTTTTTTTATGTTACTACAGGCGAATGTTTCCTGTGCTGAAAATAAGTGTCACTGGTCTGGACCCAAATGCTATGTACTCTTTTTTAATGGATTTTGTGACTGCTGATAACAACCGCTGGAAGTATGTCAATGGAGAATGGGTTCCAGGTGGCAAACCCGAGCCCCAGGCCCCCAGTTGTGTTTATATCCACCCAGACTCACCCAACTTTGGAGCTCATTGGATGAAAGCACCAGTTTCCTTTAGTAAAGTAAAACTCACCAACAAAATGAATGGAGAAGGCCAGGTAATATTTATGTATTTCTATCAAAATGATAATAGAATACAAGAACTCCATTAGTACATTAGCTGTTGTTGAACAACAACTCCCCAAATCCTTAGCTGCAGAACCAGTACTCTTTTAACTACATAGCTGTATGACAGCCATTAGTTCAGCAGGAACAGGGCATAATGTACAAGTGAAAACAGGTATTTTTCTGCAGCTTATGGCCCCATAAACTGTCTGCTTTTGGGGTAAAGCAAGGCACATAATTAGGGCACATTATTATTTTTATCAAACTATATACATAAACACCATATATGTCAGATCATTCCCAAGGAACTTAGGTTAAAATATGAGTAGTGGATGGCAGTAAGGCCATCTAAGGATTTTCACACAGTGCTTAAGTACTAAAAATCTAAAAATCTCTGAAAGTGCCCTGTAATGTCAGTTGCCAAACCAGTAAGTGTTAACGGAGACCCTGTGCTGCAGGCAATGACTTGTCATTTGGGCTCGCTCTGTCTACTTGTTGGCTAGTGCAAGTGCAGTAGGCTAGATGAGCAATAGAAGACTTACTACCTGCTTCCAAAGGGTACAGCAGTGACAATACACGATTCCTGTCATATAATATTCATGCAGGATACTATAGCAAGATAATTTCATTAACGTGTAATGTGTGAAATTACAGAATTAGTCAAGTTAGTAAGTCAGTCACATCATTAAAATAGTGGCCTGCTAATTATAATGGGTTGATATTTTACCTTAAACTATTGCCCTGTGACAGATCTTTATCTTCATTTCAGATTATGTTAAATTCGTTGCATAAGTATGAACCCAGAATTCATATAGTAAGAGTTGGGGGACCACAGAAAATGATCACAAGCCATTCATTTCCAGAGACACAGTTCATAGCTGTGACAGCATATCAGAATGAAGAGGTAAGAGACCACCTTGTCTTCTTATAGATCATTTCCAAACTCCAAATTGATTGTAGTGTGTAGCCCACAATTCACATTTCATGGAAACACTTCTGAATTGTTTTGGTTGAAAGTTTAGAACGATAAGATACTAAGAACTTATTATTCATTGCACAAAAGTGGGGTAACATGGTTGGGTAACATTTTGATAATGTGATGACTCTCAACAACCAAATAAATGGCAGAGAAAAGCAAAACTGCCAGAATTAGATTATTATAGTAAAACCCCTTAGTTCACTTAAAGTACTGATATATGTTTGTTTTAATCACAATTTTGCTATTGTTTACTGATATTGTTGTGTTTATTATTAAAAGCAGTAGAAACTCTGTAGTTACATTCATTAGCAACCAGATTTATTAGCACTTATAATAATAAAAATATGAATATATTGCACTATATTACAATCACACAGATGTCTTTTACCCAGGTTTAATGTGAACCTGTGAAAGTCTATTCTGTTAGTGATCATAAAAATAGGTAACAAATACATCCATTTGTAGACCCGTGTCTGCAAAAAAAGGCATTTCCACTACAGTATTTAAAAATGAACGAAGAGAAACATCTGCCCAAAATTCAAAGCCAGAGATGCATGTAGGTATAAACAGTGATGCCCAACAGTACCAGGAGGGACATATTATAATATTAAGACAACGGTAAACAAAATTTATTAAAGAAAGTTTTCAGACCATATGCAGCAATGCTAAATAACTAAAGAAAATGTAGACTAATAAATATAAAAACCAGTGTCCATTGAGAACATCTCAGCAACTACAAAGGCAGCAAGAATGGCCATAACCCTTTAAACAGAATGTTTTTGTTTAAAGAGGCGCAATAACATTTTGATGTGATAATCATTTCTTTTCTAAATATGTTACATTTTTACAAAGGAAAAGTAGTGCCAATATTTTTAGTTAGCATGATGGAGGGACACAAACATCCAGCACCCAGTGGCAATGGCCAGTTAGGAAGCTCAACCTTTAGCTCAAACAAATCCTTCCTAACCCTTACTAAAAAACTTCCTTTTTTCCCTTCTTCGGCTTCTTTGGATGCTTAAACATTGTAGTATATTAAATCTCCCCTTAATTACTATTCATTAATTTGAATTCAGCAATTGTAAAGGTGTCAAATTTTTGTAGAGATAGATGAAAATGTCATGAGTCCAGCATTTCATTACTCAGCTATGGGTGATGGATTAATGTAAAGGCATTTACTAGAATCCACTCCTCTAAATCCTCACCTTCCTCTGAAAATCCACACCTCAGTGCTAGCATTAAAGTAAAGAGAACAAAAAAGAAATCTCTCAATAACAAATATTCCGTCACCCAGGCAACTATTTCCACTGGCATGTTCTACTGTGTTCCAGGTTCGTTAGTTCTTAGTTGCTAACTTCGTTGCTAAGTAGGGTATTTATAATCATATTTCAACAGTGGATTATATTATTAGCACTTTATTTCATTAGTGGCATAAACAGTTCCTAGTTCTGTCTTTTTAAGAATAATATAGTACAATATAATATAGTGCTCTATTAATATAAAGCTTTAGGAACAGGCCAAAGCTGGATTTATTATATTTATCAATAGGTTGACAATTAACATTTACATAATTTAAAGTACATTTGTGAAGCTGATCTAGATCTAGTATTTAGAGAGCCTACTATACTTATCTTATCTAAATATATATGTAGTTTAGAATACAATTTGTATCCTATTAAAACATTTTAACAAGGTATACATTTGATATTTTTTTTATTTTAGATTACAGCTCTCAAGATTAAACACAATCCATTTGCTAAAGCTTTCCTTGATGCCAAAGAAAGGTATTATACGTTTTAATACTTGAATTTCCAATAAAGTTCAAATATTTTATTCTCAGTCTGTTATACAGATTATAAATGGCTGAACACCTTATACACACACACATATAAACATGCTCCTGTTTTAATTTCCAACATTTTGTTTTTCTAATACCAGAAGTGATCACAAGGATTTTATCGATGATGCAGAAAATGGTCAGCAGTCTGGTTACTCACAATGTAAGTTTTGACATGTCTCACTGAAGCACTTATATTAATGCAACTATACATTATACATTTGCTAAATATTTCATTCAGTTATCATAATAGAAGTGGTGAATGGCAGGACATTCTGTTCTGCATTCGGACAAAGGCAGTAGATACAATGACACAACTATCAGGAAATACACATATCTACTGTATGCAAACTTTACTGCACATTATTAAAATATGCAGACATTTCTATTACAAAACAACATAACATTAGTCTACATTACAAACTTCCACACAAACAAAAAAAGTGGTTGATTACAGTATCCCTTAACAATAAACTTTTACAAACAATCCTTTTTCCAGTAGGCAATTGGCTGATTCCTGGAACTGGTTCACTCTGTTCTTCTTCCAATCATCATTCTCAGTTTGGAGCACCACTATCAATTCCCTCATCACATGGGTGCGAGAGATATACTACTTTAAGAAACCACCGATCCTCACCTTACCCCAGCCCCTATACCCACAGGAACAATTCTCCTCGTAAGTATTCATTACACTTGTGGAGTTCAGAAGCATGCTAAACATAAATAAACTTCTGGCTACCCAATGTACAAAAAAGCCTTGTGATGTATCATTTGATACATTAAAGCTTTATACAATGTGATTTGGCATTTTTACAGACCATTTTTTGTATTTACATAGTTACATAGTTACATAGGGTTGAAAAAAGACCAGTGTCCATCAAGTTCAACCCATCCAAGTAAACCCAGCACACCTAACCCACACCTACCAATCTATACACTCACATACATAAACTATAAATACAACCACTAGTACTAACTGTAGATATTAGTATCACAATAGCCTTGGATATTCTGCTTGTTCAAGAACTCATCCAGGCCCCTCTTAAAGGCATTAACAGAATCTGCCATTACCACATCTCTAGGAATGGCATTCCACAACCTCACTGCCCTCACCGTGAAAAACTACCTGCGCTGCTTCAAATGGAAGCTCCGTTCCTCTAATCTAAAGGGGTGACCTCTGGTGCGTTGATTGTTTTTATGGGAAAAAAGAACATCCCCCATCTGCCTATAATCCCCTCTAATGTACTTGTACAGAGTAATCATGTCCCCTCGCAAGCGCCTATTTAAGAGTGTTAATGCAGTAGAAACCCTTTTAAAACAGCAACTGTCCTATTTACAAAATCCAGTTTGTGCATAGGGATTTGTTTTCAACCTATTGATGTCAAAAGTGCTGCATGTGTTCTCGGACAGAAAAAAGGAATCTATCCTAGGTGATGTCATTTAATAAGGATGAACTGAGAATTTAGTACTCAATTCATCAACACAGAGCAGCAATGTCATAAACATATGAATAGTGAATAGAACTAGGTCTTCTCCTCTGGGACATTTTGTGGAGAATTGTTTACCATTTGGTAAACTTTCTCCACAGTTTTAAAATAGACATGTTAAAATAAGTGCAGCAATAGACATGTTAAAATAAGTGCATATTGTTCTTATATGGCTTTTAATTTTATTGTAAATAAAAAGGCCCCTTTCTGCAAACAAAAGGAATAACATAGTTTTTATCGAGCCGATACCAGGTATTTTAGGTAATCAATGAATGGTGCTCATGTGAAATTCTGTAAAGAATATAATTGTGCTATAACTTGCAATTCCCTATTCTTTATACTGTAGTGTGGCTGCTACATACATTGCATGCACCCATACAAAATACCAATGAGACAAACTGAATCTGAACAGGACAGCAAGTTTGTTTTTGTTGAGACAATTAAATGTACACCAACAGACTGAAATGACTGATACGCTATCCATATGATGTTTGCCATTCAACAAATTGTAAGTGAACATAGCATGCCAACAAAAGGTCTATTGACTCTGTTTCTCTAACAATAAGGTGTTTTTTTTCTCTTGCAGCAAGCTACACTGAAAACTCATCTGCATGTCTCCCAGTGTTCCAATCCAATGACCACTGGCCTGGTTTACAGATGCAAACCCATACCGGCATGCTGTCAATAAATCACACAAATGGAAGCCCATCTAACTCTTGGTAGGTAACAAGATTTCAATCCTGGTTTTTGTTTATTTCTTTGCCTTTTGTATATTAAACATTTGGAAATATAAGCCAAAGACAGCTGTGACATAACAATTGCTAATTATTTTACATTATGGTTATTTTTGTGCTTCAATACAAATAGTATTAACCAATCCTCCTGGAAATGGAAACTGTAGAAGTTATGAATTCGTTTTTACTGTGTGGCTAGAGGTCATTGATTACTGTGGTACATATTTCTCTATGGCCAAAATGCTATGAAGACACCAGCTGATCTGAACCACATTTTTATTTCACTTATGTAAAATTTTTTGGAAAATTGTCTCCTGACCAAAGCATTAGTCCTACAGGCTGGTCCTCCTCTTTTATGGGTAAGAGATCTCCAAGACCAACATTTAAAAGCATAAGACCACCATTAATTATATTAATTATATTGGGCCTACCATTCTGGAGAATAGCTCTGCGAAAATACAAAAAATACAGATGGCTTGTCTAAATATCAATACTGGTCCCTAAATTAGCCCTGAGTTTTATTCTTTGCAAGTACAAACAGAAATTTTAAGTTACCAAAAATGTTTTGATCTTGGACATCTCTTACCTATTAAAAGTCACTGATACGGGCAATTGGTTTGGCCTATTATACAACAATTACTTTGATTAGGGTATAGTGCTTTAGCAGTTTCTCAAAAAAGTCTTACATATCATTTACATTGGTCATAGTGCTTTATGTCATACACCTTAACCAAAATGGTTTCCCTGCTACCCTGTACCTTTCAAATAGACACAAGGTCAATCAGTAATTCTTCAATATTAGTGTTTTTGTTATGTATTATTTGCATTACTGCTGCTGTAATAGTTTTAGTGAATTAAGTTTTATATTTGTATTCCTTTTTACAGTCAATATCCAAGTTTATGGTCAGTAAGCAACAGTACAATCGCCCCACTGCCTCAAACAGGATCAGTTGCCAATGGACTTGGGTCACAGTATCTTCGGAGCTCAACATCGCTTTATGCACCATACAATCAGATAGTTCCTTCCCCCACCATGGGATCACCCATATATGAGGGTACCCCCACCGAAATTGAAGAAAACCAATATGATGTCACAGCACATGACAGACTTGCACCTTCTTGGGCTTCTGTGACACCTCCATCATTATAGGACAAAAACTTGTTTCTATTGACATTTGGCCTCTGAAAACATTAATGCAGCTTATTTTACAAATGGAAACTTTATCAAGAAGATAACAAGAACTGAGAAATTTCAGTTGATGGTACTGTACAGAAAATGTGGGGTCCACCAGTAGATCCTAATCTTTCAATGCTCACATCATTTTGTATTAATTATAAATATACAATATCTGCATATGAAACATCACCTTCATTTTAACTCATTACTGTAATGTATTCATTACACTTCATAAGAGCAATGTATAACATTATTGTCAAAAAAAACATACACGGTGACTTGTTTTTGCAACAAAGGATATTATTTTTATCTTTTTAATTGTCTTAATATATTTTCTGCATTTAGTTTGGTAATGTAAATAATGAAAGTAAAATCAAAAATTGTTGCAGGTGTTATAATAAAATAAATAAAAATGGTAAAACAAATTGTAACATATAATACCTGCTAGATGCTAGTAAATCACTAGCCAATTTCCTAATTTTGACTATTTATAGCTCTATTTAATTATACCAATGGAAAGCATATCCAGCTTTGTAGGACTCCTATGATCCATAGCTAGAAGTTGGTTTGGTGAGGATAAGGAGATGTGTCCTTGCAAAAAGATGGAGGGACAATACTTCCACAGCTTTGCCTTAGAACTGTTCCTTCTGCAAACATGTATAATATTTATAATAGTGTATAAAGTCATTTTATGTTGAATACATTGTTGATGTAATTTTTTGTGTGTATGTGTGTGTGTGTATGTGCGCACTTTTGCTCCTCTAGAACTGCTGTACAATAGATATAGAAGTATACTAACCCACAGAGCAAGGGACTGTCTGCACTATTCTCAAAACAGGATATATTTGTTGATACTTAATGAGTGGAATAGCAAAGCTAGATGTAATTCCCCTGCATTACTCCCCACACGCATATCTATACAACCATCAGTGTTGTTTTTAAAACCCTTGTGCGTTTTGCTCAGTTCCTCCAATCCCCCAAAAATGACATGATAAGGGCAGCGTCAATTCCGTGGCCCTCTCTGCCAACCCCCCTTACCGTTAAGCCTACCTCCTTTGTTCCCCCTGAGACATTCACTCAACCACCTTTTGGTAGAAAAGGCCGCAGCCAGTTTATTTACAACAGTATCAAAATTGTTTAACAATACAACTCATATCATTAAATAATATAACTTAGTCTGTTGTTAACAGTCATAACAATAATAACAATAATAACAATAAGCCGCTGAAGGCTGCTTTGTGGCAGCTGTATCTGCCCCCACCGTACACAGTTCCCTGAGGTTAGACCCCTTTCTCTCTCCACCACAGCCCCATTTCCCACCGACCTATGGCTGTAATCCCTCTCCTCAGGCCTAACCTTCCGCCCACCTTGCCTTAGTTCCGATCACACCCCAGCTGCGACTATGTCCTTCTCTCTAACGCCTACCCCTATGTCCCTTTTACTTTCTCCCCAAATCTAAGGGAGGGAGGGTGGGAGCTGCTGCAAACAAAATGGCTGCCCTCTTCCGCTCTCCTCCCCTTTTATCTACTTCCTCGTTCCCTCCATCAATCACCTCCCGGACTACATCTCCCATAATGCTTTGCCCCAAACACCTATCCCCGGGCCATTTCCTAACCTCATCATGGCCCCGTGCCCTCACTCCTGCCTCGCTTCTAACGGGGCCCCTTGATAAGGGCAGCGTCAATTCCGTGGCCCTCTCTGCCAACCCCCCTTACCGTTAAGCCTACCTCCTTTGTTCCCCCTGAGACATTCACTCAACCACCTTTTGGTAGAAAAGGCCGCAGCCAGTTTATTTACAACAGTATCAAAATTGTTTAACAATACAACTCATATCATTAAATAATATAACTTAGTCTGTTGTTAACAGTCATAACAATAATAACAATAATAACAATAAGCCGCTGAAGGCTGCTTTGTGGCAGCTGTATCTGCCCCCACCGTACACAGTTCCCTGAGGTTAGACCCCTTTCTCTCTCCACCACAGCCCCATTTCCCACCGACCTATGGCTGTAATCCCTCTCCTCAGGCCTAACCTTCCGCCACTAGCATTCCAGGGTGACCCCTTACCCAGGATGCGCCCGCCCAACTGCAAGCTGCAAGGCCTTTTCTATCCCATCAGCCAGGCCCATGTTAAACATATCCAGGCCGACTGGCGACAAGTGCACTCTGTCACTGCGATAAAAACCGGGCAATCTACACTCCAACTCCTTGTGCCTGACCACTGTTCCCCCGATGCGCCTAATGTAAGCACTCATCAGCTTGTTCACTTTCACTCTACTCCGTTCCATCGCTACCTGGTTTCTGGCGCCCCTCCAATGTAGCCTCCCCACCATCTCTGACCATACCATTTGTACCCCCACCCAGCGTGAGCGCAGCGTGTCTATGTCCCGTTTCATCATCCTCACCAATTCTTTTTGTGCCACTAGGCCCATGTCATTGCCTCCTGCATGGATCACCAGCACCTCAGGCAATGCCTCCGTTGCTGCTATCTTCGTTGCCCTGTCGAGCAAATCTGGCCATCGTAACCCCCTAAACCCAAACCATTTCACCTTCGCTTGGTTCTCCGGAACTCCCAACTGTTTACCCGCACGCCTGGCTGCCGCTCTTTGGCTTGCCCAGTGGATGTAGGAGTGTCCAATCAGCCACACCATTCTTTCAGTACCTTAAAAGACAATAAAACTAGAACCACACATATAACACTGCAACTTATTATCTCCCCCTTTTTCTTCCCACCTCTACAAGAGCGCCGGTCGGATGTAGCTGCGGAACCGATGTGACTCCCATCTCCCTATCTTGCGTATTAACTCTTCCGACAGGCCCGCCCTTGCTGCCTCCGTGGCCGCCCCAATTCGAAATGAGTGCGTGCCATATTCCTTGGGGTGTTTTCCTAGTTTCTCCAGACCTAATCTAAGTATTGCGGTAAACTGGTATCGCGTCAACGGCTGTCCGTTTTCATGGATTAGCAGGGGGCCCATGGACCTGGGTCGTATCTCCAAGAACCTCCCTAAGCATCCCCACGGGCAGATATTCCCCCCGTCTAACTTCGCCAATTCTATTTGGCGGCCTTTTCCCCACTTATCCGTCTTAGACCTCCTCAACCAAACCCATATGCCCGTGTCCGTTAGCGACACTTCCTTGATATCCAGCCCCCCTGGCTTCGTCTTGCTTTGGCTCACTAGCTCACCCACTCTAAAGGCCCCAAAAAATGCTAGTGTGAAGCCCGCCTGGAACAGTTTCACCTCGTAATTTGAGCTGCAAATGCCGGCTAATATCCCTTGTAACCCTTGGAGTAGCTCAACTGACACTGGCCTCCTGCTATCCCCTTTTACCTTTTTCTTTTTTAGGCCCAACACCGCTTGCCGCACCTCAAACTTCTTCGTTATGTCCTCCCATCCCTTGAGTTTAAAGAGGAAGGCCAACGCCGCCATTCCTCTCTCTATGGTTGCTGCAGATTTTCCCTCTTCTACTTTCCAATAAACCCACCAAAGTAATGCTTCCATCCTGTCTTCTGGTTCAAACGTACCCCCCGACCAAACCATCAGTTGTTCCCAGTCCTTCCAGACCTTACCGTATGCTGACCAGGTAGCGTCTGCTATTGATGTCCTCACCATCCCCTCAAGTCTCCGGTCCCGAGCTGCCACAGACCAGCCGGCATGGGGGCTCCCCATGAATCCGCCTCTGGTGCTACCTGTCGGAAACGCTCCCACTGAGCGCGAGACAACGCATCAGCCACCACATTCGCGACACCTGGCACATGTACTGCTCTGAAACACAAGTTGATTTTTAGGCACTGCAGTACTAGGGCTCTCAACAGCCGCACCACCTCCAAAGAGGTGGCCGACTGCTTGTTGAGAGCCTGCACTGCCCCCAGGTTGTCGCATCTGAACACCACCCGTCTGTTGGCGAGTTGTTTCCCCCATAGGAAAACCGCCACCACAATTGGGAAAAGCTCCAGAAAACACAAATTTTTTACCAAACCACCCTCGGTCCATCCCTTCGGCCAGGGTGCGGCACACCAGCTACCTCGAAGGTAGGCCCCAAAACCTACACTTCCGGAGGCGTCAGTAAACAGTTGAATCTCCTCGTTGGAAACCTCTTTGCCCTGAAAAATTGTCTTACCGTTAAACTCCCTCAAGAAATGAGCCCATACCTCCAAGTCTCCCCTGACTTCCGTTGTCAGGCGCACATGGTGATGCCCTTCCTTACTCCCTCTCAATAATGCACTCAAACGTCTACAAAACACCCTCCCCATCGGGATCACCCGGCATGCAAAGTTGAATTTGCCGAGCAGCGACTGAACCATTCTTACTGTCGCTTTCTTTCTGCCCACCATCTCGCTTACCCGGGTGCCCAGGTCTTTTAATTTGTCCTCGGGTAATCTTGTCATGCCCGCCACTGTGTCAATCTCAATCCCCAAGAAGCTCAAACAGGTGACCGGTCCTACTGTCTTGTCGGGTGCCAATGGTACCCCAAACTCCGTTGTCACTTCCTTTAGGACTTCCAACAGGAATGAGCACCATTCCGTCCCAGCCTGCCCCACGCATAAGAAGTCATCTAGGTAGTGTACTAAATTCCTGGACCCTGTGCGCTTTTTTACCACCCACTCCAAGAAGGTGCTAAACTTCTCGAAGTAGGAGCAAGAAATTGAACATCCCATAGGCAGACATAGATCGACGTAGATATCGTCTTCCACCTCACAACCCAGCAGGTGGTGGCACTCTGGATGTATGGGTAACAAGCGAAAAGCCGACTCTATATCTGCCTTAGCCATTAGGGCCCCCGGCCCGGCTTCCTGAACCACTGTCAATGCCCTATCGAATGATGTATATGATACCGAGCAAAGCTCCGGGTCGATATCGTCATTCACTGACTCGCCTTTCGGGAATGACAAGTGGTGTATCAACCGGAACTTGCCCGGTTCCTTCTTGGGGACCACTCCCAAGGGGGAGATCCTCAAGTTGTCCCACGGTGGTTCCCTGAATGGCCCCGCCATCCTCCCCACTGCTACTTCTTTGTTTATTTTTTCCAGCGCTATTCCCAGATTCCTCGCCAATGATTTTAAGTTCCCCTGTGTACCACCCCCTTCCCGAGGCCTAAAGGGTATTCTGAAGCCAAATTGGAATCCGTTTTTTAGGAACTCCGCATCCCCTCGCCTACCGTACCGTTTTAGCCAAGGCAGCATCGCGCCTAAGCTCACCGGCGTCTTCCCCTTTTCCAGCGTCCGTACCTTTTGCGCCCCCTTTTCCTTTTTTGAAGCACTTATTGTAGGGATGTGTCCCCCCACAGCCTGCACATTCGTGCTTGTATTTGCAGGACGTGCCCCATCTACACTGCCCTTCGTTAAACTGCCAGCAGCATCCCACCCTGTAACCCGCCGGCGGGGCTGCTGACTGTCCCCCACTGGCGGGCCTGGGAAAGGGGGATGATTTTTGCGCCATCATGAGCCTCATCCACAAGGTCATGTCGACCTGGTCCCATCTCATCCCGGGGTTGACGGCGAGTCGTTGGCGAAACTGTTCGTCATATCGCCACCATGCTAACCCGCCGTAGACCCTGAACGCGTCCCATATGCCTTCCAGATAGCAAAACAGCGCTGAGCATTTTTCAGGGTGTTTTGCCCCTGTGACGCTAGCCAAGATGCAAAATGCTCTTAGCCAGTTGCCGAAGGTCTTTGGTATTTTTCTATACCGCTTTGCCCTCTCCTCCTCCTCTTTTTTCCCATCCTTTTTGTCATCCTCTTTGAGCTCCACCATCTCCTCCAAAGGGAGAAGGGAGAATATCTCCACGAACTCCCCTTTCTCTATCTTTTCCCTTGTCTCTTTCTTTAGGTGGGCTCCCAATGGCCCTGCGAAGGATACATAAGCATTTTGCCTTGCCGTGTCGGGTACTCCCCCTGTCATTGACTCTTTCTCCTTTTCCCTCTCCGTTGTACCCGGCTCCTCCCCGCCTTTGCCTGTGTTAGTTCCCTCCCCTTGTGGGCTGGGTCCTGTTCCCCCGACTATTCCTGGGTTCCCAGTCTCTACGGCCTGGCCTAGTGTTGATGAAATGCCTGTCCACACTCTCGTCGCCCCCCCCGCTCCTGGGCTGGGGTTTTCCCACCTGTCCAGTAGCTCCCTCAAGCCCCTTATTATGTCAGTGCCGCTCCCTGCCCCAGTCTTACCCGCTCCAGACGCGCTGGCCGTCTCGTGTCCCGTGGCCGTCCGCGCCGGTTCTTGTGTTCGTCCGCCTCCCGGGTGCCCCTGTTGTTCGCGGATGGCCGCCTCCCTGGGGGTGTCACGTATTTGGCTGCCCCTTGCGCTCCCGAGTGCAGTACTGTCCCCGGCTGGTCTGTCCTGACTCCTCCTATCGCGTCCAGCTGACCTGTGTGAGCAAGCACAACGGCCGCACGATCCAGGCGAACTCCTGATGGGGGACCTGTCCTCTATGCCGCCTCCCTCTCTCCTCTCCCAGTACGCTGTCCTGGACCTTGATGTGGTCCGTCTGTCCCTTGGGCTCCTCCATCTTAAGTAGCCCTCCTGGCCACCTGTCTGGCCGTATCTCCTCTCCCCCACTCGACTTCTTGACCGTCTCCTGCTCTCTCTACCCCGTATTCGCTCGTTGCCTGGGGTGCCATCTGTCCTGCGTCTCCCTGTCTGTTCTCTGTCCTGGCTCCCTCTCCTTGTCTCCCGCCTCCTGCTGGGCTGTTCCCTCCCTCTCTTCTCTCTGTCCCCCGCAGGCCGTGCTCTGGTGCTGCTCCCTGCCGGCCCGGGGCTGCCGCCCTCATTGCCTAACCCCCTTGGGCCTGTTGTACCGCCACTGTTGGTCCTTCCTTGGGTGATCCCCTCTTGGGTGGTCCCCTCTTCCTCCCTCGTATCCCTCATGTCCTGCGGCCCTGGCAGCTCCCCGCTTCCCTCTTGCGCCCCGCTCTGCGTGCCAGCCCCCCCTTCCGTGCTCTGCCCCCCGTTATGTTCACCTGCCTCCCCTCCCCCGCACCTTCCTGCCGTCACCTGCCTGGCAGTCGCGCGCCTGGTCCCAGGGCCCGTGGCTCCTCCGGTGCGTCCTGCTGCGGCCTCTGGCTGGTCCCCCTTTCGCCGACCTCCTCTGCGTGCCGTTCCCGGTGCCGCCGCTGCCACGTGCCCTGCCGCCTCCGCCGGTGACGCGCTCCTCCTTCGCCTCCGTTCCTGCGGCGATCCTGGGCTGAGTCTCTCCGGCGGCCTGGTGCGCCTCGTGGTCCTCCTCCGCGCCGTCGGCTCCTCGCCGGTCTCTGCTGGTCCCGACTGTGCCGCTTCTCCCTCCTTGCTTCTTGACAGCATGGCCAACAGCTCCTGTCTGAACGCCTCACCGCCGCGTCCTGTCATGGCTTGCTGGATCCCCGTCATCAGGTCCTGCGCGTCCATCTTCTTCAGCTGCTGCAAACAAAATGGCTGCCCTCTTCCGCTCTCCTCCCCTTTTATCTACTTCCTCGTTCCCTCCATCAATCACCTCCCGGACTACATCTCCCATAATGCTTTGCCCCAAACACCTATCCCCGGGCCATTTCCTAACCTCATCATGGCCCCGTGCCCTCACTCCTGCCTCGCTTCTAACGGGGCCCCTGGAAGGGTGCATAGGTTTGTTTTATTGCCTGGGTGTCATTTTACTCTCCAACCCCACACACACATTTGTGGACTTGAAAAAGGAAAGTGTGAAGGTCTGAAACATTGCTTGTTGTTGGAGATCCAAGCCATGTATTTCCAGTAAGGGAAATACACTTTTCTCTTTGAACAGTGCTGTGACATTTAATACTATAATGAGACATATGCCTCCAGGAAAGCAGACCAGATGCAGTACTATGCTATAACAATACATATAACCTTTTATAGAAGTAGCTTCTAGTATTTGCTTACCCTAATTTTAATAACCTGAAAGTTGTAATATGTGTCATGGCAAACTGTCTCTGTATGCATGGAAGAAGCAGATGGGGACTTGCAGGTGTTTGGTGTGTACATCTCTAGTTTCCATGCATTTTACACCCGCCCATTTCCTTAACCTGATCTTGTGGAGCTGAGCGTTGGCTCCTAAGGAAGTTAGGCCTTCCATTCTGCAGAATAAGTCTGCCAAAATACAGAAATCCACGGAAGGTATTGTAGGAGCACTCCAAGGCTAAGTAAAATACAAACAAATTAAAAATGTGCAACAAGCAGGGGAGGATCAGCCTGTGACACCAATTTTTTGACTGTGGCAATCTCTCTCCTATAAAAGCTACAGCAGGGCAGGATCAAAGCTTGTGAATCCAGTGGCTTGGTCTAGAGACAAGATATGCAACCATGCAGGGAGGTGCCAGTCTGTGAAAAGGATGATCATAGGTAAAATGTTGTAGGGTTTACCCTCACGTTTGTATGGAAGCTTGTAGCAGAATGTTAAGCTTTGCTTTGATTCAAGTTTTGCACATCAAACAGGCCATCCCTTTAAGGTTTACACCAAAAATAAAACACACAAAACAAGATCCTACTCCTGTCTGAATGCTTTTGTAGAAAGATATTCTGGCCTTTCTATATTTTTAAGATTTTTTTCACTATTAATAACATTGGCATCAAGCACTATTTTTACAGGCCAGCTGGCAACCCAACTCGTGACAGATGTTATCGCAAGTGCTCTGTGATTATGCACGCATCTGATTATTTGTTTTTGCAAAAATTTTGTGTGTAATAAATTTCATTTTACCACAAATTTTGGTAAATCTATGCATATTGTGCATTTTATACATTCTATGTTGGTGCATTAGGATATGTGGGGCATACCATGGGGTAAAACACAAGCTTGGCTTTTCAGAAATTTCCTATAAAATAAGGGTACTAAACCCAGTGCTGCCATCAGCAGGGACAGTTCCAGGCCCAGTCAGATTTTGACCTGAGGGGTGGAAGGCCTGCTGGGTAGCATAAACTGATGTGAATTGTGCAAATTACCTATTAACTTATTCAATGCAACTTACACAGAAACGTATATTTAATGCAATTACATTGCAGAGCAGCTGACAGGAGCAGGCAGTAGACAAGGATAGTGTGAGGAGCACAGTGACGGGCTCCCCGGGGCTCAAGTGCGGTTAGATAAAGGGCATAGGCTTGTGCCTTTTAGTACACTTCTACCCTAGGGATCAAAACATGACCCCCTATTGTCTTTTTAAAAAGGAAAGATACATAACAATTCAGCAAATTAAGAAATTTACTGATTTAGAACAAAAAAAGAAAAAAACACGTACAAAATAATAAAAATGTTCTACATTAGTTATCCTCTTCTACCATCTTGTGGAGAAAGGTAAGGTTGCAATTAATAGTGTAACACCTATTTGACCAGTAAAGGGTAAATCCAGGCTAGTATTTAGTAGAGCATGTGTTACATGCGATCCCCCTTTCCCAGGATGGGCCTCCGCTAAGTGGGAGAGGGCCTATAGGAGCTAGTTTGGAGATGAGGATATTGTTGAACTACAACTCCCTGATGCTGTATGGTGTAGAGGTAGTAATTAGGACGCCAGAAGGTTCTTTGCTGAATAACTGTAGAACTTTTATTGTCACAGACAAGGTTGAAGCAGGGTTATACTCACAATACTTGAGGTAGGTAACACACAGTAGTAGCAGTTGTAATTATGCAAGGTAGCATAGCACCACAGTGGAGGTAGATGAGGAGCTAGTAGCAATCCTAAGGATGATCACCCTTTACTGGACCGGATCCCTACAGCCAACGGTGGCTCAGGGATAGATACTGCCTGATACCTGTGTCTGAACTGCGGTCCCTTCAGCAAGGCAAACAGAGCCTGGGTATTGCTAAACCCTTAACCTTCTCCTATGTTGGAGCCAATACTGCTCTTGCTAGATAGCCCTGACTTATCTAAAGCATGCTATAACAGGAGCTATCCTACCACTAACTTCTCCTCATTCACGGGGCCCTGTCCCCGACTTTCACTAGAGCACCAAGGGGCTACTCAAGGGCAGGTGGCTTTACTGGGGCCTATTCTGATCCCAGGCTCAATGGAGATGTTTCCTGAGAGTCAGAAGGCAGCCAAAGAGGAAGCCATCCCTCCTTGCTAGACACTTTATCAGTCTGCAAGGGGAGTGGTCATCCTATCTAAACCAATAAGGCATAAGGTACAGTGAACTAGATACATGGGACTTTGCCCAGCAACAGTACTAGGAATATAGGCATTAGGGATTTAAGCCATAGGGACTCTAATACCTATGGGTCCCTACAATAGTTTCAACGTTTTGCCTAAAGTGTGGGTCACAGCATTTACATAATTTTAAAACCGTGTTAAGTGGAAGGTTATCTGTTTATTTACATATGTAGATGCAAGACTTGGTAAACGTTGGTGTATTTTTGAAGCTGTGTATGCATTTTAGGCAATTGCATAACTCTGTGTACAATTCTCTCAATGCATGAAAAACCAGCAGCTGCCTAGAAAATTCTATATAAAAAGGTCTTTCATCCTTGCCCTTTTTAACAAGTTCTTTACATAAAGATTTCTTCTGGAATTTACTTCCTGCCTGGTGTTACTGGCATAATTAGGGCAACTAGGCAGCATAAAATTACATACACACTACAAAAACCTACAGGCGAGTTAATTGACTCCTGATTAAATTGACCATAGTGTAAATGTGAGCTCCACTGTCCACTAGGTCAGTTACTGATGTGAATGATGTAAAACACTGCAGAAATGTGTCAGCTCTATATAGAAGGAAATATATAAATTAATAACCCCCCGCTAAATAAATTGACAGGACACAATTAAGATTATTCTATTCCATAAATATCCACATAAATACCCACATTCCCATACTATGAGGTGAGTTTAGAAACTCTCCTCAGGTGGCAGTGTCCTCAAACTTGCCAGGAGCAGTAAAAAGCCACTACTGGTAATATTAAGAGCTGAATTTATGGTTTTGGAAATGGAAATTTGGCTCTGCTAGTGCAGAGAGCTGGGCTCTCTACACTAGGTATGCAGCCCCCCTGGATCCCCTCCGGCACCCCCCTCTAAAGGTAATGATGGGGGGTCAGCATCGGAGGAGCCACCTTGGGCAGCTCAAGTTCCAAAAATAGCCCTCCTCACATTGCCTTTTTAAGGAGAAAGTCCCCTATGCATTACTATTCAGCAATGATGCACATCTTATGTCATTCATACAGTACAAGAATCTTTAACTTGCCAGAGGCTGGATTGAATCTTTGGCTTTACAGCGGCTTCTAAATTTTTGTATGGTCAAAAAAAAAAAGTGCATTTGTTATCTTTATTTAGGATTTATTCCCCTGTGTAAAGACAAAGCTAGAGTTTATTACATCTGCAAGTGCAGTGGGCAACCTGTGCTTTTCCCACAGTGAGTTGCACCTAAAACCTCCTTCATTAATGTTACTTGTGTTAAAGTGCACTCTTTGCATTTCTGTATAATTGTATTCAGCATCGCTCAGTCCTTTCTTCCTTCCATTTTGAATCAAGCACTGCTGCACCTATTGATGCATGGAACCTTGGAGCTACTGCACCTCCTAACCGGGCTGTAACTTCAGGATTCCCAGAGCACCCTGCGCTAATAGGCATGGCACATTTCTTGCGTCAAAAGAATAAGGCACAAACTTCAGATCTGGCACAACTGCGTTCGATTTGTGACAAATCACACACACACAATTGTGACCATTTTGGTGAACTGGATGAAACTGCACTAGGCACAGTGCTATTGTGTAAATAGAAATGTACATACTGTATGGTGTATGTACACAATGATGTGGGAATTCTGGGAAAAGAGCATCTTCCTTCCACAGAGTCCCAAGAGATTTCAGATCATTCTTGATTTTAGTCATATTGATTTTTTCCAAGGAAAGGGGAAGCCTCCAAAGTCTATAGGCCATGTATAAAGGCCATGTATAAAGCCTTTTAGACTGTCTTCTTGAAAAAAGAGGCATTGCAGCCTTTTTCAGGGAGGCAAGTCCAAAACCCAGAGATCTCCTACGGCTCAACAAAAGCTTTAGTGATGAGAGGACTGCCTAGAAGGCGGAGCCTAGGTAATGAACATCTCCATAGTGTGACTGCGGAGTCCTTTGACTCTGAGTATAAGGAATAATGGAAATTTATTTTGAGGTGCTTTACCTTATTTTTTTTTTTTTATTATTATTTTTTGCTTTTTTGAAGGCAAAATAAGTGAAATGACTTTACCAGACAGGGGAAGCAATATTGGTTCCCTGTGAATTATCCATTGAAGAAGCTTTGGTAATCTCTGGTAAACTTTGGCTTTGTTAATCTTATTTAATATGAATATTGCAAATGATAATAAGGAAACCTAGTCATCCTGCAGGAAGGAGGAAAAGCATTGAAGGTACTATTCTAAAGTTTGATTTGTCCTCTCTGTTTGTCCACTGAATTGCGGATGAAAAGCAGATGACAAAGACACTTTTATGTCCACAAAATTCTTGATCAACTATGTCATAGTTTTGTTTGGACTTGTTTAATTTCTTTCTGAAAAGCCCACTGGGTGTAAATCCCTTTATCTCTCAAACAAAAATGTTTACTTTGCTCTGTTTAATATATAATCTAAGCAGTAATAAACTGTCTTTTAAGAAGTTCAATAGCTGTTTGTACCTAAGAAGCCCAACAGAACCTTTAATTAGCTGAGGTTAGAGTAGAAATAGAAGACAATATACAGGAAAAACTTTGATGAATATTCTGTATAAATTGGCAAATCCAATGAAGCATTGAAGAGCTTTTCTACAGGTAGCAGTAAGCCACTTGCAAATTCCCCATTTGTATTCCTTCAGAAGAAATGGTAGAGTTTTAGTAAATGTATCTCTATATTTATTGTTGCTTTAAGCTATTTATAAACTCTATTTGTATACTATTTTTTTACTTGCAGATGATCAAGGGACATCCTCCACCTCTAAGAGGTACATGTGACTGGATGCAGAGGGAGAAAGATTAAAATGCCCAAGGTAGGAGGCACAGCTTGCAACAGAGCAATCTCTAACTGCATTGAAGGCAATGGGAACATCAGTCTTGAGAAGTAGCGTAGGACAGACTGGGAGATGCATGAGTCATGCAGGGAGTTATACATCACCTGTCTGTCCTTTCCAATTCCCACATAAGAACAAAGGCGCATCTATGCCGCATAGCTGATTATTTTAAAAGCTTTCTTGCAAGAGAAGAATTCGCTATGCAGCAAGATGGGTCTCTTCAGGATACTGGTATCGACTGCCCCTGTAAGGAGTTTGCAAGAAGACCTCTTACTCCGAGTGGGGGGTGTGATGCTGGCCCTTGCATCCCTCAAGCAGAACACTCCAGGACCAGACCACAAATACTCAAGAAAAAAAAATAATCAGTTCTGCTAAAATTGTACATTTTTTTCAGCCAAGCAAACTGGCTGTTTAGAGCTATAGCTTTTCAAAGAAATTGCAACATTGGCCATTCAATAATCATTTCACGGCAGATATAATTTTATCAGTTGTTTTCAGTTAGCACACTATAAATGAAGCTCTTTTTCAATTGCTTCCTGTTTTTATGCCATTATTTCTAATACTGAGGTTTAATTTTTCACCTCCCATCTCCCTGGAGCTGCTTTCTGACGGGTCTCTAAAGCTGGCCATACACGTTACAATTACGATCTTTCCTGCGACCATTGTTCGTACCCTCCACTAACGTTCAGGGCTGAATCGTCAGATAAAGAGGTAGAAACAATAGGAATTCTACCTCTATATGTTGATTCAACCCTAAACGCTTGCCTTTGATTGGACGCCTTTAGTGATGAGCGAATCTGTTCTGTTTCGCTTTGCTGAAAAGAATCTTTCAAAAGATCCGCGAAACGGCGAAAAATTTGTGAAAGGGCGAAAATGTTGTGCGGCAAAAAAAATTGTCGCCCGAGGCTTTTATTTTGTTGCACAGCTATTCTTTTGTCGCCCGTGGCTATTATTTCGTTGCCCATGGCTATTATTTCGTCGCACAGCTATTATTTCATTGCCCGCGGCTATTATTTAGTCGCACGGCTATTCTTTTGTCGCCCACGGCTAATATTTTGTCGCGCCGCTATTCTTTTGACGTCCGCGACTATTCTTTTTTGATGCTGGCGTCAATTTTTGGACGTGCAGCAAATTTTTCCGCGGCTAATTTTTTCATCCGTTTCGCGAAACACGGAAATTCGCAGCGAATCCATGCCTGGCGAAACATTTCGCCCATCACTAGGCGCCTTCAATGTTGCCCGAACAAACTTTTTTTTCCTGCCCGACCGATGAGACAACCGATAGCCAAGGCTTTCACAATATCAATCTACCATACACGCACCAAATATCATACAAAACCTTGTTTTGCACGATAATATTGGTGCATGTATGCCCAGCTTAACTTAACTGTTCTAATTTGATAATTTAGTTGATACATTTCTTATCTGTGGCATTGCTTAGCATTAAAGGCAGCTGTTACAATAGTTCCCAACATTCCACAGATGCTGCTAAAAAATGTATTAAATGTAATGTAGCAAACTGTAACAGTTCAGACCAATAGGTGGTTGTTAAAACAAGAATGAGTACATATTTAATGATTTATAAAGTAAAAATCTTATTTTATTATCTTTTCCAAAGTTTTATGCTCCCTTCCCTCAAACTATTTTCATACCTGAGGTTTGCACCATTTTCAAGTCGTCCCCATTGTTTTGCTGTTCTTTTTCCCTTTGTCCCTCCTACACTATCTGCTGTCACACACCCTCCCAGGTTACACCTTCTCTGATGTCAAACTATATTCTTAGCATTTCTATCATAGTCTCTCTTTTCCATACTACTGAAGCTGGCCATACACACACCTTAAAAAATCAAAAAAGAGATCACTTGCAATAACTGATAGTGTTTCTATTCCATGTGCTTCAGACAGACACCATGAACATCCTTCACAAAGTTTTGGGGGGGTTGTGTTACCCAGTCCCTTCCTCACTTGCAACTAACTTATGAGATCCCCAGCCATTTATACCTGAACACATACTGCCCTCTAGTGTCCATATACAGAAAGATTATTTCACACACCTTCCCTGATTTTCGGATCATGCGTGGACTACAATTATCATCCCCATAATTGCCCGACTGAACAAATTTGAAAATTTCAGTCAGTTAACAATAAAATCTGTGCATTTATTGTGTATCTGACGATATCCTTGGGGGACCAACAACAACAATGCATTTCCAGGAAGTCACTTTAGTACGATTGGTGTCTGCCAACTATTTCATGTTCAGAACATCCTCCAATCTGTTATTTTATGGCTTTATCCTACAATTTCTGTCTGAATGTTGGTTTTAGATTGTTGCATTTAAACCTATGATCAATATCTGAATGTTCGTCGGAAGAAGACTAAAATCGAAAAAAGTGTATGGCCAGCTTTACATAGAAGCTACCATTCTCCCTGAGCTTTTCTTATTCCTTATGATAACATCTCAGACCTGTACCTTCAGAGATCAAACTACCCACACCCTTTTCTGTCCATTATCTATAATTAGCCCATTCACATACATTTAAACAAACAGTTTTTAAACCAGTTGTATATACTATTCTTACTTTCCCAGTATAAACATATGCACATTGTTGCAAAGCACAACATAACTCAGGGGTTTCAAAGGTGCCGAGCATCAAGTGACCACCCTTTTACCCCAAAATCACATGCCTGCCATCTGTCTAATGAGACATTACCATACCATATACCACCATGATAGTATCAAAAAAACTATCAATGCAATGCATTATTGCAATGGAAAACCATAGGACTGATTTGAAAATCCACTTGCAGTGTGCACTGCACAAAAACAAGCTGCAATCAGCCATTTGTTTTACACTTTGCATGTTGCACTTTGGTGTCTGCAAATAGGCCTTTGCGCAGAGACCTTTAGCTCTGTTACTAATAGAGTACTGACTGTATTTGTCGTTGCTGTATTAGTGAAGGCTGTCCTGGGTAGGCAAGTCATTCAGATGTGCAAGGTATCTAGCTGCGTTCATTGCTGAGTATCAGATATTTCTTCTGCAGGGTGCAGCGAGAAGTGGGGTTCTAGTGGGTCAAGAATGACCCTTCATATATAAAGTTGTGCCAAGCTTGGTTATGTGGTTTATTTGCCTGCAAACCTGATTTATGTACAGTTATAATTACACATTGATTAAAAAAAATCATTAAAAAACTTAACCATGACTTAATTATTTAGTATTTCAATAAGACAGGATGCAAATTTTTTTTTTTACTAGCAAGGAGTTTGTATCTAAGTATGTATCTAAGGATTCTGATGATGCTGATAATGGATGTACACAATGGACATTTCTAATGGTAGCTGAAAGCATTGCTGTTTGCTATTCTATTTGATACTTTTTATTGTTTACAGCTGTGGAAATTCTGAAGGACACACTGTTTTCAAATAAAAATGTGGGTAGGACTGTATAGATCAGGTTCTATGCATATTCTTATGACTGAAGGTCAAGGGAGGTGCGAATGGGGGGTTAACAACAGAGAAACCTTTTAATAAAAGTATATTTTTCTGCATGTACTGCATGTATACTGCTGAAGGTCAAGCCTTGTCTTTTATTCCATTAAATGCTTTTTTCCCACTCTGGTACAGTATATTGAAATAACAGTATATTTGAGAGGAATGTATCTAAGCACAAAAAGTATACATTTCTTAGGATATTGGTAAAATGGATATGAAGCTGACGCTTATCTCACATCAACAGATGCCTAGTCCAAATGTGCACCCACTTATTTTAAACATTGATAGGATTGCCAGATAGTCTGTTGAATAGATGCCCTAAGGCCCTAAGGTGCCTTACATACCCAGACCAGCAGGAAGCATAGTCAAAATGACAAGTGACAAAATTGAGCAAAATGAATAACTAAACAACAAAGGTATATCTAGTATAAATCTAAAGCAACTGTACTTGTTATATGGATATATATACAGTCCACAAATTTTCAGCACACCAAACACATGGCGTAAATTACCTAGGTGCTACATCCATGTATCCAATTATCCAGAAATCCAAAAAATCAGGTGCACACCAGGATAAAACAGGCCAACGTTTCAGTCTCCTTCTAAGACCTTGATAAAGAAACATTGGCCTGTTTTATCGGTATGAACAAATAAAAGTAATGTTTTATTTTTAAAAGAATATCCTGGTGTGCACCTGATTTTTTGGATTTATATATATATATACATATATATATATATATATATATATATATATATAGAAGGAATCCAGAAGCCGCACTCACAGGTCTTATGTGAAAAAACGAAAACTTTATTGCCAGGAGAGTGAACTAACGTTTCGGCTGTTACACCAGCCTTTGTCAAAGTTGAAACTACCAGTACAAAGTAGCCATAAATACCGTGAGTGGCGGGAAATTGAACAAGAAGTGAAAAAAACAGTGTGTGACGTATGCATAACACGTAACCCGATTGTCAGTGCCCGTGGCTCACTTCTCCAACCTTTGGCTTCCTTTGTGGATCATTATCTACAACCTTTGGTCCAAGTGATGCCCACTTACATCAAAGACTCGGGTGATTTCCTGGATAAACTTCTGTCCCTACAACCTCTGCCCCCTAGGGTGTTCATGGCCACAATGGATGTTTCATCGCTATACACTGTGATCCCTACAGATTCTGGCCTTGATGTAGTGCAGAAAAGTCTGATGAGCAAACCGTGCTCTGGCAGACCCCCCATGGAGTTCCTTATCCAATTGTTACGCTTTTGTCTTACCTTGAACTACTTTAAATTCGAGAGATCCTTTTTTCTCCAGGTCAGTGGTACCAGCATGGGGTCAAATGTGGCACCTTCTTTCGCCAATCTTTACATGGACCATTACGAACAGACCTACATCTTACCTAAATATGGCACATCTATTTACAGACTATATCGGTATATCGATGACCTCTTCCTGATCTGGACAGGTTCCCGTGACCAATTTGATACAATGGTGAATGAACTCAATACTTTATCCACTCCCATACGGTTTACATCAATGATTGACCCCACTTGCATCTCTTTCCTGGACCTGGCTATTTCTATCACACCAACAGGGATCCAGACCACGACACACAGAAAAGAGACCAATCGCAATACCTTGCTACATCGCAAATCCTGTCACCCCCCGCATTTGCTTAGGAGTATTCCTTACTCCCAGATGATCCGCATGGTAAGAAATAACACACATCTATCACAACTTGAACTCCAACTTGATGACCTCATCGAACGTTTCAGGGCTAGGGGCTATGATTTGTCTACACTCTTACAATGCAAGGAACGTGCTCTCCTCTACAGACAAGAGGAGCTGCTACAGAATAGGAACAAGCACATGAATGAGTGCCCCACGGACGATAGGCTCACATTTCTAACCACATTTTCCCCTGATAAGAAACCTATCACAGATGCTATCTCTAATCACTGGTCAGTACTTGCTAGGGATAAAACACTCCCTCCGGTTTTCAGAACACCTCTGCGTATTGCCTACAGCCGGGGCAACAGTCTGAGGGACCTGCTGGTTAAGACGGATCCTGTACATTGTTACAGCCAGGACAAATCCACCTCCTGGCTCGGCAATGCGAAGCTAGGCTGTTATAAATGCCCCTCATGTACGACCTGTGGCTACCTCATGACCGGCCCTACATTTAACCATCCCCACACGGGCAAACCAATTACTATTGGACACCGTGTGTCCTGTACTTCCAAGTATGTCATCTACTTTATTAAATGCCCATGTGGTCTATACTATGTGGGGAAAACGATCACCTCCTTCAGGGACCGCATGGCCAACCACCGATCAGCTATTAGATCTGCACATGAGACTGGCAAAGCTGACACCCCACTCGCCCTTCATTTCTTAAGACTACAACACTCTTTGGCTACAATGCGGAGCATGATCATTGATCATGTCCCAATTCCGGTTCGCGGCGGTGACCGTGACAAACTGTTATTGCAGAAGGAGCTTCGGTGGATACACAGACTGAACACCTTAAACCCTGCTGGCTTGAATGAACTGGTGTCATATTCCTCCTTCTACCTCCCCTGACCATGTTATTGTTCTTAGCACAACATATACCACTCTGTGCCCATGTATATGCTCTATTGTAACCAACATTCCATGATGTCTCCCCCTCTGAAGAATCTCCCTAGACGTACCTTGTGTACTTACGATATGGGCCTGTGCAAAAACCAGAGATTTGGTTACCTAATACCTTATTCTGTACATAGACTCGGTGTCTCTCCCCTGTTTTGCTTTTTACTCACTCAGTACTGGATTTTTGTAACTATTGGATTTTGTGTGTAAATAATAATGTAACCCTCCTAATGGCTCTCTTTTGCTACTAATGTGGGATCTGCTACATTTTATTTTTATTTTTCTGTTTCTGGTCGGTGTGTTACTTATTCTCCACATTGCGTCTTTCTACAATTGTGGAACTCGTTACATTTTATATTTTTTGTTTCCTCTATGTTGTTTCTTTCTCTTTTTTTTTTTTTTTTTTCTTCACTGTGTCTATTCCACTACCTACACTTTGGCTTGCAGTTATATTGGCTCTTTATTTTGTAATTCGGCAGTGGCTGTGATATAGCGTGGCACTTCCTGATACCCCCCCCCGAGCCTGGCGGTGGCTGGCCTGCAATGACTGACTGCCTATTAGGGGCACTGTATATACCACTTCAGGAATCTCAGGACTTTACACTCTACTAATAATAATTCCGCAATACACGTGTGCCAGGAGCCCTATTAGATTACCCACACCCTGTACCCTCTCTTCTTTTATACCGAGTGAAGGGACCCAATAGGAAAGCCATGTTGGTCTGTGTCCTGGAGTTTTATCACAGGTTCCTGTGCCACATGTTGCTGACCAGTCTCCCTCGGTGCAGACGCGGTCCAGGTGGTGGATTGCCTCTGGACCTCTACTTGTAACTAACGATACGTTATCTACCTCTACTCTCTATTGCTGTTCGCGACTCGTTGAGGGGCCGGTGCACAGACACATGGGATACCGATGTGATGCGTCACCTATGCCTACCCTGAGCGACAATATCAGCTGGTTCCCGTCCCCACCTGAGTTTACAACACCGGTCCTGCTGTGTTATAGTTCAACATCATCTCCTTGTGAGTATCCTTACCTTATGCCACACTTCTGTTGCCCGGCTCCTGACATATTGCCCAGACGTCCCTGAGCCTTATTGCCAATATTGCCCGGATTGCCCAGAGCCTGTCTGCCATTGAGCCACAATGCAATGCCTTTTGTGTTAGCACTCCGGTTTTCGTTTCGCACTGCAGTTTCACCTCCTTCACCCTATTCCCGGTCGGTCCCCGATCCCTGCACCTAGAGCTCCCTACCCACACCACCGCTTCGTTTAGGTACTTTTTTACTCGCTACTGTATACCCTAGACCAGTGCTGTCCAACTTCTGTTGTACCGAGGGCCGGAATTTTTCCGACCTACGTGGTGGAGGGCCAATAATGGAAGCCAGTTTTGACCACTCCCCTTTTTGAAACCGCACCCACTTGAAACCACACCCATGTTATCACATGACCATACCCATATTAATGGTTGTAGTACAGCAAAAACCTGCCATACTCTGCCTGCCCTACCCTGCCTGTGTGTGCCATACTCTGCCTGCCCTACCCTGCCTGTGTGTGCCATACTCTGTCTTCCCTACCCTGCCTGTGTGTGCCATACTCTGCCTTCTCTAACCTGCCTGTGTGTGCCATACTCTGCCTGCCCTACCCTGCCTGTGTGCCATACTTTCACTGTGTGTGCCATTCTTGGCTGGTTTGTGCCATACTTGGCCTGTGTGTGCCATACTCTGCCTGTGTGTGCCATACTCTGCTTGCCCTACCCTGCCTGTGTGTGTATGGCACACACAGGCAGCCTACAGTGACACAATGCTGGCACTGCTCCTACAGTCTGCACAATAACTATATATTAAAAAACGTTTTAATTGCAGTACCACCTCAGTATATGTTCTTTTTGTAGAGTGCAGGGATTATTTGTGGGTTTCTACTGCTCCTGAGGTGTGAACAGGGGAACAATGGGGGTGATTACAGCCTGAGCCTGAGGTGTGAACAATGCAGGGGGTGAACAATGCAGAGATTAAAAGGTGTGAACAACACAGGGGATTACATATTTAAACAATACAGCCTGATTACAGCCTGAATCTGAGGTGAGAACCATGCAGGGGGGGCAGTTAATCTCAGTACTGATACCATTTAAATCTTACACAAGAGTAAGCCATCAAAGCAGCCAGACAGGTGGGGGGCCACACAGAGGGGTGCCTAACTACTAGTTGATCCAGAGGAAGGCAAAAAAAACCCCATCTGAAGCCTCTCTAATTTGCCGCAGAGGGGAAAAAATTCCTTCCTGACTCCAAGATGGCAATCTGACCAGTCCCTGGATCAACTTGTACTAAGAGCTATCTCCCATACCCCTGTATTCCCTCACTTGTACTGAGAGCTATCTCCCATACCCCTGTATTCCCTCACTTGTACTGAGAGCTATCTCCCATACCCCTGTATTCCCTCACTTGTACTGAGAGCTATCTCCCATAACCCTGTATTCCCTCACTTGTACTGAGAGCTATCTCCCATACCCCTGTATTCCCTCACTTGTACTGAGAGCTATCTCCCATACCCCTGTATTCCCTCACTTGTACTGAGAGCTATCTCCCCTACCCCTGTATTCCCTCACTTGTACTGAGAGCTATCTCCCATAACCCTGTATTCCCTCACTTGTACTGAGAGCTATCTCCCATAACCCTGTATTCCCTCACTTGTACTGAGAGCTATCTCCCCTACCCCTGTATTCCCTCACTTGTACTGAGAGCTATCTCCCATACCCCTGTATTCCCTCACTTGTACTAAGAGCTATCTCCCATAACCCTGTATTCCCTCACTTGTACTGAGAGCTATCTCCCATAACCCTGTATTCCCTCACTTGTACTGAGAGCTATCTCCCATAACCCTGTATTCCCTCACTTGTACTGAGAGCTATCTCCCCTACCCCTGTATTCCCTCACTTGTACTAAGAGCTATCTCCCATAACCCTGTATTCCCTCACTTGCACTAAGAGCTATCTCCCATAACCCTGTATTCCCTCACTTGTACTGAGAGCTATCTCCCATAACCCTGTATTCCCTCACTTGCTAAGAATCCATCCAGCCCCTTCTTAATTCCACAACTTCACAGCTCTCACTGTAAAAAATCCTTTCCGAATATTTAAACAGAACCTCCCTTCTTCTAAACGGAGTGGGTGCCCTTGTGTCCTTTGGAAGGACCTACTGGTAAATAAAACATTAGAAAGGTTATTATATGATCCTCTTATATATTTATACATAGTTATCATGTCCCCCCTAAAGCGCCTCTTCTCCAGTGTAAACAGACCCAACTTGGCCAGTCTTTCTTCATAACTGAGTATATACCGGATGTAGTGAACCTCGCACTACAGTTATTGTTAGGGTGCACAGTATTTAGAAATAACGGATATAGTATATCGTGTTATAGACACAAAGGAAATTAACTGGCACACCTATTCTAGTTAAAATATAACTTTTACTTCTAAATAATTAAAAACTTAAAATAGATAGGAAAGAAAGGAAGGAATTTAAAATATCAAAGTCACACCTTGATTCTGTATCAATTCTAGCTCTGGCAATCCTGGATATTGCTACTTTTCAAGTATCTTTAATATTGTTGGTAACATTTGTAGCAGCCGTATAATTGGTCTACACAGTATCTCCTGTGTGTTTTGTGAAGGGAATCGTGATTCTATTACCCAGGTAAGTATTAGGAAATGAAACACTCATACGGAGGAAAGATTAGAAGTGATCATGCTATATGTATAATAAACTTTATTTCGACAATCATGTATTGTGTCTTTATTGGATCCGTATTTACTTTGTGCAGGGGATCACATCAGATATTCGCTATGTAGGCAGGTAATTCCCTTATGGTGCCCTGTACAATCAAAAGGAGTAAAACTCCTTTTTATAAGTTCGCTTTGTTAGAACCCAATGCTTCCCTAAATATAAGGTGTTTCTAAGTGAAACCCAGTATTACTCCAAGTGTAAGGTGTTTCTGAATGCTTTATAAGTCAGGGAGTTATTTCTGTCGGGGTGATAACACGTCCCTTTTTTTTACTTAAAGTAGAACGATTAGTCGGGACAGCCTTCTCTAGTTATGCTGTCCTTTATAGTTAGCCGTAAAGTGGCTCTCTCAGCCTTTGGCGATTCGCTGTATTTTACCGGTCAGAGGCTGAGTAAGCTAAGCTACTGCACATTTCCGTCAAGCGGGTACTGATTGTGTTCGCATTAATCTTTAGATAGGCTACACCCTATCTTACGGCTTCCACACATTCCCAACAAGCGGGTCCTGGTTGTTTTAGCACTATCGACGGTTATTAATCAGTGATTTACTCCAAAGCAGGCGAAGGTTACAATTGTAGATCGCTTACAACTTTTTAATGTTTCCATCAGTCTAGCAGAAGCAGTGATTACATTCAAACTTACTGTGTCACAATGCTTAATAGAGGGAACGTAAGAACAAATATTGGCTTGTATTGCCACGATATCAAAAGATCATCTAGATATAGCGCTGAATGCGTATCAACTGTGCTTAAATATGTACTGATGCGGCTTTAATTCCCCGGCGCATGTATGACACTCAGCTTACTAGATTCGGCGCCTTGCTTTCCCTTATTATTTGTACGGCACGTATCTACCCCACACTCTTTCACCGCGTTCCTTCCCATTAATACCTCCAGGAAGGCTGAGTTTGAATCATGGCTAGTGCTGCCCCAGTTATTTTAGCATTTCTACGATTATATTCACTGATTGTTGTTCCTACGATATTTACCCCGTTGTATGCTCCTAATCATTACGGATCATACAGCCATGTTATTTTCCCAGACAAGGTCCTAATCCTTACACCTCTGTTATTTATAACGGCGATCAAGATTTTACGAAACAGCCAAACAACGACGAGTGCAAACAAATTCTTTTGCTAGTTTTACATCTCCAACCTACATCCTGGTGCCTACACCTCTGTTCATTACCTCGGCACCCTGGATTTAGCAAAACAACCAAACTTTACAAGACAGCGAAAACGCCAAGTTCATGTGCTATTTCTCGGTCTCAGAACTAAAATCTTGGTGCCTACACCTTCTCGTTTACCTCGGCAGCCAGGATTTGAATAACTAAATAATCACGTACCTCCGACTCGTCATACTTTGCACCTTTCGTGCTTTCATTAAATTAAACCTTAACCAGTCTACATTTCTGGCTATATATTAACAAGAGGTCAAATATAATTCCTGTGCCTACAACCCTAGTTGTTACCTCGGCACAGGAATAGCTCGATCGCGAGTGTGAGACATCCAAATAAACCTTAACCAGTCTACATTACTGGTTGAATATCAACAGGAGGTCAGATAATGTTCCTGTGCCTACAACCCTAGTTGTTACCTCGGCACAGGAATAGCTAGATCAAGAGTGTGAAATGCCGACGCGCGTTTCGCATAGAGCTTTCTCAAGGCGAAAAGTAGCAATATCCAGGAGTGCCAGAGCTAGAATTGATACAGAATCAAGGTGTGACTTTGATATTTTAAATTCCTTCCTTTCTTTCCTATCTATTTTAAGTTTTTAATTATTTAGAAGTAAAAGTTATATTTTAACTAGAATAGGTGTGCCAGTTAATTTCCTTTGTGTCTATAACACGATATACTATTTCTTCATAACTGAGACTTTCCATACCCTTTACCAGCTTACTTGCCCTTCTCTGGACCCTCTCTAACTCAATAATGTCCCGTTTGAGCACTGGAGACCAAAACTGAACAGCATATTCTAGATGGGGCCTTACCAGCGCTCTGTAAAGGGGAAGAATAACCCCCTCCTCCCGTGAATCTATACCCCTTTTAATACAGCTCAAAACCTTGTTTGCCCTTGCAGCTGCTGCCTGGCATTGCTTGCTACAGCCAAGTTTATTATCTACAAGGACTCCAAGGTCCTTCTCCATTATGGATTTGCCTAGTGCAGTCCCATTAAGGGTATAAGTGGCTTGCATATTTTTACATCCCAGGTGCATGACCTTACATTTATCCACATTAAATCTCATCTGCCACTTAGCCACCCAGATTGTCAGTTGGTCCCCGGTCTCCTCCTGTACAGCGCATTTGCAGTAGCTTTGGGCTCTACCGGCGCTGCCCGATGACGTCAGCGGACGTGCTGACACCACTTTGGCGCCAAATTCAAACTTTAAAAGCATTTCCTTGCTTGTTTTCCTTGCCCAAGCTGGTCCTGATTTCCTGGTGCCTTGCTAAGCTTGTTTTGTATCTGATTCTCTGGTTTTGACTTCTCGCCTGATCTTCGACTATGATCTTTGCTGCCTGCCACTGACCTTTACCTGACCTCGACCCCGATTTCGTCTTATCCCTTTGTACCGCGTTTGGATAACCTTGGTCGTAAGTAGGATCCCTGCCTCTCCCGCCGCAGAAAGTCCGTGGCCCCAAATGGGCATCGGTGAACACCGGGGTCGGTAGGGCTCTCCTGCTTACCTAAGGGGTTATTCCAGGCAGTTGCCGGGCTCCTAAGCATACAGACTGTAACACTATCCTTCATAAAGCCATGTTGATTACTGCTCAGTACTGTTTCTATTTTGCTGACGACACTAAATTGTGCAAAACTATAAGTTCCATGCAGGATGCTGCCGCTTTGCAGAGCGATTTGACAAAATTGGAAACCTGGGCAGCAAACTGGAAAATGAGGTTCAATGTGGACAAGTGCACAGGTATGCACTTTGGTAGAAATAATATAAACTATCTACTGAATGGTAGTGTGTTGGGGGTATCCTTAATGGAGAAGGATCTAGGGGTTTTTGTAGATAACAAGTTGTCTAATTCCAGGCAGTGTCATTCTGTGGCTACTAGAAGCAAATAAAGTGCTGTCTTGTATAAAAAAGGGCATTGACTCAAGGGATGAGACCATAATTTTGCCCCTTTATAGGTCCCTGGTAAGGCCTCACCTTGAGTATGCAGTGCAGTTTTGGGCTCCAGTCCTTAAGAAGGATATTAATGAGCTGGAGAGAGTGCAGAGACGTGCAACTAAACTGGTTAAGGGGATGGAAGATTTAAACTATGAGGTTAGACTGTCGAGGTTGGGGTTTTCTCTGGAAAAGAGGCGCTTGCGAGGGGACATAATTACTCTGTACAAGTACATTAGAGGGGATTATAGGCAGATAGGGGATGTTCTTTTTCCCATAAAATGATCAACGCACAAGAGGCCACTGCTTTAGATTAGAGGAACGGAGCTTCCATTTGAAGCAGCATTTTTCACGGTGAGGACAGTGAGGTTGTGGAATGCCCTTCCTAGAGATGTGGTAATGGCAGATTCTGTTAATGCCTTTAAGAGGGGCCTGGATGAGTTGTTGAACAAGCATAGTATCCAAATCTATTGTGATACTAATATCTTAATAATAATAGATTAGGTTAAGAAAGAGAATCGAAAAGTTATAACCCACTGGTTCTGAATCAACATGTGAATAAGTAACAGAAATTTCAGTGAAATAAAACAACATTTATTGGGTCAAAATGAAACAAACAATTCAACAAAAAGCAAACATATTAGACATACTATACCAAACAATGGATAGGTGCATCCCAGTGCCTCATGGTACCCACTCTCCACCATGGGTGAGAAACGCGTTAGGAGAGTGGGTACCATTGCATTGCATTTGAATCTGACCTGCTTGCACACAAACTAACTGAACAGTTATGTCCCCCCCCTAAAGTCGCTGACTAACTAAGAAGTTAGAGATCTGAAAGCAGGAAGTAGAATTCTGGCTATTATGTTAGACATCTGCTCACTACAGTCTTTATGAATTCATTTTTGTCTCACTAACTATATTACAAATATTTTTTATTTTGTGCAGTCTATCCATTTTACCCACAATACTAGTCCCAGGCATGGAGCAACAGCCAGTCAATTTAAAAATACAAAAGCCTTAATTAATATAGTAAAAGCATCAAAGAGACATAATGGGCTCAACCCCGCAACATACCCTGCTCGACTTGATGCGTTTCGTGGCCCTTAGCCACTTCCTTAGAAGCTGAGTAACCCCCCCCCTCACCTGTTTAAATAGTCATACAAAATGCATTTTACCCAGTTTCATTATTACACTGAAATGTTCCTTTAATATGTAGTTTTTAAGAATATGACTAATTGTAGCACTTTGCTAAAAATACCTAAAAAGCACCTGCACTGCTTCAAATGGAAGCTCCGTTCCTCCAGTCTAAAGGGGTGGCCTCTGGCGCACTGATCATTTTTAAGGGAAAAATCTGCCTATAATCACCTCTAATGTACTTGTACAGAGTAATCATGTCCCCTCGCAATCGCATTTTTTCCCAGAGAAAACAACCCCAAACTCGACAGTCTAACCTCATAGCTTAAATCTTCCATCCCCTTTACCAGTTTAGTTGCCCGTCTCTGCACTCTCTCTAGCTCATTAATATCCTTCTTAAGGACTGGAGCCCAAAACTGCACTGCATACTCAAGGTGAGGCCTTATCAGGAACCTATAAAGGGGCAAAATTGTGTTTTTATCACTTGAGTTAATGTTCTTTTTATACAAGAAGCACTTCAGTAGCCACAGAATGACACTGCCTGGAATTGGACAACTTGTTATCTTCAAAAATTCCCAGATCCTTCTAACTTAAGGATACCCTCAACACGCTACCATTTAATGAGTAACTCAAATTTATATTATTTATTATTACACTAAACCTTATTTTACATTGTCCAGTTGCCCAGTTTTCCAATTTTGTCAAATTGCTTTACAAAGTGGCAGCATCATGCAGAGAACTTTGCATAAGTTTTGCATAATTTAGTATCATCTGAAAAAATAAAAACAGTACTTATAATGCCCACCTCCAGGTCAGTAAAAAAACAAGTTAAACAGCAAAGGACCAAGGACTGACCCCTGCATTACTCCACTAACAACTCTGGTCCAATTAGAAAATGTTTCATTTATTGCCAATTTCTATAATCTATCCTTCAGCCAGTTTTCCATCCAAGTACAAATATCATGTTCCAGATCAATATCCCTCAGTTTTATCTGGTGGCAATCCTGGGGCTGTTGCCGCCCGAAGCATCAGCCCCAATGCCTCGCCTTCTTTCCTGCTCCACATGTCCAGAGGGGGCCACATTGCTAGCAGAGCCTAATTTTGATGTGATCCCTTTTATTAATCAGGATCTAACTTTCTATAGGGGATTCCCTTCTTAACACCACTGTCTAGTCTAGTGACTGGAACCTATAACAATGCCTAATCAACATGAAATACACTTATTAAATTATATCTACCTCCTACAAACATGATGCCTGAAGCGCAGAGCAGCCCACGTAGAAGCTTGGCAAACCTGGCACCAGATGACGTTTAGAGAGCAGAAGCGCTGCTGCAGCTTAGTGTGTGCATGATATACACCACTCACAAACTGTGTTTATTTTCCATCCAACAGTATTTCTTCATCCGTGTTTTAGTTCCTTCTTTTCTTTACTCTGTGCTATATTAGTCACTATGCTGATTCTAGTTGTGTTGAATTATAATGATTTCATTGTGTGTTTATAGTGTTTATGTTGGCTTCATCTATTGCTGTGTTCTATGTCTTCTTTGAAATGTCTTGTTTGTTAATGCCCATATACTCATATTAGGAGGTAAGTGTAAAACTGCTCTTTGTCACTGTAAAACAAAATACACTGAGCTGCATAGCACCTTTTGAAAATAAAGTATATAATTCAGGCACCATAAATGTAATCATTGAGGTCCATTTACAAATGGACCAGCACAAGCTAGTGTAGGTAGATATTAACATTCTTAATTACTTTGTTATATCACAATCCCTACACTAATTATGCCATGGATTTCATGGCAGAAGGTCTCTGAATGGGAACTGAGTGACTCCCACTCTCACAGAGAAAAACAATTAACTTATATTTTAAAGATATAAAAGAAACTGGGTCACAGATGGTGCTGTTTCAGTTTGAAAAAAACAAAACAAAAAACAAAGCAATGTATAAAGTGAGTGCTTTATTTATTTTTTTTTGTTTTTTTAGCAATGAAAAAACTTTGACTGTACCATTACTGATTGTGTTTAACCTACATGTATTAATTCTCCGCAAAAAATGCTGTATAACTGAAATGTTTTCTTTCCTATGCAAGGGTAAGTTATTATTTGCCTCATTTCAGCTGTACCCATTCCCATAAATCATAACATGGGAGACACTCATTTCAGTATTGAAATGTATGAATGGGGAGTTATTGGAATACAGCACAATTTATCTTTTTTTTTACGTGTATGAATGTTTGTAGGAAGTTTCAGCAATTTGAGTTATGGGGCTCATTTACCAACACTACAGTTTTGCCCCAGTGAAGTTACCTGTGGAAACCAATCAGCATTCACCTTTGATCTGTCAGGTATAATAAAGCACATATCCGATAAGCATTATGGGTAACTGCACAAGGGGAAATTTGCCTAGTGTTAGTTAATGTGAACTTTTGTCCAACTTTTGTGAACTTTTTGCCCAACATACTCATATTACCAGAGAGAGCATCCAGTACTGGACTTCAGCTTTCCCCCTTTTCCTCTGCTTGCCACAAACAACTAAACTGACTTCAAAAAGACATCAAGTAAGATTTAGTAATTAAGATGATTTAGAATATTCTCTACACTGGTTAGAAATTGCCCACAACACCATGGGGCAAGTATTTATCAACAATCTGCTCATGGTTTTGCTCTCTCTGTTCACGCTGCTATTGGCTAAACAGAAAAGGTTTGTCAGCCTACAAAGCTGACACACTTAAACTTGTACAAACATCTCATTTGATATAAAACCATATTCTTTGTTGCCCACCATATCCAATGCCTTAAAACCTTAATGCCTGCCTTGCCTTATGGTCTGTCAACACTGGCCACATCTAATGTGGCATTTCTCCCAAAATGTTAGTTTTAGTCAAAGCCTTCTCTGACTTTGTGAATTACAGGTGTTATTATAATGCTTAATGACCAGATGGCACCAAGTACAAGAAGACTAAAATTGAAGCTAGCCATTACAGAGGATCAATACTTACTTGGTACAGAATGTGCCCTTAATTATCGAGACAACTGGTTTGTTTTGTTTAAACAAGAACTGCATGTGATACAAAAAAATTATTATGTTGTTACTATGCTCCCAAAGTTAGTCATAGTTATAATTGATATATTAGTTGCTGTCATTCCTCCATGCTGTTTAGGAATGTATCTACAGTGAGGAACATAAGTATTTGAACACCCTGTGATTTTGCAAGTTCTCCCACTTAGAAATCATGGAGGGGTCTGAAATTCACATTGTAGGTGCATTCCCACTGTGAGAGACAGCATTTAAAAAATTTTTTCAGGAAATCACATTGTATGATTTTTAAAGAATGTATTTGTATTGCACTGCTGCACATAAGTATTTAAACACCTGGCAATCAGCAAGAATTCTGGCTCTCAAAGACCTGTTACTCTGCCTTTAAATAGTCCACCTCTACTCCACTCATTAATCTAAAGCTTTTTAAAGACACCTGTCCACCCCACAGTCAGTCAGACTCCAACTACTACCATGGGCAAGACCAAAGAGCTGTCAAAAGACACCAGAGACAAAACTGTGGACCTCCACAAGGCTGAAAAGGGCTACGGGGCAATTGCCAAGCAACTTGGTGAAAATAGATCAATTGTTGGAGCAATTGTTAGAAAATGGAAAAGGCTAAAGATGACTGTCAGTCTCCCTAGGACTGGGGCTCCATGCAAGATCTCACCTCGTGGAGTATCACTGAGAAAGGAGAGGAATCAGCCCAGAACTACAAGGGAGGAGCTGGTCCATGACATGAAGAGAGCTGGGACCACAGATTCAAAGGTCACTGTCAGTAGAACACTAAGCCATGGTCATGGTTTCAAATCATACATTGCACGAAAGGTTTCCCTGCTCAAGTCATCACATTTCCAGGCCCGTCTGAAGTTTGCCAATGACCATCTGGATGATTCAGAGGAGAAAGTCATGTGGTCAGATGAGACTAAAGTAGAACTTTTTGGTTTAAACTTCACTCATTGTGTTTGGAGGACAAATAAGGATGAGTTGCATCCCAAGAACACCTTCCCTACTGTGAAGCATGGGGGTGGTAACATCATGCTTTGGGGTGCTTTTATGCAAAGGGGACAGGACGACTGCACTGTATTAAGGAGGGGATGAATGGGGCCATGTATTGTGAGATTTTGAGCAACAACCTCCTTCCCTCGGTCAGAGCATTGAAGATGGGTCGTGGCTGGGTCTTCCAACATGACAATGACCCTAAGCACACAGCCAGGATAACCAAGGAGTGGCTCCGTAAGAGGCATATCAAGGTTCTGGAGTGGCCTAGCCAGTCTCCAGACCTAAATCCATGAGAAAATCCTTGGAGGGAGCTGAAACTCTGTGTTGCTCAGCGACAGCCCCGAAACCTGACAGATCTAGAGGAGATCTGTGTGGAGGAGTGGGACAAAATCCCTGTTGCAGTGTGTGCAAACCTGGTCAAGAACTACAGGAAACGTTTGACCTCTGATTTTCTCAGGTGTTCAAATACTTATGTGCAGCAGTGCAATACAAATACGGTCTTTAAAAATCATACAATGTGATTTCCTGAATGTATTTTTTAAATGCTGTCTCCCACAGTGGGAATGCACCTACAAAGTGAATTTCAGACCCCTCCATGATTTCTAAGTGGGAGAACTGCAAAATCGCAGGGTGTTCAAATACTTATGTTCCTCACTGTATCAATGATTAACAGTTTAGTGGTTAGCTGACCAGAAGATATAAGAGAGAGAGAGAAAGAGAGAGAGAGAGAGAGAAAGAAAGAAAGAGAGAGAGAAAGAGATAGAGAGAGAGAGAGAGAGAGAGAGAGAAAGAGAGAGAGAGAGAGAGAGAGAGAGAGAGAGGGAGAGAGAGAAAGAAAGAAAGAAAATAAAACTAACCCATCTTCTAAAAGCCAAAGGCTAGAAGAATAATACAAAACAGAAAACAGAGCAAATCAAAAAGTGATTATTTGTGGTATTTTATTTGAAAATGCTGTATTATTTCAAGATGAACAGTCCTTATAAACATTCTTAGCACATGGCATGCTGATCTGAATTCATGGTTAAGCCAAACAAATTTTCCCAGTAGCTGGACCACTGATATCCAGAAACCCAACAAGTTTTTCTGATGGTTACAATCTGAGCCATAGCATATGCAGAAAATCAACGTAACTTCTATCCTGAATAGAGCTTCCTCTTCATTATTTCTTCAGAAAAAAATGCCTTTTTTCTAAGTTTAAATAGTTCATCTGGAGGTTCTGCAACAAGCAGACTTTCCAATTCTGAAAGCCGAGTTTTTGCTATAAGACCACTCCTGCCTGTCTACAACATTGTTAGTTTTATTGTTGTCAGTGTTATTGTGACGAAAGACAGTATTTTCTCAAACTTAATTCATATGATGTACATGCCAAAAAGGACAATTTGCGCAGAAGTAGCAGTGATCAAAATGCCTTTTGCTAATATTGGACAAATTTTCACTGGTGCAGTAACTCATAACCACCAATGAGATATTATGTCTCATTAACAAATATCAGGGAAAGGGTGCAAAGTCCAAAAAACAAGTGCCAGCCAATATGCTTTTCTCATTTAGCACCCTTCTTTGCACTGAATGCTTGTGGGTCCAGGTCCTTGTGCTCCATTCTGGACCTGCACTTTCCAGATGAATACAGTGCTGCCTGCATGTCAGTGCTGTATTTATAAGGGGTGGCATGGGGGAGATGTCTTTTCTTTTTGAAAATGTATTAACTTGCACAGAATAAATTACTAATAAAACAAGGGACCAGGGAATGTGGAATGTGCATTGATTAACTCTATTTTGTATATGTGTAGCCCATTATTTCCATGCATACAGCTTTATACAGATGGCCCCATACTATCCCAGATTATACTCAGTAATAAAATGCACTCATAAAGTCAAAATATATTTACATCTATTTATTATCATGTTTCCTGTCTTACTTAACCTTTTTCACATATTCTCATATATATACCCGTTCTAATCTCCTTGCACTGCTTTCACCAACCATATTAATCCCCTTCATACCTCCCAACTGTCCCAATATTCGCATGACAGTCATGATTTTAACAGCTCAGCCCAAAGTCCTGGATTCTTATTGAAAAAGATACAAAGTTTCTCAAGCTTAATTAAATAAGTAGTTTTTGGCAGAGAGTCCAGAAAATGTAACAGGCAACACCTAAACTTATATACAATTGTAATTAGTAAGATAACCAGGTCTCTTGGAGGAACTGAGACCTGCATTTTAAAGGGCAATTTCACCTTTTTTAGCAAAACAAATAACACATAAAGCAAGACCCCAAAACCCATAGAAATGTGTTCAAACTTGAAATAACTTGCCTAATTTTGTAAACTGGGAGCGATATTTAGAGGGTGTGGTCCAAAATTTGCTGCACTGCGAACGGAAATTCTTTTGTTCCTCTTTACATTTTTCAAATGTTGGGAGTTATGCCCCCCTGAAACCCCCTTTTCTACTGTTCTTTTACCATTTCTGCTACCATGCTATCCCCCTTTCCCTATCACAGTCTGCCCTTTTTCAATCCCTCTGTTATCTTTTAATTGATTATCGAATTTATCGATTATGCTCTTTAATTCTCTCATGGTCACTTCTTTGCCCACAATGCTCTGTACTGTCCTTGTATTTTATCCAAAACTTCCTGGTATGACACTTTAAAGACCTCCACTAGCAGCTGAAACAGCTATAGTGTATCCTCTGCAATCCCTCCATGCTCCTTCTCTGTAAATAAACTGACACATTTCAGACTTCAGCTGCAGTTCTAGTTCTTTAGGCAGCTTATCTACCTGTGTATGGGGACCCCCAACAACCCTACATGACAGTGATTGGAACAATAATTGTCCAGGTGTCGCACAGGTCTGATTCTTTAGTCGGATCAGGTACTGTGTTTGCCCATTGATGCGACCCTCAATCCGACTTTTCTTATCCCTACATTGTAATGCAATTGTTTGGTCCTAGGGCATTGGGGGGGAAAGATTTGCTCATTTAGCAACCTAACCAGACTAATCTTACCAAGTATGGCCACCTTTACAGTGTCCAGTAGGCACTAGTGGAATTATTTTGACAAATATGGTTCTCACTGTCCAACTGGTCCAGTTAGCACTCTAATTCCAGTATTACAAATATTAATATTTGGGACTATATGTGGGCCTCTAAGGGATTTTTATTATGCCTAAACACATTATTGTATACAAACAACTTTATGCCCAAGACTTAAAGTTTAAAGGGTTAGTACACTTTAGATGAACTTAGTATGTTGTAGACAGTGATAATCTGAGACAACTGGCAATTGATTTTTATGGGTTTTCAGTGTTTTGCTCAGCAGCTCTCTTGTTTGGTATTTCAGCAATCTGGTTGCTAGGGTCTGCTTTTCGCTAGCAACCAGGCAGTGGTTTGAGTGGGAAACTGGAACAAGTCTAGGAGAGGGCAGAATAGGAAGATAAGTTATAAAAAGTAACAATAACAATAAAATTGTTGCCTCACAGAGCAATAGTTTTTTTTTACCTACAGAAGTCAAAGACCCCACTTGAAAGCTGGAAGGAAGGGAGGAAGAGAAAGGCAAATAATTTAAAATCTACAAAGAATAAATAAGGAATACCAATTGCAAAGTTGCTAATAGTAGGGTATTCTGTACCATACTAAAAGTTTACTTTAATTTGAACCCATGCTCTTTAAGTATTTTCATTAAATCTATGGAGTATTGTCTTTTCACCTTTTTCATGGTCTGAATTGTCTGCAATAACACATTAAATGTTAATAGTGAGCCTTTAATGTACCTACAACCTTGCTAAACATGAAGGAGGGCCTGGCCAAATGCTGAAGAACAAAGGTAGGGCTTGAAAGTTTGTAATAGAAAATGCTTGGAGCTTTATAAATAAATGATCAGAAAAATAATAACCATATGTCTGTTTCTTATGCTATGAACCCAAGGGTCATTACAGATGTGCTGGAGTTGAAGTGTTTTGATGTTTTGAATATGTGTGTGGGGTGGGGGCACACAGCTTTATAACTGAATGTGGCCACTAGTTGCAGTAATTCACATTCTGGTGAGGTTAACAGAGGATGGTACAGTTGATATCCACTAAACCTATCTTATAGTTACCTGCAATCTCCTCCTTGACATAAAGAGAAGTCTGCCCTGACCCTCAGGGTCTGCTGTTGGTGACTTCTGGTAAAGCTACAGCTACCAGTTATCATTGCCATGATAATGCCTTATTTACAATATTAGGAAAAGTTGTGAGAATGCTGCATAGCTATTCGGCCATTACTGTTGACATTGTGAACAGCCTCATAGGCATCAGCATTACATATTTTCTAACCTGGGCTGGCAAAATTACTAAACTGGGCAAGGGCTGTGGTCACAACCCAGAAGGGGTCAGAAGACGGATATAGGTGACTAGAACACAAATATACACCTTGAAATGGTGAATGTATTCACACATTAGAAGCATTTTTACAAAGCTACAATGTTGAATGTATATATAGACAGATAGATAGATATTATATATCTTATATATTATGGCTGGTAAATGAACTAGCTATAAAATACCAGACATTGTGCAAAGCATCAGCAATGAGCTGCAGAAGCCATTTGATTTATAAGGAGAATAATAAAAATCCCATCAGATTCTCATTGAAAAAAAAACGACGGGGGGGGGGTCCATGTGTGTCACTGGAGTCAGCATTGACGCAGGAAGCTGTGACGTTAGCAGAGGCTGCAGAGGGGGAGAGGAGGGAGAGACAGTAGTAGGGAGAACTGTGCAATCACTAACACAGAATAGAGAAAGCTTTGCCACTTCTTTTTTGCCTTCTTGCAAACTAGAAGGACTCTAAGATATATATAATTTATAATTAGATATATATTTTTTGTAGCTAGGCAGATGAACAGATGAGAGACAGAGAGACAAAACTGCAATCTTGGGAACCTACAAAATATATTCCCTTTATATATAATACAAGATAATATATATAACATACAGACTAATGCTAAATGGCAATTATTAAACGCTGTGGGCTCAGAGCTCTGTAAGAGCACTATAATAGTGCCATTCTCTCACCAAGGAGTGCTGATAGTCCCTATGCTAATAACTGGAACAGCCTCAAGCCAAGGTCCATATGAACTTCTTATATGCAGTGTTATTTTACACTGTTATATTTTAGGTTTTCTGGAGAAGCCACCATTCCACTGATAAGTGCTAAGGCCAATTCTGATGTCACATTGATAACCTAGGGCCCCTAGGGAGATGGACCAGACACGTTTTAGGGCCCATAGTGCAGCATGGGTTAATGTTCTGCTCGGATCAGCTTTGCTTAACATTCCAACACCACAAAAATAAAAGCCACTGTAAATACATCGGTAACAGCAGGAGCCTGTCATTGATAGGGGACCCTGTCTCCAAGCTCTTCTACTGGAAGGAACGTAAATGGGAGATTCCAAGAAATCTCTTGTTTCCACGCAACTTTGTACCTGAGTTACCTACACGATGTTCTGCTATTTGTTCTGGAAATCCTGCACCCCTGGCTCTAGTGTTTGGCACAAGAAAAAGTCTGGGCTGCTTGCGTCTATGCTCGATTATCATCTCAATGAGTCGCAGTTGCAGGCGAGGTAGCGATTGAGCGCTTGACGTCATTGCCTCCTGTTGGACGTGAGAGGAGCCAAAGCCTCAGCCCCTCGTACTGGGGAAAAGTCTGGAAGTTGCTCAGAGACGCCAGTCTGTTTGTGGGGAAGCTCTCAGGCACACATAGCTCCATCTGCACCACTGGCACAACTTCTCTCCAGCCTGCTGCTGCTGCTGCTGCTTGGGCACCCTCCCTCCCCAACTCCTGACTCTATACAGCCCGGGGGCTGCTTCACTACTGCAGTGCCTTCAGTGAAACCAACCTGGGATGGAGCCATCAAAGCAGCAGGTAACTTGCCTCTTGCTGTTTAATGCTTAATAGCGCGGCTATGCAGAGAGGGCAGACAATGACTATGTACGACAATGCAGATCTGCTTTGTAGCTTCACATGACTGATGCTTGTAACACTCCATTCTGCATTGTGGGGGGATGGAGACCAGAGCTGACACGTGGGAATAGTTTAAAGAAGTTGAGCATCTTACATTGTTATAGGGAGACATTTCAAAAAGATTTAATATATATATATATAACATCCACGATCCCTTATTTGTTTTTTGACTGGAAGGAGGGCTAGAGACTACCTGATGGATCCGACTCATAGAGTCCATCCTGCTCATTCAGGAGAGAGTGGCAGAAAGAAGCTTCTGGGCAGCATGAAAATCTGGTGTGAACTCCCAGTAGGAGAGGGTGGAACTGTATCCAGGAACGACTCACCTCTGCCCCTGGGCTCGGCTCGGGCGAGCACCCAGCACCGTGACAGGCGTTATTGGGAGCAGGATACGTGATGCGCTTATTTCCCATAGGAAACGTGGCTAAAAAGTAGGTTTTGTTTGCGCTGGTGCTAATTTATCATCAGTTCTTTCAGCTCAAAAAGCATGAAGGGGTTGTTCCGACCCTAAATTGGTGGGGAAAGTCTGTTAGCTGGCACCTGTGTGGCCCATCTCCTACCCAGATCTCCGTGCTCTCCCCACCTTCTGGAAACCTGCTGCTAGCTGAAATAACAGGAGGAAAAAGAGAGCTGAGAAGTGAATTGATGGAATTGTGATTTGTAGGATTTCTCCACAGTCCCTGCCTCCTACTTGCTCTCTAGCCACTCCAAAAGTCTCTCTCTCCCTCTCCTCCTGGCAAATCCTTCTCTCTATATCTCCCCACCATTCAATCCACTTACCTTCCCTGTTGCAACACAAACCAGCAACATCACCCTGCAGATGTCGAAGAAACGTAAAGCCACCGAGAATGAGTGTGGCAGCTCCCGGGCTCCATCTCCTGCAAAACCCGAGAGAGCCGATCCAGGTAAGAGAAACTCTGCCTCCAGCCAGGACTGGTCCATAGAGATCACCTTGACTTCCAGGCAACATTGCATTACTAAACCCGGGCTATTGGCAGCCTGCAGGGGCTGTTGTGTGTTATTAGCAGGGCTTTATAGAAATTGATAGTATTGCAGTCTAGATATGCTCTTGCCTTGCCCTTAAGGACCATGGATGGTGTCAGCTACAAACTTTTAGGAAGAGAAAGATCTAGAATACACCATGTCATGGCAATGTTGCAGAACTTCTCCCAGGCCCAGGGATGCTGATGCTGAGAACCTTTATCTCTAGACTAAATTTGCCTTGGGGAATTAGGCCTTAGGAATTACATGATCATTTACTTGCACTGTTACTCTTCTTTTGTCATGTTATAACTGGGGCAAGTTAGTAATACAAAGAAGGAGCCACTTCTAAACAGTGCTGTTACAGTGGGTTTTGTGTTCAGTACTAGTATAAATTATTGGGGGGGGGATAATCAATGAATGTTTTATAATAGGCATGTTTTTCTGTGATGCACATAAGGACAAATGAGGCAAAAGGAAATGCTGCCAGGTAGAGCACTGCAGAACTTTGCAGAAATACAGCACCTGGATGGCAGTGTATGCTGTGTAAGTCCTGTCAGGGGGCTACCTAGGAGAATAGATTGTTGTAGCTGGCATTCCTATTATTTTGTGCATGTGCTGCATTTGGGCAAACTGAGTGTATTTGCTGCATTGACGTGGATGGCATTTGATTTTATTTATTCATAGATTTCATGTTTGGGTAAGGTATTGCCAGATATTATCCCTTTGTGCTAACGCAAATGAAATTAACTCCTTTGTGTTTTGTGTAAATGGAGAGGAATTAAAATAATATTTGAACTTGCTATTAAATATTAATAAAAATGCTAAGATGAAAGAATGCTTGGTACGCAATGTACCAGCAAACCTCCATATTACAGTGCTGCATTTCAGCTGGTGCAAAGTAGGATCCCTATCTATAAAGTATTTGGTCTTTTTCTCAAAATGGAGTCCATAGACATACCACATAAATATGTATTGCAATTAAATTTCTTTGCTTGGTCATACTGATAACCAATAGAATGCTACTTTAATATGTCCATGTTTGCATATAGTTAGTTATAGAGAGGTGCCAATGTATAAATCATTCTACAAGCAGAAAAGAATCTCTTATTTGGATTAAGCAAAGTGGAAAACTACACTTGTGTCACTGTCTTGAGAACAAGCAAAAGGGCAATTTTCTCTTTTTTTCCTGTCGGAGAGCTTGAGTGCCTTTTGTCATGGATACACCTACTGACTACAGTCACAAGATGTCTGAATTCTGCCTATGAGGTGGTGTCTCTAGCAATGCTGCTGAGTGAATGTGTTCATTTGGGCATGATTTTGCCTTTGGATTGCATATATATGGTAATGGGGTGCTTTTTCGGAGTGGTTTTATATTGACACAGAAATCAGCATAACACCATAAGTACATCAAGGACATTACAGAAGTCTAATAGATTTTACTGACTGAAAGTTATGATTGTAGACCGATGTGACCTTTCATTTGTATATTATAATATGACGTGTTAGTATGGAGGAAGCAAGCAAAGTGCTTGAGCCTCTCTGTCATCTATACCCTGTATATTGTCATCAGCCCCTGTAGTTCTAGGATAGATCCCCGGATCCTCCACTGAGTTCTGTTAGGGGCATTTAGGATATTACATAGTTACATAGGGTTGAAAAAAGACCATCAAGTTCAACTCTTCCAAGTAAACCCAGCACACACAACCTATACTAACCTATCTATACACTCACATATATAAACTATATATACAAACATTAATACTAACTGTAGATATTAGTATCACAATAGCCTTGGATATTCTGCTTGTTCAAGAACTCATCCAGGCCCCTCTTAAAGGCATTAACAGAATCATTACCACATCACTAGGAAGGGCATTCCACAACCTCACTGCCCTCGCCGTGAAAAACCAATGGAAGCTCCGTTCCTCTAATCTAAAGGGGTGGCCTCTGGTGCGTTGATTGTTTTTATGGGAAAAAAAGAACATCCCCTATCTGCCTATATTCCCCTCTAATGTACTTGTACAGAGTAATCATGTCCCCTCGCAAGCGCCTCTTTTCTAGCGAAAACAACCCCAACCTCGACAGTCTAACCTCATAGTTTAAATCTTCCATCCCCTTTACCAGTTCAGTTGCACGTCTCTGCACTCTCTCCAGCTCATTAATATCCTTCTTAAGGACTGGAGCCCAAAACTGCACCGCATACTCAAGGTGAGGCCTTACCAGGGACCTATAAAGAGGCAAAACTGCAAGACAGCACTTTATTTGCTTTAGTAGCCACCAAATTACATTGCCAGGAATTAGACAACTTGTTATCTACAAAAACCCCTAGATCTTTCTCTATTAAGGAAACCCCCAACACACTACCATTTAGTAGATAGCTCGTGTTTATATTATTTCTACCAAAGTGCATAACTTTGCACTTGTCCACATTGAACCTCATTTTCCAGTTTGCTGCCCAGTTTTCCAATTTTGTCAGATAGCTCTGCAAAGTGGCAGCATCCTGCATGGAACTTATAGTTTTGCACAATTTAGTGTCATCAGCAAAAATAGAAAAAAAATAGAGTACACTCTATGCCCACCTCCTGGTTGTTCATAAACAAGTTAAAAAGCAAAGGACCAAGGACTCTTTGTAATCTATCCTTCAGCCAGTTCTCTATCCAATTACAAATATTATATTCTAGGCCAATAGAATATGCTGTTCAGTTTTGGTCTCCAGTGCTCAAACGGGACATTATTGAGTTAGAGAGGGTCCAGAGAAGGGCAACTAAGCTGGTAAAGGGTATGGAAAGTCTCAGTTCTGAAGAAAGACTGGCCAAGTTGGGTCTGTTTACACTGGAGAAGAGGCGCTTAAGAGGTGACATGATAACTATGTATAAATATATAAGGGGATCATATAATAACCTTTCTAATGTTTTATTTACCAGTAGGTCCTTCCAACGGACACGAGGGCACCCACTCCGTTTAGAAGAAGGGAGGTTCCATTTAAATATTCAGAAAGGATTTTTTACTGTGAGAGCTGTGAAGTTGTGGAATTCCCTCCACGAATCAGTCGTGCTGGCTGATACAATATATAGCTTGATCCAGGGACTGGTCCGATTGCCATCTTAGAATCAGGAAGGAATTTTTTCCCCTCTGCGGCAAATTAGAGAGGCTTCAGATGGGGTTTTTTGCCTTCCTCTGGATCAACTAGAAGTTAGGCAGGTTATATATAGTCATTATGGTTGAACGTGATGGACGTATGTCTTTTTTCAACCCAACTTACTATGTTACTATGTTACTAATATTCCTCAATTTGATCATTAACCTTCTGTGAGGTACTGTATCAAACGCTTTAGCAAAGTCCAAGTAGATGACATCAACTGCCATTCCAGCATCAAGGTTCCTACTCACCTCCTCATAAAAGGCGACTAAATTAGTCTGGCAAGATCTGTTACGCATAAAACCATGCTGGCACAAACTTACAGTACTGTGAACTGCAATGTATTCAAGTACCCTATCCCTTATTACCCCTTCCAAAAGCTTTCCTACTACTGATGTCAGTAATATAGGATATATGATAATATGGGAGCATGAGAACCCATTTGCACATGTAGTTCAACAGGAAGCAGCCAGAATATCCACTGAATAGTATAGGTCACATTATATTTTACTGAGAACAAAATGAGCCAAACGATTGGCACAGGTCTTGAATAAGGTTATGGAGGTTTAACCTTTGCAACCGTATGCTTCTCCACAGTGCAAATTTCAGTGAATTCTCTTTCTCACCTTTAAAATCCTTAGTAGTAGTTCTCTCAGAAATGTAGCCTACAGTGACATTACTAGCTGTACCACCACCTTCAGATCACCGGTTTGGCAGTCTAAAGCATGCACAGCCTTCTCTGGTGGCACTTATGTGCATTGCAATCTTCAACAGCTGGGGAATGAAGAAGGCTTACACCCTAACTTCTTGAGAAATATCACATGCACATTGTGATCCAGGATGGTAGTCATGATCTCCGGTAGACAGAGTAATACATGTGGTTAGATAAAAGGATTTAGGGTTAGAAATTTTTAGACCCTTAACTAGCCCAAGATTGGGATGAGGCCTGATCCAGTCCCACCCCTTCAGATGATGCCAGAGCTTATATTGTCCCACCAATAAGCAGCCAACCCACCTAACCTGTAAATAAACCCACAGGTCCCATGTTTCAGCCAGTCGTTGTGTCATTAGTATATAGTACTGGTATATTCAGAGCACTATTCAGAGATTGTGCATTCCCATCAGCTCCTGTCCCTCTGATGTTGACAATATAAGGAACCAATCACACAAACTGTTGTCATTTTTATCAGGAGCAAACCTGGAACATTGGGAGAACATACAAACTCCTTGTAAATAGTGGCCAAGCTGGAACTGAAGCTAGAACCTCAGTGCTGCAAGGCAGCAATGCTAACCGCTGAGCCACTGTGCTTCCCATATTTTTTAGCAGTATCTTTTGTCTGGTTTAAATAAAGGTGTTTTCTGTCTTATCTCACGCTTGCTGACCATAATGATTCTTATCACAGTCCCTTAATTGTTGTATTTCTTTTTGCCTTGGCTCCTAAAAAGTCAGCGGAAACCAGGTTGTGCAAAAACATGGTGGTCAGAGCACTGCAACCTTTTATTTTTTATATAGCTCTAACTGATACTGGTTATCAGTCGGAAGTCTGAGGAGAATGCTTGCCTTGACTTGAGCGCTATATAGCAAACAGTCATATTATTATACAGTGGTGTGAAAAACTATTTGCCCCCTTCCTGATTTCTTATTCCTTTGCATGTTTGTCACACAAAGGGGCACATTTACTAACCCACGAACGGGCCGAATGCGTCCGATTGCGTTTTTTTCGTAATGATCTGTATTTTGCGATTTTTTCGGAAATTATCGCGACTTTTTCGTTACTAATACGATTTTTGCGAAAAAACGCGAGTTTTTCGTAGCCATTCCGAAAGTTGCACAAAATCTGCCGATTTTTTCGTAGCGTTAAAACTTGCGCGAAAAGTCGCGATTTTTTCGTAGAGTTAAAACTTGGGCGAAACGTTGCGCCTTTTAAGTTTTAACGCTACGAAAAAGGCGCGACTTTTCGCGCAAGTTTTAACGCTACGAAAAAATCGCCAGATTTTGCGCAACTTTCGGAATGGCTACGAAAAACTCGCGTTTTTTCGCGCAAGTCGTAATGGCTACGAAAAACTCGCGTTTTTTCACGCAAATCGTATTGGTAATGAAAAACTCGCGATAATTTCCGAAAAGTCGTAAAGACACCGAAAAAATCGCAAAAAATACGAAAAAGTCGCAAAATGTTCGTTTTCCAATCTGAATTTTTCCAATTCGGATTCGAATTCGTGTCTTAGTAAATCAGCCCCAAAATGTTTCTGATCATCAAACACATTTAACTATTAGTCAAAGATAACACAAGTAAACACAAAATGCAGTTTTTAAATGAGGGTTTTTATTATTTAGGGAGAAAAAAAATCCAAACCTACATGGCCCTGTGTGAAAAAGTAATTGCCCCCTGAACCTAATAACTGGTTGGGCCACCCTTAGCAGCAATAACTGCAATCAAGCGTTTGCGATAACTTGCAACGAGTCTTTTACAGCGCTCTGGAGGAATTTTGGCCCACTCATCTTTGCAGAATTGTTGTAATTCAGCTTTATTTTAGGGTTTTCTAGCATGAACCGCCTTTTTAAGGTCATGCCACAACATCTCAATAGGATTCAGGTCAGGACTTTGACTAGGCCACTCCAAAGTCTTCATTTTGTTTTTCTTCAGCCATTCAGAGGTGGATTTGCTGGTGTGTTTTGGGTCATTGTCCTGCTGCAGCACCCAAGATCGCTTCAGCTTGAGTTGACGAACAGATGGCCGGACATTCTCCTTCAGGATTTTTTGGTAGACAGTAGAATTCATGGTTCCATCTATCACAGCAAGCCTTCCAGGTCCTGAAGCAGCAAAACAACCCCAGTCCATCACACTACCACCACCATATTTTACTGTTGGTATGATGTTCTTTTTCTGAAATGCTGTGTTACTTTTACGCCAGATGTATCGGGACTTGCACCTTCCAAAAAGTTCAACTTTTGTCTCGTCGGTCCACAAGGTATTTTCTCAAAAGTCTTGGCAATCATTGAGATGTTTTTTAGCAAAATTGAGACGAGCCATAATGTTCTTTTTGCTTAAAAGTAGTTTGCGCCTTGGAAATCTGGCATGCAGGCCGTTTTTGCCCAGTCTCTTTCTTATGGTGGAGTCGTGAACACTGACCTTAATTGAGGCAAGTGAGGCCTGCAGTTCTTTAGATGTTGTCCTGGGGTCTTTTGTGGCCTCTCGGATGAGTTGTCTCTGCGCTCTTGGGGTAATTTTGGTCGGCCGGCCACTCCTGGGAAGGTTCACCACTGTTCCATGTTTTTGCCATTTGTGGATAATGGCTCTCACTGTGGTTCGCTGGAGTCCCAAAGCTTTAGAAATGGCTTTATAACCTTTACAAGACTGATAGATCTCAATCACTTTTGTTCTCATTTGTTCCTGAATTTCTTTGGATCTTGGCATGATGTCTAGCTTTTGAGGTGCTTTTGGTCTACTTCTCTGTGTCAGGTAGCTCCTATTTAAGTGATTTCTTGATTGAAACAGGTGTGGCAGTAATCAGGCCTGGGGGTGACTACAGAAATTGATATTGAAATTGAAAATTGAAATTGATAAACCACAGTTAAGTTATTTTTTAACACGGGGGGCAATCACTTTTTCACACAGGGCCATGTAGATTTTGAGTTTTTTTTCTCCCTTAATAACGTAAACCTTCATTTAAAAACTGCATTTTGTGTTCAATTATGTTATCTTTGACTAATAGTTAACGGTTTTTGATGAGCAGAAACATTTAAGTGTGACAAACATGCAAAAGAATAAGAAATCAGGAAGGGGGCAAATAGTTTTTCACACCACTGTATAAAGATATACATTGAGTTTATGTTCTGGACACACACTTTATTATTAATGTGAAAACACATGGATGTCAAATATCTGTCACAATCAGAATATATTCCATGAAAAAGCAAGAGGCAGTTCTGTTTCTATTGCTCCACTGCAAATTTGTATTTATGTAGCACTTCTATTACTTTTGTACAATCCATTAGTCTGCCTTCTGTTCAAGGTTATAAGGTCCATTTATGAGCGCAGTCACAAGAGCAGTCATGCTAAACTGGACGCAAGTTAGCGCAAATATTGACATTGTTCATTTAAGGTATTCTCTTGAGTGCAAGAACCCTGGAGCTACCGCCACTTTAAATGTTGTGATAATTTTAGGGTTCCCTCAGCATGTTACATCAATAGGTGCAGAAGATTTGTGTCCAAAGAATCATAGCTGTTTAAACCATAGTGGCACCACTGGAAGTGACACCATCCCCAACATGAGCATTTTAGCTTATTAACTTATGCCTGATTTGCATCAAAACAGTAGCGTGATTGTGTTTGACTCATAGGGCACAATAGTGTCAGATGCAACTCATATTGCATGAGCTGAAGAATAAAACAGATGAATCTGCTCTAGTGACCAATCTTATAATTAACACTAACCTCATAAAGTATTTCATGAACCATTTAACTCACCCAGACTCATCAGAATTTCACTGGGGCGGATCTTATGTCTAGCCCATGGAACTTGGCCATTTATTACAAAATTCTTGCTGGACCACTCACGCAACTTGCTGATATACAACACACCACAGTTTGGGAACCACTGCCTTACAATAACTCTAATCGGAGGTTATTTATCATAGGTACTCAAGGGCCTGTGCCTAGGGTGGCAGCTTTTTAAGGGATGGCCCTTAGCCTCTTCTATGATAAATAAAACTTTTTTTGGGAAAAAAAAACCCTTTCCGTGCTTCTTGATACTTTCCTATCAAATCCTGCAACAGAAGTGGAGGTTCCTTTGGCAGCGCACAAGCGGAAGTGACATTGCATTCAGGGATGTAATTGTGCATGTGCTGGTGGCTCCAGCAGGATTTCTCATTTTATTTTAAAGTGCCAGATATTTAAGTATTTTGTGCTTTCTTACTTTAGGGGATTTGCTTGGGAGGACTTTTAATTTACCTAAAAAAAAGCTAGTGCCTGTATGTATAGGATTACTAAAATCTCTGCGATGTAGAGACTCTAAAATGAAAATAGCGCATTCATTGCAGTCTCTTCAGCTACTTCAAAATCAATACATTTACTGCAGTTAATTTACTGCAGTTGATTTTAATGCATTTTTTTGCAAATTTTTCAGCGAAGTGGAATGGAACAGAATCATTCGTCACTAGTATTGATATGTTGAAATCTTTAAATAAACTTAACAACGTTTCACCCAGAAAACCATATATTTTGGGAAAGTATGCATTCTGACAAATCAAAAATGGATAAATATTTAATATAAATATATCAAGCTACACTTTTTGTGACATATATCAAGGTTTAATTTTACAGCATCATATGCTAAACATATTCAGCGAGCGCTTCCTACTTCCTATTCGCATGCGCCGGCCCATGGATTTCGCCAGCAGAAGAAAAAGGAAGAAGTAAGCGCTCACTACAAGTACCCCGGGCTGGTGCTTTTTTCTCCTAACAGGGGCACCAGGGTACAAGGTAAGCGATTAAAGTCACTTGGGGGTGCCTAACATTTTGGGGGGGGTGGCAGAGGATGCACACCTGGCAGGTGACAGATGTGGGGGGTGAGTAGCGATGAGCTGGGGGGAGGGTGCTAAACTCTGCTGTGACATGCAGACCCGGCAAGTGGGGGGGGGCAGGTGCGGGGAGCAGCAGAGGGTTTGTGGCGGGAGTGGGGGGGGTTTTGTGGCAGGTGAGGGGAGCGAGGGGGGGGGGCAATGCTAAACTTTGTGACATGCAGACCCGGCAAGTGGGGGGGGGGGTTGGTTGTGACAGAAGGCAAATGCAAGTGTCAGGCAAACATATGAAGGGAGGGGTTTGTGAGCAGGTGCGGGGATCGGAGGAGGGGCTGGCTTGTGCTTTTCAGCAATAGCCCATACAGACATGCGGCGCCGTTCACTGAAACAAGTATGTAGGTTCTAGTATGTGTATCTCTGTAAATCTTTCATTAGGCAAGCCAGGAATATAGCGTTTTTACACAGCAATAGTAGTACTATTTAATAGTGTGCTTAATAGATTTTGACTTTCCTTGTCCTTTAAGGATTTTTGCAAGGTTGCCAAATGAGCAAATTTTTCCTGCAATATGCCCACCTTGAGTGGGCCATATTGTGCTAATGCAAACATATGGTCGATTTGACAGAAAAATCATGCCTACGAAATCGATATCTGGGTGATTTCTGGCGATATATCAGTCAGAGAGCCCCATACATGGGCAGATAAGCTGCCAAATTGGTCTCTAAGAGACTCAAATTGGCAACTTTGGCAAAATGGCATATCTGCCAGTGTATGGCCACCTTTACCAAAAAAAAAAAATCTTAACCATAAAGGAACTCCTAGGAAACTGTATGCTTTGAGGTTTTTTTGCTTGCTCTCCTTTCCTTGGATGTCAGAGCTTCTTGGTCTGGCATTGTTGCAAAGGAGAAGCCATATATATATATAGGGGTTTTCAAGGGCACAAAGCTTTGTTATGCGGCCCGTATGTCTGCAAACCTGATTGACCTACTGGCCATGCTAGATAGAGGCCTTCCTAAATGGCTAATGATGTTGCGGCCTTCCAAAGTACTGAAGAACTGTTTAGCTGTGCAACATTTTTTAAATGTTTTATTTTATAACATCAGTTATAACATCAAATTATTTAGGCAATGCAGTGTGTCTGAGCTTGTAGACTCTAACAGAAATTAATGGACTTTTTGTAAAACACATTTATTAAACATCACTACAGCCTTTATAAATAAAGTTATACATACATACATTGCTTTTTATACAAATGGAAATAATTCATCATTTTGAACCATAACCTAAGATAACAGAAATTATAATTTTCTAATTCTCTTTCATAAGAGAGAAATTTATTTTTGCATTTATTAATTCATATGCAGCAGAAAAGAAAGCTTGTTTTTATAACCTAATAGGAAGTTTTTGCTGGCCTTCTGTTGTAAGGCCATCAGAAAAGACAGTAATACATTGCTGCGAGTAGCTATAAAGTTGCCAGTGCACGTGTGTAATGTTTCTTTTGCAGAACTTAAAACAACACATAGATTTCATACAAAAGGGAGAGATCATTTCTAAAGTTATATGATTTAGGGGGTTTGAGTATTATACATCCTCAGTGGTGCAATGAAGGCCAACATGAATCAGTAATACATTGTTTAATATTGCAGTTGCTCTGGATGTGACCTTTAGTATTCATAACACATCCAACTCTCCCTCACATTTGCTTCCACATTATTTAAACTGATACTGACAATTGAAAAAATGACTCTTGAAAATATTATGTACATGATATGATATGTTAGCTATAGCTCATGCTGATCATTTTTCATGGATACGTCTGCTTTTGTTATTTACTGTTAATGTCTCCTGACTGTCTCTTCTTAACACTAGCACTACTACTAACACTACTGCTACTACAGCAGGTGAAGGTGAGTTACCCCTTTAAAGAGGACTTTGGCTTCAACTAGAAATCTCTGATATAAAGGATATTGTTAAATGCTATATTATACTATTCACATATTCTCCTATGTACATCTAAAACCCTACTTTATTAAATGGCAGCACCATAGACTTGTACCCCAGGCTTTTCCACATCTACTATGGGATTTCAGCTTAGAGTAGCAGTTTACACTTCACACTTGCTATGTACAACTACATTATACACAATAGTATATAGTCAGGGCCGGATTTGTTTTCTGCGCGCCCCTAGGCCACCCCGTTGAATGGCCCGCGCCCCCGAAATGCGCATGCGCAAACGAGCGAACAACCACTTGTCCCCCCTGCGCGCCCGCGAGTGCGCATACATTTAAAGCCCCATACGGTGCAGTGGGGAGAAGTTCCCACTGCTCCGTATTGAAAAAAACTTTAAAAATTCCATTGCGGCGGGGCAGCATGCCGCCCCTACATTTCTGCCGCCCTAGGCCCGGGCCTTTGTGGCCTCTCCACAAATCCGGGCCTGTATAGTATGTTTTACGCTTGTACATTAGATAATGTAAAATAGAAAACATTAACCATAAAGTAGAAGGAATGTTGTGATTACATGAAAAATATAAATGATTAATGCTATTGCTAAAAGGTCTTATATTCTAGGAACATAAGAACTGTGTCTTTCATTTGGATGAAATCCACTAGGCTGTGGGCAGATCTATTGCTTTTCATCACCAAGATGTTTTGTACTTAACAGACTTGAATATATTATTATTACTATTATCCCTTAAGAAGAAGTCAATGTACAAGAAATACATTTGTTCGTAACCATAGAAATTGATCATTCTTGAAACAAATGGATTTTATAATCCTATGAGCCAGAGTTTAACAATTAAGGGGCCCCTGACATGTTATAGATAATAAAACTTTAATGGGCTTATTTATCAACTTTCAAATTTGGGAATTCGAGTTTGGTTTTCTAAATCGTTAAACTTGCATATTAAATGTTGTAAATATATCTAAAATTTTTGAGTTCACATACTCGGGGAAAAAAAACTTGAATATCTTGAATTGAAAATATGGCTTGACTTGTCTAGGACAGCTCCCATTTTTCAGGATACAAACAGTAGCGATAAACAGGCAAGTCCCTCTTAAATGCAGTAAGCAGTGCAAATTCAAACAGCTGTAACTTCATTGTAAACAGATGGCATCATAATGTGATTCAAGAAGTGAGAGCAAAAATGTCATTTTAGGAAAGTGAAAAAAATAAAACATAGACAACTGTATCAACATGCTGAGGTGCAACCATTACAGTGTGCACACTGATACATATAGTGAAGCATCAAATGGCACGGAACCAAACTGTGTTTTATATTTGGCATTTTGAAATTGTTTCAAAAAGCAGCTGATACAAATAACCTTTCTATAAATGGTACATTGGATGGACTAGTGGCTAGCTAATATCATCCGTTACATTGAAGATTAAACAAATGGTACTTGTATGCGGGGGATCACTAAGGGGCTTGGGATGTTGCTAAGACAACCAAGTCAGCAGTTATCATAGCAAGCCAAAAATAAACCACATCTATTATAAATAATATAGTAAATAGTCTACCTCCTATTTAAAAATATAAGGATATTAGATGTCACTGAGGAGTCCCATGACCATATAAATATATGCTTTTATACAGGTCATGGAACTCCTAGACATATATTTTACAACAAGGGCTGCAATTTTTATTATAATACACGTAAGGCATGTGACAGAAATGACATCACTTAGCACCATTCGTAAGGATATAATTTACAGGATATTTATATCTCTTTTAACTATATAATAAATATAGTTGCATGCAAACCTCTGAAAGATGGAGGATAAAGTGTTTGCATGCATTTTTAAAACTATATGGATAATGAGCACAGAGTGTACATTATATCACTTACCATGTGCAGTATGTTTGTCAGTAGAGAGATGGGGGTCCCCATCTGCAGGGAACATTGCCAATACTGAGCACTGGTTTCTAATACTGAGCACTGGTTTCTAAATAAGCACAGTGGCGTAATTGGGGGGTGGAAAATAAAGTTAGAAACTGCTTCTATTTCTGCTTCTGCTGTAATTCACATGCGCATGTGGAGTCAAAAATAAAAATCAACAGATTAAGAAAAAAAATAAAGAAGTAAAACATGAGGCAACAGGTAAAAAAAAGTAAATGTCATATAATGGCCCAGGTCTGTGGCTCTGTGTTACTGTTAGTAAACTGTGAATGCCTACCAACTAACTGTAAAGTGATACTGATATTAAAAAACTACTCTACAAAATATTAATGTACATTTAAATAAATAAAACATTCATTTTAACTATGTATGTGGCTTTTAAGTTGATTAATAAAAGAAGGTTTTGTATCTGTATACATTGACATATTAAATGATGTTGAGTGACCTGGTTAGTGAACATCCTATTAATACCCTAGTGGGATTATCATAGAGACAACTGACCTGCCTGTATATTGGACTTTACTCTTTATTATTTACAATCCATTAATTTTCCCCCTTTCCCAATGGTGCACTGCCCAATCGCTATTAAACAAGTGATTTGGGGTTATAGTCATGGTTGTAAGAAAGGTGCAGTCAACTAACCTTGGCAACCAGGAGCAAATTAGCCAGAAAGTACAGACCAATATTATTCCAGGACAGTGTGCACAGCTGCTGCATACTCATCCCAAAATATTACAAGCTATTTCTGCGACAAAGGGCAGCTCTGCTAAATATTTTATCATGGTTCTGACCATTCTTTTTCACATGATTGATTAGAGGCGAGAGTTCTGTTAGTTCAAAGTAGGAATTCATTTTTAGGATTGATAACCCCTTTTTAAATATAGTTATAAGAACGCAAAAACTCTTTTGCTTATGTGCCACCACATTTGTCCATGGCAGCTCGCCTTCTAATCCAATCTTGTTAGATCATTATTAACATGGGACATGCTTAGTGTTCTCTGGGCTGTCGCTAAGAAGATAAGCTATGGGGTTGTTGGAAGTCATAAACATATAGAAAAGTTATGTTTGTCATTAAAGCTGGTGTTATAGACCTGATACACAGTGCACTGGATTCTATGCTGCCTTGTAGTGTGAATAGTTATTACTAATTAGTTGTAATGTGGCTTTATATTGGGTGTGTGTATATAATTTATATTGTGAGTCTGTTCTTAAGTTATGTGTGAAAATGCCTTGTTACAAAAAAATCATAAAACAGCAACATTTTGCCAAATGCATTGGCATCAAAGGGATATTTTTCATGTTTCTTTACTGATACAAAAATGCATTTTGTTTTCTGCAAAAAAAAAACAAAAACACATGGAGACATTCTAATAATACTTTTACCATTTTTCTGGCATATAACATGTATTTTATTTCCTGCCATTAGCATTTTTTCTAGGATTTTTTTTGTTAACCAAAATGCACTAATGGGTTCAACGTCAGAGGCAGAGATTTTTATGGCCAAAGGTTAGATTGATCTGTGGCTGGCATAGAGACCCAAAACATAAGAAGTAGCATTTTAGACTAATTCTTTGTTTAGCATTATTCCTACTTTAATATAGTCTATTTTATGAACTTCTACTTACCCTTTCCCAGCATAATTCTCTGCAGTTTCATTTGCTATACAGATACAGTTAATGAAATGCTATGACCTGAATATAAACACATATTGGGACTCAAATGACAGGATCAGGACACTAACCTAATTATGACTGTGTGCCATATTTTGTTGCATTTATGGTTTACAGTGAATTCTCAGAGAATCCCAAATTGGGTTTATTCAACACAGATACAGTTGCATTTGTTATTTTTAATTTAGTAGGGCCATTCTAACAACTTCTCCTGTCCTGTGTTGGGTGAAATTATGAATGTGTAAAACAGAATTTACCCCTAGGAATTTCCTAGCTTTAGACCAGTGGTAGCATCAGGTCATTATTTGCTTTGAACACATAATATTCTGTGGTCCTTATTGGTGCTCAGATAGTGCTAGGGATGGTAGGTCATTAAAAAGTGAAAAGCAGTTTACAGGCAACATTACTTTTTCTTTTCTGTTTCAAAATTCTTTGATTCACATTGTTGCAGCTCTATGGGCACCCAGGACTAAAAAGTACCAGTTTTCCAAGTATAAGCTTACTTCACATAAGGAACCCCTGTCCAGTGCTTTGGGTCCCCATTGAGAGCCATCACAGTTTTGGAATCTATAATAAGGACATAAATGTGTATTTTATCACTAATTATTTGTTTAGAAAGTCCGCATTCTAACTATGGTCTATAAGGATGCACCAAATCCTAGATTTGTTTTAGGATATGTTTGAATCCTAGCCTTTTTTTGCCTGACTGAAACAAATCCAAACCTTAATTACACGACTTTTGATGATATGATTGAGTAAGCTGCACATGTTTTATTTTCCCTGAATTATGCTGTATTGAATATGCAGATTTGGATTTGGTTGGGGCTTTTCCAGATCCTTTATGGAATCTGGAAAAAGTGGATTTGGTGCATCCCTAGTCTATAAATGTTTAAATTTATAAAGTTTAAAAAAAATGTTTTATATATAGTCGTGGCCCAAATTGTTGGCACCCCAGAAATTTTTCCAGAAAATCAAGTATTTCTCACAGAAAAGTATTGCAGTAACACATGTTTTGCTATACACATGTTTATTCCCTTTGTGTGTATTGGAACAGAACAAAAAAGGGAGGAAAAAATGCAAATTGGACATAATGTCACACAAAACTCCAAAAATGGGCTGGACAAGATTATTGGCACCCTTTTCAAAATTGTGGATAAATAAGATTGTCTCAAACATGTGATGCTCCTTTAAACTCACCTGGGGCAAGTCATAGGTATGGGCAATATAAAAATCACACCTGAAAGCAGATAAAAAGGAGAGAAGTTCACTTAGTCTTTGCATTGTGTGTCTGTGTGTGCCACACTAAGCATGGACAACAGAAAGAGAAGAAGAAAACTGTCTGAGGACTTGAGAACCAAAATTGTGGAAAAATATCAACAATCTCAAGGTTATAAGTCCATCTCAGAGATCTAGATTTGCCTTTGTCCACAGTGCGCAACATTATCAAGAAGTTTGCAACCCATGGCACTGTAGCTAATCTTCCTGAAATTCAAGCTGTCCTGCAGGCTCAGGGAGCATCAGTGTCAGTGCGAACTATCCGTCGGCATTTAAATGAAATGAAACACTATGGCAGGAGACCCAGGAGGACCCCACTGCTGACACAGAGACATAAAAAAGCAAGACTACAGTTTGCCAAAATGTACTTGAGTAAGACACGATACTTCTGGGAAAACGTCTTGTAGACAGATGAGACCAAGATAGAGCTTTTTGGTAAAGCACATCATTCTACTGTTTACTGAAACAGTGAAATGGAACACAGTACCATTGGAGGTTAATTGATGTTTTGGGGTTGTTTTGCTGCCTCTGGCACTGGGTGCCTTGAATGTGTACAAGGCATCATGAAATCTGAGGATTACCAAAGGATTTTGGGTCGCACTGTAGAGCCCAGTGTCAGAAAGCTGGGTTTGCGTCCGAGATCTTGGGTCTTCCAGCAGGACAATGACCCCAAACATACATCAAAAAGCACCCAGAAATGGATGGCAACAAATCGCTGTAGAGTTCTGAAGCGGCCAGCAATGAGTCCAGATCTAAATCCCATTGAACATCTGTGGAGAGATCTTAAAATTGCTGTTGGGAAAAGGCGCCCTTCCAATAAGAGAGACCTGGAGCAGTTTGCAAAGGAAGAGTGGTCCAAAATTCCCGGTGAGAGGTGTAAGAAGCTTATTGATGGTTATAGGAAGCAACTGATTTCAGTTATTTTTTCCAAAGGGTGTACAACCAAATATTAAGTTAAGGGTGCCAATTTTGTCCAGCCCATTTTTGGAGTTTTGTGTGACATTATGTCCAATTTGCTTTTTTTCCTCCCTTTTTTGTTCTGTTCTAATACACACAAAGAGAATAAACATGTGTATCGCAAAACATGTGTTACTGCAATACTTTTCTGTGAGAAATACTTGATTTTCTGGAAAAATTTCTGGGGTGCCAACAATTTGGGCCATGACTGTAGGTAACTTTTTTATAGATTGCATGGCTTCTGTTACATCTTTTAGCCCCTTAATAATTCTTTGAAATGTGTATTGGGGCATACAGCTTTTAGGGCATATTTTAAACATGGTTCTGGTCATTGGTGCGTTGATCCATAGTTTTAGATTACAATGACACATACATAATCCATTTACAATGTTAAACTGAAACAAGTATGGTTTTAGAATAATTGAACATTGCTCTTGTATCTCCATTTTAGTATTGATAGTTATTATCCATCTTCCTCTTGGTGATTAAATGGATACTGTGCAAATCTGACTAATGACAGTACACAGAGAAATTTCTTGTTCAAGGGTTTTTTTCTTCAGAAATAAACTCTATGCTTTCCTATAATTTTGTCTATTGACATCATACAGTAAGTCACTGTCACCAAGGTAGTGAAATGGTTGTCAAGGAAACCTCAAGGCAATATTATATCATGGCTTCAGATAGCTGACAGTAGGAGAAAAAAAAAAGATGCAATGGTATTATATCATTTTGAGTTCTGGAATATTGTGATATTTGTTCTGTCATGTTTTTTAATTGTTTTTACCCCCTTTCCAATTTATTTGGAATTTATCTATCATCTATCTATCTATCTATCTATCTATCTATCTATCATCACTGTATAATCATTTGTTGCTATAGTGAATCACACAGCACAAAGACAGGGCTAACATTTGTGTATCGGCACCCAAGGGCGGCACTTGGATGCCTATGTAGAGGCCAAAAAAATAGTTTTTCCCAGCTCTTTTTCACCTCTGCTGAATACTCTCAGGTAGAACTGAGAGGGGGGGAGAACCCTTTTTTCATACGAACACCAGAAGTGAAAAGACTGCCCTGTGTATGCCCCACTTGTGAAGACTGTGCTGCTGAATAAAACATATATATCAAAATCAACCTTGCAAAAACATTTCTTAAGGTGTACTATGTGTCAGTTTATCTACAACAAATCTGTCTTTAGGCCTGTGGGGTTGTTGATAACTTATGAACCTCATGGAGAACTATGGCTGTCATAATTCCCCTGAATGTTAGTTTTAGATCATTGCATTTAAACATACAATCGATATCCGAACGTTCGTCAGAAATAGACTAAAATCTGAACCTGTATGTCTAGCTTTGAAAGCTTCTGTATAATAAGCTGCACCTCATATCATAGCCTAAGGCACTGTGTAGGATCCACTTCTCTCTGCCTGCACTTTGTAGGCAGGCAGAGAGAAGCAGATCCGCTCTCATCCGTAGCTCCTTGTAGCTGCACTGAAAGCCACAGCTTTGGCCAGGGTCGGACTGTTGGGTGCAGGGCTGACCGGGGCTTCTGCCTCAGGGGCCCTGGGTGCAGTCCATGAACTTAATTTTGCCTAGGCAGCTCTGACACACATTAAAACAAATGAATAAATATAAAATAACCAAAGACTATCAATTTAGGGCCTGTTCAATAATGAATTATGAATAATATATGGTGCTGGTTTCACTTTGGGCTACAATTCAATACTGTTTGCAAAAATGGCCCCTTTTTGAAGCTCCCTATAGATCATACCCCCCAACTGTTCCGCTTTAAGCGGGACAGTCCCGCTTTCTATAGCGCATCCCGCTGTCCCGGATAGTTCCCTGAATGTCCCGCATTTTTGTAATAGATTACGGAAATGCGGGACATTCATAGAAGGATCCGCGACAGCGGGATGAGAAGGTTCAAGATGAGCGCTCCGACTCCTTGCGCTGCTTCTCTCCTTATGTGGCTCCTTCGCCGGCGGTCCCTGGCCCTTTTATAAGGTTGCGCCCGTGCGTAATGACGTCACACGTACACACGGGGCGCAACCTTATAAAAGAGCCTGGGACCGCCGGAGAAGGAGCCACATAAGGAGAGAAGCAGCGCAAGGAGTCGGAGCGCGTATGGGGGGCTCTATGTATGGGGGGCTCTGTGTTTGGGGGGCTCTGTGTATGGGGGGGCTCTGTGTATGGGGGGCACTGTGTGGGGGGCTCTGTGTTTGGGGGGCTCTGTGTTTGGGGGGCTCTGTGTTTGGGGGGCACTGTGTATGGGGGGCTCTGGGTATGGGGGGCTCTGTGTATGGGGGTCTCTGTGTATGGGGGGCACTGTGTATGGGGGGACACTGTGTATGGGGAGGCACTGTGTATGGGGGGCTCTGTGTATGGGGGGCTCTGTGTATGGGGGGCTCTGTGTATGGGGGCACTGTGTATGGGGGGCACTGTGTATGGGGGGCTCTGTGTATGGGGGACACTGTGTATGGGGGGGCTCTGTGTATTGGGGGGCACTGTGTATGGGGGGCACTGTGTATGGGGGACACTGTGTATTGGGGGCTCTGTGTATGGGGGGTACTGTCTATGGGGGCCTGGGGGGCACTGTGTATGGGGGGTACTGTCTCCCCTGTGTGGGGGGGCAAAACTGGTAGATAGTTATAACTCACTTATATTTATTATAACATTTGTCCTCCCTGTGTGTAATTCTGTATTCTGTAAGATTGTACAGCACTGCGTACCCTTGTGGCGCTTTATAAATAAAGTTATACATACATACATACATAACTAACTGCCTTCTCTCTATATTTGTATTTTATATGTAGGAGTTGCTATTTTGTTTTCCTTAGGTAGTACAGTATGAGGGAATAGCACATTTGCATCTGATCCCACCATTTCAACTATATAAAAGGAGTATTTTTAGAAAAAAATGGGGTGTGTTAATTGGGGCGTGGCCACAAAAGTGTTTGTTTTTCAAATGTTGGGAGATATGCTATAGATTCCTTCTGTCAGTGTTTCAAATGAAGGGTGGGCCTATCCTAATGGTCCCTGCAAGAAGCACAGCAGGAGGGGATAGCCAATCACAGCCCTGCAGTCACACAAGCAAAGACAGGCTTCAGTTCCCTATCAGGTAAGCCTAGCTGCTGATTGGTTCCTATCCTACAGTGCAGTGAATCCAGAAAATTCAGCCAGCAGAAAGTGAAACAGATGGGCGGGACTAGTGGGGTTTGGGGGGAATTTCTCAATAAATCAGTCCGAAACACAACTTTATTAAGCACAATCCTTCTATATTCAGAAGCGTATAATACACTCGTACATTTTTTAATTTTTATGATATGACTACTTTAAAATGCCCTATGTGAAATAAACATTGCAATGTAATGTCAAATAGATAATATTACATTGCGAAATGTGAATTTTTGTTTGTTATTTTTTCCCCATTAATGACTTATTATATTTTACCCTTAATCTAGAAGGCAAAGAATACATGTTTCACAATTGCGTAGTTCTATTTTTGCAATGCAGAAACCAGATGCCAAGCGGATTTCATTACATTTATCCACTGCAAGTTCCCAATCATGGGAAAATCCACACTAAAAGTAAATGATTATGCTTAAGCCATGAAATTACTTCTCTTTCGCTTTTTTCAATCCGTTATTAAAAAAAAATTATTTTTTATAAGCAGATTTTAGTAAATCAGCTTGTGATTAATACTAGTCTTTAAGATAGGTTGTATATCAGAAGAATATCAACTGGGGAGCTGATTTTTTGCCATCTGCATTTCATTAGAATAAGTTTATCTGTAATGCCCTACACAGTTATTTAATAAAAATAATGTGCTGAAATGAGCATTAAAGGTTAGACAGAGTTAATTTATTAGGATTGTACAAAGGAGATGAAACAGTTTTGGAGAGGGAGCTATTTTGGCTTTAAGCAAGAGGATTAGGAATGTTTTACTGCAATTTATTTCTAAATAAAAGAGGCATAAACTGTTAAAAATAAAAAATTAGTGTAGGAAACAGGGGCCTACTTTTAAAATTGTTATCTAGGATAAAAGCTTAAAAACTGTATAAACGTTGTGAAAAAATATTTTGCCTATTTATAATTCTCTGTTGTAGATAAAGCTTAGGAAATGGAGACTTCAGGTTATGGTGCTGAAAGGGTAGTAGCGCCAAGAGTGAAGGTCTGTCTTGTTGCTTCAAGAACCTTCAATTTCTATGTAATAACTTACACTTAATTGGAGTGCTGGTGGTCCTGGAGATCCCTGGAGGACTGTGCTAGGTTCTGCACTGTCTTCTTGAGCTAATGGTGGAGAGGAGACGACTGTTAAGGGAGAATTATGTGTTGCACTTAAGGGAAACTTACCGATAACACTAAGTACTATATTGGTGCTTTATCTAAACAGCTGAATGGCAGATGATGCATTTATATGACAACTATTGGTTTTCTGAAAACCTGACCACTTATATTTACAGAAACTACTAACTTCATAATATTGTTACATAGTTACATAGTTACATAGTTACATAGGGTTGAAAAAAGACCATTGTCCATCAAGTTCAACCCATCCGAGTAAACCCAGCACACAACCTATACTAACCAATCTATACACTCACATACATAAACTATATATACAACCAGTAATACTAACTGTAGATATTAGTATCACAATAGCCTTGGATATTCTGCTTGTTCAAAAACTCATCCAGGCCCCTCTTAAAGGCATTAACAGAGTCTGCCATTACCACATCACTAGGAAGGGCATTCCACAACCTCACTGCCCTCACCGTGAAAAACCCCCTACGCTGCTTCAAATGGAAGCTCCGTTCCTCTAATCTATAGGGGTGCCCTCTGGTGCGCTGATTGTTTTATCCCCTCTAATGTACTTGTAGACTTGGTGACTTGGTGTTTGTGTAACATGTTTCTTTATTAATTTGGGCTACCTCTATTTGCTCTTAAGTTATTCTGTATTATTTGTCTGGCCCTAAATTGGCTATTTTTCTGTAATAATAGAATTATTTCTCACACATGAAAAGGTGATATCAAAATTTCTGCCACACTTCCTTCTCTGCAGTTAAGAAAAAGGAATTTTCTTATGTTGTGTGCCTGTTACCCCAATGACAGCCACGTAAGAGAGACTCACTGCTAACACCAAGCATGGCATTATGAGCTCATGAACCTTTATCTAAACAGCTGATGGATTGGTAGTGAAGCATTCTTCTGAAAACTCTTGATGTAAACTTAAGCTTCTTCATTCTTCAATCTTAACAGATGAGGTAATAAAAACCATTTCTTCTCTACTTTTCAACATTTTTTTGGATCCCCTAATTCAATACTTTATCAAATATTTTCCTTATTTTTTTAAGACCCTATAAATATATATATATATATATATATATATATATATATATTTTATACCTACAGTGATATCTCAGGTTATGTCATTAACTCCAATAAAATTGAGATTTTAAATATTTACAGCTCCATCCTCAAACAAATACTTAAAAAGCAAACCTCTTACAGATATTATTAAATATTTAGGAATTTATATAATCCCTCTGATTTGACTAGACTATATTCCCTCAATATTACTCCATTATTAAACTAAATGAAACTTTTTGTAAAAAATGGTTAAACTGCTCACTTAATGTTTCAGGTAGAATGGCTTTACTCAAAATGCTTATTTTCCCAAAAATCTCATACCCTCTTCTATTTTACTAAAACACTCTTATGTAAACAATTTAGATCATTGCTTATCTAGATTTCTATGGCAAAATAAAAAAAACCCAACAAATTTCTTTAATGAAGTTAAGGAACTCCAAACTAATGGGAAGCCTAAATATTCCAAACTTTAGGAAATTTAATATTGCTGCACTTAGTTGATACTTAATAGAATGGCTGGAAAAGAATCCTATACTAACTTGAATTTAGAATATACTTTACATTTAGGAGAATTTATAGTGAATTATTTACATAACAAAATGGAAGAACCAACATACACAGATTAAGAGGAATAGACAACATATTGGGCCTGATTCACTAAAGGGCGATAAAAATTATCGCATGCTTTTTCGCGTTAAAAAACGCAAAATAACTTGCGCGCGATTCACCATAGTATTATCGCGTGCGAAAAATCGCCATTTTCGCATGGGGTATTTCTCGCACTAGTTTTACCGTTTTGCGTTAATTTCCGCGCTGAAAAGAATACGATCGCATGATTCACTATAACTTTTGCGCGCTAAATATCGCATTCGGCTATACGAAAATTAACACCTACTACAGGCAGGCGAAAAATTATACAAAAGTACAGTAAATGATTTTTTGCAATAAAATATGGACTTACAGTGTTATTTATTCAAGTCTGTGTTTCCCCCAGAGTGACGCAGCCGCCAGTTTGCAGCGAAATGTTCATTTTTAATACAGTAATTTTCCGCAAGTATTGGCGTGTATGGCTAACATGGCGTGCTTTCATTTGCGCAACTATTTCTATTTGGTTACAAGTGATGAAATGTTTCGCCAGGCATGGATTCGCAGCGAATTTTTGGACGTGCGTTGAATTTTTTCGCGGCAGATTTTTTCATGCGTTTCGCAAAACAATCCGCCAATGGCAAAACGCATGAAAAAATTCGCCACGCAAAAATTCACCGCACATCCACAAATTGATACAAGTGTCAAAAAATAATAGTCACGGGCAACAATTTTTTTGCCCGCACAACATTTTTGCCGTTTCGGGGATCTTTCGAAAGATTTGCTAATTTTTCACTAAAGAAACCAGAACACATTTGCTCATCACTAGTGGCTACTATTTATAAGCAGCTACTATTTATATGTGGCTAATATTTATATACACCATTTATATGCTTCGACAATTTTTATGCACTATTTCTATGCTACCATTCATATTCGGCGATTATTCGCGTAATTTAGCGCATGTACAGGCAAATACCGCATTGAAATAGTCTTTCGCGAGTTAAATAACGCTTGCAATATCGCGCGTAAAAAAGCGCGAGTATGCTTATAGTGAATCGTGCGAAAAAGCGCCAAAATTAAGCGGCGGTAAAAATTTTAGCGCGCAATAAGAATAGTGCACGTTTTATCGCCCTTTAGTGAATCAGGCCCATTGTCTATCCTAATTTGGGAGTGTCTCTCCCATGGGAATTTATTAAATCCAAACATAAACTAAATGAATGATAGATTAACACGTTTTATGTGGCCTAGAAGTACTTCACCAAAGTCATTTTATTGCCATTAAAAAGCTTTTCTTTTGTGAAACAGAAGAACCCAATTGCACAAGAATTTTTATGTCTGACACTTTTGCTGCTGCAATATAAGCACCTGGTATTTATATTAGGTGCCATAAGATGGGTGCAAGCTGGCTGCCTTGGGTGGCAACTCTACTTGGTGTATCTTTGCCACTAAAAATCCCTAAAGTGCAATCAGTTTGCTACAGTACAATTAAAGTAACTAAACAGTGTGATTAGCACTCACATTAGTGTCACTTCTGCTCTATGGAGTGGTGGCACAGAGCACTGTCAACCATCACTGATCCTGGTGGAAAGTCAGTAGTAGTTCAGTGATTACTAAGAGGTCATGCTAACAAATTTCAAGACACCTACAAAAGCACATTTTCTATGTACAAACAAGAAAGGGAGGGGTTTCTAATTGTTATTAGATTAAGGATTAAAATGCGCCATACTATTACAATATTTAAAATTCAGTATTCTGTCTGCTTGAACAAAATGTAGGTTATGAGGGGGAGGGGGGGGGGGCAAATATTAGAATTGACTGTGTGCATGGCCTTGCAATGTCAAGTATACTTATTTTTGGATAAGTGCTTTGAGAGTCATCTTTTATGTTAAAGAGGTATTGTGATTTATACAGGTCAGGGATTGCATTTAGCTATGCATTTTGGTATTGGTGTACTTAGGGGCATAGGGATTTCAAAGCCATTTGTGTATTATATTATTTCTTTTTATATACATATTTTGAACCATCTTGCTGCAGGAGCTGAATTCAAGCATATTTAGAAAATAATATAGTCTTATTAGGTAAACTATATGGAACAAATATTTAAATATATCTAATATTTTTTTATATATATATAAAAATGTATATAAAATGTATATACATTATGTGGAAATATTAGGTGGCAGAAAAAGGGGTTCAAGGCACTGATGTTTCAGAGTGCAGAGTGCACTATGCCTAGTGATGCAGTAGGTCACAGAGAATCAGGTCCTTTATTTTTATTTTTGATGTAGCAGATGTGCAGTATTATATTTTTCCACAAGAGGGCATAGGCATACCATCAAATATATTCAATATTGGTGCAGGAAGCTACATTTTTTAACAAAACAACATAATGAAATTAAATTAGTGAAGTACACATGCAGCATGCAATGTGCAAAATGCAAAAAATGGTCAATTGCAGTCTTTCTTTGCTCTTTGTACACTGTGTGAGGCATTGTAAATGACCCTTATAATGACAAAATGTAAATATCACAGTCTAAAAGATATTGACATAGAAAGGTTAATTGTAATACCTTTTGGGCCAGTGTAGTTTTTTGCAAGTCACGGAATATGGTTAATTAAATTGGTATATAAAACACATTTTATTTATGTTAAACACAATCATGTGACCAGCTAGGGTGACCCCAAATATGTAACTATGTACAGAATATGATGACAAATGGAGTAGTAACATATTAAAGCACAAAAAAATGTAAAGAACTACAATTATAAGATCACAAAAACAAAAAGAAATTATTTTTGTGTAGCTGATGAGATGTAGGATACAAGAGCATTAACAACCGTGGAGGCATTGTGCAAAGTGCAGAGAGCAGCACCAAGTAAATGTACCTCAGGAAAAGTATATGAGCCCTAAGATTTGTTATTTGTTTAAAAATTCCCTGTTCAAAACTTCCTGTTATCCACCCACCCTTCTATGTGCGGGAACCTCTTTAGTCATACGTATGTATGTTTTTCACTTTGAAAAAGGCTGTGGAAGCAGCCGAAACATTAGCTGTATACTATAATAAATTTACTTTATTTTGTTTCACACTAAGACCAGTGAGTATATATATATATATCATCATATAAGACTGCACTCAAAGGTCTTGCAAAGTGAAAAAAAAACTGGTAATTTATTAGACCAACGTTTCGGCCTCAGCAGAGACCTTTCTCAAGGTTACAGGACAGGAGCCAAAGCAGACTTAATAACCCCCCCACCCCCATAGCAATAACACCTAGCCATGAGTTGTGTAACATTGAAGTGAGATGAATCACATAAATACATAAAACAAAAGAAGAACGTGTCTCATTAAGGGGCCCATTTACTTACTCACGAACCGGCCGAATGCGTCCGATTGCGTTTTTTTCGTAATGATCGGTATTTGGCGTTTTTTTCGGAAAATTATCGCGACTTTTTCGTTGCCATTCCGAATGTTGCGCAAAATCTGGCGATTTTTTCATAGCGTTAAAACTTGCGCGAAAAGTCGCGTCTTTTTCATAGCCATTCCGAAAGTTGCACAAAATGTTGCGATTTTTTCGTAGCGTTCGGATTCATTCAAGCTTCAGTATGGTGACTTTTCTTGGGCCAGGTTGGAGCTGCAGGGTGCCATTGAGTCCTATGGGAGGCTTCCAAAATCATGCTAAGTCTGAAAGTTTCGCCCGCCGCTTACGAGCGCCCAATACGAAAAAGTTGCGACAAGATACGAGCGAATCGTAATGGCTACGAAAAACTCGCGTTTTTTCGCGAAAATCGTATTGGTAACGAAAAAGTTGCGACAATTTCCGAAAAGTCGTAAAGGCGCCAAAAAAATCGCAAAAAATACGAAAAAGTCGCAAAATGTTCGTTTTCCAATCGGAATTTTTCCAATTCGGATTCAAATTCGTGTCTTAGTAAATCAGCCCCTAGGTGTCATAATCCATGAGTCCTAGGGGCACATTTACTAACCCACGAACGGCCGAATGCGTCCGATTGCGTTTTTTTCGTAATGATCGGTATTTTGCGATTTTTTCGGGAAAAATTGTCGCGACTTTTTCGTTACCAATACGATTTGTGCGAAAAAACGCAAGTTTTTTGTAGCCATTCCGAAAGTTGCGCAAAATCTTGCGATTTTTCTTAGCGTTAAAACTTGCGCGAAAAGTCGCGATTTTTTCGTAGCGTTAAAACTTGAGCGAAACATTGGTATGTAAAAACAATAGAACAAACCAAGACCAAGAGAGAATGCTCTTAATCTCTCATGGTAAACTGTTGCAATAAAGTAATTATAGTAGCATACCATATTGGTAACATAGTATCAAGTGGTAATGAAAGGAGAACATTGTATCAATATACAAAAAAAGACTGGTGGAATAAGTGGGCCATAGCAATAAAAATGAATATTACTGTAAGAAGAGGAGAGAGGCACTGCCTGCATTGGTAATGTTTTACCAATATTCTTTATCTTAATAAGTCATAGAGGCTGCCATTCAAGCTACTGCTGCAGGAGATAACAACTAATGATGATATATTTTAATCATATAAAACATCTTTATTTCTTTTTAATTTGAGATATACAGGGTCAAAACATTTCAGTGATATTTTATATGAGAAGAGTTTTCATGTTTGGTGTGAAGAGAGCCATGACTGACAGAAACTCTTCTCATAAAAAACAATTATTACTAATATTATTACTAATATATAACTTGTAAAAGTTTAACTTTATGGTGTTACTGTCCCTTTAAAGGACATACATGAAATACCCTAATTTTGGTGTGTGCATACAAATGAATTCTGCCAGAAACACAGTGGTATCTCCTAAACACACACAAAAAAAAAAAAGATTATTTTTCTCTCTGTACAACCTATGCAGATTCTCAGCAAGAACGGAGATAATATTCAGGCTGCTTCTCCATTTCTTAAGCCTTCCATGCAACTTGATCTTCATTGGGAAATTTATAAATAGGCCGCTGCTTGTTAGCAGGAAGCTATATTGCCGTTTGAATCGTGACCTTGAAAAAGACATAATGAAATCACCAGTATGTTGTCTTCATTTAAGAGTAGAGTATCAGAGCTGGGTCGATAATCTAGGGTCAGTCAGCCACTCTCTTTTTGTTGTGTTATATTAAAATGTTCTCATGGGATTTATTCAGTATCCAAAAGAATTTTTAGGAACCTGCATTGATTTGGTGAATAAAATAACTATGTAACAGGATACATATGCTCAAAGGTGCACTCTAGGTCAGCAAGTAATATAATGAAATAAACTCCTGTGTTATATTAAATGTTAAGGGTGACTAAAACAAAATATCACAATATATCTCAGTCTCATTAAGATAGAGATGAGTAAATCTCTTGTCCCCCCCACTCCTTTTTAACAGTTCAAAAATGAGTTGTTGCTTAATTACAATCTCTAGGTGCTAAGATAAGTGCACTTTTGCTTACTTGCTATGTTATAGGATGTCCTTTTCCTCGCAACTTTACAACTAATTTTCATTTTGTATTCTTTATAGTGTTTTAATTATTTGCCGCCTTCTTACTCTTTTCAGCTTTCAAATGGGGGTCACTGACCCTCACAGCCAAAAAAACTTTTGTCCTATGAGGATACAATTTGATTGCTATTATTACTTTTTGTACTAAGGAAAAAACTATGTAACTTAAAAACCACAAAAATAACAATTTGCTGATTGCACCTGCTGTGGTGCATTAGGGGAAGGATCAATACATGCTGGTGGAAGGGTGTCTTATACCTAATGCTTGCCTTAAAGTATAAGTAAGCCTTTTTATTTTAAAATCTATAAAATGACTATAAACAGCCCTACATTGCGTCTGGTATACTTTCTAAGTACATGCTTCTTTGGGTGTTGTGCCTATGTTGCTCTAGCAAAATCACACAAAACTCAATTGTGAGTACCAATTCCCTTGTTATAAGTAAAAAATGCATGATGTTTCCAGTTTGTATACAATTTACTAACTGATCAAAATGTTTGCATCCAAGGCATCTGGCACATGATTTTGTATCTGATGTTGGTGGGTCCAATTAATTTGGTTTCTAGGAAGGAGCATTACATTGGGCAACAGGGGCGGGCCAAGCCGACCGGGTGCCCTAGGCAACCCAGTCGGCCACCTCGACCCTGCACCTTCCAGGAGAGGTTCCTGCCTGGCGCCCCCAATCATTGTGCCCTAGGCAGCTGCCTCTTCTGCCTACCCCTAGTTCCGGCCCTGTAGGGCAAGAACAACCTATTGTGCATGAGCTATGTAGGAAAAACCCAAAGACAGAGAGCAGACCTGCAGGTAGAGGCTGAAGCTTATACAGCACCTTAGCACAGAGTCCTGTTTGGGACTAAATGGTAACAGGCAGGGGGTGAAGGTATACAGGCAGTCAGGCAGAGATATATACGTAGGTGAGAAAACAGCTCAGGGTTTGTACATAAAGTGTAAAAGTTGCAGTTGCTCCAAAAGAAAGCCGCATGGTAGCTGCATTTGACTGATTACAGATTCACCCATCACTATTAAGCAATAAACTAGAGCGAGAAGGTATATAGACTTATGTCAAATGTGGTGTTCTCTGGGAGTGTTTTTCCCACACAAAAACACACAACTGAAAAGTTCCTATCCATGTTGAGTCTTTGGAATCAGGTATGTCTGTGTAAAAAACAAAATACAAAATACCTTTTCTACATAAGCCCAACTCAGTGAGTTTATTTGGGGTATACTGTATTTTCCCTTTAAATGGATTAAATACCATTCACAATTGGTATATTGTTGGTTTTATATGTTTTTATTTATATGTGCATTTATGTTTTTTATGTGTGGAATAAATTAGTGCCGTCAGTGGTAGATGCTCTTCCTTCAGATTGTTCTTTTGAAATGTGCTCCATTTTTGGAAGTAAATAACTGAAGTAACTAAGCATTCTGCCTTTTACCTCACAGCACTTGCGTATGAGCCAAGTCTCAAAGGAACGATTTGTTTCAGTGCTGTTGATTACGTTTATATTTATTGATGTTTTTTTCCTGATGGCTATTACTCTCATGTGTATAATTTACTAGTGCAGTCACTATTTCCATGATACTGCAGCAAAATACAATATCCTCTAATAACTAGTTTCAGACCCTTTCTTTGACTGATATCAATATCCATTAGAACACTTCCCAAGGGAAGATATGACTAGCACTCCTGTCAGGATCTCATTTTTTAATTGCAAAGCAGTTTTTCCCCAATCTATTTATGTTGTGATCATCAGAATTCATCTCTCTTACAGGGACCTTATACTGATGTCATTAACATGATGTCATTAACTTGTATAATTGAGTTATTTTACCTTGATGTCCCTGACCTAGAATTATTTAATAGTTCCAGTAATGGAGGTCTCTACAGAGATATACCATACAGTGAATAATTCTATTATAGGTATCTCACATTTTAAACTGGAATTCTGATATTGTAAAGCGCAGAGCTGTCAATATTTACAAACAGTGACAAGTGACATTTTTTAACCAAGTATGAATTAGTGGTGAATCTCCACGTTGCACCATTGGTGTTTTTTTTTGTCAAAATCACAAAAAAAATTGCCCCAAGAAAACCACTGCGAAAAGACAGCTTTTCAATTCAATGCATTTGGAGGGGGAAAAAATAAGAGAAAAAACACCCATTCTTTTCAATGCATTAGAAGTGAGACAAAAAAACGCAGTGAAAAAAGGCCCAGTGATTCCAATGCATTTTGCAATTTTTTCGACGGACAGATTTGCCCATCACTATTTAAAATCCAACACCTCTTTGTACACTTTACAAAGCTGAACTAATAAGCATACTGCATAATACGGACAATTTAATAGGTGCTTAATGGGTTTTAATATTATGGTTCTATGGTTGAATCAGGATTACAACATGCAGGGAGCTGATAAATGGAGCCTCTAAAGGTGGCCACAACCATAGCAATTTTCACTCTTTCGTGCAGCCATCGGTCTCACAAAAGAACGTTTCCATCTTCCACCAACGTTCAGGGCTGAATCGTCAGATATGGAGGTAGAAACAATAGAAATTCTACCTCCTTCTGCCGATTCAGCCCTGAACATACTGTAGATTTTGCTTGGGCACCTTCAATGGCGCCCGATCAAAATCTTTTACCCGCCCGATTGGCAGGTCGCCTTGTCGAGCCAGCTTAAGTGTTAATTGTGTATGCAGACAATTTATATGGTGAAAAGCCACTGTGAACCTTCAGGGCTCACTCCCCTCACTCATATATTTTAGAAACCTTTACCTCCAACAGAACTCAATTATCTGTCCCAGCCAGAGTAGCACACTTTACCAAAGATAGTGAGTGCAATTTTCAGATGGTTAGGAAAGGACCAGTTGGCACAGGTTACAAAATAGTGGCCGCCTCCTATAATGACCAAAACTAGGAAAAGAGAGGAGTTTAGAGCATAGTATCAGGGGGCACTATTTGTAAACTTGTTTGCCATAATATACATGGTCCCCTCTGCAATTTACGATGCACTGTGTAGTTAAGATACCTTCTCTGAGATAGATTCGTCTCCCTGCCCTGTGAGTTTTGATTTCCGACCACCTATACCTACATTCCTTCACTGAAATGACTAATGTGTGGCCGTTTAATACTCACTGCACATCCAATGACTGAAAAGAGCTTTGTTGTTTCAGTGTAGGAAGCGGAACACTGCTCTAGGCAGAGGGGAATTAAAATAGTAAGACTGGGAGATTTGTGGGAAGAAGAGGGACCTGACACATGGTAGAGAGGAAAGAATGGCACACAACGGGAGGGACCAGAAGGAATGAATGACAGATACAAAGATGGTAATAGCAGAAGAGATATGCACATTGGGAAAAAGGGGAAATAAGAGACTGACATAAGGAAAGGCTTTTAAAGAGAAGAAAGATAGGGTATTAAGGATTGCACATATGAAATGGACACATTTGAACTGGAGGAGCAGACTGTGGAAGGTGAGAAAAGAGAAGAGACAATGACAGGCTAAGAAGAAACACATTAAAATATATGGAAGGGCCACAGATATAAAAAGATGACATTTAAATCAAATTTTAAAAATGAGAATACATGAATACCAACTTGGGGGTTGCACTGAGCCTTTTTTGCCTAGGACATCAAAACAAATTGGCTTGTCACTGCCTCCTTTGTAAGCCTGTCCCCCATTACTGATAATTTAAGAAAACAAATAAAGAAAATGAAGGGGCTTTTATACAGAAACCCAATTGCCACGTGTAATGATGGTATAATTCCTTTATTTTTGCTAATTAATTCTACTGGCCAAAACCTCCTGCTAAATAAATATCAGGTACAATACTTCTTCTGATATATAATAAAAGGCACAAAGTTTGCCTGGGTAAAGGCAATCTTATCATTGGTTGCTGTGGGTTACTATACGTGCACAAACATAGGTGCCTATTTATCAGGCTGTGTAAAATGATTTATGCTAAATAAATAATGTAAAAAGCTGTGTAAAATACATGGTAAATTCATTTAGGTGGATTTTATTTTACACAGTCATTGTACACTATTACTTTATTCAGGGGACACATTAGTTCCAGTAGTCACTCTGTTAAAAAAACAGCTACATTTTCAATTTCAACTGGCTACCGTTTACGCCAGATTTTTACACAATCTCTTAAAATCAGTACACAATGTGCCATTAATCAATATGCTGTTTTTACTCAGCATGGTGTGTACTTGTGGTGTATTGGTTACTTTTGTACACAACATGATAAATACCGTAGGCATCTTTGTGTATTTTATCAAATACCAATAACACTTTTCTGGTGTGGAGCAGCTTCCCTGTAGGAAAAGAAAATATTCTTGTATCCTTAAAGTGTGGTTTGTTACTTCTCTCTGATGATATATCACCTTTAAATCACATTTGTCTATTAACATTTTTGCCATCCCTCAGACCTGAACAAAGCACTCCTTTTTTATCTACTATAACCCTGTCTCTGACTCTACCTCTTTTTATCCAAGAGTGGCATTACAAAAATCTAATAATATGGCATTGACACACACCAATCCATATGTTATTCACTCAAAATATCCTATTAAAATGGACCAACATATTGTTATACTAGATAATTATAGATGATACAAACAACACAACACATCATTGCCATTAAATGTTGAAATGTTATATTCTGTTTTGTCCTTACGGAGAGTAAACAAATCTTCACCCAATGAAAGGGATGTTAAATTGGGCTTCTTTTTCCTTCCAATTTGGTTTGGCAAAAAGTTGATGCACTTGTGAACAACCCTTTTATGTTTCTTAAATCTTATTCCAGGCCTAAACAAAAGTCAATGCATCTTTTTGGGCTTTCCAGTGTGCGCTTAGCTCAGTAAATTGGTATTGGCTCTGTTTAAGGGGAAATCAAGCAGCTTAGAGAGGTTTATTTATTTTCTCCTTTCTGTTTTTCTTTGCTTCCATCTCTGAGGCGCTCTAATAAGAAGCATCGGCATGAAAAGCAAGACATAACACAGTCTACAGATCCTGCATGCTGATGTAATAGGCAAAGAACAATAGCCAATGATCTAAGCTCATTGCTGACAAGCCAGGAAAACCAGTTTCAAAACAAAGGTTAAGTTGAGAAGAAATGATATAAAAGAGATGAAGTGCAATCATGCGACAAGAGATGCAGCATAAAAAAACACAAGCTGAATTCAGAATGCAAGATATTCACATACCAAAAGTAACAGGAAATGAATCTTAGCAAGACATGTTTGAAAAGACTGAACAAACATTTTGGCCTGGAATGTTTTCAGCAATAATAATATTGCAAGATGTAATATAGTGACTTTTTAAGGACCAAAATACATAGGAGCTGTAGCCCATATTTGTTTTTTTTCTTTCTGTTTTCTTTAGGCTTGGTTCCACAGTTTGAAAGAATGCATACTTGAACCAAGAACACCAGTCAGAACACAAAAGGATCACAGTGTAGATGAGTGATTACTTATTATATTAATTAAAATACATTTAAACATAAGGAAACCAACCATGTCAAAACAAAGGTTTATCATATTTAAAGGGAAGCGGTCACCAGAATAAAACTTATGTTATAGCATAGTTGTAGAAATATATATAATACTCACTAAATGTACTACATCTTTATTGTTCGATAAAAGTCCTTAGTTCACTGTTAAAGCTTGGGTGGCCACCTTTTTTGTTTTTTATTTTTTTAGGGGGCTGCCCAGTCCAACACTTCCTGCCCAGTTTAAAAAACTGAAGAAAAATTCAGCCATAGCCATAGCCACAACTCCAATGTCATCATGCAGGCCCCAACAATACAAGGCATGCCCCCCCCGTGTCACAGTTCCACCCTCAATGTCACTATCCCATCTCTCTGACATCATTTCTTGCCCCTTTGTCTGGATTTTGATACCGTCAAAGTGGCAGCCGCTTCATACTAAAACCATACATGAGTTCAGAAACTTAGGGGCAGATTTATTAATTCTCGAGGCTCGGAGCTTGAGCAAGCAGTTACTGAAACCACACGCGAGTCCTGAACTCATGCATGGTTTCTGTATCCAATTAGATCATCAGCCAGCCAGGTAATTGGATACAGAAACCAGTGAATTCAGGAACTTACACGTGGTTTCAGTAACTGATTGCTTGAGCCTAGAGGCTCAAGAATTAATAAATCTACCACTTAGGCTCATGTAGTTATGGAATGTCTTGGTTACTTTTAATCTTTCATATTGCTGTTGTGAAATATTTAAAAATTTATAACATTGCATTATATCGTAATTGACAAGCGCACTGTGCCCATTTGGGTTTTTATATCTCTAGCATTCCCTGAACTACAATTCCTGGCTACAGAAAGTCAGGGGATGCTGGGAATTATAGGCCAACGGTTACAGGGCTGAAACCTGGTCCCTTTCCACAATAAAAAATAATTAACTAAGTGTTGTCCAAAATTTGAATGAATATGTATTTAGAGTATTCATGGCAAAGCACCATTAAGAAAGAGAAAACAGTATCTATGTGTTGTACTCCTTGCAGGCCAAACATCCTTTTTCCTTCGGTTCTGCTTCACGCATTAATAATAAAAGTTTCCAACATATGTATTCAGTTATTAATGATATAATTTGCTGGAAACAAAAATATTTGGACTGCAAAGACTATGAGATTTGTATTGTTTTCATTATTCATAAAAATGTATTAGATGACAGATACAGAAGGACCAATAAAATATCAGAATTGTTTTACCGTGAATTAATAATGGTTAAAACTAAAAAAAAAAACTGAATCTGTCTGGTTTACCAAGACCTTTTCTGTGCTTAAGTGATTAATTCTAGAGTGGGAAAAAGATTTTTCAAATACTTAGGGGCACATGTACTAAGCAATTTTGAGTAACAGACATTATTTTTTTTTACTTCTAGATGTTTTCGAGTTTAACTGGGTTGTTGGCAGTACAGATATGGGATCTGACCTGGGGGTTTCCGGATAAGGGATCTTTTGGGGATATCGATAACTTAAGTCTGCTAAAAATCATTTAAATATTGAAAAAACCCAAAAGGATTGTTTTGCCTCCAATAAGTACTCATTATACCTTAGTTGGGATCAAGTACATTTTAAAAAAATTTGAATTATTTACTTATAATGGAGTTTATGAGAGATGGCCTTTCCGTTATACGTAACTTTCCGGATAACTGGTTTCCAGTAAGGGATCCCATACCTGTACTTGATTTTTCTGATATGTGTCTCAAAAAAGTTTTTCAGAAATTTTCCCCCAAAAATTCAGAAGGCTTCAAATTTTTTTTTTTTTTTAAATTGTTTAAAAAAAGTGACTATTATTGTCAGCCTGTCCTTTTGCTATACACTTTCAAGGGGAAGTTAAACACATGATTTTTTTTTGATTGATACACACTTTCAAGGGGAAGTTAATCCTAGCATTTTATTCTATTTCACCCAGTTTCAAGGGGAAATTAATCCCATCTTTGATTTCTATTTCACCTATTTTCCAAGTTTTCCAAGAATAAGCACCAATGCTCCTAAAATGGCTGCTGGGGGAAGTTCCTGTTTGCATAAAATATAGAGGTTCACGGAAATCAACGAATTTCTCAAATTGTTCGAATTTTTGGCTCAAAAAAATTTTGACTTTCAGACAATGAACTCCATATTTTTGTTCAACCCTACCAGCATTATCATGCCATTTAATAAGTGCAAGAATGATCGTGTTATTAAAAAAATACAAGTAAAAGTCGAGTTTCAAGGGCAGAAAAATTCTAGTTTTAGTAAATGTGTCCTTAATCTACTATTAATTTGCATTGCACCTGGTGCACAATCAGGAGTTTATGTTTGAGCGGGGTGTTAGAACTCAGCACAGAAGCTGAACTCATCACAACTCGTATCACAGTTGTGACACAGGGACCTAAGGTTTTCCAGATATGGTGTGTGTACGGTTAACAAAAACAGTATAAATTTGTGTTAGAATTATTATGATGACAAGTACATGTTACTGTTTAATTATTACAGAGAAAAGCCAAACTGGTAAAAAAAAATGTATTTCATAGGTATCTGGATAATATAACCCATACTATAGATAAGTACAGTGGAGTAGTGTTTTATTTTGGGGGCCTCTAGCCTCCCTTTCTGTTGCATGTGGTCATGTCCCATTGATTTTAATAAGGTTACAGGTATATAAAGACATTGGCATTACAGTACTGCTGCACAATATCTAGAACCTCAAGGGGCATATTTATAAAGGTTTATACCAAAAAAAGTGTAAACAGTGGTGTAAAATAATGTGGTGTTTTATAAAGCTGTGCATTTCTTCTTACTCTTGATGTTACTCCATCCATCATCATTTCTGGCACACAGGTAAAAGTGGTGCTGTTTATATAGGTGTATATTTTTTGTTACTCTAGAGATATAAACTGCTATTTTAGAATATTTTTAAGTATTATCCATTAAAGTCAGTGGTGCTGAGGAGAAATTCAAAAGTGGTGTAATTTATGTAGGTATGTATGGATTTGCACATGAACTTTACACTCTGCCACACATTCTGTATGCAGCTTTAGAATTGCACATGGGTTTAAACAGCATACTATGGAGTTAGTGTGGTACAGTGTATGTAATCAGTAGTAACCTCTGCCGTTGTGAACATTTTGGTTAAGAGCATCACTATTGTTTTGCCATTTTTCTTATTATTCATTATTCTGCTTTTGCTTCCAAAGTTGGAAAGAGGCAGAAGAGAAAGGCAAATAATTAAAAAAACTATAAAGAATAAATAATGAAAACCAAGAACAAAGTTGCTAGGAATATGGCATTCTGTAAAATATTTAAAGTTACTGTGCTTGTCTGTCTGATTCACCTTTAAGTAACACAGCAGAATAAATTAATCCACAAGCAGTTTATTCCCCCCGAATACTTCTGAGTACCTCTTTATGGCATAAGTCTCATAGTTACCGGTTATTGAGGTTTATATTGTGTTTATTTTTTTGTATGCTGCCAAGTAGTGGTTGTAGTAGTAAACTAGAAGCCAATACTGAATTTAGTTTTAATGTTTTTAATTTTCTGTGTAGTGATTCATGCTATAATACCAAGTGAAGCATTATTTGATTATGGTATTTCAGTGATTTGGACTTTAAATTAATTTGTTACATTTAAACGTTGTCAGTCTCGATATACCCTTTTTACCCTAAAAAACACGGTGTTTGAGCTATGATTTGGTAATGATGTAGCTGCAAGTTACATGCAGTATGAAGGCATTTACGAGAGTAGTGGTTATACTGCACAGGAAATGAAGAGCTTGTGATAAAAGCAGACTGTGTTAAATTATTTATCTGTTCATTCCCTTTTGCACTCTGCCTGTGCATGCATTGCTTGTTTCTGGACTCTATCACTTTTTGGCAGATAGACTCAGCTAATATTTATTCTTTGCGTCTTGTAATATTTGTTACCTCTGTTTCTTCTGTGGATATATTTGTTATCTTTTTCTGCATTTGTATTTATACAACACTCAGAATGGCTTTAGTGAAATAATTTTTTTTATTTTAAGTATATTAAGTGGAGTATTTGGGACATCATCCTAGAAACCCTGGCATTTGGTAGTCAAGAAAAGCTATCCACAAGAACTGGAGAGCTGAATATCTGACATAAAAGTACTCATGCACATCCACAAGTGCAGTTGTGGTCCCCACGCTTCCCCTACAGTCAGGTATTTGCATCAAAATGGGCTCCTTGCATTCTCATATAGACGCACTCTGCACTATTTAGCCTTTCTGCCTTCCATTCTGAATTGAGTGATGTTGCACCAGAGGAACCCTGGAGCTACCACCACCTCCTGAGAAGACTCCTGGGTTTCCTCAGTGCCCTGCTTTAATCACTGTGATTCATTTGTGCCAAAAGAGCAGAATGCACCCATTACACACCGAACACCAGGACATCAGGCAGACTTCAATATCAATATTTTTATAATAATAATTTTGGTTGGAAACAATTCCAGTAGGTGCAGCACAATTGTGTCAAGAGCATTGCCACTTTGCGACTGCAATGATGCCAGAATTCTGGGAAAAAGTGCTACATTGTGGGAAAATAACATGGTGATTATGCTCAAAATTGCTCATTGCACTTGCGGACATACATGTACTTTAAAAGTGTTTCACCTTTAAGCCCCATGATTGATTTCAGATTTTCATTGATATAAAAATATAGATAGACTGTAATGGTTGGACTGTTCACATTCAATCAATAGTTAAAGCAGGGGTGTCAAACTTAATCACATAAAGGGGCTGAAATCTAAAACACATGGCCGCTTCCATTCTGCCCTGCAGGGTGCGTGGTGCGGAATGACGTAATACACACCACACACCCTGCAGGGTAGAATGTAAGCGGATGCTTGGAGCACCACTGGGACTGGGGCGGTGCAGTCAGCCGATTGGAGCACTGGGACTGGGGTCGCATGGTCAGGCACAGTCACCACGGGCCACATAAAATAGTCAGGTGGGCCTTGTGTTTGACACATGTGAGTTAATGTGATTTATCCCCAGCAGGCAGTGTTTTTTTTATATTTAAATAAGTTAAAAAAAAAACTTTTGTTAAAATGTACATTAAACAATTTCTGTCAAACTATTTTCTACATGACTTTATCTGAAACTACGTCAAATAGTCTTAAAGGTCCTAGGCAGTTACCAAAAAAATCTCAGCACTAGTTATAACTGATGTACTATAGCTGAGTGATGATAATAAATAAAGTTGAGCAGGTGCCAGGGGTGGGCCAAGCCAATTGGGCGCCCACGGCAACCAGGGGCCACCTAGTCCCAGCAACCTTCCCCCCCTCTGCACGTGTGCGAGCGCGGCCCATTTACATGCACAATGCTGTCGCAGTGGGGCAATGACAAGAGAGCACAGGCTTGAGGTAGGCAGGGGCGGTACCTGCCTGGCACTCCTTCATCGTTGCGCCCTAGGCAGGTTCCTCTTCTGCCTACCACTAATTCCATCCCTGGAAGGTGCACCTAATGGGAGACACGCACCCATGTGCAGAAGTATATTTATATATAGCTGTCTTAATGTATATAATAACATAGGTAATTTAATTTAATATATAAAAACATTTAAAAATAAATTAAAATAGAATTGTACATGATGTAGCAGCATGTATAGAAATCATCAAGAACCTTAAAGAACAAAGAAAGGTTTAATAACTGGGCGTGGCCAAATGTTAGCCCCCCCCCCCCAGTTATTTTCTAACCACATATCTGATAACCCCAGACAGGTGCCCCTTCAAGCAGAAAATTTGCACTGGCCTGGGGTACTTTTCAGTGAGCACCATGGATCCTTTTCTTCTTCCTTATTCTTTCTTTCTTTCTTTCTTTAATGCCCCTGGGCAGACACATCAGAATATTCCATATACAAAAATCTAAAAAGAAATAATGCTTTTCCAAACTTCAAAAAACATATGAGCTCCAAAAACGTTGCCATTATTTTAGAATTTATTGAAAACATTTTTGAGAAAAAATGTTTAATGTCCTGCTGTATATACATTATAGTTATTGTACTTTTCATTTGTAAAAGAACAGCATTAAGAGTTTACTGTAAAATCCTTTTGCAGATATTTACCTGTGGTGGAACTCCCAGACAAATGGCCATTGTTATATTGACCAGTCAGAAAATAAAGAAATCGGGCAAAACGCTCAGTTTACTGCATACAATTTACAATACTTATGACAGAATACCACCGTTTACATTCTACTTGTAAGCAGTAAGCTTTTCTTTATTTTTTTGGCTTTATGAAAATTAAAGAAAGAACTTGAGCAGTAATTCTGCATGATTTGTTGAAAATCAACATGGTATATATCTTTTTGTCTCTCCATAATATATTATTACTAACAAACACACAGATATTATAGAAGAGCCAGTTATGCACCTACTTAGGAGTTGCCGCATATTTACATATGCTTAGAAATCTGTGATGCAGATAAATGGAATGGGGATACAGCAAACAAAAATAATTATACAAATGGAAAAATTACAAGGATTGTTTTCATGGATTTAAAAAGGAAAACAATACCTACTGAATACTTAACCAACAGATACTTTATAATATGTGGACTATTAAAGAATCTTACCAATCAATACATTTTACCCTTTTACATCTTTTCTCTTAGAAATCACCTGTCAGAAAATAATGCAGCTCTAACTGTAACAGGAAGAAATGTGCAAGTAAAAGACACAATTTTGTCTATGAATCGGCTGATGTAGCTTAGTATGCATTGGTTTGTGTGTGAGCACAGTGTTTCGAATGAGCATGAGGGTGGAGTGTTTCAAGTGGCAGTTTGAAATGGCAATTTTGGATCACATACTATTCAAGAAGTATATTTTACTTGAAAATGCTTTATATGAAATAATGTTTTACATATGGGTTGTTTTATGTGATTTCTTTTTATAGAGACCTATAATGTTTAATTTCTCTTTCATTTTAGCATGTTTACTAGTAGAAGAGAAAGTTGCATGAAAATATTAAATAAAATATCCTTTAAAAGGAAATAAAGTATAATACCCAGCAGCCTGTATTTGTGCTCTCGGGCATTTAAAGATGATTCTTTTGTTTAATGTGATATTCACTTGGCCCAGTACTTAGTTTTAATTTGTCATTTCATTTGCCATTTCACGTAATTTTGTTGTTACAAATGATAAATGACCTTTACTCTCAGCTATTTAAATAATCTCTTGTAGTCAAGACGCAGCACAGTGGGTATTCTTACCTGCTGGACTTTTGATATTTTGCTTTCTCAACAGGTATATGTCTTGCAACTGTGAACCTTCTGCTAAGTTCTGACATCTAAACATTTCATTTTAGAAAGGTGAAACCACGCTGAAAGACTGAGAATATTTAATTACTGTCCCTATCACTATTCCTACTTTTTGTTACCCATAAAGAAAATTTTTATGTAAGTAAAAAAGAAATAATTAAAAGCAACATAATCGGATAAAGGAAAATATACTCATTTTATAGTTAGGGAATATCATCAATGACATCTAAAATATACAGTAGAAAGTGTGCACTAAATACAACAAGAGATTAGTACAACTTTCAAAATGTGAGATTAGAGCTCAGCACAGAAAAATTCACCCACTTTTATTAATATGCTTTTAAAAATCCCATAGGAATGAATAGAGAATGGGTGAGTTTTCCTATGGTAAACTCTAATCTCACATTTGATAAACATGCCCCTAAATGAAAATCAAATATGGCTAAAGAGTAAAATAAAATAAATAAATCCAGGTTTGCAAAAAAACTAGCATTCATTTTTTTAACAGTATTGCATTTGTTTTTTTTTAACTGTTACTTTTACTTTTGTTTTTGGTATGAAAGAAAGCACCAGGGATTTTGTTAGGTTCCCACGAGGAAGCTTTAGAAGTAAACAATCAAACATATTATTTACAGGTTAGCAGTCTCATAACTGACCCTGACCCAAGATACCTAAGTGTGACCCCTGACCCCACTGGCAAAACGGGGTAAGTCATTATAGGACAGAGATACAATTATTTATTTACTAGCAGGTAAAAAAAGGGTAGTGTACTTAGGTAGGGCTTAGAGCATTTTATGTATTTTTTTGTACTTAGGACCGCATCCTGGAATTTTATATGGATGTAGCATTGGTCGAGTTGGGGAATTTTAGATTTGTTCGCCTACCACAATGGTTCTGGATCGGTAAATAACACATAGCACAATGATGCAGTATTGGCAAACTCATGAGTACTAACCAACTAGACTAGCAGTAGAAATAGGTAAAAAAAAGGGGAGTCAATGCAAAATCAACCCCGATTGCAGTGTTATTCATTTCTGTGGGGTATAGCCCTTGGAAGAAAATATGCATGATTACAATTCAGTAGAGCAACAAGCATGTCTAAAGCTTCTTGATTTGTTATTTCAGAAAATCTAAAATAATGACTGGTTGGATGAACTGGATCTGTTATTCTAATGTTTTTTTTTTTATCTTTAATTTTTTAGATTTTGATTTAGTAACATAGTAACATAGTAAGTTGGGTTGAAAAAAGACATACGTCCATCAAGTTCAACCATAATGCCTATATATAACCTGCCTAACTACTAGTTGATCCAGAGGAAGGCAAAAAACCCCATCTGAAGCCTCTCTAATTTGCCACAGAGGGGAAAAAATTCCTTCCTGACTCCAAGATGGCAATCGGACCAGTCCCTGGATCAACTAGTACTAAGAGCTATCTCCCATAACCCTGTACATAGTTGTGAGTGGGTAGCCTTAGGCTAAATAAAAATAAAGGATGGGTATAAAGCTATGCCAGTTCTGCAGTGGTCAGCATTGGTGCATTGTAGAGCTGGATTCCAAATTTTATTCAGTTGCCTATTTTTGCCCTGTTTACTATTTTTTTTTTTTTTTTACAATTAGACATAATTTTCTCAGCAAAAATCATATGAAAATTATAGCACTGAATCTAAGCAACAAAATGAATGACATTTTCAAATTGTGTTTGATAGATTCTTACAATGGATTCCGATGGTAACATTACACTTTTAAATACATTTTTTTTCTACAATTACAGTAAACGCAAGAAGAATAAAAAAAAAAAAAATATTGCCTGGTCACAGAAATTGTTCAATCTTCAGTTATGACAGGGGAGCTTTTGAAATTAACTTCCTATTCTGGTTCTTTCCACATTTCATCTTCTATCTGGCTTACACTGGCCTTGGCTTGCAAAATACTAAATAACTAAAAAGCTTTATTTTCACTGTTGATGTCCTACCAACCAAGGGGGTATTTATACTGTACAATGTATAAAAAAAGGGGGCTTGAAATATGTTAAAGTTTAATTCCAAATTGTCTTAAACCATTATGTCTGCACAATACAAAAATGTTAAGGCAAACCTTTAATGTGATAAAAATTAGTTGCTTAGTACTTTGCTTTCTTAATTGGGTTCTGTATGGATCAAAGTGATTGCATGACCATTATATGGTGCAAATAATATATGATTGCTGAAAAATAAAGTTTGATTAGAAAATCCAGCAGTAGCAAGAAAACCATGACTTTAAAGTAGTTTGTACTTTAAATATGTATCCTGTTATACAGTTATGGGACCTGGCTGCCAGAATGCTCACAACCTGGGGTTTTCTGAAAAAGGGGTCTTTATGTAATTTGGAACACCATACTTTTTACTGAAAAAATCATTTAAACCTTAATTAAACCAAATAGTCTTGCCACCAATAAGGATTAATTAGTTGGGATCAAGTACAAGGTACTGTTTTATTATTACAGAGAAAAAGGAAATACTTTTTAAAAATCTGAATTATTTGATTAAAATAGACCCTATAAGAGTTGGCCTACCCGTAATGCAGAGCTTTCTGGAAAAAAGTATCCTAAACCTTTTATTAAGTTATTCAAAAAACTGCCCTGACACTTTGAGGTTTTTTTACAAAATACTTGTATCTAAAAGATTAAATACTGAGGGTAAACCTCTTATCAAATGAGGAAAAAAATTATAAAAGAAGTGTTTAGACTAGAGTATTTTCTGAGCAATTTGTCTCTTTTTTTTCTATACCAATACAATGCAGTAGGTAAAAATAATATAATATTATCAATTTTAACCTTGCATAGATGAATAATTCCTTTAGTACTTTACAAAGAAATGTGTACTAACACATGTAAACCAAAAAATGAACTTATTTTTTTAAAACGACTCCTAGTAATGCAGAGTCAAAGCAATCTTTCAGTTTTGCCTGCCAGGCCTGGAAATCATGCGTGCCAATAAAAACATTGTCTGCTACGCTTAGCAGCAGCCAAAAATTGTGCAGAGGTAGGGCCCTGATGAATCTGTTCCAGTTCTCTGACGTACATTTTCCACCGGGTTTCTGAACAGCTAAGGAGTGGTAGATATAACATTTCAGATTCTCTCAAGAGAGCTAGAAAAAAAAATAGGGGAGAAGAGGATAATGGACAAACAAGTTGACAGCATTGACTTCGATGGCTACTGTTCTGACGCAGGCTCTGCTCTGCTTTTCCTTTCTTACTTGTTCATTTCATTACAGTAATATACTTTTATTCATTAGCTTATTCTCGTTTTACTGCTGAGCCCGGTGACTCAGAAAATATGCTTGATAAAGGATTCATTAACTGAGATTAACGTCAGCACATACCTTACGTGTTTTCCCCCCCTATTAATTCAATACAGCGCTGTTATGTGACAAGCAGGAATCAATTAAAAGAAAGAGTTAAGAGGATCGCACAGTATCCTCAATACTCCCACTCAATTTCTCATAGTGGTTTAAAGAAGAGATCCTGCACTGCGTCATTGTGTCGATTCTTTTGTTAAACCCAATACTTTGTCCTTATAAGATACTGTGTATCATTTTTTGTTTTCAATGAAGATGGGTATTTATTGGAAGATAAGTAATTTGACAACATCTGTAGGCATGGAAATAATGGATAAATCACAGGACTTTATATTTAAATATATAATAATATGTATGTATAACTTTATTTATAAAGCACTTAAGGATACAATCTTACAATATACTCAGTTACAATAATTAAGTATAACTACCCCAAGATTAAGTGCCATGTGGTATAAGACACAGTAGAAAGAAAGTCCCTGTCCCGTTGAGCTTACAGTCTAAGTGCATAATAGCTATGTAAAATATAGTAAAATTCAAACTCTTAAAAGGTAGAAATCTAGGAATTAATGGGGCAAATAGATATGTGTTTATTTTTAAATATTTATACTTCAGAAGATGATATGGATTTTAACTGTTCATACTGGAATTAGCCTTAAACCAAGGGCACACGGGGGTCTTTTGCACATGGGCGGTTACCCATAGCAACCAATTGGCTTTTTTTAAGCTAGGTGCAGGTTGATCAAGGAAAGCAAATATTTTATTTCAGGTGTGTGCTGATGCTGGGGGCACATTTTTGATGCTGCATTAATTCTTGTCACCCTTTTTGGCCTAACTCCTTCCTTGTAGCTCCTTTGCCCAAGGTGGATATGGTTTGTCCAATCCTATTTAGCTACTTTTTGGTTTCTCTGGTTTGATATTCTTGCCTGCCCCTGGGTTTACAATACTTGCATACTGCCCTAACCCCATGGCCTGTTGTTGACAGTTTTCATCTAATCCTATAAGGGCCTATTTATTATGCTGTGTAAAATGAAATTCACCAAAAAAACAATGTGGAAAATAAATAGAGAAGTTCGCCATCCGAACACCAGATTTTACATAAGTTCTGGCAGAAGAAAAAACGTGTAAAAAAATGATGCCGTTTTAACACACCAAAGCCTGGCAATCTGTGCCAAATTTTTTAGCTGTTTTTTACACAGCATAATAAATCTGCCCCTAAGGGGCTGATTTACTTACCCACGAACGGGTCGAATGGAGTCCGATTGCGTTTTTTTCGTAATGATCAGTACTTTGCGATTTTTTCGTATGTTTTGCGATTTTTTCGGATTCTTTACGAATTTTTCGGATCCAATACGATTTTTGCGTAAAAACGCGAGTTTTCCTATCCATTACGAAAGTTGCGTAAAAAGTTGCGCATTTTGCGTAGCGTTAAAACTTACGCGAAAAGTTGCGCATTTTTCGTAGCGTTAAGTTTTAACGCTACGAAAAATGCGCAACTTTTCGCGTAAGTTTTAACGCTACGCAAAATGCGCAACTTTTTACGCAACTTTCGTAATGGATACGAAAAACTCGCGTTTTTACGCAAAAATCGTATTGGATCCGAAAAATTCGTACAGAATCCGAAAAAATCGCAAAACATACGAAAAAGTCGCAAAATATTCGTTTTCAAGTCGGAACTTTTCCAATTCGGGTCGGATTCGTGGGTTAGTAAATCAGCCCCTAAGTGTTGTTGGTCCTTTGCTGGTGCCGGGTCCTCAAAAGGGAGTGTTAAATTCCTGTGCTGGCAGAGGGTTCTCCTGCCTTATAAAGCACATTGAAATAGTTGCCTGATCAAGCTCAAATAAGAGCTCTATTTTGTCTATTTATGCTAGAAAATGTATAAATTTGAAATTAAAATTGTAAGCCTCCGCATCAATATTTTGCAATACTGAAATGAAATATGGAGTTGTATACATACTAGAACCTTAAGAAGAGTACAAAGCTGACTCTTAGGTCTGGCAGTAAACCAGGCAGGGTGACCAGATTTTAGAAAACACATATCTAATGTAACTGGAATCAGTGTCTTCCCCCCCAATTAATAATGCTACTGAGCATATCCATTAACTGCTGGGTAACCTATAGTACTGTACCAAAAAGTCAGGACACATTTTTAAAATGTTTATTTATTGTTTATTTATTGGTTCATGGTTACACATTTCTAATTCAATTAAGTATATTTGTTGAGCAACTGTGCGGAGAAAAAACCCTCAGATATATTAAAACTATTTCTGTTGTGGTAATTCATATTACACATATCTGTGCTTTTTCTGACTTCAGTGTAATAATGCTGCTTAAACCCTACACAAAATTGCAGGGATTACCTCTATTAATACTATTACCTCTAGGTTAATACATACCCATAAATAAGTAGCTGGACAGCCTACTACTTAAAACAGTAATAATACATAAATACTTAAAATAAATATTTCAAAAATCCACCAATTCCTTCACAATTTAGTAATAAGATCCAGATGTAATCAAACGAATACATTTCCTCTATCCCCTTCACAGTTCATCAGAAAGTGTTTATAGGCCACCCAAGAAAACTAAAGAGTCCATTTTAAGGAAATAATTCTAATCTTTTAAAAGGATTTTTTTCTTTCTCTGTAATGATATACCAGTGCCTTACTGACTAAACTGCATTAATCCAAGCTAGTGGCAGAACAATCCTGCTGGTTTTTTTTTTCTTTTTATGTTTCTTAGTATTACATAAAGGCCAGAAAACACCAGGTTCCAATCATTCCATGTAACAGATCACATACCTGTTGTAAGGTGGCCAGTTACATATTTATGTGTATGCACTAACCATGAGTTAAAAAAAAATACTCAATATTAATACAAATAACCCCTGTTATACCGTGTTTGTGTTGTGTTTAAAGGTTCTTTTAAATAGGAGGAAAGTGTTGTAGTGCGTGCCTAGCAATGTAGAGTTGCACGTAATACTACTAAAACCCTATTATTACTTCTTCAAATGCTGCTTACCTTGTCTTTAAATGTAGTATAACAAATGGAACATTCCTGTATGTCAGGAGAATGCAAGCTTCGCTGACTGCATCAGAAATCATTTCTATTAATGTCTTTCAAATACCTAAAGAACCACTGCAAACCCAACGTGACTATAACAAATATATTGCATAAAACAGACCATGTGTAAAACATTGCTTCATTTAAATAAACCTTTTTCATAAAAATATACTTTTCTAATGCAGGTATGGGACTTGTTATCCAGAATGCTTATGACCTGGGGTTTTTCTGGATAAGGGGTTTTTCCACAATATGGATTACCATACCTTAAGTCTACTAATAAAAAAATGTAAACATTAAATAAACCCAATAGCATTGTTTTGCGCCACCCCCCTAACAAGGATGCCTTATATTTTAGTTGGGATCAAGTACAAGGTACTGTTTTAATTATTACAGAGAAAAAGAAAATTATTTTTAAAAATTAGTTGAATAAAATTGAGTCTGTGGGAGATGGTCTTCCTGTAAATTGGAGCTTTGTAGATAATGGCTTTTTGGATAACAGATCCTGTACCTGCAGTATATTAAATGGGTATTGTTAAAAAATAAATTTTACATTTAGAACAGCATTTATGTAATGCTTGGTGGCCTAAATATTGAAAAAAATCATATATGCCTTTGTAATTTTTTTTTACGTGAAAAAAGACATAGCTTGGTTTCTTTACCTTTGAACTGCATTCTGTATATAGCTACAGTTGTATTAAAAACTGCTTAACCTTTCACTTTCTACCTATTAAACACTTAAATATGTGACAGCAAAAATATTCTAATATTTTGATTTGCTTATAAATAAATGCTATGAAAAGCTGCTTTGAAAATTCTGGAAGGTAATTATTTTACTATATTTTACTTACATATCAGTGCATGTTTTATTTAAAATTGTGATGACCTATAACTAAATTTGGAAGCAATTTTAAATATTTGGGGTTTTTTTTTATACCATTCTCCAGTAAATATAAACATGTAAAGTAAACAGGTCTCTGGTTTCATTTGTATTTCATTTTGTTTAATTTATTTGGGTCTTTTTTTCTTTAGAAAAAGGGATTTATAATATATAATATGAACCCTAAAATGATTAATCAATAATTAATATTGTAGTAGACACATTTCTATAAAAGGTTGATATGTCAAGTCCACATTGTAAATGATTGCTTATGCCTACATTTAAATACAACTGATAAATTTATACTAACTGAAATATGAATATTATATAAAATACAATATAGCAGCTGCTAGTTTTTAATGTTGGATAGTTGATTGTCATCTGTTTATGTTTTTTGTTTCTTTTTTCTTTTTTTATAAAAACAAATACATTTATAATACAATACATTTTTCAAAAAACACTTTGATATAAATTAAATTGTAAAAAATATAAAAAGCATTTTTCATATAAAAAATTATAGTTTTTAAAGCAGTCAATCACTTCTGACATGTGATCCAATGTACCTAAAATGTAGAAAGTTTTAGTAAAAAAAAATAAAATTTTGGACTGCTGGTAATGTCTCAGGAATTCCTAGTTCAAATGTTATTTGTTATTTTTTCTGCATACTGCATGTGTAGTTTTGGAATTATGTTTTTATGTTGACTGGCTTGTGTGGCCTACATTGAGTGAACTTTGGGCCGGAAATTAATTTCACATTTTAGGCTGCACACAGGCCAAAGGCATGCCTTTCAGTGGAGCTACACAAAGGAATAGATGGGAGCAAATCTACTCTTCTTTTCCTGTGTACAAAACTCAGGCAGAGGAAAGGGAATCACCCACATTAGGTGCCCTTGGCTTTACTGTTTGCATATGAAATTTATGGTTATTTTATTTCCTTGTGGAAATAAAAGTTTGCAAAACTTGCATAGTATTGTGATTGATTGAATTGTTACTCTATCCAAGGAGCTGTGATAATTGTTCTGAGCACTAAAAAGCAGATCCCTCTCACTTGATCTACCACAAGTTGGAAAAATTGGGCAAGTGGGTCACCAAGTGATGCATGTTTGGAAAACAGCCCCCAGAGATACAATCCTATGGGTCATACATCTAATTCACATCCAATCTAAACTGAATTATCTAGCCCTAATTTCAAATGTTCAAACTATCCCAGCAATGTGACATATCCTAGCAATGTCCTAGCAGCTAGATAAAAATGTTATCTACATTTGGAATGTCCTAGTGGTCTTGTAATTTAGTGTAATGAGCTATGTAACTTGCGTATATGGAGCTGAAGTGTTACTATTTATATTTGGAAAACCAACCTTCAACCTTATTTTCTGTGTAAACTGTAAGAGAGAATAATCCAACTATAAAGCACATAAGGCGATGATGACCTTTGGTAAATAAAACGATTGCATAATTTCAACTCCTCTACTACTTTGTTCAGAAGTTATATACATTGTTTCCTTCATTGATGTAACTTGTTAGTATCTTAACTACACACTTTTATAGCCAAATGTGGTGTGCAAAATAATAAACATTTAAATGTATGATCATTGCTTCTCCCCACATATCATATTAATGTTATAGAATGTTTCAGTACTTAATTGGTCTTCATCCTTTATTGCACATTTTTTTTTTATTTTTTATTTGATTACATCTTTCAAATGGGGGACCCCTGCAGCCAGAAAAGTATTACTCTCTGAGGCTAACTTTTTATTGCTATTGTTACTTATCTCCCATGTCTAGGCCTCTCCTATTTAAGTTCCAGTCTCTCATTTAAAGGGAAACTATACTGCTAAACAATGTTGGTCTTTATAAAAATGTACTGCATAAACCGTGTATAAGATAAATGGATGTGTACGATCCTGGGGAGTGAGGGGGCGGGCTCTGGGTGCCCAGTGGACAAATCCGGTGCTCCATAAATGCTGGACCACATCAGCCAGAGTTCTGCCTTTTGCTCCCACACTTCTTCCTGTTACAGTTAGAGCTGCATTATCTCTGGTCATGTGATCTCTGAGGGAGCACACAGCCCATCACTAAATGGTGGATCAATGGAAAGGATGTAAAAGGGCAATATTTACTGATATATTCCAGTTTGTCAAGATGCTTTAATAGGTCACTAAACATAATATAAACTATCTGTTGGTTAAGTATTTATTATCGAGGGGTATAGTTTTCCTTTAAACCACTGCCTATTTGCTAGGGTAAATTGTACCTTAGCAACTAGATAGCTGCTGAAATTCTGAATTGGAGAGCTGCTGAAGCAAAAACTAAATAATTCAACAGCACAAAATATAAAAAAATAAGATCATTCTGTACATCAGGCTACAAGTTAATTATATAGATAAAATACCAAATTCTGTAGGTTTTATTTCACAGAAATATAACTAATATGCATAGTGAAATCGCACAGTAAAATCACATTATACAGTTTATCAAATTTGAATTGATTGCAAAAACTCAATTTGAAAAATTAATTTTGCCAATGCAACTCCCACTAACTTGCCAGCTCACATGGCTAATTTTTATATTTAAGTTTTTTTGCACTTAATAACTTAGTGACTCATATCACTGTACAAGGTTGAATTCAAATATTAATAAATGTAAAGATAAACTGAGTGAAAAATATCTAGCTTTAAACATATAAATATGCACAATGAGAATCTCTTAAGTTGATTATAATATTCTAAATTGTAAATGTATTTTAGATATTTTAAAGAAACTGATTTAGCTGCCATATAGTATCACATTGGAGGATATCGCCCCAAACACTTGATATGTACTATCTGTATGGAACATTTTTATTTACAATGGTGCGTAAACAATATTTCATTACATCAAGTTTTCACGTTTATGAAGCAGTACAATCACAGGCAGAAAAATAAGAAAGATTGTTTGGGCCCTAATTTTACCCCCCAATAATGGAAAAAAAAAATGTAACTACTTATTATTAAAATATAATATATTTGCACTTAAATCAGAAAAATGTGATTTGGCTGTTTCTCTGTCGTTTTTTAACAACAATCTTCAAACCTCCTTAAAAAGCAATTCCAGTATGGCATTTTAAATTTCCATTCATATATGTGGAGAAAAGAAATATGAGTTCAACTTAACTGCATTTTAGCATGACAGCCTAGCAGCTTCCAATATAATCTCATTAGCTGTTCCTTTCTACAAGACCCACAAAGCAGTTTTACTTTCCTCATGTTTTCTCTTGTACTGTTCGGGAGGCAGGAATCAGTTTACCCTTTAAGTGCCAGCTGAATTTCACATTTCATTTGCACTTCAGTGCCAGTACAAGCATTTTGTACTCGTTCAGTTTAACATTGTCTTTTGGTAGGAAAACCACCACTAGGAAAATTATATATTGTTTTTTCATTGCAAATTAAACTTTGACATACAAAAGGAATTTTATAACTTTTCTGGAAATATAATGTGTATTTTGGGTGAAATATGTAAAAACAAAGGATGAAACATTTTAATTTTTCCATAGAAAAGTCAAATGTACATGCATTTGTGGGGACTACAGTGGGGTTCCCTTTGTACGGGGTGTGGGGCCCCTGTGGTAGCAGCCCCAGTGGGCCCTGCACCCCCAATCTGACCCTGAAGATGATACCCCACCATAAAGACATGACCACCAAACACCCCGAAACAGAGGCAATACACAATTACAATTGAAGAAATGTGTTGGCTGCACTTTGTGTATACTACACCCCACAAATTATACAAAAACCCAATATGTGTATGTGCACATAAAGATGCGGCCACTAAACACCCCAAAACAAGCAATGCATAATATTGGGGCTGTGCTCTGTGCACTCCTTGCAGTTTTTTTTGTCTAAACACCCCTACTTGTAAAATTACCCCCACAAACTATATACTTCCTTGAAAGGGAACATCTTGAGCTATTCAGAGGCACCAAACCTGCTTTTCTACATGCAGAATTTTGAGACTGCTCTCTGGATCTGCAAAATACTTCCAGGTACTATTATCCAAAAGTAACCCCAAAATTGTATTTTACTCACCCTTTTCTGTTTAGTGGAACATCATTGATTTGAGTTCCATATATCCTGTGGTGTTACAAAACCAGTTTTTTTTGCTTTTTCCTAAACTATTTCAACAATGACAAAATCTACTCTACATTTATACTACAAGCTATTTGCCAACAAAATCCATAGTAATTTAGCCCTTAAATTTTTCCGTTATCCTAAGAAGTTGCACTGAAGTTAAAAATTTATATGTGAACAATAAAGTTTGAGGCATTTGCAGCAGAGATAAAATGATGTGCACCATAAAGTTTGATCAGGGAGCCCAATGACCCGAATAAAATGATAGCGAAGCAGGGCATGACTATGTTAGGAGGACAGCCCCCCCCCCCCACAGGATATTATAGCTGATACAGGCTCAGGGCAGGGATAAAAGCAGGACCCTCCCCGGATGTGAACTCACATCATTCCGGCGGGAGAAGGAGCAGGATCAACAGCATCCCTCCCTCCCTATTAGGCTGGATTCCAGTAGTCGCAGTGCGGGGGGTGGGGTCGACTTTGAGCCCCAGAGGAAATTAAAAAGGTGCAGTTGGAAAAGTGAGTGGGTAACTGGGTAGGCCTGGGATCCTCAGGGAGATGGATAATCCTAGAATGGGACTTGGATAATAGACAGGACACAGGCTCCGGGCCTGGGCTCGGGGTTAGACCTCTTTAGAGGTTTAAGTAATTTGACTGCTGTTTAATGTTTGGATTTACAAACAGTTTAATACAAGTTATGGTTGTTTACATATATATATTTACTGATTTATATTGAATAATTTACATTAAACAACTGCGGCCTTCTCTCCCCAAATAAGTTTACCGTTGTTTTATTTCGGTATCAGGGGGAGGGAAAAGGGGCACAACAGGCTCAACTCTGCATTAGTCATGTGCTGCGCCTGTCACCAGTGGGGCACCAGCATTAGACAAAGTGCTATTCATATTCAGAGAGCCACTGCAATTTGTCTAACCTAACCACAACATAAATATTCAATTTGTGCTACAAGTACAAAAAAAACTGATTGTTCCAACCGCAACATTTTTTTAAAAAATGGAATGGAACAAATTCAAACAGAAGACCATAATGTTTCTGCCACCCTGCACTGAAAAACATTTAGCGTGCAACAAAAACTGAAGGTCTACACAAATCTAAATCTACAAAAACAGTTAAAATAAACCTTAACCAGAAATACAGATACAAAATTATGACTAACAAATAACTGCACTGAAAGACAAGCTTGGAAGGTGCCAGTAAAAAAGATTTGTGGCATCAGCATTAAAGATGCATTCTTCTCATAGATTTATCGTGATTCATCTTAACTCTTTTCCTGCTTTTATATATTTTTTGTTTGTTTTTGCACTTGTAGTTTTTTTCTTACTTTTGTCATTGTTTCGTTTATTTCTAGCTAGTTGCAGTGGAGCCCTCATGAGACTGCATGGCTGGGAAACAAACCAATGTTGTATATCAGTGCCAGTGTTATAGTGCCAGGGTCTGAATATCTGGCATCAATGCCCACTGCATCTCACTGTATATAATGTGCTGGTTTTGTAAATATAGGCTGCATCTTACTGTATATAATGTGCCTGGGATGTCAGTACCCACTGCCTTTCTCTCTACAAATGGATGGAGAACCCTTATACCTCCCAACATTTGAAAAATACAAAGAGGGACAAAAACAAATGGCGCATGATTTTTTTGACCATGCCCATTTTTGCGACTGTACCACTCCCATTTTACAAAATTTGTCAAGTTATTATTAAGTTTGAACACATTTCTGGGACCTGTTTAGCTTATTAGGTACAATTGTAACTTTTCTGGACTCTCTGCCAAAATCTACTTTTTAATTAAGTTTGAGAAACATTGTATCTTTTCAGAAAGAATCTGGGACTGTGGACTGAACTGTCAAAATCGGGACAATTGGGAGGTATGCTATAATGTGACCCCATTTGGAACCTCACAGAAGTGCACGTAAACATTTTTTTGCATCCTAAGCATTTTAGGGTGGAAAAAGCCTTCCCACCCACACTTTTGTTCTTTTCCCTGAGAGAGGAAAATGCAAGAATAGTTGGGAGGTGAATTTTTACGCTAGTGGTGAATCCACTAAGTTTCACATTAGCTTTAGCTCAGTCTATGTATGCCCCATCTTTAGCCTCACCAAACAAAAAGTCCACCCTCCGCCTATGATAAGCTCTCTGTTAGTCACCCAGCACCTTATAAGTGCTATACCACCAGCACAATACCACCATTTGTATAGTGTACCATGCCCTGTAGGTTGGCCTGTGAAATATACTGTATAAAGATAAAAAAAAAATCTATAATTTCAAAAATGAGTGGTGTTCACTTTAATGCCAGGAACTGCATTAAGAGAATTACAGGGGTATAATTACAGGGAGGCCCCTATGCAGGCTCTCAATCAGTGTTACCCTCACCTACCTCTACCTCCATAGGTACATCTGGTGCCCTACCACCAGCCTCTGAGTCTGCCTCCTCAGCAGTAAGTTTGCCTCCACTACCAGCCTGTGTGCCAATAATGCTACTATTATCAAACCAGAAGTTAACCCATGGCAATTTAAACTACCAAAAAAAGAAAAGAACTACTCCCTGAAAGCTTCTGAAAATCTACAGAATATATTCTACACTTGCTCAAACAGTTTACAATCTGGTATAAAACCTAACCCTTCTAGAAACTTTCTGGAACAAGCAACTGAACAAATTAAGTTAAAATGGAATAAAATCACAAAATGCAATAAAATCACCCAAAGCAATTATTGCAGTGAAATCAGTTGAATGAGTCCTAAATCCACCAGTGTCACTGCAAAGGGAACCATTTCGAGGCACTTAACAATCAATAAAGAACAGTGCAAAGAAAATCTGGAATAAAAAGTCTAACATGCAATAAAAATGGTCCTGTAATTAGCCAGGTTAGAGTCCTATATCAACCAGTGTCAATGCAAAGGGAACCAAAAGTACAATATTTAATGCTATATATATATATATATATATATATATATATATATATCAGTTTGGTAAGATTTTTTTAATAGCCTACTTAATATGACAACTGTTGTTGAAGTTCTAATTCTGGGGTTATTGTTTTATTTAAATGATCCTGACAGGCCAGTAGGGTGACCAGATCACTTGAAATTTCAGGGACACTTTCATGCTAGCAGGGCTGAACTGATTGCAGTTTATTTTAAATGCAATCAGTGCTGCCCTGCAACATGTATTTATTAAATGTGTCCCTGAATTTTCACATTATTTAGTGACCCTACCCTGTTAGTATAATTTTAAAATACCCCCAGAACGAATACTTAACCAACAATTTATATCATATTAAGTAGCCTATTAAAAATCTAGCCAAACTGAAATATACACTGTATATATATTTGTAAAAGAAACGTGACAAATGTTCTCCTTGTGTACATTTTCTGTGACAATTCAGCAGTGTATTTTCCCCATGTAGTTGTAGTAGGAAAAATTCTCTTTTTAACGGGAAAAAATGACGTATTTGGGAGATTATCATGGTGGAGGTGACATAAATAACGACATACAAAAGGGGCTGCTCTCTTTATAATGGCAGTATACCCATCTGAACCTGGAGTCATTTCTCCTGCTGAAAATGTATTCTTGTGCTCTTAGTAAATTGAAGACATTTTGAAATTTAGTAAAAGATGGTATTTTTCTCCAAATAAAAATATCCATAAACTATTTCATGAGATATATCTGAAGAATATTGACCTTGTGGTAGCAGAGATTTTTTTAAAAATAGAATAGAATTAAAAAAAAATCTGTATCATTTTGTAAGAGGTAATCAACTTAATGGCTTTGTTTTAAAAAATAATTGAGTCAAAAGTTCTTTAATGCACTTGTGACATCCAAAGTACTGTAAATATTATATAATAAGAAATGTTAAGAAATGTAGCTGTGTTGTTCTAAAGCCAATACTGTTTTTCCTCATTCAGTTCTGGGTAGATTCATATGTCTCATTAAAACTGATGTTCAGCTTCATATTACTTTTTAGTATGTTATACATGGACAACATTTTAGTATCATATTTATGATTATTTTTTTTTATGGATTTTACATTATTAGTGGTCCTTTTATGTCTTTTTCCAACCTGCAGCTGAAAATGCTTGCTGTATGATTGATTACTAAGTTAAGACTTATTTCTACTAAATACTGTATATCATGACCTAGATAACTTAAAGTCTTCATAGACATACTTGATGGGCTACTGTTTTTCCTACAGATAATTTACTATAATATATACCACCATATAAAAAATGTTCACAACCCAAGGTCCCTATCCCATTTAAACAATATGCACACTATGGGCAATCTCACTAGAAATGAGTTGGCCCACAACCCGCAGGTTTACCCTTTAGGTCAGATGGGTTAGGGTTAATATTTGGGTGACCATTGTGGGTTCGGGTTGGATGTGGGTCAGATTGTAATGTACACTCTTCCTCTGCTGCCAAAATGTCCCTGTCTTGGAATCTAAGTCGTGAAGTAGTGTACAGAGCAGAAAGATGAGGGTACCAGTTTGGTGCGGGTCCTACAATGGCAACATTTTGCTGGTTATGGTCGAGTGTGGTTTAAGGTTTTGCAGGTTAAGGTTGGGTGCAGGTTGAGTTTTTCTTAACCTGCACATCACTACTAGAAACCTATTAAACTGCCTCTGTGGTTTTGGAATGGGGGGTAAATTGAAGTAGCCAATACAGACTCCCTTCAGATGGTGCCCTGGTCACAATCCAGCTGTAATATTGATTATCTATTACTTAACTGATTTGTCTAACCGTAGCATTACATCAATTCATTTCAAATTACCAGTATTCTTATTAGCTTTGGGAACCACACAGATAAAATGGGTTAGTTTTGTAACAGCCCCTTCATTACTACATTAACCTACACCAACTAGATCTGTCAAGGAAAGGGCAAGGTGAAGGGAGCATGATTAAAAAATGTGGCTCAGAGAAAAAAAGTTGATTTAAAGGGACCCAAGGGTACATTTTAAATAGACAAAATGCTCATCATGAATAAGTAACAACTTGTGCCCCCCCACAATTTTTTTTTTTCAGAGCAGAATTACATGCACAGCAGTCCCTACTCAGCCCTCCCTCCACCCACCCTTTTGCATCCTTGCTCCCAACACTTGAACTGGAGTAGGTAAGAGAGCGGGGATCTCAAACAACTCTAGAGGAAGCAGGCCTCACTGAGCCCCTTCATGACTGGGGTCTGCTTCCTCTATAGTTACATTGGTGACAACATTGTCACTGAAAACAGAATGTCAACCACTATGACTCTCTACACCTCTGCAACTCTACACACCTCTACTGTGTGCTTTATGTCTCTAGCTGGCAAGTCCTGAGATCAGATTCTGGCCAATATGAAGAAATCAGATAGCAACATTGAAGCTTCATTCAGCTAAGGCAGGTGGAAAGGACAGCATTGGGCTGCATCTTCTGACCCTGCTCTCTACACGGAGAGCCAGATTGAGCCCATGTTGTGCATGTTCTGTTAAATTAGCACTTGCACCCCCCAGGCTTGTAAATGGGTCCAAAATGGTGAACAGAACCTGTTCTGTGGGCTTAAGAGTGTGAAGTCAAAGGTTAAGCATACTGGCAATGAGCTGTTAAAGAAACGTCTATGGTATGGCTGTCCAACTGGAGGTTCACATTTGAAGGCTCTCAGGCCCCACAGATTAATTGGTATGACATGCTATTCCAATATAATCTGGCCCTCAAGAATGCAGAATGATAAATCATTATCTTACTACATGTTACAAGTTGCACAACACTGGTCTGAGAGGGAGCTGGGTGTGAGTGGAGTGTTGGCAGGGTGTAGCTCAGTGCCAATGCCAGCACAAATTCACCCCTGTGTGTATATACCAATTACTAACATGTTGGTTTTAATACATTTTTGTAGAAAAATGTTTTTATTTTATTCTTTCTGGATTTGGAAAAGTTTTGGTTAAAGGGCATGTCAACCCAAAAATAATGTTTTGCATAATGAAAGAAAACATAATTCTAAGCAACTTTCCAATATGAAATAATTAAAAATTTGTAGCACTTAAATCGTTATTTGTAAATGTAATTGCTATGAAAGGTGCATTTGCTGAACTCCTGGTTGATACATTTTAAACAATGTTGCAAAGGTCTTGCTTCTCCAGCAAGGCAGGTCTGTCAGTCTGCTGCCTTGTGTTACATTGTTTCAACATAGAAAAGGACATGCAAGCACTGCTTCTAATAGCAATTATAAATACAAATAACTCAAAAACCATTACAAACTTGTAATAAATGTATATTGCAGAGCTGCTTAGAATTTTGGTTTCTTTTATTAGGCAAAAAATTATATTTTGAGTTGCCTTGTTCTTTAAAGGAAACTTGATCATGCTTCTCTTCTGATGACTAAAATGTGCTTACAGTGCATAATATATCAAAATTACAGGCAAAAGATGTAATATTACAAACCACTAGGTAATGGATAGGCTATCTTAACTTCGTTGCTGCTTGTCAATTACAGGATGTCACAATTGCGTCATGGAGTACTGCAAATGATTCCTTAATAAATGGTACATGAAATAAAATTATTGTTTCCATCTCAACATTTCCTAAACTAGTTATGTAGCCGAAGTAGTTCATTTTGAGAATCACATTAGAATTCCAGATAACGGGTTTCATAACACTTTAGAGTAGCACTTTTTTAGCACTTTAGAGAAGTATGCAGTCTAAAGTAAACTCTTGCACCCTCACACAGTAGAACCCCACATTAGAATATGGACTGCAGTATATTTCTACATTATTATTTTTTTTGATCTAGCAAAGTCAATGGAGTTTTTATGGATAAATAAAATATTTTGGTGGCAAGTATGATATAACCTCCCATTTCTTCATATACAATAGTCTGGGACCTTAAATTGGTTGTTTGTAGTCATTAAAGCTAAACCATTATGTATGTTGTTACTACATTTTCTTATTCTCTATATGGTGATGTGTATAGTGATATGTATAGCTATATGTTCTTCTTCTAGAAACCAGCACTTGCGTTCAACCGGAGTATTTTGCCTGGGTGCAGCCCCCAATGTTGTCAGATAAACATGTTCCAAAGATTAGGTACCACTCATGCAGGGCTTAAAGTTTATTTTTCATATTTTATTGATGTGAACAAACAACTAACGTTTCGGCTGCAACACCAGCCTTTGTCATAATTACACTGTGAAATAATTGGAAACCTTATATATAGTGTAGAGACAGTGAAGGGAAAGTGTATAGAACAAACCCACTGCAGGTGATGACATCATAAACCCACCCCCTCTGTGAAAATCGAACAGCCCCACTAAAATACCAATGAAAGAGGAATAAAAAACAGAAAATGAATAAGGAATAACGAAAAGAAAAAAGCGACAAGAAAAATACAAATCATTACGGCTACACTAGAACATATTTACAAAACCGCATTATTATAATGGTAAATCAGACAATTTAGGTATATTTCGGAAGGCAGAAAAATCACATATCACCTTAGTCAGTATCTGCTTCAATGGAAAATAATAGCGAACTTATTCAGTAACAATTGTTGCCAGATTAAAAAAGCTTACATAAATAACTTCAAAAAAAGCTTACTATAATATGATATATGGGAAGACCTGATACTGTTGCGAACCTGATACTACTGCAAGTCATTCAGTATATTAGGTTAGCCTGTAGGAAAAATGTTATCATTAAAGGAAAAGGAAAGGCTAATAAAGATTTAATCTCAAGCTGCAGGCATACCTTCAGTTGTCTCAATAGTGCCCTTAAGTCTCCCCATATTTCATCTGTTCAGATGATCAGAAGCCAAACAGGAAGAAAAAATGCTGTGTAAAGCCAGTTCCCATAATGCCTCGCTCCTGCACAGACACCCAGACCAAGTGAACCTGCTCAGTTAGTAAGAAAATGAGTCAGCTTCCTGCTGATTGGCTCAGATCCACATTCCTAAGGGGGGGGGAGCAGTAGAGGGGAGAGAGCAGAGAACCGCATGTCTCTGGCACATGAATTGTCATCGTGAGGTCAGGCCTTACTCATCTCCCTTGTTGGTGGGTGCCAGTCCTCTAGGGGAATCACGGACAAGGAGTATCAGTCCTTCAAAGGAACCTTGGTCAGAGTGTCACACCTCACCGTACTCTCAATTACATACCCCTTCAAGGAGGATGATTTAGAGTGCTCAGATAGTGTGCCAAGGTGATGCCATCACCTGCAGTGGGTTTGTTCTATACACTCCCACGTCACTGTCTGTGTGTTTTCTCACCAAACACTATATACTGTATAAGGTTTCCATTTATTTCAGTGTCATTTTGACAAAGGCTGGTGTTGCAGCTGGAACATTAATTGTGTGTTCACATCAATAAAATATGGAAAATAAACTTAAAGGCCTGCGTGAGCGGTACCTAATCTTTGGAACGGGTTTATCTGACAACATCGGGGGCTGCACCCAGGCGAAATGAGAGAGAGAGAGAACCACATCTTCTGTAAGAAACAACACGTTTATTTGGGGCAAACTCTTCCCAACTTAAACATTAGAGAAACACAGTTTCTGTACCATTTCAACAAAACACATTCAGGGCTTGTCCCCCTCTTTGATATTCTCACCTTCCAGGGTAACCTTCACATCTTTGGGGTTTCTTTTCACGCCCAGTTTCACACATCCACAGTTACTCTCGTGAACACTCGGGCTTCTACCCAAGCCCTTCCAACTCTCTTGCTCCAGGGATACCAGTTCACCAGCCTCTAGAACATTCTGGCTTTTCTCAACTCTCATACACTTGGAAATGACTCCCTCTGCTCCTTGCACTGGCAGGCAGTACCCCAGCCCCTCTGGGAGTTCCTTGCACAGGCAGGCAATTGCAGCGTCAATTACGCAGGCTTCCTTACCTTACCTATTGTCTCCTCAGAGACAATAATGATGTCCAGAATGGAGCAGCTTTATTAACAGAAAATATGTAAATATATAAATACAAAATAATTCATAAAATGATCAACATTTTAACAATAACCATTCATGTTATGCCCATTGCAATGCTTGCTACTGCAAACCACCAACCATGGCTGCCTGCCATGCCGGCCACCTTCTGCAGCAGCTTCAGGTATGGGACCTGTTATCCAGAATGCTTGGGACCTGGGTTTTCCAGATAAGTGATCTTTCTGTAATTTGGATCTCCACAATTTAAGTGTGCTAAAAATCATTTAAATATTGAATAAACCCAATAGGATTGTTTTGCCCCCAATAAGGATTAATTATACCTTAGTTGGGATCAAGTACAAGGTACTGTTTTATTATTACAGAGAAAAAGGAAATCATTTTTAAAAATTAGAATTATTTGCTTATAATGGAGTCTATGGGAGATGGCCTTTCCGTAATTCAGAACTTTCTGGATAATGGGTTTGGGATAATGGGATAATAATGGGATAAGGGATCCCATACCTGTACTTGAATCTTTTTTTCTGAACTATGAACAGATGAATAGGGTACATGCAGGGGAGTGATCCCAGGGGCCCACGTATGCACAGTAGAGGCAAAAGATGATTTTTTGGTTAAAGTTTGGCCTTCCACTCTACTGAACATACGAAGTGCAGCATAAAGGTGGAATCCAGTTATAAAATGCAGGAATTTAATGAGATTTCAGAAAGAGAACTATAGCACTGATAAAATATAGTAGTTTATCTGGAAAGTGCTTACTTTGCAATGTTTATGTAAGTAATCTTTTATTTCTGCTGAGGTCATTGTCATCACTGCCCAGGGCTGTTCCTGCCACGAGGCAACAACTTTAAGAGACAAATTTTCATTTAAAACACAATAACACTCTCTTCCCTAGCGATGCAGGCCCACCTTGACCCTCTCCAATGTTAAAGAGGGTGTCACTGCCATCCTTGTACTGCACCATCCTCAGCGTGCTGTGCCTATTGATCTCACAGCAAGTAAGGGCAGCAGAGCAGACTGCTTTCTCAAGGCTACACACACATCACTTTGGCAGCAGAGATGTTGGGAATACAACTGGCAATTAAAATGTGCTTATTGCACTTCTCTGTAGTTGTACTTCGTGCCACTGTCTTTCTCTGAACCAGGTGGTAGCTCCAGGGTTCCCAGAGTGGCAGATGCACTAAAAGAAAGAGGTGCACACGTCACTCTCACACCTGATCAAATTTAACACAACAGGCTGCAATTACGTCAGACACATCTCCACCTAGCAATTACAATTAAACTGGAATTGCATTGTGTGGAAAAACATGGCTTTAAACTGCAGTACCATAAGTGACCCCTTTTATTTTTCCAGATTGATCACCTTGATCATAGTAACATAGTAATATAGTAAGTTAGGTTTAAAAAAGACGTACTGCCATGACGTTCAACCATGATGTCTATATAAACCGTGCCTATCTTCTAGTTGATCCAGAGGAAGGCAAAAAATCTCATCTGAAGCCTCTCCAATTTGCCGCAGAGGGGAAAAAAATCCTTCCTGACTCCAAGATGGCAATTGGACCAGTCCCTGGATCAACTTGATCACTGGCAGACTTTAAAACAGATTATCACATACACATGCTGATGCATTTACTAATAGAGTTTCTAGTATGATAATTTGCCTTTCACATGGACAGTGTTGTGCCAGTTTGTTTAAAAATTACAAAACTGCCCAATAATATCATACCATGTGCTGCCGGTGTAAATCCTGTGATAGGAGTAACCATTTATAATTAAAAAAAAAACAAGGCAGATCTAGGCTAATCTAAACAAGTTTTCATTATACAGGCATTGGGTCCACTCCCATTAATTATCTAGCACTCTTAATTCTTTTTTACTTTACTTTTTCCCTGTAATAAGATAATGACTCATATCTGTTTTAAAGATGTTCTTTGTATTGGTGTGCCAAATTATAGAAAACACCCTTAACAAGAAAACCCCTGGGCCTCTTTATTTTTCAGTTACATTTCTTTTAATGTTTATTGTTTAAAGTACATTAACGGTTTTAAGTCATTAATAGAGATCGACCTACTCTAAACAGTTTGCATTTTTCCCATGTTTCCCAAAAATGCAGCTGAAAAGGCAGCATGTATAAAAGAAGAAATCAGAAGTATAAACATTCAGCTCTCTTGGAGCCTGCAGAACTGTTGTGTATTTTGCAATTCATATTATATTTTTAGCAGTTCTTTTCACAGAAGACAGCTGTAACACTCAAAATATGCCTGTACACCATTTCAAACAATATAATTCTACAATTACAAATTAGTCAGCTGAAAAAGAAGAAAAAAATGTTCTTGTGAGTAAAGCATGCTGATTTACTCTGAAGAATTTTACTCAACCACCATGTTGACTCAAGTGTAATCATAGGTCAGGAAAGCAAACTAAAATGGATGTGCCTATAATATTTATGTAAAATTGGGAACTATAGTGCAAAAATATATTTTAAATATCTTGAAAGATTTAAACTTGATAGTAAATAATATGTGCATACAATCAAAGCTTTCTGAAGCAACTTAATAAAACTGAGTTCTTCTTTAAACACATTTGAATGAGTGGCAGGAATAGACAGCGAATGAACAGTGAACAGACAGTCTGTAAGTTGAAACTCTCTGCTAACTACAGTATCTAGTACCAGTCAGGGCCGGATTTGAAAACCGCCCGCCCAGAGGCCGCCCCCGGTCGTACGCCCCCCCCCGCCCCGAGTGCGCATGCGTGCGTGACCAGCGGTAGTGCCGTGGGCCAACTTGCATACGGAGCAATGGGGAGAAGTCCCCATTGCTCCGTATGGGAGCACACATTTCAAGATTTTCGTGCGGCGGGGCGGCATGCCGCCCCCAGATTTCTGCCGCCCTAGGCCGGGGCCTTTGTGGCCTCTCCAGAAATCTGGGCCTGGTACCAGTGCACAACCAATGCTGTGTATAGGACAGCACTTGCTTTTACGTAAACTGCTGTAGGAAGTTTTGTACATAGTCGCATTGCCAGGGAATTCACAGTATACACAGTCATAGTATTAGTAACATGTGCTGGAGATAAGTGCATATAAGAAGTGATGGAACTGTATATGGGGCACCATGATTACGAATCCAGCGTTTGGTGAATGTTCAAATCTAATTGCTTATTGGTTGCAGTGGGCAACATCACCAGTGATGCTGACTTACACACTATAATAAATATGCCCCAAAGTGTTAATAAACAGAACTATGAAGGGGAAAGCAAAGCAAGGGAAAGGAGGATACAGAAAGCAGGAAAGTATGAAATTTAGAGAGCACTAGAAAAATGAGAGCAACATGAAAAGAATGAACATAACAGAAAAAAAGGCCAGAGAGTATTGATAGTGATAAGTGAATCAGCCACGTTTTGCTTTATGTAAAAATTTGCAGAAACTGTGAAAATTAGCTTATTTACATTGGAGTCAATGGAAAGACAAAATTATTTTCTTTTTCTCAGTTAACCTGTACACATTGACCTCCAATTGTTAGATAACTTCCTATCTATGCTACAACTACTTTTTCAATAGAAAAAAGTCTCCCTGTCATGTGGCCAAATTCCTAAAAATATGTCAGTAATTTTTGACTACTGCTACCACTTTATTGAAACATTAAAATGAACGAACCCTAAATTTATGTGTAAAGGGGCAGATATATCAAAGTGTGAAACTAGAGATCTTTACATAAAAACTCACCCACTTTCCATGCATTCCTATGGATTTTTAGAAGCCTATGTATAAAATGTTCAACTCTAACTATCACCCATTGATAAATACACCTCTAAAAATCCCATAGGAATAAATTAAAAGTAGGTACGTTTTTTTGTAGTGTAGGTTGTAGGTTTTTTGTAAATTCGCACTTTTATAAATCTGCCCTTTAGTGTAGTGAATGTGAAATACTATGTAGTATGACTGAGAATGAGAACACCTTTAAGTACAAAGTGAGAACTTTGTTTAGTTTCTCATAGAAAACATTTTTTTACAACCAAGTTGCCAGAGAAGAAAGGTAATACATTTAAATACATCTTCTTTACTTGCATGGTATATATATATATACACACACACTCACACACAAACACACACACACACATATATATATACACTGTTCTAAGGGTATCTAATGTAATTAGAGTTCCAGTACCCCCAATGTTTTACTGTTACTATATTATGTAAGTGGCTTGCTTGTTGCCATTGCATACTGTATATCTGTGTTTGGTATAAAAATGTTGGTATAATTTGCTACAAATTGTATTGACATTGTTCATAGGCTAACATAGAAATATATTAGTTATAGCTTCTAATGCTAACATATTACTGCTGCACAAATATGGCAGCCCCCTCATAGAGGAACATGGGGGACCAGATAGGTAATGTAAAAAAGATTATTTCTGGTGTCTTCTAAATATACATAGGAAACTGTGTGGCCTGTGAAGGCCCTAAAATGAAAAAAAAAAAAAATCTGCACTCAACATTTTCATGGGAAAACAAAAGAAATATAGAACTTAGCAAAATGCAATTTAAATCTGTAAGAGGACTTTTTACTAACATTCATATTTTTTTCACTATTTGTTTTTGTTTTCATAAAAAAAAATTCATTTTCACCGTTTATTATGCGTCAAAACCACAAAAAACGATAATACAAAACGTTGCCATCTAAAAGCTGTTGAGGTCATGTAGAAGTCAGTGGGAGTTGTCCTAGTAAATCCTCGAAAACTAGCAGGAAAACACAAAAATCCTACCGTTAGCATGTGGCCCCCTTGATGTTTTATGACCACAAAGAAGCATTCGACAGCAATGTGAAACTTAAAATGCAATAAAATAAATTAAAACTAGTGTTGAGCAGAATTCTGCAGAGATTTGCAGAGAAAAAAGATTTACAGAGACAAAAAGCTTGCCAAGAAAAAAGACGCCCATTGACTTAAATGCATTTGGAGTAAGAAAAAAAAGTTGCAGGTAGAAAATGCTGGGTGCTCATTACTACAGGTATAGGACCTGTTATCCAGAATGTTCGGGACCAAGGATATTCCAGATAAGGGGTCTGTCTGTAATTTGGATCTCCATACCTTAAGTCTACTAAAAAATCAATAAAACATTAATTAAACCCAACAGGATTGTTTTTCATCCAATAAGGATTATTTATATATTAGTTGGGATCAATTGCAAGGTACTGGTTTATTACTACAGAGAGAAAGGAAATCAGTTTTAAAATTATGAATTATTTGAGTTAAATGGAATCTATGGGAGATGGGCTTTCCATAATTCGGAGCTTTCTAGATAACGGGTTTCCAGATAAGGGGTCCCATACCTGTACTTTAAACACAACAGAATTTTTAAAATCACTAAAATACAATAAAATCTAAAAAACTATAAAGACAATAAAGTTATACTATCTTATGCTATTAGTTATACTATCTTATGATACACACTGGAAAAATCACACGAAATTTTAGTGTAAATGAAACACTCAGTATATTAAAAGAAAAGAAGTTATATTAGTGCAAAAAATCTTTGTGTGTTAAAAATTCAGATTCATTGGCATATTTAAAATTCTAATCCTATTTCAGGTTATTAATTTATTGATTTAATGTTTTTATCTCTATACATTTAGCATACATTAGACAGCACAACAGTAAAAAAGAGACAAGCACTCAACCCCTCTTTTTTTACTTTATATATACTGGTATATTTGTTTGACAGTATAGTTAATCAGGTAGATTAGCTGGTAAGCTTCCATTGCTGATCTATAATGATTTTATTGCAGAAGGCCTGGAATTCCTTTCTGGTAAAAGGCTCTAGTGAGCCCTGCAGTGTATGCTGTTAGTAGTTCTCTACTAGTACAGTATAAAGGAAAGCCCTGGAGATATAAGCGTAGGGGCTGCATGACAAGGGATCCGAATAACCAGCAGCCAGATTACACTGGTTTATGTTTAGAGATGTGGAATTTTACCTGAATGCATTTTTATATTGTGCTTTCTGTATCTTTATATGGTATAAACTTGAGAGTCAGCTTTGTGTTTAATTCATGTTAACAACGATTTCTTGATCCAGGGACTGTTTCCGATCGCCCAGGGGGTCAGGAAGGAATTTTTTCCCTCTTGAGGCATAATTGGCACTAGCTTCAGGTTGGGTTTTTTGCCTTCCTCTGGATCAAAATAGTGGATATATGATAATATATTTTAAGTTTTATTTGTCACAGCAGTGGTAGGACCTTGCCAGAGTACTGCACAGGTCATTTTAGCAGAGGGAGAAAGGAGGTTCTCTCCTGTGACTGCACGGTGGATTGATAGATACAGACGCTACTACTGCTTGTGCTAGGTGACAGCCTGCTTGGATTTCCTATCATCGAGACACTGCAGATCCAGGACCGGCAGCAGGGCTGCTGAACTTCTCTCATGGTTGGTAATGCAGCTCCTGCTGGTAGCAGAGTTTGGGGCCATCCTCTCTGTAGGTAGAGGCAGTCTAATACTCATTCAAGTCTTCAGCGAGGAACGGCAGAGCATAGTAGCGACCTCTTATGGAATTATGGCTTTAGAATATTGCCTTGGGTTAGGCTGGCAAGGTCCTATTTATTTGATAAAATGTGAATAAATGCTGTGGCCATTTTCTCCACCTCTGTCTCCTGGTGTTTCATTGAGATATGTAACAAGGGGGTTCAGTGGGGTGCCTCAAGGCGAAGGGTCAATTGAGGAGTCCCCTTGTCATGACACGTGGGTGTTTTTTTCTTATAGTGTACCTGGCATTTTAATCAGAGGTTATGTGTTATACAAGAATCATATAGTACTCGGGATTTCCCATGCAGTGGCAAGTTTTGTGAAAAAGTCTATGAAGATTTTCATTCATCCAGGTCATGGTTTATCTAGTAAAAATAAATCTAAAGCAACTGGACTTATTTGGTAATCATTGAAGACGTTTCACTGCTCATCCGAGCAGCTTCTTCAGTTCAACTGACTGGTATGGGAAGTCCTCAACATATAAACTCTTCCACTATTCCAATCACAATGGCACTTTGTAACTCTTCAGAAAGGTGACATCTGAAACTCACAGAGGTGTGAATGCTGTGGAGTTACTTAGAAAGGATTACCAAAGTATCATGCAACTCTTCAAAACAGGTGTTACTTTTTGGAGTTGCATGAATGGATGTGTGAAGAGTTCTGAAACTGCCTGGGTACAGATGTTAGAACAGCATTGTATGTAGCAGACAGATGGTATCGAAGTCCCCCGCCTCTGTTTAGGGATGGTTTCTCCACTTTGACATGAATGGCCTCTTTTACACCTCTTTCAAGGTGTGAAAAAGGTGTTATGTAAAGAATATATGTAAAGATTTTGTTACAGCTCACCTGAAGAGTCAGAATGCCTGAGTGATGCCTGACTAAGAAAAGCCAAGGGGTGGGTCTGAAGGGGCAGTTAACATACCATTCCTTCAGGATACCCAAATGCTGGAACCCCAAATCTTTTCTGCAAATAAAACAGACACCAAAACTCTGTTGGTCAATAAAATGAACAGAATCTTTATTAACCATTACATGGTCCAACGTTTGACCACAATGAATATTTACTAAAATTTTAACAGTTTACAACACAAGATAACACACCTTAACATTCATAATATACTAGACCTGTTTTCCCTCATGTCCCTACAGGCAGCACTTAGTTTCTTCTGATGAGTTTGTGGAAGCTTCTGCTAAATGGAAATTTTCTTCTGATTCAGAAGGTGAATATGTTGAGTTTGAAGAATTCTTTCCCCGAGAAGAAAACTGATCAATTTTTGTTAGCAGTTGGAGACACCATGGGGCTGGTAGAAGTTGTGGAGCCTCTTAAGAAGTCTAGTAAACTTTTTTCTGGCATTAACAAAAAGAAAGTTTGTTTTCCTTCTCTCTCTCTCTCTCTAAGTGCTGCCTTTGGAACTGAGGGACAATGTTTCCTAGGATAATCACCAATGCAAATGATAGTGACACCTTAGTAGCCTTTGCCTCCCCACACTGCCAGGGCCCTCTCTAAGCCATCATGCAGGGACATGTTAAAGATGTCTAATGTAATTTAAATGTATTCCATCTGTCCTGAACTGGGATACAGTGCTGCGTACATATGTAGCGCTTTATAAATAAAGATATACATACATACATACAATTATTCCTTAACTGTAAACCCATGTCTCAAGGCCAAGCTCCCACTTCACACTGTCAATTTTCCAATTTCCCTGTTTACTAATCACGTTGTTGGACCTAGTTCATCACCATGTACACCTTTCTGCTATGTCTGACCATATTAACAATGTGCCCGGCATGCAAACCCCCCCCCCCATTCGCAAAGTGAGACAAAACATGCAATAACTTACCCCAACTCAGGCCTCAAAACCCTTGCCATCTCACTGTTGACTTTTCTCAACTAATATACAACTGCCTCCTGTATACTGATTTTGCACACAGCCCAGAAAATGAAGGAATGACTTGATATCCAAATCAACACTTAACATACTGTAAACAGTAAAAGACCACATTATTAATACTTGGGACAAACAAAAGATTTGTAACTCCCTGACCTGCAGTTCGCTATACAAATTATGGTCACCTCTTTTCCTGTACAAAAGGAATACTTGCCTGCACTGTCCACCCAATTTTTTGACAATCATCTGAGACTAAGATGCCATACACCAGGAGTGTGCTTTGCAGCACTGCCCCCACAATGATCTTCCGACCCTTACTTCATGTATCAGTTTTGGACATGTTAGGTTATGCACAGTGATTTATTTTGACTGCCTGTATGTGTGGTATAAATGTTTTCCTCCTTCTCTGTTGCTGGCCAGCAAACCTTTTTTCTGTCCACTTTATTTCTCTGCAGACAAAGTAACAAACGATGCTCTTCACATTTTACCCAGCATTACAAAAATCACCAAAACTAGTACCAAGTGTATCTGTTTCCATTCAGTACAAGGTGAGCAAAATCACTGTGTGTGATTGCAGGAGACATGCACTGAGTTTAATTAGCAATTGGTAAAACCTGCAGCAAGTCTAATCTAAACAAAATGTGTTTTTCCTATATGCTAATGGCACTGTTTTGTGGAAAGATGGCTGGCCCTTTCAAGGCCCCCACTCCCCCAATTTACAGGTTTCCCTGCTAGAAATGGTTCAGAAGAAGGAAACTGGAAAATTACACATAATTCATTATTTATCGCATCCAAAAGGGGTAAATAATGATATTGATAGGAAACTTTGTTCAGTCACCTATACCTCTTTTGATAGGGAAATTGATCTAGAATGCGAGGATGGGCAAGGGGAGCTAATGGCATATTAAATACCACTAAGAGGAAACACATGCTCATAAAGGTCACAAAAATCTCACCCGTAGTATAGATGGGCCCAGGTGCTCATGCCCCAGACCTTCAGCTAGAGGGAGCCAACATGGATAAATCATAAATGTAGAAAAAGGCAGGCACTCCGGTATTGTAGGTGAAGAATAGCGCTTGTTCACGAGGCATTGTAGTAAAATCACAAAACTTTTATTAAACTAACACATGATACAGAGAGCCTAATGCGTTTCGTACCTCACGGTACTTAATCATAGGCTGAATGAGAATAGACATATACAGAGTATTTAAGACATTAAGAGCCAATCGTCTTTCAAAGGTAATTTGCTGATGTAAATGTAATTAACCAATCAACAACTTGGATGGTTAATTGAGAATCGGGCACATAAAGACAGGCCGATATAAAACAAATGCGCATGTGTAAAGGCAAATATATAAGTAATGCATGGGTTAAACTAGTATATATAAAAAGTTAAGCATAAATATATAGATAGTAAATGAGTTAATATAAGTATAAGTTAAACAAGTATATATAAATAGTTAGACACATAATCTAGAAAGTATATATAAATGTAGAAATAGTCAGGTCAATTATCTAAAGCTACATTTCAGAGACAATTGGTGTTAAAATCTTCAGATTAAATACTTCTCACTATAGAAAATAGAAAGTTTAGCTAATAATTTAGGATACGCACAGTAAATATATATGAATAGGTCAGGCATATATTGGTCAGACATAGCAAAAAAGGGAGTTATAGTCAGACATAGCATGATACGTCGTAGTCAAAATTAAGACCATTTGGTTGTCTAGTGTTAAGGTAAAAGATCCATTTAGTTTCTTTCTTTATAATAGCATTGACTATATTGCCTCCTCTAGGGTTAGGGATGACCCTGTCAATGTCCACAACTGAAAGATTACATAAAGATCTATTAGAGCATTCTTGAAAGTGTCGAGCTATTGGTGTATGAGATTTAATGTCAGTGATATTCAAGACATGTTCACGAATCCTCTCTTTTAGTTTTCTACTAGTCTGTCCAACATATTGCTTTCCACATTTCTTACATGTAAGAAGGTAAATGACAAATTTTGTGTTATAATTTATATAATGCCTGATTAAATATGTCTTATTAGTAACTGTTGATGAAAAAGTATCAGTTTTAGTAATAAAGTTACAGGTAATACACCTTTTTTGGCCACATTTGAAACTTCCTTTAGTAGTTAGCCAATTTTTTACTGGTTGATTGGTTTGAATCATACTAGGGGATAATTTATTCCCTATTGTTTCTGTTCTCCTGGATATATATTTTAAACCATTACTGAGTATGGATCTGAGTGTCGGATCCGTTTTTAAAATAACTAAATTATTCTCTATGATATTTTTTATTTCATTAAATTGTGGACTATAGGTGAGTATACAAGATAAAGAAGGAGATATCCCTTTTGATTTAAGTAAAGTCTCTGTCACATTAATAGGTGCATCACTAGGAAATGTAGCAATTTTATTTTGTGTTGTGTATCTTCTGAACAGATTATCTCTATTAGCAGTAGCCGCTCGTTTATATGCGACTTCTAGGATACCTGTAGTATATCCCCTTTCACTGAATCTTTGGTATAACTCTCTGGATTTATCAATAAAATCACTTTCATTAGAGCAGATTCTCTTTAGGCGAAGGAATTGGCTATATGGTATGTTACGAATTAGATGTTTGGGATGGCTAGATTTGGCATTTAGAATAGTGTTTGCTGAGCATGGCTTACGAAAGATAGTGGTGGTGATGTGATGATCATTAGTAAATAATTTAATATCAAGATAATTTAAGTGATCCTCATTAATTTCAAAGGTGATTTTCAGATTATATGTATTGGTGTTGATAAAAGTGAGAAAATCTTTAAATTGTTCAATGTTACCTGACCATATAATTACTATATCGTCGATAAATCGACCGTAATATTGGATGTATTCATGAAAAATGTTGTCATTAAAAATATTTTTATCCTCCCACCAACCTAAGAAGAGGTTGGCATACGATGGAGCGAATTTAGCTCCCATCGCTGTGCCTTGATTTTGCAAATAGTATTTTCTATCAAACAAGAAAAAATTGTGTGTCAGTAAAAATTGGATTGCTTTAAGAATAAAAGCAAGTTTTCATCATATGTGCTGTAGTGAATAAGGTGATAACGAATGGCTTCTATGCCTAGAGAGTGAGGGATGCATGAATAGAGGGAAACAACATCTATAGAGGCCCATTTGTAAATGCCTTGTTTCCAAAAGAAATGGCATAGATCAGTGCTGTCCAACTTCTGTGGTACCAGGGCCGGAATTTTTCCGGCCTACATGGTGGAGGGCCGATAATAGAAGCTAGTTTTGACCACTCCCCTTTTTTTAAACCACACCCACTTGAAACCACGCCCATGTGATTGCATGACCATACCCATATTAATGGTGGGACAGCAAAAACCTGCAATACTCTGCCTGCCCTACCCTGCCTGTGTGTGCCATACTCTGCCTGCCCTATGCTGCATGTGTGCCATACTCTGCCTGCCCTACCCTGCCTGTGTGTACCATACTCTGCCTGCCCTATGCTGCCTGTGTGCCATACTCTGCCTGCCCTATGCTGCCTGTGTGTGCCACACTCTGCCTGCCCTCCCTGTCTGTGTGTGCCACACTCTGCCTGCCCTACCCTGCCTGTGTATGCCATACTCTGCCTGCCCTATGCTGCCTGTGTGTATGGCACACACAGGCAGCATAGGGCAGGCAGAGTATGGCACACACAGGCAGCATACAGTGACACAATGCTGGCACTGCTCCTACAGTCTGCACAATAACTATATATTAAAAAACTTTTTTAATTGCAGTACCACCTTAGTATATGTTCTTTTTATAGTGTGCAGGGTTTATTTGTGGGTTTCTACAGCTGTCTGAGGTGTGAAGAGGTGAACAATGTGGGTGATTACAGTCTGAGCCTGAAGTGTGAACAATGCAGGGGGTTAACAATGTAGGGATTAAAAAGTGTGAACAACACAAGGGATTACATTTTTAACCAATACAGGGGGTTTACAGCCTGAATCTGTGGTGTGAACCATGCAGGGGGCCAGTTAATCTCAGTACTGATACCATTTAAATTTTACACAAAGGTAAATAATCAAAGCAGCCAGATAGGTGGGGGGCCACACAGAGGGGGGTTGCCAGTTGCACAGCACTGGCATAGATGAACAGCAAGTCTGCCTTTCAGCTGTCTCTGATTCACCCTCAGTCATTTCATCTCCTGGCCTGTTATTTGGAAGGGTGTCTGTGGAAGTGCCTGCCCATGGGTACTTAATCTCATGTGCCTATTTTGAGGAGATTGTCTAAATTTTAGCCAGATTTAGCTAGACTGAAGGCAGTCATTCCTTGTGACCAGTACTGTTGCACACTATACCAGGCAATTCGCCACTTCCCCAGAGCAAACACTGGGGCAAGCTTAGGTTGCCCCAGTGTAATATATTATGAAGCCATTGCTATATAAACTAAATGTAACTATGCCCCATATGTAATAAAAGGCATTTGCCCAGCCACAGTAACCCATAGCAACCAATAAAATGGTTTCCTTTTAAAAAAAGATGACCAGTAAATGCTGCCTGCTGATTGCTATAGGTGACTGGACCAGTAGCAAACTTTGCACCTTTTATTACATTTGCACTTGCATGTTATGTGCGTATGAAAATTGCATATTTAGAGAAAGTGGCTCTTCTGCCTTGAGAGGTCTGCTGTTTATGTATTAATGGAAAGAGTTACAGTCCTTTTAAACACTGATATTACTAAATGAATACTAACTTGGCTGTATATTCTACTGTGATATAACTTGATTCTTAATAAATGTTCCCACTCCGAACTTTGGGCACTCCACCATGGCTGCAAGTAGAAAATAAAGGTTATGGAGCGCTGGGGGGCTGGGGCCCTATGTTACATATATCAAATGTTATTCTGTTTCTAAGCATGAGAAAATGTCTTATGTCACACACTTGGTTATTCCTGAAAGACTGAAAAGGTAGTCAAAGAAACCCTATTCTAGCTGACCATGTTTAAAGGACAAAGACACAAAGAGTGAATGAGCAACGCAGTTGGTAAGAGGCCAAAAAAAGAGAAATATCCCTTTGGATGTTATCGGTCTCAAGCTGATCTTTTGTGCAGTCCTCTTGGGAACCAATCAATTCACATTCTATTCTTGGGTGCATGCTTACATATGAATAGTTAATTATCAGGAAGAGGACCTTTGCTGTTTAAAACTGCCTAGTACATTTTGATTTTCCATAATGACCACTAATAAACATCAGCATGGTATTATACTTAACACAGTACAAGGACTTTACAATAAAAAGTGCAAGTTTGGAAGTCTACTGTTCACTGTCTATTTGCATACACCTAAATCAATGGCTGTTTGGGGTAGGATCCCCAGGAATATTGGTGTAGAATCCCCAGGAATATCCAAGGCTGTATTTAGGTCTGGTGCTGCTATAGACACTGGACCTCCACCAACCCTTTCTACTGTCCTTCAAATGTTGCAAATGTGGCAGCAATTTCTTATGCCACATTAAGCTGTAAGTGTCTGGTTGAAAGACTGGGGGAATAATTTTTTTTCAAGTGTTTTGCTGCCCTAGACATAGAACCTCTGGAATATCACATGAAAATTATACTGGCAGGCACATCCGGATTACCAAAAATTTGGTAATCCGGATGTGCCTACCAGTATCGTTTTCATGTGATATTCCATATTGGCTCCTTAAGGGAACATTCCCTTAAAGTGTTAGCTATAGCACTGGATGGGAGCGCATTCAAAGCTTCTCTTATTTTAAACCCAATTTGTAATTGTTACTTGAAGTTCCTAAGCCTGACTGTTTTAAATAGTGATGAATGAAATTTTTGTCCAATCATGGATTTGCGGCAAAAAAAAGTTGCGTGCGTCAACAGAAACTTGAAAAATTTTCCGTTTGTTTCGCGTGACAATTTTTATTGATGTGCAACATTGTTGCGTTTTGCAAATCTCTGCAAATTTTCGAATTTTTTTCGCCAATCGTGTAAAAGGGACTTCAATTGTAGGATCTAATGACCGATCGCCATGGTATGAAAATTATTAGGACGATAATTCTGAGCCCACGTACTGTCTGAAATCATCCAAAATGTTACATGTATGGCCAGCTTTATTCTGTGGAGCATGCCACTGGATCCTGGGATGCTGGGCACTGCATCTCACCCCACAGTCAAAAAGTGAGCAACAAAAAAGTTTTGGTTGTTATGCAGCCTTCCTGATAAATCCCCTGAAAAAAATCAACTGCTGTAACAGGAAGAATTAGAAACCTCTTTAAGCCAAGAAAACCAAGCTTTTGCAGACTCTCTTGCAAGCAGTGGTTTAAGGTGCTCAGAAAGTGGCAAGCTCAAAAAAAGAGAAGACATTCTTATGTGAGGCAGACTGTCTGTAACTTTGCTTTCATGTTTCTTAATAAAGTAACTTTGAAGTTTCATATTAACTTAGAAGGTAAGGTTTGCTTGTTTTGCCCATCTCCATAGTCAGAAAAAGGTTGTAAAGGAACAGAGCAAGCACATAAAGGAAATCGTATTCTTCATTTGTTGTTCCCAGAGATTTCAGAAGCTTCAGACAAGCTCCATCAAGAGGACCCTAAGTTAATGGATTGTCTTCACAAAGAAGACTGGAAGGTTTCTGTGGAGGATACAAGCCCACTCCAACAGGGCATTGACAAGTTCATGGGTTATGTAAGCCAGTGCTCAACAGATCATAGGGACAGCTTAGCCTACAAAGAAGGTAGATTTGGGATAAAGGTGTTGCAGTCCTCCCTACATTTAGCTGAATAAAGCTTTTTGTCTGATTGCATTTTACAGTATCCTTTACCATGTGGTTTCATTCAGTTAACACAGGGTAAATAAAAAAATACCAAAATTCGCCACCAGGTGGTAATGGTCTGTGGCATTTTCAATTGTGTTTTGCTGGCAAGTCATTGCACTGTAGGACCATCTGATCTCCCTAGCCCCTTGAATGTGCCTTCAAAACAGGTTTTTATTTTTGATTTTTTGGCTTGGAGGCAAGCTTTGGTTGCCTAAAAACCATGTGTACTGACAAACAGAACCTCCTGCAGGCTGCCAGTCCACTTCTGGGCTACCAAATAGCCATTTACAGCCCATATTTGTATGAAAAACAGACTAGGAAAACAGGAAATTGTTACATACTTAAAATAATTTTTGTTTTCTGGTCCCCTTCCATGGTAACATTCACCAAGGAAACTTTCCTCCTTACGAGGGAGTGCTTTTAAATAGATTGAATACAGGAGGGGCTAAAACTTTTAACATATAAGGGGAAAGCACTGTGTATTGGCCCACGAAAAAATAGGGGTCAGTGGATTAGAGAACAAGAAGAACCACCAACAACTAAGTGAGAGTATGTCTTTTTTTTTTTTTTTACATTACACTGTAATATAGACAGTAACTGCCAGTTTACAATGTTTGGTATATGAATTATGGTTGCTCTAAGCATTTATCTTAAAGGAGATGTCAACCCTAATTTTAATTTCACTTCTAATGGATAGGGCACCTTACCCCAACTTAAACAGTATAAGTGCCGCTCCCTCAATCTCCTCCTACAGCCTGCACCACCGCATTCATTTCTGCTCTGTTTTGCATGTCACCAGGCGGCCATTTTGCTGGGTGACGTCATTGAGAGCGCGAATCTGACCTCTTCAAGGATTTTTTTTTCAAGATTCTGCTTTTTTAAACAAAGATGTACAGACAGCTTTTTCCTTAAAATGAAACTGTTAGGGCATTAAACAACAATAAAATTAAACAGGAATGAAGTGTACATTGCTTAAGTATTTCAGCAAACACTGTTTAAGCTTGCAAGACTCATATAAAATACCTGCAGATCAGATTCAGCGGTGAAAAGGTTAAACTTTTCCAAGAGAGGGAGCAGAGAGCTCATGTTTACAAAGGCAGAGTTAGTATAGCAACTGCCTATGCGATCGGCTCATTGGAGGATTGACTGTGGGCGTGGTTAAAGAGTTCAATCGTCTGCTGCGTAAAGAAGAGATTCATCTCAAGTGAGCATGCTCATTAAAACGGCTTGGAACTGGGCATGTGCACCACGCCAGGCAGACAAGGAGATTCTGAAGGGAGGGGGGAGAGGGAGTTATCCAGCTCTGCATTGAGAGAAACTCTAAGGGATCGCTTCAGCTTCAGTGTTTGCTTCTGAGGGACAGGAGGGTATTTAAACAGTGCTGTGAGGCTTTTCTCTGCTAAAATTTTTGGTTGGGGGGTTGACATGTCCTTCAATATGTTTGGCTTAAATACTTATTTAGCAATGTTTTGCCATGAATGACGGTTTTTATCATTCTCACTAATTCCCTCTTAATGAACCTTTACTCATAAATTATAAGAGTTCAAAACTGGCCCAGGATGGTGCTCCTGATCCTATTTAAATTACCAACAACCACACCGGCTACGTCTGAGTGTTGCAAATACTAACACTCCCAGGGACACTATCCACCGCCACGGAACCCACTTACTCCTGGCAGCAAGATGCCTGGTTTACCAATGCTGTGGCAAAATACTAAAATTAATCCCTGTAGTTTTTCTTTCTGCCCCCTTCTTTTTATCGCTGTTCATTTTTCTAAAGCATAGTATATTAGTCCCCCCCCTATTCATTTTTCTAAAGCATAGTATATTAGTCCCCCCCCCTTACCAAGTTAATCCCCCCTACTTCGGTTGTAACTGAGATCTTATGGCTTCTAGGAATAACTGCTAAACACTTGTTTAATTATTGTGTGTTTTTTGAATATTATCTTTGCATAATTTATAAATTACTATGGTGATAGATAAATGGATTGTGTACTCACTCAATGCAAAGGGACTAAATGAGCCAAAGAAACGGTTCCAAGTTCTTAGGGGTTGTGCAAAAATAGGAGCCCAGATAGTACTTTTACAAGAAACACATTTTAAAGATACTAAAGCCCGTTAAATACCTATGCATATAATGCAAGTATACAAGGAACAACCCCATAAAAAAAGGAACAGGAGTTATATAGACAAGACACAGAAGGCAGATATATCACTTTGTATGATTACTTAGGTACTTTGAGTAACCCAAAAATTACCATTGCTAGTATCTATGCACCTAATATGAGACAAGTTACTTTCCTTTCTAAATTTTTTAAAGATTTGGATTCCTTTGCTGAAAGAATAATATTTATAGGAGGAGATCTTAATTTAGCATTAAATCCCATAACATATTCATCCAATAAGAAATTGAATGTTTCATATAAACGTCTAAAACAAATTAAAAAATCTTTACATAAACTGCATTTAATAGTTATTTGGAGACATATGAACCCCAAAACAAGGGACTACACTTACTACTCCAAACCCTTTTACTGTTACAATAGAATAGAATTGTCAGGATCAGCGGGATTCGAACACCACTTGGGGTGTTCCTGGCAGCATGCATTTGCCTCTGTAGCCACTGGAGGCATTTGGGCTCTGTCTGTTTCTTCCCTTGTCTCCTACTTTCTGTCTGCTCTCTTTCCTCCGCCCACCTCATTAACCTCATGTGTTTCCCATCTCCTAATCTTCTCCCTTTATAAGCCTTTCCCTGACCATTGCCCCTTGCTTGGTCATTCTGTCACGATCTCCCTGTGGAGACGCTGTGGAGTACCAGGAAGGTGGGAGCCTGAAGATTGGGTAACCCGGAGTGTAACCATAAGTCACAGAACTGGTGCCAGAGGCCATGTTGAAGGTGAAGAACTTTAATAAACTAGTGATGTAACCGAACATACAATGAACATACAAACTGAATGTAGAACGGCAGGCAGAGGCAGAATCCAAAAGCAGGCAAAAGGTCAGGGCAAGCGGCAGTCAAACGTAGTCAGGGCAGGCCAAGGTCAAAACCAGGAAATCAAGGTAGAACTAGGAAGGGCTCAGGAACAAGGCAGAAGGCAGGATCAGGACACGGAACTGGAGCTTGGAACCAGCAAGAACAAGGACACAGACACAGGAACAGGACGGCAGGGTCCCAAAAGACAATTAATGACCAAGCAAGGGGCAATGGTCAGGGAAAGGCTTATAAAGGGAGAAGATTAGGAGATGGGAAACGCATGAGGTTAATGAGGTGGGCGGAGGAAAGAGAGCAGACAGAAAGTAGGAGACAAGGGAAGAAACAGACAGAGCCCAAATGCCTCCAGTGGCTACAGAGGCAAATGCATGCTGCCAGGAACACCCCAAGTGGTGTTCGAATCCCGCTGATCCTGACAAGAATACAATTGTAAATGGTGATGAGCAAATCTTTTACTGTTACAATAAAATTCACGAAACAACGAAAAATTTGTATTTGTTGTGCGATTTTTTTTTTGTCGCCCGTGGCTATTTTTTGTCACCCGCGTCTATTTTTTGTCTATTTTTTTTGTCACCTGCGGTTTTTTGACGCGACCACGCCCAATTTGACGCGCAACAACAACAAAAAAATCTGCGCAACTAAATTTTCCAGGGGAAATTTCTCCGGAAGTTTCACAAAACAATTTGCCAATGGCGAAATGTGGAAATTCGCTGCAAATCCATGCCTGGTGAAAAAATTCACTCATCACTACTTATAAATCAATAATGGCTTCATTTGATTACAAAACCAAATATAGATGTAATTATTATAGATCACGCACCTGCGATTACAGAATTTAAAATACCAAACTTGATTAAATCAGAATATAATTGGAAAAAAAATAGAATTTTTGCAGAAACAAAACTCCAGCAAATAATAACAGAAAATAACACACCAGGAACTGATCCAGGCATTCTATGGGAAACAACTAAATGTGTACTGAGAGGACTTGATTGCCTTTGGGGCAAGACTTAAGAAAGAAAAACAAACAGATCAGTGCTTTATTTAAGGATATATAACATCTAGAAACCACGCATAGCTACTTTTACTCTTACAGAACTGGAAAAAGCGCATACAATTGAAAGCACAATACTCAGAAAGCTTATCTTAAAAATAAACAACAGACCTATGAATTTGGTGACAACTGAAAAAGATGCAAAGCATCATACACTAAGGGGCATATTTATTAAGCTGTGTAAAACGAATTTGCTGAAAAAACGGCGTAAAAAGCTGTGTAAAATAAACGGAGAAGATCGCCGTCTGAATGCTAGATTTTACAAGTTCTACAAGTTCTGGCAGAAGAAAAAACGCGTAAAATATTTACGCTGATTTTACGCCGTTTTTTACACAGCGAAGCCTGTGTAAATCTAACCCACTATATAGAGAGAAATTAATTTATATACATATATTTTCCCTAACTTTGTGTTTCTCTTATGTCAATTTTTTCTTTATATATATATATATATATATATATATATATATATATATATATATATGTACTTATTGTACGGTACTGCAGAATATGTTGGCGCTTTATAAATAAATGTATAAATAAATGTTAATAATAATAATAATAATATATATATAGATAGAAAATCAAATGGCTCCCTTAAGACTGTACATATTCTAGAAGTTTACATTGAGTCTGTGTATTGTGTAATTATAATCCATCATTTGGATAAATATTTGCATAAACCTATCCTTCTTCTTTCTGTCCCTCCCCCGTTTAAAAATGACATCAATAAAGATTAAAAAAAAAAAAGTGGTGCAACCAAATTTTTGTACTCGATAAAAAAATACTAAAAAAACAATAATAAATACAGAAAAGTTTCCTGACAACTTTAGTTTATTATTTTATTTTTTATTATTATGTATTTATTTATTTTTTATTTATGATATTATTATATTATGAAATATGTAAATACAAGATTTTTTTCCTGCAGCTTTTGATCTAAACCTCAACAGCTTTTTAAATATGAATTAATTTGCAAATCCAAGTGTCTCAAAAAAACTTTTTTAAAATATTAAAATAAAAATATATTCTTTATCACCATGAAAATGTATTTTAAAAATACCAAATACCCAAAGCATGGCAATACACATTAAAATGTAATAGAAATTCTTGACAATCAAAAACCCACAGCAAGAAAAGAATTTCAAAAACACATGGTAAATTCTAAAATATATAAACAAAAGCAAAGGGAAGGGCATGCTCTCTAGTGTTATAAGATCAAATTATTTCATTAAAAAATAATAAATCATTGCCCTTACATTATTTTGTTGTGATACAATTACTCATTGAAAGTTTTGCAAAGGATTCAGCTCAAAGCGCTTCGTCCAGCTGCGGACTTCCTCAGGGGCTCCAAAATTATGAAGACTTGCATCAAGGCTTGAGTGAGTGAGTGTATCAAAACAAATAATGTAAGTATAATGATTTATTGTTTAATAAAATAATCTGATCTTACTACACTAGAGAGTGCACCCTTCCCTTTGCTTTTGTTTATAGACTTTATTGGACTTGACCCTCCAGTGAAGTGGCAGCGCCTATGATTTACTACTACACTTTGGGACATTGATATAGCATCTGCTGAAGGGCTCTATTTTTTATTCATAATTTCCATTGCATGAACCTTGAGTGCCCCCATTTTTCCTCTCAAGTTGCCAGGCCGCTGCATTACACACTGTTGGAGAATGGAGAACCTTGCTCTGAATATGGCACCACTTTCACCATTAATGCTGCATTTAGAGGCAGGGTGTTTTAGCAGCATATGAATTTCACCACCACAGCTTGCACATCATTTAGACGCGCAGGTGCAAATATGTGTCATGGATCCCTGAAAACGTAAATAGAACATGAGGATTTTCATGGCTGAAATCTGAAAATTTAAGTTAACCATATATTTTTGGAGGCTACACATTCTGAAGAATTCAAATATACGTCTTTCTACTTCAAACTACGAAACCTTAAATGTTTGCTGAATGTCTCTTTTGTTAAAGACTTCCTAAAAGTGAGATTTAAGATGCATTAAAAGCCTTTAATCACCTGTATGTGTTATGGGGCACAAAGGCAGAACAGCATAAATATAAAAAAAAAAAAATTAAAGAGCGCATCCCAGAGAGGTGGGGCCTCCCAGATGTAGTGATGGTAAAGAATACACCACTATGTGAAACACTGCACAGGCAAATATTGTAACAATTTAACAATACTGTTCCTCAACATAAAAGTGCAAACAATTTGAGGATTTTATAATATATAGCAGTGATCCCAAACCAGGTATTTTAGGTTATTTTAAATTCCTGGCTTGGTGGCAAGTTTTGGTTGAATAAAAACAAGATTTACTACCACATAAAGCCCCCTGTAAGCTGATAGTGTGCATAGAGGCTGCCTAATAGCCAATCCTAACCTTTATTTGGCACCTCCATGAACTTTTATGATGCTTGTCTTGCTCCCCAAGTCTTTTACTTTTGACTGTGGCTCATGAGTAAGAAAGGCTGGGAACCCCTGGTCTATAGTACTTAAAACATTCAGAGAATAGAGAGAAATCTCTGTATGCAAGGAATGAAGACAAAAGCAATTTTTGTGGGCCCTCATATAGGTATGATTCTGTTGTGGAAATCACTGCACAGGCTCAGACCATTGTCTGTGAACACAGTTTGATGCTTTATTTACAAAAGCAAGTTAAAACTCTACCACTCTGGGCCAAAGAGGAGAAGGGCCATCCGACTTTTTATAAGTGCACCATTCAAAAGCCAGCATCCGTGATGGTTGTTTGCACATCCAGGTACTATTAATGCTAAATGTTATATAGAGTTTTTAGGGCAACATGTGCTGCCATCCAGACAAAATTACAACAAATGAGAACCGAACTTCTGAGCAGCTAAAATCCTATATTAGGCAACAATGGGACAACATTATACAACGTAACTACAGCAATTGGTCTCCTCGGTTACTAAACAGAGAAGGGGAGATGCAATACAGTGAGAAATATGCCCCTGTCCCATCTTTTTTAAAACATGGTTTGGCATCCAATTCAAAATAAGCATATGATTTCTTTCAGCTTTTGATATATTAGTACTATTACATTTAAATATAGGAATTAAAGGATTTGCAAATTGTCCTATTCTGTTTTTATTTATGTCTTACACAAGGTCTAACTTTTCTTCAAATGGGGTTGTCCTACACTTTTTCCATGAATGACATGGAACATAAATTTATGAATAGGTCTTTTTTACTTTCAAAGTTGCCCCCTATTATGCCTTTTAAATGTGATTTATAATGCTGCACCCAGATAAACACAACATTATTTAAGAATGGTATTATTAAAGGAAATCTATACCCCCAAACAATATAGGTCTCTTTAATAATATATTGCATAAACAAGTTCATGTAAAACCCTGCTTCATCTAAATAAACCATATTCATAAAAATACACTTTTTTGTAGTATGTTCTATTGGCTAATGCTAGTAGGAATCTCTAGGAAGAGGTTTATCATAAAAAGTATCAGAAAGCTGGAAAAGTTTAGCAAACAAAGCATGAAGTCATAAATGCAAACCATCTGCCAGTACACCTACAGAAGCCAGTAAAGTTGCCTTGGAACAGCAACCTCAGGTTAACCTGCATTTGCAACAAGAAATCCCTACTAAAACTGAGAACTGCAGGTTGGTGCTGCCCTGGTCCAGACCCTAGTATTTGGTTACAAGCAGTATAAAATTCTATTAATATTAAGGCTGTTCAGGATTCATAGAGGTCTGGCATAGTGCCGAGTAACTGAATTGCTAATGTTATGCTGTCATTTAAAAAGGGATCCCGTTCTAAGCCTGAAATCTATAGGTCTTTTAGTCTGTTATCAGTGGTAGGAAAGCTTATGGAAGAAGTATTAAGGGATAAGATACTTGACTGCATGTAAAATACAATACTATGGGGGAGATTTATTAACGCACGAACGCTCCAAATGTATCCGAATGCGTTTTTTTTTCGTAATCATCGTGTTTTTTGAGACAATTTCGTACCTAGTGCGACTTTTTCGTCACTTTCGCAACTTTTCCGTACTTTGCAACAACATTTTCGTGACAAAATCGGATTTCTTCAAGCTTCGGTATCGTGACTTTCCTTGGGCCAGGTTGGAGCTGCAGAGTGCCATTGAGCCCTATGGGAGGCTTCCAAAATCATGCACTGAAGGATCAAAGTCGAAAAGGTTTTCCTGCATTTTACGATCGTTCGGATACGAAAATTTCATGACTTTCGGATCGCCAATACGATATTATCGTGACTAATACTTTTTTTTTTTGTAAGCATTTTCATGATTTTTGCGATGTTCACAAATTATCGTATCCAATCCAAAATTGTCCCATTCGGGATTCAAACTCGTGTTTTTATGAATTGGTCCCTATGAGTTTGTGTCAGCATGGTTCTATGTGTAATAGATCTTGCCAGACTGTTGGCCTGTTCGCTAAATGCATAGTAGACCTTCTTGGGGCTCATTGAATATAAAAGGTTAAATCCTCTAGAAGACATCAGTAGTTTAGTAATACTGGACTATGGCACATGTTATTCATCTTATAAAACAATTGCTAAAAAAAAAGCTGTTTCACGTTTTTTGGTTGGTATTCCCAAATCGTTTCTGATCAGAGCTCTCTCTCCCTTATCCCTTGTCTAGGGTGATGAAAGATTAACTAACTTTCTTATAATGCCAAAAGAAATATAGAAACATGATACCACATACTTTACTGTGGGGGTTGATTAAAGTAAACTAAACAAATATTGCCACCTAGCTATTGAAAAGGGTTGCTTAAAATGCAAGATAATGAATGATCATGCTCATTTGTTATATCATGGGTAGGTAGGTTTAGTACTCATAGTAGCCCTCTAGCTGAACAATTCTTCTTTTAGATACAATACACCCATTGCATTACCTACATCTCTTGCAGAGTTAAACATCCCTGTAGTAAATGTTTACTGCCCTATTTATGATTTACTTCCATAATTTCCATTCACTTCATTTGCAGGCAACTCAAGCGGTGACAGGTATTTCTCCACCAGCAGAACAAATGCCTGGTGTGCCATGGGCCATAGGAATCTTGCCTTTGGAAAGGACAGTAAAAATATAAATATAAAATATAAGAAGAGATATAATGCAGTTATTTTATTGTATTGCCTACACATATTAATCCAGCTGAGCAGTCCAGTCTAGAAATGTTTATGCTTGCATAGGTGGATTTATTTCCTATTCCTTACTTGACTTGACTATTTCTAAATGAAAGGTGGAAGGTGCAAGCTACCATGCAGGATTATACTGGTAACTTAATTTTGTCCTGTGTCGCCTAGATAAGGAGGCTTAGCTGAGGCAATGCAAACCCATGCAATGTACTTATAAGCTATATAAATATTTGAAATCTTACCTCTACTGTGAGAAAAAAAATTGCCTATAAAAACTAAATGGTATATTATAAAAGGGAACATTGTTTCATGATGATTCAACTCAAAATTGGGTTAAACTAAATTATGTAACAAATGAATCTGTCTCTTGCACTGTTCAGCATAGTCATTTTTTACATGAATACACAGCAAGCACGTGCAAGTTAAAAGATGGTCCATCACTAATGATGCATTTATAGTTTGGAGGTTCTCCAGGCATAAGTCATCATATATTATTCACTTTACTCTTCAAATAGTTAGCATTTGAACTGCATATTTGTTTTATTTGTTTAAAAGAAAACTGGAAAACTATGTAGATGGTGGTTAGAATAGGAATGTTTTATCATATATATTTTCCACCACATAAGGCAGAAATTTCCATTCCCACATGTATTATTTATACAGACTGACTTGGGCAACATTCCTGAACAATAACAGAAAGTTTGAACAACAGCCAGACAGCCATCATTGCTTATATGCTGAGACAGAATAATGTGAAATTAACCTTGTCAAATACATCAACAGTGAGGTCTTTGGAACAGGTACCTCCTCCTTTTTGTCTCTTAGCACTTAATCTTAAAACAAATTATATATCTGTATTTATTTTTACATGGTGTTCGATTATTGAGTTGATCCCTAGCTGTTCCATTACTGTGTTGTTTTGATGTGCAGTGCTGCACTCATTATTTATATGTTGCCAGCAAGGTACTCAGTTCTGCATAATATTAAGGCATATACAATACATAATAAAAGAATAAAAGATCACAGAATGAAGAAAAAGAATTAAAGTGTAAGGAAATTGTTTAGGGAGTACCAATCAGAACCCACTATTCATTATAAACACTTAACTTAGATCATGGGCCATGCTCCTCATCAATGAAAAAAAAAAAACAAAACATTTGCCTGGCCTCACTGAATCCAGACCCCTGGACAATTTACAACCCATCCTAATTACTTTTATTATCTCTGCAGGTTACCTCTATCTATCTGTATCTTCCTAATTTATTGCCATTGAACCTTTTTCAATGATCTAATAGTATATATGCTGTGCCTTTCCAGCTATCATTTGTAGTTTGCCTGACGAAGGGGCCTGGGTGCTCCGTAAGCTTGCAATTTTGACTTACTCTGCCAATAAAAGGTATTACCTAACCTTACATTTTCTGGAAATATGAGGAAATGGTGTAAAGAAGTAAAGCACTGCACTCATTAGAAGCATATAAAATATTTATATAGATCCTGTTGAGTGTAGACCATCAACTAAAGCTTAGAACCAAAGAATCTGCTCATGGTACATGGAACATTCATGGGAAGGGCACACAAACAGTGGTGGGCGAAATAATTCAGCAGGCATGGATTTGCAGCAAATTTTCACATTTTGCTATTGGTGGATTATTTTGTGAAATGGGCGACAAAATTTGGCACGTTAAAATTCGCCAGATGACAAAAAAAAATGCCACACGCATAAAAAAAACAGAATCAGTTAACATGTGCTTACACAGTGAAAATAGCTTCTTTTAGCCCCAGGTGCACGCCGTACCCACTGCCCGGGCAAATAAATACAACAATGATTAAAACAGCAGCTGCTGTTTTCACGCATAAAAAAAACGACACACGCAGGGCATTTTTGACATTTTCCTACTGCAAACTCAACACTTTGTCAGTTGCATCAATTTTTCTTATGGCTAATTGCATTTCAGTCATTTAAAGGAGAAGGAGAGCCATTTTGGCATTTTACTGCCAATAGATTCACTGCATTAGTGCCACCTAGAATGCTATATTTATTCTGCAGAAAGCTTTACTATACCTGAGTAAAGAGCCATAGAAGCTTCTTCCTTTTGTTTAGGATTGCAGCTGCCATTTTAGTTTGGTCTTCATAGCTTCCTGCTGCAGCTCTAGCCTTTGGTAGCTCAGATTACACATTCTAATGGGAGGGGAGAGTGAGTTTTATGACTTCTTATGGGGGGGAGCAGGAGAAGGGAGAGAGGAGAGAGATGCACAGACTGGCCCTGGGAATGAAGAATTTTTCTCAGATACCCTAAGAACATGTTTACAAAAAAGGAGACAAGAAATCCTGTTTCTTTAGATAGAGGACTCAGTGCAGCTTTTCTGTGAGTGCTTATGGCAATATTTACATAGACCTTTCTAATAAACCTCACTTAGTTTTTACCTTTCCTTCTTTAAAACAAAAAAGATCATATTAATTGAGAACCCCTGAGATTTAATTTAATGAGGTTAAATCTATGCAGTATGGATTGCCCCACTTTTGGAGCCCCAGACTTGCATTAATAGGGTATACAAATCTTCAGCTTGATATTAAGTCAGCATATCAAATTTTCACAAAATCCTGCAAGGATAAAGGTGGCTGTTCATTGATCCACTGGCCATACATATGAGGGTCACACATGTCATGGCTGCCTTTCAAGTGTTTGATCATTTGTGCAATGAGCATTTTATTTCCTTATTTACCAATGCACCATGCACAGGCCAACATAGAGCATTGGCAGATAATACCTGCCTGGTTGTTAAACCAACTAATATCCATAGTACATAGGTATTGGTATGGCCAGTATCTTTGTTGCCAGCTTTACTGTATTTTGGACTTTTAACTTAATCATAAGCATAAAGTAACACAAGGAGTATAGTATTTAAAGGGATAATTTCACCCTCATCATGGTACAATTAATCAAAACAGACAACAATGAAATATAGATAACGAGTTATGGTCGTGGTCTGATTTTAAAAAATAAACAATATCATGTTAAATGCAGTTGACATTGACAACCAATTAGTAATTAGTTTTAAACAGACTATAACCTAAAACTCCAAAGCCAAGAAAAAAACATTCAAAGCCAAGTAATAAAGGTCGGGGGGGAGCTGGAATGGAACAAAAGCTAAATGGAGAAGAAGGGAGAAATTGATGCTGACAGAAATCTAGAAAAACAAAGCAGAATGGGGCTCAATATTCTCAAATTCTTTTTTTGGTACCCCAGTCCAACACTGGAAACCTTAGATTGTAAATTCCACGGGGGTGGGGACTGATATGAATAATGTATAATCTGTGTAAAACACTTTGAGACATTTTTGAGGGTTTATTTATAAGCAAATATCATGTAATATAACAGTAATATCACCTGAAAAAGGTAACATGGCAGCCCTGCATTCATTTTTTGTTCCTAGACCAGTGCATTTTTTTTTTTTTTAAAGAAGCACCGACACAAGGAAAATGTTTAACTGCATTCCCTGGAGTGTGCCTAATATACTCGCACCACCAGTTAATCAGGTTTTCCTTATGTTTTGACAGCATAAATGAACATGCAAGGAGTACATGTGGTCATTCCATAATACTCCAACAGGTTATGAGCAAGTAGGTACTGTGGCAACCCAATATTTGAGCTCTGGGAGCTCTGAATACCTTCACTAGCAATAGGTATAAGATATATCAAACTGGCAGAACTATTTCTTTATTTTATGGGAACAATATAGGGTAGATTTATTAGTTATCTAAATAGATCTATCAAGCCATACTCATTTGGAGATTTATCATGGAAAATAATGTATGTCAAAATAAATTAGAATAACTTATTGTCAATCCATCTAATTCTTATCAAGCAGGCTTGTAGGTAGTGAGCTAACCTTTAATTGAACACCAAAGCTTAAGAAAATTATTAATTGTGGAATTTCTGTTAGTTTCAATTGTATTATTTCTATCTCAGATTTATTTTTCTAATATTATGCAGTATTTACATTTTCTATCATTTTCTATAAAATGACTAGTGGAAATATACAAATGTACACTCATAGCAAGAGCAGATCGTTATTATGATTATAGTGTGTCCCAATGGATGTACCCTGAGTGTGTTTTTCACATACTGCATCTGGCTGCCAAGTAAACAATGTTTCTGCTGTTACAAATGGCATACCGAGATTTTAATTGCCTGGGTGCTGCTGCTCACCTGGAAACATAGATGTAACAAAGCATCTTTACTTGCCTTGATCCACATTAAAAAGAACTGAATCACGTCCTTCCTCTTTGTATTGAATAAAATATGACTTGGAGGTACATTTCCAAAGATATTTTGTATCGAAATGTAGGCTTATTTTGTGCATTATTTATAATGCACAACTGAATTAAATCATTCTTTTTCACCTGTGCTACTAGATAACAGGTAATGCTTTTTAACTGAGTTATTAAAGTAGCTATGCAAAGATGGAGTGTGAAGCACAGCTTACTAATCTGCAATGTAATTCATCTTCTTTAAAATGGCACAGAATTTTTAAAGGGGTGGTTCACCTTTAAAGAGACACTGACACCCAAAATTAAATTTTTTTAACATCTATCATAACATGGTATTTGCATGCTATTGATAATTTTGTCATAAAAGCATTTCCTGATGCTTTTACATTCTCTATCTGATCCCCCATGTTCCTCTATAAGGGGGCTGCCATATTTGTCCAGCAGGAGTCCGTTAGCATTAGAAGCTGTAACTGACAGGCTGAGAAGGCACAGTCAGGTTGGTAAAATGTTTAGGAACTTCAAATAACAATTACTTATTGAAGCAGCCCTATGAGTGAACAATTATCAACATGACCTATAGGCAACTTTTTATGTACATTACTATTTTGAAGAGTAGTTTGTTAGTGTCAGTATCACTTTAAGGTAACTTTCAGTATGTTATAAAATTGCCAATTCTATGCATCTTTTCTATTTGTCTTCCTTATTATATTTTATGTTTTTTGAATTATTTACCTTTTTCTTCTAACTCTTTGCAGCTCTTAAATAAGGGCCACTGACTGCTCTGTGGGACAGTTTTATTGTTACTTTTAATTTCTTATCTTTCTATTGAGGTCCTCCCCTATTATATACCAGTTTCATTCAAACCACTCCCAGGTAGCTAAGGTAATTTGGACCTTAGCAACCACATAGCTGCTGAAACCCAAAACTGGAGAGCTGCTCAGCTGAACAAAAAGTGAAATAACTACAAAAAAACTACAAATAATAAAAAATGAGGACCAAATGCAAATTGGCCCAGAATATTACTCTGTACATCATACTAAAAGTTAACTCAAAGTGAACAATCCTTTTAATATCAGTGGCGTAATGGATGGAGCAGTGGAGATACCCAAAGGGGTGGGGTCCTTGTAAAGGACCTAAAAAGCACCTAATCAGGCTCCTTACTCCTACAATCACTGTATAGGATAGGCAATTAAAGGGGTTGTTCACCTTCAATGTCCAAATCTTATTAAGCCACCAACGATGTTCTCAGTTTGTTAGGAAAACCATTTTCCATAAAAAAAGTTAAAAGGGATAAAAGTGGCTTATTTTGAACCTGACACACTGAGAACTTCCTATATGCTTAGATCCTTACGTCCAGGCTTTGCCCTTACTTTTTTTCTAATGGAGCAATTAATAGGTTACTCGTGCACTCTAAACAGTTACATAAATTGAAAGGTCATTGATCAAGGTTGGAGATTCATGGAGCTACTAGTAGCAGCTACTTGTCGTGACTACGACAATGCTGATCATTTACTGATAACTGTCTCTACATGTGGTTTAGACAAGGCAAGTAAAAAAGGTAAAATAAGCTCAGTGTTATTGGTAACATTAGTAGTAGCTAGATCTAACCAATACTCCTTACTCATAGAAAATATACCTGGCTCATAAAATCTAAAACTGATTTTTTAATAGTCCTGTACAGCTGCATAGAATTGCTAGAATAAGTGTGATTTTATATATGTTATGATCCATTCCTTTAAATTGTCCACAGCAGCTCACCATTAGCTGAACCTGCTAGGCCATCTTGCAATTGTTAGTGACACTGTACAAGTAGTATTTAATGCTTTCAGTCTATCTACTGATCTTGCTAGCATGTTTGGCCATTTTCTCAGTTCTCTTACTGTCTTGGAATGAATGGAGTGATCACTGGCTAGTTCTATAAAGAAAGCATAACCCCATGGTCAAGGGTGGGGGAGTCTGCTTCCTCTATAGGTTTTTTTTTTTAAACAAAAAAACAGTATCTCTCTTACCTACCCCAGCGTGAGCAGCCAGGGAGCGGGTGACACAAGCAGACAGGTGGGTGTAGGGAGGGTAGGGGCTGCTGTGCATGCTTGGTCCCTCAGAAGATTCTTTGTGGGGAGGAGTCCGGCACACTGTTAATATGCCACTGTACTTGAGTGTTATTCCTTTTCCATCTCCACTATTCTTTGACCTTTCCTCTTACTCCTCAAAAACTTCCATCAAAATGCTGTGCATTTTAGCTGCAGTGAGGTGTTCAGCATTCTAGGCTGCCCAACTGACACACACACATTAATACTATTATTTACTGGTACTAAAGTGTAGGGTCTGAACTGTGTGTCTTTATTTATCTGTTATGTGGCATCATGTATACACTGCCTTGTTATCACCTGTGTTTAAATCCTTGCATTTCTATCAAATACATTAGTGAGTCATCTAATTCTACTATTTTGCCTTTGCCTCTGAAAATGTAGCTGAAAACAGGTAGTTTTTTGGTCTGTTTTGTTATTAACAGCCTAGTCCCTGGGTTTGATTTTCTTTCTTTGATTTGATAGATTATCTAAATTTTTACAGCGGTCAGGCTGGGTTTCTGCTCAGGCAGTGAAATATAAATAGAAACTTTGTGGTCAAAATGTTAATACGTTACTAGAATGTAAACAGTTTGGGCCATTGTCGCATTATGGGGCAGATTTACTAAAACTCTAAGATTTCTAATTTTTTTCTCTTAAAAAATTTAATTAAACAATTTTCCACAAATTCCACAAATTTACTAAAAGGTCTGTACTGAAAAAATCAGTGCATGAAAAAATCATGATAGATGTGAAAAAGATTTAATTTCAGGTGTCAGTGTCTCTTTAAAGGTGAACCAGTTTTTCGACTTGTCGCACCGAAACCTCTACTTTTTTTAATTATCGCACAAAAGAAAGAGCTTTAAAGAAAAATTTCTAAGAAAAGAAGGATCCTCTGGAGAAGGGAAGAGACATCTGGCATTGACTTCTACATCATCTCAACAAGTTTTAGCTGGTGAACTGTTTGATTTGGATGTTTGTCATTTTGCCATTTTGTCGCACAGTAAATCTTGAAAAATATGCAACTTTTTTTTCCGTGACTTTTAGTGCTAAAAAATCCAGATCAGAAAAAGAAATCAGACCATTAGTAAATGGCCCCCTATGTGTCAAAAGGTGGCCACCAGAATTCATTACTTCAAATACAATTCAGTTACATTTGGACAGAATCTGGCTAGTACTATTGGTGTACTGTGCCAGAAGTACATAGTCTTATACAGGTTCTGTTTTTGTCTCTTACATGTAATACTTTTTTTTTTTGGTATTATCCAATTGCCTTTCCACTGTAACATATAGTTATATTTTGGGAATGGCTTATTCGGGAAATACTTTTTATAAATCAGTTAATAGAGCTTCTCAAGCAGAATCCTGCATTGAAATACGTTTTTCAAAAGAGCAAACAGATTTATTTTATATATAATTTTAAAATTTCACATGGGGCTAGCCATATTCTCATATATTATTCTCATTCTCTAATAAAGTTCAGTCACACTTTACTGCTGAGCTGCAAGTTGGAATGATATTACCCCCCCCCCCCCCAAACAGCCGATCAGCAGAACACTAGGAAGATAGCAAAATAGCAGCTCCATGTAGATATCAGAATAGCACTCAATAGTAAGAAATCCAAGTCCGGCTTGGGACTCCCCCATTTACATGGGAGTTGGAAAAACAATAGTTTATCTGAAACACATTAGTTTATCTAATGTGTACCGCTGGCTCCATCTGAAACCTCAGACTCATCACAATGCACTGCCTACATACGAGTATTACAGCTAAAAAAAATACATTTCTTGGTTCAAGAATAACATTGTAAATGGTAGTGAATTATTTGCTAAATAAACAGTGTCATTTAAAATCATGATAGAATCTCTTTAAAGGAGAAGTCATTTTGGCATTATACTACCAATAGATTTGCAATATTAGTGCCACTTAGAACTATTGTTATTGTTATTACCATACCTGAGTAAACAGCTTTAGAAGCTCTCTCCGTTTGCTTAAGATAACAGCTGCCATTTTAAGTAGCTTCCTTCCTGCAGTCTAGCCGTTATAGCTCAGATTACACATTCCTAAGGGAGGGGGGAGGAGTTCTTAGTATTCTCGTGGGAGGGGGGAGCAGGAGAGGCGAGGAGAAGAGAACTGTATAGACTCTGGCCACGGGAATTAAGGATGTTACTGAGAGAGGAATCAGGCACTGGACCATCATGTTTACAAAAAAATCCTGTGTTTCTTTTGATAGAGGACTCAATGCAGGATTACTGTGCTTATGGCTGTATTTACATAGACCTTTCTGATAAAGCTTACTTAGTTTTTACCTTTCCTTCTCCTTTAAATACAAATTCAGTAAACGAAAGGAATTGTAGCACATACACAGTTGATTTATTGCACCTGTATTCAGTAAAAGCCATTTGGCATGCAGTTAATGTTTGAATGTGGCATATACCCTTGGATTGCCTGGACATAGAAGTTCTATAAAACCTCAGTAAGCAAAAGCAGGCTATCCAATAATAGCACTACAAATTGATTTCCTTTTAATCTAGTGTAGAGAAACCGCAGTATTTACTATATGTAGGCTGTTATACAGGTTTGCCTTGGGGATATTATTGCTGTGATCCCTAAGAGATTTGTAGCAACTGTACAATGACTTGTCTGACATTTGCGTTGGGGTTTCATAGCCTAAAAGGCAGCTAGAGATAACTGCCACAATGATACCGCCCAGTGTCTCAGTTTTCTCATATTCCTTACCTGCTATAAAATTACCCACAGGACTAGCAGCGCTAAAGTAATGCTCTGTCTTTGTTAAAATGAAATATAGCATGTCCTGTCTTAAGTTAATAAGTCTAAGGCTAATGCCACACCATGCGTATGGTGTACATTTCCTGCAAGCCGAATAAACGCTTGCCGAAAATATGCGCCATACACTTCTACCTGTGCCTGCACCCGAATGAATGGAATACGCTCGGGTGCAGGCACAAGTAGCCAAAATCGGCCAAAAACATGAGAGAATGTGTTTTTCGGCTTGCCGAAAATATACGCCATATGCATGGTGTGGCATTAGCCTAAAGGTTGGTAAGTAAGATAATTCTTATGAAACTGGTTTCAGGTTTGCTTGACTTAACCAAATGCTATATTTGAAGACACTTTAAGGAAACACTTATACACGTAATATTTCACCTCTGGAGAATGATCAATAATTTATTTGAAAAAATCTAAAAATTACACCATGTAAAATCTGTTACCGGCTTAAATGGAGTAATGGAAGCATGGGATTCACATCTTTTTCTGTTAAATCGCAATTAACCTAAACAATATCTTTGCTAAATCTGCACAGCTAAACACTAGGCAAATGTGCACCTAGGCAGTAACCCATGGTAGCCAATCAGATGTTTGGTTTTATTGTTCTACCTGCACCTTGCTAAAAAAACGCTCAGAACCAACTTTATTGTTATGAGTTACTGGCACTGCCTAGATGCAAATTTGCTCAGTATTTATAAATGAGCCTCTGTCTGAAAAATGTGAAAATGTTTTTTATAAAGGAAAAGTTCATATGTGATTAGTTTATATCACGTTTGGTTAGTACATTTTCAATAATGAAATTAAAATAATAAAAATGTTAAAAATATATTAGACCTTTTAGAAATACTTGGGCTTATATTAAAATTGCTATTATAGTATCTAAAAAAAATCACACATTTGTATGTCCTACTTAAAAGCAGGGTTAGCTTCAATTTCATCCTAAAACATATAGTAAAGCAGGTCATTGCATAGACAGACTTTCCTGCATTGATATACAGGTAGCTATTATTGAGAATACTAGGAACCTGGGGTTTCTAGAAAAGGGATCTTTCTATAATATACTTACGTTAAATGTGCTAAAAATAATTTATACATTCAGTAAACCTATACCTCCCAACTGTCCCTATTTTCACTGGACAGTCCCACTTTTGACAGCTCAACCCAAATTCTTACTGAAAAGTCTTTCATTTCCCTTTGATCTTCTGCACTGAAGCTAAAAAAGATACAAAATTAATTAAAAAGTAGCTTTTGGCAGAGAGACCAGAAAGTTAAAAAGCCACACCTGCATTGAGACACAATTGTAACTAATAAGCTAAACAGCTCTTGGGAACTGAGACTTGCAGCTTAAAGGGCAATTTCACCATTTCACCTTTTTCAGCAAAACTGTAATAACACATAAAACAGGACCCCAAAACCCCCAGAAACTTTTAATAACCTGCTATATTTAGTCAAACGAGAGTGGTATTTAGGGTGTGTGGTCGCAAAAATGGGTGTGGTCATTTATTTTTGTCCCTCAAGTACAAGCTACTGTTTTATTGTATCAGAGAAAAAGGAAATAATTTTTTAAAATAAAAGTTATTAACAGCTTTCTGGATAATGGGTTTCTGGAAAAGGGATGGCCTCCCTGTATATAAATGGAATAGTTCATAATACTTATCTTTGTATAAGCATTCTTTATAGACATCGATAAAAATAAAAAAAAAAGCTGTAGACATAAACTCACACACATGTCCCAAGTTGAAAAAATATTTTTAGAGACCTGCTGCCTTTAATCAAGTCAGGGGGCAGTTCCTGTGTTGTGACTGATATCTGAGCATGAGAATGTCAGTGTAGCCAAGAAGCAGGTAGCATTCTCCAGAGTCATAGCACAGGATCTTTCTGCTAATATGGCTAAAGGCAGGATTGGGAGCTTTAGTTGACAGGATGGTTATAAATCATAGATATGTTTTATATGGAAAACCCCAGGTCCCAAGCATTCTGAATAATAGGTCCTATACCTGTATTTAGGGCCTATTTATCAAACAAATAAACATGAAATAATATAATGAAAAATAATGAAATAATGTTTTTAATGAATAAAAACAAAAGAAAATGTTTGGTTGAGGATTTACATTTCTAAAAAATATAATATAGCTACTTAAGCAAATAAATGTATAAAGAATTCACTACTATTTAAGGGCCTATTTATCAAACAAACAAATTGTTAGATTGAGGAATCACATAAAAAATATAATAAAGCTATTAAAGCTAAAAATGTATAAATAATTCACTACAGGTATGGGATTTGTTATCCAGAAACCCATTATACAGAAAGCTCTAATTGATGGGATGGCCATCTCCCATAGACTCCAGTTTAGTCAAATAAGTCAGTTTTTTAAAAATGATTTCCTTTTCGATCTAATTATAAAACAATACCTTGTACTTTATCCAAACTAAGATATAATTAATCATTATTGGAGGCAAAACAATCCTGTTGGGTTTATTTAATGTTTAAATCATTTTTTAGTAGACTTAGGGGCACATTTACTAACCCACGAACGGGCCGAATGCGTCCGATTGCGTTTTTTTCGTAATGATCGGTAATTTTGCGATTTTTTTCGGCGTCTTTACGATTTTTGCGTAAAAACGCGAGTTTTTCGGCGTCTTTACGATTTTTGCGTAAAAACGCGAGTTTTTCGGCGTCTTTACGATTTTTGCGTAAAAACGCGAGTTTTTCGTAGCCATTACGAAAGTAGCGTTAAAACTTGCACGAAACGTCGCGCCTTTTAAGTTTTAACGCTACGAAAAAGGCGCGACTTTGCGCGCAAGTGTTAACGCTACGAAAAAATCGCGACTTTGCGCAACTTTCGTAATGGCTACGAAAAAATCGCGTTTTTACGCAAAAATCGTAAAGACGTCGAAAAACTCGCGTTTTTACGCAAAAATCGTAAAGACGCCGAAAAAATCGCAAAAAATACGAAAAAGTCGCAAAATGTTTGTTTCCAATCGGAATTTTTCCAATTCGGATTCGAAATCGTGTCTTAGTAAATCAGCCCCTTAAGGTCATACAGTAGATCCAAGTTAAGGAAAGGCCCCCAGGTCCCAAGCATTCTGGATAACATGTCCCATACCTGTACTATTTAGGGGCCTATTTATCAAACCGTGTAAAAGCAGCTGTCAAACACACCACATATCTGATTGTAAGGCATTGCCAAATAAAAAAGGGTTTACTGGCAGGCCTGAACTGGCAGTCTGTGGATTTTGGCAGATGCCCGAAGAGCTGCTATAGGACAGACAGTCACTATTTAGTGGGCCTGTAGGAGGCTGTTTGGGCCTCTGTGTATTTGAAATGCCAGAGCCTATTTTGAATACCAGACCTGTGTACAAAATGTTCAGGACCTGGGATTTTCTGCATAAGGGGTATTTCTGTAATTTATATCACCTTACCTTAAGTCTGCTAAAAAACAATTACACATTAAATTAACCCAGTAGGAATGGGTTACGCAAAAAATATTATGATGTAAACAGTGTTAAACAATGCAATTTAGTGACGTAAAAGAAATACACACCTTAATACATGTAATATTTATTTTACACTGTTTTTTACAGTGTTTTTCCATCGCAAATAATTTTTCGCACCATGATAAATGTGCCTCTTAGTACAGTGCTGTCCAACTGGCGGCCCGCGGGCCGCATGCGGCCCTTGACCCCCCTCTGTGTGGCCCCCCACCTGTCTGGCTGCTTTGATGGCTTACTCTTGTGTAAGCTTTAAATTGTAACAGTACTGTGATTAACTGCCCCCCCTGCATGGTTCTCACCTCAGATTCAGGCTGTATTGTTTAAAAATGTTTTGTTCACACCTTTTAATCTCTGCATTGTTCACCCCCTGCAGTGTTCACACCTCAGGCTCAGGCTGTAATCACCCCCATTGTTCCCTTGTTCACACCTCAGGAGCAGTAGAAACCCACAAATAATCCCTGCATACTACAAAAAGAACATATACTGAGGTGGTACTGCAATTAAAAAGTTTTTTTAATATATAGTTATTGTGCAGACTGTAGGAGCAGTGCCAGCATTGTGTCACTGTAGGCTGCCTGTGTGTGCCATACACACAGGCAGCATAGGGCAAGCAAAGTATGGCACACACAGGCAGAGTAGGGCAGGCAGAGTATGGCACACACAGGCCAAGTTTGGCACAAACCAGCCAAGAATGGCACACACAGTGAAAGTATGGCACACGCAGGCAGGATAGGGAAGGCAGAATATGGCACACACAGGCAGGGTAGGGAAGGCAGAGTATGGCACACACAGGCAGGGTAGGGCAGGCAGAGTATGGCACACACACAGGCAGGGTAGGGCGGCAGAGTATGGCAGGTTTTTGCTGTACTACAACCATTAATATGGGTATGGCCATGTGATAACATGGGTGTGGTTTTAAGTGGGTGCGGTTTCAAAAAGGGGAGTGGTCAAAACTGGCTTCCATTATTGGCCCTCCACCACGTAGGTCGGAAAAATTCCGGCCCTCGGTACAACAGAAGTTGGACAGCACTGTCTTAGTATATAGAATTATTTGACATTAAGAAAGATTTATGTTACCTTAGTTAACATCAAGTACAAGGTACAGGTATCGGACCCCTTATCCGGAAAGCCATTATCCAGAAAGTTCCAAATTACGGGAAGGAAATTAAGGTAGGAGATCTGAATGATGGAAAAAACCCTTTTCTGGAAAACCCCAGGTCCTGAGCATTCTGGATAATGGGTCCCATACCTTTACTGTCTCATTAAATTAACTGGGATGCTTTGAAAGAAGTCATTGCTGTATTTTGGTGCTTTCATGATTTCAGATTTTGGATAATCCCATATAACACAGCCATTTATGTATTTCCCATTTTCTTTGAGCACATGCAAATATTGTAGGATGCGTATTCTTAACACTGCATTAATACAAATCCTAATTAATTCAGTTAATAACAAAACCTAAGAACATTTTTGTTCTGTGCATGTGTGGTATATAGAGTAATATTTATCCTCTGTGATATTAAATTACAGATGTTCCTGGAAAAGGTGAGAGTGCTCACAGCTGTAATGGCCCCTATAGAGCAGGTCCTTAAAGAGTGGGCTATTTTATTATCATTTATACATGGTACAAATGTGGATATGTTACAGGCTTGAGTAAAGTGCATGTTATTTCTGCAACCGGACAGTCTGGCAGCTCACGGTGTGTAGTCTTTCATGAAACAGTCACTGCTCTAAATGTTGCAATAAATCAAATTATAAAAAAAGCACATACTCTCTTTTTTGTTTACCCTTGTGCCTGTCAACTTCAGTTGTGAAACTTTCCCTTAATATTTCTTGTAGGCAATTCAAAAATATGGACAAAAATATGGATAAACCAAAGGATATTGCACAGTAAAACCATTAGCAAGGGCATTGACTATTTTTTTCTAAATCAGATGCTCAGTGCAACATAATGCCATAAGCTATTCTGAATAGGAAGTAAAGTGCAATGCCAGTACTTGTTTTGATAAAAAAAGCCATTGAAATAATCCATAGATGTAGGTGAAACACTGGCAGAACATTTTATTAGCTTTACCACATAATTATTTTTTAATGCAGTATTTCTCAGACATGAGAGCACCCGTGAATGGTATCATTGCTCTTTTACAGCATTTCCTTTTTATTTTTATTTTACCTTGTTCTTGGTATCATCTGAAAGCAATGTCATTATCATAAGCAAGTGTTTACTTGCCTGAAAATAAATACAGATATGGGATCTGTTATACAGAAATCCATTATCCAGAAAACTCCAGTTATGGGAAGGCAATCTCCTACAGACTCTATTAGAATCAAATAATTATAATTTTTAAAAAAAAAAAAAGCATTTCCTTTTTCTCTGTAATAATAAAACAGTACCTTGTACTTCATCCCAGCTAAAATCTAATTAATCCTTATTGGTGGCAAAACAATCCTACTGGGTTTATTTAAAGTTTAACTGATTTTTTAATAGACTTAAAGTATAGAGATCAAAATCACAGAAAGATCCCTTATCTGGGAAAGCTCAGGTCCCGAGCACTCTGGATTCTATACCCAGGCCAAGAGGTACTGGTGCCCAAGCCAAGTAACTATAGGCCTGCTTGCCTCCCCGCCCCTGACACTGCCTACCTGCAATGGCCACTGCCAAATAGAAATGCAGCGCAGTACAGAAGCAGTAGCAGTAACCTCCTTCCCCCACTCCCACAGAAGACCGATCCCACCTATGTTTTTATTTTTTAAATACCCTACCCTGCCCTGATTCTGGCTTTGCCTGTACTGTCCTGTTGTTTTAGTAAAAAATATTTATTTTAAATTTGGAAAGGTTTTCATCAAATGTTATGTTTGGGTAGAGAAATCCATTTCCTGCTGTTTGTGGTTATTTTTGTTTCCTTTCTGGCACAGAACAGAAGCCCTATCAGGCTTTATGCGAGGAATTTCTTGTTATTACCAAATGTGCCAATTGCCAAATCAAATAAGAGACAATCCTATAAGTTATTACACACAAGAGACTTCAATTTGACCTCCACAAAACACAATGAATGCAGATGATGCAGTGACTATCCTAGTAAATAGGGCTACTGAATAAATCCTGCCTCATAATCTGCAGCACACATGCATGCTGGGTATGTATTACATGCACACCATACATGAGCAGGAAGATTTAATAGATTAGTACTCAATTCATGAACCTAAAATCTTTCAATGCATAGACCTGCTACACAAGGGAATTTGTACTAAAAAAAAAAGTTAAAGGGGACCTGTCACCCTAATATAAAAAACTGTATAATAAAAGTCCTTTTCAAATTAAACATCAAACCTAAATTACTTTTTTTGTTAACACATTCATACCAATTATAAGGGCATTTAAAAATGCCAGCTGTCAATCATATATTGCTTTTCCTGCCCCTATGCCTTAAGCTGGCCATACACACACCAATAGTATCGTACGAAACCTAATTTTATACGATATTTGGTGTGTGTATGGTAGATTGATGAGGCGACCGATATCACAAAGGCTGCGTATATCGGTCGTCTCATCGATCGGGCAGATTAAAAGATTTTGATTGGGTGCCGTTGAAGGCGCCCGAGCAAAATCTACATTAAAGGAGAAATAAAGTAAAAGTTACTTGGGGGTGCCAAAATGTTAGGCACCCCCAAGTGACTTTAACTGCCTACCTTTTACCCCGGGCTGGTGCCCCTGTTAGCAGAAAACAGCACCAGCCCGGGGTAGCAGCGATCGCTTCCTCCTTTGTTATTCGCTGCGCGTGCATGCGCAGTAGAGTGAAAAGCCGAACTTAAACATTAAAGTCGGCTTTTCACTGTACCGCGCATGTGCCGACCACTGGCATTTCAGCCAACGGAAGCAGGAAGGAGGAAGCGATCCGCTCCAGGTACCCAGGGCTGGTGCTGTTTTCTGTGAACAGGGGCACCAGACCGGGGTACAAGGTAAGCGATTAAAGTCACTTGGGGGTGCATAACATTTTGGCACCCCCAAGTGACTTTGCCTTTCCTTCTCCTTTAAGGGCTGAATCGGCAGGTGGAGGTAGAATTCCTGTTGTTTCTACCTCCATATCTGATGATTCAGCCCTGAACGTCAGTGAGGGTAACGAACGAACTTGCTCGCAGTAAAGATTGTCATTTCTAAGTGTATGGCCACCTTTAGGCATAGAGGCGGAGGCATTCAATTACCTTCATTTTCTATTCAGCACTCACTTTCCCCCTTCCTCTTCACCATCTAAATGTGTAGCCAGTGTATGGGCATCAGGTCCCTCATTCTGGCACATAAACTAGAAATTGTGGAGATACAAAGTTTGTCTTAATTACAGTGCCCACAAAATGGCACCTAGTTGCTTGCTGTGATTGTGTAATTCCAAGACTGAGGTAAACAGGATTTCTTATTATTTATATAGTGGTCTTTTTTGCTTGACAAACACAATAGAAAAGAATTTTGAATTATTTCTTAGGGTGACAGGTCCCCTTTAAGGTATTTTTCGGTGTAAAGGCCGCACGTTGGACCTCATTTGGGTATTTTAGTATTTTACTAGCTTAAAAGGTCAGTAATTCAAGGACACGAAAAGACAATGCCTGAAATTATTTTACACATAGTTGTATAGTCATCAAAGATAAAGTCAGTTCTCAAAATTTCTCATTTTTTTATTACAATTAAAAGTTTATTTTTTCAGGGCTAATGATAATACATAATAAATTCCTTTACAACATTTAATTTAAGTTCTTCTAGGATTATAAATCACTTTATTAAGTGGGATTATTAATCCCATTACCCTTTCCTTCAATTGAAAATGGTGATGCAATGACACATTTCTGAATTTCTGAAGATTTTTGAATTTAAGGTGGCCATATGTGGGCAGATTTAAGCTGCCGATTCGAGCCCTTAAGACTGATTCGGCAGTTTATCTCCCCTTGTATTGGGAACCCCAAAGGTTCTACCTGACTGATATCTGGTGGAAACCTGGCCAGATGTCAGTTGGGCAGGTTTAATTTTCAGGAACAGCATGAGCTCATTTATGCAGTCCTCACTCCAACGGACCATCAATTAATCTTGGCTAGTAATAGCTTATACCAAGTTCATTTTAAAGAAACAGTTCAGAATGAAAATGAGACTGTGTAAAATAGATAGACTGTGCAAAATGAAAAAAATTTTCAATTAGTTCAGTTAGTTAGGCAAAAATGTGATCTATAAATGCTGGAGTGGGCAGATGTTTAACATAATAGTCAGAACACTACTTCCTGCTTTCAGCTCTCTAAGCTGTTAGCATTCAGTGTCCAATCAATGACTTGATAGGGGGGCATATGGGACATAACTGTTCAGTTAGTTTGCTTTTGAATCTGACCTGCTTGCACACAAACTAACTGAACAGTTATGTCCCATGTGCCCCCCCCTCCCCTAACCCCCTAAAGTCACTGACTAACTAAGAGGTTAGAGAGCTGAAAGCAGGAAGTAGAGTGCTGGCCTTTGTGTTAGACATCTGCTCACTCCAGCCTTTATAGAAAACATTTTTTATTTTGCGCAGTCTGTCTATTTTACCTAGTTTCATTTTTACACTGAACTGATCCTTTAATGGTGATAAAGAAAAGTAGAGATAATAAATAAATCATTCTTTTTAACTGGTTTGTGGATTTAAGGCATTATGATAAAGTACATGAAAAGGATGAAAAAACAAATGCATTTTAAAGAACAACTTTTATTGTCAGTGATCCATATATCTGCTGCTGAAAACAGAAATAACCCATCAGCTATTGACGCTAATAGCTGCTTAATCTCAAAGAGCATCATTATTTTAAACACAATAGACAATTAGCCAACATGCATCAAGCAGTTCAGCAATAATGTCTACTAGAGATCCCAGCAAGTTTAAAGTGTGTTTGATTAAAAATGAATCACTGTTCTGTGAATGGAAATATATGTGAATAGCTAAGGCAATCAATACTTGATTTAGTTCTTATTTGTGGCACGTATGCCTTTTTTTCTGTTTTTTTTTCTCTTGTTCCTGAATCTTTTCCTTGTCTGTCATAAGCCAGTTAGAGTCCATGTTATCTGTATTTAGCTAATGGCTAAGGGAGAACCAGGTTTTTTGGTTCTGTACTCATCCATTTACCAGTAAAGATATGCAGTGTCGGACTGGGGTGCCAAGGGCCCACAAGAAAACCTTAGACCTTAGGCCCACTCTCTGTTACTTACTTACTTACTTTTTACATACTTTTAGATATCCTTTTCTCCATTTATTCTGTTTCTTCTCATATAAAATTGAGTAATGGCCATGGTATAGGCATACAATGCAAATGGTTGGGTAAGCATAAGGACCCACCAGGAGTTTTCCTGGTGGGCCAGTCCGACACTGAAGATATGTACCTCTGAACAAGCCCCTATTACCTCCCTCTCTTCTGCTCATTCACAGCACATTCTCTGTGCTGTTATCTAAGCTTAGCGACTGGCCCACAATATACTATATATATGCAATATTATATTTATCATAGATCTCTATAAAAAACAATTTTTTATATTCTTTCACAAATCCTGAGTCCTGGATTTCCTTTTATATTTTGTTGCAACTAGGTAGTTTACTATTTGGTGAGTGCCTTCTCTGCTATGGTACATATATATATATATATGTATATTACATAAAATTGTCACATATTATATATTAGGCTGGCACAGTAAATTCAATATATAAAATATGGCATTTTCAGCCATGTTTATTTAAGAGTTTAGTTCTCCTTTACAGCACATGTGTGTCTCTGAGGTACTGTTAAGGGTACAGAAGAACAAAATATATATGCAGCATTTTTACCCAACTTTTATATTATTATACGCTTTAGTTCCCTTTAACATTTAGGGCTAAACTAGCCTGGGGATTTGGATCAGATTTGATCAGATCAAAATCTTGTCATGCAATAGCACACAACAGTATGAAAGCAGCATGAGGTTTTGTAGGATCCTGATCCTCATAGCTGTAATCTGATCCCCATAGCTGTAATGTAAGTAGGATTAGATAAAGTTGGATGGTGGGTTTGTTTCCTGCATCTATCTCCCACAGACAATGTTATTTAACAAGAAGAAAGGGTCCTTTGGACAACATCAGATTTTATTTTGTCAAATGCAGACACAGCGTGCAACGTTTCCTTCTGACAAGCGTGTACTTAACACATCAGATTTTATCAGTCCCATTATTTTTTGATCCATGCAACTACATCCAACTTTTAGGATGCAGTCAGTAACCAGCCTACGAAATCTCCTGTGTAGTTTGCTTTAGGCAATTGCTTTTAATTTTTTCCAGATGATTAAGGCCGGTGCTCATATGTCTGTAGTGATAGTACCTCTCCAAGTTCCATGCTGAGGAGAAAAAATCCCACATCCTTGGTCCTTGGTTACATGAGCATATTACTAACTGCAACAATGTGAAAACAATGGGTAAAATATCTCATATTTTTCCCTCATACAGGATTTCCTATAGATTCTGGTATAACTGCCCAGAGATATTCGCTGCATAATTTTGTTTGCATCTGCAACAATTTGGGCCCTAAGGGGAGCAGATGCAATGCAACTTCATGTGAGCTCTATATCTACTACCTGATAAATGTCAGATATAAAGTACAGGTCTCCTTTGCACATCTGCATACTGACTTTCTTTAGCATGTTGGTGCAAGTGCTATATATATGTGTGCATTTGTATAAATAGATATAGATATATGTATGTGTGTGTGTTTGTCTGAAAGTGGTCATCCTGACACACCTAAGCTTGTACCATAAGAAAGTGCAAGTTATACTCTGCCAAAGGTAGGCATTAAGTACCTGGGTACCTTGCATCCCCAGATGAAAGGTACGCCATCATTGGGGTACAGGAGGCACTGAAGTCAGGGGACTGTAGCACAGGGGGGCATTTCAGGAGAGGGGCAAGCTTGTGGGAAAGTGGTTGAGGTTTGGGTGGATCTTCGGCAGAGTTAGGCGAGACTAAGGAGTGGCTGTGGTGGATTGGGGGAGTGCCTATGGTGTGAGGGACATGGCTTTTTCATTGGGGGCCCCTTTTTAGTTTACAGGGCCACCACACAGGGAGCACAGATGATCAATTGGCTCACTGGGTCCACTTGGGGGAGCACCATGCTAACATAGTAGTATAGAGCACATTTTTTCATATGAGTTTTTGATATTTTTTCATTCGAGTTTTCAAGATTTTATTCTGACTGATACATTTCAAAATTTAGGAGTGGATAACTTACCTTTGAAAATAACTATGGTTGTAAGGGTTTTTTGCTAGTTTATAGCAAAAAGTACAATCTGTAGTAAATCGGCCCCCACATTGAATTCTATAGAAGCTTGTTAGATTTTAATTGCCTCATTTTTTCATTCAGATATCCAATCAATACAAAATATTACAAATATACAAAAAATCCCTTGTGCCTTGAAATATGTTCGCCATTTGATTTTTCAAGATATATTATCTTGGACTCTCACCCTGTTTCCAAACGTTGGAATCAAATGGAGGGTTACAAGCACCAGCAATGGCATTAAGTCAGCAACATATTATGCTCTTGTTGGCCTGTGCTTCGGATCGCTTGCTATAAGATGAAATTATCATTATATGTCTGCTATACAGAATCAAACGATTTTGTCAATCTGATTTTTTCAAGTTTTTTCAAAGTTGGCAGACTCATTGAAAATGAGTGCAGAATGAATGTGATTGCGCTGCATTTGAGCAAATAATATTTTGAGATTTTTATGAGCGCACATAGGAGTTTTGTGAGTTTTTTCAAATTAAAAAAAATGAAAATTCACATATTCAAATTTTCATAAATAGATGCCAAAATCAGATGGTTTTAAAATATTTTCCCAGCAGCTACTAATATAAGTGCTGCTTGTGGTTACTGAGCTTTTATGAACTCCTCCTTGTTTACCTGTAAGCCCCACTGTGTATCAAATTTTAGTCTTTGGCAAAATGATCCACGAGACATCACTAGTCTTAGCAACAGCTGTTATGGGTACCCAAACAGAAAGCTGTATATACAGTGGAAATGGGATTTAACAGTGTGATAAATCAGTATGCGTTGTAAAGGAAAACCTACAGTTGAATAAGAGATGTGCTATGCATGCTGCAATATGTTGTGCTAATCAAACCAAAGTCTATGTAAGAAATGGTTTGCCCAGGAGTTGTAACCTATAGGAACCAATCAGCTGGCAACATTCACTGCTCACCTGTTTAAAAGGAAACATTTTACTGGTTGCTATGGGTTACATCTTATTACTATTACTATTATTATGGGGGTATGTATACATATTTCTATACGTTGTTGTGCTTTTCCTTGTCACGCAGCTTCTGTTCCTCAGTCACTCAGTATTCCCTCTAGAGTAGGTTGTCTCTCTTAGGCAAACCTGAACCCCATTATGTATAATAAAACCTTACACATATACAGGTCTCTTCTCTAATATTATTGGCAATTTGCTTAGAACATTGCTGCTGTTTTCTACCTGAGTGACAGTGGCAGTCAGACTGCCCTATGCAGGTGCAAACAGCTAAATCATTTAGGGCTTCTTGTTCATGGTGGGTGTTGTGCAGTGACTATGAACCCCTGAAAGAGGGATATTAAAGGAATGGTACAACCCATGTATTTATAAAGTTTGAACATATTCAGCAGCTCTGCTATCGGTTAGAGGCACATAGTAACATCATCCCTATATGTAATAAAAGGTACAATGTTTGCCCAACTGCAGTAACCAATAGCAACCAATAAGATATTTAAAAGCAAACAGGTGACCAGTAAAGGCTACCTTCTCATTGGTTGCTACAGGTGAGGAACCTGCAGAGAAAGACTGATTTTACAAAAATTCAGATGCACTGAATCAATTTGCCGCTTACTTCACTCATACAGAAAACAAAGAACCAAGCTCTGGTACACAGTGTCTGCATGTAGTAAAAACAAGTCCATGTAACCTTGATCATGTACAGAACCTCTGATTGTCATTGTTAGTCTGTCTTTTTTCCTGGTATAACAAGATTTGTCCTTCAATGATGGCCTGAATAAATGGTTTTTAAATTGACATTGGATTCTTGCAAGTATTACTTCCCAGATTATTCTCACTATTTAAATTCGTGCATAAACTAAATGAATATTTTAAAGACTGCACATTGGCATTTTGCACATTTTCAATTCACCAAAAAAAATCTGTAGAAAAGTTACAGTTTAGAAATATATTAAGATCTGCTTTACATTGGATGTTTCATTAAGCTACAGGAAGTTTTATAACCTGCTTTTATTTATTGCATATCTTGTCATTGTATTCAACATCTTTCTACCCAGTGGGTGCAAAGAGAAATTCTTTCTTGAGGCTGTTAAAGGAAAGGTCCAAGAGCAAACGCTCTACTGGAAAATGAGAACATTTAAAGAATTATGTATCTGCTGACATCATGATATGTTTTTTGAAAGAGCAGACAATTTTCCATTATTATTCTGTGCGTCAGTTTGTCGCTGTGTATCTTTCAAGGCAATAACATAATTGGCAAAGTGTACTGCCAGCTTCACAATAAACTGACAGTTATTGGCAACTGTGGCTGCTAGGCAAACGACAGAAGCGCTATTTCTCAGTAGGTGAATCAGTGCAAGTCGTGAAACCATTTTCAGACAGGATACAAGCAGTCTCACATCGCACAGTTTTCTGCAGCCATTCCTACCAAACCTATTAAATAAAATGAGGTGAGAAAAAGCAAAGTGCAGCACACATTTACTATAACAACTCTATGCTGGTTGCTGAATGTCACCATTTAGAAATACTACAGTTAATTACTTTTTCATGATATATTTTCTCATGTTATTACAGATCGCTTTTCTTCCGTACTTAGCACCCCCTTTTTCAGCTGCGGTTAGTGGGGATCAAGCAAATATTTGAGAGTCGTTTGACGCGATGTAGTGGAAAGGAATGCGCCCCAAGCCCACGGCACTGACCGCACACCTCACTCTCACGGCTCCCACAGACTATGCCTAAAACGAGCTTCCCCGTTGAACTCGAGTGAAAAGGGAATACACCTTTGTCGTGATGATATTAAAATATTGTTTGTTTGTTTTTTTTTTTGCTTAAAAATCTTTAATACGCAATTATAAAAAAAAGTAGCGGGTTGAAGTGCGGACGATTGGTACAATACAAATGCACTCAAGTATAGGATTCTGTGTGTACCAGATGCATGAGAAGGAAGAATTGGTTTTGTTAGTAGGATACTGAACGAATAATACAAGGGATTCGAGACGTTTTTCTGCCGGGACCCAGAGCGATTTGTACAGTAGCAGGATTATCTTGGAACAAATATTGTTTAGTCTGCTTGCATGTCACCGGACACTTGTTTGGAAAACTTCAAGGTAAAAATTCTGAATTCATCCATGCAGGATCCAAGGTTATCACACAGACACAAACACACACTTTCCTCAGGAGGTGTAAGTGCATTTATAAACACACTGTTTCATTTGTTACAAATGTGAAATGTTCCCAAGCCAACTAATTAACTTTTTTGCAAGCACATTTACATCTAAGGTAAGGCTACCTACCATTTTAACCAATCTAAGGGTGCCAGTTATTTATAACACATATAAACCACTTAGGAATATAATTAAATAGCTTTGGTTCACATTGTTCATACACTTCAATTCGGTGCTGCCTGTAATGGGTTAATGGTTTCAACACAAATGCATTACAGAGACAGTACACAGTTAATCTGAATGTAGTTTCAGTGTAATATTAACAGGCAGTTCTGTTTAACTAAATAATCATTTTTGTTTTGTGCAGTGATGTGGTCACATATGTCCCATCTACCTATTAAAGTAGAATTTGTGTAGTTGCAGTACAATAGGTGGTTAACTGTGGGTTTATTGTTGAGGTAAATGGTATGAGTCATTGCAAATCTCTTATTTAGCATTTATTTATGTGTAATGAGATGGTCATTTAGCATAGGGCATACTACATTTACCAAAGAGTGAATTTAATTCTTGTCTAACTTCACCAAGGTTCATGTCAATATTCAGGCATATTTTCACAGCAACATTGCATATTCACTATACTTTCTCCATAGGACATTCACTGTACCCTAGTATATTAATGCCATAAAGTATTAGCATATGTGAGATATTAGAATAGAAGATATGATGTAGATTATGAGATGCTAAAGTATCTTCTGTATCCTTACAGTGTTCTCCCCAGGAAAAGAAAATTCCAGGTGAGAAGAAATTAGACTAGGTGGGGGAGAAAATATAAATAAATAAATATGCTTAGATGTTTCACAGTGGTGTAATTACACCTGGCAAAAAAAAGGAACTGCAAAGTTAATACGCAAAACTTGTTGTACTCTTGCTTTAGTAAATTGCAAACGTTGTGGCATGGACAAGAACTGTGTGCAAGTCTGACACATCACCAAGCAGTCTTGAAGCATCACAGGGTTCCTTCTGGGCACTTGCAATATACAATTCCAAGTAAATTGCTTTTAGGAATGTGTCCAGTCCATTGAAGGAACAAGGAATTGGAATCTTTTACTTAAGGAGCATTTTTATTTGGTGCTGTAGTAAACATAGTGCATTAGCACAGTATATTTTATATTATTTTGTTTTCAACACTGGATTTAAAATCGTAAAGCAATAAAACCCAAACTGCAAACAAGAAGGAAAGTACAAAATCCACTGCACAAGACTAAGCACCTGTAAAGCAGGACCAAGCATGGAGTAACTTCAGTTTAATAATACGAATTGTAGGGAGTATCACATATGAAACATTTATTTGGTGCACAAAACAATCATAACTTTATTCCAAAATTTTAAAAATGTGTTGTGCATTATTGGACGCTTCATCCATTAGAAGCTAGGAGCTCAGGGACTATGGAGCACCTAGGTACCTCTGTACTTTTTGTATGGTTGATTTTTTAAAATTTGGGATACATAATTGATTGTTGATTGTTTTTGCTCATGGTGTCATACATGTTTTTCATGTATGACACCACCTACCATTTGTATCATTTAAAAACAGAACTTACCTTTTCAAGGGTTAGATTTTGGGACAAGTTATAGTCCACATGGTTTGCCTTCTCTCCAAAAAAATGTAAAAACAATTCAAGTTTGCTATAAGTAGTCAGACAGATGTTACGTATAGCTTCTAAAGAGAGTAGGTGAGCTAAGTTCAAAAACATAGTTTATAGATTTGTATGTGCAATTGTGTCTGGCATGGCTCTACTCTGACAGATGTAAATTTAAGAACATACTCTGTAAAGTTCTGGGAGATCTGTTGGTGCTACATAAATAAAGAATATTGATATTAAACCACAGCGATTTATAGTTATGCATTTCCACTGATTTTCAAGCATGTCACATGGATTAAAGAGCAGAAAAACTGATGCATGCTTTGATTCAACCAGTATATAAAATGTAAAATCCCTTTTGCCTGACTAGTTTGTAAACCCAGGGCCTCAGAAGAGAGGCATTAGGATACAGCTGGCATGAAATAGTAAAATATTAAATGTATTGTAGTGTATAGGCCTGAATGTTTGGTGTCAGAAATAGACCCCTAGATATGTAGGTTGTAGCTTGAGGTAGCTGTAGGAATTAGGCTGTAGCTTCAGGACGTAATTCACACTCCACATAAGAATTATTTATTGCTAAAACACATTAGGTACAAAAATAGCCTTTTACATTTTGTACACCTTGCACACTTAGCCATAGGCTAATTAAATTAAAGTACCGGTAAATTGTTTGTTCACACCAAAAATTGTTGAAAGACTTTTTTTATACCACCCTAGGCCAATTTTTTTTTTTTTACATCTAAAAGTTGGAGCAATGCAATTTCACTTATTTGGTTTCCCTAAAGAACTTTTTCATGTATGTGTGGCACATCAACACTTTTTATATCCGAGTGTGGCCCACGACAAATGAAAAAAGGCTGGGAATCCGTGTTACAAGGGCTCTGAATTCCTGTTGTTCAGGGTCGGACTGGGTGGTGCAGGGCCCACCGGGGCTTCTGCGTCAGCAGCCCCTGCACCCCCCAATGATTCCCCCTCCACCTTCACACCCCCCTGCAGAGGCCCCTAACACCCATCTGACCCCCTCCCCTGGGCGCACTGTAATGAAACTTACCTGCAGCGTGTTGGGGGAGGGATACCGGCAGATCAATGGAGTGTCCTGCCCGGTTTTTTTTCCTGGTGCCCGGCGGCCCAGTCCGATGCTTCTGTTGATCAAGGACTGCATTGAGCTGTGGATATGAACATTGATTGTCAGGTCTGCATGGGCCTGCAATGCATGCTCATTTGATGTTGGGATCTGTCCCATCAAAAAATATCAGAAATTGAGCAGGGAGGGCAACATTTAGGCCTTTACACTTGTCAGTGGGCTGTCAAGAGTGGTTGTGCAATTTAAACCTAAATATAGATAAGCTGCTCTTTGCCATTAGTTTAGTGTTCACAAGGATACTTTGGAGATAGGAGAAGGATTAATAAACACTTTCATGATTTTCCTGTTTACTAACGTAGTTAATTAACAAGTGCTATAGTAAATAAGGTCTAGACTTTAGCAGTTAGGTACAGATTTATCAAAATGTTTATAGCTTAATACATGGAAACTCACCCACATTCTATTCATTCTTATGGGATTTTTAGAAGCACATTTATCATATGGTTTACTTTAAGTTTTACTTATTGATAGATACACTTCTAAAAATCCCATAGGAATGAATAGAATATGAGCGGGTTGTTATGTATTAAACTTTAACTCACATTTTGATAAACCTTCCCCTTATATTACTGTTTATGACAGTACCTGGATATTACACCTTGTTGGAGATGGTGTACACAGTGACTTCTTTCTATATCTGAGGTCCACAGTTTCAATTCATGTTTGCTGTAAAACAGGGAGTGCCGAAGCTTCATTTGCACTGTGGTTGTGTCAGTGTTTTCAGTTTTTATCTCTAATGAACATATACACGCATAATTAAAGCTGCATAATTAAATTAAGCTGTTGAAGCTTCATTTGCACTGTGGTTGTGTCAGTGTTTTCAGTTTTTATTTCTAATGAACATATACAGGCATAATTAAACTATTTATTAAGTCTTCCCTCCAATGACAATAATGCAAATATAACAGAATCAGAATGGTACATGAGCAACAAATACTACAGACACATCCCTTTTTTGCTTATGTAATATACCAAACACAGGGCTGCAACTCCATACCTTAGGATTTCATGGACTGAGATAACTATGTACATTTTAGCCCTCAGACTCTTGGATTTGTAGTGGTTTCTTTTCTCATACTTAAGGTGGCCATACACGCTAAGATCCGCTCGCTTGGCAAGGTCACCTCCCGATATCCCCACCTACGTGTGGGCAATATCGGGCTAATTCCGTCGTTTGGCCTGGGGCTAAACGATCGAATTAGAACGACAGGTATAGCCCATCATTAGTGCCCATACACAGGCCATTAAGCTGCCAAATCGGTCTAAGGGACCGATATCGGCAGCTAGAATCGGCCCGTGTATGGCCACCTTTAGTCCCTAACTGCCTGATATCATGCTATTAATATTACCAGAAAGGGGTGAGATGCTCTCACTTAGTGGTTATGAAGAGGGTGGTTGCTTCATGATCAGTGCTATAAATTAATTTTTAAAATAACAAAAACCCGAGCATCTATTGTACTGGTGTGTATTGGCTCTATGGTAAAAATATTAGTGTTGATATAAATTGTCCTACAGTGCCCCATATGCAGTGCCTTGGCTATGCTACTCTCCACATCTCCTTTATGTTTTCACTGCTTTGGTCTAGGAATCTAGTCATCACACTTTATTAAATGACCTATGCTGAAGTTTATACAAGCTTATAATGTGCATTTTACAGTAGCTGCAATCATTTTAGTTAAAATAGAACCATTGCATAATAAATGTCACTTTCACTTTGTCTTCCTGCTTAGATAGGGATGTTGGAACAAATACATGGGTTAATATAGGGTTTTGGGTATTTATTAACCACCCTTGTTGATTATTTTATTATATAAACTAAAACAATAGAATTGAAATTGCATATGTTCTCCTTGTATCTGTGTGGGTTTTCCCTGGGTACTTAGGTTTCCTCCCACACTCCAAAAACATACAGGCAGGTAAATTGGCTTCTGACTAAATTGACTATAGTGTGTGAATGTGATAGGGACCCTAGACTGTAATCTCCTCTGGGGCAGGGACTGATGTGATGTATCATCTCTGTAAAGAGCGCTGTATAAATACAAGAAAATAAATAATAATAAATAAAATAATATGCTTATCTATAGGATGGCTTCATCTAGCTTCATGGACGATAGTCCATTGACAGGTAATTTATAGTATGTGCCTCTCAACTGCATAATTCGTTGTCATTGCTAAGTTAGCAGTGCCATGCTGACTGTCACTGAATAACTAAAGGTCAGGCATGTCAAACCCAAATCATAATGAGGGCCATATTAATGGAATAAAATTGCTAAGAGCCCTAGTTTAACTCTATTGAAGAAATTCTAAAGATATTCTGCAATAATTAAATTGTTAACAAACAGCAAGACAATTTTAATTTGCTGCATTTTTAACAAACAAGGAAAGTTAATTTATTATACCTGCCCCCTTCAATGTGGACTATGCCCAAGGCTTGTGTTTGTGCTGATCCCTCAGAACTGGCTTTCAATGAAGCAATAATGGGTGGGCCGCAAGTCATTGCTGGGCCTATTATGCCTACTCTAATTCAATGAAAATTCTCAAAAACCAAAGTAAAAACTGAAAACTGATAAATACTAAATACACAAAACATTAACCCCAAGTATGGGGGTTATATTTATTGTAAAAAAAATAATAGATGTGGTTCAATGTAGCCTTTAAAACAGCTTTTTTGTATGTCTGTGCTGCTGTAGATCAGTATACTGTGCACTGTGTGGTGGGATTCAAATATACAGCTTCAGGAGCTGCCATTGGAGATGTTTGGAGGTGCATCAATCTTGTGATAGTCTTTCTGTACCACACTGGAACAGAAGCATTGGGGATGAAGTGCATATTTACAATTATTATAAGACTTTATAAAGCACTGATAAATATGTACTGCTTTGCAGAGAATGTTCATCATATAATGTAATTTTATGTGGGTGAGCAATCACTCCCCAACTCACAAAGAACAGTTCTTAGAGCAAAACAGACACTGGAAAATGTTTGAGAAAATATTGCTGTAGCAATATGTAATATAAAAACACTTTGTTTACAGAAGAGTTGCTGACATTTACACAAGCTTGAGCAGCTATTAAAACCTGGGTGGAGACAATACTATTCCCTGCAGTTGTGAAATGAAAGAGGGAATTTCCTTGTGTATATAACACTGTTTATGGGTGTTTCATATGTAGGGTGGAGTTGTTCTACCAGTGTAAATTCTACACCCGTTAGATGCCTGCTTGTTATAGAGCAGCAAGGGCCAGACCAGCATAATCCAAAAACAGAATACTTCTTGCAAAGAGTGAATAGTGAAAGGGGCATAGTCATTATAGTTTGTAAACCAACATTACCGGTAAAGTTGCCCATAGCAACCAATATGCCCCTTAGTGACCTGCGTTACAAACATGCATAAAATGCTTGTATGTGAAAGCCTTTATTGGCTCAAAAATTGAAGTCTAGAGTGGCAAAATATGTGCCACTCTATGTATGTGAGACATAGAAATAACTACTAGTCCTTACACAGTAAATAGAGTACTGCATTTTCCTGCATATGGATATACCTGTAAACTGCTTCATGACTGTGTTAAGCCTATCCTTTGGTGCAGTTTGTCCTTGTACACAAACAGGCAGAACTGTTGAGTCCTCCTGCAGTAAAGATAGAACCCCTTTACCAGACCTTCCTTTAGTGCAGGATGCTTTTGACACAAAAAATCCCACAACCTTAAATAAACTAGAATGATTATATATATTCCAACTTGCCATTGTTTAGCAAGATAAATCTTAAATTGTTCACTTTGCATATATCTCCTTGAGAACATACAGCACATGTTGTAAACTTGGCCATCTGCTGTAAAAGTGGAGAAAGGGCTTTTTCAGCAAGTTCTGGTATATTTTGCCTAAGATAGGTGGAATGCTTAAATTACATCATTCCAGGAAAAGGGATAACTTGCAACTTTTAACAGCCTAGAGGTTGCAAAACTCTCAGCACTGTACAGTAAAAAGGAACAATAAAGTAAACAGAAATGCCATGTGGTTGATAATTTACACAAATTAGAGGGTAACAATAACACAGGAATATCAGCATTGGCTCATAAGAACCTAGATTGAGTTAGATTATATGCTAGTGCTTCAAGAAGGAGTTTTAAAATAATTTTATAAAATAGTTTAATGGTGAGCCATGATAGATGACCTGCAAGCAGAATTGTACTGAGGTGTTTTAATGTTTACCCAGCATGTTTTAGATTTACATGGCCTTTATCATGTGATTTTGGGTTCCTGGGCAGAGGTAACCAAGTAGGACAGAACCAGCAAAGTTCAAGTTAATGTAAAAAGATGGACAACCCCTTTAAGTGCGTAGTCCCCTGTGATACCAATTATTAAAAGGTTGCAGTAGTCTAGGCAGGAGAGGGTAAAGGCACCAATGAGGGAAACATACAAATTTTGGTTAGAGGAAATCATCAAGAAGTGCCAGTCTGTGACAGCACGGTGAATTAGCAGGATAAATAAGCATGCCATAACTAATAATAGTAAAATGGTTGTAGGGCCAGGTTTGGAGGACAACTTGACTAGTTCCATTTTTGGAAAGATAGCTAGGAGACTGGGTTTACATTTCAGTAAAGAGACATATACATTTATTTGTAAATCATCTGCATACAAAACAGGAATAAAGTCTGTAAAGACTTCAGCCTACTATTATGTGAGTAGTTCCTGCTGTGTTGACTTGCTGGGAGCAGACTGAAGGAGAATGCTGCTAGGTACTACTGATGCTGTTGTACTGCTCACTGCAATAGTATGCACTGCAAACGGTGGTGGTGCAGTTAATGACAAATCTGAGAGCCAGCAGTTGCTAGGGGAATGATGCCTGCAGTGTTTTCTGTCTGCCAATGACTAAGGTCTAAGCTAACACTCATATAACTGCAGCCATAGGGAGCCCTCCCATAGGATTTCTGCAGTCCATAAGTACTCACAGAAACGCTGCACTGAATCCTCTATCAAAAGAAACACAGGATTTATTTTCTCCTTTTTTGTGAACATGTTCTTCGGTTTCAGACTTTTAGGGCTCCTTCAGGTTTGGGGCTTGAGTCTGCTCAGTTCTCTCTTCTCTCCCTCCCTTCTCCTGCTCCCACCTCCAATAAGAATGCATAAGAACTTGCTTCCCGCACCCTTAGGAATGTGTGATCTGAACTTCCAATGGCTATAACTGCAGCAGGAAGCTACCAAGCCCAAACTAAAATGGCAGCTGCTATCACAGGGAGCTTCTAGGACTCTTTATTCAGGTATAGTAAAGCTTTCTGCTGAATTGATATAGCGTTCTATGTGGCAAATTTATTGGCAGTAAAATGCCAAAATGACTTTCCTTCTCCTTTAATCAGGCCTGTATTTGTGGGAAGGCCACAAAGGCCCAGGCGTAGGGTGGCACCATGTAAGGGGTGGCATGCCGCCCAGCCGCACTTGTTTTTTCCTGGAGCACTGGGGAAATAGGCGAGCAGGACATTTGTTTAACTCTCCTGCGTGCCAATTCCTCAGTGCTCCAGGGCAGGTTGAGGAGCAAGTATGGATAGTGGGGAGAAGATGAAGAGACGTGCTACTGCATGGCGGGGACTGAGGTGCACCAACTATAAATCCGAGGCTGATGTTAATATCAGTGGCATAACTATAGAGGATGCAGGCCCTGTGGTCGCAGGGGACCACGGGTCTAGCTCCTGTATTGCCACTTTTCTGCCTGAATTTACAGCAGGCAGGCATGAGTGGGTGGTGTTGGGGAGTCATGTAGGTTTGTGTGCGTGCTGGGCCCAGTGTTGGACTGGGCAGAGCCAACCCAGTGTGCTGTATGTAATGTAGTTTAACATGGGGTGATTCCAACTAATGTGAAGGGTTAGGTATTGTCAGGCGCCCCCTTGGAAAGGAGATTTCCTGTCGGGGGATGAAGCACACGTGTGACAGAGCCCTTAATGAAAACAGCAACATACCTCATCTATAAATGTGGTTTACATTCATGCCATGTTCCTATAAATCTCCTTTGAAACATATAGACATAGGCTGTTCATATTTTGTTTGATTGTCTGAGCTTAGTTGTATCAAAGGTAGCTCTCCCACACAGTGTAAAGGCTTAAAGTTGTAGGCTAACTGCACTCAAGGAGTTGGTCATTACCTTGAATTAGGCTGGTACAGCATCACTTGCATCAACTGACTTCTAAGTCTTAGTTAGTGATCCAGCACTATATGACTGTGCTATATAATTGCGTGTGTGTGTGTGTAGCCGGATCTAGTTTTACCAAAGAAGGTAAAGAAGGTCTCAAGGTGTCGAATCAAATTCCAATGGCCAAAATAGGAATTTGTTGCAATATTTGCCATGTTTATATGCAATAACTTTTTAATTTCTGTTTAAGAAACTGAAGCATTGTAGATTTACCCAAGAAGAAACACCACACAAAGCATTGTATTCAAATTCATCATTGGTTCTTACACAGTCTCTTGGATAGACAAATCATATCTAAAACACAATTCTTTAGTATAACCGCTTGACAATTTTTCAAATGAAGCTCCACTTTTGCCTTGCAGTGCTGGGTCCTGAGTTAAATGCCAGCCTGGGCAATGTTCTTCCTGTGTCTGTGTATGTTTCCTCCTGGCATTCCAGTTTCCTCCCACACTCCAAAAACATACAGGCAGGTTAATAGGCATCTGACTAAATTGACCATAGTGTGAATGAATGCCATTCGGACCTTAGATTGTAAACTCCTCTGTGGCAGGGACTGATCGATTAATAATCTCTGTAATGTGCTGCAAAAATTGTGTTGGTGCTTTATATATAACAGGAAATAAATAAAATAAATTTCCTTCCACTTTTATTTTTGGTGCCCATTTATTGTATATCATACTAGGCCTATCCCTTGCTGAAGTAACCTAATTTGTGCTGATAATCTTCTGTAATCTGGCTTCCCTCTTCCAAAGTACATATACAACAAAGTATTTCGCTATTTAGGTACAAATGGTGCCCACTCATAGCCCCACATACTAATTCTTTTGTTTACCCACAGCCCAACTTTTTTTTTTAACCTTTCCTCTTATATAGCAAAAGTAAACTGTGTCATGAAAAAAATACACAAGTGAATTTTGCGGCCTTCTGTTGGAGCTGGACATAAGTTCAAAATAGGTGCTCCACCACACCCCAGTGCCCCAGGCATCAGCTTTCCAGAGTGGGTCACTCCTCCAGTCTGTGCAGGCCCAAGGCACAGATATGCATTCCATTAAGGAACCAATGATACCCAGTTTTCTCAAATGGCAAAAATCAGTTTCCAGTAAGAACATCGGGAATACAACTTAAATAGACCAATATATGTAGTGTGCAATGAAAGATACAGTATAACAATGTCATGGAATAGACAATGGATAGTTACTGTACAAACAGAATAGAAATTGAGCAGTAAGAAGTTTTTTGAATAAAGTTATTAGTAAGGGCTAGGGTAAAGATTATTTTTAGAAATGCCAATAACAACAAACTATCCAAAAGAAAACATTGTAGGGAATCTGTTATTTTTAGGATAGGACCATAAACACAAACAAGCCTATACCTAAACTCCAGTGCCTACTGTGGCTCTATATAAAGGGCCCTTGGAGCCCCTTATACCCGCTGCTTGAGCACTGAAAGCCAAGCCATGTCCATGTGCCAGGAGCCACATCATTGCCAGGCTGCTCTCTGCTCCTCCTTTGAGTAACCTAACCACCCATCCCAATGGCTCTGCGGTGGGACTTACGTCAGAGGATAGAGATTTTTGAACAAATGAACTAATGGATGACATGTCCAGAAACTACTCGTTACATCCTAACCTGCCCCTGAATTCTGTAAGAGAGAGAAACCCGGCTGCCAGCAGCTTGGATCCCCCTCCCTGTGTCAGTCTATGCAGCGGCATCAGCTCGGTCTCATTCAGATCAGTTTCTCCTCCTTCTCTTTCTTGCCTCCAGCCCACAGCTGCTTCACATAAAGGAACAAGAGCCCAGCCCTGCTCGCCCCCTCTCTCCCTTACGTCTCTTTGCCTTTCACTCCAGCAGCTTCTCATTGCGCCCTCCCTCCAATTAGCAGCACCCCACCCTCTTCCTTTCACATCATCACCGGCGCAGGAGGAAGGCTGGGGAAGGATAAAAACTCTGCTGGCACCAGAAGACCTAGAGGTGTTGCTGGAAAGTGGGGGGGGACCAATTCTGCCTTAATTTGGGGTGGAGGAGTAACAAGCACCTAGAAAGCGCAACATTTTGCATCCTCCCGCCTCCCCCCTATACAGAGGCTGTTGCATCTTCCGAGCGGATCCTCTGCTATTTGGAGACGGACCTCTCCCACGTCCCGTCAGCTCTGGCCAAGCTCCGCATTGCAAGTTGCAGGAGGGGGAGACGCGGCACTCGGATCGCTCAGGCTTCAGTTTCTGTAAAGCCCCGTTGGAGACCTTGTACGATCTGCTGGCAGCACCTCCAGGGCCCCCACCGGTGACCGAGTAGGGGCCCCTCACTGCGCGTTCCTTGTTCTCCCCTGGGTGCGGGAGCAGACATGGAAGATGGACCTTCTTCTGCAGGCTGCTTTAGAAGGTTTACCGACTGCTTCCTTAGCACAAGTAGGTGTCGTCTAGAGACCGTCTGTCTGTGGGTGCTACTCTATCAACGTCACTGGGAGAAAAAAGGTGTATTGTAAGGTGAAAAGGGGACAAATTAGCCGCAAACTGATACATTGCGTATTCTCTTTTTTACATACAATACATTTCTTTGCATTTAGGCGGTGTTTAGTATAACATTGTGAAACCCTCAGAAAGAAGCCGGGCAAATAAACTGCGCTATGTAAGAATTGTGCCGCCCAGCGCTGTGTGCGCTGTTTCTACTCGGTTGAATTAAACCGCTAAAGTCAGTTCTTTTTCTTTTTCAGTGCCAGGTTTTGTACTCCGAGTACCTTTTAATACACAACGTAATAACGTAATCTAATGTTCTAGGTCTGTACGTGATTGTCAGGTACATAGAGGAAATGTTGCATTATTTGATATGCAAGGTATGCTCATCTATAGTGTCTTTATATAGTATTGCAGAGATAAAAACTGCTGAACTATTAAACTTCAAACTTTTATTGAAAGGATGGGAAGGCATCGTGGGAAGTGTAGTTTAGCAGCTGGGGGCGGGTATATTGCATTTTATTGTTGTGGTGTTATGGTCCCAACTGTCAGTCCTCTCTGTCCAGTTTGGTAAACCCAACCCCTTAGAGTTTATAGTTTTGTTATTGGGAAGATGCGAGACATGGCAAATCAGCTGATTAAATTGTAAGAAAGCTTAAATTGCATTTAGTTTGCTGTGGGCTGTCTTATTTACTGGGAAGGTGCTGGACAGTGCAGTGATAATGTATAATGAATGTTTGAAAACACTTGTCTACACAACATGCTAGTGCTGCAAAGCCCAAGTCGCCTTTTTTGTTAAAATGCAAGCAACCATTTCAGTGATCCTGCATTATTAGTCTATACTTGGTAATAAACCTTTCTTTACAGTGAGGGTTATGTATGTAAAATTCTACAGTTAATAGTTTAATTCACATTTTATACTGGTAAGGGAGGAATCTGACACAGGACTGTAGCTGCAGTTTTAAATGCATAACCGTCTAAAGGCAAGCTTAAGTGCTCAAATTTGCTGCATCTAACAAGTGTGTCATCTATGCTGGATGATTGTGCACAAGCAGCCAGTTAGACCCCAGTACACATGCAATATATTGTGATGTCCACGACAATTTTGGATGCACCCACAAAATGCATTACTATAGATATATTTTACACAGCAATCCAGGGCTGCTTTAATAAATAGACAAAGGGGGCTCACCTTGTGATATTTCATCTGTACTAATTTTAAGCAGTTGGAATTCCACAATACAGCTTTTTTTCATTTACCTTTCTACTGACACAAACTTTTATCAGGACTGTTTTTTCATCATGGGTTCCGTCCTTTTGCTTTTCTCATTATAGTCAAGTTCACCTGGTTGACAGACATCCTGCCACAATTTTTTTTTGTGGTGGCTGCAAGGGCAAACGTGAGATGTGTTGCCCTGGGCCCACCAGTACTCTAGACCACACATCCAAGAAGACGTTAGAGGAAATGTTTAATGTAACCCTACAATATTATTGAAAGTAGAGCTGCCCCATGCCAGCAAAGTTATAACCATAATAACCTAACATGTGTAACTTCAAAATCTCCAGTCTTAAGGCAGGCATCACCCTTGGCACTAACATGATGGGCACCTGCATATTCCACTCACACCACACTCTCAATTTGATTTCTGGGCCTCCTAAAAAGTATAGCTTCTGCTTCACCACCTTGAGGAAGGCAGGCAGTATGAAAGACTGATATCTGGCAGCAGTAAACGATTATTGTAATAAGGCTGTTGGCCTATACCTGCTTATTCAGCAGCCATATATTACATGGTACAAAGTAAAAATATATTGATACCTGAAGTTACCATTTCACCCCTTTCTAACTCATGGGTTCTCAATGTTCCATAACCACTTTTCAAGGTAATATTATGTAGGCTTCTCATTAGTGAAACGGCTACACACTGGGCTTTATGCCTATGAGCACTAGGTTTATACCCATGCCTATGAGATTGACTATTATCTGTGAAATAGGACATTGTATCACATTTGTATATTTTTTTTTATTTATTACAACTTAAATTTATTTGGAGTTGGTACATAATTGCTGATTCCAACTCCAGGTACCTAAAATTGCTTCTGACTTTGGATTAAATAAGGATAGCTACAGTTTGTGTCTCAGGGAATAGAATATATGTCTTTGAAGTAAAAATCTTCATATACCATACATATTATTAGGCACTGTACATATTAGGTCTGATTTGATTGCTTCATCTATGGAGTGAAAAGTGAGTCTGGCAAGCTGTTTTGATGGGGAACTGGTACTATGTGATCTGCTCAGTTTCAAGGGATGGAAGATGTTGTAAAGAATTGCAGCTCTAATAGTTGGGCCAACTGCCCTTTTCCAGAAATTCTGTTAAAATTTATTTTCTCTGTAGCTAGCAGGACCTTTATTACATTTAAAGCTACAATGTTATATTTCTTTTCTTGAAATTTTGATAAGCCTCCTTAAAATCTAAATATGTGTAATGCATCATCATGCGGTGGGTTAAGGGAGTACGTGGCTGTGTGCGGTAGTGACATCACGCATGGTGAGAATTGACATCACTCACGTGCTGTCACTTCTGGCAGACTAGGGGTCACATTTAGGTGCGGTCCTAGGGTGGAGCTGGACCTAAATACAGCCTTGGTGATGCGTTCTGCTGTGAGCCAAAAGGGGGTAAGGAACTTGTCTTTGTGAACAGATATAGACTATCACCGTTGCTGTTCAGTCTGTGGAATTTGATATGTCTGTCTAAGTAATAAAATATAATATCAAAAATTGATATTTTTTGTTTAAGCAGCCTTTTAACATAAGCCTAACTAAATGAGCTCCTGTAAAAAAGCAGAGCTCTCAACCCTTAGGGGTACGGTGCTGGAAGATCTTGTGGCAAAATTTTGTGGGCACGGCTTATGGGGGGGTGATGTCACCTAATGCTCACTGCATGCGCAAAGGCCTTTTCCTGAAATTGAATGCTGATGTGCACACACAGTAAGTGATCAAATGAAGAGGCACTAGAAATTAGTGGAATCCCCATAAGTGACAGGAGGCCAGGAAATCTCATAATTCGAGAAGAATCTGCGAAAGTTGACGGCTCTGAAAAAGGGGAGGTGGGTGTATATTTTCCATTTTAAACATTGTAGGTCACATACCCTTGTGAGTTATTTAATACAATCCTGTCCCTTCCCTCTTTGTTGTGATTGTTTTGTTAGCAGGAGTCCATTATGCAGGGGAATTACCTGTGCACTGGTTATTTAATAATCTACCAAGCAAGGACCAAACCTGGAGTAGCTTCAGTTACCCTTTTTAGCTCCAGAAATAACAAACTGTAGCAAAGGACTCATTGACACAGCATTTTGCCCTGCTTTCTCCTGCAGTAGAGTTCTCCTGCATTCACCACTAGTGAGTGCAGAACGAAACGTAATTTGTTTTTTATGTGCCTGTACTGACAGTCACATGTAAGTGCTGAATGCAGACAGAACGCAACCTGATGCGTTCAATCTAAGTTAGGCGCTTACATGCGCCTGTGTCAGTATGAGTACATAAGATCTCAACAACCATTTAACTACTGTAAAAATCGGATATTGTGTGCACATGTGCTAAACAATATTTACATTCTTATTTACTCACATATAATGCATAGAACACACAACTATAATATGAGAAATATATCACACATTTGGTGCATTTCATTAATCAAAATTCCATGCTTAGGGATTTGTGTACTCCACCAAACAATAGTTTCGGCTCCCTATATGCTCACAGAAATGATAACTATTAACACCTTTTAAAAATTGTAGATTCATCTCCCTCTGTGGCTTTCTTCATTTATTTATTTTTTTCTCATAATAAGACAGGAAAGACACGTTGATAGTGAAAAGTACCTATATCAAGTGCAGTCCCCTCTGCAAGTGCAACGTTTACATCACCTCCCAGACTGGTATTTGATACTTCCTATCCTGCAGAAGTCCGTCTTCTCTGCCCAGTCTGAATGTAAATCGCCGGTGGGATGGCATATCTGGCGCCGGAATTTCCAGAAATCGCAGAAGTTTCCTCTCAAGGCATATGCCATCCCACCGGCGATTTACATCGCGGGTGACTAATCTCCCCGTCTACCACGGCCCTAAGTGTGTCTCATTGTGGTTGTGTGCATTATCCCTCTCAGTGATTAAATCACAGTATAAAATTATTTGGCACACTTGCACAGTCTGAGATTGACTGTGGTATCTTTATCCTCTTTACTGGGGTGGTGGTTGTACACTTGCTTACCAAACCACTCTCCAACAAAGTTGGAGGTAAAGTGTATCGCCCATAGGTCTTGGTGGTTATTCCGAGCTACCAATATGTATGTATATACATATTGTATGTATATCTAAATATTATGATTGGGAATTGCCTGAGAACCAGGCCATATTTCAAGGTTTTCCCATGTCTTCGCAAAATTGCCAAAATTATGCCTTTACTTCCTAAAGAATGCTGGAATATTTGCTTGTTACGCCATTAAATTTAGTTTGCATACAGGATGGAGCTCCTTTAGGGTTATAGGATTCTGAAATGCTGTAGCAGCAGTATTACCCAAAGGCTAGCCATCTGTGTTCTAGACTGTTAATTAGCTGCCTACATATAAACAGTCTCCAGGCAAAATTCTCTTGCAGAGAACAGACACCAGGAAGTATTTATGGTCCTAAGAATTAGAAAATTTGAATTTGGAAACCTGGGAATATAGGCAATATGGTATAGGTTTAGGTTTCTGGATAAGAGAAACCTGATATCGAGAAGCAAATAACTCTCTTTATTTTTCTCTGTAATAGTTGCAGTGTATCTTGTACTTGAGAGTAACCTGCTTGTCAATGTTGGTCGCAATAAAATGATTGATATAATTTAGCAAAATACACCGCACTTGCAGATCTTAACGTAAAAAAAAAAAAAAGAAGCATTTCTCTTTAACATTCAATGTTTTGGTCACATAAAGTGACCGTCCTCAGGGACATGAAACCAGAACTGCAAGTAACCCACTCCTTGAAAATGCTAAGTGCAGAAAATTGTGCCAAAATAAGAAAGATAATTCTGGCAACCTTTGCAAAACACCATAGAGACTACCATCTCTATGGTAATTTTCTCAGAGAAATTACCTGTGCCACGAGCAACGTTAAGAAGGCAGCAGGAACTCAGGGAGATTGGTGCATGGAGGAGGGCTTTGGGTTTCTGGAGAAGTGTGCTGATTTTTCAATCAGCTACAGGCTCTTTGCCAGGGATGGGCTGCACCTCAATGATGACTGTGCAGCTGCTTTGGGGAAGAAGATGGCTAGATGGTTGGAGGAGATTTTAAACTAGGCATGAGGTAGTGGGCATAGTAAGAGCAAAAGAGGGAGCAGACTTGCTTGGGGGTACCGAAAATTGCAGGAAGCACCATAAGTTGTATATGCAAAATTCTAGCGCTGGTACCAGTATGATATGTATGTTTACAAATGCAAAGAGTCTGACTGGGAAAATGGGAGAGCTGAGGTGCTGGCGCTGGAGAGGAATTGTGATGTGATTGGTGTTGCTGAAACATGGTTGAATGAGTCACATGACTGGGCAGTCTGTTCAGAGGGACAGAGGCAATAGAAAAGGGTGTTTCTGTTTGTTCATCAGGAATTAAAAGCAAATATTAAAGGAGAAGGAAAGTCATTTTGGCATTTTACTGCCAATAGATTTGCCACATTAGTGCCACCTAGAACACTTTATTTATTCTGCAGAAATCATAGAGGCACCTTTTCTGTGAGTGCTTATGGCTGTATTTACATAGATCTTTCTGATAAAGCTTTCTTAGTTTTTACCTTTCCTTCTCTTTTAAGGAGGAAGTGATGATGGTAAATGAGGGAGCTGAAGCCTTATGGGTTGAGCTTCTCACAGAGTCGGTGGTTGATGCAGGATATGGTGCAAAATTAATGTGAACAAGGTACCATGGGCAGATCAAATACACCCTTGGGTACTGAGCGAGCTAGGTCCAGTATTACAGTGGCCTCTGTTTCTGATATTCAGACTCTTTCACCTGATACAGTACCTATCGATTGGAGGAAGCTAATGTTGTTCCTATATTTAAAAAGGGATTACAATCTCAGCCTGGCAATTATAGGCCTGTAAGTTTGACCTCTGTGGTGGGCAAGTTATTTGAAGGCTTGTTAAGGGATCACATACAAAATTGTGTTCTGGAGAATCGCATTATGAGCAGTAATCAGCATGGCTTTATGAAGGACAGGTCATTTAATTGCTTTTTATGATGAGGTTAGTAAGAAGCAGGACAGTGGGGTGCAGTAGATGTGATCTATTTGGATTTTGCCAAAGCATTTGATACCGTGACCCACAAACAACTGCTTTTTAAACTAAGGTCTGTTAGTCTTAGTGAAGTCATTTGTACATGAATAGGAAACTGGCTACAGGATCGGGTACAGAGGGTGGTTGTAAATGGGACATTCTCTACTTGGAATAAGGGTCTCAGTGGGGTCCCTCAGGGTTCTGTACTGGGTCCACTTTTGTTTAACTTGTTCATTAATGACTTAGGGGAGGGTATTATAAGTAATGTATCAGTGTTTGCAGATGACACAAAACTCTACAGCCCAGTTAATTCTATTCAGAATGTGGCATCGTTGCCACTGAACAAAACAGCAATCTGGGCAGCTAAGTGGCAGGTGAGATTTAATGTTGATAAATGTAAGGTCAAGCACCTGGGATGTAAAAATATGCAAGCCACCTATACCCTTAATGGGACTGCACTTGGCAAATCCATAATGGAGAACAACCTTGGAGTCCTTTGTGGCAGATACATTAGATAGCTTAGATTACTTTTTTTTTTTTATTACATTAGATAGCATTAGATGACTTTTTTAGCAAGTGAGGAAATACAAGGTTATGGGCATAATACAAGTTGATCCAGGGACTGGTCAGGAAGGAATTTTTTCCCCGTCTGCGGCAAGTTTGAGAGCAATCAGATGGGATTTTTTTTTGCTTTATTCTGGATTAACTAGCAGTTATGCTGGTTATATATACAGCGCTGGATTTCTACTGGGGACGCCCCAAGGCTGCCCCCATTCGGCGCTCCCCCTATCTCCCCCTCCCCCGGGCGCCACGTGAATGCGCATGCGCCAACGTTAAAACTCCCATACAGAGCAGTGGGGAGAAGTCCCCATTGCTCCGTATGGGAGCAAAATTTTAAAATTTGCGTGCGGCAGGGCGGCATGCTGCCCCTATGTTTGTGCCGCCCTAGGCCCGGGCCTTTGTGGCCTCGCCACAAATGCAGACCTGTATATATAGGCATTAAGGTTGAACTTGATGGACGTCTTTTTTCCACCTAACTTACTATATTACTATGGTATAATCCAATACAATCTGTATGGTATCATTTATAGATTGTATCACTACAATCTCTATGGTAAAGTGTGAATCTATATATAATATAGATATTATTATTATTATATTTTAAAGTACAAAACCAGGTTTGGCACCTTGGGAAAATTGTCATTTACATTTGAATAAGTCTCATGTAATCCTGTTGTGTGGGGCTGCAGTATCCAGCAGCTGTAATAAGGTTACTAGGGGTTCAATTCACTCTAGCAATTAGAGATTTGATTGGGTGACTGAAATATGAGTTGGAATGGGTATGTATAAGAAGATAAGAGATACATATTAAAATTTAGCCTCTGAATTAATATTCTGTTGTCTGTGTTTTAGAATGGGAAGGAAACACCACAGCAAAGACTTGAAAAACAAATCCAATATATATCTGTTTACAACATATCAAATTATAGGTTAATGTTAAGGTGATATGCCTCTAATATTATAGAAATGAATTTCTAAGAGATCAGAATTTATAACCAATATTTACAGTGTGTTTATAGTGTTTGTATCTAAAATAAAGCTAGAAAGCATCTTGTGAAAATGTTAAAATATTCATGTATACTTGTCACTTCTGCCAACATTTCCTGGAACTAAACATGAATCCATTAAAACTGAAATCCCATTTGACCATAAACATTCATTCATTCGTAGTTTTTATCAGAAATAACCCTTTTTGAACCACAATTTTAAAGGAATAATGTCATGGGAAAATTGTTTTTTTTTTTTTTTTTCAAAACGCATCAGTTAATAGAGCTTCTCCAGCAGAATCCTGTATTAAAATCAGTTTTTCAAAAAACACAGATTTTTTTTTTGATTTTTTTTATATTTAAATTTTGAATTTTCACATGGTGCGACTCATATTCTTCATTTCCCAAGTAGCTGCAACCATATGACCTGTGCTCTGATAAACTTCAGTCACATTTACTGCTGAGCTGTAAGTAGGAGTGGTATCACCCCCCCCCCCCCCCAGCAGCTGATCAGCAGAACAATAGGAAGGTAGGAAGATAGCAGCTCCCAGTAGATATCAGAATAGCACTCGATAGTAAGAAATCCAAGTCCACCTTGGGACTCCTCCAGTTACATGGGAGTAGGAGAGCAATAGGTTACCTGAAAGTAGTTCTAATGTGTAGCGCTGGCTCTTTCTGAAAGTTATCTTTCTGATAGATAACTGCCAACACCCCAATATTACAGCTAAAAAAAATTATACATTAGTTGGTTGAATACAATTTTAAATGGTAGAGTGGATTATTTGTTTAAGTGTAATTTCAAAATTTGGAAATAAAAAGTACACCATAAAAATCATGGCCGTATCCCTTTAAAAGAAGGTATACATTAAATAATTTACTGTCTTCCTGTCCCCTACGTGTGGAATATTATCACAAATGTAAATTAATATTTTTTTTAAAACTACTTGTGCTTCGAAATAGAAATATTTGTAGTTATGCAGGACCTGCATGATACATGTGTGGCTGCACAAGCCATTTTACACATGCCCCTCTGATGTGATCTGTAAAATAAAATAAAAACAAATTCCCTCTTTGGGTTGCATTAAAATGGATGCAGATCGAGAGAGGCAATTACCCAATGCTTGCCAATGAATGTGGGAATAGTAGCCCCTTTTCACCCAATGTTCTGCATGGGAGGGCAAGCAGTGAAGGTGCCCTGTGGCAACATCATTGCTGACATCAGGGAGGCTGTCTGTGATTAGTTGCTTTCTGTGAGCAACTAGCAATTGTTTTTGCCTGAAGCATTACCAAGTGGCCAGATGATTATCACTGACACTGTAAGACATTTTCAGAGACACATGTGGACTGCAGTAGCACTTGCAAAATTATTAAACTAATGGCAGTAGAGGTATAATATTTGCCAGTTTAATTTCCAATCCATTTGTTTTATATGCAATGGGAATTTATGGTCAAGAGAACAAAGATTTGGGGTCTTCATTGCCTTTCTGACCAGGAACTTAAAGTGATACTGACACGAAAAAACTACTTTTAAAAATATGATTCTACATAAAAAGTTACCTTTAGGTCATGTTGATCATTTTTCACCTGTAGGGCTGTTTTGCCAACCTGATTGTCCCTTCTCAGTCTGTCAGTTATAGCCTCTAATGCTAACGGACTCCTGCTGCAAAAATATGGCCGCCCCCTCACAGAGGAATATGAGGGATCTAATAAGTAATGTACAAGCATCAGACAAATATTTTTATGGCAAAATTATAAATAGTAATAGTATGCAAACAAAATGTTATGATGTCTATAAAGATTCTCATTCATCCAGGTCATGATCTACAGTATCTAGTAGAATTTAAGTCTAAAACAACTGGACTTTTCTGAGTTTTTCCTTAAAACGTTTCACCACTCATCCGAGTGGCTTCTTCAGTTCATATGACTGGTAGGGAATTCCCCGGTATTTAAACTCTTGATGGTAGTAGAGTCACAGACATCCAATCACAATGGTTCCATTGAACTTGTTCAGTTAGGTGTTAGCTGAAACTGACAGGTGTAAGAAGGTATGATCCAATCACAATGGTACCAAGATTCTCATTGATGAAGGTGTTAATCCTTCAAAGTACATGACTGGAAGTGTGAACTGTTGTGAAACTGCCGGGGTAAGGATGTCAACGCGCCATTGTATGTTGGTGACAAGCGGTGTCTCAGGCCCCCTCCTCTGTTCAGGGATGGCTTTTCCAGGTTGGCATAAATGGCCTCTTTCACACCTCTTTCAAACCATCTGTCCTCTCAGTCCAAAATATGCACGTTACTGTCCTCAAAAGAGTGACCTTTTTCTTTGAGGTGTAGATAGACCGCTGAGTCTTGTCCTGAGGAGTTTGCCCGCCTATGTTGGGCCATTCTCTTACAGAGAGGTTGTTTTGTCTCCCCAATGTATAAGTCTGAGCACTCTTCACTACACTGGAAAGCATAGACCACATTACTTTTCATGTGCTTGGGTGTTGGGTCTTTCGGGTGCACCAGCTTTTGTCTCAGGGTGTTGCTGACTCTACTACCATCACGAGTTTAAATACCGGGGAATTCCCTATCAGTCATTTGAACTGAAGAAGCCACTCGGATGAGTGGTGAAACGTTTTCAAGGAAAAACTCAGAAAAGTCCAGTTGTTTTAGAGTTATGATAGATGTAAAAAAAAGTTTCATTTCTTGTGTCAGTATCTTTTTAAGGGAGGAGGAGGAAAGGTCATGGGAAATGTAATTGCTTACCTAAGGCATTAGGCCAGTTCTTCTTTTCCATAAAAACTGCATAGACCTGGGGTACTGTGCTAGAATCGCTATGTTGCAATCTTCTTCTGTCTCTCAGGGATCCCTTGCAGCCACTGTTTGCTCTGGGCATGCAAAGTAGAGTGGAAAAAATGGGCTTTTCACTCTACTTCACATGCACGCTGGGCCTGCAGAGACAGGACTGAAGAAAGTTATTGCATCATGTGCAGTTTTCAGCCAGTGCAGTTTTCAGCAAACAGGAGCACCAGGTAAGCGATTATAGTCACTGGAGAGTGTCTAACATTTGGCACCCAACCCTTTGATTATATTTCTCCTGCTCCGTTAAAATGTTTTGATTATTTTAGTTATTTGTACTGTTGAAAGCAGCTTAGGTCAGATTTTGGAAATAATATGACTATAATCAGCCTTCTTCTATCCATGCTTCTTCTGAGGTCTGTTAGCTGACTTCTGCTACATTGATTCCATGGTCAGAGCCAGAGAGAGAAATATCACTTTCAGTTGTAATTATTTACAAATAACTTTAAAATCATTCATGATTTATATGATTATATATTAGAAAGTTTCTAAGAATTACATTTTATTTTACTTAAACACAATTTTTGTTTCATATTTTTCGTGAGGGTCAATATAAATATAATACACAGGTTGAGAATAACTAAAATGTCTCCTGTGAACAGTGTTTGGTGATGTCACTTGGCAGCCTTTTACTAAGTTGACCTTTTAGGATGCAGCAAAGGGCTGATTCTTGGCCTTCGAATAAATGCAGGCTGAGAATCCGTCCCTACACTGGCATCCACCTTTACCTGTGCCTGATATAAGCCATTTTGTCAGGCTGGGTGTAGGCACACAGAGCAGATTTTGGCACTGAAACACACAAGTAGGCATTTTGCCACCAAATTCTGCTCCATGTGCCTGCACCCAGGCCAAGACAATGGCTCCAAGTAGGAGGTAGTGAGACTCTTAGAAGCTAAATACTGAAGCCAAAAACAAAATGAAAAGGAAACAAAAAAACAAAACCTGACCGTACTCTTTCATCATAGAACAACTTCTGGACCCAGTAGTCCTAATCAATACATCATTCAGTTTAGAGGAGTTTCACAATATCAGAATAATAAAATGGTCCTTCATAGAAACAATATTGCTGAAAGCTAAAGGAAACATTAAAACATTAAAGGAATAGCAGGTCCTGTCAGGCCTTTGTGCCTCTCTGATTCACAGAGCACTTGGGAACATACATCAAGACAGGGCAACATTATAGAATAATATATAATATAGATCATTGTTATTTCTACTATAGGAGCCAATCTCCCATAGAACAAAGAAGTGTTTGCAGGAATCTATGACCTGCAAACTACATTTGTTCTAGGGATTTGATTGCCACCTAGCAACAGTGCCTACCCTTAAAATACATCATGCAGTTTCTTCTAGTATTCCTAGAAGTTATGATTACCTAATGAATTCTTCTTCCTGTCTCTCTTGGTTTAAACCAAAAAGATTTGGATTATTAATCCAAACTCACGGAGAACTAGAAAGAATGCTACTTACATCATTCTGAAAGTCCCCAATTTGTCTTCCTTCAATCTGCTTTGTATAATTTTAAATTAAATGTTATGCTATGGGTTAAATGCTATAATTATCTATTTCTAGAGACTAGAGTCTCATCTGGTACTTCTATCTTGAAAGATGTATCCATTTTTCATTACCTTCCATTTTTAGTCTTTAAGACAATTACAACATAAATGCATCTCTGTCTCTTACAATTACAATAAAAAAACACCCGGTAAAAAATCTAACTTCCTCTGTTCAGCTACTCCCCTTTCCTGCTCTATACTATCCAGTTGGCACTGAGCTGACCTGTGCTTGCTCCCACATATTAAAGGTAAAAGCACATCTGAAAGGAAAGCAGAAGCATGGCTGTAGTGGTAAAATAGATTTTTCCAGCAAATCTTTGGGGGGCCTGCAGCCAAACATATTGTGAGTAGTTTCAGTTGCTAGCGAGCAGGGCTGAAATTGCGCAGGACCTTTTAAGTGGAGAATTTGCCTCTGTCCTGGAATTGTTCCTAGCACCCTTCAGTATGTCACGTTTATGCATGCTCCAAAAACTAATTTACTGCTCTGTGCAGCATACACAGTTTCTATCTCAAATTCCTTACCAGGTCAGAAAGGGGAAAAAAATGACTAGCATTTATTTTTAAGTCATCTTACAAAGTTAATTTGAGTACATGGGAGAATTTTTTTTTAATCTTTTATCACATCCCTGATGCATAATGAATACCCAGGAAGTGTATGTGATGGTTTTACTGACATAGAATACCTAACAATCCATTAGTAATATGTGCAACTTTCAGAGTAGTAGCACCCTAGTATGTGAAGCAGAAACTGCCTTTCACTTTCATGGATGGTTTTCATAAAATCCAAGTTTAATTTTAGCATCAGACACACAGTACATTTTATAATAACTGTGTATGTTATAGTAAAAGATTTGTATGATTTTGTATTGTTGCATGTTTTCTAAAATGTCACACCTCATATCCAATAACTAGCGAAGATCGGGTCCATCACTTGGACAAAAAAATAAAAAAAGTCTTCTATACACAATACCATAAAATTTCTTACTTGTATCATGCCTTGAGTACCCTAAATCTTTTAAAGACTATCTCTCTGCAAGTTATCACAGTAATAATTAGTATTGCTGTGCAGTAAGTTGCCTGTGTAAGCTGATACCATATGTATTTTGTCCTTTCTTATGTACATTATAACAATCTGTGTGTATGTTTAGTGTATTTTCATGTTATTTAATGCGGTTTTGCAGTCTATTTAATACCTGAAGAGCATAAGCATAGGCCTGTTATAGTTTATTGTTTATTGAAAGGATGCTAGAAGTTACCACTGCTATGCTGTGACACTGATATGTCCTGCACCTTTTTAATATTCTTTTAATATGGTTGTTTCTTATATCCTTCCAGTTTACGTATGTCAATATCTACTGTACTTTCTAACACCTTTTTCTTTTTAAACACCTGTGTACCTATTGTATGAGAAGTGTTTTTTAATTAGATGTAAGCAATATTTTCACCTAAAAATCTAGCTAAAAATTGGCAAGAAAAACATGACAATCCAGGTATAAAATTTGGGTAAGTCAGTCAATTGCCTGCAAGTGTACTTGGTTTAAACTTGCAATGAAATGGGTGTCATGTGGGCAGGGCATGGGCATACACTTTCATACCCCTCGACTGCATGCAATTTTACAGCACAGGGCACAATGGCTGCAGTATTCATAATGCCATATTAATGGCAGCTGTAAAGGGCAGATATCCATTTGTCTCATTCATGTGTAGGGATCCCCAAGATTTGGGTCCCCTAGGATGGGTTCTCCTTAGACAGCCACTAGAGGGTGGCCTTAGGGAATTGGACACCTAAAGGTGGTCCTAGGTGTTTTTCTGCTAAAAGGGAGTCTCCCCTGCATTTCTCACCAGCAACCAGTAGATGGGGTGCTGGGATATATAAAGGGATGCAGCCATGTGCTGTCAGACATTTTAGCCCAGGGGCTGCTCAGGTAGTGTGCACCCCTGGCACCGTTAATAGATAGCAGTTTCTATATAAGAGGACATTCTAGGAGTGTCATGTAGGACACCCGAGGTTAGAATGGGCAGACATCGCCCCTCCAGGAGTGGTAGCGAGATTAAGACCTCCCAGCATTATATCTGCTGGAGTGCAGGGACACAAGTGGCTAGGTAGGTGGACAAGGTCCCCATTAGTCCAGGAGGCCGGATCTGAGGGTGCCTTATGTGAGTACCGGTGTGGGTCCCTGGGGTGTAACGTCCTAGCGGAGTACCGGGGGAACTCTATGAGAGAGTGTCTCCGCCGTGAGTACCTGGGAGAGCACCTAGAGGGGAGCATATGTCGGGAGTACCGTGGGGTATGCCAACAGGAGAAGGTTCTCAATGAGAAGTAAGGAGATATACCCTGCACTGTGTATAAATGATAAGCTGCTCCTGGAGAGGACCCTGCCTAAATAAACCGTGCATCTAGTTCACATACAATATTGTGTTTGCGTATCTATCTGCCAAGCCCAGAGGACCACTACCAAGCTGGTAAGGAATAACCCCGAGGTGGGGTACATCTACCAGGAGTACGTGGGTCCCCAGAGGGGCATAACAATCTAAATAGTTCCCAGGGGGTGGATTATAGTTCCACAACACCATCCCTGGGTGGAGGCACGCCAGAGAAGGGGAGACATCCCTGTAAACCCCCATAGTAAGCGGGGGCTCAGGACTCCTGTAGCGCCAAAGTATCGAGCTCCAACGGGTAGTGCCACAGAATCTGCAAAAGTGGGCTACACATGTAAATATTCTTAAAGGAACACTGTCATGGGAAAGCATGTTTTTTTCAAAACAAGTCAGTTAATAGAGCTTCTCCAGCAGAATCCTGCATTGAAATGTATTTTTTTTTTTTTTTAAGAGAGATATTACCCCCTCCCTTTTGCCCCAGCAGCCCATCAGAACAATGTGAAGGTAGCAAGATAGCAGCTCCCAGTAGATATCAGCATAGCACTCAATAGAAAGAAATCCAAGTCTGACTTTGGACTCCTTCAGTTACATGGGAGTAGAAAAAACAATAGGTTATATGAAAGCAGTTCTGATGTGTAGCGCTGGCTCCTTCTAAAGTCTCAGACTTGGGCACAATGTACTGAACTTGAACCAAAAAATTTATTTATTTATTTTTTTAAGAATAAAATTTAAAATGGTAGAGTGGATTGCTATGTATGGTTTGCTATGTAAACAGTGTAATTTAGAAATGAAAAGTTTACCATAAAAAAATCATGATAGAATCCCTTTACACGAAAACTTAAGTGCAGCTGCTTGGTACCTGCCTTTTTTGTCCTTTTTTTTTTTTTTTTTAATTAAGCAGCTCTAAAGTTGCATTTGTACCTGCAAACAATGTGTAGGTTTAATTGTGACTGAAAAAAAGTGTTACTAACATGTAGTTACCAAAGAAGTACTTTTGTCAAGCTTTTAACCAACTATACTACAAATAGCAGCAGTTTCCAGCTGACTACCTGGGCTGCATCCAGCATCCATCCAGCCTTCAGTGGCTCACAGCTCTCTGTGGAGTGATATATTATATTTTTTTTTTCACTTTCCTGAAAGCTGTTCATAGGTGCATCACTAATACAAAGTGTTCCCATACAGCTACATGACAGCAAGCAAGGGAGCACATGAGGTATGTAGAGGAGGCGGGAGAATTAGGCATCATTTAAGCTAAACAATCCCAATGTGACTCATTTGTTTTCATAACAGTGCTATGGAGGCACTGTGTTAGTAGTTAATGAATGAACAGCCTGCACGCAAGGCAAAAGAGAACAGAGGTAAGAAGCGAAATGAGTGGGTGAACCCGAGAAGTAAGAGGTGTAAAAGTGAAAATAAGTAGTGCAGGAATGGTGGACAAAAGTAAAAAAAATTAAAGCAAAGCAGAGGCCTAATAGAGAGAATAAATTAAAAAGTGATAGAAAAAAAATCTGAACTGACAAAGGTGTTAAAAAATTGAACAAACCCTTCAACTGCTTACCATTTAAAAAAAAATTGCTATGGTTTGGAAAAAGTCGCTGTGAAAAACGGCCATTGGTGAAGTGAAATTCGTTTACAGAGAAGGTGGCGCTCCTCCCAGAGCTGCTCCTGGGAGACAAATGATAAAAAAGTGCAACAACTTCAATATCAGAAAAGCACTCTAAAATAAAAGAATAACATAGATAGCAATTTGTGGTATGCTATCTCAAAACAACTGGACTGAAAAAGTATTTGGAAGGTAAATAACATATTAAAGAAGAGATAGTGATATGTGGGGGGTATAAAAGCTACAGAGAGAAAAAAATAGGAAAAACTGGGAAAAGTTAATAACTGAAATAAAAAGTAGAAGGTAAGAAACAGATGGCAAATAAGGGTGAAAGAACTTTGGAGCAAAAACAAGCAATAAACTGCTAAAATCTGAAAGAGCAATAATAAATAGGTTTAGATTAGCATGATAGTGCGACATTTAATGGGACTAAGGTTCCCTCTGTCCAGAAGTATGGTTTCAGTGGTTGCACTGAAATGTTAATCGTAAACCACTTTCTCAGTATGTTAGGCACTTTTTTGCTGCTGTTGAAAAATTATGTACAACTTCCCTGTTATATTTTTTATAATTTGTGATGGTAATTATTTACTACAAAAATAACTCACCATTTTTTTAACTGACATATTTATAATGTGTTATAGATGTAGTCATCTAGCCTCATTTCAGCCTTCTTAAAAGAAGTGCTGAAATCTGTTGGAAAGCAACAATTCTAAAAGTTAAAAAAAAAATGGTTACTGTATAGATGCTTTCAGGCAAAGAGTGATTTTGTCCAGTGATCTGCAAAGTTATTCCACAATAAAAACTTGACAAAGGTCTCAAGGAAGACCATACTTTTAAGTCCTGTGAGTGCGTTGCTTTGTATGACCGTATATATACAGTATATCCAATGTTTTGGTCCTCAACAGGACCTGTCTAAAGGATCGTTGAGAAAGGTCCTGCTGAGGACCGAAATGTTGGATTTTTTTATACGATGCCAGATCCCATTGGAGCCAATAAAAGGGCAACCATATGGGGGTTTTAACCTTGAAAGCAAGAAAGTTGCAGGTAAAACTTAGTCCCTTGGCTAAATGTATATTGAAGCAGTAGAATTCTTAATGAATCGCATAAGTCAGTGTAGGAACTGGTCAAAAGGGATGACTTTGACGCAGTTGGCCAGCTTGAAGTATATTGCAATATATGGACAAACAATCCCTGTTTTGCTTAAAGGGAAGGGCATTTCTTAGTAGCTTAAATGCACCGAATGTCTTAATGTTCTATATATTGATAATGGCACCCCCGCCTAATGGTTTAAAATTTAGTGGTTGAGCACAACTTTCCCTTTTTTATGTATGTATGTATGTATGTATGTATGTATGTATGTATGTATGTATGTAGAACAAAACATGAATCGCATCACTCAGGACAAACAAAGTTTGTAGTTTATTCCGTGTAGAACAAGAGAACTTTTATGTACGTGTGTGTGTGTGTGTGTATATATATATATATATATATATATATATATAATATATATAGAATACTCCAAAGATTATGCGCACTCCACTTCCAAATGTTAGACTTTATTCATGGATAATCACATATCTGTTACATCAACGTTTCGGTCCTGGTCTAGGACCTTGTTCACGATGTTATACCCTTAATTTAAAATACATTCAATAAAACTTTATATACAAGATTAACCCCTCCCACTGGTTACGTGTCAGCCAACCAACCCCACCCCCTCCAGTGACATGAACCATGTCATCAGAGAGGAGCGGGGAATCCTTGTTCGCACAGGTATCAAGCACAATGTTTGCTAAACTTCCCTGCATAATACATCCTCAAATCACCTAACTGGCAAAAAGCAATGCAAAGAACAATATTCATCTAACCCCTTTGGCGAGAGCGTATCAAGTTTCCTAATCCAAAAGCATTCACGTTGAAGTAACAACCTCGATCTGTCACCCCCCCGTCTAGGCATAGGTACATGATCAATGGCCTTATAACTGAAGGTGGGTAACCTGTGTCCCACCTCCAAAAAGTGCTTAGCCACTGGTTTCGTGGTTGCATTATCCCTGAACGCTGTATTGATCGCCAGTCTGTGGGCATCCATACGTTGGCGCAATGTGAGATCGGTCTTGCCAACGTATGCAAGCCCACATGGGCATGTGACAAGATAAATTACATGCGTTGTGGTACAAGTAATCCTATGCCGTATTTTAAATCTCCTCCCCGTATGTGGATGTGTAAAAGACTCACTAGGTGTCATATAACGGCAGGATATGCATGTCGGGCACCTAAAGCACCCTAATTTAGTATCTTTTAACCAAGTCGCAGAATCTCGAGCCGGCAAATAGCTCCTAACGGGATCACTCACGACTAGCATGTCTCTTAGGCTTTTACCTCTACGATAGCCAATCAAAGGGGGATCAGGACAGAGCTTACCCAATGTTGTATCAGCCTTAATAATCGCCCAATTGGCACGCAAAGATTTGCCCAAACAGTGGAGTATTCTATACATGGAACAACCGCTTTGCAGCACCCAGAGAGGCCATACATAATTTGAGTAATATGGGAGTGCGGACTATTTGTAAATTATATATATATATATATATATATATAATACATCCATTTTACATTTTGTATCTGTTAGATGTTAAGTGATTTTTCATGTAGAAGAAACAATTTTTGTTCTCAATTTGCACATCGCTTTTTGCATGGACAGGGTTAAAAAAAATCATAGGAAGCGCAACTGCTGATAAGATTTTGGCTGGAGCTAATTTTCATCCCTTCTCTTCTTTTAAAGGGAAATTACCTTTTCCGTTCTCAGCTTTGCATGTATTGGGGTGTACACATTGTCTAAAAGATAATATAGCAAATGTGGGGCTCAGTTTTGACTATACATAGAAATAAATATATTTTTTAATACTTTTATTCCAGAACGGGCAACATAAGCTTGTGCTGGAAATATGTAATGCTTTTTTTTTAATAAACTGAAGGTTTCTGCAACAGACTGAGAAAAAATGCCTAGCTATAAGGAGATAAACTGTGAATTATTATGACATTATTTTTTTGTATACAAGTGAATGCACAGATTTTAGGGAGGGGCTGGGTACACATAGATACCAATGACAAAGTTGAACAAAAAATATTTCAAGAAACTAGGCGAAAAGCTGAAGGTAATGAATTCTAGGGTACATATTTTAGCAATATTACCTGTGTTTTATGAAGGCAGTATGAGCTTAGCAGAAGTGGGCCAATGCAGAAGGGTGCTCAAGGCAAGCCCCACCCCCCACTCAGCAATTTTGCCTTAAAGGAACAGTAACACCAAAAAATTAAAGAGTTTTAAAGTAAAAGAAATATAATGTACTGTTGCCCTGCACTGGTAAAAGTTGTGTGTTTGCTACAGTAACCGTACTATAGTTTATATAAATAAGCTGCTGTGTAGCCCTGGGGGCAGCCATTTAAGCTGGAAAAAATGAGAAAAGGCACAGGTTACATAGCAGATAACGGATAAGCTCTGTAGAATACAATAGTGTTTTATCTGTTATCTGCTAAGTGCCTGTGCCTTTTCTCCTTTGAATGGCTGCCCCCATGGCTACACAGCTGCATTCTTTATATAAACCATAGTAGTGTTTCTGAGGCAAACACCCCAGTTGTACCAGTGCAGAGCAGCAGTACATTATATTGGAATTTCTTTTATACACTTGAATTTTTTGGTGTTACTGTTCCTTTAACTCGTCCACCATCCTACTTGGCAGTACTCTCTCATGGTTTTTGTTTTTTTTTGCCTTTCCTTCACTGCTGCCCCACACTTCTTTCGAAACAAGCTTTTGAATGAATGAACTGTAACTGGAGCAAATACGTTTCTTATACCCACTGCAAAGATAAGTCCTCAGTCACTTGCATATTTTACATGCTTCACTATTGGCCAACTGAAATCACTACTCGGGTCTGCATTAAGGATACTTTACAGATAATTTAATATGGCTTAGTTTTGCTTAGGGGGAAATGTAAATCTTTATTTCATTTTATCCTAAATATTATTTACATAATTGCAACATTCCACTTTTAGAAAGCTGTAACTGAATGAATGAATGTTTGTCTTAGTTTCAAACATTTTGCATTCTTCTGTTTAAGAGCGCTTTCCCCCAACTTTAGGCATAGCAGCCAGCAGTCCTATTCTGTACCTCCCCATAATGATTTCTGTTTGCTGCATTGAATTATGTAACTTGTAGTCTCACTATGCACTTGGCTACTACTCCGTCCTCTAGTATGACATAGCCTCATTATCCATCCAATCGGCAATCAGCAGTGACTCTTGTGATATTGTAACCTGCACAGCACTGCTTCAGTGCTCCCTCCTAAAAACTGTGTGTTGCATAATTGTTTTTAATTACTGTAGTTTACAAAGTTGCTTATCACATTATTTGTAACTACAGTTAAAAACAGTATTTCCTTATTTTCTTTTAGGGGAGAAGACACACACGATTAGTCAAGTTGCGGCGACTAATTAGCCCAGCGCCCAACGACTTGCATATTACTATTTGGTGGTAAATCGCTGCGATTAGTCACAGCGATCAAGTTTTTCTTAAGGCTAATGCCACACCTAGGGGCTGATTTACTAAGACACGATTTCGAATCCGAATTGGAAAAATTCCGATTGGAAACGAACATTTTGCGACTTTTTCGTATTTTTTGCGATTTTTTTTTTGGCGTCTTTACGATTTTTGCGTAAAAACGCGAGTTTTTCGTAGCCATTACGAAAGTTGCGCAAAGTCGCGATTTTTTCGTAGCGTTAATACTTGCGCGCAAAGTCGCGCCTTTTTCGTAGCGTTAATACTTGCGCGCAAAGTCGCGCCTTTTTCGTAGCGTTAAAACTTAAAAGGCGCGGCGTTTTGCGCAAGTTTTAACGCTACGAAAAAATCGCGACTTTGCGCAACTTTCGTAATGGCTACGAAAAACTCACGTTTTTACGCAAAAATCGTAAAGACTCCGAAAAAATCGCAAAAAATACGAAAAAGTCGTAAAGACGCCGAAAAAAATCGCAAAATTACCGATCATTACGAAAAAAACGCAATCGGACACATTCGGCCCGTTCGTGGGTTAGTAAATGTGCCCCCTAGCGTATGGAGCGTATTTTTGGCAAGTCGAAAAACGCTTGCTGAGAATACGCTGCGTACGCTCAAAAATGCCCCTGTGCCTGCACCCGAATGAAAGAAATACGCTCGGGTGCAGGAACATGTAGCCGAAATCCGCTGAAAATATGAAGTGTCACGGTTTTTGGGGGATATTAGCTACATGTGCCATTCATTCGTGTGCAGGCACGAGGTAGGCTAAATTTACAGTAGCGGGGCGTATTCTTGGCAAGCGGTTTTTGGCTTGCCGAGAATATGCCCGTGTGGCATTAGTCACAGCGACTAACTATGCTCTTTGAGTTTGACTTTCAAAACAATTTAGAAGAAGTTAGTTCTCTTTCAGGTCTGTTAATCAACTGGCTTCTGCTATATTGTTTCGGGGGTCAGATCCAGTCATTACGAAAATATAAGCACCTTTAATGTTGTGCACAGGCACTCACCATCTTAGATTTTGATGGTTAGTCAGTGACACTCACATGCTCAGGGTGCTGTTGGCAAGCTTAGGGGTTGCCGCAAATCGTCAATAAGAAAATGATTCTGCAGGGTTGATTATTAAATTCTGATGCAGACTGTGCTGGTTTCTGGGCCTCCATGTAATCTGAATGAGTTACTGATCAGCTTTGTAGTGTGACTTTTATATTCTATGTATACAAGTATATTGTGAGTTTATCATATATCTCAAGTAGCTGACCGCAGCACAGAGGGCTAATACAGAACCCAAAAAAATATTGTGCACCATTTCTATTCTACTTTTGTTTTTAAGTTTTACTTCTTCTTTAAATCCTTTTTAATAAAAAAGCTCTAAATCGATAATGTTTGAATTGAAAAATGTTTCTGAATTTAATTTAGTACTGACCCATAAATCAGGGATTTTGTACTTGTACACAAAATGCATTTTATAATGTGCACTGACAAATTCAGATTGTTAAAAAAAAAAAAAAATACACTTCTTTAAAATGCACAGTGCTATTTTAAGAGTATATTTTTTCCCCATAAGTTAATTGTATCCTACTTGATTGATCAGCACACCTTCCTTTCTGCCTTCCTCTCTTACATTTACATTGCAGTGGAAGTGCCAAAGCAGGGACTGATAAGATAAAAACCAAATAGTACAGAGCCATAAGGCAAGGGGTCCCCACTGTGTCTATGACGCACATTACTCTCCCCTGATGTCAAGCAGCTGATAAGTAGTAGCTTGGCACTTGGCCCATTCTGTGCTCTGTGTGGAAAGAAAAGGTTCTTTGTGTAAAGAAAGGCAGCTTTGCTTTAGTATATTTTTCTTTAACATGTTGCAGATTTGTTTGGCATGTTGTGTATATCTTAGATTATACATTCATGTCATTTCTTATTTATTAAAGGGATTGTTAATGTACAAAGCTAGGGCAAATATTCATTGTACAATAAAAAAAACCTAGAAGTTGAATTGTGTTATTTAAAATGAATAATCTAGGAAGGATTATCCAGTTAATCATTCCCAGCTAACCTGTAAAATTCAATAAAATTAAAGTTAAAATGTAATGAGGCACTACTACTACTACTATTGATTAAAATGCTTATAGAACTAGAACCATTACTGGCTAATCACTGGGCTGGTATGTACTGCAATTTTCTTTGGCTATCTACACTGGCGCGTCACACCTGGACACTAACCCTTCTTGTGGACAATGAGACAGCTTTACTAACTCTGAACTATTTGTCCCTTTTACAGCATTACTTTACACCAGCTAGTCTTAAGTTGCAGGGTCCTTTCTCCCCAGGGCCCACTGAAGTACTATCTCTCAGATGCCTTCTCTGCCTTAGGCTTGTAGTACCATCCTTACTTCTCCATGAGTGGAGGCTACAGCAAGCCATACATGGGTAGATTTAAGATGCTAATTTGGCTCCTTCAGACTGGGTCAGCAGCTTATCTGCCCTTGTGTGGGGCCTCTTATAAATATCTGGTCAAGAACCAGGCAGATATATCAGACAGGTTTAAAAATCCTGTCTGGATAAGAACTGCATTGTCTCGTAGATGTTGCCCTCAGCTGATGCGGCAATATTGGCCAGTTGGAACTAGTAAGAACAGGGGATGAACTAAATCCTTCAAGGGGTGGTTCACCTTAAAGGGGAGCCATCAACCCAAGAAACAAGTCCAAATTCTTTTATATTCTTTTTATGCAAAACAGACTTCAGTATAGGAATTCACAATCACACCCAGCAGTCAGGCACCATTTTGTGATCACTATTATTAAGGCAATACTTTGTATTTCCCCAAAATCTTGTGTAGTTGACAGAATGGGGACATAATGCCCTTGACGGTGCGCTGGCTACACAATTGGATGGTGAGGGGGGGGGAGGTGAATGCTGAATGGAAAGTGAAAGTAATTGTTTGCCCCGCCTCTATGCCTAAGGGCAAAGACACGTGGAGCTACTTAGTAGCAGCTACATGTTAGCAACTAAACACCAGAAAATATCCTGCCATAGACAATACTGAGAATTGCCTCTGCTAAAACACATGTAGAGACAATTATCAGTACAAGATCAGCATTGTCTATTTTAGTAGCTAGAACAAATACCTAAAAATGAAGAAAACAGCAGCACTCCGGTTGTTTTGAAAAATGTGAATCTTTACTTAAGTGCCAAAGGCAACGTTTCGGGCTTCACTCCAGCCCTTTATCAAACCTATAGCAAATCTAGTCTATAACAAATACCTGCTACTAGTAGCTCTGTGTATCGTGGCCCAAAGGCATATAGGCAATATAGGATTCACAGCTGGGATTTTTAAATGCTTTTATAATGGGTATGGATGTGTTAATCAAAAGAATTTGAATTTGGGTTTCATGTTTAATTTGCAAAGGACTTTTATTAAATAGCTGCTTCTTCTATAAAATAGCGTCTAGGGGACAGGTCCCCTTTAAAGATAACTTTTAAGGGCAGATTTACCAAAAAGTGTGAAATTGGAAATCACCACCGTAAAATTCCACCAAAGTTACATAGGGTTGAAAAAAGACCAGAGTCCATCAAGTTCAACCCATCCAAGTAAACCCAGCACACACAACCTATACTTACCAATCTATACACTCACATACATAAACTATATATACAACCACTAGTACTAACTGTAGATATTAGTATCACAATAGCCTTGGATATTCTGCTTGTTCAAAAACTTATCCAGGACCCTCTTAAAGGCATTAACAGAATCTGCCATTACCACATCTCTAGGAAGGGCATTCCACAACCTCTTTGCCCTCACTGTGAAAAACCACCTACGCTGCTTCAAATGGAAGCTCCATTCCTCTAATCTAAAGGGGTGGCCTCTGGTGCGTTGATTGTTTTTATGGGAAAAAAAGAACATCCCCTATTTGCCTATATTCCCCTCTAATGTACTTGTACAGAGTAATCCACGTCCCCTCGCAAGAGCCTCTTTGCCAGAGAAAACAACCCCAACCTCGACAGTCTAACCTCATAGTTTAAATCTTCCATCCCCTTTACCAGTTTAGTTGCACGTCTCTGCACTCTCTCCAGCTCATAAATATCCTCCTTAAAGACTGGAGGCAAAAACTGCACCACATACTCAAGGTGAGGCCTTACCAGGGACCTATAAAGAGGCAAAATTATGTTTTCATCACTTGAGTCAATGCCCTTTTTTATACAAGACAGCACTTTATTTGCTTTAGTAGCCACAGAATGACACTGCCTGGAATTAGACAACTTGTTATCTACAAAAACCCCTAGATCCTTCTCCATTAAGGATATCCCCAACAAACTACCATTCAGTAGAAAGTTTGCGTTTATATTATTTTTACCAAAGTGCATAACTTTGTCAACATTGAACCTCATTTTCCAGTTTGCTGCCCAGTTTTCCAATTTTGTGAAATCGCTCTGCAAAGAGGCAGCATCCTGCATGGAACTTATAGTTTTGCACAATTTAGTGTCGTCAGCAAAAATAGATACAGTACTCTTTATAATTGTTAATAAACAAGTTAAAAAGCAAAGGACCAAGGACTGACCCCTGCGGTACTCCACTAACCACACTGGTCCAATTAGAAAATCTTCCTTTTACCACCACTCTTTGTAATCTATTCTTCAGCCAGTTCTCTATCCAATTACAAATATTATGTTCTAGGCCAATATTCCTCAATTTGATCATTAACCTTCTGTGAGGTATTGTATCAAATGCTTTAGCAAAGTCCAAGTAGATGACATTAACTGCCATTCCAGCATTGTGGATCCTGCTCACCTCCTCATAAAAGGCGACTAAATTAGTCTGGCAAGATCTGTTACGCATAAAACCATGCTGGCACAAACTAATAGTATTGTCAACTGCAATGTATTTAAGTACCCTATCCCTTACTACCCCTTCCAAAAGCTTTCCTACTACTGATGTCAGACTAACAGGCCTATAGTTTTCAGGCTGAGAACGGGATCCCTTTTTAAATAATAGCACCACATTAGCAAGTCGGCACCATGCCAGACCTCAACGAATCCTGAAAAATTAAGTGAAGAGGCTTGGCAATCACAGAACTAAGCTCATTTAATACCCTGGGATGAATCCCTTCCGGTCCTGGACCTTTGTTTACATTTTACATGTTCAAGTCTCTTTTGAATTTCCTCCCGAGTGACCCATGCATCAGTAGCTAAATTACTAGAACTGGGCATATTAAAAGGGAAGCCTTCATTAGCTGGCTCCTCAGATGTATAGACAGATGAAAAATAAGTGTTCAAAATTTCTGCTTTTTCCTAGTTCTCATCAACCAACTTACCACCCTGTGATAATAAGGTTCCCACCCCTTGTGGCTTCATTTTTTTACTATTTACATAATTAAAAAATAATTTTGGATTCTTTTTACTCCTAGCTGCAATATCCCTTTCCATCTCTATTTTAGCTTGCCTGATAGCTTTCTTGCATGCTTTATTTGCTTCCTTTTACCTGATGAAAGTTTCTGCTGTCCCAGTTAACTTGAATGCTTTAAAAGCACATTTTTTCTTACCAACCTCGACACTAACACTTTTATTCAGCCATAAAGGTTTTGCTTTGCGATGCCTCTCCTTGCTTACAAGGGGAATATACTTTCCTAATGATAGAATCCCCTATAACAACCATCTGTTTAGGCCTAGCTCTGCTCTCCTCCCCACCACTGCTAGAGAAACTGGTCTCCCTGCTGTTAGAGAGATCAGCCTCATCTAGAAACGCCAGTCCGGAGTTCACACTCCCTTCTTCTTCACACAATCTGGCAAATCTGTTGGGATGCACAAACCCTGGCGCAGCCTCCCTCTTCCTTTTCCCCACACTAGATTGTCAAACTGTCACCCAGCTTACTGCCTTATTATCCTTTCGCTTCTCCCTTCCCCCCAAACTATCTGACCCCGCTAGCTCCTGCTTAGTAAGCAAGAGACTCCTCTCAAGATTGTCAATCGAATGCAGTGTTGCAACTTGTTCCTCTAGGGCTCTAACTGCAAGCCTCTAAAGTGGCAATTCGCTCACAACCACAACAGAGGTATGCACTTTGGAACTGTTATTCCAAATTGCATACATGTGGCAGGCTGTCCACTGTGTCAGACCTTCAATGTGCCACTCATTCTCTCAGTTACAGAAACGGTAAAACAAAAATAGATTAAAAGACTTGAAATAAATACAAACTTTGTACCTTGTCTGAAACTCCCTTAGTTTGTAACTCCTGTGTTTATAACTCTACTTATAGAGCAATCACTTACAGAGCACCAACCACCAGAGCAAGCTCCACTGGAGTGCCAGTAGGTCTATTCATACAGTCTGTTCAAACCCCACTCACCTCAAACTGAGGGTAATTACAAAGGAATGTAACTTCTGGCAAACCTGCTGTAAGCCTTATAGTTCACCAAACTTTGTAAATTATCACCAAAAACAGCAAATACTTAAGTTATTAACTTAAAGTTAATAAAATATACTTAGCCCTTTTTTGTTGAAGTGAAAAGCAAGTTGATTCAACCAGCCACCAGCCTGTTAGTAAGCCAACACTTATTAATTTCTGTGTATTTAGCAATGGGTAAGAGTTAGAGTTCACCATTTGATAAATATGCCTTTAAAAAATCCCATGATAATGAGTGGTGGAAATTTACTGCGGGGCACTTACATTTCACACTTTGGTAACTCTGCACCTAAGTAGATTAGTCTTCATTATTTATTCTAGTTTTTTAATTATTTGCTTTCCTCTTCTGCATCTTTCTCACTGGAGCCAATATTTTGCTCTGTAGGGCTAAAATGTTGTTGTTACTATTATTCGCTTTTCCTTATCTTTTTACTCGGTCTTTTATTTTTAAGGTTTATTTTTTGAAACCCCTGCTGCTAAAATTCCAAACTGAAGAGCTGCTGGACAAAAAGCTAAATAACATGGAGCTGGCCACTGCTCCTATATAAACTATAGCAAAAAAAAAATGGAAAGTTGTGCTCACCACTAAATTTTAAACATTTAGGCGGGCGTGCAATGAGTCTGTGACCACAAAAGATATAGACAATATCAAGAGGTCCTCTGCACCCATTATCAATATATGTAGGACATTATGTGCATTAAACCCTCCCTTTTAAGCAATTGTTTGTCCATATTGCATATACTTTGAGCTGGCCAACTAATTATAAATATATATAACTTTATTTATTAAGCGCCACAAGGGTACACAGCGCTGTACAATCTTACAATATACAAAATTACAAGGAAAAGTGTTATAAAGAGAGTAAGTGCCATGTGGTATGAGACCCAGTAGGAAGGAGTTCCCTGCCCCATAGAGCTTACAGTCTAAGTGGTTGGGTAACATACAGGCACAAATTGGAAGGTAAGAGTGCACTAGGTATGGGCATTTGCTGTTAAGCACAGGACTAGGCAAAATAATGTTTTAGTGCTCCAAAAGGTAGCATCTGAGTTTTATCTTAAAGAGTGGGTGGGTGAGAGTTCCCTACGGAGGGATTCAGGGATAGAGTTCCAGGGGTAAGGAGCAGCGAGATGGAAAGGTTTAAGACGAGAAAGCGCAGTGAGTGTGAATGGTGTAAAAAGACGGAGGCTCTGAGAGGAGCGGAGGAGACGACCAGGAACGTGCAGAGAGACCAGTGAAGAAATGTAGTGAGGAGCAGAGGAGTGAAAGGCTGTGAATGTTCGCAGAAGGATTTTGTAAGCTATCCATTGCTTAACAGGCAGCCATGCTAGAAAGCTTAAGTGAGGCAGAGCACGTTCCCTCGTAGTAGAGAGCAGGAGGATCCTGGCAGAAGAGTTTGAGATTGATTGCAGAGGAGAAAGGTGGGAGTCTGGGGGGCCGGTTAGTAGGAGATTGCAGTAATCTAAACAGGAAAGGATAAGGGCATGGATTAGTGTTTTAGCTGTTACTTGTGAAAGAAAAGGGCGTATCTTGGCAGTATTGCGGAGGAAAAAGTGGCAGGTTTTGGCAGTGTTATTAATATGGTTAGAGAAGGAGAGGGACTGGTCAAAGATGACCCCCAAGGCAGCGTGCTAAATTAACAGGGTTAATGGTCATGCTGTCAATAGTGATGGTGAAAGGAGGAGAAGGGCTAGGTTTGGGCGGGAAGACCATGAGCTCTGTTTTAACTAGGTTAGGTTTGAGGTGGCGTTGGTCCATCCAGGAGGCAGTTGGCAGTCTGGGTTTAAACATCAGTGGTTAGTGCAGGGGTGTCTAAATATATCTGGATATAATTTGCATAGAAGTGATATTTAAGACCAAAAGAAGAAATAAGGTCTCCTAAAGAGAGCGTGTACAAGGAGAACAGCAAAGGACCAAACACAGAGCCCTGAGGCACCCCCAACTAAGCTGAGCCCGGGGTAGAGGATTTGTTAGCAAGAGCAAAAGAGAAGGAGCGGTTAGAAAGATAGGAACAAAACCAGGATGCAGCTTGATCCCGGATACCTAGAGAATAGAGAATTTGCATAACTTCAAGAATGGTCGACAGTGTCAAACGCAGGTCCAGGAGAATGATGACTGAGTAGCGTCCCATGGCCTTGTTAGTCTGGAGATCATTTGCCACTCCACAAAAGGCCGTCTCGGTGGAGTGAACAGGCCTAAAACCAGACTGCATAGGGTCGAGCAGATTATGGATGCAGAGGAGGATAGTGACATGAGAAAAGACAAGACGTTCCAGGAGTTTAGAGGCTAGGGGTAGGAGAGAGACCGGATGATAGATAGGCAGGACGGGCCCAGTATAACCTTTTTAAGAATGGGTTTTACACATACTTGTTTGAATAGAGAGGGAAAAGTACCAGAAGCCAGAGAGGAATTGAATATGAGTAAGAGCTGGAGTAAGGGCAGGGGCACATAGTTTTAGTAGTGATGAAGGCATAGGATCCAGTAAGCAGGTAGTAGGCGGAGAGGAACGGAGAATCTGAGAAACTTCAGACTCTGTTACGAGATCAAAGGAGCCGAGTACGGAAAGAGGAGATTATGGAACATTGAGATTACTGGTATCGAAGGTTGGGAAAATTGTTTGGGACTTCTTTAAAAGCAAAGTCGATTTTATCCGCAAAGTCCTGGGGTGTATGTTCAGATGCAATTGATTCATTAGGTGAAGGATGAAGTAGTGCATTAAATATGGAAAATAATCGCCATGGGTACGACTTATTATTTACAAGTGTGTTATAGTATATAATATATATAATATATTATACACTTATTCAGGTATGGGATCCGTTATCCAGAAAACTCTCAAATATGGAAAGCCCATCTTCCATTGACTTCAATTTAATCAAATAATTCAGAATTTAAAAGCTGATTAAAATTTCTCTGTAATAATAAAACAGTGCCTTGTAATTTATCCCAACTAAAATATAATTAATCCTTATTCAATGCAAAACATCCAAATTATGGAAAGACCCCTTATGCAGAATACCCTTGGTCCCAAGCATTCTGGATAACTGGTCCCATACCGTCTTAAAAAAGGTCCCAAGATGTGATTGCATTTGTGAGTGCTGAGTCCTTTTGTTGCTTATATGGTCCTATACCTGTATAGACCCACACAAATTTTGCACAGGAAAAATTAAGTAGTCAAGAACAATGCAACAAGCTCACTAAAAATAATAAAATCAAAGAATTAAGTGATCAGTGACTATAATCCTATTTACATTAGTCTTGCAGTGCAATTAAGTATTTTTGGCACTTCCTAGCATAAAAAAAGTAAGAATGCACTAAAATGCTTGAAATAAAAAATACATTTTCTAATTGCCTAGTGTAATACAGTAGAACCCAAATTTTATGTTTCCCAGCGGGTTACCCTATTATGTGATTTCCAGGGGGGTTGAAAGAGGGTTTGGAATATGATGCAGAATACTTAGGGATTACAAACTTTTTGACCATGCCCATTTTTGCAACCACTCCCATTTGACTTAATTTGGCAGGTTATTTAAAGTTTGAACACATTTCTGGGGGTCTTGTTTTATGTGTTTTTACAGTTTTGCTGTAACTGCCCTTTAATCTGCGAGTCTCGGTTCCCCCAAGAGAACTGTTTAGCATATTAGTTACAATTGTATCTAAGTGCAGGTGTAACTTGTTAACTTTCTGGGCTCTCTGCCAAAAGCCAACTTATTTAATTACATGTGAGAAACAATGTATCTAAGTGCAGGTGAAGCAAAACACGCGCATGGAAACAGTTCCTGGGGGTGCAAATTATTGGCTATTTGGTAGCCCCTATGTGGACTGGCAGCCTAAAGAAGGCTTTGTTTGGCATTATGCCAGGTTTGTATGCAACTAAAACTTGCCTCCAAGCCAGGAAATCAAAAATTAGCACCTGCTTTGAAGCCCCTGGGAGCAACATCGTAGGGGTTAGTGAGCAACGTGTTGCTCATGAACCACTGGTTGGGGATCACTGATTGAATGTACATGATGCTTGGCTGAATGCAGTAATGTATAGTAGTAAGAAACCTGGTTACTGCTACTAGTTACAATTTCTCCAAAGAAAAGAAAAGCAGGAACACAACTGCTGATAGCATTTACCCTACCCTACTCTGTAATGTGGTGTTCATAGTATTTGCTGCTAGTTTTAATCCTTCAAGGTGTCACATTAGCAAGAGATGTGCAAAACTGTTTATTAAAATACATTTGCTGACAAAACAGGCACACATTTATGGGTTTGCTTCGCAGCTATGGTTAACAGCTGGTTTAATGAAAATATTTTCTTGTTTTATTTTGTGGTCAATAACACATAAGCCATGGATTGGGGTAAGCTTTTGCTACTTGTAGTATTGGGTTACTAAATTTTGTGTTATTTCAAAGGCAAAAAAGATGACATGTACAGTACAATCTTAAGAATTCTCAGGAAACTGGCTTTTTGTCAGTCATTGTGATATCGCACCTACTGATTTTTGGTGGCCACAAAAAAAAAACTATGAAAAATTGTAATGGTTTGTCTACCTATTGCAACAACTGCCTTTTTGTTACTCAAAATGCTGCATAATGACTGTTGCCTTCCTGGGGGGAAGGAAACTCATTCCTACATGCAAATGTTATAGCATAACCAGCATGTGTGTACATTTTATGTGTGTTTGAATAATTCTTCTTTTTTAAAATAACGCACATGAGTCAAGAAGAGACATCTTTTCTGGCTACATTGTTGGTGACAAACTTCCCGGGAACGGAAAATGTTTCTGGCAAAAAAAAGTTGATCATGAGCTGTCTGAAAATAAATAAAATACCAGTACTAGGGACAGTGATATAATACAGTGTAATAGAAGTCAGATGTAGAGAATTAACATGATTTGTAATGAGCTGGTATAGCAGCACTAGAATAAATATGTATTGGCAAAGGTAATCATTGGTATAGGAATTTTATTTTTTTTAGGTAACATATTATTGGGCCCTCCTGTTTATGGATTCAGTTTGGATAAATCTGTCTAAATATAGGGTTGCCCTAAACATGTAATAGCATGAAGTGTCTGTATAGACAACCATATCCAGAAATCTGTAACTTTTAGCCCAGTGTCTGGGTGTCTGTATGTAACTAGCACTGGGAAGTCTCAGAACTAGCATCTAGCTAGAGACCAAATGATTTGTTTGTGCTTGCAGATTTCTAGCAATTCTGTAAAGCTTTTTGGCGTTTTGTATTTTTTTTGATTGTGTGTGCATGTCTTTTGGAGTTCAAATGCCTTGGAGTTAAAATTATTTATCTATAGTAAAGGTGGTTGTTTTTAAGGGGAGTTTATTAAAACACAGAATACATGCAACATGGACAACAATACATCTTTTCATCAGCAGATTACTGATACATCAACATATTGACATACATTCAGTTCTTTTGCCATGAATACACCATTGTAACAATATTTATATATTTTCCAGCATCCACCATTGCCAAATCTTCATGTGTTCGTCAAAGGTACCATTAGGCTTAGCTATCAGCTGTTTGGCGTTGCACGTGTCCTGCACTGATTTTTTTCCTAAGCACAATATGTAGGAGGGGCATATCAGTCTTAGGGATCAGTCTATGATCCCTAAAGAGTATTTTATGTATTATTCTCTGGGCAAATCACATCATTTGACTTGGTGGGACCCAGGAGTTTATTAATACCTGCATGTATGGCTGACCAGAATACTTGCCTCATCAGCATTTTGCTTAAGATGTAATGCAGCAATTTCTGTGTTAAGCTCATTTAATAGGGTTCTTTTATATAATAAGCTCTATGTATAAGGTACAACTGTAATAGTCTTTATTTATAAGTGGGGGAGATCTTTCAACGTTTGGGACTATTGGTCTTCTGTTATTGGTTCAACAACGCACTCCCATTTGTCCCTAGGTTTCAGTGGAGTTCTCTGAAGGATAGAGGTCTTCAGAGCTTTGTAGTACATAGATAAATTATGCTTGGGACTTCCATCACTTCAGTTACCTGAAGGTGTTTAGATTTGATCACTGTGTAGTTCCTCTCTGACTTATGGTGTGTAAACCAGTGCAAAGTGGGAATGGCATATGATTCTTTAAGTGTGTTAAATAGAAGCATCCCTTGGTCCGACCATACCTGTCTCGCTGTGAGCACACCAGCCTCTAGCGACTCTTTTTTGGTGGAGCCAATTTACTGTTTAGCCATAGAGCTGTTTGTGAATCTAGGGCCAAGGGTTTGGACAACTGGTTAGTTCTGAAAAAAATTTGGGAAACTAGTACAGGTATAGGACCTGTTATCCAGAATGCTCGGGACCAAGGGAATTCCGGATAAGGGGTCTTTCTGTAATTTGGATCTCCATACCTTAAGTCTACTAAAAAAACAATAAAACATTAATTAAACCCAACAGGGTTGTTTAGCATCTAATAAGGATTATTTATATATTACTTGGGACCAATTACAAGGTACTGTTTTATTATTACAGAGAAAAAGGAAATCAGTTTTAAAATTCTGAATTATTTGATTAAAATGGAGTCTATGGGAGACGGGCTTTCTGGATAACGGGTTTCCGGATAAGGGGTCCGATACCTGTACAGGTATGGGATCCATTATCTGGAAACCTGTTATCCTGAAAGCTCTGAATTATGGGATGGCCCTCTCCCATAAACTCCATTTAAATAACATAGTCTCTTTTCTATGTAATAATAAAAAGTACTTTGTATTTGATCCCAGCTAAGATATAATGAATCCTTTATTAATTAAAACAACAATCCTGATGGTTTTAATTTATGTAAAAATTACATAAAGATCCCTTATTCAGAAAACCCTAGATCCCAATCATTCTGGATAACAGGTCACATACCTGTGATGGGTTGTTTTAAATTTTGAAATTTCACTGAGCTGTGGCCAGCATAGCATGGAATGGGGGGGGGGGTGTGTTTAAGACTGTTTGCCACAGCTGCCATATAGTAAAATAACTTTTCTGGCAGGAACATACTACCATTCCCTTTGGAACACCTAGGAACACTACAGGGTCGCTGTAGTGTTCCTTGGTATTGTCTACTTTGAATTTGCTGGAAAAGTACTGCCATTTTTTTTTTTTTTAAAAGGATTTCTGTATAGAATTTTTGCAGGATTGACTATTTTGATAAGTTGTATGCATTCTGTGGGACCTAGGGAAAGCAGTTGCCATGCTTGAAATTTTAAGAAGCATAATGCTCCTACATATAAAAGTGTGGGTTTTGTGGTGAGGTGAATTATTAATAAAGTAATCATAACATGAAACTTACATTTTTAAGCAGCAAAATACTGGTTGGATAGAACATAGCTTTATACACATACATATACTATATGGTCCCCAATATTTGACATTCTCTCCTGTTTCATATAGATTATAAAATTGATGTCTCTTAGCAAGTACATTATCAAAATGTAAATAGTTTAGAATATAGCTGACAGTAGGCACTATTGTACTCTGTTTTATTACTTTCCTTTTGAATATCATCATGGGAAACAGGAAACTGCAGTTGGGAGTTATTTATACTTAAAATTTCTAGCCACGTGAGGCAGAAATGAATATGGTTTGTTAGCATTATACCTGCTTCTTTTGACAGTTTTAAACACATAAAGCGTTTTGAATAACTATGCATTCCAACATAGTCAAAACAGGAAGTAGTCTGGCGACTGTCTATTTTGTCATTGCCTCAGATTCTTACATGTTTCTGTCATTGGTATGTCAACCCTTATTTAAGTTTATACTCGTTATATGTGAAAAATGAGAGCGAAAATACTGGGGCAGTGAAAGAAGTAGCAATTGATAAAAAGAAAAATAAGATGAATGCTTCCGGACATATATATATGTGTATGTCTAGTGATGTTATACAGACTGCAGACATCCTAAAAGAAAAACATAGAATACATTTAAAGGAATATATGTATGTTTTTTTTTTTTTTTAATAAAGTAAGTCTAAATTATATTTGGAAGTTTGAAATAAGAAACTATGTATGGCATGGCCCAAGAGATGTCTTTGTCATCCCCAAACTAGAACATTGTTAAACCTGAAATTAAAGGTAGTCAGTCCATGCTATTCTAGTAATTTACTTTTAGAACTTGATCAGACTCTGATGTAGTTTGTGAGGTACCATTCAGAGTTCTTGCTGTTAATTGTGAAAATTATTTCTTGTTATATGCAAGCATAAAATGACTAGGCTGGTTCAGTGGAAAGAATTGTTAAAACAAGAATTTCCAATATGCAAGAAGGTTGCAAACATGTATACGGTATATCAAAGTGCAGACGGTTCCTGCTGGGAACTAAATTTCCCGGCACGCTAAATGCTAAATTTCTAAACATCAGAATTGCCGTCTGTAATATGGTTGTTTATGTAATTGGTTGTTTTCTTTTATACATAAGGGAGAATCTTTCTGCAGCAAACTCCATTCCCACTTATAACGAATGTTTTCATCTTTTACAAATATTAATAAGTGCAGTTTTCAGTGTATGCTCCTCACTTCAGATACCTTATGTCCCAGGTCAGATACAGTTCAATAAAATACTCCAAAGTGTCTTATGAGGAAAAGAAAAAATATATAGTGTAATACTGTTATTACTTCGCAATGTGCACTCCTGTGTGCTTTTTAACACCAGTGATAACTTCTACTTAAAGGACAAGGCAACTCAAAATATAATTTTTAAAAAAAAGAAACCAAAATTCTAAGCAGATTTGCAATATACATTTATTACAAGTTTGTAATGGTTTTTGAGTTATTTGTATTTATAATTGCTATTAGAAGCAGTGCTTGCCTGTCCTTTTCTGTTCTCTGCCCTGGTGGCTCAGTCTGTTGAAACATTGTAACACAAGGCAGCAGACTGACAGACTTGCCTTGCTCTAGAAGCAAGACCTTTGCAACATTGTTTAAAATGTAATAACCAGGAGTTCAGCAAATGCTGCTTTCAATAGCAATTACATTTACAAATAACGTTTAAAGCGCTACAAATTTTTAATTATTTCATATTGGAAAGTTCCTTAGAATTATGTTTTCTTTCATTATGTAAAACTTTATTTTTGGTGTTGGCATGCCCTTTAAATTACCCTTTTGTGCCCAGTTGTGATATCCCTTTCGAATTGCCGATCTTCTTACAGACCCCCTTGGATTTATATTGCATCCAATTGGTTCACTTGTAGCTCACAAATCTGTTTCAGGCAGTATTAGGAACCACTTCACATAGGTAAATTTCTAACTTTAGCAACTTTAGGTTAATTCCATGACTTTGTTTCTGTTTCCCTTCCCCTTCTGTGCAGTTACTGTGGGATAAATGCATACGCCATATGTGTAAAAACTTAAAAACAAATAAAACTTCCCAATACACTCTCACAGAGTATAGGATGCGTATGGATCATTTGGCTGCGCAATGTATTTCTCACTATATCTCCACCTCTCCAATTTGGTTCAATTACCTCTATACCATAGCATTTTAGTCCCTTGGGGTTTTGGTTATGTGCCAATTTGAAATGTTTGGAGACATGCAAGATTTACACTGGTTAAAATGGTTTCACGCAGTGCCCACATGCCCTCAAAATCACTTCAAGTTTATAAATATTTTATGTGCGAGAAGTCCATGTTTAATTTCTTTAATACTATATTGTTGCAGCATCCCAGTTGATTTAAATAGAGGTATTGCTTTTCAGTTTGCAATAGTGACAAAAATGTTTGTTGTAGTTTTGTTAAGGTTGAGAAAAGGTAACTACTGTGTCTAGGTGTCTACTGCCCCTTTAAGAATTACTGACCACCATTTTATTTCATTTATTTCACTCAAGGGGAGTTGTAGTTGTACCAATTAATGCAGTTTGTTCTATCTTGTTTAGTTTAAAAATCAGTGGCAAAATGTGTTTTCCTTTGGTGGGGGGAACTAAAATGAACATGTGCTCAAAAACAAAACGACTTTTCTGAGCGCCCATGTCTGCTGTGATTATGTTGAATGTGCTTACACAGGTTTACTGTATGCTGTAATATATTTATTCTTAAAATTGTTAGGGCGTCATATTACTTCCGTCCCCAGCAGAACTCATTAACAGTGTTGTATCATCTACATTTCTGTTTATGAAAACAAGCCTGTATTCCCATGAGAAATAAGTATTTCTCTCTCTCACTCTCTCCATTTCAGAAACTTTCTATTATGCCTGCACCACAAAGTGATTATGCTTAAATGTATGTTCACAGTTTTTGTATTAAATTACATTTATTTTTCAACAGTTTACAAAAATAACTATGTAAAAATTTATTATTTGAGCTTACAACTCAACTCAACTTTTCTTTTTTTTTTTTTTTTTAGTACTATGATACGACTTTCATGATTAAGAATGTGTAAGCTCAGCACTCCAGTTACCACAATACCCTGCATACTTCTGTGACTGTCCTACACAAGTCAGCTACTCACTGAACATGCAAAGCATTGTGGGATATGGACTAAAGCAAATGTAAAAACAAAAGGGAAAGCACAGAGATGAATTAAGTAGAAAATACAAAGTCAAAA